>NC_092710.1:40044800-41431466 GCF_047496885.1 Scyliorhinus torazame | reverse complement strand
CCCAGTAATCCCACCAACACTAAGGGCAATTTTGGACACGAAGGGCAATTTATCATGGCCGATCCACCTAACTTGCACATCTTTGGTCTGTGGGAGGAAACCGGAGCACCCGGAGGAAACCCACGCATACACGGGGAGGATGTGCAGACTCCGCACAGACAGCGACCCAAGCCGGAATGAAACCTGGGACTCTGGAGCTGTGAAGCAATTGTGCTAACCACAATGCTACCGTGCTGATCATAACATAGACTAGCACTCCTGTTAACACCCAAACACCATTCATTGTAACATTAAGCCCCATGTTAATATTCAAACCCTGTCCATGACTGCAATAGCCTCAAGATCATTCCTACATCCCATCCATATCTACGCTAACCAATGTATAATACCCAGACCCAACAACATTTACACTAACACCTGTATAAATACTCAGACCCAATCCATATCTTTAATAGATGTTATCATTAATAAATAAGCCAAAGGTTGTGTCAACAGTAACACACAGTTAATATCCAGCCTGACCATAACTACAATAATCCAATTGTTAATACTCAGACCCCATCCATATCTACACGAACCCACAACATGTCCATAACAGGACACAATCCATATATATGTAAAACCAGTTTGAATAGACAGTCCTCATTCATTCCTAACCTTGACATTCTCATTCTGGGCCAAAGGCGTCCATGCCTCAAGTGATTCACTGTTAATTTCTCGACCACAACCATGTCCACACTCACCCAAACCACCCCCGCCCCTAAAACCCGGTAATAACTGGACCACATCTATGGCAATCACCTTCTAGTTAATACCCTGGCCCCATCTGTGACCCTGTACAAAACTCGGCACAACCCATATCTAGTTTAAACCAATGTTAATAGACAGCCCCAATTCATTTCTGAACATTACCTTCAATAGGTCAAAGGCCTCCACGTCTCCAGCGATTTACTGTTAATAGCGCGACCACAGCACTGCCTACACTCACGCCCCCATTAAGACCCACACCCAATACATGTCAAAACTAGCCCCGCCCCCAGTTATTACCCAGACCCCATCCATGTTTACCCCAGCCCCATGTCCATGTCTACAACAGATATTACCATTAATAAATAGGCCAAATGTTTTGTCAACAGTAACTGGTTAATATCAACAGAAGCCTCAGCCCAAGTCCATGCCAACATGCAACCCATGTCTACTTCAAACCAGAGAAGTGTGAGGTGATTCACTTTGGAAGGAATAACAGGAATGCGGAATATTTGGCTAATGGTAAAGTTCTTGAAAGTGTGGCTGAGCAGAGGGATCTAGGTGTCCATGTACATAGATCCCTGAAAGTTGCCACCCAGGTTGATAGGGTTGTGAAGAAGGCCTATGGAGTGTTGGCCTTTATTGGTAGAGGGATTGAGTTCCGGAGTCGGGAGGTCATGTTGCAGCTGTACAGAACTCTGGTCCGGCCGCATTTGGAGTATTGCGTACAGTTCTGGTCACCGCATTATAGGAAGGACGTGGAGGCTTTGGAGCGGGTGCAGAGGAGATTTACCAGGATGTTGCCTGGTATGGAGGGAAAATCTTATGAGGAAAGGCTGATGGACTTGAGGTTGTTTTCGTTGGAGAGAAGAAGGTTAAGAGGAGACTTAATAGAGGCATACAAAATGATCAGGGGGTTGGATAGGGTGGACAGTGAGAGCCTTCTCCCGCGGATGGATATGGCTGGCACGAGGGGACATAACTTTAAACTGAGGGGTAATAGATATAGGACAGAGGTCAGAGGTAGGTTCTTTACGCAAAGAGTAGTGAGGCCGTGGAATGCCCTACCTGCTACAGTAGTGAACTCGCCAACATTGAGGGCATTTAAAAGTTTATTGGATAAACATATGGATGATAATGGCATAGTGTAGGTTAGATGGCTTTTGTTTCGGTGCAACATCGTGGGCCGAAGGGCCTGTACTACGCTGTATTGTTCTATGTTCTATGTTCTATTTGCAATACCCATTCCCGATCCATTTCCAAACTACACCTTCCATTGATAGGCTAATGTTCTCCAGGACCAGAGTGATTCATGGTGAATATCCAGACACCATCCATGTCTACAGTAACTCCCATTAATACACAGCCCTCATCCATTCCTTTACCATCCCATTAATATCCCACTCATTTCAACACTAAACACGTTGTTAACACTCAGGCACCATCCATGATTAAACTACCACACCTGTTTTTAAACACAGAAGCCAACCATGTCAACACTAACCACTGTGTTAATACCCAGATCCCATCCATGTCTACACAAACCGCTGGTTAATACCCACATGCCCTCTACATCTGCACTACCCACCGAGTTAGTATTGAGACACTATTCATGCTCCCCGTGAATACTCAAACCCTGAGTATGTCAACACTAACCACTGTGTTAATAGCCAGACCCCATCCATGGATACACTAACCCACACCCCTGCCCGGAATTAGAACTATAGAATTCCTACAGTGCAGAAGGAGACCAGTCAGCCCATCACGTTTGCACCGACCCTCTGAAAGAGCACTCTACCTTGGCCCACTCCCTCGTCTCCTCCCCCATGACCCCACCTAACCTGCAAACCCCTGGACACCAAGGGGCAATTTACCATGGCCTATCCATCTAACCTGCACACTTTTGGACTGGGGGAGGAGACTGGGAGGAAATCCATGCAAACACGAGGAGAAAGTGCAAACTCCACACAGACACTCACCCAAGGCTGAAATTGAATCCGGGTCCCTGGCGCTGTGAGATAACAGTGCTAACCATTGTGACTCCGGGCCACCTTTAGGCGCTAGGCGCAATCCATATCTACTTTCAACTGTTTTTAATACCCATCCCCCATTCATTAAACATTACCATTATTAGGCCAAAGGCCTCCATGTTTACAGTGATTCACTGGCAATACCTAGGTCACTCCCATGCCTGCACGAACACCCGTTATGGTAGCCAGACCCCAACCATGACTACATTCACCCCCCTGTTAATAGCCAGACCAGGGGTGGGATTCTCCAATCGCCGACGCCGAAATCGCGTTCCACGATCGGCCGCAGAATCTCCGTTTACGGTGGAATCGGCGGCCATGCCGTTCTTGCGACGCTCCGCCACTGTTGGTCTGAGTCCCAGATGGCGTAGGACGCGTGTGCTCATGTCCCTTTGAACATCCTTGTATCATCTGCTAACTTAGCAACAATGCCCTCAGTTCCTTATTCCAGATCATTCATGTAGCTCCTGATTATCTGGCCTCAGCACTGACCCCTGTGGAACACCACTAGACATCGGCTGAAAAGGGCCCCATTTATCCCCACTCTCTGCCTTCTGCCAGTCAGCCAATCCTCTATCCATGCCAGTACCTTGCTCCTAACACCATGGACGCTGATCCTATTTCGCAGCCTCTTGTATGGCACCTTGTCAAAAGTCTTCTGGGAATCCAAATAGATCATGTCCACTGGTTCTCCTTTGTCTCACTCCATCATTACCTCCTCAAAGAACTCGAACAGATTTGCATGCAGGACCACTCCTTGATGAATCCGTGCTGATTCAGTCCTATTTTACCATGCTCTGCAATGTCATCTTTAATAATAGACTCTAAAATCCTACCAGCAACCAACGTCAGGCTAACCGGCCTATAATTCACTGTCTTCTGCCTCCCTCGCTCCTTGAACAGGGGTTTTACATCAGCCATTTTTCAATCTTCTGGGACCCTCCTTGCCTCCAGCGATTTCTGAAAGATGACCACCAATGCCCTCTGCAATCTCCTCAGCTATCTCCTTCAGACCCCAGGGGTGCAGTCCATCCGGTCTCCTTCATGATGGCTAGTTCACTCACCTCTGCCCCATGACTCTCTTGATGTTCATGTCGACAACTATCCCCGTTAATATCCAGACCCCATCCATGTCTAAAGAACCGCGAGAAGCGCCAAACCCCTTCCATGTCTTCATGAGCCCACCACATTAATACCCATCATCCATGCCAATACTAACCACCCACCGTTCATTCCCAACAACATTCATGTTTAACATAATTCAACCTTTTAATACCCAGAGGCCAAGAACATCTTCACTATCCCACAAGTTTATACCCAGATGTAATCCTCAACAGACACGATCCATGTTTTCACTAACCCTGTTAATATCCAGAAGCGAACCATGACAACAGTAAATTCCTCTTAGTACTTGGGTCCCATCCACATCTACACCAAGCAAAGTGGAAATAGCTAGGCATCACTATTAGAGTGGAACGACTAAGACTTGACACTTGACACTCAGGTCTGCTCCAATCGTCAAATGATTTATTGTTATACACTGGCGGGGAGCACGTTGCTAGGCTCACCTTCCCCTTTTCCACCGAACAAAGGACATGCTACACTTGTTATTCATTTACATTAGAACATAAGACATAGGAGCCGAATTATGCCATTCAGCCCATCGAGGGTGGCACGGTAGTACAGTGGTTAGCATAGTTGCTTCACAGCTCCTGGGTCCCAGGTTCGAATCCTGGCTTGGGTCACTGTCTGTGCGGAGTCTGCACATCCTCCCCGTGTGTGCGTGGGTTTCCTCCGGGTGCTCCGGTTTCCTCCCACAGTCCAAAGATGTGCAGGTTAGTTGGATTGGCCCATAATAAGTTGCACTTAGTGTCCAAAAAGGTGAGGTGGGGTTACGGGGATAGGGTGGAGGCGTGGGCTTAAGTAGGGTGCTCTTTCCAAGAGCTGGTGCAGACTCAATGGGCCGAATGGCCTCCTTCTGTACTGCCAATTCTATGATTCTATGAGACTGCTCCGCCATACAATCGTGGCTGAAATTTTTCTCATATCCACTCTCCGGCCTTCTCCCCATAACTCCTGATTCCCTTATTAATCAAGAACCTACCTATCTCTGTCTTAAAGACACTCAGTGACTTGCCTTCCACACCTTCTCGGCAATGAGTTCCACAGATTCCCTACCCTCTGGCTGAAGAAATTCTTCCTCACCTCTGTTTTAAAGGATTGTGCCTTCAGTCTGAGGCTGTGCCCTCGGGTTCTAGTTTTTCCTCCAAGTGGAAACGTACTCTCCACGTCCACTCTCTCCAGGCCTCTCAGTATTTTGTAAGTTTCAATAAGATCCCTCCTTTAGCACAGGGCTAAATCGCTGGCTTTGAAAGCAGACCAAGGCAGGCCAGCAGCATGGTTCAATTCCTGTACCAGCCTCCCCGAACAGGTGCTGGAATGTGGTGACTAGGGGCTTTTCACAGTAACTTCATTTGAAGCCTACTTGTGACAATAAGTGATTTTAATTTCATTCATCCTTCTAAACTCCATTGAGTAACAACTGTTGCTCTTTTTAGCCTTAGTCTATTGGCTCTGATTACGTCACCTTTGCTCACGAGTCGCCAGGTATCTTTATGATACTGCCACGTGGTTCAAGTTTCAGGTTATGATTAATAATACAGCACACCGCTTAGTAAGGATTAAAACAACGGTCATTTATTATATACAACAAGCAATATTAATACACTAATACTACTATCTATATAATAAACCTATCACTACTGGCCAATACTTAATTTAGGAACCAGGTCAGGGAAACGAATGGCTTGTCCAATCAGATCTGGCCCGCGGGATTCAAAAGGCTGCTACAGGTCGGTGGCTAGGTGTCTCTACCGGATAGCGATCGCTGGATTCAAACTTACTGTTGCCGGTTGCTGTTCTTGCGAAGGTCTCGAGCAGGCGAAGAGGAGAGAGAGAGAGAGAACTTGCCCCTCACTTTTATAGGGCCCAGGGGCTTCCCGCCTCCCGGGGCGGCCCTTGACCCTGAGTCCCAAGTGATTGGATTTGTCCCCAATCCCTGGGGTCGATATGTCCAATGGTGAGGCGATTCCTCGATCGGGGGGTGGTCGTTCACCTGTCTTTGTTTCGGCCACTGCAGGCGCCGACAGGTCTGGCCCGGTATTCAATTGCTAATATGTTGCAATTGTTCCCGGGGATAGCCGATTTAACTGCAGATGCCTGGATAGATGGGCTGCAAACAGTCCTGAATGTAACTGCAAATACCTGGGTTGATGGGCTGTTGATAGCCCTGAGTATCGATCTGGGCTAACTTCCCCAGAGCCCAATATGCTATACTGTCTGCAGCTGCCTGCTTGTGTCTTGTTAGCTGCTTTTCCCAGCAGTCTTTCGGGTTAGCCATTTCAAACTGGGTTTTGGCCAGATTAATTGGAACGCAGCCATTTTACATGGCTACATACCCGTCTTGTGTCCTAACGCGAAGTGTGAAGGATCACATAAATTTTGTCCTCTTCGTTCCCTGACTGGGGGGGGGGCACCTCCTACATGGCCACTACTCTGACCCTAGCTATGCACAAAAAATTACCTAAACAATTCTTGAGGGCGCTATGTCAGGCAGGGGCATGTACCTATAAAAAAATAAACTGGGAACCTCTAATTTTACCTAAACAATTCTTCAAGCATTATACAATCTTATCTCTCTAAACATACAATAACAATCACAACATTTAATATACTCTTTCCTGGCTTGGCAGTCAAGTTCAGGATCATACATTTCCATACATTTTCTTTTTATTTACAGGAAAAACCGCCAGTGCATGTTTTATTATTCATATGTCGCGGGGGTCTGGGGTCTGGTCATAGCCGAATATCGGGGATCGGATCCGATAGACCGGGGTTCGAGCGCGGTACGCTCTCCTTTTCCACTTGCGGAGGCGCATGGTCTGTACTGCACAACCGAGTATAGCCAATGCCAACAGTGTCTCAATGATGTACGATAAGGAGTACCAAGTTATGAACTTGGCACACCAGGATAATGCAGCGTGGTTGGTGACTGGGCCCTCGGTACTACTGGGCCGTGAAGTGTTAACAGTAAAGGGGTTTGGAGTGATGGGGTCCGCGTTCCCGCGCAACCAAATGTCCAGAACGAACATGTTGAGCACGAAGAAAGGCGTCCTCATGGCTGTCTTCTTTCTTTCCTTTTCCTGTGTTCGCTGGTTTTCTCCAGACTTGGAACTTCTGGAGTTCTGTAAGACAAGCGTAGTGTGTGTAAATACTTTGGTTTAATATCTGGTGTGTTAGTGCGTCTGTCCTTCTTGGGGCTAACTAAACCCTTATAATTGGTCACAGTATGTGACTCTCCCCCCATTTTTTTTTCAAAACAAATGTTTGGACACGGCACACTTCCCAATGGTGGACCAGTGCTAGGTTTATCATCCAAATGTTCCAGGATGTAAATAGCATGTGGCAGCAACCCAAAGGTTGCCTAAATAAAATAAAACTGTTTTTGAAAGAAAAGTTCGAATGAGGTGCGTGTGGGCCGCGACGGGTAAGATTTGGGTGGAGTCCCCGGGTAGGACGGCTACCAACACTGTATCTTCCCTACCCAAGCGTTTTTGACCAACGGGGGGGTCCCCAGGCAGGGCGGATCTCACGCCGTTTCTCCACTGCCTGAGCGACCAAAGAACGGACAAAAATGTAGTCATCATGGTGGGGTTACTGTTCTGATTCTACCATCAAATTGGAAGAGTATCTACGATCGGGCGTCTGGTCTGGTGACCACGTATCAGCTGAAAAGCTAGTTCCTCTGAATGGGCGTCTGGTCTGGTGACCAGGTATCTGTGGACAAGTTGGTACCGCTGAACAAGCGTCTGGCTTGTCCAATTGGAAAAGAGCTACAAAGTTCAGGTGAATGGGTGTGGGGCGGTGAGAAAATTCTCCTGTAGGACGAACAACATTTAACAAACAGACAGGAAGGACAACACTTTTCACCAAGTGTCTCCTTTAAATCATCATGTGGACACCTCAGTTCTCGGTTGCGAACAGGGTCGCAAAAGGGTTGGCGGATTGGGGGTCTGAGTCGGGGTTGTCCCCTTCTCCCGGGTGCCAAACTCTGAAGTGGATCAGGGCGGAAAGGGCTGCGTGGTGTGAGTTGGGATCGTCCTCGTCGTTGCGGACGAGTCTGCAGGAGTTGTCGCGGTGCCAACGAGTGGTGTCGAGTTGGGTGGGGACAAAGTCGGGGTCGTCCGTGTAGTTCGGTGGTCGGTGGTGGGGTTTATTTAAGTAGGTCATGAGGAAGGGGTCACTGGAGTCGAGGTCGGAGTTGCTGGGTGTGGGACCAGGATAGTAGGGAGGCGTGCTGTGGCTGTCGTCAGAGTCACAGTCGCTGTCTGTGCTGCTGCAATCTGTGGGCGTTCCGGGGCGGAGCGTAAAGTTCGTGGGTGGAGTCGGTGGAGAGTCCGTGTCTGGGCTGGACGTGGAAGGGGTGGGAGTGGTCACATTGGATGTGGGCGGGGTTTGGTCGGCTGCGTCAAGCATGACGTGGTGGGAGTGGTTTGACTGTGCTCCATAAACCTTGAGCTGGTTTATGTGAAACCATGCAGTCTTACCATTTTGGTATTTAATTTTATATACCGACGGGCTTATTTTGTCCATGATTGAATAGGGACCCGAGTATTTTGGAGACAGAAACGTGCTGGGGTTGTACATGGACAACATTACTTGCCATCCTATGTTGTACTCCGTGGCATGTACTGCCTTAGCAAAACAGGCCTTGCTCTGTTTTCTTTTAGTGCCCAGTTTAACAGCGGCTGCTAGCTGAGCCGTTTTTATATTTGCAAGTAGTTGTTCCACGGCCTTCTCGTGGGTGAGGGCCGTGACTTCGGGGCTGGTTAGGTCTAAACCTAGCAAGTATTCTGTCCCTTTCATGGGGCGTCCGGTCATGAGGGTGTGTGGGGTGAAACCTGTGGAGGTGGAAACAGTGTTACGCAAAAACATCAGCGCAAAGGGGAGGACAGAGTCCCAAGTGGTGTTGTTTTGCTGGACCATTTTTCGGAGGGTGGTTTTTAGGGTCCGATTCATGCGCTCCACTACACCACTCGACTGAGGGTGGCACGCAATGTGAAATTTTTGGGTTATGCCAAATATCGTGAGGACGTTCTGCATGACCCGTCCCGTAAAGTGAGAACCTTGGTCCGATTCAATACTGCGGGGGAGTCCCCATCTTGTAAAGATGTGGTGGGTTAGGATTTTGACTGTGGTTTTTGCGGTGTTGGTGCGGGCTGGAAATGCTTCCACCCACTTTGTAAAAGTGTCAATGACCACCAGAACATATTTATAGCCATTCGTGCAAGGGGCAATGGACCTATAAAATCGATCTGGAGGTTAGTCCAGGGGCCGTTAACGGGTCGGATGTGGCTGAGATGTGCCCTTTTGGTATACCTATCTGGGTTGTTTTGCGCGCAGATGAGGCAATTTTCGATGTAATGGGATACATCCTCTTTAAGATTTGGCCACCAGCAAAGCTGCTTGAGGTGGGCTGCGGTGAGTTCTATTCCCTGGTGTCCATGGCCGTCATGGAATAGACAGATCATCTGATTCCTATCTTGTACAGGAACCACGTAAAGGCTGTCTTTTAGCACCACACCATCATGTGTGGTCATGGTATTCCGGAACCTCTCGTATGAGGCTGGAAACTTCCCTTTCACGATCTCAGTGAGAGCGCTATCCTGCTTCTGGGCCGCTACTAGATCCTCGATCCTAGTCTGCGCGACCTGAACTGCACTCACTGGCGCACTCACTGGGGTGCTCTCGGGGGGCTTCCAAAAATACCCATGTCTGGATCCTGCCTTAGCCAGTGCGTCGGCTTTTACATTTCCAGGGGGGGAGGAACGATGGTGGCTGCGGACTTTTATAATGCCAAAGGTCCGGTTTTTGGCTGTTTCCAGAATATGGCGGAGTAATGGGGCTGAGGGGAGGGGTTTTCCATCGGCGGAAACAAATCCTCTTGATTCCCAGAGGGGCAGAAATTCGGTGAGGCTGTTGCAGACGTACAGACTGTCTGAATATATGTCTGCTGGGCTGGGGAAGGAATCTGGGTGATCTACAATGTAAGCGATGGCCGCAAGCTCTGCTGCCTGCGCGCCTAAGTGTCCGGGTAATTTTAATGCGATTTCCTCGAGGGCGCGTCCCTGCGCATCCTCCACATAAATCCCTCAACCTGTTCTGCGTTGCCCATCCAGGATTGTGGAAGATCCATCCACATAAATCCTGATGGGGTCACACGTGTCTGGGTGAGGGGGGTTCTGAGATGGAGTGGCTAGTTTTCTGGGGGGTGTTTTAGCTATAAAGGGGCTTGTATTATGGTGGGGCGAGATGATTTCACACTCATGGGGGGTTCCGGGGTACTGTAGATTGTCCGCTAAGTATGTGTGAGTGTTTGTCCGTTTTACTGTGATGTCCCGTCCTTGTAAGAGAATGGTCCACCTAGCAGCGCGGATTTGGCTGACGGTGCCGTCTTTAAGTCGTCCGTCCAGTAAAAGTTGGGTGGGGGTGTGTTCGGTCAAGATGGTGATGGGGTTCAGTCCGGTAATGTAGGAAAAGTACTGGACTGCCCAGAAAACTGCGAGCAGGTGCCTCTCACAGGCTGAGAATCCCTGCTCCACAGCATCTAAAATTCGGGAGGCATAAGCTACGGGTCTTAGCTGGTCGTGCCGTTCCTGGAGGAGCACGGCTGAAAGGGTGCGGTCTGTGGTCGCTACCTCTATGGCGTAAGGGGAATGCGGGTCTGGAACTTGTATTGCGGGGGCGGCTATGAGTGCCTGTTTTAATGATTCCACAGCCTCCGTATACTGCGGAAGCCATTCCCAGGGGGTTCCTTTCTTTAGGAGGTCTGAGAGGGGCGCTGCCTTGCTGGCGAAACCGTCAATGTGGTTTCGGCAGTAGCCAACCAGTCCTAAAAACGACGGGAGGGCTGACACGTGTTGGGGAAGGGGCAATTTAGCGATCGAGTCAATTCTTTTGTGCTCGATCTCGCGTTTGCCGTGTGTGATGATAGTACCCAAATATATCACCTTTTCTTCCAATATTTGGGCCTTTTTGGGGTTTACTTTACAGCCAATGGAGTGTAGTAACTCCAGGAGTTCAGACAGAAGCTCAATGTGCTCTTCCTTTGTGTCTGTCTGCAGTAGTAAATCATCTACATACTGTACCAGACATTTGGGGCGAGAAAATTTTGCTAGTCCATTTGCCAGCTGTCGGTGGAAAATGGAGGGGGAGTTGTGGAATCCTTGTGGCAGGCATGTCCACGTGTACTGCTGAGCTCGGAAAGTGAAGGCAAATTTGTACTGGCACGCCTTTGCCAATGGAATGGACCAGAACCCATTACTGACGTCCAAAACCGTGAAATATCGGGCATGGAGTCCCTGTTTGAGCATGGTCTCGGGACTTGTTACAACGGTGGGGGCTGCTGTGGGGGTGACTTTATTGAGTTCCCGACAGTCAATGGTTAAGCGCCATGATCCGTCGGGTTTCCTTACTGGCCAAATCGGGGCATTGTTAGTCGAGGCTACCGGTCTTAGGACGCCCTGTTCTAACAAGCTTTCTATGACCTTCAGGATTTCTCCCTCTGCTTCTAGGGGGAATCCGTACTGTTTCTGGGGTCTTGGGTCCGGTCCGGTTATCTGTACGGAGCCGGTCATCCGCCCACAGTCGTGTTTATGGGTTGCAAATGCTGCCCTGTTTTTCTGCAGGACTGCCCTAACCTGTCGGTCCGTGCTGAGTGTGGTGGTGTTAAACCAAAACTCGCCTACGGCGCTGATTTTGTTCATAGAATCCCCTATATTGAGTGTTGCGGATTTCGCCATCTTCCAGACACACTGGTTGACTGGATCGAAGGAGAGGTGGTGTGAGTTCATAAAATCGATCCCTAAAATGTGCTCTGCTGTTGGGGGCAGGTCGACTAACACTACGGGGTGCTTTGTATTAATATTTCCGATCTGGATGGCTACAGGGGTTGTGATATGTCCCTGTTGTGAGTGGCCTGTGAAGCCGCTGAGGGTGATAGTGGATGTGGTGGGCCACGTGTCCTTACCAAGGGTGGAGGAATTTAAGGTTGTGCGGGACCCTCCTGGGTCCCAGAGAAGCTCGATCGGCTGTCCCCTAACCTTTGCTGCGACTACGGGTCGTCCTGACCTATCCCAAAGGGTATCGCAGACCCAGCTGGGGGGAGCCTATACACCGTCAGTCCGTTCCGGTCACGTCTGTCTGATCGGACTGGGCGCTAACGCTATGTATGGGCTCTGCCTTTTTCTTAGTGAGAGTGCCTGTCTGATGGGCTCTCTGTGGGTTTTTAGGGCCATTGCATTCTCTAGCAAAATATCCCAAGTGTCCGCAATTGTAGCACTCTTGAGGTTTGGCTGAGGGGCTGTTCGTTCCTTCGTTTACCAAGGCGGGGTTGTGAGAGTGGTTCTTACTGCCTGCACGTCTGCGGCGGCTTGTTTTTCCTCGGGGGTTCTAGCGGCGGGTTTATTGTGAGCCGCTTGTTCCCAAACGCGGGACAATCTTTTGACCACCCACTTCTCATTATGAGCCTCCTCCGACGGGGTCATAATTGCTACAGGCATTCTGTCCTGCTTCCGTGGCATGGGAGATAAGGGTGCGGGTCCACTTGGCCATATTGTCTGGGGGCAAATGGGCACGATCTACGTTGCCGAAAATGGCTTCAAAATGAATCCACAAGCGTCCTGCGAACGCTGTGGGGTGTTCAGACTTTTTCTGTCTGCATTTATTCAGACCGTCTACGGGGTCGCCCCGGTTGTAACCGATCGCATCCAGAATCGCAGTATGCATTTCTGCAAGGGTGCCTCCTCCTACATTCTGTGGGTCGGGAAGGGCTGCTGCGACCGATGGGTCTAAGCTGAGGACCGTGAGCTTTACCTGCTCTTTCTCATCCAGGCCGTACATGGTCGCCTGGTGTTTGACGGTGGCAAAGAAGTGGTGTGGGTCTGAAGAAGGGAGGAACGGTGTGATTTTGGCACACGCGTCCCGTAATTGGGTCACTGTGAGGGGGGTGGAATATAAGACCTCCGCCTCGTCTACTGTGGCGGTGCGGTGGGTGGTTACAGGGTTCTTGGGAGCCTGTATTATCTGTTGTGTGGGGGGTGGGGGTGCTTTCCTCCTTTGGGGTTTTCCCTGCGCACATGCTCCCTGAACATATCTCTGCGCTGTCTCTTGCAATTCTTCCCAATCAGGGCCGTCTTCCTGGTCGAAACTTTCCCCAAAGTTTTCTTGAAATCCCTTTTGGACAGAAAGCAGTGCTTTCAAGTCTGCAATCTGCTTTCGGCACTTTGCATAGTCCAAAGTACTCTGCCTTTGTTCCGTGGTTGTGGCGTGGAGCGCTCTCAAGGCTGCCTTGATCACTGCGTTGTTTCTGGAGCATCTCTAACTGCTTTTCTGTTTCTTTCTTTACCAGGACGGCACGCTGCAGGTCCTGATAAGCCTTTTCATATTGTGACTGGAAACTACTCAAGTGCACCAGACAAGATTGGTGACCCCGTTTGGCGTCAGCCACCTCTTCGTCTTTTGCTGCTAATTTCCCTTTTAACTCCAGGTTCTCTTTCTCATACATCGATTTTACTCATCCGATGTATGCCTTCTATTTCCTCGCGGAGCGTCCTGACAACCTCCTCTGTGCCTCGCAATTGTGCCAGACAGGACACAATTGCAATCGGCTTGCGCGCTTTTGCTGAACTCTTTCTGTGGATCTCACTCAGGTTCTCCCACCAAGTATGCCCTATACTTCCAGGACCTGAGTCGTCGTTACTGCAGAAATCCTTCCACATGGGCCATCCTTTGCCCTGCAGAATTTTGCGGATTTCCACTTCCCAAACGGGACACTGTCCCGCTCCTACACTGCTGACTGGTGCCACAGCAAAATCTTCGGGGTTCATGAGGCACTGCATCGCTTGCATTGCCTGCATGGCTCTCTCTTATCTGCTCGGTACGTTCGAATTTGGAACAGGGGGCTAAGGTGGTGTGGTAGATGCGGGTACGGCTTGCGCTAATTTCCGAAATACCAACTGCCGACAGTTTTGACGCAACAAAAAATCTATCAGTTTTGCCGTAAAACCCTGTTAGTTACGCATGCATATACACACTTCCGAATTGTGAATTATTAACCAGAACCGCTTGAACAC
The DNA here is from genome assembly GCF_047496885.1 of Scyliorhinus torazame. Lineage (NCBI taxonomy): Eukaryota > Metazoa > Chordata > Chondrichthyes > Carcharhiniformes > Scyliorhinidae > Scyliorhinus > Scyliorhinus torazame. The sequence goes on along the minus strand of NC_092710.1, from coordinate 41,417,497 downwards.
TTGTGTGTTTTTTTTTGTTTCCGATTGGATTCTAATTCAAAATGTTGGGGTTCTCCCGGAGTGGTTTTCCACTTCTATGTCGGGTCCTGTCAGGATGTCACCAATTATGTTGCTCTTTTTAGCCTTAGTCTATTGGCTCTGATTACGTCACCTTTGCTCACGAGTCGCCAGGTATCTTTATGATACCGCCACGTGGTTCAAGTTCAGGTTATGATTAATAATACAGCACACCGCTTAGTAAGGATTAAAACAACGGTCATTTATTATATACAACAAGCAATATTAATACACTAATACTACTATCTATATAATAAACCTATCACTACTGGCCAATACTTAACTTAGGAAGAGCCCACCAGGTCAGGGAAACAAATGGCTTGTCCAATCAGATCTGGTCCGCGGGATTCAAAAGGCTGCTACAGGTCGGTGGCTAGGTGTCTCTACCGGATAGCGATTGCTGGATTTAAACTTACTGTTGCCGGTTGCTGTTCTTGCGAAGGTCTCGAGCAGGCGAAGAGGAGAGAGAGAGAGAGATCTGAACTTGCCCCTCACTTTTATAGGGCCCAGGGGCTTCCCGCCTCCCGGGGCGGCCCTTGACCCTGAGTCCCAAGTGATTGGATTTGTCCCCAATCCCTGGGGTCGATGTGTCCAATGGTGAGGCGATTCCTCGATCGGGGGGTGGTCGTTCACCTGTCTTTGTTTCGGCCACTGCAGGCGCCGACAGGTCTGGCCCGGTATTCAATTGCTAATATGTTGCAATTGTTCCCGGGGATAGTCGATTTAACTGCAGATGCCTGGATAGATGGGCTGCAAACAGTCCTGAATGTAACTGCAAATACCTGGGTTGATGGGCTGTTGATAGCCCTGAGTATCGATCTGGGCTAACTTCCCCAGAGCCGAATATGCAATACTGTCTGCAGCTGCCTGCTTGTGTCTTGTTAGCTGCTTTTCCCAGCAGTCTTTCGGGTTAGCCATTTCAAACTGGGTTTTGGCCAGATTAATCGGAACGCAGCCATTTTACATGGCTACAAAATCCCGAGTCCTCAACTGCTTCTCATATGACACGTTCTTCATTCCAGGGATCATTCTTGTGAACCTCCTCTGGACCCTTTCCAAGGCCAGCACATCCTTCCTTAGATACGGGGCCCAAAAATGCTCACAATACTCCAAATGGGGTTTGACCAGAGCCTTAAACAGCAACAGAAGTACATCCCTGGTCTTGTACTCTAGCCCTTTTTGGCATGAGTGTCAACATTACATTTGCCTTCCTATCTTCTGATTGAACCCACACGTTAACCTAAAGTGAATTCTGAACGAGAACTCCTAAATCCATTTGGGTTCAGATTTTCAAAGACTTCCCCCCCCATTTAGGAAATAGTCTGTGATCCATGCTTCCTACAAAAATGCATAACCTCACACATTTCCACATTGTATTCCAATCTTGCACTTCTTTGCCCACTCTCCTAGCCTCCCCGGTCCTTCTGCAGCCCCCCTTCTCCCTCAATACTACCTGCCCCTCTACAGATCTTTGTATCATCTGCAAACTTAGCAACAATGCCTTCAGTTTCTTCTTCCAGATCATGAATAGTTGTGGTCCAAACATTGACCCCTGTGAAATACCACCAGTCACTGGTTGCCATTGTTAAAAGGACCCTTTGTCCCCACTTTCTGCCTTCTTCGGGTCAACCAATCCTCTATCATTGCCAGTACCTTGCCCCTAACACCATCCTGGCTGGCTACAAACCAACTTGCAATATTAATTGATTATGCACATATCTAATCAAGGTTTCTGCCCACAAGGCATCATGTGGCTGTGTGATTAGCTCATGGACAATTCTGGACTGTCTCATGTTGTTTACCAGGTGCCTTATCCACCATACTTGGGCCTTCACAATAAATCACAATGCTTGAGAATTCCTTATCTGAGCCATATCCCTGAATTGTATACCAGTTCGCAGTTAGTCAGTGCAGCTGCCTGTGTGCTGATAAGAGCTTCACTCTCTGTGTCTGTGGCTGCAGTAACTTAATCACTACAGGAATGTGGTCACGTCAGTCGAGCTCCACAATGCCTTACAGTGAGTCAGTCACACTCCATTTTATAACATAATACATAGCTACGGGCACTGTTTTCGCTCTGGCTCATCCCAGCAGCTCCCACTTTAGTAATGAACTACTCCTACTCCTAATTACCACATACGTGTTTGTTTGATTATTATTATTTGAAAAGGCACGCAGTATTCTGCCTTCTTCGGGTCAACCAATCCTCTATCATTGCCAGTACCTTGCCCCTAACACCATCCTGGCTGGCTACAAACCAACTTGCAATATTAATTGATTATGCACATATCTAATCAAGGTTTCTGCCCACAAGGCATCATGTGGCTGTGTGATTAGCTCATGGACAATTCTGGACTGTCTCATGTTGTTTACCAGGTGCCTTATCCACCATACTTGGGCCTTCACAATAAATCACAATGCTTGAGAATTCCTTATCTGAGCCATATCCCTGAATTGTATACCAGTTCGCAGTTAGTCAGTGCAGCTGCCTGTGTGCTGATAAGAGCTTCACTCTCTGTGTCTGTGGCTGCAGTAACTTAATCACTACAGGAATGTGGTCACGTCAGTCGAGCTCCACAATGCCTTACAGTGAGTCAGTCACACTCCATTTTATAACATAATACATAGCTACGGGCACTGTTTTCGCTCTGGCTCATCCCAGCAGCTCCCACTTTAGTAATGAACTACTCCTACTCCTAATTACCACATACGTGTTTGTTTGATTATTATTATTTGAAAAGGCACGCAGTATTGATGAGCTGGCCATTTAGGATTTTGGGAATCCCAATTATTTAGATCCAATTAATATGTCCTAAATTAGCATGTCCTTTTTATGTAAGCATCCTCTGCTTCCATCCAGGCCTCTGTTCCCCTTCAGAGGTTACAAAGTCACCGTAGCCCCAGATGACCATAGGCTGCTTTCCCCTTCCAGGTGATTTAACCTGAGGATCACCATCGCTCAGGCGAGGGGCAAGGTTGAGAGGGCGGGCCCATCATGAATAACCTCAGCCGGTAGGGGAATTGAACCCACGCTGCTGGCCTCGTTTTTCATCACAAAACAAGCGTGGCTGGATTCTCCACTTCTGAGACTAAGAGTTAACACCGGCGCAGGTACCGGGGTGACCCATGACAGCAGAACCAACGGCGCGCCTGTACCGATTCAGATGCTCAGGGGCGGGCACCAGCACCACGTGGAACACAATCGATTCGCGATTGACACTCAGGAGGCTGACAAGCTGCAGCCACATATTTTCACAGTAACTTCATTGCAATGTTAACGTAAGCCTACTTGTGTCACTAATAAAGAGTATTGTTCGTATCATTATACACACTGCACTCCCCACACACACCTTCCCAGCCAACAAGATGGCAGCAAGGAGAGCAGCTCCACGTTACACCGAGCTGGAGACCCTCCTGGATGCTGTGGAGGAGAGGCGGATTACCCTGTCCCATGGCCCGGGAAGGAGACTGCCAGTGTGCCTCTATTCGTCGTGCCTGGGCGCAGTTGGCAGAGGCGGACAGCGTCATTGGCAACATCGTCCAGTCCAGCCAGCAGCGCCGTAAAAATACTGCACGACATCCTCAAGGCGGCCAGGGTGAGTAGGCAGCACTGTTTCCCTAGCGCCAACCCGCATCCCACACACTCGTAACCTGACCCCCACGCACCAACTGGGAGGGCGGCAGAACTCCCACCCAGCGCCACATGCCAGCATCCATACCGGCCGCCATGGCCGGGTGCCCTGGCTACTGAGACTCAGCTGCCCAGCCCCTGGGCTGCATGCGTCGGACGGTCTAACACTGTTGTTTTCCGATTGCAAATTCCCCCCGCGCCCCAAGGAGATGGCCACCCATCACTGCCATGAGCGGGAGAAGACGGGAGGGGGACCACCAGACCTGTGGCCCCTGACCGTAGTAGAGTAGAGAGCCCTGGACGAAGTCAGTGACAGAGAGGAAAGGAAGGTCACCGGGGTAGAGTTCAACCACGGGTGAGGAAGTGAGATCCCGCTTAGTTGCGGTTCCCCATGATATGAAGATCAACCCCCTCCCCCAACAACCCCCACACCACCCTCACCAACTCCGCACCCCACCCCACACTTACCACCCTTGCACCCTCACCCCACCCTCATCACCCCCAAACCCCTACTCTCACCACCTCTTCACTCCCACTACCCCTGGCACACAGTCAAATCATACGTCTTGTATTGTGTCTTGCTGGACCTGCTGGAGTTGGGGTGGGTCCATCTGGCATCCTCCGCCCCAGCCCTCAGCCCCTAGCCAGTGCAACAGCTGGTGCCCCGCCAGTGGGACCACGCCACATGGGACATCCGAGAAGCAGCCGGGACCATCCAGGCCCGGTCGCCCCAGAAGACAGGCACCAACGGGGATCCAGGTCGCAGGGCGGGATTCACAGCAGGCCGCCTCCACCCCTGCTGTACCAGCTGGGGATCCAACTAGACGTAGTGTTAGGGCCCGTAAGGCCAGAAAGTTAGACACCAGTTAAGTTGGCACATGTGCAGGGCACAGTTTAGTTAATGGGGCAGGGCACAAATATGTCTTTATGTTGTCACATTAAACAGCTGTTCACACTGTTACAACCTGCCTCGGTGCTCGGTCAGATGTGTGTGAAGGCTGGCCAGGGAGGGGTTGCACGAGGGGACGGGGGGGAAATGGGCAGACGCTGTGGGTAGGGAGAAGTGGGGATCTCACCTCCCCTCCCCCCCTCCCTCCCGCCTATCCCACCGCCATCATCTCCCATGGCACCGTGTGATGGAATGGTCAGCTCGCATGCAGGCATCACCCAGGTAGATGGTGGAAAGTGGACAGGAGTTAGACATTGTCAAATGATGCAGAGCATCAGAACTCATCACTGAGCGGGTTGCTATCATCCTCCATCCCATGGACCAGACCTTCTGTTACTGTCAACCCAGAGCCTGCACCCTGCAGTGCAATAAGTATGTATCATGGAGTGGGTGCAGTCATGGGGTGGCTGGAAGAGATGGAGCTGCGGGGGTGGGATGTGGTGTCCGTGTCCCTGGCCAGTGACCGTCCCTCCCCTAGTCGGTGAACCTGGAGGCGATCAGAGCGTCCACTGAGCGTTGGCCCAGGCGTACACGTTGTGTGGCCTCCCGTGCCTGCCTGGGCCCCGTGCCTGCCTGTCTCTCTGTCCTGCCCACCCTCCCCTCTCCCCTGCATCCTCATCATCAGATAATGCCAGGCGTTCATTCTCCTCCTCCAGCACCTCGCCCTCCTGCTGCGCCATGGAGTGGAGGACACAGCAGTCCGCCACGTCGCAGGCGACCCTCTCAGCATCATATTGATGGGCCCCTCCAGAGCGATCCCGGTACCTGAACCCCCTCTTCAGCAGGCCGAAGCACTGCTCGATCACGGACCTGCTAACTGGATGGCAGTCATTGTAGTGGATCTCTGTATTGTTCTGTGGCCTTCGGAAAGGCGTCATCAGCACGGCCGCAGTGGACAATCCTTATCGCCCAGGAGCCAAACCCCAGCCATGATGGAGGGGGGGGCTCGAACTTGTCAGGAATTTTAGAGTGTGCTAGGATGAAGGCATGAAGGCGTCTTACACACTGCCCGGGTATTGGGTGCAGATGTGCATGATGCACAGCAAATGGTCACAGATCAGCTGCACTTTCATTGAGTGAGACCCCTTTTGGTGTGTGTCAAGTGGCCAGTTATCTGCAAGCGCTCGTATGGGGACATGCATCCCGTCAATCACCCCCCTGGACCCAGGGCACGTCGGCGAGCCTCGCTGCTTGGGCATCCTGGTGGGCTCGGTCCACATTGAAATGGATGTAGTCAGCAGCCTGGGCAGAGAGGGCCTCTGTGACGATACGGACGCACCTGTGTATCGAGGCCTTGCAGGGTGCGGCAATGGCAGTCCGTAACTGAACACCACCCCCGTCCCTTGGAAGGTCATCCCGGCCACAATGTCCTTACCCCATTCCATCACCCTCCCTTGCCCCCAGCCCGGCAGGGCCAGCCAGCCTGGCCAGTGTCTGCCCACAGTCGCGCCCCTCCATGTCCGACCTCCATTCTCTCCTTCATCAACCACGATGCCCGTTTCACGATTTTTAAAAGCAGAAGTGAACCGCACTGTCGGCAACTCAGCCCAACAGAGGAGGAGAATCGCGAAGGCCCCTGAGAATACCGGGACAGGCCCGCTAATAATCTGCAAACTGTAGGTTTACTGTACGTGCATTCTGGACCGCATTGACACCACTGTCGAAGTGACGGAGAACTGCGATTTGGTATCAAATCAGTGCCCGCTGCGATTTTGCCGCTGGAACCTCTGCCCAATCGCATTTCCCGATTTTGGTGTCAGTTGAAAGAGAATCCCGCCCGCTGTCTAGCCACCTGAGCTAAACCGGCCCCCTTCAGAGGGTATGTTATCTGCCCGACCTGCAAGCCATGACTCCCCATGTCAGGGCCTGTATTAGTTGTACTCCCACTAGGATATGTGATATTACAGTCCAAAGATGTGCAGGTTAGGTGGATTGGTCATGCTAAAATTGCCGTTCGTGTCCAAAATTGCCCTCAGTGTTGGGTGGGGTTACTGGGTTCTGGGGATAAAGTGGAGGTATGGGATTGGGTAGGGTGCTCTTTCAAAGAGCCGGTGCGGACTCAATGGGCCGAATGGCCTCCTTCTGCACTGTAAATTCTATGATTCTATGATCCTCGAGTGGATGTTTACATTCATCCCCCAGTCCCACACTTTCTCCCACCAGCTTTAGGTTTCTAACTCCCAATCTCCTTCGAGGGTCTTTATTTTCCTCTCTTGATGTTCGCAGAGCTTGACTGACTCGGCGACGCTAAGCCTTAGCTCCTAATTCCTCCACTCAATACGGGATGGGGGTGATGATGGAGCTGATTGGTTGCGTTAATTGTCTTCAGCTCTCAATGTTAAATATAAACCATCGGCGCCTGTCCTAGAGTGGCTGGTGGTTGCGGGGTGAAACAGGGGTTTGGGTGTGCGATGAGACAGCACAGATTGCGGTAGCGATAGGACACTTCTGTGGTTGACACACAGCACTTTCCCTCACCCACATACTCTGATAGTTAATGCAGGGTGTTGGCTGCCGGGGACGATTTCCAAGGCAAAACCTTCTGCATGTTGAATGCACACTCACACAATTCCAATCCATGTGGGTACACGGTGAAAGTACCCTATTGTTTGCATCTGGTCAGGGAGACCCTTATAGAGTCTTGTTCCTTTGTATCGCGCGAGTCTCTTTCAAGTAATATTGGAGGGAGGCATTCCCGTGAATCAGACCAAAGTGTGCCATTTGGTAATGGGGTATAGTCCCATGTCAGCAGTTACAATGGGAATCATAAGGACCATCCCTATCCCAGTAATGTTGCAGACAAGTTGGGGACTATTGGATAGACCCTTGTTAGATCTTTCAGGGTGAAATTATCCAGTCTCCCTAGCTGGGCCAGTAGTGGACCATCTGTCCAATCAAATACCTCCCCACTTTGGATCTGATCGAGATGATGTCTCATTTGACTCACCATCCACACTCCAGACATGAGACATAATTGTCCCTGACTGAGCTTCCCAGCATTTCGGAGTGGGCCTCCAACACCACTATCCCAATCAGATGTATGTCCGTTGCCCTCTGACCCAGACATGCCCGATCCAGATAGGCCCCTTCAATCCGTGCTCCCACTTTAAGTCATTCTACCTTCTAATTTCCCCCTTTTTAATTCCAATGAGGAAGGGAATTCCCTGTGTTGAACTCTGGAACAACATTGTTCATTATTTCCCTCTTGTACTTTCGAAACACATTGGCCTATAAATTCCACAGCCATTCTCGCCAGGTTTACCTTCCCTGGGATTGTTGCTCCGATTCGGTGAGACAGGAGCAGCGAAGCCCCCCCCCCCCCCCATCCCCCCCACCCCCCTCACCCCCGCCCCCCCTCCACCCCGACAGGATCGTCCTGGAGTGACTGGGGCACAGAGATGTCGGACTTCGGAATGTACCCGGTCCATTTTGGTCCACTCACGCAGTGACCAGCAACGAGTCCATGAAGTTAAGGGTGGCGACAACCTCATCCGCCCTGGGAGGAGACGGGGGCTGGTCAGCAAGGGTGGTCAGCTCAGCATGCCAGCATGCGCCTGGCCTAAATTCGAAAGGGTATTGCGGTGGCCAAAAGGGCCCACTGCTGGATCCTTGCGGAAGCGATAGGCGGGATGACTCTGTTCTCCTTGAATAACCCGAGCAACAGTTTTTAGTCAGTGATGATGGTGAAATAGCGGCCTTATACGAATTGGTGACATTTCTTCACTGTGGAAACCACCGCAATTGGCACAGTGGCTAACACTGCTGCCTCACGGCTCCGGGGTCTCGGGTTCGATTGTCACCCCGGGTCACTGTCAATGTGGAGCTTGCACATTCTCACCGTGTCTGCGTGCGTCTGCAGGGTAGATGGATCGGCCACCCTAAATTGCCCCTTGGAAAAATTCAAAAGAAAAGAAAACCAGCGCCAGGCCCTCCTTTTCTAGCTGTGCGTGTTTGCGTGCAGCCACAGCCCGACCGTCCAGGAGGCGAACGCGGTCGTCCGCTCCATCACCCCGGGAGAGAGAATGGTGCCAGTGTCGTACGGCAACAAGTCACACATGATGCGAAGAGGTTTGGCAGGATCATAGTGAGTCAGCAATCCAGAAGACTGAGGGCGGCATGCGGCGCAGTGGTTAGCACTGGGGCTGCGGCGCTGAGGACCCGGGTTCAACTCCCAGCCCTGGGTCACTGTCCGTGTGGATTTTGCACATTCTCCCAGTGTCTGCGTGGGTTTTGCCCCCATAACTCAAAGATGTGCAGGTTCGGTGGATTGGCCATGCTAAATTGTCCCTGAATTGGAGAAAAATAATTGGGTACTCTAAGTTTGTTAAAAAAAGCAACAACCAGGAAGACGAAAGCTGGTTCTTCACCCGTTTGAAAGCCTTTACCTGCAGCCCGCAACATGCCCTCGCCTGGGTTTTCTTCAAAAGCAGATGCAGAGGGGGAAGGGGAGAGGGCAGGTGGAGAGGGAGGGGTGAGGTGGAGAGGGAGAGGGAGAGGGGGGGGGGGAATGGGGAGGGGGGGGAAGGGGGTGCGGGGGGGGGGGGGGGGCAGCATCGTCGCGAGATTTGGGATGAATTTGCCAGAATGTTCACTGAGCCTAAAAATGATCGAAGCTCCATGACTTGTAGGGTAGGGGCTTGCTGAATAGCATGCTCCTTCTCTGCACTTGCGGTACACCCACAGCCCAAGTACACCACGTCTTTCGCGTGGATGGCTCTCCGCTGGTGGGTGCCAGGGTCCGAAAAATGGCAGAGGACTTCCGTCAGGTTGCCAGCATGTCCCTGCTCGGTGACTCCGGTGACCGGCACATCGTCTAAATATCCAGCGACATGCGGCAACACATGATGTTCTCCATCACCCGTTGGAATATAGCGCAGGCTGATGACATTCCAAAGAGTAACCTGGTTAACTCATACAGGCCGGTGTGTGTTCACCGGGCCGTAATGACAGGAGACTGAGTACAATTCGACTTGAAATATACATCAAATGTAGTTTTTGAATGTCCACCTGCTAATTTAATCATAATAGTAATCTTTATTGTCACAAGTAGGCTTACATTAACCCTGCAATGACGTTACTGTGAAAATCTCCTAGTCGCCACATTCCGGCGCTTGTTCGGGTACACAGAGGGAGAATTCAGAATGTCCAATTCACCCAACATTACATCTTTCGGGATTTGTGGGAGGAAACCGGAGCACCCGGAGGAAACCCACGTAGAAACGGGGAGGACGTGCAGACTCCACACAGACAGCGACCCAAACCGGGAGTTGAACCTGCGACCCTGGTGCTGTGAAGCAACAGTGCTAACCACTGTGCTACCGTGCTGCCCCTAATACATAAAGGTCTTCACTGCAGGGCATTGGGGAACAGCCCAAACTCAAATCTGTATTTCCCGTCAGTTTAGAATCCCCGCACAAGCGGACTGTCTTTTCCAGCTTCAATACTGGACCACTAGGGCTGCCCAATCGGGAAAGCACACGGGCCAGATGCTCCCCAATACCTCAAGCAAGCTGAGCTCGGCCTCCGCTTTTGCCAGCAGTTCCTAAGGGACTGGGTGAGCCCGAAAATATCTCAGCTGCACACCTGAGTCGGCATGAATTTTGGCCGCAGCACCTTTCATTTTCATTTTCCCCACTCCGAGCTGAAAGACATCCGAGAACTTTCCCAATATCTCGCTCAGGCGTCTGGATTCCATTTGGTCGCTGTGTTACCAATCAAGGTGCAGGAGTCTCAACCAATTGTGGCCTCAGAAGATGGGGCCACATCCCTTCACCACAAATAACGGGAGGCATACCGACCAGCTCATAAAACACTGGGGTAATGGTGTTCCCTGCGATGTCCTCCAGCTCACTGGCATAAGTGGCCAATCAGGTCTCAGTGTCCCTAAAATCCAACTTGTGCACTCCTTTCTTAATGCGGTTGACAGTTTTCCATCCTGACAACGAAAACTGCAGCACCAGTATTAAGCTCCAGATCCAATAAGCAACTGTTCACTTGCACAGTGATTATGATAGGCACAATCTGAGGTGCCGCCACACAATTGAGCTGTATGCAATCCTCCTCCTCTGGTTCATGCAGATGGAAAGTATTGGCCCTTGGCAGATGTCTGCCGTCAGGAGTTCTGGCCTCCCTGCGGCTTGCGCTCACATCGGGGCCTACCAGCACTTTGGGGCCTACCACTGCCTATGGGCCTACCACCACCTTGGGGCCTACCGCCGCCGTCGATGCCTGCCACCAGCGTCGGGGCCGACCACCAGCGTCGGGGCCTACCATTACCGTCGGGGCCTACCATCACCGTCGGGGCCTACCATCACCGTCTCGGCCTACCACCAGCGTTGGGGCCTACCACTACCTATGGGTCTACCATCACCTTGGGGCCTACCACCACCATCGAGGCCTGCCACCAGCGTCGGGGCCTACCACCAGTGTCGGGGCCTACCACCACCGTCTGTGCCTACCACCATATGTCCCGCATGGTTCTGGCTCTGCAGATTCTGGAGAGGCATCTCGTCTGAACGACTTGGTCTTCGAGCAACGGAACAGATAGTATATGGCGCTCGGCCCAGGGCAGGTTATTGCCCTGGGTGGGTAGGGGGAATCGATCGCTGGGAGGGGGATCACCCTTCCAATCATTTCCATTCCCTGGATTTCCTGCACCCCTATTAGTCACACAGCACAAACAATCCCAGCCGGGTTCCGCCTTTCTGTCGGTACCCAAACTGGCCGACTTTACTCAGACTCTTAGATGGACATGGTTTAGGATTCTCCGCCCCAATTAACAGGGGAGCAGTGAGGCGCACGTGGAGTTGAATCACTGCTATTTCATAAGTCCCGTGCAAGTTATGACAGAGGGAGAGAGAGGACGCTCGGTCTGGGGGGGAGAGAAGGAGGGAGGGAGGGAGAGAGGGGCCTCAGTCTGGGCCAGAGAGAGGGAGGGAGAGGGGGGCCTCGGTCCGGGAGGGAGGGAGAGAGAGAGGGGCCTCAGTCTGGGCCAGAGAGAGGGAGGGAGAGGGGGGCCTCGGTCCGGGAGGGAGGGAGAGAGAGAGGGGCCTCAGTCAGGGAGTGAGGAAGAGAGAGAGGGGCTTCAGTCGGGGAAGGAGGGAGAGAGGGAGGCATGGAGGGATGGAGAGAGGGAGGCAGGGAGGGAGGGAAGACAGGGAGGGGGCATAGGTCAGGAGTGACAGGGGGCTCTGCCTGGGTGGGGGGCTTTGACACCGGGAGGGGAGCAAGGAGGGGACCCAGTCTGGGGAGACACAGGTCTGCCCAGGATGGAGACTTTGTCCCAGGGAGAGTGGGGGCTCAGTCCAGGAGAAAGGGTGGGAGGGAACTAGTGAGAGCCCTTAGTCTGGGAGTTAGGGAGGAAGGGCCCAGTCTGGTGGGCGGGAGATATGGGTCTGCTCGGGAGGGGGTCTTTGTCCCGATGGAAGAAGGGCCTCAGTCCGGGAGAGAGGGTCTCAGGTCGGGAAGAGGGGTCTAGCCGGGAAAGCGGCCCTGACCAAAAGAGAGGGGCACCGGTCCAGGAGAGAGGGAGGGAAGAGTAGTCAGTCTGGGGGAAAGGCGGGTCTACATGGGAGCGGGGCTCTTCCCCAGGGAGGGAGGGAGGGGGCTCAGTCCCAGGGAGGGTGGGGGCTCAGTCCCAGGGAGGGGGCTCAGTCCCAGGGAGGGGGCTCAGTCCCAGGGAGGGAGGGGGCTCTGTCCCAGGGAGGGAGGGTGTTCAGTCCCAGGGAGGGAGGGGGCTCAGTCCCAGGAAGGGAGGGGCTCAGTCCCAGGGGGGGAGGGAGGGGCTCAGTCCCAGGGAGGGAGAGGGCTCTGTCCCAGGGAGGGAGGGAGGGGGGTCAGTCCCAGGGAGGGAGAGGGCTCTGTCCCAGGGACGGAGGGTGTTCAGTCCCAGGGAGGGAAGGGGCTCAGTCCCAGGGAGGGAGGGAGGGGCTCAGTCCCAGGGAGGGAGGGTGTTCAGTCCCAGGGAGGGAGGGAGGGGGGTCAGTCCCAGGGAGGGAGGGAGGGGGCTCAGTCCCAGGGAGGGAGGGAGGGGGCTGTCCCAGGGAGGGTGGGGGCTCAGTCCCAGGGAGGGAGGGGCTCAGTCACAGGAAGGGAGGGAGGGGGCTCAGTCCCAGGAAGGGAGGGGCTGTCCCAGGGGGGGAGGGAGGGGCTCAGTCCCAGGGAGGGAGGGCTCTGTCCCAGGGAGGGAGGGAGGGGGGTCAGTCCCAGGGAGGGAGAGGGCTCTGTCCCAGGGACGGAGGGTGTTCAGTCCCAGGGAGGGAAGGGGCTCAGTCCCAGGGAGGGAGGGAGGGGCTCAGTCCCAGGGAGGAAGGGTGTTCAGTCCCAGGGAGGGAGGGTGTTCAGTCCCAGGGAGGGAGGGAGGGGGGTCAGTCCCAGGAAGGGAGGGAGGGGGCTCAGTCCCAGGGAGGGAGGGCGCTCAGTCCCAGGGAGGGAGGGAGGGGGTTCAGTCCCAGGGAGGGAGGGAGGGGCTCAGTCCCAGGGAGGGAACGGGCTCAGTCCCAGGGAGGGAGCGGCTCAGTCCCAGGGAGGGAGGGAGGGGGCTCAGTCCCAGGGAGGGAGCGGCTCAGTCCCAGGGAGGGAGGGAGGGGGCTCAGTCCCAGGGAGGGAGGAAGGGGGCTCAGTCCCAGGGAGGGACGGGCTCAGTGTCAGGGAGGGCGGGGCTCAGTCCCAGGGAGGGTGGGGGCTCAGTTCCAGGGAGGGAGGGGGCTCAGTCCCAGGGAGGGAGGGTGGGGGCTCAGTCCCAGGGAGGGAGGGTGGGGGCTCAGACCCAGGGAGGGAGGGAGGGTGGGGGCTCAGTCCCAGGGAGGGAGGGGGTTCAGTCCCAGGGAGGGTGGGGGATCAGTTCCAGGGAGGGAGGGGGCTCAGTCCCAGGGAGGGAGAGGGCTCTGTCCCAGGGACGGAGGGTGTTCAGTCCCAGGGAGGGAGGGAGGGGGGTCAGTCCCAGGGAGGGAGGGAGGGGGCTCAGTCCCAGGGAGGGAGGGAGGGGCTCAGTCCCAGGGAGGGAGGGTGTTCAGTCCCAGGGAGGGAGGGAGGGGGGTCAGTCCCAGGGAGGGAGGAAGGGGGCTCAGTCCCAGGGAGGGAGGGCGCTCAGTCCCATGGAGGGAGGGAGGGGGCTCAGTCCCAGGGAGGGTGGGGGCTCAGTCCCAGGGAGGGAGGGGCTCAGTCACAGGAAGGGAGGGAGGGGGCTCAGTCCCAGGAAGGGAGGGGCTCAGTCCCAGGGGGGAGGGACGGGCTCAGTCCCAGGGAGGGAGAGGGCTCAGTCCCAGAGAGGGAGGGAGGGGGCTCAGTCCCAGGGAGGGAGGGAGGGGGGTCAGTCCCAGGGAGGGAGAGGGCTCTGCCCCAGGGACGGAGGGTGTTCAGTCCCAGGGAGGGAGGGGCTCAGTCCCAGGGAGGGAGGGTGTTCAGTCCCAGGGAGGGAGGGAGGGGGGTCAGTCCCAGGGAGGGAGGGAGGGGGCTCAGCCCCAGGGAGGGAGGGCGCTCAGTCCCAGGGAGGGAGGGAGGGGGCTCAGTCCCAGGGAGGGAGGGAGGGGCTCAGTCCCAGGGAGGGAACGGGCTCAGTCCCAGGGAGGGAGCGGCTCAGTCCCAGGGAGGGAGGGAGGGGGCTCAGTCCCAGGGAGGGAGCGGCTCAGTCCCAGGGAGGGAGGGAGGGGGCTCAGTCCCAGGGAGGGAGGGAGGGGGCTCAGTCCCAGGGAGGGAGGGGCTCAGTGTCAGGGAGGGCGGGGCTCAGTCCCAGGGAGGGTGGGGGCTCAGTTCCAGGGAGGGAGGGGGCTCAGTCCCAGGGAGGGAGGGTGGGGGCTCAGTCCCAAGGAGGGAGGGTGGGGGCTCAGACCCAGGGAGGGAGGGAGGGTGGGGGCTCAGTCCCAGGGAGGGAGGGGATTCAGTCCCAGGGAGGGTGGGGGATCAGTTCCAGGGAGGGAGGGGGCTCAGTCCCAGGGAGGGAGGGTGGGGGCTCAGTCCCAGGGAGGGAGGGTGGGGGCTCAGTCCCAGGGAGGGAGGGGGCTCAGTCCCAGGGAGGGTGGGGGCTCAGTTCCAGGGAGGGAGGGGTTCAGTCACAGGGAGGGAGGGAGGGGGCTCAGTCCCAGGGAGGGAGGGGCTCAGTCCCAGGGAGGGAGGGAGGGGGCTCAGTCCCAGGGAGGGAGGGGCTCAGTCCCAGAGAGGGAGGGAGGGGCTCAGTCCCAGGGAGGGAGGGAGTGGCTCAGTCCCAGGGAGGGAGGGGCTCAGTCCCAGGGAGGGAGGGAGGGAGGGGGCTCAGTCCCAGGGAGGGAGGGAGGGGGCTCGGTCCCAGGGAGGGGGGGAGGGTGTTCAGTCCCAGGGAGGGAGGGAGGGTGTTCAGTCCCAGGGAGGGAGGGGCTCAGTCCCAGGGAGGGAGGGAGGGGGCTCTGTCCCAGGGAGGGAGGGTGTTCAGTCCCAGGGAGGGAGGGGGCTCCTTCCCTGTGAGGGTGGGTGTTCAGTCCCAGGGAGGGAGGGTGTTCAGTCACAGGGAGGGAGGGAGGGGGCTCTGTCCCAGGGAGGGAGGGTGTTCAGTTCCAGGGAGGGAGGAGGGCTCCTTCCCAGGGAGGGAGGGTGTTCCTTCCCAGGGAGGGAGGGTAGGAGCTCAGTTCCAGCGAGGGAGGGAGGGTGTTTAGTCCCAGGGAGGGAGGGGCTCAGTCCCAGGGAGGGAGGGAGGGGGCTCAGTCCCAGGGAGGGAGGGTGGGTGTTCAGTCCCAGGGAGGGAGGGAGGGGGCTCTGTCCCAGGGAGGGAAGGTGTTCAGTCCCAGGGAGGGAGGGAGGGTGTTCAGTCCCAGGGAGGGAGGGGCTCAGTCCCAGGGAGGGAGGGAGGGGGCTCAGTCCCAGGGAGGGAGGGTGGGTGTTCAGTCCCAGGAAGGGAGGGAGGGGGCTCTGTCCCAGGGAGGGAAGGTGTTCAGTCCCAGGGAGGGAGGGAGGGTCTCTGTCACAGGGAGGGAGGGTGTTCAGTCCCAGGGAGGGAGGGTGGGGGCACAGTCCCAGGGAGGGAGGGAGGGTGTTCAGTCCCAGGGAGGGAGCAGCTCAGTCCCAGGGAGGGAGGGAGGGGGCTCAGTCCCAGGGAGGGAGGGAGAGTGTTCAATCCCAGGGAGGGAGGGTGTTCAGTCCCAGGGAGGGAGGCGCTCAGTCCCAGGGAGGGAGGGGCTCAGTCCCAGGGAGGGAGGGTGGGGGCTCAGTTCCAGGGAGGGAGGGGGCTCAGTCCCAGGGAGGGAGGGTGGGGGCTCAGTCCCAGGGAGGGATGGTGGGGGCTCAGTCCCAGGGAGGGAGGGTGGAGGCTCAGTCCCAGGGAGGGAGGTTGGGGGCTCAGTCCCAGGGAGGGAGGGGGCTCAGTCCCAGGGAGAGTGGGGGCTCAGTCCCAGGGAGGGAGGGGCTCAGTCCAAAGGAGGGAGGGAGGGGGGGCTCAGTCCCAGGGAGGGAGGGAGGGGGGGGCTCAGTCCCAGGGAGGGAGGGAGGGGGGGCTCAGTCCCAGGGAGGGAGGGAGGGGGGGCTCAGTCCCAGGGAGGGAGGGGGGGGCTCAGTCCCAGGGAGGGAGGGGGGGGCTCAGTCCCAGGGGGGGAGGGAGGGGGGGGGGCTCAGTCCCAGGGAGGGAGGGAGGGGGGGGGCTCAGTCCCAGGGAGCGAGGGAGGGGGGGGGCTCAGTCCCAGGGAGGGAGGGAGGGGGGGGGGCTCAGTCCCAGGGAGGGAGGGAGGGAGGGGGGGGGGCTCAGTCCCAGGGAGGGAGGCTGGGGGGGGCTCAGTTGCAGGGAGGGAGGGAGGGGGGGTGCTCAGTCCCAGGGAGAGAGGGAGCGGGGGGCTCAGTCCCAGGGAGGGAGGGAGGGGGTGCTCAGTGCCAGGGAGGGAGGGGGGGGTCTCAGTCCCTGGGAGGGAGGGGGGGGGGCTCAGTGCCAGGGAGGGAGGTGATCAGTGACAGGGTGGGAGGCAGTTCAGACCCGGGGAGGGAGGGAGGTGGATCAGACCCGGGGAGGGATGGAGGGGGCTCAGACCCGGGGAGGGATGGGCTCAGTCCCAGAGAGGCTGGGGGCACAGTTCTAGGGAGGGATTGATCTCAGCCCCGGGTTGGGAGTGAGGAAGGCAGGAGAAGGCCCAGTGCCGTGGGCCCTGGCCCGGACGGCTTTGACACAAGAAGAAAGAGAGGGCTCGGTCCGGGAGAAAGGAAGGAAAGTTTGAGAGGGGCCTCGGTCGAGGATGAGGGATAGGGCATTGGTTCTGGAGGGAAGGATAGAAAGGCCTCGGTCAGGGAGAGAGGGGCCTTTATCTGGGAGGGAGGGGCCCAGTTCGGTTGGGGGAGTGGTCTGCCCGGGAGGGGGGGGGCGGGCTTTGTCCCAGTGAGAGACGTGCCTCGGTCTGAGTGGGAGGGGTCTCAGTCCATATGGCACTAAGGAAGGGGGCTTTGTCCGGGATGGAGGGTGCTCAGTCCAGTTGGGAGAGGGGGGATCTGCCCGGGAGGGCGCCCTGACCCAGGGAGAGAGGTGGCCCGGCCTGGGAGGGAGGGTGGGGCCTCACTCCAGGGGGGAGGGAGTAAGGAGGGGTTCAGATTGGGGTGTGCGGTAAAGGGGGGTCAACATGGGAGAGGGGCTCTTTCCCAGGAAGAGAGCAGACCTCACTCCCAGGAAGGGGTCTCAGTCCCAGGGAATGAGGAAGGCAGGGACGGAGCTCAGTCTGGCTGGTTGCAGGGGAGACAGGGGAGCCTCAGAGTGGGCTTTGTCCCAGAAAGGGAGGGAGGGGCTCAGTCCCAGGGAGGGCGGGGGCTCAGTCCCAGGGAGGGGGGGCACAGTCCCAGAGAGGGAGGGTGGGGCTCAGTCCCAGGGAGGGAGGGGCTCAGTACCAGGGAGGGAGGGAGGGGGCTCCGTCCCAGGGAGGGAGGGAGGGGGCTCAGTCCCAGGGAGGGAGGGGCTCAGTACCAGGGAGGGAGGGAGGGGGCTCCGTCCCAGGGAGGGAGGGAGGGGGCTCAGACCCAGCGAGGGAGGGAGGGGCTCAGTCCCAGGGAGGGAGGGAGGGGCTCAGTCCCACGGAGGAGGGAGGGGGCTCAGTTCCTGGGAGGGAGGGAGGGGGCTCTGTCCCAGGGCGGGGGGAGGGTCTCAGTCCCAGGGAGGGAGGGAGGGGGCTCAGTCCCAGGGAGGGAGGGGGCTCAGTCCCAGGGAGGGAGGGAGGGGGCTCAGTCCCAGGGAGGGAGGGAGGGGCTCAGTCCCAGCGAGGGAGGGAGGGGGCTCAGTCCCAGGGAGGGAGGGGCTCAGTCCCAGGGAGGGAGGGGCTCAGTCCCAGGGAGGGAGAGGGCTCAGTCCCAGGGAGGGAGAGGGCTCAGTCGCAGGGAGGGAGGGAGGGGGCTCATTCCCACGGAGGGAGGGAGGAGCTCAGTCCCAGGGTAGGAGGGAGGGGCACAGTCCCAGGAAGGGAGGGGTCTCATTTCCATGGTGGGAGGGAGGGGCTCAGTCCCAGGGAGGGATGGAGGGGGCTCCTTCCCAGGGAGGGAGGGGCTCAGTCCCAGGGAGGGAGGGAGGGGCTCAGTCCCAGGGAGGGAGGCAGCTCAGATCCAGGGTTGGAGGGAGGTGCTCAGTCCCAGGGAGGGGGTAGGGGTCAGATCCAGGGAGGGAGGGAGTGGCTTAGATCCAGGCAGGGAGTGTCTCAGTCCCAGTGCGGGAGGGAGGGGCTCAGTCCCAGGTAGGGAGGTGGTTCTGTCCCATGGAGGGAGGGAGTTCAGTCCCAGGGAGGGAAGGGGGTCAGTCCCAGGGAGGGAGGGAGGGGTCTCAGTCCCAGGGAGGTAAAGGAAACTATAATTTATAGGGATCTTAACCTGACGAACCACGCCAAGTTTGGGGGAAACTTATTTGATGAATGAAGTCCTGGCGCAATACGACAAGTTGTAAGATTTGTAATATTTGTAGACTGTGTTAAGTTGTTCGATTCCTTGTATTATTCGATTGTGCATAGTTGAAGGAATTTATATCATCTCTGCTATTCGGTTATCAGTAGCACTTTGCGAATACTGGAACTCAGCAGAAATTTGCAGTATAAACTCCTCAGGTGCCAAAAAGAATTGTTTTATTTGTAGTCGCTTGATTACAATTTGAAAGTCATTTAAAAGGCAATTCGTAGACAATTCAAAGCTTTCAGAGAATTACAGACATTATCTTTCTTTGCTTAGGCAGACAGCTCGAAAGTAACTTTTTAAAGGTCAAAGTCTGGCAATGAAACATGAAGAGAGAGAGAGAGCTAATCTTCAGCTAAACTCAAAGTCAAAAGTGGACTAACATCACTGACACAGACTGTTAGGCTGACAGAACCCCCAAAGACAATTACCTAAAAACTAAACACTAAAACAAAACTGGAGACTAGAATCAAAGGCAAAAACTGACTAAACTAACAGAAAAACAACACAGCACAACACACCTTCAAAGACAATAAAACCACAGACAACACACGAAAAACTAAACACTAAAACAAAACCTAACCTAAAATGGCCGGGAGATACTTTTCAGTTTTACACTTTCATATCTGTCTTAAGTCATCTAATCACACCCCAATATAATCCTAATTGGTTTGGGTTAGACTCAAACACATTTGATTTGATGGCAAGCCGTCCATCTTCAATGTGCAACATCAGCTTTTCTGACCTAGCTGTTATCTGCATTGTGAACAATGGTGCCTTCATGTTGCCGTGTAGTCAGTCCCTGTCCTTGACAATTAGCACAAGCAGTGTCAAATTATCTTGAAAATATGCATTTGCCAGAACAACGGACTTCAGTACAAGTGAATTATGCTGTATAAATGGGTATTTAAAACTGGGGCTCAACATTTATGCTTAAACAGCTATCTTTTACCTATACTAGTTGTATTTGAAATACTTGGCTTCTACAGTCGGCCCTTTGATAAATCGAAAAATTGAGATATATCAGAAAAGATTAAAATACATCATTAATGCGATAGGATAGGTAAAAGCGCAAAGAATCATTGCAGTTTTAAACAATAAAATGGACACTTAAAATACAACAGGCATTTCAAAATAATTATTAAAATTATTATACAAGGTAAAAGTTGAACATATGATCTAGTGATAAATGGTAAAATGATTATCAAAATTGATGTCAAGTCTTTGACATCTTCTGGATAATACACAAAAGCTTGTTGAAAGGGTTAATTTTCTTACAGAGACAAAAGAGGCGTATAGCTTGGAATGATGCCATTCGCATCTTTCAACTTTTTTTTTGTCACTCAAATGGACTGGGAGTAAAAGTTGAATTCCCGTTATCAAATTTCTTTGAACGATATGTTCTTTTGGCTTTTAATCAAAAATTGTTGGTTTTCTTTTTAAAAAAACAGCTTCCACATTGTTTGAAGTTTTAATTTCCAGGCTAATTTTAAACATTTATTTTAAAATATCAAATACAATAACTTATTAAATATATAACTGAACCAATCTTGTGCTGTATCTTGATTTTCTGTAGATGAATTTGTCGATTCTGTTAAAGGAAACACAGCTAACAAGATATGTTAATTTCTTTAAATTAATAAAGCAACGTTCATAATGACAGTTTTCTTAAGTTGACAGTTCTTGGCAACTTTTTAGCGATACATTGAGGGTTCTTTAGCTGCTTTGATGGCAGCCGTTCTCTTCTGAGTAAGTTCCCTTTCTCGTTTGGAAATTTTCTGTCCCAAGTAAACATCTTTCTGGGCAATTTGTGCTTTGTGAAAGCTAGCTTTGTGACTGTAGTACTGAGGTGGTTCAAGACCACCCGTAAGTCTTTGTCATGATCATCTTTATTGATAGAGGTTATCAGAACATCATCTTCATATTGGATAATGGTGGAAGGCCGAACAGGCAGTTGCCTGAGATGATTCTGTAAAGCCATGTGGTAAACAGTTGGGCTATTTTGATACTGTTGTTGATTAACTGTAAAAGCAAACCATGGTTGTAGTTGCTTAGCCAGTGTTGCTGACCAGAAGCCATACTGGGTGTGTCTTGTTGATACGTGTTACATGGTTGACCATGAGGTGGAGATGTATTGTAGTGAACATTGTCTACTTCATTATCATCTCTTGAATCCATCCGTTGTTTTTGATAGCATTTTGCCATCCAGTGTCCTACTCTACCACAGGAAAGACATTGTGGTATTTTCTTACGTGATTTTAATGGAGCAAGGGTACATGTTTGTTCTAGCGCTGGTGGTGAAATTGTAGTTACTGCTGATATTCCTGCAGGTGCTGCAACAGCCGCCGCTGGAGCAGCAGGTAACATGGGCTGGATTTGAGCAATAGGCTGCATTTGAGCAGCTGCAGTGTTAAAAGTTGCCTGATTGTGCAAACCACGATCTATCTGAATGCATCGGTCAACTATGTCTCGGTATGTGCCAGCTGTGGCCCAAGCTGGTAAAACCAAATTCAAGGCAGCAGAAACTCCAGGTTTAACACCGGCTATAAAAGCCGTTTTTAATGGACTTAAAGTGCTTGCATCCCATGTGTCATTTTCCTGGTCGAGTGTCATCCCTGAATATTCCATCCAAGTATGTAAAAATCTTTCCTCAAAATCCTGAATATCTTCATCATTTTTTTGAAAGCAAGCTGTGATCTTAGACCAATTGGTCCTCGGGGGGCGAAATTGTAACAGCCAATTCTTGATTGTTAGCCAACCAGCTTCTAAATTTTGCAAATCGTCTCCAAGGGCAACTTCTACTTCATTTCTAAGGGTTGAACTTATACGAGTACCTAGCATGATAGTCAGAATTTGTACTCCATCAAATGGGTGGAGACTGTAAATGGCTTGTAATCTGTGAATTCCATCCCATGTGGTCTTACCACCCTTTTTAGGGTGTGGAAGACCCTTGGACCATTCATCAATTTTAGAAGGATCAATTTGTTCATGAACCCATTGGTGGTCAAATATGTTTCTAGTGATAGTTTCACCATCTTCCTCCATTTTTTTGCTTCCAACTCTAACCCGTTTGTGTTTTAAAGGGGCTAGTCGAATTGCTTTAGTATTTTGTATTGTAGGAACACTATCTTCGTCTGATTCATCCGACAGAGAAAATGATTTATGTTTAACAATTGATCTCGGCTGTGCAATTGCCGATTGTGCCACTAGGTGGGTGGCTTGGACTGCTTTCTGAGTTTGTTCAATCTTTTGTACAGAAAGCATGTTTGTCAAAGAATTGCAATGTTCAGTCACGCTGGTTATATTTCTTTCTAAAACACATCTTTATTTCACTAACTTGCAATTTTCAAGTTCAATTCGCTCAGTTTTTAATTGCAATTGTCGGTATTTTGACTCCACTTCAAAGACTTGATTTTGGAATTCTGTTATTTGAAAAGATAACTGTTGGAGTTCAGAGGTTTTGTTTTGCAAATCTGTTTTAATTTCATCATAATGCTCAAGTTTGGATTTTGCAACTCGTAAAACAGTTTTAATTTCATCATAATGCTCAAGTTTGGATTTTGCAACTTGCAAACCTGTTTTAATTTCATCAGAATGCTCAAGTTTGGATTTTGCATCTTGCAATTCTGTTTTAAGTTTGGATTTTGCATCTTGCAATTCTGTTTTAATTTCATCAGAATGCTCAAGTTTGGATTTTGCATCTTGCAAATCTGTTTCAAGTTTGGATTTTGCATCTTGCAATTCTGTTTTAATTTCATCATAATGCTCAAGTTTGGATTTTGCAACTTGCAAATCTGTTTTAATTTCATCATAATGCTCAAGTTTGGATTTTGCAACTTGCAAATCTGTTTTAATTTCATCAGAATGCTCAAGTTTGGATTTTGCATCTTGCAAATCTGTTTCAAGTTTGGATTTTGTATCTTGCAATTCTGTTTTAATTTCATCATAATGCTCAAGTTTGGATTTTGCAACTTGCAAATCTGTTTTAATTTCATCATAATGCTCAAGTTTGGATTTTGCAACTTGCAAATCTGTTTTAATTTCATCATAATGCTCAAGTTTGGATTTTGCAACTTGCAAATCTGTTTTAATTTCATCAGAATGCTCAAGTTTGGATTTTGCATCTTGCAAATCTGTTTCAAGTTTGGATTTTGTATCTTGCAATTCTGTTTTAATTTCATCATAATGCTCAAGTTTGGATTTTGCAACTTGCAAATCTGTTTTAATTTCATCATAATGCTCAAGTTTGGATTTTGCAACTTGCAAATCTGTTTTAATTTCATCAGAATGCTCAAGTTTGGATTTTGCATCTTGCAAATCTGTTTCAAGTTTGGATTTTGTATCTTGCAATTCTGTTTTAATTTCATCATAATGCTCAAGTTTGGATTTTGCAACTTGCAAATCTGTTTTAATTTCATCATAATGCTCAAGTTTGGATTTTGCAACTTGCAAATCTGTTTTAATTTCATCAGAATGCTCAAGTTTGGATTTTGCATCTTGCAAATCTGTTTCAAGTTTGGATTTTGTATCTTGCAATTCTGTTTTAATTTCATCATAATGCTCAAGTTTGGATTTTGCAACTTGCAAATCTGTTTTAATTTCATCATAATGCTCAAGTTTGGATTTTGCAACTTGCAAATCTGTTTTAATTTCATCATAATGCTCAAGTTTGGATTTTGCATCTTGCAAATCTGTTTCAAGTTTGGATTTTGCATCTTGCAATTCTTCAACAACTGCAATTAGTTGCCTTTTAGTAGACCTATACTCATCATCACTTCGTTCAGTATTTAATTGCAGCTGTTGGCATTTTGACTCCATTTTAAAAACTTGATTTTGGAATTCTGACTCCACTTTAAAAACTTGATTTTGAAATTCTGCGTTTTGAATATTTAACTGCTGGAGTTCAGAGGTTTTATTTTGCAAATCTGTTCTAATTTCATCATAATGCTCAAGTTTGGATTTTGCATCTTGCAAATCTTCAAGAACTGCACTTAGTTGGTCTTTAGTGGACTGAAGCTGATGATCACTTTTATTTTTAACAATGATCTCTTGCTGACTGTGTATCTGTCCCGTAATTACCAGGGACCATTTTACCCGTTCTGCACCGTGTAATCGTGTGCATTTTCCCCATGCTCTCTTGATATTATTGAAGGACCACTGTCCTCTGGGGATATCATACTTTGATTCAATTTTTTTTGAGGTTTCACATAGGTTAAAATGTCTACGAGTGAAAGATCTACAATCCCCCAACATATCTTCAACAGAAACATCTGGTATTCCAGCACCCCCCTTGGATGTAGTGGGGAGTAATTTTCTGTCTGCTAAAGGCTCTGAATCTACACTTTGATTTGGATCAGCCATAACTTTTCTTGATCGCTGACTGCCGTTTTATTTTAGTTACTGCAGTGACTCATCTTCCAGTCACGTCTATCATAGTCTGACCGACTGGCACTTGATTTATTTAACACAGTCTATAAAAAATGTTCTTTTCAAGGGTCGAATTGATGCGGCTTTAAGACTTTTAATGGGTGAAAAAGATATTTCTTACCCCAGTCTAGCCGTGGGTTCCGTCTGTCTTCTGGGCCTCCTCCGATTATCTCCGAAGCTTCCCGAAGGTTCCCGACCTCCTCCGATTATCTTCGAAGCTTTCCGTCGTCACCTGGGCCTCCGAAGGTCGTTCAGTACTCCCCCTTCTGCCTGACTACGCCAAAATGAATGGTTGTAATCAGAAGATTCTAGGTTCGACTCCTGGCTGGCTCGCCAATTAAAGGAAACTATAATTTATAGGGATCTTAACCTGTCGAACCACGCCAAGTTTGGGGAAACTTAGTTGATGAATCAAGTCCTGGCGCAATACGACAAGTTGTAAGATTTGTAATATTTGTAGACTGTGTTAAGTTGTTCGATTCCTTGTATTATTCGACTGTGCATAGTTGAAGGAATTTATATCATCTCTGCTATTCGGTTATCAGTAGCACTTTGCGAATACTGGAACTCAGCAGAAATTTGCAGTATAAACTCCTCAGGTGCCAAAAAGAATTGTTTTATTTGTAGTCGCTTGATTACAATTTGAAAGTCATTTAAAAGGCAATTCGTAGACAATTCGAAGCTTTCAGAGAATGACAGACATTATCTTTCTTTGCTTAGGCAGACAGCTCGAAAGTAACTTTTAAAAGGTCAAAGTCTGGTAATGAAACATGAAGAGAGAGAGAGCTAATCTTCAGCTAAACTCAAACTCAAAGTCAAAAGTGGACTAACATCACTGACACAGACTGTTAGGCTGACAGAACCCCCAAAGACAATTACCTAAAAACTAAACACTAAAACAAAACTGGAGACTAGAATCAAAGGCAAAAACTGACTAAACTAACAGAAAGACAACACAGCACAACACACCTTCAAAGACAATAAAACCACAGACAACACACAAAAAACTGAACACTAAAACAAAACCTAACCTAAAATGGCCGGGAGAAACTTTTCAGTTATAGACTTTCATATCTGTCTTAAGTCATCTAATCACACCCCAATATAATCCTAATTGGTTTGGGTTAGACTCAAACACATTTGATTTGATGGCAAGCCGTCCATCTTCAATGTGCAACATCAGCTTTTCTGACCCAGCTGTTATCTGCATTGTGAACAATGGTGCCTTCATGTTGCCGTGTAGTCAGTCCCTGTCCTTGACAATTAGCACAAGACAGTGTCAAATTATCTTGAAAATATGCATTTGCCAGAACAACGGACTTCAGTACAAGTGAATTATGCTGTATAAATGGGTATTTAAAACTGGGGCTCAACATTTATGCTTAAACAGCTATCTTTTACCTATACTAGTTGTATTTGAAATACTTGGCTTCTACAGGAGGGAGGGAGGGGTCTCAGTCCCAGGGAGGGAGGGAGGGGTCAAATTCCCAGGGAGGGAGGGGGCTCAGTCCCAGGGAGGGAGGGGGCTCAGTCCCAGGGAGGGAGGGGGCTCAGTCCCTGGGAGGGTGGGGCTCAGTCCCAGGGAGGGAGGGAGGGGGCTCAGTCCCAGGGAGGGAGGGAGGGGGCTCAGTCCCAGGGAGGGAGGGAGGGGGCTCAGTCCCAGGGAGGGAGGGAGGGGGCTCAGTCCCAGGGAGGGAGGGAGGGGGCTCAGTCCCAGGGAGGGAGGGAGGGGGCTCAGTCCCAGGGAGGGAGGGAGGGGGCTCAGTCCCAGGGAGGGAGGGAGGGGGCTCAGTCCCAGGGAGGGAGGGAGGGGGCTCAGTCCCAGGGAGGGAGGGAGGGGGCTCAGTCCCAGGGAGGGAGGGAGGGGGCTCAGTCCCAGGGAGGGAGGGAGGGGGCTCAGTCCCAGGGAGGGAGGGGGCTCTGTCCCATGGAGGGAGGGGGCTCAGTCCCAGGGAGGGAGGGGGCTCAGTCCCAGGGAGGGAGGGGTCAGTCCCAGGGAGGGTGAGGCTCAGTCCCAGGGAGGGAAGGCGCTCAGTCCCAGGGAGGGAGGGGGCTCAGCCCCAGGGAGGGAGGGAGGGGCTCAGTCCCAGGGAGTGTGGCAGCTCAGGTCCAGGTTTGGAGGGAGGTTTTCCGTCCCAGGGAGGGGGGGAGGGGTCAGATCCAGGGAGGGAGGGAGTGGCTCAGATCCAGGCAGGGAGGGAGGGGCTCAGTCCCAGTGCGGGAGGGAGGGGCTCATTCCCAGTGAGGGAGGGGGCTCCGACCCGGGGAGGGAGGGAGGAGGCTCAGTCCCAGGGAGGGAGAGAGGGGCTCAGTCCCAGGGAGGGCGGGAGGGAGGAGGTCAGTCCCAGGGAGGGAGGGGGCTCTGTCCAGGGAGGGAGGGTGTTCAGTCCCAGTGAGGGAGGGGCTCAGTCCCAGGGAGGAAGGGGGCTCAGTCCCAGGGAGGGAGGGTGCTCAGTCCCAGGGAGGGAGGGGGCTCAGTCCCAGGGGGGGAGGGGGCTCAGTCCCAGGGAGGGAGGAGGCTCAGTCCCAGGGTGGGAGGGAGGGGCTCAGTCCCAGGGAGGGAGGGGGCTCAGTCCCAGGGAGGGAGGGGGCTCAGTCCCAGGGAGGGAGGGGGCTCAGTCCCAGGGAGAGAGGGTGTTAGTCCCTGGAAGGGAGGGGCTCAGTCCCAGGGAGGGAGGGAGGGGCTCATTCCCAGGGAGGGAGGGAGGGGCTCAGTCCCAGGGAGGGAAGGGCTCAGTCCCAGAGAGGGAGGGAGGGGCTCAGTCCCAGGGAGGGAGGTAGGGAGGGGGCTCAGTCCCAGGGAGGGAGGGGGCTCTGTCCCAGGGAGGGAGGTGCTCAGTCCCATGGAGGGGGGGAGGGGTCAGATCCCGGGAGGGAGGGAGTGGCTTAGATCCAGACAGGGAGGGTCTCAGTCCCAGTGCGCGAGGGAGGGGCTCAGTCCCAGGGGGGGATGGGGCTCAGTCCCAGGGAGGGAGGGTGTTCAGTCCCAGGGAGGGAGGGGGCTCAGTCCCAGGGAGGGAGGGGGCTCAGTCCCAGGGAGGGAGGGAGGGGCTCAGTCCCAGGGAGGGAGGCAGCTTAGATCCAGGGTGGGAGGGAGGTGCTCAGTCCCAGGGTGGGGGAGGGGTCAGATCCAGGGAGGGAGGGTCTCAGTCCCAGTGCGGGAGGGAGGTACTCAGTCCCAGGGAGGGAGGGCGCTCAGTGCCAGGGTGGGAGGCGGCTCAGACCCAGGGAGGGAGGGAGGCGGATCAGACCCGGGGAGGGAGGGAGGGGGCTCAGTCCCTGTGTGGGAGGGTGGGGCTTAGTCCCAGTAAGGGAGGGGGCTCTGTCCCAGGGAGGGAGGGTGTTCAGTCCCTGGGAGGTAGGGGGCTCAGTCCCGGGGGGGAGGGGGCTCAGTCCCAGGGAGGGAGGGGGCTCAGTCCCAGGGAGGGAGGGGGCTCAGTCCCAGGGAGAGAGGGGGCTCAGTCCCTGGGAGGGTGGGGCTCAGTCCCAGGGAGGGAGGGAGGGGGCTCAGTCCCAGGGAGGGAGGGGGCTCTGTCCCAGGGAGGGAGGGGGCTCAGTCCCAGGGAGGGAGGGAGGGGGCTATCTCCCAGTGAGGGAGGGACTTCAGTCCCAGGGAGCGAGGGAGTTCAGTCCCAGGGAGGGAGGGGCTCAGTCCCAGGGAGGGGGGGAGGGGCTCAGTCCCAGGGAGGGTGGCAGCTCAGATCCAGGGTGGGAGGGAGGCTCTCAGTCCCGGGGGGGGGAGGGGTCAGATCCAGGGAGGGATGGAGTGGCTCAGACCCAGGCAGGTAGGGTCTCAGTCCCAGTACTGGACGGAGGTGCTCAGTCCCAGGGAGGGAGGACGCTCAGTGCCAGGGTGGGAGGCGGCTCAGACACAGGGAGGGAGGGGGGCGGATCAGACCCGGGGAGGGAGGGAGGGGGCTCAGTCCCTGCGTGGGAGGGAGGGGCTCAGTCCCAGTAAGGGAGTGGGCTCTGTCCCAGGGAGGGAGGGTGTTCAGTCCCTGGGAGGGAGGGGGCTCAGTCCCAGGGGGGGAGGGGGCTCAGTCCCAGGGGGGGAGGGAGCTCAGTCCCTGGGAGGGAGGGGGCTCAGTTTTACACTTTCATATCTGTCTTAAGTCATCTAATCACACCCCAATATAATCCTAATTGGTTTGGGTTAGACTCAAACACATTTGATTTGATGGCAAGCCGTCCATCTTCAATGTGCAACATCAGCTTTTCTGACCCAGCTGTTATCTGCATTGTGAACAATGGTGCCTTCATGTTGCCGTGTAGTCAGTCCCTGTCCTTGACAATTAGCACAAGACAGTGTCAAATTATCTTGAAAATATGCATTTGCCAGAACAACGGACTTCAGTACAAGTGAATTATGCTGTATAAATGGGTATTTAAAACTGGGGCTCAACATTTATGCTTAAACAGCTATCTTTTACCTATACTAGTTGTATTTGAAATACTTGGCTTCTACAGGAGGGAGGGAGGGGTCTCAGTCCCAGGGAGGGAGGGAGGGGTCAAATTCCCAGGGAGGGAGGGGGCTCAGTCCCAGGGAGGGAGGGGGCTCAGTCCCAGGGAGGGAGGGGGCTCAGTCCCTGGGAGGGTGGGGCTCAGTCCCAGGGAGGGAGGGAGGGGGCTCAGTCCCAGGGAGGGAGGGAGGGGGCTCAGTCCCAGGGAGGGAGGGAGGGGGCTCAGTCCCAGGGAGGGAGGGAGGGGGCTCAGTCCCAGGGAGGGAGGGAGGGGGCTCAGTCCCAGGGAGGGAGGGAGGGGGCTCAGTCCCAGGGAGGGAGGGAGGGGGCTCAGTCCCAGGGAGGGAGGGAGGGGGCTCAGTCCCAGGGAGGGAGGGAGGGGGCTCAGTCCCAGGGAGGGAGGGAGGGGGCTCAGTCCCAGGGAGGGAGGGAGGGGGCTCAGTCCCAGGGAGGGAGGGAGGGGGCTCAGTCCCAGGGAGGGAGGGGGCTCTGTCCCATGGAGGGAGGGGGCTCAGTCCCAGGGAGGGAGGGGGCTCAGTCCCAGGGAGGGAGGGGTCAGTCCCAGGGAGGGTGAGGCTCAGTCCCAGGGAGGGAAGGCGCTCAGTCCCAGGGAGGGAGGGGGCTCAGCCCCAGGGAGGGAGGGAGGGGCTCAGTCCCAGGGAGTGTGGCAGCTCAGGTCCAGGTTTGGAGGGAGGTTTTCCGTCCCAGGGAGGGGGGGAGGGGTCAGATCCAGGGAGGGAGGGAGTGGCTCAGATCCAGGCAGGGAGGGAGGGGCTCAGTCCCAGTGCGGGAGGGAGGGGCTCATTCCCAGTGAGGGAGGGGGCTCCGACCCGGGGAGGGAGGGAGGAGGCTCAGTCCCAGGGAGGGAGAGAGGGGCTCAGTCCCAGGGAGGGCGGGAGGGAGGAGGTCAGTCCCAGGGAGGGAGGGGGCTCTGTCCAGGGAGGGAGGGTGTTCAGTCCCAGTGAGGGAGGGGCTCAGTCCCAGGGAGGAAGGGGGCTCAGTCCCAGGGAGGGAGGGTGCTCAGTCCCAGGGAGGGAGGGGGCTCAGTCCCAGGGGGGGAGGGGGCTCAGTCCCAGGGAGGGAGGAGGCTCAGTCCCAGGGTGGGAGGGAGGGGCTCAGTCCCAGGGAGGGAGGGGGCTCAGTCCCAGGGAGGGAGGGGGCTCAGTCCCAGGGAGGGAGGGGGCTCAGTCCCAGGGAGAGAGGGTGTTAGTCCCTGGAAGGGAAGGGCTCAGTCCCAGGGAGGGAGGGAGGGGCTCATTCCCAGGGAGGGAGGGAGGGGCTCAGTCCCAGGGAGGGAAGGGCTCAGTCCCAGAGAGGGAGGGAGGGGCTCAGTCCCAGGGAGGGAGGTAGGGAGGGGGCTCAGTCCCAGGGAGGGAGGGGGCTCTGTCCCAGGGAGGGAGGTGCTCAGTCCCATGGAGGGGGGGAGGGGTCAGATCCCGGGAGGGAGGGAGTGGCTTAGATCCAGACAGGGAGGGTCTCAGTCCCAGTGCGCGAGGGAGGGGCTCAGTCCCAGGGGGGGATGGGGCTCAGTCCCAGGGAGGGAGGGTGTTCAGTCCCAGGGAGGGAGGGGGCTCAGTCCCAGGGAGGGAGGGGGCTCAGTCCCAGGGAGGGAGGGAGGGGCTCAGTCCCAGGGAGGGAGGCAGCTTAGATCCAGGGTGGGAGGGAGGTGCTCAGTCCCAGGGTGGGGGAGGGGTCAGATCCAGGGAGGGAGGGTCTCAGTCCCAGTGCGGGAGGGAGGTACTCAGTCCCAGGGAGGGAGGGCGCTCAGTGCCAGGGTGGGAGGCGGCTCAGACCCAGGGAGGGAGGGAGGCGGATCAGACCCGGGGAGGGAGGGAGGGGGCTCAGTCCCTGTGTGGGAGGGTGGGGCTTAGTCCCAGTAAGGGAGGGGGCTCTGTCCCAGGGAGGGAGGGTGTTCAGTCCCTGGGAGGTAGGGGGCTCAGTCCCGGGGGGGAGGGGGCTCAGTCCCAGGGAGGGAGGGGGCTCAGTCCCAGGGAGGGAGGGGGCTCAGTCCCAGGGAGAGAGGGGGCTCAGTCCCTGGGAGGGTGGGGCTCAGTCCCAGGGAGGGAGGGAGGGGGCTCAGTCCCAGGGAGGGAGGGGGCTCTGTCCCAGGGAGGGAGGGGGCTCAGTCCCAGGGAGGGAGGGAGGGGGCTATCTCCCAGTGAGGGAGGGACTTCAGTCCCAGGGAGCGAGGGAGTTCAGTCCCAGGGAGGGAGGGGCTCAGTCCCAGGGAGGGGGGGAGGGGCTCAGTCCCAGGGAGGGTGGCAGCTCAGATCCAGGGTGGGAGGGAGGCTCTCAGTCCCGGGGGGGGGAGGGGTCAGATCCAGGGAGGGATGGAGTGGCTCAGACCCAGGCAGGTAGGGTCTCAGTCCCAGTACTGGACGGAGGTGCTCAGTCCCAGGGAGGGAGGACGCTCAGTGCCAGGGTGGGAGGCGGCTCAGACACAGGGAGGGAGGGGGGCGGATCAGACCCGGGGAGGGAGGGAGGGGGCTCAGTCCCTGCGTGGGAGGGAGGGGCTCAGTCCCAGTAAGGGAGTGGGCTCTGTCCCAGGGAGGGAGGGTGTTCAGTCCCTGGGAGGGAGGGGGCTCAGTCCCAGGGGGGGAGGGGGCTCAGTCCCAGGGGGGGAGGGAGCTCAGTCCCTGGGAGGGAGGGGGCTCAGTCCCAGGGAGGGAGGGGGCTCAGTCCCAGGGAGGGAGGGGGCTCAGTCCCTGGGAGGGTGGGGCTCAGTCCCAGGGAGGGAGGGAGGGGGCTCAGTCCCAGGGAGGGAGGGAGGGGGCTCAGTCCCAGGGAGGGAGGGGGCTCTGTCCCATGGAGGGAGGGGGCTCAGTCCCAGGGAGGGAGGGGGCTCAGTCCCAGGGAGGGAGGGGTCAGTCCCAGGGAGGGTGAGGCTCAGTCCCAGGGAGGGAGGGCGCTCAGTCCCAGGGAGGGAGGGGGCTCAGCCCCAGGGAGGGAGGGAGGGGCTCAGTCCCAGGGAGTGTGGCAGCTCAGGTCCAGGTTTGGAGGGAGGTTTTCCGTCCCAGGGAGGGGGGGAGGGGTCAGATCCAGGGAGGGAGGGAGTGGCTCAGATCCAGGCAGGGAGGGAGGGGCTCAGTCCCAGTGCGGGAGGGAGGGGCTCATTCCCAGTGAGGGAGGGGGCTCCGACCCGGGGAGGGAGGGAGGAGGCTCAGTCCCAGGGAGGGAGAGAGGGGCTCAGTCCCAGGGAGGGTGGGAGGGAGGAGGTCAGTCCCAGGGAGGGAGGGGGCTCTGTCCAGGGAGGGAGGGTGTTCAGTCCCAGTGAGGGAGGGGCTCAGTCCCAGGGAGGAAGGGGGCTCAGTCCCAGGGAGGGAGGGTGCTCAGTCCCAGGGGGGGAGGGGGCTCAGTCCCAGGGAGGGAGGGGGCTCAGTCCCAGGGAGGGAGGGAGGGGCTCAGTCCCAGGGAGGGAGGGGGCTCAGTCCCAGGGAGGGAGGGGGCTCAGTCCCAGGGAGGGAGGGGGCTCAGTCCCAGGGAGAGAGGGTGTTAGTCCCTGGAAGGGAGGGGCTCAGTCCCAGGGAGGGAGGGACGGGCTCATTCCCAGGGAGGGAGGGAGGGGCTCAGTCCCAGGGAGGGAAGGGCTCAGTCCCAGAGAGGGAGGGAGGGGCTCAGTCCCAGGGAGGGAGGTAGGGAGGGGGCTCAGTCCCAGGGAGGGAGGGGGCTCTGTCCCAGGGAGGGAGGTGCTCAGTCCCATGGAGGGGGGGAGGGATCAGATCCCGGGAGGGAGGGAGTGGCTTAGATCCAGACAGGGAGGGTCTCAGTCCCAGTGCGCGAGGGAGGGTCTCAGTCCCTGGGGGGGAGGGGGCTCAGTCCCAGTGCGGGAGGGAGGGGCTCAGTCCCAGGGGGGGAGGGGGCTCAGTCCCAGGGAGGGAGGGTGTTCAGTCCCAGGGAGGGGCTCAGTCCCAGGGAGGGAGGCAGCTTAGATCCAGGGTGGGAGGGAGGTGCTCAGTCCCAGGGTGGGGGAGGGGTCAGATCCAGGGAGGGAGGGTCTCAGTCCCAGTGCGGGAGGGAGGTACTCAGTCCCAGGGAGGGAGGGCGCTCAGTGCCAGGGAGGGAGGGTGTTCAGTCCCTGGGAGGGAGGGGGCTCAGTCCCAGGGGGGGAGGAGGCTCAGTCCCAGGGGGGGAGGGGGCTCAGTCCCAGGGAGGGAGGGGGCTCAGTCCCAGGGAGGGAGGGGGCTCAGTCCCAGGGAGGGAGGGGGCTCAGTCCCAGGGGGGGAGGGGGCTCAGTCCCAGGGAGGGAGGGGTCTCAGTCCCAGGGAGGGAGGGAGGGGCTCAGTACCAGGGAGGAAGGGGGCTCAGTCCCAGGGAGGGAGGGGGCTCAGTCCCCGGGAGGGAGGGGGCTCAGTCCCAGGGAGAGAGGGTGTTAGTCCCTGGAAGGGAGGGGCTCAGTCCCAGGGAGGGAGGGAGGGGCTCATTCCCAGGGAGGGAGGGAGGGGCTCAGTCCCAGGGAGGGAAGGGCTCAGTCCCAGAGAGGGAGGGAGGGGCTCAGTCCCAGGGAGGGAGGTAGGGAGGGGGCTCAGTCCCAGGGAGGGAGGGGGCTCTGTCCCAGGGAGGGAGGTGCTCAGTCCCATGGAGGGGGGAGGGGTCAGATCCCGGGAGGGAGGGAGTGGCTTAGATCCAGACAGGGAGGGTCTCAGTCCCAGTGCGCGAGGGAGGGTCTCAGTCCCTGGGGGGGAGGGGGCTCAGTCCCAGTGCGGGAGGGAGGGGCTCAGTCCCAGGGGGGGAGGGGGCTCAGTCCCAGGGAGGGAGGGTGTTCAGTCCCAGGGAGGGAGGGGGCTCAGTCCCAGGGAGGGAGGGGGCTCAGTCCCAGGGAGGGAGGGAGGGGCTCAGTCCCAGGGAGGGAGGCAGCTTAGATCCAGGGTGGGAGGGAGGTGCTCAGTCCCAGGGTGGGGGAGGGGTCAGATCCAGGGAGGGAGGGTCTCAGTCCCAGTGCGGGAGGGAGGTACTCAGTCCCAGGGAGGGAGGGCGCTCAGTGCCAGGGTGGGAGGCGGCTCAGACCCAGGGAGGGAGGGAGGCGGATCAGACCCGGGGAGGGAGGGAGGGGGCTCAGTCCCTGCGTGGGAGGGTGGGGCTTAGTCCCAGTAAGGGAGGGGGCTCTGTCCCAGGGAGGGAGGGTGTTCAGTCCCTGGGAGGTAGGGGGCTCAGTCCCGGGGGGGAGGGGGCTCAGTCCCAGGGAGGGAGGGGGCTCAGTCCCAGGGAGAGAGGGGGCTCAGTCCCTGGGAGGGTGGGGCTCAGTCCCAGGGAGGGAGGGAGGGGGCTCAGACCCAGGGAGGGAGGGGGCTCTGTCCCAGGGAGGGAAGGGGCTCTGTCCCATGGGGGGAGGGGGCTCTGTCCCAGGGGGGGAGGGGCTCAGCCCCAGGGAGGGAGGGAGGGGCTCAGTCCCAGGGAGTGTGGCAGCTCAGGTCCAGGTTTGGAGGGAGGTTTTCCGTCCCAGGGAGCGGGGGAGGGTTCAGGTCCAGGGAGGGAGGGAGTGGCTCAGAACCAGGCAGGGAGGGAGGGGCTCAGTCCCAGTGCGGGAGGGAGGGGCTCATTCCCAGGGAGGGAGGGGGCTCCGACCCGGGGAGGGAGGGAGGAGGCTCAGTCCCAGGGAGGGAGAGAGGGGCTCAGTCCCAGGGAGGGTGGGAGGGAGGAGGTCAGTCCCAGGGAGGGAGGGTGCTCTGTCCAGGGAGGGAGGGTGTTCAGTCCCAGTGAGGGAGGGGCTCAGTCCCAGGGAGGAAGGGGGCTCAGTCCCAGGGAGGGAGGGTGCTCAGTCCCAGGGAGGGAGGGGGCTCAGTCCCAGGGGGGGAGGGGGCTCAGTCCCAGGGAGGGAGGGGGCTCAGTCCCAGGGAGGGGCTCAGTCCCAGGGAGGGAGGGGGCTCAGTCCCAGGGAGGGAGGGGGCTCAGTCCCAGGGAGGGAGGGGGACAGTCCCAGGGAGGGAGGGGGCTCAGTCCCAGGGAGGGAGGGTGTTAGTCCCAGGGAGGGAGGGGCTCAGTCCCAGGGAGGGAGGTAGGGAGGGGGCTCTGTCCCAGGGAGGGAGGTGCTCCGTCCCATGGAGGGGGGGAGGGGTCAGATCCCGGGAGGGAGGGAGTGGCTTAGATCCAGACAGGGAGGGTCTCAGTCCCAGTGCGGGAGGGAGGGGCTCAGTCCCTGGGGGGGAGGGGGCTCAGTCCCAGTGCGGGAGGGAGGGGCTCAGTCCCAGGGGGGGAGGGGGCTCAGTCCCAGGGAGGGAGGGTGTTCAGTCCCAGGGAGGGAGGGGGCTCAGTCCCAGGGAGGGAGGGAGGGGCTCAGTCCCAGGGAGGGAGGCAGCTTAGATCCAGGGTGGGAGGGAGGTGCTCAGTCCCAGGGTGGGGGAGGGGTCAGATTCAGGGAGGGAGGGTCTCAGTCCCAGTCCGGGAGGGAGGTACTCAGTCCCAGGGAGGGAGGGCGCTCAGTGCCAGGGTGGGAGGCGGCTCAGACCCGGGGAGGGAGGGAGGCGGATCAGACCCGGGGAGGGAGGGAGGGGGCTCAGTCCCTGAGTGGGAGGGTGGGGCTCAGTCCCAGTAAGGGAGGGGGCTCTGTCCCAGGGAGGGAGGGTGTTCAGTGCCTGGGAGGGAGGGGGCTCAGTCCCGGGGGGGAGGGGGCTCAGTCCCAGGGGGGGAGGGAGGTTCATCAGTCCCAGGGAGGGAGGGCGCTCAGTGCCAGGGTGGGAGGCGGCTCAGACCCGGGGAGGGAGGGAGGCGGATCAGACCCGGGGAGGGAGGGAGGGGGCTCAGTCCCTGCGTGGGAGGGTGGGGCTTAGTCCCAGTAAGGGAGGGGGCTCTGTCCCAGGGAGGGTGTTCAGTCCCTGGGAGGGAGGGGGCTCAGTCCCGGGGGTGAGGGGGCTCAGTCCCAGGGAGGGAGGGGGCTCAGTCCCAGGGAGGGAGGGGGCTCAGTCCCTGGGAGGGTGGGGCTCAGTCCCAGGGAGGGAGGGAGGGGGCTCAGTCCCAGGGAGGGAGGGGGCTCTGTCCCAGGGAGGGAGGGGGCTCTGTCCCAGGGAGGGAGGGTGCTCAGTCCCAGGGGGGGAGGGGGCTCTGACCCAGGGAGGGAGGGGCTCAGTCCCAGGGAGTGTGGCAGCTCAGGTCCAGGGTTGGAGGGAGGTTTTCCGTCCCATGGACGGGGGGAGGCATCAGATCCAGGGAGGGAGGGAGGGCGCTCAGTCCCAGGGTGGGAGGCAGCTCAGACCCGGGGAGGGAGGGAGCGGGCTCAATCCCAGGGTGGGAGGCGGCTCAGATCCGGGGAGGGAGGCGGATCAGACCTGGGGAGGGAGGGAGAGGGCTCAGTCCCTGGTTGGGAGGGGTCTCACTCCCAGGGAGTGGGGAGGGGGTTCAGACCCAGGGAGGGAGCGAGGGGGCTCAGTCCCAGAGAGGCTGGGGGCACAGCTCTATGGAGGGATTTGTCTGAGCCCCGGGTTGGGAGTGAGGAAGGCAGGCCCGGAGGACGGGCTTTTACCCAAGAAAGAGAGGGCTCGGTCGGGGAGAAAGGAAGTAAAGGTTGAGAGGGGCCTCGGTCGAGGATGAGGGATAGGGCATTGGTCCAGGAGGGAAGGATGGAAATGCCTCGGTCAGGGAGAGAGGGGCCTTTATCTGGGAGGGAGGGGCTCAGTTCGGTTGGGGGAGAGGTCTGCCGGGAGGGGGGGTCTTTGTCCCAGTGAGAGAGGTGCCTCGGTCTGAGTGGGAGGGGTCTCAGTCCGTGTGGCACTGAGGAAGGGGGCTTTGTCCGGGAGGGAGGGAGCGCAGTCCAGTTGGGAGAGGGGGGAATCTGCCCGGGAGAGCGCCCTGACCCAGGGAGAGAGGTGGCCCGGCCTGGGAGGGAGGGTGGGGCCTCACTCCATGTGGGAGGGAGTAAGGAGGGGTTCAGATTGGGGTGTGTGGTAAAGGGGGTCAACATGGGAGGGGGGCTCTTTCCCAGGAAGAGAGCGGGCCTCACTCCCAGGGAGGGGGTCTCAGTCCCACGGAATGTGGAAGGCTGGGAAGGAGCTCAGTCTGGCTGGGTGCAGGGGAGACAGGGGAGCCTCAAAGTGGGCTTTGTCCCAGGGAGAGAGGAAGCACTGTCAAGGAGAAAGGGTGGAGGGATGCAGAGAGGGCCTTTGATCCGGGGCTGAGGGAGGAAGGGACCTTCATCTATGAGGGAAGGGCCTTGGTCCGGGAGAAGAGGGGAGTCTGTCCAGGAGCGGGGAGGGGGGGGGGGGGGGGGGGGCGGGCATTGTCCCAATGGGAGAAGGGCCTTGGTCCTTAAGGAAAGGGAGGGGGAGAGGGCCCTCGGTTGTGAGGGTGGGAGGAATGGGCACAGACCGGGAGGGACGGTGCTCAGTTCGGAGGGGAGAGCGGAGTCTATGCAGGGACAGAGGTGCCTCGGTCCAAGCGGGAGAGAGGGTCCTCAGTCCAGGAGGGAGGAAGGGAGCTTAGTTCAGCAGAGAGGGAGGGAAGATGAGTCAGTCTGGGTGTGAAAGTAGCTTCTTTCCCAGGGAGGGAGGGTCCTCAGTCCCAGAGAGGGTGGGGTCCTCTCTCATTGAGCCATGCATTGAAGTACTTTCTATCCTTGCTCCAGTCTTTTCTTGCTGATATGCATGCTACATTATATACTTCCCCACCGGCCATACAATCCAGTTCTACACTTCTCTCGCCCGCCGGTTGAAAAGTCATCATGTTGGCTTCACCCACCTTCCTAGATCTCCAGACAGCAGCAGCAGGCCCCAAATCCAATCTAGTATCCTCATCCTGGCTTGCTGTTATTGTAATTTAAGCAGAACGGTCTGGTTGTCACCAGGTCTTAGATCTGATCTGTATGATTTATCCACTGTATGATTCAAATACATCCTGAATTTCAGGAGTCAGTGTTTCAAATTAATATTCCGATCACCTCTATCTCTTTGCTTGCGTACTTGTTGCGCTCTAAACTGGTATCTCTGCGCTCATACTCTGCCCGTTGTCCATGTCTCCATTAACATCGTCCCCAGTCCCACAGATGGTCAATTCTCTACTTTGTTCCTCCATTCCTGGTACCTGATGGTGGTTTCTATTGTGAGACTTATATCGGGGCTTGTCTTGTATCGGGTAGACGGTGACATAGCGGCATTGTTACTGGACTAGTAACCCAGAGACCCAGGACAATGACCTGGGGACCTGGGTTCGAATCCCACCATGGCAACGATAGAAATTAAACTCAATTAAAAGTCGAATGATGACCATGAAACCATTGTCACAAAAACCCATTTGGTTCACGAATATCCTTTCGGGAAGGAAATCTGCCGTCCTTACCGGGTCTGTGTGACCCACAGCAATGCGATTGACTCTCGACTGCCCCTCTTTGGAAAATAGGAATCGGAAATAAATGCTGTCACAATGAATCAAAGCAATTTCAGTTATATTCACACAAGCACATGTATCATCAGTCTGGATGATATCGTACGGTGCTATTGTGGGGCGAATCCTGCCCATTCTGGGGGTGATGCAAATTGAGACACTGACATGTTGGCTCATAGTTAGTTTCTCTCCCCGCTCCGTTCCAAACGAATGTCTGCGATCCCTCACTTCCTGCCACAGTTCCTTCAGTTGTTGGTCTAACTGTGTGGTCTGATCCCGGTGAGGGTCCAAATCCCCGTCTCCCACTGTAATAGTTTCTGGGAGCCTCATGGCTCCGCCATCATGAGAGGGGTCACTGCCACCTGGTTTGGGGTGGCTCAGGCTGATCAGCATACCAGGTTGGTACATCGGCCCACACCTCCCCGTGTTGGCTATGGCCTTACCTATGGCTGTTTTGAAGGTTCTGTTCATCCTTCCCAACATTCCTGAGCACTGCGGCTGACACAGGATATGGAACCGTTATCGGATCCGGAGTAGTCCACAAGCTTTTTTTCACGATATTCCAAGTGAAATATGTTCCGATCTGGAGGGGTAACCCCCTCACCTCAAGATTATGACAAAACTTGGGCTACAATCTCAGGTGCGCAATCTTCCACCCATTGCGTGAATTGGTCAATAACCACCAGGCAGTACTTCTTCCTACTGTTAGGTCAGGGCCCTGTGAAATCTACCTGTAAATTCACCCAATGTCCTTTTGGACTGTTGGCGTGCCATCCTCCCGGGTTATGATGACAGTGTTGGCAGTGCCTCGCTACAGCCCTGCCGATTCCTGCCCAACAGCAGTCCCTAAGCAGGCGGCCTGTCATCGCTTCATGCTCCGTGTGGTTTGCTTTCTGGTA
The DNA here is from genome assembly GCF_047496885.1 of Scyliorhinus torazame. Taxonomy (NCBI): domain Eukaryota; kingdom Metazoa; phylum Chordata; class Chondrichthyes; order Carcharhiniformes; family Scyliorhinidae; genus Scyliorhinus; species Scyliorhinus torazame. The sequence continues at coordinate 41,378,902 of NC_092710.1, read as the reverse complement.
AAGTTTTAATAGTGGAGTCTGTATGTTCGCTGGGGCGACCAACTGTAACCCTTTTCTCCACACTCCACCTAGTCCTAACACTGCCCCCTAACACCGCCACTTTCCCTGTCTCGGAGTCCACAGCAGCTATCCGAGCTTTCAACTAATTGGCTGCCACTGTTGCCCAATTTTCTAAAATCATAGTTAGTATTGGTTACCAGTCCTGTCTTTAAGATTGCCTGATGTGGCACGTTGAAGGCAACCTTGAACATCTGTACAAAGGCAGGGTGTGTCTAGTGGGGGTTGATATGCCAATACACACAACAAAAGCCTCAGGCCTTTGGGGTTGGGTATTCATATGCACACCCTACTTTAACAGGGACCAATCCCAGGGCTGCTGGGACATTGGCTTTAAACGCCACGAGGGCCTGACCTTGTTGCTATGCAGTGGCGGCAAGTTCCATGCACTAAGTCCAGGCCTGACCCGCTGTGGTGATACACCACTGTACCTCCCTACCATTGTACATAGTATATAATAGTTGTGCGTAACGTGGCCCTGTAATACTGTGTATTGTACTGTAACTCTGCAGAGGTTCGGTCACTGGTAGGTAACCCGACCTGGCCACGGAGAGCTCCACCTTAGCCACTCCCCCGGGAGTCAGTATAAGAACCTCTTCTGGGACAGCCCCCATTCTTTCTGGGGTCGTCTGTGTCGGGTAAGCCTCCCATGTAGTATATTAAAGCCTGAGTTAAAGTCTCACATGTCTTTGTGGTTCTTGACGCTTAGCGCATCAATTTAATACACTACAGTTATAATGGAGGCTGCTCTGAAACCCGACAAGCTCTCGCTCGACCCCCACGCTCCACGCGCGGATCACCTTTTCAACTGCTGGCTCCGGTGTTTCGAGGCCTACCTGGAAGCATCCTCCGCCTTCGCCAAAACGGACGCTGACCGACTCAACCTCCTGTGCTCACGGCTCGACTACGGGCTTTTCGACCTCATCACGGGAACAACGACCTATGCCGATGCCATCGTGAAGCTCAAAAGCCGGTATGCACGAACTGTTAATTCTATTTACGCCCGCCACCGCCTCGCCTCCCGGCACCAGCAGCCGGGTGAACCCCTATCCGTGTTTGTTCGGGACCTCCGTGCCCTCGCGCTCACCTGCAACGCGCCAGCAGTCTCCGCTGAGCAGAACACTGAGGCCCTGGCGCTCGATGCCTTTGTAGCTGGCATTGCTTCCGTCCCGATTCGCCAACTCCTTCTGACACAAACTACCCTGACTCTGGACACGGCAGTCACTATGGCAGAGGCCCAACAGGCAGCCTACGACAATAATGCGTCCTACACGCCTGCACGAACTTCCTATGCTCCTGTCCACGCTCCCTACGTGGCCGCTACCTCCCAGCAACAACCCCTGCAAGTCAGGGCCCACCCAGCCACTCCAGCAGTAAAAATGCCTGGGCCCCAGTGTTATTTTTGTGGCCAGGCAAAACACCCCAGGAAACGCTGCCCTGCTAGAGATGCTACCTGTTCAGCCTGTGGCAAGAAAGGCCACTTTGCAAACGTCTGCCGCTCCACTGCTGCCTTGGGGTCCAACGCCGCGGTCTGCTACTCCGGGGTGCCGCCGTCCTCCGTTCCCGGCTCGCTGTTCAACATGTGCGACGCAAGGGCGCCGCCATCTTTGATCATCCCCGCACCACACCCGCTGCCTGTAACCATCCCCGGTAATTATCGGCCATTTCAGTTCACACCATTCGAACCAGGCCCAGCGGGTGGGGTTAGGGGTGGGAGGGGAATCCCAGTCCCCATGTCTCTAATCGGAAACTTCTGCATGTAAGGACCTCAATCAACATTATCGCCCAGTTAGAAGTCTTACAACACCAGGTTAAAGTCCAACAGGTTTGTTTCGAATCACCAGCTTTCGGAGCGCTGCTCCTTCCTCAGGAAGCAGCCTTCAGGTCAGCACGGTAGCACAGTGGTTAGCACAGTTGCTTCACAGCTCCAGGATCCCAGGTTCGATTCCCGGCTTGGGTCACTGTCTGTGCGGAGTCTGCACGTTCTCCCTTTGCTGCCTTGAGTTTCCTCCGGGTGCTCCGGTTTCCTCCCACAGTCCAAAGATGTGCAGGGATAGGTGGATTGGCCATGCTAAATTGCCCTTAGGTTAGGCGGGGCTACTGGGTTACGGGGATAGGGTAGAGGTGTGGTCTTAAGTGGGGTGCTTCTTCTAAGAGCTGGTGCAGACTCGATGGGCCGAATGGCATCCTTCTGCACTGTAAATTCTATGATTCTACGATCTTTGATCTATGATCTTTGATCTATGAGGATGTTGAACTTTGACCCGGTGTAAGATTTCTTACTGTGCGGAACCCAGTTCAACACCGGAATCTCCGCATCATGGCTACATTATCGCCGTCATCGAGTGGGGTACCTGCTTCACTTTTCAGAGCCGCCTGCAGTCTGTTTCCCGTTCTTTACGAATTGCTTCACATGTTTGATTTGTTCTCCATGAGCGCGGATATCAGAAGCCACACCCTACCACCTTTGACCTTTCTCTCTTTTCACCACCACTCTTTCTGAAATGCAGGAGGCTGGTGGGGATTCCAATTGAACCTAATCATATAATTTTCTTGTCCTTAGTTGCCAAAAGGCATTACGGCCCCCCTCCTGTCCCCACTCGAGCTCCGTTCTTTCACTGGCCATGCTTGGGTAGGGTTTGTGTCGCTAAAGACTACTCTCACCATCCCTCCACCAAACTGCGCCCCCCCAGCACAGCCCTCACCCTCCGCCAAACTGCGCCCCCCCAGCCCAGCCCTCACCCTCCGCCAAACGGCGCCCCCCCAGCCCAGCCCTCACCCTCCGCCAAACGGCGCCCCCCCAGCACAGCCCTCACCCTCCGCCAAACGGCGCCCCCCCAGCACAGCCCTCACCCTCCGCCAAACTGCGCCCCCCCAGCACAGCCCTCACCCTCCGCCAAACGGCGCCCCCCCAGCCCAGCCCTCACCCTCCGCCAAACGGCGCCCCCCCAGCCCAGCCCTCACCCTCCGCCAAACTGCGCCCCGCAGCCCAGCCCTCACCCTCCGCCAAACTGCGACCCCCAGCCCAGCCCTCACCCTCCGCCAAACTGCACCCCCAGCCCTCACCCTCTGCCAAACTGCGACCCCCAGCCCAGCCCTCACCCTCCGCCAAACTGCACCCCCAGCCCAGCCCTCACCCTCCGCCAAACTGCGCCCTCCCCAGCCCAGCCCTCACCCTCCGCCAAACTGCGCCCTCCCCAGCCCAGCCCTCACCCTCCGCCAAACTGCGCCCCCCCAGCCCTCACCCTCTGCCAAACTGCGACCCCCAGCCCAGCCCTCACCCTCCGCCAAACTGCGAACCCCAGCCCTCACCCTCTGCCAAACTGCGCCCCCCCAGCACAGCCCTCACCCTCCGCCAAACTGCGACCCCCAGCCCAGCCCTCACCCTCCGCCAAACTGCGAACCCCAGCCCTCACCCTCTGCCAAACTGCGCCCCCCCAGCACAGCCCTCACCCTCCGCCAAACTGCGACCCCCCAGCCCAGCCCTCACCCTCCGCCAAACTGCGCCCCCCAGCCCAGCCCTCACCCTCTGCCAAACTGCGCCCCCACAGCCCAGCCCTCGCCCTCCGCTAAACTGCGCCCCCCTCCAGCCCTCACCCTCTGCCAAACTGCGCCCCCCCACACCAGCCGTCACCCTCCGCCAAACTGCGCCCCCCCAGCCCAGCCCTCACCCTCCGCCAAACAGCGCTCCGCAGCCCAGCCCTCACCCTCTGCCAAACTGCGCCCCCCAGCCCAGCCCTCACCCTCCGCCAAACTGCGCCCCCCCAGCCCAGCCCTCACCCTCCGCCAAACAGCGCTCCGCAGCCCAGCCCTCACCCTCTGCCAAACTGCGCCCCCCAGCACAGCCCTCACCCTCTGCCAAACTGCACCCCGCCCAGCACAGCCCTCACCCTCCGCCAAACAGCGCTCCGCAGCCCAGTCCTCACCCTCCGCCAAACAGCGCTCCGCAGCCCAGTCCTCACCCTCCGCCAAACAGCGCTCCGCCCAGCACAGCCCTCACCCTCTGCCAAACTGCACCCCCGCCCAGCACAGCCCTCACCCTCCGCCAAACAGCGCCCCCCCAGCCCAGTCCTCACCCTCCGCCAAACAGCGCCCCCCCAGCACAGCCCTCACCCTCCGCCAAACAGCGCCCCCCCAGCCCAGTCCTCACCCTCCGCCAAACAGCGCTCCGCAGCCCAGCCCTCACCCTCTGCCAAACTGCGCCGCCCCCAGCCCAGCCCTCACCCTCTGCCAAACAGCGCTCCGCAGCCCAGCCCTCACCCTCTGCCAAACTGCGCCGCCCCCAGCCCAGCCCTCACCCTCTGCCAAACAGCGCTCCCCAGCCCAGCCCTCACCCTCCGCCAAACCGCCCCCCCCACACCAGCCGTCACCCTCCGCCAAACTGCGCCTCCCCCACACCAGCCGCCACCCTCCGCCAAACTGCGCCCCCCAGCCCAGCCCTCACCCTCCGACAAACTGTGCCCCCCAGCCCAGCCCTCACCCTCCGCCAAACTGCGCCCCCACAGCCCAGCCTTCACCCTCCGCCAAACTGCGCCCCCCTCCAGACCTCACCCTTCGCCAAACTGCGCCCCCCCACACACCAGCCCTCACCCTCTGCCAAACCACGCCACCCCAGCCCAGCCTTCACCCCCTGCCTAACCGCAACCCCCCAGCCCAACCTTCACCCTCCGCCAAACCGCGCCTCCCCAGCCCTCACCCTCCGCCAAACCGTGCCCCCCAGCCCTCACCCTCCGCCAAACCGTGCCCCCCCAGCCCAGTCTTCAGACTCCACCAAAATGCGTCCCCCCTCAGCCCAGCCCTCACCCTCCGCCAAACCGTGCCCCCCAGCCCTCACCCTCCGCCAAACCGTGCCCCCCCAGCCCAGTCTTCAGACTCCACCAAAATGCGTCCCCCCTCAGCCCAGCCCTCACGCTCCGCCAAACCGCGACCCCCCCAGCACAACCCTCACCCTCCGCCAAACCGCGCCTCCCCAGCCCTCACCCTCCGCCAAACCGCGCCCCCCAGCCCTTACCCTCCGCCAAACCGCCCCCCCAGCCCAGCCCTCACCCTCCGCCAAACCGTGCCCCCCCAGCCCAGCGCTCACCCTCCGCCAAACCGCGCCCCCCAGCCCAGCCCTCACCCTCCGCCAAACCGCGCCCCCCCCAGCCCTCACCCTCCACCAAACGCCCCCCCCCCAGACCAGCCCTCACCCTCCGCCAAACCGCGCCCCCCTCAACCCAGCCCTCACCTTCCACCAAACGGCCCCCGCCAGCCCAGCCCTCACCCGTCGCCAAACCGCGACCCCCCTCAGCCCAGCCCTCACGCTCCGGCAAACCGCGACCCCCCCCAGCCCAACCCTCACCCTCCGCCAAACCGCGCCTCCCCAGCCCTCACCCTCCGCCAAACCACGCCCCCCAGCCCTCACCCTCCGCCAAACCGTGCCCCCCCAGCCCAGTCCGCACACTCCACCAAAACGCGTCCCCCCTCAGCCCAGCTCTCACGCTCCGCCAAACCGCGACCCCCCTCAGCCCAGCCCTCACCCTCCGCCAAACCGCCACCCCAGCCCAGCCCTCACCCTCCGCCAAACCGCGACCCCCCCCAGCCCAACCCTCACCCTCCGCCAAACCGCGCCTCCCCAGCCCTCACCCTCTGCCAAACCGCACCCCCCAGCCCTCACCCTCCGCCAAACCGCCCCCCCAGCCCAGCCCTCACCCTCCGCTAAACCGCGCCCCCCCGACCCAGCCCTCACACTCCGCCAAACCGCGCCCCCCAGCCCAGCCCTCACCCTCCGCAAAACCACGCCCCCCCAACCCAGCCCTCACACTCCGCCAAACCGCGCCCCCCAGCCCAGCCCTCACCCTCCGCCAAACCGCGCCCCCCCCAGCCCTCACCACCAAACGCCCCCCCCCAGCCCAGCCCTCACACTCCGCCAAACCGCACCCCCCTCAGCCCAGCCCTCACCCTCCGCCAAACCGCGCCCCCCTCAGCACAGCCCTCACCTTCTGCCAAACCGCGCCCCCCCCAGCCCAGCACTCACCCTCTGCAAAACCGAGGCCCCCAGCCCAGCAATCACCCTCCGCCAAACCGCCCCCCAGCCCAAACCTCACCCAACGCCAAACCGCCCCCCCAGCCCAGCCCTCACCCTCCGCCAAACCGCGACCCACCAGCCCTCACCCTCCGCCAAACCGTGACACCCCCAGCCCAGCCCTCACCCTCTGCCAAACTGCGACCCCCCCAGCCCAGCCCTCACCCTCCTCCAAACCGCGGCCCCCCCAGCCCAGCCCTCACCCTCCGCCAACCCGCGAGCCCCCAGCGCAGCCCTCACCCTCCGCCAAACCGCGACCCCCCCAGCCCAGCCCTCACCCTCCGCCAAACCGCCCCCCCAGTCCAGCCCTCCCCTTCCGCCAAACCGCGCCCCCCCAGCACAGCCCTCACACTCCGCCAACCCGCGAGCCCCCAGCGCAGCCCTCACCCACCGCCAAACCGCGACCCCCCCAGCCCAGCCCTCACCATCCACTTGACCGCGACCCCCCAGCCCAGCCCTCACCCTCCACGAAACCGTGCCCCCCGAGCCCAGCCCTCACCCTCCGCCAAACCACATCCCCCCAGCCAAGCCCTCACCCTCCGCCAATCCGCGCGCCCCCAGCCCAGCCCTCACCCTCCGCCAAACCGTCCCCCCAGCCCAACCCTCAGCCTCCGCCAATCCGCGCCCCCCAGTCCAGCCTTCACCCTCCGCCAAACTGCACCCTGCCCAGCCCAGCCCTCACCCTCCGCCAAACCGTGCCCCCCAGCCCAGCCCTCACCCTCCGCCAACCGCGCCCCCCAGCCCAGGCCTCACCCTCCGCCAAACCGTCCCCCCAGCCCAACCCTCAGCCTCCGTCAAACCGTGCCCCCCCAGCCCAGCCCTCACCCACCGCCAAACCACGTGCCCCCAGCCGAGCCCTCACCCTCCGCCAATCCGCGCACCCAGACCAGCCCTCACACTCCGCCAAACTGCACCCTGCCCAGCCAAGCCCTCACCCTCCGCCAATCCGCACCCACCAGCCCAGCCCTCACCCTCCGCCAAACCGGGCCCCCCCAGCCCAGCCCTCACCCTCCGCCAAACCGTCCCCCCAGCCCAACCCTCCGTCAAACCGCGACCCCCCAGCCCAGCCCTCACCCTCTGCCAAACCGCGAAGCCCCCAGCCCATCCCTCACCCTCCCCCAAACCGCGACCCCCCAGCCCAGTCCTCCCCTTCCGCCAAACCGCGCCCCCCCAGCACAGTCCTCACCCTCCGCCAAACCGTCCCCCCAGCCCAACCCTCCGCTAATCCGCGCCCCCCAGCCCATCCCTCACACTCTGCCAAACCGCGAACCCCCCAGCCCATCCCTCACCCTCCGCCAAACCGCGACCCCCCAGCCCAGTCCTCCCCTTCCGCCAAACCGCGCCCCCCCAGCACAGCCCTCACCCTCCGCCAACCCGCGCCCCCCCAGCCCAGCCCTCACACTTCGCCAACCCGCGAGCCCCTAGCGCAGCCCTCACCCTCCGCCAAACCGCGACCCCCCACCCCAGCCGTCAACCTCCGCCAAACTGCGACCCCCAGCCCAGCCCTCACCCTCCACGAAACCGTGCCCTCCCAGCCCAGCCCTCACCCTCCGCCAAACCGTCCCCCCAGCCCAACCCTCAGCCTCCGTCAAACCGTGCCCCCCAGTCCAGCCCTCACCCTCCGCCAATCCGCGCCCCCAGCCCAGCCCTCACCTTCCGCCAAACCGTGCCCCCAGCCCAGCCCTCACCCTCCGCCAATCCGCGCCCCCCAGTCCAGCCCTCACCCTCCGCCAAACTGCACCCTGCCCAGCCCAGCCCTCACCCTCCGCCAATCCGCGCCCCCCAACCCAGCACTCACCCTCTGCCAAACCGTGCCCCCCCAGCCCAGCCCTCACCCTCCGCCAAACCGCGACCACCACAGCCCAGCCCTCACCCTCCGCCAAACCGTCCACCCAGCCCAACCCTCACCCTCCGTCAAACCGCGACGCCCTCAGCCCAGCCCTCACCCTCCGCCAATCCGCGCCCCCCAGCACAGCCCTCACCCTGCATCAAACCGCAACACCCCAGCCCAACCCTCACCCTGCACCAAACCGCAACCCCCCCAGCCCAGCCCTCACCCTCCACCAACCCGTGCCCCCTGAGCACAGCCCTCACCCTCCGTCAACCTGCGCCCCCCCAGCCCAACCCTCACCCTCCGCCAAACTGAGCCCCCAGCCCAGCCCTCACCCTCTGCCAAACCACGCCACCCCTGCCCAGCCCCCACCCTCCGCCAAACCGCACCCCCACAGCCCTCACCCTCCGCCAAGCCGACCCCCAGCCCAGCCCCCACCCTCCGCCAAACCGTCCCCCCAGCCCAACCCTCACCCTCCGCCAAACCGCCCCCCAGCCCTCACCCTCCGCCAAACCGCGCCCCCCAGCACAGCCCTCACCCTCAGCCAAACCGTGCCTCCCCAGCCCAGCCCCCACCCTCCGCCAAACCGCGCCCCCAGCCCTCACCCTCCGCCAAACCGCGACCCCCCGAGCCCAGCCCTCACCCTCCGCCAAACCGCGACCCCCCCAGCCCAGCCCTCACCCTCCGCCAAACCGCGACCCCCCGAGCCCAGCCCTCACCCTCCGCCTAACCGCGACCCCCCAGACCAGCCCTCACCCTCCACCAAACCACGCCCTCCCAGACCAGCCCTCACCCTCTGCCAAACTGCGCCCCCACAGCCCAGCCCTCGCCCTCCGCTAAACTGCGCCCCCCTCCAGCCCTCACCCTCTGCCAAACTGCGCCCCCCCACACCAGCCGTCACCCTCCGCCAAACTGCGCCCCCCCAGCCCAGCCCTCACCCTCCGCCAAACAGCGCTCCGCAGCCCAGCCCTCACCCTCTGCCAAACTGCGCCCCCCAGCCCAGCCCTCACCCTCTGCCAAACTGCACCCCGCCCAGCACAGCCCTCACCCTCCGCCAAACAGCGCCCCCCCAGCCCAGTCCTCACCCTCCGCCAAACAGCGCCCCCCCAGCACAGCCCTCACCCTCCGCCAAACAGCGCTCCGCAGCCCAGTCCTCACCCTCCGCCAAACAGCGCTCCGCCCAGCACAGCCCTCACCCTCTGCCAAACTGCACCCCGCCCAGCACAGCCCTCACCCTCCGCCAAACTGCGCCCCCCCAGCCCAGTCCTCACCCTCCGCCAAACAGCGCTCCGCAGCCCAGCCCTCACCCTCTGCCAAACTGCGCCGCCCCCAGCCCAGCCCTCACCCTCTGCCAAACAGCGCTCCGCAGCCCAGCCCTCACCCTCTGCCAAACTGCGCCGCCCCCAGCCCAGCCCTCACCCTCTGCCAAACAGCGCTCCCCAGCCCAGCCCTCACCCTCCGCCAAACCGCCCCCCCCCACACCAGCCGTCACCCTCCGCCAAACTGCGCCTCCCCCACACCAGCCGCCACCCTCCGACAAACTGCGCCCCCCAGCCCAGCCCTCACCCTCCGACAAACTGTGCCCCCCAGCCCAGCCCTCACCCTCCGCCAAACTGCGCCCCCACAGCCCAGCCTTCACCCTCCGCCAAACTGCGCCCCCCTCCAGACCTCACCCTTCGCCAAACTGCGCCCCCCCACACACCAGCCCTCACCCTCTGCCAAACCACGCCACCCCAGCCCAGCCTTCACCCCCTGCCTAACCGCAACCCCCCAGCCCAACCTTCACCCTCTGCCAAACCGCGCCTCCCCAGCCCTCACCCTCCGCCAAACCGTGCCCCCCAGCCCTCACCCTCCGCCAAACCGTGCCCCCCCAGCCCAGTCTTCAGACTCCACCAAAATGCGTCCCCCCTCAGCCCAGCCCTCACCCTCCGCCAAACCGTGCCCCCCAGCCCTCACCCTCCGCCAAACCGTGCCCCCCCAGCCCAGTCTTCAGACTCCACCAAAATGCGTCCCCCCTCAGCCCAGCCCTCACGCTCCGCCAAACCGCGACCCCCCCAGCACAACCCTCACCCTCCGCCAAACCGCGCCTCCCCAGCCCTCACCCTCCGCCAAACCGCGCCCCCCAGCCCTTACCCTCCGCCAAACCGCCCCCCCAGCCCAGCCCTCACCCTCCGCCAAACCGTGCCCCCCCAGCCCAGCGCTCACCCTCCGCCAAACCGCGCCCCCCAGCCCAGCCCTCACCCTCCGCCAAACCGCGCCCCCCCCAGCCCTCACCCTCCACCAAACGCCCCCCCCCAGACCAGCCCTCACCCTCCGCCAAACCGCGCCCCCCTCAACCCAGCCCTCACCTTCCACCAAACGGCCCCCGCCAGCCCAGCCCTCACCCGTCGCCAAACCGCGACCCCCCTCAGCCCAGCCCTCACGCTCCGGCAAACCGCGACCCCCCCCAGCCCAACCCTCACCCTCCGCCAAACCGCGCCTCCCCAGCCCTCACCCTCCGCCAAACCACGCCCCCCAGCCCTCACCCTCCGCCAAACCGTGCCCCCCCAGCCCAGTCCGCACACTCCACCAAAACGCGTCCCCCCTCAGCCCAGCTCTCACGCTCCGCCAAACCGCGACCCCCCTCAGCCCAGCCCTCACCCTCCGCCAAACCGCCACCCCAGCCCAGCCCTCACCCTCCGCCAAACCGCGACCCCCCCCAGCCCAACCCTCACCCTCCGCCAAACCGCGCCTCCCCAGCCCTCACCCTCTGCCAAACCGCACCCCCCAGCCCTCACCCTCCGCCAAACCGCCCCCCCAGCCCAGCCCTCACCCTCCGCTAAACCGCGCCCCCCGACCCAGCCCTCACACTCCGCCAAACCGCGCCCCCCAGCCCAGCCCTCACCCTCCGCAAAACCACGCCCCCCCAACCCAGCCCTCACACTCCGCCAAACCGCGCCCCCCAGCCCAGCCCTCACCCTCCGCCAAACCGCGCCCCCCCCAGCCCTCACCCTCCACCAAACGCCCCCCCCCAGCCCAGCCCTCACACTCCGCCAAACCGCACCCCCCTCAGCCCAGCCCTCACCCTCCGCCAAACCGCGCCCCCCTCAGCCCAGCCCTCACCTTCTGCCAAACCGCGCCCCCCCCAGCCCAGCACTCACCCTCTGCAAAACCGAGGCCCCCAGCCCAGCAATCACCCTCCGCCAAACCGCCCCCCAGCCCAAACCTCACCCAACGCCAAACCGCCCCCCCAGCCCAGCCCTCACCCTCCGCCAAACCGCGACCCACCAGCCCTCACCCTCCGCCAAACCGTGACACCCCCAGCCCAGCCCTCACCCTCTGCCAAACCGCGACCCCCCCAGCCCAGCCCTCACCCTCCTCCAAACCGCGGCCCCCCCAGCCCAGCCCTCACCCTCCGCCAACCCGCGAGCCCCCAGCGCAGCCCTCACCCTCCGCCAAACCGCGACCCCCCCAGCCCAGCCCTCACCCTCCGCCAAACCGCCCCCCCAGTCCAGCCCTCCCCTTCCGCCAAACCGCGCCCCCCCAGCACAGCCCTCACACTCCGCCAACCCGCGAGCCCCCAGCGCAGCCCTCACCCACCGCCAAACCGCGACCCCCCCAGCCCAGCCCTCACCATCCACTTGACCGCGACCCCCCAGCCCAGCCCTCACCCTCCACGAAACCGTGCCCCCCGAGCCCAGCCCTCACCCTCCGCCAAACCACATCCCCCCAGCCAAGCCCTCACCCTCCGCCAATCCGCGCGCCCCCAGCCCAGCCCTCACCCTCCGCCAAACCGTCCCCCCAGCCCAACCCTCAGCCTCCGCCAATCCGCGCCCCCCAGTCCAGCCCTCACCCTCCGCCAAACTGCACCCTGCCCAGCCCAGCCCTCACCCTCCGCCAAACCGTGCCCCCCAGCCCAGCCCTCACCCTCCGCCAACCGCGCCCCCCAGCCCAGGCCTCACCCTCCGCCAAACCGTCCCCCCAGCCCAACCCTCAGCCTCCGTCAAACCGTGCCCCCCCAGCCCAGCCCTCACCCACCGCCAAACCACGTGCCCCCAGCCGAGCCCTCACCCTCCGCCAATCCGCGCACCCAGACCAGCCCTCACACTCCGCCAAACTGCACCCTGCCCAGCCCAGCCCTCACCCTCCGCCAATCCGCACCCCCCAGCCCAGCCCTCACCCTCCGCCAAACCGGGCCCCCCCAGCCCAGCCCTCACCCTCCGCCAAACCGTCCCCCCAGCCCAACCCTCCGTCAAACCGCGACCCCCCAGCCCAGCCCTCACCCTCTGCCAAACCGCGAAGCCCCCAGCCCATCCCTCACCCTCCCCCAAACCGCGACCCCCCAGCCCAGTCCTCCCCTTCCGCCAAACCGCGCCCCCCCAGCACAGTCCTCACCCTCCGCCAAACCGTCCCCCCAGCCCAACCCTCCGCTAATCCGCGCCCCCCAGCCCATCCCTCACACTCTGCCAAACCGCGAACCCCCCAGCCCATCCCTCACCCTCCGCCAAACCGCGACCCCCCAGCCCAGTCCTCCCCTTCCGCCAAACCGCGCCCCCCCAGCACAGCCCTCACCCTCCGCCAACCCGCGCCCCCCCAGCCCAGCCCTCACACTTCGCCAACCCGCGAGCCCCTAGCGCAGCCCTCACCCTCCGCCAAACCGCGACCCCCCCCACCCCAGCCGTCAACCTCCGCCAAACTGCGACCCCCAGCCCAGCCCTCACCCTCCACGAAACCGTGCCCTCCCAGCCCAGCCCTCACCCTCCGCCAAACCGTCCCCCCAGCCCAACCCTCAGCCTCCGTCAAACCGTGCCCCCCAGTCCAGCCCTCACCCTCCGCCAATCCGCGCCCCCAGCCCAGCCCTCACCTTCCGCCAAACCGTGCCCCCAGCCCAGCCCTCACCCTCCGCCAATCCGCGCCCCCCAGTCCAGCCCTCACCCTCCGCCAAACTGCACCCTGCCCAGCCCAGCCCTCACCCTCCGCCAATCCGCGCACCCCAACCCAGCACTCACCCTCTGCCAAACCGTGCCCCCCCAGCCCAGCCCTCACCCTCCGCCAAAGCGCGACCACCCCAGCCCAGCCCTCACCCTCCGCCAAACCGTCCACCCAGCCCAACCCTCACCCTCCGTCAAACCGCGACGCCCTCAGCCCAGCCCTCACCCTCCGCCAATCCGCGCCCCCCAGCACAGCCCTCACCCTGCATCAAACCGCAACACCCCAGCCCAACCCTCACCCTGCACCAAACCGCAACCCCCCCAGCCCAGCCCTCACCCTCCACCAACCCGTGCCCCCTGAGCACAGCCCTCACCCTCCGCCAACCTGCGCCCCCCCAGCCCAACCCTCACCCTCCGCCAAACTGAGCCCCCAGCCCAGCCCTCACCCTCTGCCAAACCACGCCACCCCTGCCCAGCCCCCACCCTCCGCCAAACCGCACCCCCACAGCCCTCACCCTCCGCCAAGCCGACCCCCAGCCCAGCCCCCACCCTCCGCCAAACCGTCCCCCCAGCCCAACCCTCACCCTCCGCCAAACCGCCCCCCCAGCCCTCACCCTCCGCCAAACCGCGCCCCCCAGCACAGCCCTCACCCTCAGCCAAACCGTGCCTCCCCAGCCCAGCCCCCACCCTCCGCCAAACCGCGCCCCCAGCCCTCACCCTCCGCCAAACCGCGACCCCCCGAGCCCAGCCCTCACCCTCCGCCAAACCGCGACCCCCCCAGCCCAGCCCTCACCCTCCGCCAAACCGCGACCCCCCGAGCCCAGCCCTCACCCTCCGCCTAACCGCGACCCCCCAGACCAGCCCTCACCCTCCACCAAACCACGCCCTCCCAGACCAGCCCTCACCCTACGCCAAACCGCGACCCCCCCAGCCCAGCCCTCACCCTCCACCAAACCACGCCCCCCCCAGACCAGCCCTCACCCTCCACCAAACCACGCCCCCCCAGACCAGCCCTCACCCTACGCCAAACCGCGACCCCCCCAGCCCAGCCCTCACCCTCCACCAAACCACGCCCCCCCAGACCAGCCCTCACCCTACGCCAAACCGCCCCCACCAACCCAGCCCTCACCCTCCACCATACCGCTCCCCCCCCCAGCCCAGCCCTCACCCACCGCCAAACCGCGCCTCTCCCAGCCCAGCCCTCACCCTCAGCCAAACCGGGCCTCCCCAGCCCAGCCCCCACCATCCGCCAAACCGGGCCTCCCCAGCCCAGCCCTCACCCTCCGCCTAACCGCGCCCCCCCAGCCCTCACCCTCCACCAAACCGCTCCCCCCCCCGCCCAGCCCTCACCCACCGCCAAACCGCGCCTCCCCCAGCCCAGCCCTCACCCTCAGCCAAACCGGGCATCCCCAGCCCAGCCCTCACCCTCCGCCAAACCGCGAACCCCCCAGCCCAGCCCTCACCCTCCGCCAAACCGCGCCTCCCCAGCCCTCACCCTCCGCCAAACCGCGCCGCCCCAGCCCAGCCCTCACCCTCCACCAAACCGTGCCCACCAGCCCTCACCCTCCACCAAACTGCGACCCCCCCAGCCCACATCCTCCGCCAAACTGCGACCCCCTAGCCCTCACCCTCCGCCAAACCGCGCCCCCCCAGCCCAGCCCTCACCCTCCGCCAAACTGCGCCCCCCCAGCCCTCACCCTCCGCCAAACCGTGCCCCCCAGCCCAGCCTTCACCCTCCGCCAAACCGCGAACCCCCAGCCCAGCCCTCACCCTCCACCAAACCGCGAACCCCCAGCCCAGCCCTCACCCTCCGCCAAACCGCAAACCCCCAGCCCAGCCCTCACCCTCCGCCTAACCACGCCCCCCCAGCCCAGCCCTCACCCTCCGCCAAACCGTGCCCCCCCCAGCCCAGCCCTCACCCTCCGCCAAACCGCGCCCCCAGCCCAGCCCTCACCCTCAGCCAAACCGCGCCCCCCAGCCCAGCCCTCACCCTCAGCCAAACCGGGCCTCCCCAGCCCAGCCCCCACCATCCGCCAAACCGCGCCCCACTGCCCTCACCCTCCGCCAAACCGCGACCCCCCCAGCCCAGCCCTCACCCTCCGCCAAACCGCGCCCCCCAGCCCTCACCCTCCACCAATCCACACCCCCCCCAGCCCAGCCCTCACCCTCCGCCAACCCGCGACCCCCCAGCCCAGCCCTCACCCTCCGCCAAACCGCCCCACCCAGCCCAGCCCTCACCCTCCGCCAACCCGCCCCCCCAACCCAGCCCTCACCCTCCTCCAAACCGCGCCCTCCCTGCCCAGCCATCCTCCTCCGCCAAACCGCGCCCCCCCAGCCCAGCCCTCACCCTCCGCCAAACCGTCCCCCCAGCCCAACCCTCACCCTCCGCCAAACCGCCCCCCCCAGCCCTCACCCTCCGCCAAACCGCGCCCCCCAGCCCAGCCCTCAACCTCCGCCAAACCGTCCCCCCAGCCCAACCCTCACCTTCCGCCAAACCGTCCCCCCAGCCCTCACCCTCCGCCAAACCGCACCCCCCCAGACCAGCCCTCACCCTCAGCCAAACCGTGCCTCCCAGCCCAGCCTCCACCCTCCGCCAAACCGCGACCCCCCCAGCCCAGCCCTCACCCTCCGCCAAACCGCGACCCCCCCCAGCCCAGCCCTCACCCTCCGCCAAACCGCGACCCCCCCAGCCCAGCCCTCACCCTCCACCAAACTGCGCCCCCCCAGACCAGCCCTCACCCTACACCAAACCGCCCCCCAGCCCAGCCCTCACCCTCCGCCAAACCGCGCCCCCCCACCCCAGCCCTCACCCTCCGCCAAACCGCCCCCTCAGCCCAGCCCTCACCCTCCGCCAAACCGCCCCCCCCAGCCCAGCCCTCACCCTCCGCCATCCCGCGACCCCCCCAGCCCAACCCTCACCCTCCACCAAACCGCGACCCCCCAGCCCTCACCCTCCGCCAAACCGCTCCCCCCCAGCCCAGCCCTCACCCTCCGCCAAACCGCCCCCCCCAGCCCAGCCCTCACCCTCCGCCAAACCGCCCCCTCTAGCCCAGCCCTCGCCCTCCGCCAACCCGCGACCCCCCAGCCCAACCCTCACCCTCCACCAAACCACGACCCCCCAGCCCTCACCCTCCGCCAAACCGTCCCCCCCAGCCCAGCCCTCACCCTCCGCCAAACCATGCCCCCCCTGCCCAGCCCTCACCCTCCTCCAAACCGCGCCCCCCCTGCCCAGCCATCCTCCTCCGCCAAACCGCGCCCCCCCACCCCAGTCCGCTCCCTCCTCCATACGACCACTCCAATCGCAACTCTCACTCCCCTCCAAGGCACCCTCACCCCAGCCCCCACCCGCTCCAAACCACTCATCCCAACCCTGCCCCCTCCCTCCTCCATACTACTCCCATACTCCGGGCACCAACGGGGCCAGGGATGCGGAGATAGGGGCACTTGGGGGACATACAACGGCAGGATCCACAGTGCCAAGCGGGGCCAATGTGTCGCCCACTGGGCCTATCTGTACACACCCTGTTAACATGTCAGCCTTACACCCCCTGCAGATAATGAACATTGGAATTCAACCGTCAATGGCGGCCTTCCTCCCAGATACCGCAGCCTTGCGGAATGAACTGAGGCTGTATGAGCTGGAGCTGCTCGAGGAGGAGGACGCTACAGCAGCGGAGCCTGCCCCAGAGGTACAGGGGGCAGCCGGTGAGGATGGAGAGACAGCTGCTCAACAGGGCAAGGAGGAGGTGGGAAGGAGGCACCACATCAGTCCTTGTGTGTACCTTCAACACCTGTCATTCAAGGATGGCGGACCGGGCACGCCGAAGACTCCGCTGAGCAGGGGAACAGTGCGATATGTACGCCAGATCATGGCACACCTGGCACCGTGGGGTAAAGGTGGAGGATACCCACTCCCCGTGTCCATTAGGGTGGTGGTCACCCTGAACCTCTACGCCATGGGGTCCTTCCAGGTGCCGAGCGGGGACCTCTCTGGGATCTCACAGAGGGTGCACAGGTGCATCCTCGCCGTCACAGAGGCCATACGTGCCCGCTCGGCACAAGCATGTGCCCACCAGATGCACGGACAGCAGGGTTCGCAGCCTTTGCCAAGATGCCCCGGGCCCAGTGGGTGATCACCAAGATGTATGTCCCCCTACGAGCTCCTGCAGGCCGGTCTTCACCAACCAAAAGGGTCTCCACTCGATGAACATGCAGCTCGGTAGGTGACCATCAGCTGCACATAATGCACGTATGCCCCATTACCTTGGCAGTGCGCACAACCCCTTCATCCTGGCACACTGCCATCCCTGGCTGCTCCGAGGCACCACTCAATCGGGGGGTTGGCTGCTGGGTGACAGGGCTTATCCATTGTGGTCATGGCTGACGACACATACCCGGATGCCACGGACCGACACGGAGACCCATTACAATGATGCCCTTGCCACAACCAGGGGCTTGATCGAGGGGTGCTCGACATCCTGAAGGTGGGGTCCAGGTGCCTGGACCACTGGAGGGGCCTCCAGTAAAGTGCTAGGAGGGTCTCCCACATGATCTGCTGCGTCCTCCACAACATCGCCTAGCACAGGGGGCAATGTGCTGGAGGAGGAGGATGAATGCCAGGCCGTGTCTGATGAGAAGGATGTGGAGGAGGGTGGGGATGGGCAAGACATGGGGCACAGGATGCCACACGTGTGCACCAGGGACAACACGCACGGGCCACTCTAATCGCCTCTTGGTTGAAATGAAATGAAATGAAAATCGCTTATTGTTACAAGTCAGGTTCAAATGAAGTTACTGTGAAAAGCCCCTAGTCGCCACATTCCGGCGCCTATTCGGAGAGGCTGGTACGGGAATTGAACCGTGCTGCTGGCCTGCCTTCACAGACTAGAGGGACTGGCCAACAGCGCGGACATCCTTGGTGAGTTACTGCAGTGCATCTTGTAGGTGGTCCACACGGCTGTCACTATATGTCAGTGGTGGAGGCTGGTCTACAATAGATATTGCCATTAATAAATAGGCCAAAGGTTTTGTCTACAGTAACCGCCTGTTAATATACAGGCCTGACCCTGTTAATACCCAGAACCCATGCATGTCTACCCGTACTCCTGTTCATAACGAGCCAAAGCCCATATCTACCTTAAACCATTTTTAATGCTCCATCCCCATCCATTTCTAAACTACACATTCCCACTTATAGGCCAAAGGTCTCCGAGTCTACAGTGATTCATGGTTAAAAGCTAAACCTCATTCATGCCTAAACTGACCCCCCTGTTAATACCAAGACGCCATCCATCTCTCCACTAAGCCCCAATTAACCATCAGACACGATCCATGTTTAAACTAACCCACCGATTACTACGCAGAAGCCAACCATGTTAACACTAAACACTGTGTTGATACCGAGACTCCATCCACGTTTACACTGACCCCCGTGCTGACATGCAGAATCTACGTGCCTACATTATCCCCATGCGCCATCCACGTCTACACTATCCACCATGTTAATACACAGGCCTCAACCATGTTTAGACAGACCCCAGTGTTAATACACAGGCACAATCCATGTCTACAACAGACATCCTCATCAATAAATAAGCCTTTCAACAGGAACCCTCTGTTAATATTCAGACCTTACGTTGGGTGGATGCATCACCCTGTTAGTGCCCAGAGCCTATCCATGTGTACACAAGTTCACTTCCTTGACCATGACTAGACACACTTCAAATTTACTTTAAACCATTGCTTTTGTTAAAAGTATTTTTATTGAAGGATTGAATTTGTAACAAATATATAAAATAAAGAATAAGCAAAATACAGATCAGTAACATGAAAAAATGTATATTTACAAATACAGCACTGGAGATAAAAAGGGGCAGAAATTCATCAGTTTGCAAGGCAATGTCACCATCATACTGTTTGTTAGCACCCGTGTCATGGCTGTAGTGCAAACACTTTTTACTTTGTAGTGGTGCGAATCAGTGTAACCCTGCCCGCCCTCTTCCCCGTATCCCCAGCTGCTGGTCACGATCAGGTCTTCGAAGATGGTGGTAAACTGCTTGTGGAACCTTCATCCGACCCCCCCCCCCCCCCCCCCCCCCGACCCTCAGCACCCCTTCCTCCCTTCTCCAGGTTTTGTACGTGGCATTCATTTTGGCCAGAATGATCCTCTGTTTTTTTTGGATGGTGGCTGTGACGGACATACCTTTGAGTTTGAAGAGGTAATGGAGCTGACTCCAGGTTTTTAATGTTGCCAATACCACCGGGCCCGTTGTGTATTGGCTGGGGGGCATGGGAGCAGGCAGTGGCAAGTGCCCATAGGGACATTCCGATATAGGAGGTCCCGTACCTGTACCCATTCCGCCCTCGCACCCTCCGCCAACTCCGTACCCCTTGCGTATTTGCTGCCCAGTTAATGAACAGGAGGTTTTACAGTGCTAATTCCCCCCCGAGCACAACCCTCTCTGTTGGACGGATTTGTGGATCCTGGGGTTCTTTCCCACCCACACAAAGACCAAGATTAGTTTGTCCACCTTAGTGAAGAAAGATTTGGCGATGAAGATCAGGAGTGGTTTCAATATGAAGAGGAGCCTTGGCAGTACCTTCATTGCTGAAGAGGAGCCTTGGCAGTACCTTCATTTTTATTGTCTCTACTCTCCCCGCCAGCGAGAGCAGGAGTGAGCCCCACTTGTGCAGTCCCTCTTCACCTTCCTCACCAGGCTAGACAGATTCCACTTGTGAAGCCAGATCCAGTTGTGTGTTATCTGGATCCTCAGGTACCTGAACATGGTTTGGACCAGTTTGAATGGCAGCATTTTCAGCTGTTTCTCCCACCTGCAGGTTCATCGGGATGATTCCGCTCTTGTTCAAGTTGAGTTCATATACCAAGAATGCTCCGAACTCCCTCAGGTGCCACATTATCTTACCCATGCTGGCTAAGGAGTTCGGGACATAGAGGAGCAGGTCATCCACACAAAGGAAGGGACCCGGTGCTCCGTCTCCTCTCTGAATCAGTCGTCACCCCTCCGCTGGTCTGAGCGTGATAGCCAGCAGTTGAATTGCCAGAGCCAATAGCAACAGCGACAATGTGCGTCCCTGCCTCGTGCCTCTGTGCAGCCGGAAGTAGGCTGAGCAGGTGACATTCGTCCGTACAATCGCCATGCAAGTGCTGTGCGGCGGTTTCATCCATGAGGTGAACACTGACCCAAACCCAAACCGTTCCAGTACCGCAAAGAGGTATTTCAACTCCACACGGTCGAAGGTCTTCACTGCGTCCAGGGAGATGATCACTTCTGGTGTGGGGTCATGACCATGTTCAGCAGGCGCCTGATGTTTACCACCAGCTGTCTGCCCTTGGAAAACCCGCTCTGATCTTCTGTGATGACCTCCAGTCACCTCGCCAGAGCTTTCACCAGGACATTGGCGTCAGTGTTTAGGAGTAAGATGGGCCTGTAAGACCCACACTCCGTCAGGTCTTTGTCTTTCTTTGGGATCAAACAGACCGAGGCCTGTGCCAGAGTGGGCAGTGGGGCCTCCGTCGACATTGAGTCATTGAACACCTCCCGCAGGTGCGGGGCCAGTGCTGCTGCAAACCTTTTGTAGAAGTCCACTGGGAACCCATCCGGTCCCAGTTGCCTTCCCTGCCTGAATTCATAGATTCAATGGCCTCCTCCAGACCCAGCGGCGATTCAAGTCTCTGTCGCTTTTCCTCCCCCACAGCTGGGAACTCCAGCCCATCCAACAACTGTTTCATCTCTGAGTCCCTCTCCAGCGGCTCAGGGGTGTACAGTCCCCGGTAGAAGGCCACAGAGCCTCTGTTTATCTCCTCTGGGGACGTGACTATCCGTCCCTTCTCGTCCCTGACCTGTGTGTTATCGCCTGTTTCCTCAGCTGGTGCAGCAGTAGTCGGGTGGCCTTGTCCCCGTGTTCATGAAAGTTTCCCGGTGACTGGCGGAGCTGGCTCAGTGCTCTCTCAGTGGAGAGCAGGTCAAATTCCATTTGTAATTTTTTCCTCTCCTCTACCAGCTCTATGAAATGAAGTGAAAATGAGAATCGCTTATCGTCACAAGTAGGCTTCAAATGAAGTTACTGTGAAAAGCCCCTAGTCGCCACATTCCGGCGCCTGTTCCGGGAGGCTGGTACGGGAATTGAACCGTGCTGCTGGCCTGCCTTGGTCTGCTTTAAAAGCCAGCTCTTTAGCCCTGTGCTAAACCAGCCCGGTCGCGGCCATGGAGTATCGTCGATCCAGCTCCAGTATGGAGTCGATCAGCTGCTGCTTGCTCACCTCTTCCTCCCTGTCTCTAATACACGCTATTATTTCTCCCCTGATACTGCCTTCAGTGCCTCCCAGAATGCAGAGGAAGAGACCTCCCCATCCTGGTTGCAGCTTACATATCTGTTGGTGGCTGGTATCATCCTTTTGCAAAAAGCCTATTCTGCGAGGATGACTGTGTCCAGCCTCCATGGAGGATACTAGGCCTGGCCTGTCTCCAACCTCACAACCACATAGTGTGCTGCATGGTCCAAGATTTAATTGCGGAGTATTCTGCCCCGACTACTCTTGGAAGCACTGACTTCCTTACCAGAGACGGTAAGTAGGGGAGTAGGCTTTGTGGACATGGGAGAGGGATAACTTCTCTCGGGTAGGTGAACCTCCACGGGTCCACTCCCCCCTCTGGTACACCATTCATGATTTAGCCCCTGATCTGTGGCTGGACCTTTCTGCCTTTGTGTCCAGTACACAGTTAAAGTCTCCCCCATGGTCAGTTGGTGGGAGTCGAGGTTGGGAATTTCTACCATGGTCATTTTGACGAACGGCATCGTCCCAGTTTGGGGCCTACAGGTCCACCCGGGCCCCTACTCGGGCGGGGACCCCACCCAGCTTTTCCTTAACCTCATTTGGTACTTCACTCTATAGTGCATCTCCTGAAGGAACAAAACTTCGACCCTCAGACTTTTTAGGCGCGCAAAGGTGTTGGATATTTTCACTGGGCCGTTGAGTTCCCTCATGTTCCAGGTGACTATCCGGCTGGGTGGTGTGTGTTGGCCCCTCCTCTGGGGTCAGCGATGTTTGTCTCGTGGACATGCCCCTGCATTCCCAGGTTAGCCTTTATTCCTGGGTCGTCCACCTTCCTCCCTCTCCCCATCTCCACATGTGACCAGCATTATACCCTCCCGTCCCACCCCCATCCCTCCTTTTGTTACCCAATCCCCTCTGACCACCGCTCATGCGATCTCCCCTTTCCTCCTTGGGGCTCCCCACCCCTTTTCCTACCTCCTCCCCTCCCTTACCCTTTGAATTATGCTGCCCCCAACCTGCTGATTTACATCACCACCCCTGCCCAGGCACTCCCTGCCTTTCAGGCGTTGCCATAGTCCATTCCTGGCTCTACTCCCGTTCACCAGCTTATCCGCTAGCGTGTTGGATCCCACCCTGGAAATGGAACCCTATGGTCCTGACCCATCTGAACCACGCTGCCCCCATTTGTCGTTTTTTAACCCTCCCTCTCTAGCACCACCCTATCTGCGGTCAGCGGAAGTGTCGACCCTGGTGCCCACAGCTAGTGCCAGTCCCCCCTCCCTTGCTTTGTTGGCCCAACCCCACTGGGTGCGGGGCCTTGCTGCATGGCTCTGCCTCCCAGTGTTTCTCGAGCCCCATGCACAATCAGCAGAGGCCATACCTGTGTTGTTTTCCCACTCCACCGTCGCAGAGCGAAGTGTGGCTGGGTTGCCTGCCCAGACGGGGGCTTGGGGTCGTAGGTAAAGAAACGCCCCCACCGATGTGGGCGAATGAGGTCCAAAAGCACGGCCAGGCAAGACGCAAGACCCACAACGAAATCAAACCTTCGAGAGAGAGGCAGGTACAGAAAGCCCAGAGCGCAAATTGTCCCATACACAGAGTACAGCATACAGCACCCCACCCCCCCACAATCATTTATACAGGTCCATAGCTTTGTGCCTTTCCAATTATTTCTTCCCAAGTCCATTCTTCTGCACAAAATCATTTGCGTCTTCCAGATATTAAATTGATCCCTGTCCTTATATGTGACCCAAAGTCTCGCCAGGTAAAGCACGGTTCCATAGAGTGCAGCTTTGGCCCCATTGACTTCCAACCTGTCAGGTCAGGTCGGCCCCAATGTCCTGATAAATGTCCCGATGGTGTTTCCTTCCCACTCACACAACCGCGTGTTCCTCGCCTATCTACCCGTGCAGTTTTGCGATGATTGCCCGCGGTGGTTCCCCTGGCGTTGTTTTTTGGCAGTGTGGCCTGGGAGCCCGGTCTACTTCTGGGGGTTTGGTGAAGCTCTCCTCCCCAAACGGTTTTCCGAGCATCTTTGAAACAAATGCCGTTGGGTTATCTTCTGCACCCTCTGGTAGTTCGCTGATCTGGAGATTCTGACACCTGGACCGGTTCTCTGGTCATCGACCTTTCCCTTCACTGTTTTTTGGGTTCCGGTCAACCTCTTTATCTCGGCCTCGAGTGAGGCAATCCGCTCGTCCTGTTCGGTGGCTGCTTTCTCCAGGTCCCGATTATCGCTCTTTGGGCCTCCAGTTGTTCCCCTTATCCATCGTTCCCCTTTTGGGGGCCTGTGTGGTCTCAATTGCCGACTTCATCGCTAACATGAGGTCCTCCTTTAACACCCCCCCTATGCTTTTGGAATTGACTCAATCTGAACTCAATCAGCTTCTCCGTCGATTACTGACGGGTTCGGCGTTTGCAACTCTGCCATGTTGGGTCCGCCATGCTCAAGTTCACCTCACACAGTCCCCTGGCTCCGTGGTTGTTTTTTTTTCTTTCTCTGCTCTTACTCATCTTGTGGTTTGCCTGATGGTTTGATGGCATTCCAAATCTGGTGGGACATTGATTGGGGGGGGGGGGGCACGGTTGGTTGAGCTCTTTGCTAGTTGGGTTCCCATTCCTTGGGTAAGAAAGATCCAAAAAGAAGTTTCCAGGTGGGCCACCTTTTGTCCACCTGCTCAGCTCATGGTCGCCACCGGAAGTACTTTATTGTTAATACCCAGCCATAATCCATTTCGAAACTACACATTCCTGTTCATAGGCCAAAGGCTTCCATGTCTATAGTGAATCAGTGTCAATATCCAGACCACAACCATGTCTATAATCACCCTCCTGTTAATAACCAGAAGTCAACCAGGTCACTATTACCCATGGTGTTCACACCCAGACCCAATCCATGTCTACAGTCACCACCTCTTAATAACTAGAGCACATCTACATCTATAACCCTCCCCTTATTGACACGTAGACCCCATCTATTTTTACAGAAACTCCCTGTGAATACCAGATTGTCAACTCTAACCCGCCGTTTAATACTAAGATCCCATCCATGTCCAGAGACCTCACTGAGGTGCAAATCCCAGCCGTATCTTCACTAGCTCTCCCCATTAAAACCCACACACCATGCATGTCTCAAATAGGTATTAACATTAATAAATAGGCTGAAGGCCTTGGCAACAGTACCTGACAGTTAATATCCAGACCTAACCACGTTTACATTAACCTGTGAAAAATACCCAAATACCATCCACATCTACAAAAGCCCAAGTCCCTGTTCATAACGAGACACAATCCATATCTACATGTAACCATTCCTGACATCCAGCCCCCATCCATTTCTTTTCTTTTAATATTTTTATTCAAAGATTTTAGTTCATGACAGACACACTTATCACACACACTCCGACTATACAATTGTACCTGCTCAGAGAGAACAAAAAATAAAAAATACAACACAGGGATAATGATAATGGCAAAACCATAACACAGAAATAGCCAAGATAACAGAAATAAATAGTTTACATATTTTAACTCATTCTAGACACTGGTAAACTATACACTTGTGCTATATATTTTACCGGCCTGGTCTATATTAGTGGATCATGCCTGGCCTAGTAACTTATTTCAAAGGAAAATATATTATATAGTCCCAGTGAGCTGTACACTAGGGCAAGTCCCACCGAGGATGGTGAGGTCTAGTCATGAGAACTTGCCCTTCTTTTGGAGGCGCACTTCCGTAACGCTGCACGTGGGCCCCCGTAACCCCATTCTATTGTATATTTTCACTGTGTGTTGGGATCTGTCCCTTCTGCCAACCCTCCTCCCTCCAATCTCTTTCTCCACCACCTCCTTTCCCCTCAGCACCCCCCCCCCTCCCCGCTCCGTAGTTGCTGATCACAGACAGGTCCTAAAAGAGGCTGGTAAATGGCCTCCATGTTTAGTGGTAGCCTTCCTCTGACCCCCTGATGATAAATTTTGTTTTCTCTAGTTTCAGGGACTCTGCCAGGTTGGACAGCCAGCCCGCGGCCTCGCGTGGCGTTGCCAATGTCCATCTAAGCAAGATACTCTATCAGGCAATCAGGGAGCAAGGTCCGGGGCGTCAGCACCCTCCACATAAAGAGCTCTGGCTGTTCCGACACCCCAAAGACTGGGGAATGACTCCGCCCTCACCCCCACAACCCGGGACATGCCTCGAAAAAGGTGGTCTCGTACCCGTCAAGCTTGAGGCAGTACCAGCACATGTGGGTGTGGTTGGCCGGACTTCCCTGGCACCGTTCACATTTGTCCTCCATCTCCAGGAAGAACCTGGTCAAGTGTGCCCAGTGCACCTCCTTTAGCTGTGTTAGGCTCAGACCTGCAGATGAGGAGGTGGAGTTCACCCAAGGTAGTGCCTCGTTCCTGAGTCCTCCCCCAATTTCTACCTCCCATCTTTCTCGTGTCTGATCCAGCAGGGCCCTAACTTCCCAACATTCGTCCATACAGGTTGCCGCATTTACTGTCCTCTAATTTGTCTGCCGCTAGAAGTCGTTCCAGTAGGATGTGTCCGGGTAGCTGTCCAGGAAGCTGGGGAAACATTGTGGCCTCCTTGTGGAGGGCTTCCTGCAGTTGTAAGTATTCTCACTCGGGAGATGGAGCTTCTCTGCTACCTCCCCAATCATTACCCTCCTGTCTACGTTCAGGTCTCTTCCTGCAAGAGCCCTGTTGTCCTTTCTCGACGTTTTTAGGTGGTGTCTATTTTCGCCGGGACGGATCGATGTGGGCCACAGCAGCCATGCCCCCAAGTTTCAAATCTGAGCTGCTTCCAGGTCCATAGCGTGGCCACCAGCACCAAAGTCCTCGAGTATTTGGCTGGGGGGAATGGAAGTGGGGCTGTGGCCAGCGCTCACAGGGATGTCCCAATACAGGGGGTCTCCTCAATCTGCACCCATTCTGCCTGTAGCTCTTCCAGCCTCTCCTGCATCCTGTGTTTGCTGCCCAGTGGTAGAACAGGAGATTCGGCAGAACCTAGCACCCCCCCCCCATGCCCCGTCTTCTTTGCAAGATGTTTTTGAGGATCCTGGGGTTCTTTCCAGCCTACACTGACACGATTATTAACTTATCCAGCTCGGTGAAGATGGATTGGGGATGAAGATCAGGAGGGATCTGAACAGGAAGAGGAACCGCGGCAGCTCATTCATCTTGATTGTTTGCACTGTTCCCGGCAGCGAGAGCAGGAGTGAGACCCACCTTGGCAGGTCCCTCTTTACCTCCTCCACTAGGCTGGACAAGTTGCATTGATGGAGCTGTGTCTAGTCATGAGCTATATGGATCCCCAGGTATCGGAACTTGTTTTGGGCCACTTTAAACAGCAGCACTCCCAGCTCTGCTTCTCCCCCCTGGGGGATAACTGGGTAGATTTTGCTCTTGCTCAGGTTGCATTTGTAACGCGAGAAGGCCACAAACTCCCTCAGACAATCCATTGTCTTTCTCATGCTGGCTAGGGGGCTTGAGCCGTGGAGGAGCAGGTCATCCACATGGAGAGAGAGAGAGAGAGACTCTGCTCCCTGACTCTCCTCTGAATGCCTCTCAACCCTTCGCTAATCTGAGTGGCTCGATTGCCAGGGCAAACCGCAGCGGGGACAATGGGCACCCCTACCTCATGCCCCTGTGCAGCCGGAAGCAGCCAGAGCTGGTGGTGTTCAGCCGTACACTCGCCATGCAAGTGCTGTACTGCGGTATCACCCATGTGGTGAACCCTAGCCAAAACCCAAACCATTCCAGCATCTCCATAATGTACGTCCATTCGACTCCGTCGAAGCCTTCTCTGCGTCCAGCGACATGACCACTTCTGGTGTCTCCTTGCCAAGTTGGATCATAATCACATTCAGCAGGTGCCTGAAGTCTGCCATGAGTTGCCTGCTAAGAACAAATGCAGTCTGATATTTTTTTCCAATTAAGTGGTAATTTAGAGTGACCAATCCACCTACACTGCACACCTTTTGGTTGTGGAGGTGAGGCGTATGCATACACGGGGAGAATGTGCAAACTCCACACGGACAGTCACCCGGGGCTGGGATCGAACCACTGCACCACCTTGCCACCCTCACAGTCTGATCTTTGATGATTCTTTGAAAGCGGAGGCTGGTGGGGAGAAAAGTGAGGACAAAGGGGTACTCTCCTGGTTCTGGGAGGGAGGGTGAGAGGAGAGGTGCAAGATGGGTCGGACGCGGTTGAGAGCCCTGACAACCACAATGGGTGGGTAACCACGATTAAGAATGAATGAAGATGAATGAATGAAGAATGCAATGTTGTCATTCATCTCAAGAGGCTTGGAATATAAAAGCAGGGATGTACTTCTGAAGCTTTATAAAGCATTAGTTAGGCCCCATTTAGAATACTGTGAGCAATTTTGGGCCCCACACCTCAGGAAGGACATACTGGCACTGGAGCGGGTCCAGCGGAGATTCACACGGATGATCCCAGGAATGGTAGGCCTAACATACGATGAACGTCTGAGGATCCTGGGATTATATTCATTGGAGTTTAGGAGGTTGAGGGGAGATCTAATAGAAACTTACAAGATAATGAATGGCTTAGATAGGGTGGATGTAGGGAAGTTGTTTCCATTAGCAGGGGAGACTAGGACCCGGGGGCACAGCCTTAGAATAAAAGGGAGTCACTTTAGAACAGAGATGAGGAGAAATTTCTTCAGCCAGAGAGTGGTGGGTCTGTGGAATTCATTGCCACAGAGGGCGGTGGAGGCCGGGACGTTGAGTGTCTTTGAGACAGAAGTTGATAAATTCTTGATTTCTCGAGGAATTAAGGGCTACGGAGAGAGAGCGGGTAAATGGAGTTGAAATCAGCCATGATTGAATGGTGGAGTGGACTCGATGGGCCGAATGGCCTTACTTCCGCTCCTATGTCTTATGGTCTTATGGTCTTAAGACACGTCAGCCATTTTGGGAAGTGGAATCATCAAAACAGATACAACGGAGGCGAAGGAAGTGGGACAATGGGATGGAGTCCTTCCAGGATGCGCGGTGTGAAGAGCTGTAGGTGAGGTAGCTGTGGGTTTCTCATGGATACTAGTGGACAATCTACCCCCAGAAATTGAGATAGAAAGCTCAAGGAAGGGAAGTGTCGGAGATGGACCATGTGATAGAGGGGTAGAAATTGGAAGCAAAATTAATAATTTTTCCAGATCCAGCTGGAAACATGAAGCGGCACTGAAGGAGTCGTTGATGTGCCGATAAAAGAGTTGCGATTGGGTCAGGGAAGGAATGGAACAAGGAATGTTCTGCCATAATGCTCAGGCATTTCTGCTGACATTCATTCATCCTGGAATGATTTTTCTGAAGAGGTGACAAAGAAAGTTGATGGGAAATGTTGTGGATGTAGTTTATACGGACATTAGTAAGGCGTTTGACAAGGTCCCACATGGTAGACTGGCACAAAAACAAAACTCAAATGGGATTCGGGATGTGCTGGCTAGATGGATACAGAACTGGCCTGGTTACAGAAGATAGAGAGTAATGGTGGAAATGTGTTTTTTCAGAATGGGGATCTGTAACTAGTGGTGTTCCTCAGGGATCAGTGCTGGGACCTCTGTTGTTTGTGGTTTAGATAAATGATCTGGAGGAAAATGAGGATGGTCTGATTAATGAGTTTGCAGATGATACAAAGATTGGCGGAGTTGCTGATAGTGCCAAGGATTGTCAGAGGATACAACAGAATATAGATTGATTGGAGACTGAGGCACAGAAATGGCAGTTGGAGTTCAACCCAGACTAATGTTAGGTGATTCATTTTGGATGATCAAATCTAGGTATGAAGTGTACTGGAAATGGCAAAACCCTGAGGAAAATTAACATACAGAGGGATCTGGACGTGCAGGTCCATATTCCCTAAAAGTGGCAACATAGGTGGCCAAGGTAATTAAGAAGGCATATGGCTGGCTTGCCTTCATCAGCCGTGAATTGAGTACAAGAATTGGGAAATCATGTTACAGCTGTATAAAACCAAAGGGAAAATGCTGGAAAATCTCAGCAGATCTGGCAGCATCTGTAGGGAGAGAAAAGAGCTAACGTTTTGAGTCCAGGTCACCCTTTGCCATTTGAAGGTTCACCAGGATGCTGCCCTGGTCTCACGGGTGTTGGCTATGAGGAGAGGTTGAATAAACTAGGATTGTTCTCACTGGAAAGACAGAGGCTGAGGGGAGACGTGATAGAGATCTACAAAATTGTGAGAAGCATAGAGAGAGCAGATAGTCAGAAGCTTTTTCCAAGTGTGGAAGTGTCAATTACAAGGGGGCACAGGTTCAAGGTGAGAGTAAGAACGTTTAAGGGAGATGTGCTCGGTAACTTTTTCACACAGAGAGTGGTGGGTGCCTTAAATCCGCTGTCAGAGGATGTGGTGGAAACAGGCACATGAGCAACATTTAAGAGGTATTTGGATGGGTAGATGAAGAGAGAGGAAATAGAAGGATATTGTCATGTGAGAGTACCATTAAGAAATGGGAGTTTATAAATGGGTGTTTAAGGAAGGTACCTTGAAGAAATGGGTGTGTATATAAATATCTGTAGTGAGAGGACCTTTAAGGAATCAGTGTTTATTACAGTGATGTCATAGAGTGGGTTGAGCTGGGCTGTCTGTCAGCTTTTTACTTTTGTTTCAGGCTGTTTGCTGCAGGGTGTGTTTTAGTTTCGTTTTCAGAGTTGGATAGCTGCAGTCACAGCCAGAAGGTGTACTAGAGTCTCTGTAATCTAAAGACTGTAAATTGATCCTGGTGATTTAAAACTAATAACAGTCGTGACTTTAACCTGATGTGCTTCTGGTAAAAAGTGTTTTCAGTCTTATGGATGTTAAAAGGGAAGCTTAAAGGATTACTTAGTGTTGTATTCTTTGGGGATGTATTTGAATTAATGGTTGCTAAGATGCTCCCTGTATGTTTTAAAAAGGTTAACTTGAGTTCATAGAATAAACATTGCTTTGCTCTAAAAAATAATTTTCCATTTCTGCTGTACCTCGCCTGTAGAGTGGGCCGTGTGCTCCCCATGCCACAATCTAGTAAAAGTTGTGGGTCAGGTGAACTCCATGATACACTTTGGGGTTCTCTAAACCCTGGCCCACAACAATAGGAACCGAGTAAGGGGTTGAACGTTTTTCTTTTTCGTTAGGGCATCATGATCAGCACAGGTTTGGAGGGCCGAAGGGCCTGTTCCTGTGCTGTACTGTTCTTTGTTCTTCTTTCCTCAATTCCCTCCAATTATGAACCACCCTTCCACTGGCTTTCCATCCTTGAAAATTCCTTCTATCAATGCATATATGAATCTGGTCAATAGTTATCCGTTCAATA
Source organism: Scyliorhinus torazame (assembly GCF_047496885.1). Taxonomy (NCBI): domain Eukaryota; kingdom Metazoa; phylum Chordata; class Chondrichthyes; order Carcharhiniformes; family Scyliorhinidae; genus Scyliorhinus; species Scyliorhinus torazame. The sequence goes on along the minus strand of NC_092710.1, from coordinate 41,348,410 downwards.
ACACTGACATTCAACAATCCATGGCTCATGTTTGCATCAACTCAATCAATGATTCCAAACCCCACCTATACCACATCTCATATTCCTGCCAAACACCCATTCAGCTACCATCTGGCCATGTAACACATCCTTCAATCATTTATCGATTTACTTAAACATTTATCAATCTGTCATCCCCTCCCAACTTTTATTAATCTAAGCATGCAAACCATTCAGTAATGCATCAAACCAGTCTTCTGACAAAAACCTTCCTTGCAGAATCACAGGAAGGGAAGCTTACAACAAATTATCTATTGAATCTGTTCTGCATTCCCTCACAATGTTGGCATCTACTTGGCAATGTGGAAAATTGTCCAAGTATGTCCTATGAATCAACTATCAATCATCGGTAAAGTAATGGATGTAGTTATTAACAGTGCTATCAAGCCGGGCAGCATGGTGGCACAGTGGGTTAGCCCTGTTGCCTCACAGCGCCAAGGTCCCAGGTTCGATGCCGGCTCTGGGTCACTGTCCCTGTGGAGTTTGCACATTCTCCCTGTGTCTGCATGGGTTTCGTCTCCACAACCCAAAGATGTGCAGTGTAGGTGGATTGGCCATGCTAAATTTCCCCTTAATTGTAAATAATGAATTGGGTACACTAAATTTTTTTTAAAAACAGTGCTATCAAACAACACTAACTTAGCAATAATCTGCTGACAGACACTCCGTTTGGTTTCCACAGGTGCACTCAGCTCCTGACCTCATTACAGCCTTGGTTCAGACATGGCGAAAAGCTGAATGCCAGAGGTGGGGGTGAGAGTAACTGCTCTTCACATCAAGAAGCATTTGATCGAGTATAGCATCAAAGAATCCCAGCAAAAGTGGAGTCAATGGGAATCAGGGGGAAAACTCTCCACTGGTTGGAGTCATAACTGGCACAAAGGAAGATGGCCATGGTTGTTGGAGGTCAGTAATCTCAGTCCCAGGATATCACTGCAGGAGTCCCTCAGGGCAGTGTCCCAGGCCCAACCATCTTCAACTGCTTCATCAATGACCTTCCTTCCAACATAAGGTCAGAAGTGGAGATGTTTGCAGATGACTGCAGAATGTTCAGCACTATTCACAACTCCTCAAACACTGAAGCAGTTCACATGCAAATGCAGCAAGATCTGGACAATATCCGGGCTTGAGCTGACAAGTGGCAAGTAACATTCGCGCAACCCAAGTGCCAGGCAATGACCACCTCCAATAAGCGTATTGAACCATTGCCCCTTGACATGCAATGGCATTATCATGGATGTATCCCCCAGAATCAACATCCTGGCAGTTAGCATTGACCAGAAACCGAACTGGACCTAGCCATATAAATACTGTGGCTATCAGAATAGCTCAGAGATTAGGAATCCTGTGGCCAGTAACTCACCTCCTGACTCCCCAAATTCTGTCCACCACCTACAAGGCACAAGTCATGAATGCGATAGAATACTCCCCACTTTCCTGGATGAGTGAACCTCCAGCAACACTCAAGAAGCTCAACACAATCCAGGACAAAGCAACCCACTTGATTGGCACCTCTTCCACAAGCATTCACTACCTCCACCATCGATGCACCTTAATATCAAGAGGTAGTCGAGGAACTCACCAAGGCTCCTCAGGCAGCAGGTATATGGGAACACCATCACCTGGAAGTTTCGCTCCAAGTCAGTAACATTCAGGGCTGGGAAATATATTTCCGGACCTTCACTGTCACTGGGTCAAAATCCTGTAACTCCGCCGCTAATCGGATAATTGGTGTACTTACACTACATGGACTGCACATTTCATTAAGGCAGCTCACCACCACATTTCCAATGGCAATTAGGAATGGGCAACAAATGCTGTCCTCGCCAGCGAAGCCCACATCCCATAATAATGAATTAATAACAACAATGGGAGGTAACATTTGGCCACACAAATGCCAGGCAATGGCCAACTCCTTCAAGACAGGATCTAACTTTCGTCTCTTGAAATCCAATGGCATTACCATCACTAAAGAAAGGAATACTCTTCACTTGCTTCGATAAGTGCAGCTCCACCAACACTCAAGAAGCTCAACACCATCCAGGACTAATCAGCCCGCTTGATTGCTCCCCTGCCACAAACATTCAATCCCTCCACCACTGAGGAACAGTGGCAGCCATGTGTGCTGTCTACAAGATGCACTGCAGTAACTCACCAAGGCTCCTTAGACAGTACCTCCCAAACCCTCGACCACTACCATCTAGAAGGACAAAAGCAGCAGATACCTGGGAACCCCACGACTTGGAGGTTCCCCTCCAAGGGGCAGCACGGTAGCCTTGTGGATAGCACAATTGCTTCACAGCTCCAGGGTCCCAAGTTCGATTCTGGCTTGGGTCACTGTCTGTGCGGCGTCTGCACATCCTCCCCGTGTGTGCGTGGGTTTCCTCCGCGTGCTCCGGTTCCTCCCACAGTCCAAAGATGTGCGGGTTAGGTGGATTGGCCATGATAAATTGCCCATAGTGTCCAAAATTGCCCTTAGTGTTGGGTGGGGTTACTGGGTTATGGGGATAGGGTGGCGGTGTTGACCTTGGGTAGGGTGCTCTTTCCAAGAGCCGGTGCAGACTCGATGGGCTGAATGGCCTCCTTCTGCTCTGTAAATTCTATGAAGTCACTCACTACCCTGACTTGGAAATATATCACCGTTCCTTTGCTGTCGCTGGGCCAAAATCCTGGAAATTCCTCCCAAACAGCACAATGGGTGTACCTACACCTGAAGGACTACAGTGATTCAAGACGGCAACTCACCACCACCTTCTGAAGGGCAGCAAGAATGGGCAGTAATAGCTGGCCTAGCCTGTGATGCCCACATCCCATAAATGAATAAAACAAAATTAAACTGTGTGGTCATTGAATTCCCCTCCACCCATTTGTCCCTTTCCCAATGCAAGTACATATCTGGCAGTTCTGACTAGTGATTGATCCAGTCATCAACTGATGCATCTGGGTCTCCATCCATTCCTTGGACCATCTAAACATCAATCGTGTCTTCTGTATAACCAGCCTTCTATCCAACACTCACTCCAACCATCCAACAACCGTTCATTCTACCAGTTACCCTTGCTGCTCTCATTCCATTTAAACACTCACATCACCAATCTTTACACCATCCAACAAACCAAAGTAATCTGTTTTCATTCATTCATTGATCCCGATAGTCAATCGTCCTCCACTCAAATAGAGTTCTATACAAAAACCTCTATTGTTTTGCTATAATCCATAGCTTTTCAGTTGAGCATGCCATCAAATCATTTGTCCCTCCGTCGGTCCACCTACCCCTATCTATCCAACATTCCATCCAACCTTTAGTGTTTGTTCTAAACATTAGTTCAGAATTCCCTCCAAGTTGGAACCATTTCACCTATCCATTTCTAATCAAGGAACACCCCATTTATTCACCTCTTTATTCTTTGAGCGATCATTATATCCAAAGTCACTTCATTAATGTATCCCGTTATCGATTCAAATGTTTCTCTTTTCCATAATTCTGATCATCCAGTTATTCAACCACCCATCTATCCAACACTTGATTCATTCATCACTGTCCAATCATAACCACCCATGCAGTAACATTTTTCTGTACCCATTTTTCAATTGCACTGCCTGTTCTTCCCAGCATCCTATGCTGAAGAATCCTTCTTCTCCTCAAACTTTGCATTGATCCCGATACCCATTCACCCATATTCAATAATGCCTCCAATGAATAATCCAGACACTTAACATCTCTCTAAATCTTTTGATTAATTCTTCCTCGGTTAACAAACTGTCCATCCATACACCTTAATTTGCTCCATTCCTCTATTAGTAGTTTACCTAACTAATATTGTGTCCAACCACATTTCAACCATACTTAGCCATTTGTTCATTTAAAATGTCCTCAAATCAACCATAGTTCCATCAATTGAACTATCCCTTCACCTAATGTTATATCCAGTCAATACGCATTTGCCTGTTTTAACTCATCATTCAATCAGTCAATACTCAGTCAATTCAGTTTTCCATCCATTATTGATCCTGTCAACCAATTATGCATCAAATAAACACCTCCGTATGCAAAGCAACAGAACATGCGATCTATCTAACTGTCAAACACTGGAAATACAACACTTGCGACAATCACCCACTCAGTGACTGAATCACTCATTCATTGCTCATCCACACTGTCCATTCATTTATGCATCAAACTACCCTTCTGATTAAACCTCCCTTCTCGCATCCCAGAAGCCACACATTCAACAATCTATCCATTCAGTATTCTCCATTCTCTCACATATCTATACTTTAAACTGATTATTCATCCGTAGCCCCTTCACACATTCAATCTCTCAATTCAAGTGCTATTGGATAGGTACATGGATTACGGTAAAATGATATAGTGTAGATTTATTTGTTTTTAAGGGCAGCACGGTTGCATTGTGGATAGCACAATTGCTTCACAGCTCCAGGGTCCCAGGTTTGATTCCGGCTTGGGTCACTGTCTGTGCGGAGTCTGCATGTCCTCCCCGTGTCTGCGTGGGTTTCCTCCGGGTGCTCCGGTTTCCTCCCACAGTCCAAAGATGTGCAGGGTAGGTGGATTGACCATGATAAATTGCCCTTAGTGTCCAAAATTGCCCTTGGTGTTGGGTGGAGGTGTTGAGTTTGGGTGGGGTGCTCTTCCCAAGAGCCGGTGCAGACTCAGGGGGCCGAATGGCCTCCTTCTGCACTGTAAATTCAATGATAATCTATGATTAATCTAGGACAAAGGTTCGGCACAACATCGTGGGCCGAAGGGCCTGTTCTGTGCTGTATTTTCTATGTTCTATGTTCTATGTTCAAGTGCATGTGCTATATTTCTGACCAATGATGCATCGATCCATCCACTGACGAATCCGCATCTCTAGCCAATCATGGAACCATCCAAGCCTCCATCACATCTTCCATTTGACAATTCTTCAATGATCTGACAATTCCTTACTCTACAAAAAATCTCTCTCTATTCATTCAATCATATTGCCATTTACCTATCTCTCAAACCAAAGTCACCTCCATTTATTCATTCAAAAAGTTCTCTCATTCCAGTTCACTAAGCTTCTAACCAATCATCCATTCATTCATGAACCTTCCTGTCCAAAACACACTGTTATTTTTACTCTAATGTTACAGTTTTTCTATTGAGTACTTCTTCAATCGATTAATCCCTCCATGTGTCTAATTGACTGTCTACTCAAATTTCCACCCATCCATTAATAATCTGTTTCACACAAAAATCCATTCATGCAACATTTCCTCTCAGTATAAACTATTCCTTCCATTGATTTTCCATCATCCAACAACTCCACAATCACTACTTTCCCATCCATTTATCTATTCTTCGGCCCATTCAATAAGACGTCAATTCACCCAGAACCATTACTTTTCAATAATTCCATCATTATTCACCTGCACGTTACCTTAATTCAGCACCCATTCATTCAACAGGTCCCCATTCAGTGTTCCTTGCAAATATCTATCCATTACTCCGACCAATCGTTCCCAAATCCAATAATTGGAAGATACATCCATCCATCTTCCCTCCAACCATCCATCAATCTGCAAAAACATTATTCTATTTAAAAATGGTTACAGGCAATAGGACGTTAAATCACGAGAACTCTTTTGTCATTGACTGATATGTTTATGGACCATCTCCATGAGGCGTCAATATAACTTAATTTGCCCATAGCCTTTAGTTAACCAAATTGCCTTTATCTAGGAATTAATTTAACAATTGATCCAGCACTAAAAGAAAGTCCAAATCACCTACCACCGATTCAACTGGAATTATTTTCTAACTTGACCAATAAAAGAATTGGTTCTAATTTGTAGACTTTTCCCTAGTCCCTTAACCAGTAGAAATAGTTTATGTCTCTCTCTAAGCTCGATCTAACACCTCGAAGATTTCAATCAAATCACCTAATCAGACCAACCATTCAAACATCAATCAAATATGTCATCTCTACATATTTTCCTTCACACATCGACCATGCAGCACATTGAAGACGTCAAACAAATCATCGATTAAACTTTTTAATTCTAGGCATTTAAATTGTCAATCTTTAACGACTCATATATTCAAACCCATGTCCATTTATTGATTCAATTATTTCTCCATCTCACCCTTCTGACCAAATAGCCAGACTTTCACGACCTCCCTTTCTAGACTCACACCCAAACATTGATGCATCCACTCAAGTGCCTGGCCAACCACAATTCCCATAAATCACTCATTTATCCTTGAATCAACTTTCCCTCTCTCCAATCATTCAATTATCGTCAAAGGGGTCATTTATCCAAACTTCAATTCACACATTCCCAAAAGCATACATGCAACATATTTCCATCAATCCACCAAAATCCACACCACCATTCTTCCCTTGATCAATTCAAGTATTTTTCCGGCAATTCTGATGAATCATTGACCCATGTAGCTACCAACCTTGATTTCCTTGGTCCATTCATCACCCCAACCATTCACTCCCTCCACCACTGACACAGTGGCAGCAGTGTTTGCCATCGACAAGATACACTGCAGCAAGTCACCAAGGCTCCTTCGGTAGCACCTCCCAAACCCGTGACCTCTACCACCTAGAGGGACAAGGGCAGCAGCTGCATGGGAACACTATCTCCTGAAAGTGCACCTTCAAGTCACTCAACACCCCTACTTAGAACAGTGTTGCCATTCCTTCATAATCACTGGTTCAAGTTCCTGGAACTCCCTTCCAAAGTGCACTGTGGGTGAACCTATGAAACTGGGACTGCAACATTGCAAGAAAATGGTTCACCACTACCTTTTGAAAGGTGGTTAGGAATGGGTAATAACAGCTGACTCACATGTTATGAACAAATACACATATAAACTTCAGTGGATATCTAAGGAGAGTGTTGGTAAATATTATTTAATTGGGGAATATGTGAAGAACAAGTAGTAGAATGGATTAAGGGGAAGTGAATAAGTGGAATTTAAGATGGAGAGCACTTTAATGGTCAAATAATTGTGGGATCCGCAAGGAGCTAAGGCTCCTTGATATCATATCCGGTCAAATGCTGCCTTGATGTCAAGGGCAGTCATTCTCACCACACCTCTGGCATTCAGCTCTACATTCCTTGCCTGAATGAAGGCTGTAATGAGGTAAGGTGCTGAGTGACCCTGGCAAAATCCTAACTGTGTGTCCGTGGGCAGGTTATTGCTCAGTAAGTGGCACTCGATAGCACTGTTGATGACTCCATCCATCACTTTGCTGGTGATGGAGAGTAGACTGATTGGGTGGTAATTGGATGGGTTATATTTGTCCTGTTCTTTGTGTACACCTGGGCAATTTTCCACATTGCCAGGTCGATGCCACTGATGTATGCTATATAGGAATAGTTTCTCGGGGTGTGGCAAGTCCTGGAGCACAAGTCTTGAGTGTTATTGCCGGTATGTTATCAGGGCCATAGCCTTTGCAGCATCCAGTGCCTTCAGCTGTTTATTGATGCCATGCGGCTTGAATCGTATTGGCTGAACACTGACATCTGTAATGCTGTGGACCTCTGGGGGAGACCAGGATGGATAACCCACTCGGCACTTCTGGCTGAAAATTGTTGCGAATGCCTCAGGCTTGTCTTTTGCACATATGTGCTGGGCTCCTCCATCATTGAGAATGGGGCTATTTGTGGAGTCTCCTTCCCCAGTGAGTTGTTTAGTTGTCCAGCATGCTGGATGTGGCAGGACTGCAGGACTGCGGAGCTCAGCATTTGTTGTGGAATCGCTTAACTCTATTATTTGCAGTTTATGCTGTGTGGCACAAATGTAGTTCTCTGTTGCAGTTTCACCAAGTTGACAACTAATTATTCGGTATGCCTGATGTTGCTCCTGGTATGATCTTCATTGAACCAGGGTTGATCCCCTAGCTTGGTGGTAATGGTAGAGTGGGGATATGCCGGGCCATGATGTTGCAGATTCTGCTTCTGCTAATGCCCTGCAGTGCCTAATGGATGCCCAGTCTTGAGCTGCTAGATCTGCTCGAAGCCTATCCAATTCAACAAGGAGGTAGTGCCGCACATCACGATGGAGGGTACTTCAATGTGAAGATGAGACTTTGTCGCCACAAGGGCTGTGTGATGGTCAGTTCTACCGATACTGTCATGGACAGATGCATCTGCAGCAGGCAGATTGGTGAGGGTGAGGTCAAGTATGTTTTTTCCCCTTGTTAACTCTTATTACCTGCTGCAGCCCCAGTCTAGCAGCTATGTCCCTTCAGACCTGACTAGCGGGAATGCATGTTAAATGTAACAGGTGAGTCATGTATTGAATGAAAGGTGTGCAATTTGTCTGGATAATTTGAGTTGAAGAGAGTAAAGTGAGAAAAGTACTTCTGGATGTTGATGTGTTGAATCTGGCAACTGCTCTGCATAGATAGATGATGGACTGTTGGCAAGGTGATATTGGCTATAGGACAATTCTAAATAATGCATAAACGGATGGAGAAATAATTTTTTGCAAGGACCGGAAGATAAAGATAAGTGGATTAAAAGAGTGATAATTTGGGAGTGTTGGATCAATAAATGGTCAGAGGATGGATTCATTCTCTCGTCAAATTTAGATCAATTGATTTTTCATTGAATGGACCATGGGAAAATGTTGGATGGAAGAGTGGATTGGACCTTGGATGGAGAATTGTTTTTGTTGGGTAACGGAAGAATGCTGAATATCCTGGATGGAAGAGTTCTCCACTGAGCAGAATAAATGGAACATTTTGAAGAGGTATTAGAGTGGGTGGATAATCAACAAAAATGAGTCACTAATCGTCATTACAGCACAGTTGATGGCCATTTGGTCCATCAAACACATGCCAGCTTTTTTGTCGATGAATCCAACCAATCATACTCCCAATTCTGTATCCATAACGCAGCAGGTATAGTTCCCTCAAGTGCCTATGTGATTTTGATTTGAAATAATTTATCATCTGTTTCTACCTCTCCCATTGACAGTGAGTTCCTGGTCAACATCATTCCAGACAGAAAAACATATTTGCTCTCATTACGTCCTTTCTCTGTTGCTGAAGAGCTTAAATAATGTTCTCTAGATCATATACACTCTGTTCTCCTTTTAAGATGTTCACATAGCCATTCACGGTAGCACAGTGGTTAGCACTGCCTCTTCAGTGTGCCAGGGTCCCAGGTTCGACTCCTGGCTTGGGTCACTGTCTGTGCGGAGTCTGCACGTCCTCCCCGTGCCTGCGTGGGTTTCCTCCGGATGCTCCGATTTCCGCCCACAAGACCCAAAAGACATGCTTGATAGGCAATTTGGACATTCTGCATTCTTCCTCAGTGAACCCGAACAGGCGCTGGAGTGTGGCAACTTCACAGGGGATTTTCACAGTAACTTCATTGCAGTGTAATGTGAGCATACTTGTGACACCAATAAACATTATTATTATTATCAACAAACAACAACAATAACAAACAAAGAACAAAGAAATGTACAGCACAGGAACAGGCCCTTCGGCCCTCCAAGCCCGTGCCGACCATACTGCCCGACTAAACTACAATCTTCTACACTTCCTGGGTCCGTATCCTTCTATTCGCATCCTATTCATATATTTGTCAAGATGCCCCTTAAATGTCCCTATCGTCCCTGCTTCCACTACCTCCTCCGGTAGTGAGTTCCAGGCACCCACTACCCTCTGCGTAAAAAACTTGCCTCGTACATCTACTCTAAACCTTGCCCCTCTCACCTTAAACCTATGCCCCCTAGTAATTGACCCCTCTACCCTGGGGAAAAGCCTCTGACTATCCACTCTGTCTATGCCCCTCATAATTTTGTATACCTCTATCAGGTCGCCCCTCAACCTCCTTCATTCCAGTGAGAACAAACCGAGTTTATTCAATCGCTCCTCATAGCTTATGCCCTCCATACCAGGCAACATTCTGGTAAATCTCTTCTGCACCCTCTCTAAAGCCTCCACATCCTTCTGGTAGTGTGGCGACCAGAATTGAACACGATACTCCAAGTGTGGCCTAACTAAGGTTCTATACAGCTGCAACATGACTTGCCAATTCTTATACTCAATGCCCCGGCCAATGAAGGCAAGCATGCCGTATGCCTTCTTGACTACCTTCTCCACCTGTGTTGCCCCTTTCAATGACCTGTGGACCTGTACTCCTAGATCTCTTTGACTTTCAATACTCTTGAGGGTTCTACCATTCACTGTATATTCCCTACCTGCATTAGCCCTTCCAAAATGCATTACCTCACATTTGTCCGGATTAAACTCCATCTGCCATCTCTCCGCCCAAGTCTCCAGACAATCTAAATCCTGCTGTATCCTCAGACAGTCCTCATCGCTATCCGCAATTCCACCAACCTTTGTGTCGTCTGCAAACTTACTAATCAGACCAGTTACATTTTCCTCCAAATCATTTATATATACTACAAAGAGCAAAGGTCCCAACACTGATCCCTGTGGAACACCACTGGTCACAGCCCTCCAATTAGAAAAGCATCCCTCCATTGCTACCCTCTGCCTTCTATGGCCTAGCCAGTTCTGTATCCACCTTGCCAGTTCACCCCTGATCCCGTGTGACTTCACCTTTTGTACTAGTCTACCATGAGGGACCTTGTCAAAGGCCTTACTGAAGTCCATATAGACAACATCTACTGCCCTACCTACATCAATCATCTTAGTGACCTCCTCGAAAAACTCTATCAAGTTAGTGAGACACGACCTCCCCTTCACAAAACCGTGCTGCCTCTCACTAATACGTCCATTTGCTTCCAAATGGGAGTAGATCCTGTCTCGAAGAATTCTCTCCAGTAATTTCCCTATGACTGAAGTAAGGCTCACCGGCCTGTAGTTCCCGGGATTATCCTTGCTACCCTTCTTAAACAGAGGAACAACATTGGCTATTCTCCAGTCCTCCGGGACATCCCCTGAAGACAGCGAGGATCCAAAGATTTCTGTCAAGGCCTCAGCAATTTCCTCTCCAGCCTCCTTCAGTATTCTGGGGTAGATCCCATCAGGCCCTGGGGACTTATCTACCTTAATATTTTTTAAGACACCCAACACCTCGTCTTTTTGGATCACAATGTGACCCAGGCTATCTACACCCCCTTCTCCAGACTCAACATCTACCAATTCCTTCTCTTTGTTGAATACTGATGCAAAGTATTCATTTAGTACCTCGCCCATTTCCTCTGGCTCCACACATAGATTCCCTTGCCTATCCTTCAGTGGGCCAACCCTTTCCCTGGCTACCCTCTTGCTTTTTATGTACGTGTAAAAAGCCTTGGGATTTTCCTTAACCCTATTTGCCAATGACTTTTTGTGACCCCTTCTAGCCCTCCTGACTCCTTGCTTAAGTTCCTTCCTACTTTCCTTATATGCCACACAGGCTTCGTCTGTTCCCAGCCTTTTAGCCCTGACAAATGCCTCCTTTTTCTTTTTGACGAGGCCTACAATATCACTCGTCATCCAAGGTTCCCGATCCTTTAATACTTGTCCAACCATGACCTGTCCGTCCAATAATTCTGACTAATTATCCCAGCTTTCAAATGCTCATCCAACTTCTCCCTCATACAGCACCTACTCAATTCAATCCCCCACCGATTTCCCCCCTCACCCGTGATAATCCACATAGACATCCATCGCTTCCTTCATTCAATTATCTTTTCGCAATCGAAATGCAACTCCATACAACACACAACTTCAGGCAATCCTACTTCCACTCGAACATTCTTATCCCAAAACTTATAATTCACTCCCATATTTCAGCATTCCAGTAGCCCCTCTATTCTCCATTATTAAATCACTCAAGTAATGAAATCAATTCACATCCAATATCCCCCAAATTATCCATAAATACCAGAGCGTCATTCAAAATTGCCTCAAATGATCAGCAACTCCCAAAATCGATTTCCAGTCTTGTTTTTAATAAAATTAGTATACCCAATTTATTTTTTCCAATTAAGGGGCAATTTGGTGAGTCCGATCTACCTATCCTGCACGTCTTTGGGTTGTGGGGGCGAAACCCACACAAACACGGGGAGAATGTGCAAACTCCACACGGACAGTGACCCAGAGCCGGGATCGAACCTGGGACCTCGGCACTGTGAGGCAGCAGTGCTAACCACTGCGCCACCGTGCTGCCCCATCCATTAATACTCCATTGGAATATTTACTTACCTACCAATCAAGTAGCTGATTGGAATGGATCAATCATTCATCTCATTCAACATCATCCAAGGTTGTACTCCCTCCAAAAATCAAAACGTTCACTCAATGACCTCACTATACAACACAGGCAGCTCTCCATTCAGTCATCCAAACAGCCACCATTACATCCAGAGTCCCTTCCATGAATTCATCCTTTCATGAATTCAAGTATCTCTCGTTTCCAAAGTTCTCATCAACCATCTCGTTATCCAACCCGTACTCCATTCACCCCAATCATCCAATCACAAGTATCCACTCAGTCATAATTTTATTCATCCATTCTCCCTTTTCAATTTGCTTCCTATTCATCGTACCATTCTTTGATCAACAATCCTTCCTCTACATACAACCTTTTTTAATTATCTCGCTATCAATTCAATGGCATTCCGCAGTGCTTCCAGTCATTGACCCAGGCACTTAATTAACAATCTGTCCATCCAAGGCACCCTCAATGTCTTCATTCCCTTCCCCTCACTCTACCCATTTATCATTGCTTCCAATCATGTTTCAATCCATACACAGAGCCATTCGCTCAGCTCAAAATCTCTATAATCACGATTGGATCATTCAACCTAACAATCCATTCAATAATCCATCCATCATCCATCATGCCAATGAATTATGTATCAGTTCAACACCTTCATATCAAACAAAACATAATGTGTGTCCATGCACACAGGCACTGGCGATCCGTAACACCCAAAATCACCCAGTTATTTATTGAATCACCCATTCATCAGTCTGTCCATTCACTTATCCATCAAAGATATATGTTAAAACCTTCCTTCCAGAATCCCAGAACCCATTCATTCAACAAGTTCTGCATTCAACGTGCACTCCATTAATTCACCTTGCTATACTCTTAAATGATTGTTCATCCATAGCCTCTCCACACTCCCTTTTCTTTCTCAAATCAAATAATTTGTTCTATAGCTCTGACAATAATCCATCATTTCATCTACTGATGCATCAGAGTAACTATCTAAACATTGAACCATCCAACATCCATCAAACAATTCTTCAATCCAACACTCACTTCAATATCTGACAACTGTTTACTTTCCCAAATAGCCTTGCAGCTCTCTCTCCATCCACTCATATAGCCATTCCTTGAACTATCCATAAAACCTCCTTCACTTATCCAGCTTGTTATCTCTTTGATTAATCATCCATTTATTCAAAGACATTTCTCTACAAAACCCACCATTAGTTTTACAGGTTTTTGATTGCACATATTCTCAATTGATTCATTCCTTCAGGTGCCTTTGCATCCATCATCCACCAAGCTTTCAGTTTTCCACACAAAAATCCATTCATTCAGAATTCTCTCCAAGTATAAAGCCTTCCATCTATTGATTTCCAATGAGGTTGCATGCCTGCAATATGTTTTTTTCTTATCCAGTGATCTCTCCTTTAGTATATGGAACCAGATATTCATTCATCCCAAACCACTTATTTTCAATAATTTGATCATTATTCTTCCTTCCATTCATTCAACAGACCCCCATTCAGTGTTCCTTCCAGACATCCATCAAGTACTCACATTAATCATTCCTCAATCGATCTATTGGAAGACACATCCACTCATCGCGTCCCTCCAAACATCCATCGATCCATCCAACCATTCTTGGTGGAATAAGTTAGAGGTCATTTAATCTCTCAAACTTTTGTGACTTTTCAATGACATGATTATATGAATCTCTGTGTGGTGGATCATTATATTCTCCTTTTCTCAATGTCCGTCAAAGGTTTTAGCGAACAAAATTATTTCCATCTAATAACTAAATTAACAATGGACCCAGCATTAGCTGTCATTTGCAAAGGAAAATTCAAAACTTCTCCTATGTAGAAACATTTCCTAATTTGACCCTTGAAAGAACTGGTCCTAAATTTCAAAGACTATGTCCCCTAATCCCAGACTCCTTAGCCAGTAGAAATCATTCCTCTCTATCTACCATATCAGTTGGCCAAAGAGCTTGAAGACTTCAATCAAATCACCAACTCAAACCAACCATTCAAACACCCATCAAACTAATCATCTACCCAAAAGTCCCATTCATCAAATCAATATTTTCTCCATTCAATCATAGTGTCATTCTTTGAACCACCCAGAGCTCTCTCCAACAATTCAAGTATATGTCCTGCAAATATGACCAGTTATCCATCCATGTTCACTCCCTCAGTCCATCTATGCTTTCAACCATTCTATTCAACATGAGGACAGGAATAGGTCAATTATGCAGCTTAACATTGTTTGAAAATTCAGTGATGTGTTGATGGATAATCTGTGATCACCATACCGATTAAAATCGTTGGTTCACAAACTTTTATCCATCTGAGAAAAAAACTGATCCATCATCAAATGTCATTTGCAAAAGAATAATCAAAGATCTTGCCAACATTTGTGCATGGAAGTGTTCCTTTTGTTTTATTCATTCATGGGATGTGGGTGTTGCTGGCCAGGCCTGCATTCATTGCCCATCTCTGAAGGCATTCAAGAGGCAACCAAATTGCTGTGGATCTCGAGTTACATGTAGGCAAGACCAAGCAAGGATGACAGTTTTCCTTCCCTGAAGAATATTAGGGAACCAGATTCTTTTTTTTTAATGACAATTGACAACGGTTTCATAGTTACCTTCAGACTTTTAATTTCAGATATTTATTGAATACAAAAGTCACCATTTGACCTGGCGGAATTTGAACCTGGATCCCAGACCATGATTCTGGGTCTCTGGATTAATAATCCAGTGAATACCACTACGCCACTGCTTCCTCTTACAGCATTTCTGAAAAGAATGGGCCCAACATTTAACTTATTTCCCATGGTCTTCATCTCCCCAACTGACATAGTTTTCATTATTTCATGGGACATGACCAACACTGGATAGGACAGCCATTTTATTGTTCGTCCCTAATTGCTTTTTGGCATATGGCTACCATATTAACATACTGGATGGCACGGTAGCACAGTGGTTAGTAGTGTTGCTTCACGACGCCAGGGTCCCAGTTTTAATTCCCAGCTCAGGTCACTGTCTGTGCAGAGTCTGCAGGTTCTCCCCGTGTCTGCGATGGTTTCCTCCGGGTTTCATCCCACAAGCCCCAAAAGACGTGCTGTTAGGTAATTCAGACACTCTGAATTCTCCCTCTGTGTACCTGAGCAGGCGCTGGACTGTGGCGACTAAGGTTTTTCCCAATAACCTCATTGCGGTGTTAATGTAAGCCTACTTGTGACAATAATAAAGATTATTCTCATTATTCTCCATCACACTTGGAAGATTTTAATCAAATCATTCCATAAACTTTTAAATGTAAGTGAATTCCTGAAGCCATTTTGTAAATCCCTCAGACACCTAAAAGTATCCTCCAGTTATCAATTCAGGTACCAGCTAACAGACCTGACCAATTACCCATGCATCCATGAAAAACTGCTTGCATTCATTCACTCAAAATGGCTTGTCCTCAAATAATTACCCTTCCATCTATTTGTCCCTGAATCAGCTGAACTGTATGTTTTGTCCCACATCTTACTCAAAGTTCCTTCCACTCATCAAGCCCTCCATTTGCTAAATCCATGGTATTTTCCTCTGCTATTGACCACTTTACCTATTCAACCACCTATGTCTCCAACAATCCTGTTTTAATCAATCATGCATTCATTCAAAAGCTTTGCTATTTAATGTTCACTGGCAGCTAAAGTTGCCCGCAAGCCACAGCCCATATAACCAACACTGCAATTCTTTATCTCTTCATAATTTCAACCACCTTTCCATCTAATAGTCCCCTCAATCCTCAACCAATCCATCCTATCCACATTTCTTCATCCTAATGCATCATATTGTTAATATATCAGTCCATGGAGCCTTCCCCCATCAAACATATCTTTGATTCATTTAACCATCCATCCTCTGCAACAATGATCCATCCAGAATTGCCTCCAATCACCCATTCTGCCCTATGATCATCCATTCAATCGCTTGTGTCTGCAACAACACCCCCCCCCCCCCACCCCCCGCATTTAAACCAATTCTTCTATTTTCTCTCATTAAATTAATCCAGCCAAACTTGTTGCCATTGAGTCACCCTTTTATCAGTGCTACTACATGTCCATCCATAAACTTATCTGACCAACTATTCATGTGCTCATTCGGCCAATGTTCTATCCATTCATTTACCTCTCAAGTAATTTTTCCATCGATCCATTGAACAGCAATCCATTTAATTTATTTTACATCCTATTTACCCACCACCCCGTCACCTCACCAATCCATTCATCTCACTATTTATTCAACCACTCAGCTATCCAACATTCCATCCACGCATTCACCATTTCCTCTACTGAAACATTTACTCATCATCCAGTCCCTTCATTCATATACCTCCCCCATGTTTTCAACAAACCATTTACTTCCAATCCATCATTTACTTCTGCATACATTGATTCATCCTTCCATCCATACAACCCATTCCCCAGGAAAAACTTGTTTCATTCTATTTCCTCTCCATTAACTCAGCCAATTATCCATTCAACAATACATGTATTTCTCCTTGCTTGCATTCATTCTCATTTCAATACTCCCACTATCCTCCTCCTCTATTAGGTCTAAGTCACCAAGGCCCCTTCAACTGCATGTTCCAAATCCACGCCCACCATCAACTAGAAGGACAAGAGCATCAGATACCTGAGAACACCACCTGGAGGTTCTCCCACCACTAAGTCACTCACCATCCTGAGTTGGAAATGTATCGCCGTTCCTTCACTGCCGCAGGGTCGAATTCCCTCCCAAACAGTGCAATGGGTGGACCTATGCCTCATGGACTGCAGAGGCCTAAGAAGGAAGCACACCACAACCTTCTCAAAGACATTAGAGGATGGACAATAAAAACGCTTGTCTAGCCAGTGATGCCCATATCACATGAAAGAATAGATAGTAGAACCATTCCCTCAAGGACTTTGATGGTAATGGTCTTCCATTGGATTGGTCCATGATTATGATGACCAAAGCCTTTGTTGTAATCGTGACTTGCCTCTTATATTCCATTCAGGGTCTTTTGTAGGTAAATCATGTTGATGGCTTGCTGTGTGGCAAAATATCCAATAAGGCTTTGCTTGGTGGCTAACAGTCTCTTAATATGATGTTGCATAATTCAGAGAGCATGCTTATCATGATGAATCCAAAGGGTTAATCAGTGTTGAGACTGGAGGATTAGGATTCTGCAAAGTAGTCCTTTAATTTTCCCTTGGAATTCAGTCTGTAGTGGGATCGCTTGCTTCGCTTTTGAAACTTGGGTCCCGCCAGGGTGGAGGAGCACAAACGTTGATCCATCTACCACAGCCACCCTCTCGAAGTGAGCAATGGCCCAATGTTTCCCCCTGCCATCCTGCCTTCCATCTCATCTCCCCACCACGGAGATACTTCTCCGAGAAGGATCTACCAGCAGACATTCTTTGGAGAGGGAATGGGAAACATGGGAAGTCACTAACAAGTTCCTTGTGATAAACTGCACCTGCCGACAGGCAGGTCTTGACTGTCCATGCTGAGATATATCCTTGCCAAAGAGGTTTAGGAAATGCTAGAACTCGTCTGCAGCCAACCTTCATCATGAGGAGCTTCAATACAAACTTTTTAACTGCTTCTGGAGAGACACAAGCAATGTATCATCCTAACAAGGAGTGATTCCTCTACAGGCTGCTTTAGTTGGACAAATAAAGGGAGGCATGGTGTCACAGTGATTAGCACTGCTATCTCACAGTACCAGAGTCCCGGGTTCAATTTCAACCTTGAGCGACTATGTGGAGTTTTCACTTTCTCCTTGTATCTGCATGGGTTTCTTTAAGTTCCTGATTTCCTCCCATAGTCCAGAGATGTACAGGTGAGGTGATTTGGCCCTGCAAAAATTGTCCTTTAGTGTCCAAAGATGTGCTGGTTAGGTGGATTGACCATTGAAAATTGCCCTTTTGTGTGCAAGGATGCGCAGATTAGTTGGAGTTACGGGCTTAGGGTGGGGGATTGGTCCTAGGTAGGGTGCTCTTTCGAGCAATGTTTTTCAAACTTTGTTTCCGGGGACCCATTTTTACCAATTGGCCAAACTTCGGGACCAAACCCGGCCCACGCCGGCTGACCTTCGCGATCCACGCCGGCCGACCTGCGCGACCCACCATTTTCACTTAACTTGTTTGCTGCTGACAAAAATGGAGGAAATGGTTTTGGGTCCCTTTGACCCTCGTACACGCTCCTCCAATGGAACATGTTGGATGAAGGTGAAGCCTTCTTGTGTCGGAAAGTATGGAGGCTCCATCTGTCCAAAGTGCTGCATTTTCTTCCTGCAAAAGTTTATCAAATAAACCCCCCCCGAACTTGTAAAAAAAATTTAAATTAAATGAATTAAATAAATGAAAAAAATAAAAATTTAATGAATAAAATAAAGGAATTAAAAGTATAACCCCCCCCCCCCGAACTTGTAAAACAATAAGCTGCGACCGTTTAAAAAAAAAGCGGCCGCACTTCGCATGCGCACCGATGATCTGGCATGCATGCGCAGTGCGGCCGCATTTTTTTGCATGTTCACAGCCATTTTGAAGGGCGCTTGCAGCCGGCGTTATTAACAGCCGGCTGCTGCGCGCAAATTTGAGCGATCGCGAGCGCCGCGAAGGAAGGCTCCGCAACCATTCCGCCACCCACCGCGACCCATCCGCGGGTCGCACCCCCGAGTTTGACAATGCCTGCTTTAGAGAGTTGGTGCAGACTCGATAGGCCAAATGGCCTCCTTCTGCACTGTAGGAATTCTCTGGTTCTACGGGCAATAGCTTGCTTAAATCAGTACATCTTAAGGAAGAGACAGAGGGTGAGAAGAGGGAATTCCAAAGGTTTTTAGCTTAGGGAGGTGGAGGCACCACGCTAATGTTGGAGCATCAAGGATGCCCAACCGCCCAGAACTTGAGCAACTCAAATCACACAAGCACAGAATTATTACGACGACTTACGAGATTAATACCTGGAATGTGTGGGGTTGCCTTATGAGGAATGGCTAGACAGGAGGCTTGTGAATCCACCTGAGTTTAGAAGAGTAAGAGGCGACTTAATTGGAACATATAAGATCCTGAGAGGACTTAACAGGCTGGAAATGAGAATGCTGCTTCCTCTTGTCTAGAACTTGCGGGGGGGGGGGGGGGGGGGGGGTCACTGTTTAAAAATAAGTGGCCACCCATTTAAGACCAAGACAAGGAGAAGTATTTACTTCTCAGGGGGTTGTGAGTCTTTGGACCTCTCCTCCTCAAAAGGTGGTTGAGGTAGAGTCTTTGAATATTTTCAAGGTGTGGTAGATAGATTCTTTTAAGGAAGGGGAAGGTTATTGGGGTAGGCAGGAATGTGGAGCTGAGGTTAAATTAGCTCAGATGTGATCTTATTAAAGGGCAGAGCAGGGTCAAAGGACCGTGGCCTACTCCAGCTCCTCGTACGAATGTGCGCTTCAGCAACAGGGGAGCTGAGGTGGGATGGTGTTGGAAAAGAAGACAGAGCTGGAAACAAATGGTACTCATGTTCAGGAGTTCATCTCAAGGTCACCGCGATTGCAAGCAGTCTGGATCGACCGCCGATTTTCCTGGGAGGCTGGTGAAGTTGCGATGGCACAAGATTATTCTTTGAGTTTGAAGACCAACAGCTTCAGGTTTCCCAAGGTTTATTTGGAGAACAGCTCTACACATCCAGGACTGCCGTGTCAAACCAGCAGTATAATAATCTGGTGACAGGAAAGGAATTCAGAGACAGTGGTAAGATAGAACTGGCGCGTCATCACTATCCACTTGACACTCTATTTACAGAAGAGGTACAGCATTCCTGCTTGGGTGGCAACAGAAGAGAAATCATTGGCCGTGTTAAGAATTGGGGAAAATTAAGATTAAAAAACCCAAAGTAAAAGAGGAAGTTGATTAGAGGCAGACATCAAGAGCAATGATGAAATGCAAATTTGCCTATCAGTAGCAACCAAGTATTTTACAAGTGATTAGAGAAAACAATGGGGCCACAGAGGTGATAACCCCTACGCGGAGAGATAAGGAAATGGACATGTACCTGTCAAAAGCCAAATCCACAGGGTGAATAACATCAAAGTGAAATAAAGATTATAACAATCGAACTACCTAAAGCAAAAGGGAGAGTGAAAGCTAACATCAGAACTGCATCAGGTTGGTGGATATTGGGCTGGGTTCTCCGTTCCCACCACCAACCAATAGGATTTCCCAATGTGGCCACCCCACGGTGCAGGAAAACCACGGGCGTGGGTGCGCTGCCGGCGGAACGGAGAATCCCACCGGCGGAGAATTCACCCTATTGTCTCCCGAAAGAAGCTGACATTTTCTGCTTTCGCTGCACCTGAAGACCATTTCCCAGACGTAGCCACCTTGAAATGAAAAAATGAAAATCGCTTATTGTCACAAGTAGGCTTCAAATGAAGTTACTGTGAAAAGCCCCTAGTCGCCACATTCCGGGGAGATTGGTACGGCTGGTACCTCACCCTGGTTGTGGTCATTCATTGTAGGATTTTAGCTCATAAAGTTAAAATTGGACTTTGTTTGGTAAAAGGGGCATCTCAGAGTTCAGGTAAACATAGATAGTTGGGGACCGAGGGATAGCTAAATGTAAAATTGTGTGTGTATAGTCATCAATATACTTAAGTATAATGGGATATTATGGTCCATCTTTCCATGTGTGCTGTATTTCCTTTCAGTTAATAAATGTTCTTTATTCATTGTTCATACAACAATAGGACTGTTCCTCACTGGGCTGTGCATCATTCCTCACGTTATACATTATACCGGTGTTCCACGTTACCGTTCTGGGTTTTGGGATATACTCACATTTAACGTAAGCTTGGTTTGTAACACCAGTAATACCATGGCTAATGTTAGATTGGAAAGGAATTGAACGTATGCAGTCCGACACAGCTGGATGACAGTAGAGAAGTGTTGGAGGCTGGTGGTCTGATTAGCTATGTCTAAACCTGTGGATAAATTAAGAGAGGCCTATGGGGACAAGTAGTTTACCTTTCTCAGAGTAACATCAGATGATAGGTGTGAGTTTGATAAGAGTTATTTCAGTAATTGTCTTCCCCCTATGCTGAAAAGTAGGGGTGTTTGCTGATGGTTGCATAGTAGTCAGCCCCATTCATGCCTCCTCAGATACTGAGACAGTCCATGCAGCAAGCCCTCAACAACATTTAGGCTTGGGTGGGTAAGCAGCAAGTAACATTCATGCTGCAGAAGTGCCAGGCAATCAACATCTCCAACAAGAGAAGATCAAATTGTCTCTCCTTGACATTCAACAGCATTACCATTGCTTAATCCCCCACCATCAACATAGAACATAGAACATAGTGCAGAAAGAGGTCATTTTGTCCATCGAGCTTGCACTGACCCACTTTAGCCCTCACTTCCACCCAATTCCCGTCACCCAATAACCCCTCCTAACCTTTTTGGACAGTAAGAGCAATTTAGCATGGCCAATCCACCTAACCTGCACATCTTTGGACTGTGGGAGGAAACCGTAGCAGCCGGAGGAAACCCACGCAGACACGGGGAGAACGTGCAGACTCTGCACAGATAGTGACCCAGCAAGGAATCGAACTTGGGACCCTGGCGCTGTGAAGCCACAATGCTAACCGCTGTGCTACCGTGCTGCCATCTATCCTAGGGGAGGAACCCCCAGGTAACATTCCAGGGAATACCAGAAACTTAACTGGACCAGCAGTATCAACACTTTGACTACAAGTGCAGGGTAAGAATTGGAAATTGGGCAGAGGTGACTCACCTCCAGATATCCCAAAGCTTATTAACCACCCACAAGGCAGAAGTCAGGAGTGTGATGGAATACTCTCCATCACCTGGGATGAGTGCAGCTCTGACAACTGTCAATCTTGTCACCATCCAACATAACATCGGCGTGATTAGCACCCAATGAAGTGCCTTAAATTGTCATTCCTCCACCTCCGACACGCAGATACATCAGAGTGTAGCCATCTACAAGGTGAGCTGCAGAAACTTGAAAAGCACGGTGGCGCAGTGGTTAGCACTGGGACTACGGAGCTGAGGACCTGGGTTTGAATCCCGGCCCTGGGTCACTGTCCGTGTGGAGTTTGCACATTCTCCCCCTGTCTGCGAGGGTCTGACCCCCACAACCCAAAGATGTGCAGGTTAGGTGGATTGGCTGGCTAAATTGCCCCTGAATTGGAAAAAAAATAATTGGGTGCACTAAATTTATTGAAAAAAGAAAGTTGCAAAGGCGACTTCACCAACAAACAATACAAACCCATGACCTCTAACACCTAGAAGAGCAAAGGCAGAGGACACGAGGGAACATGTTCCTCTCAATGCCGTACACCATCCTAACTGCATCATCATTCCTCCACTGTGGCTGGGTCAAAATCCTGGAACCTTCTCCTGAAGAGCACTGTGGGCAAACCTAAAACCCATGGACTGCAGCAGTTCAAGAAGGCAGCTCCACATCCTTGCGTGATTAATCAGTGATGACCTACCTATTCAGTCCAATGACCTTGTCAACAATGCTCAGATCCCAGGAACAAAACAGAAATTGTTACGGTGACATGAAGCGAATTGGAAATATTCAGATCTGAAGCTTGGAGAAAGATGGAAATGAATTTGGAAGGCAACAGTCTCTCCCTGCACTGTAGAGGAAGGAGAGATTGGGGATGGTGTGCTAGTTCCAAGCATGGTGGGCCAATTATTTATTTTGAAGAGAGGGGTGATAATGATAGATTGAAAGGAGCAATAATGAGAGGGAGAACAGTCAGACAGACAGAAACACAGACAGACTGTACAATTCTCAGCTAGCACGCAGGTCTGATAGATGGATATTCAGCTGTGTAGTGAAAACAGGACATCATTGCAGGAGCTCCTCAGGGCAGTGTCCTAGGCCCAACCATCTTCAGCTGCTTCATCAATGACTTCCCTTCCATTATAAGATCTGAAGTGTGGACGTTTGCCGATGACCGCACAATGGTCAGCACCATTCGCGATTCCTCAGATAATGAAGCAGTCCGTGTCCAAATGCAACAAGACCTGGACAGTATCCAGGCTTGGGCTAACAAGTGGCAAGTTACATTTGCATCACACAAGTGGCAAGCAATGACCAACCCTGACAAGAGAGGATCTAACTACCGCCCCTTGATATTCAATGACATTACCATCACTGAATCCCCACAATCAACATCCTGGGGGTTACAATTGACCAGGGACTGAACTGGACCAGTCACATTAATACTGTGGCTACAGTATTAATATCAAAGGCTAGGAATCCTACTGTGAGTAACTCATCTCCTGACCCCCCAAAAGCCTGTCCACCTTCTCTAAGTGTAATGGAATACTCTCCACTTGGCTGAATGAGTACAGCTCCAACAAAACTCAAGAAGCTTCGACACCATCTAAGACAAAGCAGCCAACTTTATTGCTGCCCTCCCACAAACATTCAAACCCTCCAACACCCCAATGAACAGTGGCAGCCATGTGTACCATCTACAAGATGCACTGCAGGAACTTGCCAAGGTTCCTTCGGCAGCACCTTCCAAACCTATGACTACTACCATCTAGAAGGATAAGGACAGCAGATACCTGGGCCCAACTTGTCTTTACCACTAAGCTAGTCCCAATTGTCTGCATTTGGCCCATAACCCTCTATCCCTATCTTTCCCATATAACTGTCTAAATGCTTTTTAATGGGTCCAATGCCTCCTTCTACACTGTATGGATTCGATGATTCTGTGATTCCAATTCAGAATGCTGAGTGGTTTGGAGGGGAGCATTCAGGGGGTGATTCTCTTGTGGGTGCACTCCCCTTGTCTTTCTAGATGTTTGCGGTCTTTGGTTAGGAAGGTGCTGTCTGAGGAATCGTGGCGTGTTCCTGCGGTGCGGCTTGTAGAAGGTACACACGGCTGTCACTGTGTGTCGGTGGCGGAGGGAGTGAATCTTTGTGGAAGGTGGAGCAATCCAGTGGGGCTGCTTTGTCCTGGATGGTATTGAGCTTCTTGAGTGGTGCTGGAGCCATACTCATCCAGGCCAAGGAGATTATCCCATCTCTCTCACGATCTGTGCCTTGTAGATTGTGGACACGCTTTGGGAAGTCAGGAGGTGAGCTATGCATTTCAGGGTTCCTCACCTCTGACCTGCTTTTGTAGCCACAGCTTTAATAGAGTTAGTCCAGTTCAGTTTCTGGTCCATGGTAAACCCCAGGATGTTGATAGTGGGGGATCCAGCAATGATAATTCCATTGAATGTGTAGAGGCAATAATTAAATTCTGCCTTGTTTTAGATGGTCATTGCCTGGCACTTTGTGGCATGAATATTCCTTACCACTTAGCAGCCCAAGCCTAGATATCGTCCAGGTCTTGCTGCATTAGGACATGTGTTGCTTTATTATCTGCGGAGTCGTAAGTGGTGCTGAACATTGTGCATTGAACATAAGTGAACATCCCCACTTCTGACCTTATGATGGAAGGGAGGTCATTGTTGAAGGACGATTGAGTTCTTGGACATAGGGAGGCAAACATGAGGACTATTGGCAGGGGAAATGGCCTGTGTGAGAGGGAGGACATGGTTTTCGTGGGGACCACTGCATCATAGATGGAGATGGGGTCCAAACGTTACACACTGAGATATTGAAAGTGCAGGTTGAAGTAACAGGAGAATGTTCTTATTGCTGTGCCTGCACTGGCCCTATCCTTATATTCCTTTCCCCTCATTCATTCATCTATTTTCTTCTTAAACAGATCTATGCTATTCGCTTTAATCAATAGTGACATTTAAGGGGCATCTTGACAAACACATGAATCGGATGGGAATAGAGGGATACGGACCCAGGAAGTGTAGAAGATTGTAGTTTAGTCGGGCAGCATGGTCGGCACGGGCTTGGAGGGCCGAAGGGCCTGTTCCTGTGCTGTACATTTATTTGTTCTTTGTTCTTTGTTCAATCCAAACGGTACCGAGTTCCACAATCGAATCGCTGCTCTCCGTCAAGAAGTTATCTTTTCTCCTGTATTCTTCTTTTCGATTTCCTGGTGACGATCTTATTTTGCTCAGTTGGAGTATTGTGCCTAATTTTGGGCTCCAGCACTTTTGGGATGACGGTAAGAACCTGGGACAAAGTTCAGCAGAGGTTGACGAGAATGGCTCCAGGAATGTGGGGCTTGAGTTACGCAGAAAGATCGGAGAGTTTGGTACTTATCTCCTTGGATAACAGAAAATTGAGGGGAGCTTTAAGAGAGGTCATCAAAACCGAGCCGGAAATAGACAGAGACAAACTGTTCCCAAAGACTGAGAGTTTGACCGATTTAATGTCATTTCAAAATAAAATCATTTCTAGGATGTGGGCATCACTGGCTAAGTCAGCAGTCACTGCAGGTACCTGTTTAGCCTTGAGAAGCTGGCGATGAGCTGCCTTCTTGAACCCCTGCATGTGATGTACGTACACCCACACTGCTGTTCGGGAGCGAGTTCGAAGGTTTTTATGCAGTAACAGTGAAGGAACAGTCGATATACTTCCAATTCAGGTTGCTTCCAGGTGGTGGGGTTCCCAGATATCTGCTTCCCTTGTCCTTCGAGATGGCGGTGGTCATAGGTTTGGAAGGTGCTGCCTGAGGAACCTTTGTGAGTTCCTGCAGTACATCTTGTAGATGGTACACATGGCTGCCTATGAGCACCAATGGTGTAGGGAGTGAATGGTTGTGGAAGGGATGCCAATCAAGTGGACTGCTTTGTCCTGGATGGTATTGAACTTCTTGAATGTTGGAGCTGCACTCATCCAGGCAAATGGAGAGTATTCCATTACATAGAACATAGAACATTACAGCGCAGTACAGGCCCTTCGGCCCTCGATGTTGCACCGACCTGTGAAACCAATCTAAAGCCCATCTCCACTATTCCATTATCATCCATATGTTTATCCAATGACCATTTAATGCCCTTAATGTTGACGAGTCCACTACTGTTGCAGGCAAGGCATTCCACGGCCTTAATACTCTCTGAGTAAAGAATCTACCTGTGACATCTATCCTATATCTATCTCCCCTCAATTTAAAGCTATGTCCCCTTGTGCTAGCCATCACCATCCAAGGTAAAAGGCTCTCACTGTCCACCCTATCTAACCCTCTGATCATCTTGGATGCTCTATTAAGTGACCTCTTAACCTTCTTCTCTCTAACGAAAACAGCCTCAAGTCCCTCAGCCTTTCCTCATAAGATCTTCCCTCCATACCAGGCAACATTCTGGTAAATCTCCTCTGCACCCTTTCCAATACTTCCACATCCTTCCTACAATGCGGTGACCAGAACTGCACGCAATACTCCAAATGCAGCCACACCAGAGTTTTGCACAGCTGCAACATGACCTCATGGCTCCAAAATTCAATCCCTCTACCAATAAAAGCTAACACACGGTTCTTAACAACCCTATCAACCTGGGTGGCAACTTTCAGGGATCTATGTACATGGACACCGAGATCTCTCTGCTCATCCACACTACAAGAAGCTCATTAGCCCAGTGCCCTGTATTCCTGTTACTTCTTCCAAAATGAATCACCTCACACTTTTCTGCATTAAACTCAATTTTGCCACCTCTCAGCCCAGCTCTGCAGCTTATCTATGTCCTTCTGTAACCTGCAACATCCTTCCGCACTTTCCAAAACTCCACCGACTTTAGTGTCATCCGCAAATTTACTCACCCATCCTTCTACGCCCTGTTAAGCAATGGGTTAAGAGACATTGCAATTAGTTGTCTCATTTATGTTAAGTATCCATTAATTGACACTGATATGTAAAGGGGCTTTAGGTGGCCTTATATCGGGTGATGTATAGTTAGAGGTTTGTGCAAAGGCTGTTGGAATGAAATAAATGTGTGTTTGTGAAAAAGGAACAGAACTTTAGTCTCTTCATATCACAGCAACTAAAACGTCTAACAATTGGTAGCAGAGGATGGTTGCGGTGTAAATGTGAAGGATTGAAAGATACAACTTTACCAGATCAAACCAGAGTGAGTGAGAAAAGAAAAAAAAAAGGGATATATGGCAAAACCGAGGATAAAGATGGCTGGATATGACTATCCTCCCCTTATTTTCTGAATAATGGAGAAGTGCAGTAGTTATGTGGACTAAGCTAACTGCTTTGGGGAAGAGAAAACAAGGTATGGCATTGGCTCTTTCTCTACCATATGGCAGTAAAATCCGAAACAAAGTCCTTTCTGAGCTGGAATTGGAAGAGTTAGACTCAGAAGAAGGTCTGGAGACTTTATTACATTATATGGATGAGATTTATAAGAAAGATGACTTGTTAAGTGCGTATGAAGCATGGTCGGATTTTGATAAGTTCCGGAAAATGGAGGATATCTCCATGGAAGTCAATATAATGGAATTTGGCAGACTATATAAAAGGCTGCAGAAACATAACCTGGAATTTCCACAGTCTGTGTTGGCCTTTAAATTACTTGACTGTGCTAGACTGAGCAACATGGATAGGCTCCTGGTTTTGACAGGAGTTCAGTTTGCTGATAAGGATACCTTATTCGCACAGATGACAAAAGCTTTACAAAAGTTTCTGGGGAAACATTCGATTCCGATGGCTCTGATGACCCAACTAGGTCAGCCTGCAATAAGGTAGAATATGGAAGGTACACTACTAACAGGATGGCAAAATCGTATGGCTACGAACAGGGCTCAAGACTATAGAAGGAGACCGAGACAAGGAAATTATGAAGACAGAAACCCAGTGAGAACTACAATAGGAAGATGAACCTCAGAAATGCATGGGGCATGATAAATCAATGTTTTTGATGTGACTCTCAATACCATTATGCTTTCAACTGTCCAACTCGTTATGATAGAGTGTTTGAAGCGACACATGACACGGAAGAGTCAGAAGAGGAAAAGGATAGTGACCAGAAAGAAGGCATTGTCCTATTGACAAGCAGTTTTATGCCGGTAATGAGGGTGTTGGTTGCAGAATCCTTCAACTGTGCTGTATTGGAATTGACTGGTTAAAATGTTACCTGGATTCTTTGAATGCTGAAAATGGTAACAAGGTTAAGGAATTTGAAAGTTCCACAAGTTTCAGGTTTGGGGATGATAATAGTCTGAAGTCGCTGAAAAGAGTGGTGATCCCTTGCAATGTTGCCGGAGTGAATCATTTTATCCGCATGGATGTTGTATCAGGTGAGATACCTTTGCTTCTGAGCAGACCGTCGATGAAGAAAGCACACATGAAACTGGATATGGAACAGGATAAGGCAACATTTTTTTGAAAGACGGTGGACTTACAATTTACACAGTCGGGACACTATTGTATTCCATTACTGACAAATAATATTTCAAGTAGAGTGGTTAAGGATGTGTTAATGGCAGTTGAAAATGGGACTTTAGCTGATAAAAAGCTTGTGGTATTAAAACTGCATAGGCAATTTGCACATCCGTCTCCTTGGAAGCTGAACAATTTATTAAAGGATGCAGGGGTAAGGGATGACGACTATTCTAAACTGATAGAACAGGTTCGTGACCGCTGTGAAGTTTGTAGGAAGTACAGAAGGACACCAGCACGACCGATAGTAACCCTACCTTTCGTCAGGGAATTTAACGACATTGTGGCCATGGACCTTAAGATTTGGGATAAAGCAAATAATATATTTATTTTGCATTTTGTAGATTTAGCAACCAGATTTAGTCAATCAACGATTGTACGAAGTAAAGAAAAGAGGGTAATTCTGGATCAAATCGTGGAAAAATGGATAGGGACAGGAATGGGTCCACCGGCAAAATTCCTTACGGACAATGGGGGAGAATTTGCTAATGATGAGTTTAGGGATATGTGTGAAAACATAAATATCAGAGTTATGAATACAGCTGCAGAAAGCCCATTTAGTAATGGTGTCTGTGAAAGAAATCATGCTGTCATCGCCGACATGCTTCGGAACATTTTAGCAGATCGACCAAATTGCAGGCTAAATTAAGCGTTTAGCATGGGCAGTACATGCAAAGAATTCATTGCAGATGGTTGGGGACTATAGTCCTTATCAATTAGTGTTTGGTAGAAATCCTAAAATTCCATCCATTTTGGATGACCAGCCTCCAGCTTGGGAGGGGACTACAATTAGCTCTGGTTTTGCTGAACATTTGAATGCATTACATAGCAGTGGAAAAGCGTTTTTGGAAGCAGAAGTCTCTGAAAGAATTCACAGAGCTTTAAGACATAACGTTCGGCCATCAGATGCCATTTTTCAGCAAGGAGGCATGTATACTATAAGAGAGACAATTCTAATGAATGGAAAGGCCCAGGGAAGATCATAGGCATAGATGGCAAAACAATTATTTTAAAACATGGTAATCAAACTGTTAGGGTCCATTCATCAAGGATAATGAACATTTTCCATCAACCACCACCCTCTGTCTTCTTCCAGCTAGCCAATTTCTGATCCAAACCGCTAAATCACCCTAAATCCCATGCTTCCGTATTTTCTGCAATAGCCTGCCATGGGGAACCTTATCAGACGTTTTACTGAAATCCATATACACCACATCAACTGCTTTACCCTCATCCACCTGTTTGGTCACCTTCTCAAAGAACTCAATAAGGTTTGTAAGGCATGGCCTATCCTTCACAAAACCATATTGACTGTTCCTAATCAAATTATTCCTTTCCAGATGATTATAAATCCTATCTCCTATAATCCTTTCCAAGACTTTGCCCACAACAGAAGTGAGGCTCACTGGTCTATAGTTACCGGGGTTGTCTCTACTCCCCTTCTTGAACAAGGGGACAACATTTGCTATCCTCCAGTCTTCTGGCACTATTCCTGTAGACAATAATGACATAAAGATCAAAGCCAAAGGCTCTGCAATCTCCTCCCTAGCTTCCCAGAGAATCCTAGGATAAATCCCATCTGGCCCAGGGGACTTATCTATTTTCACACTTTCCAGAATTG
Source organism: Scyliorhinus torazame (assembly GCF_047496885.1). Classification (NCBI taxonomy): domain Eukaryota; kingdom Metazoa; phylum Chordata; class Chondrichthyes; order Carcharhiniformes; family Scyliorhinidae; genus Scyliorhinus; species Scyliorhinus torazame. The sequence continues at coordinate 41,318,194 of NC_092710.1, read as the reverse complement.
CTAACACCTCCTCCTTATGAACCTCAATCCCATCTAGTCTAGTAGCCTGTATCTCAGTATTCTCCTCGACAACATTTTCTTTTTACTGTGTGACTACTGACAAAAAATATTCATTTAGCGCTCTCCTATCTCCTCGGACTCCACGCACAACTTCCCACTACTTTCCTTGACTGGCCCTACTCTTACCCTAGTCATTCATTTATTCCTGACATACCTATAGAAAGCTTTAGGGTTTTCCTTGATCCTCCCTGCCAAAGAGCCAGGAGGGGACATGAGATGTCTTTGGCAGGTAGGATCAAGGATAACCCTAAAGCTTTCTATAGATATGTCATGAATAAAAGAATGATTAGGGTAAGAGTGGAGCCAGTCAAGGACAGTAGTGGGAAGTTGTGCGTGGAGTCCGATGAGATAGGAAAGGTGCTGAATGAATATTTTTCATCAGTATTCACACAGGAAAAAGACAATGTTGTCGAGGAGAATACTGAGATACAGGCAACTAGACTAGAAGGGCTTGAGGTTCTTAAGGAGGAGGTGTTAACAATTCTGGAAAGCGTGAAATTAGATAAGTTTCCTGGGCCGGATGGGATTTATCCTAGGATTCTATGGGAAGCTAGGGAGGAGATTGCTGAGCCTTTGGCTTTGATCTTTATGTCATCATTGTCTACAGGAATAGTGCCAGAAGACTGGTGGATAGCAAATGTTGTCCCCTTGTTCAAGAAGGGGAGTAGCGACAACCCCGGTAACGATAGACAAGTGAGCGTTACTTCAGTTGTGGGTAAAGTCTTGGAAAGGTTGATAAGAAATAGCTTGTACAATCATCTGGAAAGGAATAATTAAATTAGAGATAGTCAACACGGTTTTGTGAAGGGTAGGTCGTGCCTCACAAACCTTATTGAGTTCTTTGAGAAGGTGACCAAACAGATGGATGAGGGTAAAGCAGTTGATGTGGGGCATATGGATTTCAGTAAAGCGTTTGATAAGGTTCCCCATGGTAGGCTATTGCAGAAAATACAGAGGCATGGGATTCAGGGTGATTTAGCAGCTTGGATCAGAAATTGGCTAGCTGGAAGAAGGCAAAGTGTGGTGGTTGATGTGAAATGTTCAGCCTAGAGTCCAATTACTAGTGGTGTACCACAAGGATCTGTTTTGGGGCCACTGCTGTTTGTCATTTTTATAAATGGCCTGCAGGATGGCATAGAAGGATGGGAGAGTAAATTTACCGATGACACTAAAGCCAGTGGAGTTGTGGACAGTACGGAAGGATGTTACAAGTTACAGAGGGACATAGATAAGCTGCAGAGCTGGGCTGAGAGGTGGGAAATGGAGTTTAATGCAGAAAAATGTGAGGTAATTCATTTTGGAAGGAATAACAGAAAGACAGAGTACTGGGCAAATGATAAGATTCTTGGTAGTGTGGATGAGCAGAGAGATCTTGGTGTCCATGTGCAGAGATCCCTGAAAGTTGCCACCCAGGTTGAGAGGGTTGTTAAGAAAGCGTATGGTGTGTTAGCCTTTATTGGCAGAGGGATTGAGTTTCGGAGCCATGAGGTCATGTTGCAGCTGTACAAAACTCTGGTGCGGCCGTATTTGGAGTATTGCGTGCAATTCTGGTCGCCGCATTATAGGAAGGATGTGGAAGCATTGGAAAGGGTGCAGAGGAGATTTACCAGGATGTTGCCTGGTCTGGAGGGAAGATCTTATGAGGGAAGGCTGAGGGACTTGAGGTTAGTTTCTTTAGAAACAAGAAGGTTAAGAGGTGACTTAGTTGAGGCATACAAGATGATCAGAGGATTAGATAGGGTGGACAGTGAAAGCCTTTTTCCTCGGATGGTGATGTCGAGCACGAGGGGACATAGCTTTAAATTGAGGGGTGATAGATATAGGACAGATGTCAGAGGTAGGTTCTTTACTCAGTGAGTAGTAAGGGCGTGGAATGCCCTGCCTGTAACAGTAGTGGACTCGCCAACATTAAGGGCATTTAAATGGTCATTGGATAAACATATGGATGATAAGGGAATAGTGTAGATGGGCTTTAGAGTGGTTTCAAAGGTGGGCGCAACATCGAGGGCCGAAGGGCCTGTACTGCACTGTAATGTTCTATGTCTATGTAAAAAGACATCTCATGTCCCCTCCTGGCTCTTCTTATCTCTCTCTTAAGGTCCTTCCTGGCTAACTTGTAACTCAAGCGCCCTAACTGAACCTTCACACCTCATCTTTACATAAGCCTCCTTCTTCCTCTTGACAAGTGATTCAACTACTTTAGTAAACCACGGTTCCCTCGCTCGACCACTTCCTCCCTGCCTGACAGATACATACTTATCAAGGACACGCAGTAGCTGTTCCTTGAACAAGCTCCACATTTCAATTGTGCCCATCCCCTGCAGTTTCCTTCCCCATCCTATGCATCCTAAGTCTTGCCTAATCACATCATAATTACCTTTCCCCCAGCTATAACTCTTGTCCTGCGGTATATACCTATCCCTTTCCATCGCTAAAGTAAACGTAATCGAATTGTGGTCACTATTACCAAAGTGCTCACCTACCTCCAAATCTAACAGCTGGCCTGGTTCATTTTCCTGTACCAAATCCAATGTGGCCTTGCCTCTTGTTGGCCTATCTACATACTGTGTCAGGAAACCCTCCTGCACACATTGGACAAAAACTGACCCATCTAAAGTCCTCGAACTATAGCGTTTCCAGTCAATATTTGGAAAGTTAAAGTCCCCCATAAAAACTACCCTGTTACTTTCGCTCCTATCCAGAATCATCTCTGCAATCCTTTCCTCTAAATCTCTGGAACTTTTCAGAGGCCTATAGAAAACTCCCAACAGGGTGACCTCTCCTTTCCTGTTGTTGCCAGTGACCCGGATTCAATTACACTCCTGACCTGAGCTTTGTAGAATGTGGACAGGCTTTGGCGAGTAAGGGGGTGAGTTATATGCTTCAGGATTCCTCACCTCTAACTTGTTCTGGTATCAACAGTATTTATATGGTGAGTCCAGTTCAGTTTCTGGTCAATGGTAACCTTCCAAGGATGTTAACAGTAAACAGTGAAGAAGCCAAAGGTGACATGAGGAGAAAACCTTCCATCACAGCGAGCGGGTAGGAATTAGAAGGCACTGCCTTAGAGTGTGATGGCAGCAGATTCAATTGTGGTTTTCAAAGGGCAATGGGACAAAATTTGAAGGAAATAAACAATTGCAGAGGTCCAAAGAATGGGCCTGTGAGTGGGGACGGGCTAATTACTCTTACGGAGACCCAGGCTGAGTGAAAACTAATGATATCCTTCAATGATGTAGTCATTGTACATGTCTTCTTCAAGACTTAGGCCCTGAATTCTATCTCAGTACTGTGACTTTGGCTGTTATCTGGTTAATGCCTGTACTGAGCCTCCCTGATGGCGTAATCACCGTTAGGTAACAGGCCAACTGAGACATGGCAATCCTTCGGGGGCCTGGACTCGGAGAGACGGCAGCCAATCAGAGCACAGCTCTGCGGGCAACGGGGGATTGTGTGCTTGGGTCCTGTGGGAAAAAAGAGAAAGAGAAAAACATGTTGACTTGTGATAGTTCGAGAAGAGGGAGCAGCTGAGCCCTCTCCAACTTTATGCCTGTATTTCAAATACAGATATTAAAACCTTTGATTTTTATGTCCTGTTTAATGTAAAATTATATTGCAATAATACAAGACTGTATTCCAGACAGTCAACAATGCAGTGATCAAAAAATAACACCTCTTTGTACATTGAGATTGGGTTAAAACCCCTCAATTTCAAAGCCATTGTTCATGGAAGCAAGAGACTGTGTATCAGTAGGCATTCTAAAAGTCTCATCTGTAAAGGCTATGTGTGAAATTAAATTGTGGAGTTGGAGTGACACTTCCTCCGCATTCGCCCATTAAGCACTCTTGGGCAGTACTGACCCATGAAATACTGTCACGGCAGGTACAGCACAGGTTCAAACATAAAAACATTAGAGCTTAAAGCAGGAGTAGGCCTTACAATCTTACAATCCCTCAAGCCCGCCTCTTCATTCAATAGGATTGTGGTTGACACAACTCAATGCCATTTTCTGAACTGTCCTATGAAACAGTTCCAGTGCAGAACACAACCAGCTGGGACTGTCTTTACAAGTCACTCACCATCCTGACTTGGATATATATCATTGTCCCTTTACTGTTGCTGTGTCCAGAATTGTAATTCCCTCCCTAACCGCACTGTGGGTGTTCTTAAACCACATGGACTGTAACGGCTCAAGAAGGCACCAACCTCCCAAGGGCAATTAGAGATGGCTGTTCTGTCCAGTGATGCCCAGGTCCCGTACATGAATTCAAAAAAATATTTTGAGATGTAAAGATCCCTCTTAAAAGGCTCCTAACTTTCCTTAAGTCTGTCTCGATAATTGTACCTCAATCCCAAACTAATACCACTGTTCTCATAGTCCTGTACTAATCCCAAACACAGTGACACAGCGGTTACAACTGTTGTCTCACAGCACCAGTGACCTGGATTCAATTCCGACCTCAGGTGGCTGTGTGCATGATGTTTTCTCATTCTCTCCGTTCCTATGTGGGTGCTCTGTTTCCCTCCCACAGTCCAAAGATGTGCAGCTTAGGCAGATTGGCCATGCTAAATTGCCCCATGGTGTCACAAGGTTACGTGCGGTTACAGGAATAGGGCGGGGGATTGGGCCTGGGTAGAGTGCTCTTTCGTAGGTTCAGTGCTGATTTGATGGGCAGAATAGCCTCCTTCTGTGCCGGCAAGATTCTATGAAATCTCACTGCCACATTCTCTTATCATAGTCCTGCATAAATCCCAAAATAATTTTCCTCTGCCTCACTCTAAGCATAACCTGATTGAAGTCAGTGCACAGCTCCCTCTCCATCACCATGTACAATTCCAATATCAATCCCATTGTCCCATTCTCAGCTGAGACTCTGTCAGAGGACGAATAATTCTCCCTGTCCAGTTCTCTCGCCGTAGTGCTGCATCAGTCTCATTTACACACTCTCACACAAAGCATATTCCAATTCCAATTCTCTCCCTGCTTCGAACGGTGCACTCAGGCAGACTTTTATCTGTTTCCATGGCTAGTTATTGCTGAAACAGGTCACTAATCTGTCTCCAGGGCTTTATAGCTTGAGGGGTGCCACTCCACATCGAGTGCGACTGACCAGGCTACTCACCCGCCCGTACCACTAACCACTGCTGCGTCTTAGAAATGATTTGCAGGTTGAGACTCGACCTATTTGACCGCGTTATGAACACGCCTTCCTTGGCCATCAACTCCTGTGGCAGGGCCTGGACCCAGAGCTTCTGGCTCAGAGACAGGGGTGCTCCCCACTGCGCCACAACACCTCCACCCAAGGCATATTCCCGTCCCAAACTATTCACGTTGCCCTGCTCTCTCCCTGCGGCTTTGTATCAGTTGAAACTCAATCTCACGAACCCATGCTGTACGAAATGCACTCTACCATTCCCAGCCTAACATGGTAGCCCACCAGTTCCACTGCCATGCATCAACCCCAGGTTAACTCCGCTCCATCACACTTTAACAAGTAGCCCTGCATTAATCACAGACTAATCCCATTGACCACTCTTTCTGCAGCGCTGTATCAATCAGAAGCTAAAAGTGCCCCCACAATCTCTCATACGAACATACAAATATATGAATTAGGAGCAATTCGTTGCTTGCCCTCTCGGGCATTTTCCACCATTCAATAAGATCGTGGCTGACCTGCTTGTGACCTCGACCCCACATTCCTGCCGAGCCCCCAATAACCTTTCACCCCCTTGTTAATCAAGAATCTATCTGGTTTAGCTCACTGGGCTAAATCGCTGGCTTTGAGAGCAGACCGAGACAGGCCAGCAGCACGGTTCAATTCCCGTACCAGCCTCCCCGAACAGGTGCCGGAATGTGGCGGCTAGGGGCTTTTCACTGAGACTTCATTGAAGCCTACTCGTGACAATAAGCGATTTTCATTTTCATTTTTCATCTTGCTCGGCCCTGAAAATATTCACACTCTGCTTCGACTGCATTTTGAGGAAGAGAGTTCGGGATCCTCTGAGAGAAAAAGTTCTCCCCGTCTCCGTCTGAAATCAGCGAACCCCTTATTTTTAAACAATGACCTCTAGTTCTAGATTCTTCCACAAGAGAAATATCCTCCCAACATTCACCCTGTCACGACGCCTCAGGATCTCCCCATATCCATCAGAAATTAATATCGCAACGAGAATAAATAACTATAGCAACGAGAACAGATTGGAGAGGTTGAGTCTGTCTTCCAGGGAGAAAACAAATCTGAGACGAGAATTGACAGAGGTATTGTGAGTAAAGTTACAGCTCATGGAATAAAAGGGACAGGACTAATGTTGATACAAAATTGGTTGAATGATAGGAATCAGAGAGCTCAGTGGGGTAGAACAAGGCCAGCAGCCTGGATTCAATTCCCGTACCTGTTGAGAATTCAGAATTCTCCCTCTGTGCACTCGAACAGGCACCGGAATGTGGCGACTAGGGGCTTTTCACTGTCACATCATTGCACTGTTAATGTAAGCCTACTTGTGACGACAAAAAGATTATTGTTAGTGGATGCTTTTCAGGCTGGAGGTAGGTTTCGTATTCCCCAGGGGTCGGTATTGGAACCCTTGCTTTACATCAGTCATTTTTAAACCCAAGGTCACGATCTGTGGGTGGGTCGTGGGAGGGTGTCGGGAGGGTTGCGGGACCATGCGTTGCAGCATTCCTGATCGCTGGGCTGTGCGGTGCAGCGTTCCCGATCATTGGAAGTAGTGCTCAACTGCGCAACCGGCTTTTACAAACGGCGGCCACGACTGGCTTTCAGAGTGCCGGCTGATCCATGCCCGCGTGCCCCCTCAGCAGCGTGCTGACCCAGAAGCAGATTTTTTGTATTAAATCGCAGGAGTCTTCCTGCCTGCAGCTGTGGCAGAGAGGACGTCGCGTGCGTTGATATCACGTGTTCTGGGCACGAAAGAGATTGCTCCATTTTGCAGCAGCCAGCTGTGCTGGTGTGAGCTCCAGGGCCTCTAGTGAGCAACCCATGAAGAAGAAGCTGAAAACAGGAACAAAGCAACATAAAGATGATTACTTGAGGTATGGCTATATTAATTGTGCCACTGCAAATCAGAATTCAAAGTTCATGTGTGTTATATGCGGGGAAGCACTGGCAACTGAAAGTTTAAAACCCTCAAAACTTCAAAGACTCCAGTCACATAACTGGTTGGCAGTTCAGTCACTTTAAATCTACCTTGATCTAAAAGCAGGTGGGGGAGGGGAGTCAACTCAGGCCAATTTAAAAAGAACAACTTGTAACTCACTCCCAGTGAGTTCTCCCAGTGAGCCAGAGAAGACACAGCCAGAGTGAGACAGCAAAGAGTGAGTTTGGGAATTTGAATCTAGGTGGGAATTCGAAGCTGGGTGGGGAGGAAGTGCTTTTTATCCCTGGTAAGTCGTTTTTCAGTTTTCTTTTTCTTTTCATTGATATATTTATTGATTTTTTTCTTCGTTGTTTTTTTTGGGAGGGGGAATTGTATTGTTGAAGTTAACCTAAGGTATAAGACATGGCAGGAGATCTCAGACTCGTGTCATGCTCCCCGTGTGCGATGTGGGAGCTCAGGGACACGTCCACTGTCCCTGGCTCCTTCACGTGCAAGAAGTGTGTCCAGTTGCAGCTCCTGTTAGACCGCTTGACGGCTCTGGAGCTGTGGATGGACTCACTTTGGAGCGTCTGCGATGCTCAGGACGTTGTGGATAGCACGTTTACCAAGTTGGTCACACCGCAGGTGAAATGTACCGAGGGAGATAGAAAATGGGTGACCAAAAGACAGAGCAAGAGTAGGAAGGCAGAGCAGGTGTCCCCTGCAGTCATCTCCCTGCAAAACAGATGTACCGCTTTGGATACTGTTGAGGGAGATGGCTCACCAGGGGAAGGCAGCAGCAGCCAGGTTCATGGCACCATGGCTGGCTCTGCTGCACAGCTGGGCAGGAAGAAGAATAGCAGGGCTATAGTGATAGGGGACTCAATCGTAAGGGGAATAGACAGGCGGTTCTGCAGACGCAATCGAGACTCCAGGATGGTATGTTGCCTCCCTGGTGCAAGGGTCAAGGATGTCCTGGAGCAGCTGCAGGACATTCTGGGGGGCGGAGGGGGGGGGGGGGGGAGGGTGAACAGCCAGCTGTCGTGGTGCACATAGGCACCAACGATATAGGTACAAAGTGGGACGAGGTCCTACAAGCTGAATTCAGGGAGTTGTGAGTTAAACTAAAAAAGTAGGACATAAGAACATAAGAACTAGGAGCAGGAGTAGGCCATCTGGCCCCTCGAGCCTGCTCCACCATTCAATGAGATAATGGCTGATCTTTTGTGGACTCAGCTCCACTTTCCGGCCCGAACACCATAACCCTTAATCCCTTTATTCTTCAAAAAACTATCTATCTTTATCTCAAAGGTAGTAATCTCAGGATTGCTACCAGTGCCACGAGCTAGTCACAGTAGGAATGTTAGGATAGATAGGATGAATGCGTGGCTCGAGAGATGGTGCAAGAGGGAGGGATTCAAATTCCTGGGGCATTGGAACCGGTTCTGGTGGAGGTGGGACCAGTACAAACCGGACGGTCTGCACCTGGGCAGGATTGGAACCGATGTCCTCTGGGGTGGGGGGGGGGGTGTTTGCTAGAGCTGTTCGGGAGAGTTTAAACTAATATGGCAGGGGGATGGGAACCGATGCAGGACGTTGGAAGGTAGTAAAACAGGGACAGAAACAAAAGGCAGTAAGGGGGAAAGTGTAAGGCAGAGAAGCCATAGTCAAAAATCAAAAAGGCCGACAGTAGAAGGTACAGTGACTGAGGGGAGCTCGGTGAATAGGACCAGGAATACTAAAAGGAATAAAACGGGAAGTAAAAACATTAATGGTAAGCGACGCGGCAGATTGTTACATGAAGAAATGGGTTCAACGACGAGGAAAATTAGGAAAAAAGTTAAGAAGAAATATAACTTAGCAGAGGTTACTGATCGAGATGTTAAGATTCAGAACAGAGATTAAAAAAACAACATAAGTGTACTTGACCTGAATGCTCGTAGTATTCGGAATAAGGTAAATGAGTTGATGGCGCAAATCATCGTGAATGACTATGATTTAGTGGCCATCACTGAAACAAGGTTAAAGGAGGATCACGACTGGGAGTTAAATATCCGAGGGTATCAAACTATTCAGAAGGACAGACTGGATGGTAAGGGAGGTGGTGTTGTTCTGTTAATTAAGGATGACATCCGGGCAATAGTAAGGGATGACATTGGTGCTATGGAGGATAAGGTTGAATCCATTTGGGTGGAAATCGGCAATAGTAAGGCGAAAAGGTCACTGACAGGAGTAGTCTATAGGCCACCAAATAGTAACATTATGGTGGGGCAGGCAATAAACAAAGCAATAACTGATGCATGTAGAAATGGTACAGCGGTTATCATGTGGGATTTTAATCTACATGTCGATTGGTTTAACCAGGTCGGTCAAGGCAGCCTTGAGGAGGCGTTTATAGAATGCATCCGCGATATTTTCCTAGAACTGTATGTAATCGAACCTACGAGGGAACAAGCGGTCCTAGATCTGGTCCTGTGTAATGAGACAGGATTGATTCAGGATCTCATAGTTAGGGATCCTCTCGGAAGGAGAGATCACAATATGGTGGAATTTAAAATACAGATTGAGGGTGAGGAGGTAAAATCAAACACTAGTGTTTCGTGCTTAAACAAAGGAGATTACAATGGGATGAGAGAAGAACTAGCTAAGGTAGACTGGGAGCAAAGACATTATGGTGAAACAGTTGAGGACCAGTGGGGAACCTTCCAAGTGATTTTTCACAGTGCTCAGCAAAGGTTTATACCAACAAAAAGGAAGGACAGTAGAAAGAGGGAAACTCGACCGTGGATATCGAACAAAATAAGGGAGAGTATCAAATTGAAGGAAAAAGCATACAAAGTAGCAAAGATTTGTGGGAGACTAGAGGACTGGGAAATCTTTAGGGGGCAACAGAAAGCTACTAAAAAAGCTATAAAGAAGAGTAAGATAGATTATGAGAGTAAACTTGCTCAGAATATAAAAACAGACAGTAAAAGTTTCTACAAATATATAAAACAAAAAAGGGTGGCTAAGGTAAATATTGGTCCTTTCGAGGATGAGAAGGGAGATTTAACAATGGGAGATGAGGAAATGGCTGAGGAACTGAACAGGTTTTTGGGGTCGGTCTTCACAGTGGAAGACACAAATAACATGCCGGTGACTGATGGAAATGAGGCTATGACAGGTGAGGACCTTGAGAGGATTGTTATCACTAAGGAGGTAGTGATGGGCAAGCTAATGGAGCTAAAGGTAAACAAGTCTCCTGGCCCTGACGGAATGCATTCCAGAGTGCTAAAAGAGATGGCTAGGGAAATTGCAAATACACTAGTGATAATTTATCAAAATTCATTAGACTCTGGGGTGGTCCCGGCGGATTGGAGATTAGCAAACATGACACACCTGTTTTAAAAAGGAGGTAGGCAGAAAGTGGGTAATTATAGGCAAGTGAGCTTAACTTTGGTAGTAGGGAAGATGCTGGAATCTATCATCAAGGAAGAAATAGCGAGGCATCTGGATGGAAATTGTCCCATTGGACAGACGCAACATGGGTTCATCTAATTTAGTGGAATTAGCCGAACTAATTTAGTGGAATTTTTTGAGTACATTATCAGTGCGGTAGATAACGGGAGCCAATGGATGTGGTATATCTACATTTCCAGAAAGCCTTTGACAAGGTGCCACACAAAAGGTTATTGTATAAGATAAAGATGCATGGCATTAAGGTTAAAGTAGTAGCATGGATAGAGGGTTGGTTAATTAATAGAAAGCAAAGAGTGGGGATTAATGGGTGTTTCTCTGGTTGGCAATCAGTAGCTAGTGGTGTCCCTCAGGGATCAGTGTTGGGCACATAATTGTTCACAATTTACATAGATAATTTGGAGTTGGGGAGTAAGGGCAATGTGTCCAAGTTAACAGACGACACTAAGATAAGTGGTAAAGCAAAAGGTGCAGAGGATACTGGAGAGGGATTTGGATAGGCTAATTGAATGGGCTAGGGTCTGGCAGATGGAATACAATGTTGACAAATGTGAGGTAGGAATAACAGCAAAAGGGATTATTATTTAAATGATTAAACCTTAAAACATGCTGCTGTGCAAAGCGACCTGGGTGTGCTAGTGCATGAGTCACAAAACGTTGGTTTACAGGTGCAACAGGTGATTAAGAAGGCAAATGGAGTTTTGTCCTTCATTGCTAGAGGGATGGAGTTTAAGACTCGGGAGGTTATGGTACAATTGTATAAGATGTTGGTGAGGCCACACCTGGAGTATTGTGTTCAGTTTTGGTCTCCTTACTTGAGAAAGGACGTACTGGCACTGGAGGGTGTGCAGAGGAGATTCACTAGGTTATCCCAGAGCTGAAGGGTTTGATTATGATAATAGGTTGAGTCGACTGGGACTGTACTCATTGGAAGTTCGAAGGATGAGGGGGGATCTTATAGAAACATAGAAAATTATGAAGGGAATAGATAGGATAGATGCGGGCAGGTTGTTTCCACTGGTGGGTGAAAGCAGAACTAGGGGGCATAGCCTCAAAATAAGGGGAAGTAGATTTAGGACTGAGTTTAGGAGGAACTTCTCCACCCAAAGGGTTGTGAATCTATGGAATTCCTTGCCCAGTGAAGCAGTGCAGGCCCCTTCATTAAATGTTTTTAAGATAAAGATAGATAGTTTTTTGAAGAATAAAGGGATTAAGGGTTATGATGTTCGGGCCGGAAAGTGGAGCTGAGTCCACAAAAGGTCAGCCATGACCTCATTGAATGGTGGAGCAGGCTCGAGAGGCCAGGTGGCCTACTCCTGCTCCTAGTTCTTATGTTCTTATGTTCTTAAGATGAAGCATGGCGAGTTTGAGGACAAACCTCTTGATTTTTTTTCAAGAGATGCAGTAGGAACTTATATTACCAGCTGAAGTCATTGTCGGAAATGGCACATTGAATAACAAAGCAGTGAGATCGTGCGGACCGAGCAGGCTCATCTGTCACGTTAAAGGTAAGTGAAAATGGTGGGTCTCAAAGGTCGGTCGGCGTGGGTCCCGAACGATGGCTGGTTGGTAAAAATGTGTTCCGGGCAAAAAGGTTTGAAAAACACTGCTTTACCTGATATATATGATGATCTATATCTTTGTGTGCAGAGGAGAACTGCAAAGTCTGCGGATGAGACAAAACCTGCAAGTACAGTAAGCTATCAAGAGGATAGTGTAGAACTTCGAAAGACAAGCTGTTGGGGTGGGCAGACAGGTGGCAGATGAAGTTCAACTGGAGAACTGTGAGGTGATATATTTTGGTGGGAAGAACATGGAGAGATAAAATAAGTAGTTAAAGTGTGAAGGGGTGCAGGAGCAGAGACACCTGATTGTGGAGTGCATTGATCATGAAAGGTGGCAGAACATGTGGGGAGCAGTTCATAAAGCATAAAGTATTCTGGGCTTTATTAACAGGGGCATAGAAGACAAGAGCAAGGAGGTTATGGCAAACTTATACAAAGCACTAGTTAGACCTCAGCCGGAATATTCTGTACAGTTCTGGGTGCCACACTATAAGAAGGATGGGAACGCATTGGAGTGAGTACAGAAGTAGTTCACACGAACAGTTCCAGCGATGAGAAACTTTGGTTCTGAGAATAGATTGGAGAGGTTGGGACTGTTCTCCTTGAAGAGAAAAAGGCTAAGGGGAGATTTAATAGAGATGCTCAAAATCATGAGGGTGTTGGACAGAGTAGACGTGGAGGAACTATTGCAGCTTGTAAAATGGTCAAGAACGAGAGGGCACAGACTTCAAGTGATTTGCAAAAGAAGCAAGTGCGATGTGAGAAAAAGCTTTTTCACACAGCGACTGTTTCGGGTCTGGAATTCACTGCCTGGAAATGTGATGGAGGCAGATTTAATCGAGGCATTCAGAGGGGCATTAGGTGATTGCTTGAGTAGAAACAATGTGCAGGGGATATGGGGAAAAGGCAGGGGAATGGTACTAAGTCATGATCTTCATTTGGTAAGCCGGTGCGGACACGATGGGTCAAATTGCCTCCTCGTGCACCAGAACAATTTTGTAATCCTGCATTCAAGATCCCGAGGTTCTGAACAGGGTAAATAGTGAGAAACTGTACAGTGAGAAACTGTTCCCTCCCATAGGACATCAATAACTAAAGGTCACGGATTCAAAATGTGTAGGAGTGACGCAAGGAAAACTATTGTCAGCCAGATGATGGTCGGTGTCTGGAGTGAACGACCTGAGAGGGTGGTGGAGGCAGGTCGGATTGAGGTTTTAAAAATAGAATTGGGCTGGTGTATGAAAAGAAAGAATGGGCAAGGTGCCGGAGATAAGTCAGAGGAATTGGGTTCGGTAGAGTGGTCTTTCAGCGAGCCAGTGCAGAATCGATGGGCCGAATGGCCGACTTCTGCTTTGTGCAGATTCTGCAATTCTGTGATCTGGCATTCATCATGATTATTATTTCTATTATTTAATAATAAGGCGGTGCACAGGAATAAATAAAGCAAAATTGGGCATTGCTCTACGGAAAGCGAAATTAGGCTTGTTCGCCAAAGCTTCACGAAAGAGATTGGTTTAAAGAGCATCCTCAGTGAGGAAGGGGAGGTGAGGAAAGGCAGCTTGAGGAGGCATCCAGTGCTTTTCGGGAGGGAGTCCCTGGCTTTTGGCCCAGCGACAGTGAAGGAACGGCTGACATATTTACAAGTCAGGATGATGAGTGGCTTGGATGGGAAGATCCAGGTGGTGGGGTTGCCATTTGTCCGCTGCCCTTATCCTTGTAGTCGGTAGCAGTTGTGGGTTTGGAAGGTGCTGCCTAAGGAACCTTGTCGAGTTCCTGCAGTGCACCTTGTAGATGGTATACATGGCTGCTACTGTTTGTCGGTGGTGGAGGATTTAAATGTTTGTGGAAGGAGGAGCAATCAAGTGGGTTGCTTTGCCCTGGATGGTGTTGAGCTTCTTGAGTTTGTTGGAGCTGCACTCACCCAGGAAAGTGGGGACTATTCCATCATTCTCCTGACTTGTGTTCTGTCGATGGTGGACAGGCTTTGGGGAGTCAGGAGGGGAGTTACTGGCCACATGCAACGTTGTGAGTTTGGAGGAGATTACAGAGACTATGCAGCGATTTGAAAATAAGGATGAGGATTTTAAAATCAATACATATCTTGGATGGGAGCCTATGTTGGCCAATGAGTTTAGGGGTGATGGATTAACGGGACTTGGTATGATTTAGGCCATGAGCAACAGTTAAGTTTACCTAGGGCGGAATACGGGTTTGTATTGGGATAGACGAGCCATGGATGGAATAAAGACATGATAGGCGATTCAGCAGCAGATGCGTTGTAACAGGGTGAGAGTGGGATTGATGTTCACATGATTCTGCTCATCTAATACGGGATGTCAGATAACAGTCTGAAAATTGTTCTTTTCATTCAAGGATCATGGGTGTTGTTGGCTGGGCTACAATGTCTTGTCCATCCCAAATAACCCTTGAACTGGGCGGCCATTTCAGAAGGTAACTAAGAGTCATCCACGTTTCTGTGGGGTCTGTCGCCACGTTATGGGCTGGATTCTCCGAAACCCCAGCCGCGTGTTTCGCAGTGGAGCGCCCTCGCTGGCAGAAGAATTCTGACTTCCCATCGCTTGCCAACAAGAGTTCCCATTGCAGTCACGCCATGCCACTGGGAAACCCATCGGTGGGCTGCCTGTGGGAAAAGGGAATCGCAACAACCCCAGAGAATTCTGACCAATGTCTCTGAAGGGACATTCATAAACCAGATGAGTGCCTACAACAAGCATTTCTTGGCCATCATTGGACTTCGAATCCCAGATTTTATTGAATGTATATTTCACCAACTACCTTGCTGGGATTCAAGTCCGGGTCCCCAGGAAATTGCTGGATTAGTGGTCCAGTGAAGATACCACTAGGCCATCCTAAACTTAACACCGCTGATCGGTCATTGGAGACAGTGGTGAGCTCCATGTCACCTGGCCTCTCTCAATATTCCTGTATCAGCTCCAAACTAAACCCCCGGTAAACTCTCTCCCCATAACTCTGTCACAACCCGACACAAGTCCCATTTCCTTCCTTCTCTTTATAATCCGATATAATTATCAGACAAATTACACTGCTGTCTTCTCATTTCCCTGCATCAATCTTAACCCAATTCTACTGACCACAGGATTGCCACATAGCCCTGAATCAATGCCAAACTAATCACACTTCCCTGCTCTCTCCGTCGCCTTGTCTGAAACAAAATTAACCCCACTGATCCTCTCTCATCATAGCCCTGCATCGAGACTTCCGGGTGCGGCTATGCAGAGCTAGGTCGCATATTCGGTAGCTCCCTGCTTGGAACGGACTTTTGGGCTCGTTACAGGGCCCCCACGGCATTTGTTTGCCATTTCCCGGTGTGGGAAGAAGGCTGCAACATTCCCCGGACAGTGTCCCCCAGGAAGGGTATGTCTCTTGGTTGCCAGACACGGCAGAAACAGTAAAAGATTTGGCTGCAACTGCAGGATAAACAGGGCCTCTTCCAGCATGCAGGCGGGGGAAGGGCAAGCTTAAAGCTGCAAGCTGACCTGAGGGCCTGTATCAAAGGTGAATTCTAGCAGCAGAGGGAACAACTGTGAAAAGATCTCATTAAGGCCACTGAAGGGACTTCTGGTTGCGGTGATGCCTAGGTAGCCGCACGTTTCGGCGGCTCCAGCTCCGACGGACCTTCGGGCTCTTTTAAGAGCCCCAACGGGGAATTTTTTGATGACGCAACCCGGTGTGGGGTGTGTGAGAAGGGAGTCCCCCCCAAACGAAGGAGGAAAAAACCGGCAGCGGCGGCTGCAGCGCGAGGAATCGTCGACCAAAGGGTCAGAAAGAGAGAAGTACAAGATGGCGGCGGAGAAAGCGCAGGCGACATGGGGGCCTGAGCAGGATGAAATCGTGAGACGGTACGTGGAGCTGCTGAAGAGGGAGGTGCTGACCCCGATGCTACAGGCAATTGAGGGGCTCAAGGAGACATTTAAGACCCAGGAGACTGAGCTCCGCGTGGTGGAGCAGAAGGTGACAGATATTGAGGACGAGATCCTGGGCCTGGCGGTTAAGACTCAGACGCACGAGGCACTTCATAAAAAGTGTACTGAAAGGATCGAGGCCCTAGAAAACGGAGCGCGAAGGAAGAACCTTCGGATACTAGGTCTCCCTGAGGGTGTGGAAGGAGTGGACTGTGGAGAGTATGCAAGTAAGATGCTGAGCTCACTGATGAGTGCTGAGGCCCCTGCGGGCCCCATGGAGGTGGAGTGGGCAAATCGGATTCCGGCGAGAAGACCAAAAGCGGGAGAACCGCCGAGGGCGATAATCGTGCGATTTTACCGCCTTAAGGACAGAGAAGAGGTCCTGAGATGGGCTAAAAAGGTGCGGAGTAGCAGATGGGAGAATGCGGTGGTACGGATATACCAGGATTGGAGTGCAGAGGTGACGAGAAGGAGGGCGAGCTTCAACCGAGCCAAAGAGGTGTTGCATAAAAGGAAGGTGAAGTTTGGGATGCTGCAGCCGGCAAGACTATGGGTCACGTATCAGGAGAGACACTATTATTTCGAGACGGCGGAGGAAGCATGGTCCTTCATCAAAGAAGAGAAATTGGACCGGAACTGAGGGACTGATGCTGCAGGAAATGTTATTGTTATTGTTTTTGTTAATGTTACGGTGGAAGTTAATTGAGAAGTAAACAGGGAAGGGGGGAGACATTGGGGAAATGTGGGCGCCGGTGAGGGGGGGCCAGAAAGAATAAGGCAGGAAGACAGGCGCAAGGCGGATGGGAGTTCCCCCACACGGGGGGGGGGGGGTCGAGGAGTGAGCAGGAGTAGCCGGGGTCAGTTGAAGTCAGCTGACTTACGGAAGTGATATGGGGGGAGCAATCATGCTAGATAGGGATCTAGCGGGCGGGGGGGGGGGGGGGGGGAGGGGGAGGGGGAGGGGGACAACTGGGTTGCTGCTGCGGAAATCCAAAAGGAAATGGCTAAAGAGTGAGTGGGCGGGGATGGTGTGCGACGCTGGGGGAGCGAGCGGGAGCGCGGAGGCAGGATATGGGACTGGCCTAGAGAAGGTAATGGCTAGTTGACACGGGAGGGGGGCAGGTAGCCCCCTAGTGAGGCTGATCACGTGGAACGTGAGAGGCCTGAACGGACCGATAAAAAGGGCCCAAGTGCTCGCGCATTTGAAAGGACTAAGGGCAGACGTGGTTATGCTCCAAGAGACACACCTAAAGGTGGCGGACCAAGTTAGGTTAAGGAAAGGATGGGTGGGACAGGTGTTCCACTCAGGACTGGACGCAAAGAACAGAGGGGTGGCCACTTTGGTGGGGAAACGGGTAGCATTTGAAGCAAAGAACATCGTAGCAGATAGCGGAGGTAGATATGTAATGGTGAGTGGTAGGCTGGAGGGAATGGAGGTCGTGTTGGTTAATGTGTATGCCCCAAATTGGGACGATGCGGGATTCATGAGACGGATGCTGGGGCGTATAGCGGACCTGGAGGCAGGAAACTTGATTTTAGGAGGGGACTTTAATACGGTGCTGGACCCGGGGCTAGATCGATCCAGCTCAAGGACCGGAAGAAGGCCGGCAGCGGCCAAGGTACTTAAGGGGTTTATGGACCAAATGGGGGGAGTGGATCCATGGCGATTTCTTAGACCTAGGGCTAGGGGGTTTTCCTTCTTCTCCCATGTCCATAAAGTGTACTCCCGGATAGATTTTTTTGTGTTGGGAAGGTCGTTGATCTCTAGGGTGGAAGAAGCTGAGTACTCAGCCATAGCGGTTTCGGATCATGCCTCACATTGGGTGGACCTGGAAGTAGGAGAGGACAGGGAGCAGAGAACACTCTGGCGATTAGATGTGGGACTGATGGCGGATGAGGGAGTGTGTGCAAGAGTGCGGGGGTGTATTGAGAGATACCTGGAGGTCAATGACGACGGCGAGGTCCCTGTGGGAGTGGTCTGGGAAGCATTAAAAGCGGTGGTCAGAGGAGAGCTGATCTCTATTGGGGTCCACAAAAGGAAAACAGAGGCCAAGGAAAGGGAAAGATTACTGGGGGAGGTTTTAAGGGTGGACAGGGAATTTGCAGAGACCCCGGAGGAGGAATTGTACAGGGAGAGGAGACGACTCCAGACGGAGTTTGACCTTCTGACCACCAGAAAGGTGGAGGTACTGTGGAGGAAGGCACAGGGGAGGAGGTGTGAATATGGGGAAAAGGCTAGTCGCCTGTTGGCGCATCAATTGCAAAAGAGGGCAGCAGCGAGGGAGATAGGAGGAATTAGAGACGAAAGGGGAGATACAGTGCGAAGGGCAGGAAAGATAAATGAGGTGTTCAAGACCTTCTATGAGGAACTGTATAGGTCTCAACCCCCAGAGGGAGAGGAGGGGATGCGGCAGTTCCTGGAACAATTGAGGTTCCCGAAAGTGGAGGAGCAGGAGGTGGCAGGCCTGGGGGCGCCGATTGAGGTGGACGAGGTTATTAAGGGACTGGGAAGTATGCAAGCAGGGAAGGCCCCGGGGCCAGACGGGTTCCCGGTGGAATATTACAGAAAATATGTGGACTTGTTGGCCCCGTTGATGGCGAGGACGTTCAATGAGGCCAGGGAAGGGGGGACTCTACCCCCGACGATGTCGGAGGCGATGATATCGCTAATTTTGAAGAGGAACAAAGATCCGTTGCAGTGCGGGTCCTATAGACCTATTTCACTATTGAACGTGGACGCCAAATTGCTGGCAAAGGTACTGGCATCGAGGATAGAGGACTGTGTCCCGGGGGTTGTGCACGAAGACCAGACAGGGTTCGTAAAAGGGAGACAAATGAATGTTAACGTGCGACGACTATTCGGGGTGATAATGATGCCCCCAGTGGAGGGGGAGGCAGAGATAGTGGCGGCAATGGACGCAGAGAAGGCATTTGATAGGGTGGAGTGGGAGTATTCATGGGAAGTGTTAAGGAGGTTTGGGTTTGGGAACGGGTTTATTAGCTGGGTTAGACTTCTTTATGGGGCACCAACGGCAAGCGTAGTTACAGGTCGACATAGATCGGAGTATTTCCGATTATATAGGGGAACAAGACAGGGATGCCCGCTGTCTCCATTGTTGTTCGCGTTGGCAATTGAACCTCTGGCCATGGCGTTGAGAGACTCCAGGAAATGGAGAGGGGTGATTAGAGGGGGAGAAGAACACCGAGTCTCGTTGTACGCAGATGACCTATTGTTATACGTGTTGGACCCAGCGGGGGGATGATAGAGGTTATGCGAATTTTGAGGGGGCTCTGGGAATTCTCGGGGTATAGGCTAAACATGGGGAAGAGTGAATTATTTGTGATACATCCAGGGGACCAGAGTAGAGAGATAGAAGGCTTACCGCGAAGGAAAGTGGAAAGAAACTTCCGATACCTGGGGATTCAGATCACTAGGAGCTGGGGAACCTTGCACAGACTTAATCTGACACGGCTGGTAGAACAAATGGAGGAGGACTTCAAGAGGTGGGACATGCAGCCTCTATCGCTGGCGGGCAGGGTGCAAGCAATTAAGATGATGGTCCTCCCGAGGTTCTTATTTGTATTTCAATGTCTCCCTATACTAATCAGCAAGACCTTTTTTAATAAAATAGATAGGAGCATCACGAGCTTCGTGTGGGCAGGGAAAGTTCCGAGAGTAAGGAGGGGGTTCCTTCAGCGTAGTAGGGACAGAGGAGGACTGGCACTACCGAACTTGGGTGATTACTATTGGGCCGCCAATGTGGCAATGATACGTAGATGGATGATGGAGGGTGAGGGAGCGGCTTGGAAAAGACTGGAGAGAAAGTCCTGTAAAGGGACGAGTTTAGAGGCGCTGGTGACGGCGCCGCTACCGTTCTCACCTAAAAAGTTTACCACAAACGCGGTGGTGGCGGCAACACTGAATATCTGGGGACAGTGGAGGCGACAGAGAGGGGTGCGGGGAGCCCTGGTGGGGTCCCCTATCAGGAACAACCATAGGTTCGCCCCAGGAAGAATGGATGGAGGATTTCAGAGCTGGTACCAGTTGGGAATTAGGAAGGTGGGAGATTTATTTATAGATGGGACTTTTGCGAGCTTGGGAGCATTGGAGGAAAAGTATAAGTTGCCCCGGGGAAATTTCTTGCGATATATGCAGGTGAGGGTGTTTACTAGACAACAGGTGAGGGAATTTCCGTTGCTCCAGACACAGGGGATACAGGACAGGGTGCTTTCAGGGGTGTGGGTCGGAGAGGGCAAGGTGTCAGAGATTTATAGAGAGATGAGGGAAGAGGGGGAGGAGTCGGTGGGCGAACTAAAAGGAAAGTGGGAAGAAGAATTAAGGGAGGAGATAGAGGAGGGTATGTGGGCTGATGCCCTAAACAGGGTAAATTCCTCTTCCTCATGCGCCAGGCTTAACCTGATTCAATTTAAGGTGCTACATAGAGCACACATAACGGGGGCAAGATTGAGCAGGTTCTTTGGAGTGGAGGACAAATGTGGGAGGTGTGGCGGGAGCCCGGCAAACCACGCACATATGTTTTGGGCGTGCCCGGCACTGGAAGGGTATTGGAAGGGAGTGACGGGAGTGATTTCGCAGGTGGTGAAGGCCCGGGTCAAACCAGGCTGGGGGTTAGCTTTATTTGGAGTTGTGGAAGAGCCGGGAGTGCAGGAGGCGAAAGAGGCCGATGTCGTGGCCTTTGCGTCCCTAGTAGCCCGGCGCAGGATCCTACTCATGTGGAAGGAGGCGAAACCCCCCGGACTGGAGGCCTGGGTAAACGATATGGCGGGGTTCATTAAACTGGAGCAGATAAAGTTTGCCCTGAGAAGATCGGCTCAAGGGTTCACCAGGCGGTGGCAGCCATTTCTCGACTACCTAGGGGAACGTTAGAGGGAAGACAGATGACCAGCAGCAGCAACCCAGGGGAGGGGGGGGGGGTTAGTTTAGTTTAGGTCAATGGACAATGGGGTTTTGTTACCTGTGTATTGTTAAAAAATTCTGTTTTGTTATTGTTTTGTTTGCTTTGTAAGAGGGAAAAATTGTTGTTTGGAAAATATTTTCAATAAAATATATTAAAAAAAAAAATCATAGCCCTGCATCAATCTCAAATCTATCCCACTGCCCTGCTCTCTCCCTATAGGTTTATATCATTGCAAAATTAATCTCACTGGCCACTCTCCACATTGTTCAGTATCAATACGGAACAATTCCCACTCCCTCCATCAGTCCATAAAGCCACATATCAATTTCAAACTAACCCCTTTGCCCCACGCTGTTCCTATACTTCTGTATCAATCCAAAACTAATTTTACTGCCACACTCCCTCCCCATAGTCCCTGAACTGATCCTGTTTCCCTGCATTCTCCTGATAGTCCTGCACCAAGTGTTACAATACCCTGGGCTAGTGTGCAGTCAATTCCAGCGGAGTTATAACACAAGTGAATTAAACAATAATTCTTATAAAAATACCCAAAGTGTTTGGCCTTTGGCCGCCCAATAATTATAGTCACCAGGTTTGTAAATGTAAACATCGTTGTTGTTTATTTGTACAAAGAGCTATTGTGAAATATGTAGTAAATACAACTGGTCAATGATAAGTTACTATCTAATACCCACTTTAACTTTAACCCCACCATCTACATGCACACAGGACAGACAAGCACAGAGGGGTGGAAAGGGATAAAAATCATAAGTGCAGGGAAGAAAGATGATGGTTTCAGCACACTTTACTTCACAGCAAGCTTGCAGATTTAAGTCTTTGGTTTGCAACCTGTAATGATGTCCTTTGTAGATTAATTCGCCAAGTCAGGTTCTCCGTAGTTTAGAAATACATTAGTCACAACATTACCTGGAGAGGCACCTTATTTCTGTTCAAACTTTGTTTTCAGTTCAAGGTTTATCTTCAGGCTTCTGTAGGTTCAAGAATATTGCACTCACAGGCTTTCTGGAGAGAGAGAGAGACAACCCTCACAGGAGCCTTCTGGTGAGATATGGCTGGATATTTTGGGAGAGAGCGAGGTGGGTCCCTTCACAGTGCTGCCAGAATCAAAACTGAAACCAAACTCAATGCTTGGGACTCTGAAAAATATCCCAGCGGAATAGGATCCAATCACCACCTGTTAACGGGCCGGGCACAGCCATTTGGGCTACTCCATTGGCAACCAACCAATCAGTCAAAGCGAGTCCCAGCCCCACCATCCGATTTTGAGCCCGCAACTCTGCAGCTTCTCTTTAAACCCACACTGCGTTCTGACTTTTTCCTGCTTGAATTAAAGATGCAGCTACTTGTCATAAAACCAAGTTCCACTGACCATCCATGGATCAAAAATGGAACCGCTAAAATAAAAGAAAGGTGACATAAGAGAATAAGCTGGAATGAAGAGAGGATGTAGCCATCGCCTCTTGACATTCAATGGCATTACCATCGCTGAATACCCGCCAATCAATATTCTGGGGTTACCATTAATCTGAAACTGAACTGAACTAGCACTATAAATACTGCAGCTACCAGGGCAGGTCAAAGGCTCAGAATCCTACGGCAAGTAACTCAAATCCTGACCCCTCCCAAAGACAGACCACCATCTACAAGGCACGTCAGGAGTGTAATGGAATACTCCCCACTTGCCTGGATGAGTGCAGCTCCAACAATTCTCAAGAAACTCAACACCATCCAGGACAAAGTAGCCAGCTTGATTGTTCCCCCTTCCACAAACATTCAATTCTGACACCACCGATGAACAGTGGCAGCCGTGTGTACCATCGACAAGATGCACTGCAGTGACTCGCCAAAGTTCCTTCGGCAGCACATTCCAAACCCACGACCTCTACCATGTAGAAGGACAAAAGCAGCAGATATCTGGGAACCCCCTCATCTGGAGGTTCCCCACCAAGTCACTCACCACCCTGACTTGGAAATATATCCTTCACTGTCGCTGGGGCAAAACCCTGGAATTCCCTCCCTAACAGCACTGTGGGTGTACCTACAGCTCATGGACTGCAGCGGTTCAAGAAGACAACTCACCACTACCTCTGAAGGGCCATTGGGATGGACAAAAAATGCCGGCCTAACCAGCGACTCCCACATCCCATTGAATTAATTCAAAGAATTTACACAATCTGATCCAATTTCACTATCCTGTTAATCTCTCTTAATAGCCCTGTATCAGTCCCAATCTATCCCCACTGCCCTGCTCTCTCCCTACCACCCTGAACAATTCCAACCCAATCCCACTGCACTGCTCGATCCCCATTGCCATGATGAATTCCAGCCACTTGCCCATGCATTACTTTCACCGTCCAGATCTGAATCAATTCAAATTGATCCCACTGCCTCATTCTCTTCCCGTAGCCCTGTGTCAATCCCAAACTAATCCTACTCTGCCTGTCACTTTCATGGTTAAATCCCAAACTAATCTTACTGCCCTGCTCTCTCTATCTCCCCATAGCCTTGTATCAAACTGAAATGTATCTCACTTTACCACTCTCTCCCCAGAGTCCCGTGTCAATCTGAAGTTCATCTCACTGCTTTTTCTCACCCAATGCCCTCCATCGTCAGCAGTCTTATCCCACTGTCCTGCTCTCTTTCGCTCGGCCTTCTCACATATTAACTCACACACACAGTCCTTCAGGCTCACACTCACAAATTCCCTCTCATATTCACACTTCAACACACACCTTCTCCAGCAGAGGTCACTGATCCTCACTCTATCCCCTGAGTGGAGCTGGGGTTAATTAAATGTGTGTATGTGTGTGAGCCTGCAATGCTGCCTATCCAATTACTGCTTTTATTTGAGTCAGTAATTACGTAGCACTATCTGGGAACTAATCTGCTTGAGGGTTGAGACAGGGAACAATGCCCGGCATCTGGAAATCTGATACCAACTGCTTCTCAAGGACATGAGGAAAAAGATGTTGAGTGACTGAATCCACACAGGTTGGAACACCATTACATTCCTTTCCTGTCTCTTACTGGAGAAAATAGCTTGCAACTAATCCATTAACCCATTACATCTCAGTACACTGACCTGAAGTAGGTCGATCCTTGCAGCTTTACAATGCAGCAAAGTCAGAGAGCTCCATGCAATGACAACTTCTGTTGATATACTGAAAGAGGATCCAGAGTAGATCATAAGGTCTTTTGAGCCGATTCCACCAATTAACAGGATCATTTATGATTTTCTATCTCAACTCGACTTTAATTGGAATATGGCAAAAGTCAGAGGCAAATTTGTCCCTGCAGCCTTTCACCATTCCAGAAGATTATGCTTGTTCTGTCTAGAACCATAGAATTCCTGCAGGGCCGAAGGGGGCCATTCGACCCATCGGGTCTGCACCAACCCTCTGAAAGTGCAGCCTCCCTAGGCCCACTCCCCCACCCTATCCCTGTAACCTAGCCGATACAACCCCTGAACGCGAAGGGACAATTTAGCACGGCCAATCCACCTAACCTGCACATCGTTGGACTGTGGGAGGAACCTGGAGCACCCGGAGGAAACCCACGCACACACGGGGAGAAAGCGCAAACTCCACACAGATAGTCACCCGAGGGCAGAATTGAACCCGGGCCCCTGACACTGTGAGACTGCTGTGCTAACCACTGTGCCACGATGCCACCAATCACTTCATACCATTGGTTCGAAAAAGCGATCAAGCGCATCATTTAAAATTTACAGTTGGCCTAACATCAACTGCCATGTGCAGAAGAGAGACTCAAACTTCCATCGGCAGGAAAGAAAGAAGACACGAAAGTTGAAGTGAAGGTAGAAGGTAGTTAATATGCTGGATTGGATCAAAACAATTGTAAAGAAGAGATGTTAGAGTGGCTGTCTACACTTAAAGTTGATAACTCCCCATGACTGGACCCAATGCATCTGGGGATGCCAAGGGAAGTAAGGGATGAATTTAAGATGCGACTGGGCATAATCTTCCAATCTTCCTTCGGTGCAGGGAGTGCGCCAGGTCTACAGAATTGTAAATCTAACCCTATTGTTCAAAAGATGTGTGTGAGAATAAATCTGGCAACCCTGTTACTTTTTTAAAAATAAATTTAGAGGACCCAATTAATTGTTTTCCAATTAATGGGCAATTTAGCGTGGCCAATCCACCTACCCTACACATCTTTGGTTTGTGGGAGGGGGAACCCACGCAAACACGGGGCGAACGTGCAAACTCCACACGGACAGTGACCCAGAGCCGGGATCGAACCTGGGACCTGTTATTGAAAATATGGAAAGATGTGTCATTTGAAACATGGAATTCTGGCAATATCTGGTCTGAGAGAAACATGAGAGGATACACGGCAAGATCCCACAAAGGGTTAACCGCAGCTGCAAAGAGCAGGATTGTAAAATGCAGATATCCTTGGTCAAGCAGGCTTAGCAAACAAGACAAACAGGATTTTGAATGAAGCCAAAAACAATAGCCCACACCTTCATTGAAAGTAACTATCTTAGTGAGCAGCTGGAAAAGCAAGGATGAGGTTCTAGGCGTGAAATTGTGCTAATACCGGGTAAATTAAAGAAAACTGGAGACTATCAGTCTACGAGAAACATAATTCAAAGCCAAAATCAAAGTCAAAATTATGAGCTGAGGACACAATTGGAAAATAAAACTATAGAAATGACAGGAATTAAAAGTAACACCTCTATTGAAATCAAAGTATTTTGAACATCACAAAGGAAACAATGTAATCAGATCTATGAGATGAAGTCATGTCAAAATGAATACTTAGTTGGATTAGAAAGTTTAGATCAAAGATACTTTTTACTATCAAAGTTAAATAAGAGTTACAAAGAACAAACAAAGAACAAAGAACAAAGAAATGTACAGCACAGGAACAGGCCCTTCGGCCCTCCAAGCCCGTGCCGACCATGCTGCCCGACTAAACTACAATCTTCTACACTTCCTGGGTCCGTATCCCTCTATTCCCATCCTATTCATGTCTTTGTCAAGATGCCCCTTAAATGTCACTATCGTCCCTGCTTCCACCACCTCCTCCGGTAGCGAGTTCCAGGCACCCACTACCCTCTGCGTAAAAAACTTGCCTCGTACATCTACTCTAAACCTTGCCCCTCTCACCTTAAACCTATGCCCCCTAGTAATTGACCCCTCTACCCTGGGGAAAAGCCTCTGACTATCCACTCTGTCTATGCCCCTCATAATTTTGTAGACCTCTATCAGGTTTACCCTCAACCTCCTTCGTTCCAGTG
This sequence comes from Scyliorhinus torazame, assembly GCF_047496885.1. Classification (NCBI taxonomy): domain Eukaryota; kingdom Metazoa; phylum Chordata; class Chondrichthyes; order Carcharhiniformes; family Scyliorhinidae; genus Scyliorhinus; species Scyliorhinus torazame. Next base: position 41,291,867 of record NC_092710.1, on the reverse strand, counting down.
AGAACAAACCGAGTTTATTCAACCGCTCCTCATAGCTAATGCCCTCCATACCTGGCAACATTCTGGTAAATCTCTTCTGCACCCTCTCTAAAGCCTCCACATCCTTCTGGTAGTGTGGCGACCAGAATTGAACACGATACTCCAAGTGTGGCCTAACTAAGGTTCTATACAGCTGCAACATGACTTGCCAATTCTTATACTCAATGCCCCGGCCAATGAAGGCAAGCATGCCGTATGCCTTCTTGACTACCTTCTCCACCTGTGTTGCCCCTTTCAATGACCTGTGGACCTGTACTCCTAGATCTCTTTGACTTTCAATACTCTTGAGGGTTCTACCATTCACTGTATATTCCCTACCTGCATTAGACCTTCCAAAATGCATTACCTCACATTTGTCCAGATGAAACGCCATCTGCCATCTCTCCGCCCAAGTCTCCAAACAATCTAAATCCTGCTGTATCCTCTGACAGTCCTCACCGCTATCCGCAATTCCACCAACCTTTGTGTCGTCTGCAAACTTACTAATCAGGCCAGTTACATTTTCCTCCAAATCATTTATATATACTACAAAGAGCAAAGGTCCCAGCACTGATCCCTGTGGAACACCACTGGTCACAGCCCTCCAATTAGAAAAGCATCCTTCCATTGCTACTCTCTGCCTTCTATGACCTAGCCAGTTCTGTATCCACCTTGCCAGCTCACCCCTGATCCCGTGTGACTTCACCTTTTGTACTAGTCTACCATGAGGGACCTTGTCAAAGGCCTTACTGAAGTCCATATAGACAACATCCACTGCCCTACCTGCATCAATCATCTTAGTGACCTCCTCGAAAAACTCTATCAAGTTAGTGAGACACGACCTCCCCTTCACAAAACCTTGCTGCCTCTCACTAATACGTCCATTTGCTTCCAAATGGGAGTAGATCCTGTCTCGAAGAATTCTCTCCAGTATTTTCCCTACCACTGAAGTAAGGCTCACCGGCCTGTAGTTCCCTGGATTATCCTTGCTACCCTTCTTAAACAGAGGAACAACATTGGCTATTCTCCAGTCCTCCGGGACATCCCCTGAAGACAGTGAGGATCCAAAGATTTCTGTCAAGGCCTCAGCAATTTCCTCTCCAGCCTCCTTCAGTATTCTGGGGTAGATCCCATCAGGCCCTGGGGACCTATCTACCTTAATATTTTTTAAGACACCCAACACCTCGTCTTTTTGGATCTCAATGTGACCCAGGCTATCTACACACCCTTCTCCAGACTCAACATCTACCAATTTCTTCTCTTTGGTGAATACTGATGCAAAGTATTCATTTAGTACCTCGCCCATTTCCTCTGGCTCCACACATAGATTCCCTTGCCTATCCTTCAGTGGGCCAACCCTTTCCCTGGCTACCCTCTTGCTTTTTATGTACGTGTAAAAAGCCTTGGGACTTTCCTTAACCCTATTTGCCAATGACTTTTCGTGACCCCTTCTAGCCCTCCTGACTCCTTGCTTAAGTTCCTTCCTACTTTCCTTATATTCCACGCAGGCTTCGTCTGTTCCCAGCCTTTTAGCCCTGACAAATGCCTCCTTTTTATTTTTGACGATGCCTACAATATCTCTCGTTATCCAAGGTTTCCGAAAATTGCCGTATTTATCCTTCTTCCTCACAGGAACATGCCGGTCCTGAATTCCTTTCAACTGACACTTGAAAGCCTCCCACATGTCAGATGTTGATTTGCCCTCAAACATCCGCCCCCAATCTATTTTCTTCAGTTCCCGCCTAATATTGTTATAATTAGCCTTCCCCCAATTTAGCACATTCATCCTAGGACCACTCTTATCCTTGTCCACCAGTACTTTAAAACTTACTGAATTGTGGTCACTGTTACTGAAATGCTCCCCTACTGAAACATCTACCACCTGGGAACATGGGAAAGATAGGACATAGCAACCGAGCTAAAACAGCTAATACATCTAAAGAAGACCAGACTTTAAAGAAGATTGATTGACAAGTTGGGCCTGAAGGTCCCTTCAACCAACCAGAAGGATCCAGAACCAAGATCTTTTTCCTTTCTGTAAAGAAAGTATTTGCAGTTTTTAAAAGAAAAAATATAATAATAAAATAACTTAATTTACTTTACAATAAAGTCATAAAAACTAGATTACTGTTGGAAAAATATATAAACCCAAAGAAAGGGAACAGCAGCCAGAACCAGAACCAGAACTCAGAGGGAGAGTGAGAGAAACAGAGAAGGAACAAGCAGCTAGAGTCAGATTACAGTCAGCTCAACCATGGGCAAGGGACAGGGCAAAGCAGCCGAGCTAAAGCAGCTAATACATCGAAGGAAGACTAGAATTTAAAGAGTAGGCAGAATCAGCTCAGAGTCAGCTCAGAGATAGCCAGCAGAGTCAGCTCTCACAGCTTGGTACATGGGAAAGATAGGACATAGCAACCGAGCTAAAACAGCGAATACATCTAAAGAAGACCAGACTTTAAAGAAGATTGATTGACAAGTTGGGCCTGAAGGTCCCTTCAACCAACCAGAAGGATCCAGAAGCAAGATCTTTTTCCTTTCTGTAAAGAAAGTATTTGTAGTTTTTAAAAGAAAAAAATATAATAATAAAATAACTTCATTTAACCTGAAATAGTGGTTATTCCGAAGTCTACTTTACTTACTTTGCAATGCGGGACCCAGGGTCGATGCTACTAAGTGGTAAGTAGATGAAATCTTCGGTGAAGGCATGGGTTATACCGGGGGATAACTTGAAAACATAGTTTGGCCTGAATAGCACCCACTGAAGCTTGCATCGGAGTCGGGGAGTGGGAATCCCTGATCACCATTTAGAATGTCGGCCCTTTTTAGTATAGGGGGACTTCTAAGAATCGTGGTGAGTTTTCAAAAACAGACCTCGGCGCCGTGAGACAGCAATGCTAACCACTGCGCCACCGTGCTGCCCTCACTGACCTGTTACTTTAACCTCAGACCTGGGAAAGCTTTCGAAAAAGATAATCAGCGATAAAATTAACAGTCACTTGAACAAGAAAGGCTTAATCGAGGAAAGTCAGGATGGAGTAAGGAAAGGAGTGGAGGTGTTGAAGCCAGATCATGTTGAATTGTCTTGAGTGAGTCTTTGGATGAGCTAACAGTGGAGGTTGGTAAAGGAACCGCCGTTGATGTGGCATGTAGACTTCCAAATAACATCTGATAAAATGCCACATAACAAGCATGACAGCAATGTTGAAGCCCTCTGAACTCAAAAGTGACAGTGATATACTGGATACAAAACTTGCTGAATGACAGAGAATGGAGAGTGGTGGTGAAACGTTTTATTTTATTCCGACAGGGGAAAGGTTCCTCGTAGTGCTTGTCGCAAAAATGTCCACTTTCATGATTGGTGCATTTGGGTGATTGAAGCCAGGATTCTCTCAGCCCACGCCTGGTCGATGAATCGCCGGGCCGGGCACGAATCGCGCGACGCCGCCCCGACACCAGCCTGCTGATTCTCCGGAGAATGGAGAATCGGCGCCATTGGCGCCGGCGCGGTTGGCGGGCGCCGGTCGGGGGCCGCTCTTCGCGGCCCCCCACCCCGGCGATTCTCCGCCCAGGATGGGCTAAGCAGCAGCTAAAAATATCCGCGTCCGGCCGGCGTCATCCGCGTATGGTCTTACCCGGCGGGACCTCGCCGTGCATGCATCCGGGGGCAGGCTAGTTGGGGAGGGGTGGGGGGGGAGTCCGACCCCGGGGGGGACTTCCACTGTGGCCTGGCCCGCGACCGGGGCCTACCGATCGACGGGCCGGCCTCTCGGGCTGGGGCCCTCTTTTGCTCCGCCCCGGCCCCTCTTTGCATGCCCATCTTACGCCGGCATCAGCAGCTGGAGCGGCGTGGATCGCTCCAGTGCCATGCTGGCACTCTGTAGGAACCAGAATCTCTGCTCCTGAGGGCATGTTGACGGCGTCGTGAAACGCGACGGCGTTTATAACCGCATCAACACTTAGCCTCATGATCAGAGATTCCCGCCCGGAAGTTTTCAACACCAGATTATTGGGGTAACATTTATTTGAGAAACTGTTGAATAAACCGACAACAAGTACCATCAAACCTATGGTCCATATCTACTTAAAGAGGTCAGGGTAAAGGTGGCAAACAATAAACCACATGTGGTCCTCTATTGACTTTGAAATGGAGCCAGGAACCCTGGTTAAAAAAAAACACTTGTTGCCAATAGAGACATCAATTATTCATGCAATTCCCCCAAATCAAAATAGGTTAAAAAGTAAGTGGTAAACAATGGGTTTCAGTCATTCAACTGGTTTCCCAGAACAAAGAGAAAGTTGGGGAACTGCAAATACACAGAAACAGAAAATAGAAAGAGGAGGAGGCCATTCTGCCTTTCAAGCCTGCTCAACCATTCATTATGATAATGGCTGTTCATCAAGTTCAATAACCCCACTGCTGGAATGCCTGTCCCGCCGGCGAGAATCAAACCACCTCTCGTATCGGCGGGACATGGCGGCGCGGGCGGGCTCCAGGGTCCTGGGCGGGGGGCGCGGGGCGATCTGTCCTCGGGGGGTGCCCCCACGGTGGCCTGGCCCGCGATCGGGGCCCACCAATCCGTGGGCGGGCCTGTGCCGTGGGGGCAGTCTTTTCCTTCCGCCTTCGCCATGGTCTCCACTATGGCGGAGGCGGAAGAGACCCCCTCCACTGCACATGCGCGGGGATGCCGTGAGCGGCTGCTGACGCTCCCGCAAAGTCATTTCCGCGCCAGCTGGCGGGGCACCAAAGGCCTTTCCCGCCAGCTGGCGGGGCGGAAATCAGTCTGGCGCGGGCCTAGCCCCTCAAGGTGAGGGCTCGGCCCCTCAAGATGCGGAGAATTCCGCACCTTTGGGGCGGCGCGATGCCGGACTGATTCACGCCGTTTTTGGCGCCGGTCGGCGGACATCGCGCCGATTGCGGAGAATCCCGCCCCAGCTCTCCATGTAGTATACTTCACTGAGAGAAGGAAAATCTGTCCAGTCCAACCTTCAATATATCCAACACCAGAGAATCACTCACCCTGTGGCGGTAGAGAATTCCAAAGGTTCACAACCCTGAACATGACGCATTCTCTCTGTCCCAAATGAGCAAGTCGTCATTCTGAGATTGTGATGCTGTGTTGTCGATTCCCGAGGCAGAGGATACAGCCTCTCAGGGACCGCCCTGTCAAACCCCTTTCAGAATCTTGAAGTGAAAATGAAACAAAACGCTGGCAAACTCAGCAGCCTGGCAGCATATGTGGAGACAGCACTGTAGGTGTACCTACACCTCAAGGACTGCAGCGGTTCAAGAAGGCAACTCACCAGCACCTGCTGATGGGTAACTAGGGATGGGCAATAAATGCTGGCCTAACCAGCGATGCCTATATCCCGCAACAATGAATTTTAAAAGCAGCGGTGTTGAGGTTTCGAGTCCAAAATTATTCTTCTGTTCCCTACTGCACTCAAAATGGTAACCCTCTCTCCACAGATGCTGCCAGATCTGCTGAGCTTTCTCCTGGCACTCCTTATTTCCATTACAAAACTCCAGGATTTTACTTTCATCCCTTCAAAATACATAGCAATGAGATCATAGAATCAACAGTGAAGAAGGAGGCCATTCAGGCCATCGAGTTTTAACTGACCTTCCGAAAGAGCACCATATCTTGACCCAATCCCCTGCCCTATCCCGGTCACCCCAATTAACCTTTGGTTACTAAGGGGCAATTTAGCATGGCCAATCCACCTTCCTGCACATCATTGGACTGTGGGAGGAAACCGGTGTACTCCGAGGAAATCCACGCAGATACGGGGAGAAAGTGCAAACTCTACACAGTCACCCAAGGCTGGAATTGAAGCTGGGTCTGTGGCACTGTGAGGCAGCAGTGCTAACCCCTATGCCAACATCCTGCCCCAAAGATCAGTTCACCATTCTTCTAAACTCCAGGCAATTTCCTCAGCTTGTCATTCTTGGGCAATCCGCACATCCCAGGGCCAATCCAATGAACCTTCCCTGTAAAACCAGGAGGAACTGCTGCCTCACGCTTAGCTAAACCTCCTCTTTCTGCATTGGAATGTTTTTATGGTTTTATTCAATGCAGCAATGCCCAAATTGTTCCTCATACTTAAAGCAAGTGGCTCTCTTGTAATTGGAAGGAGTGAAGGTGAAGAGGGGGCACTCCTGCCTTGCGCCTCGATGAAGTGAGAAACGTGGTGACTTATCTTGCTTGGTGAGACCCCTGTTGAGTATGCATATGATGCCCTAAGCCAGGAAATAGTGGGCGGGATTCTCTGAACCTGAGGCTAAGTGTTCTATGAGTGCTGTAGTGTTAAGAGAAATGTGAAGGCTAAGCAAGGAACTTCAAATGTAAGGAATCCTCAGTCGATGTTCATTGCTTGGAAAGCTCAGACCAGGCAGAGGGGCACTCGGCCAACATGTTTAATATGAGTGAGCTGAGTCTATTTTTGCTGCAGTGAACGTCAATGGATAGAAGATCAAGACGAAGGTGGACACAAGAGCCTCTGCATTGATAATCAGTGAGGAGACCTTCAGGAAAATCTGGGGCTCTAAGCAAGCACTAGCCCTTATTTCGGCAGAAATGAATCTTCAGATGTGCACTGGCAGGACTATATAGACCATAGAACATAGAACGATACAGCGCAGTACATGCCCTTCGGCCCACGATGTTGCACCGAAACAAAAGCCATCATTGCTTGGTGCCTCATAACTCAGAATCATAGAATTAACAGTGCAGAAGGAGGCCATTTGGCCCATCGAGTCTGCACCGGCCCTTACAAAGAGCACCCTACTGAAGCCCACGTATCTACCCTATCCCCGTAACCCAGTAACCCCCACTTAACATTTTTTGGACACTAAGGGAAATTTAGCATGACCAATTCACCCAACACGCACATCTTTGGACTGTGGGAGGAAACCGGAGCACCTGGAGGAAACCCACGCACACACGGGGAGAACGTGCAGACTCCGCACAGACAGTGACCCAGCCGGGAGTCCAACCTGGGACCCTGGAGCTGTGAAGCAACTGCGCTAACCACTGTGCTACCGTGCTGCCCATGGAGTTTCACAGCACAGATAGAGGCCCTTTGGCCCATCATTCCGGAGCCAGCCATCAAGTTCCTATCTATTCAAATCCCATTTTCCAGCACTTAGTCCGTAGCCTCGTGTGCTCTGGCATTTCAAGTGCTGAGCTAAATGATGTCTGCAGCTTTGGATTTCAAATGAATGAGGACCTTCCCTCTCATTACAGGATAGAACCTGCCTCTTACATTCCCCGAGGCGAGAGTAATGTCACAACATCCTGCGGAAATACCGATATGCTGTGCCGCAATGCAACTTTACAGCTGAAATGACAGTAACAATATTGAAGCACAGTACAGAAGCAAAACTCTGGCAGAGCAGCCTACAAAAACTAACTGCAACGAACAACATATCCCTTCCCTGCCACCCTCCTACATCACCAAATAACGTGAGTGAGGAAACCCCACACACAAGCTGACAGGTCAAACACAGGCTTGGTGCTGTCATTCGGCCCCCTCCCCACCCCCAGTTACCAGAATGGAAACCGACTTGGAAAACATCCTTCTAGAGCCTGGTGAGGTCAGTTTCTGATTTAAGTATTCTCAGTTAACAAGGATATCTTGTGCTTTGACAACGGGGCATCTGGATTCGAAACGTCAGCTCTTTTCTCTTTTCTCCCCCTACAGATGCTGCCAGACCTGCTGAGATTTTCCAGCATTTTCTCTTTGGCTTCAGATTCCAGCATCCGCAGTAATTTGCTTTTATTAATTAATCCTAGCTACCGCTTAAAAACAGTTCACAAGAAAACATCTGTCTCCCGGGGCCACTTGGAAATCCACGTGTGCCTCGCAATCAAGCTGGAGAAAGTAAAGCATGTTTCACACCCAAAGCTTGTTGCTGCTTCATTAAGCCGGCAGTATGTGGTAAACCACTGTTGCAACTATATTAGGTGATGTATGGTAGGACCTGTACTACAGGTACGACGGTAGTCCCTGCCTGCTGGCTCCGCCCAGTAGGCGGAGTATAAATGCGTGTGATCTCCGTGCAGCAGCCATTTCACCAGCTGCTGTGGGAGGCCACGAATCTTAGAGCAATAAAGCCTCAGTTGTATTCAACTCTCGTCTTTGTGCAATTGATCGTGCATCACAGTATAGTCAGGTTCAATGGAGGTTCTTGTTTCTGTATAATGCCGGGGGATTGCTGCCATGAGAGTTGTAAAATCAGTTCCGTTGGCTGGTACTGGTGGATGTTTTTGGTGTTTCGTTCACATGTGGGCGTCACTGGTTGGCCAGCATTCATTTCCCATCCCTATTGGCCCCTTGTGAAGATGGTGGCGAGTTGCCTTCTTGAACGTCTTCAGTCCATGTGGTGTAGGTACACCCACATTGCTGTCAGGGAGGGAGTTCCAGGATTTTGACCCAGGAACAGCAGAGGAACGGCGATAGATTTCCAATTCAGCATGGGGAATTTGGAGGGGAAACTTCAAGGTGGTGGTGTTCCCCGGTATCTGCTGCCTTTGCCCTGCTCAATGCCAGTGGTCTTGCGTTTGTAAAGTGCTCCCTCAGGAGCCTTGGTGAGTTCCTGCACTGCATCTTGTAGATGGTGCACTCGGCTGCCACTGTTTGTTGGTGGTGGAGGGAGGGAATGTTTGTTGGTGCGGTGCCAATCATGTTGCCTGCTTTGTCTTGGATGGTGTTGCGCTCCTGTTGTTGGAGATGCACTTATCTCGGCAAATGGGGAGTATTCCATGACACTCCTGACTTGTGTCTTGTCGGTGGTGGACAGAATTTGAGGGGTTAGGAGGTGAGTTACTCGCTGCAGATTTCCTAGCCTCTGACCAGCCCGGGTAGCCAAAGAATTCATCTGGGCAGTCTAGTTCAGTTGCTAGTCAATGGCAATCCCCCAGGATACTGGTGGCAGGGGAGTCAGCGGTGGTAAGACCATTGAATGTCACGGGGAAAGGGTTAGATCCTTTCTTATTGGAGATGGTTATTGCCTGGCACTTGTGTGGCATTAATGTCATTTGCCACCTTTCAGCCCAAGCCTGCACACTGCCCAGTTCTTGCTGCATTTGGGCAGTGTGAATATCATGCAAGGATGAGTTCCCTCAGCAGGTTTCAGCCTCCAGGAGTGGTTTCACAAAATTATCCTACCCCCCCCCCCCCCCCCCCCCCGCCCCCCCACGAAGTTAAGTTACTAAATTCGACATGAATTCGGTGGGCTGACTATTTCCTGATCCTTGGGGAACACCCAATATTTTAATATGTTGTCTCGTTCAATACCCCTGTCAGTCATCAACTTTAAAACACATAGTCATCAATCTAATGATGACCATGAAAAGAGCCCAATCTGGTTCATGAATGCCCTTTAGGGGAGGAAATCTGCCCTCCTTACCTGTTCTGACCGACATGTGACTCCAGATCCACAGCAATGCGGTTGATTCTCGAATGCCCTGTGAACTGGAGAGTGGCTCGGGATGGGCAGTAAATGCTGGCCCAACCGGCGATGCCAATATCCCATTTCGGATTAACAAATAATCTACTCTTGGAAATGATTTCCCATTGAAACCACCCCATGCCACTGGGAATCCAGTGAGCAGGGGCGCACTGCTGATGGGACCAGGGAACCCCCCCCCCACCCGCATCCCGCCAGAGGACCCCGTCCAACATTTCGAGTCCATTTGACTTCATCAGAATTGAAGAGAGGGAAGATGTGTTGGATAATACACTGCAGCTGGGAGAGATGCCAACTAGATGTTTCAACATTAGTAACCAGAGAGATATGGCCCAATATTGTGTGGTGGCGGTGGTGGTGCTGGAGTGGGGAATGTGAGGGTTTGTTTTGCATTGAGACACTACATGTATGGGATATTTTTTTTTAAATTCCAAGGTGAAGGAGAGAGGTCACAGTCTGTAGTTGTTGATTTTAACATTCAGTCTTGAGGGCTGTAATGTGCCCACTCGGAAGATGAGGTGTTGCTCCTCCAGTTCACGTCAAGCTTCACCAGAGCATTGCAGTATACAAAGGATGGACATGTGGGCATGCGATGCCCATATGTGTAGCATAACACTGCTGGACAGACTTGGAACTAGACAAATAGTTAACTTAGAATCATAGAATTTACAGTGCAGGAGGAGGCCATGTGGCCCATCGAGTCTGCACTGGCTCTTGGAAAGAGCACCCTACCCAAGGTCCACACCTCCACCCCATCCCCATCACCCAGTAACCCCACCCAACACTAAGGGCAATTTTGCACACTAAGGGCAATTTATCATGGCCAATCCACCTAACCTGCACATCTTTGGACTGTGGGAGGAAACCGGAGCACCCGGAGGAAACCCACGCACACACGGGGAGAACGTGCAGACTCCGCACAGACAGTGACCCAAGCCGGAAATCGAACCTGGGACCCTGGAGCTGTGAAGCAATTGTGCTAGCCACTATGCTACCGTGCTGCTCAATTGAAGAGACAATTGAAACAACTACAGTCCCTCTCCTATCCCAAGAACAAAGAACACAGAAAACTGCAGCACAGGAATGTTCCCTTCGGCCCTCCAAGCCTGCGCCGACCATGCTGCCCGTCTAACCTAAAACCTTCTACACTCCCAGAGTCCGTATCCCTTTATTTCCATCCTATTCATGTGTTTGTAAAGACGTTATCGTACCTGCTTTGACTATCTCCCCAACAGCGAGTTTCAGGCACGCACTATCCCCTGTGTAAAACACTTCCCTCGCACATCTCTAAAGTTTACCCTTCGCAGCTTAAACCTATGTCCCCTAGTAATTGACTCTTTCACCCTGACAAAAAGTTCTAACTGTCCATGTCCCTCATGATTTCATAGACTTCTATCAGGTCGTCCCTCAACCTCTATTGTTCTAGTGAGAACAGACCGAGTTTATCCAACCTCTCCTCATAGCTAATGCCCTCCATACCAGGCAAAATCCTGGTAAACCTCTTCTGTACCCTCTCCAAAGCCTCCACATCCTTCTGGTAGTGTGGCAGCCAGAATTGAACACTATCTTCCAAGTGTAGTTTGATGTTGAATTTCCCTCACCGTTCCAATCCTAACCTATTGTTCAAACCCAGAATTGTTTACCATACAACCCACAGGCCAGAACCAGGCCTGCATTACCTCGCTGTCTTCCCTGGACGAACGAGTGTTCAAAATGCAGATAACTGCAAGTGTAAAATTTGGTGAGGAGCTGTTCCTCCAATCACAGGTTGTTTCTGTCCCATGTTTGCTGCTGATAGGCTCGTTGGTGAATGAGAGACACAGTCTGGGATTGGAGGACTGGCAAACAGTCGTCAGGTGAGTATCTTTGTTCAGTCTGTGACCTGGACACCAGCAGTGAGTGTATCTGTTGGGGAGAAAGTGATGTTTTCAGTGAGTAGGGTGGGGGAAGAGAGTCTGCTAGTGGGCTGAAGGACAGGGAGGTAGAGGGGAGCGGGAATCTATTCCATATTAATCGCCTTCACCGCTCTCTGATCACCCCATGTCCCTTTCCTGCTTGCGGCTCCGGAGCTGATACCGGAGTTCACAGTTCCCACGCTGATCTGATGAATGGCTGTTACTTCCGATTACAGCCTGCACTAACTAACTCAGAAATCCCATCACACGCTCCAGTGAATTCCACACCGATGGGATTATCAACAGGTACAGAAACCTTCCAGGTCACACCGACAGCGAATTACTCCACTCTGCGCCGTAAACTCCAGTGACCAATGGGAAGAAAATGTCCCCCTCCTCCCCTCTCAAACTTTCAAGTATTGAGGATTTCAACTAAGGACAATCTCGTCCCTTCCACCCCATACCACCCCTGCTTAACCCCCCACTAACCCTCCTCAGCACAGCCCTCTCCCTCCACAGCAGAGCCTCCTATCCGCCGTGACCTGTCCACATTGATACATTCTCTCTTTCTCTCGCGCTCGCTTGCACCTGGGGTCTCTCTTGTGGGGAACAAAGCTTGACAGGGATTCAGCACAGAAGAAGAATAAATAGGAGCAGAAGGAATCCATTCGGTCCCTCAAGTCTGCTGGAGCATGCCATGAGATTGCGGGTGAGTTTCAGATTAACTTCATTTTTCTGCACTATCGTTAAACCCTTTGATTCCCTGAGTTCCCAAACCTCTCTTGATCTCGGTTTTCCCCCAACCAGAAGATGAGGTGCTCCCCCAGCTTGCCAGGTGTTTAGTGGAGCATTGCACCAGACACACAACCATGCCACCAGGTTCATCTGGGAAGCAATCTTCGATGTAGGCATCGCTGGCTAGGCCAGCGTTTATTGACCATCCTGAGTTGCCCTTCAGAAAATAGAGGTTCCTTCTTGAAGCGCTGCTGTTCCTGAGGCGTAGGTACAGCCACAGTGCTGTGAGGGAGGGCGTTCCAGGATGTTGACCCAGCGACAGTGAAGGAATTTATATTGGCAATTCAGGATGCTGTGTGACTTGGAAGGTGTGGTAAACCACTGTTGCACCTGTATTAGGTGATGTATGGTAGGACCTGTACTACAGGTTCGCCGGTAGTTCCTGCCTGCTGGCTCCGCCCAGTAGGCAGAGTATAAATATGCGTGTCCTCCATTCAGCAGCCATTCGCCAGCTGCTGTGGGAGGCCACACATCTTGGAGCAATAAAGCCACAGTTGTATCCAACTCTAGTCTTTGTTCAATTGATCATGCATCAGAAGGAAAAATATCAGAGCTGCAACTTACCAAAGACTTGTTCATCCAATCCTGGAGTGCATCCAGAGGGATTGAATTTAAGAGCCATGAGGTAATGATGCAGCTGTACAAAACCTTGGTGTGGCGCACAAAGACTCCGTGAGACAAACAGAGTGAAGTCGATGAGGCTTTATTAAGCGTGTCTGTTCCCCAGCAGCCCGATAGTAAACTGGCATGCGGGGGAAGGCACCGGCTTCTTATACTTCGCCTTCAGGGCGGAGTATGAGGTCAACGGCCAACCAGGACCCGGGATCTGTCAGCCAATGACATTAGGGCTTCCAGTCCCACATGACCCCCAATACATACTACCACACTTGGTAAGGCCACATTTGGAGTACTGTGTACAGTTCTGGTCGCCTCATTTTAGGAAGGATGTGGAAGCTCTGGAAAAGGTGCAAAGAAGATTTACCAGGATGTTGCCTGGAATGGAGAGTAGGTCTTACGAGGAAAGGTTGAGGGTGCTAGGCCTTTTCTCATTAGAGCGGAGAAGGATGAGGGGCGACTTGATAGAGGTTTATAAGATGATCAGGGGAATAGATAGAGTAGACAGTCAGAGACTTTTTCCCCAGGTGGAACACACCATTACAAGGGGACATAAATTTAAGGTGAAAGGTGGAAGATATAGGAGGGATATCAGAGGTAGGTTCTTTACCCAGAGAGTAGTGGGGGCATGGAATGCACTGCCTGTGGAAGTAGTTGAGTCGGAAACATTAGGGACCTTCAAGCAGCTGTTGGATAGGTACATGGATTACGGGAAAATGATATAGTGTAGATTTATTTGTTCTTAAGGGCAGCACGGTAGCATTGTGGATAGCACAATTGCTTCACAGATCCATGGTCCCAGGTTCGATTCCAGCTTGGGTCATTGTCTGTGCGGAGTCTGCACGTCCTCCCCGTGTCTGCGTGGGTTTCCTCCGGGTGCTCCGGTTTCCTCCCACAGTCCAAAGATGTGCGGGTTAGGTGAATTGGCCAATGATAAATTGCCCTTAATGTCCAAATTGCCCTTGGTGTTGGGTGGAGGTGTTGAGTTTGGGTAGGGTGCTCTTTCCAAGAGCTGGTGCAGACTCAAGGGGCCGAATGGCCTCCTTCTGCACTGTAAATTCAATGATAATCTATGATTAATCTAGGACAAAGGTTCGGCACAACATCGTGGGCCGAAGGGCCTGTTCTGTGCTGTATTTTCTATGTTCTATGTTCTATGCATGTGTGGGATCCTAATGTAGCGACTGAAATAAATGGGTTTGAAGGGATTCAGGCTTGATTCTGCATGAACGATTAGGGGAAATATATTAGTATCTTTGTTCAGTCTGTGCAGGAAAATGGCATTGAAGTGTCCAATCAGCCATGGCCACATTGAATGGATGAAACGGCTTGGTCAAAAATATCGAATTGGAATCACTACAGCAAAGGAGGTAGGAATTAGACTGAGAATGTTGTACCAAATATTGCATGGACTGGTGGGAAGTGACAGAAACAAACAAGCACCCCCCGCCCCCCCATCCCCCCACAATGAGCAAACACAAATGCCGGAATTCTGATGCCATTCCCTGATGGCGGGATTCTCTGCTCCCGCTGGGAGCCCACCCTCTCCTGTAGTTTTCCCAGTGACAGTGGTGGGAGCAGAGATTCCCTGCCGCCAACAAACGGTGCATTGCCTCTCGCCGATGTCAAATACGCGGCTCCGAGGCCGTTGAACCTGGCCGAATATATTCGTCCGCACAAATGGACAGAAACCATTTGCTTCCAAGACAGCGTATCCACAATCCCGCCTCCCAGGACAATGGAACAATCTGCCAAACAAAATAGTCACAGCGTTTGTCATTTAAAATGTTCAAGACCCATCTTTGCATCATTTACATTCCGCGAATTCCCCATATCAGAATGTCACGCCTGCTTCAGCCAGCTCCAGCTACATTAATAAATGTTGGCAGAGGGCAACATGGTGGCACAGTGGGTTAGCACTGCGGCCTCATGGTGCCGAGGTCCCAGGCTCGATCCCGGCTCTGGGTCACTGTCTGTGCGGAGTTTGCACATTCTCCCCGTGTTTGCGTGGGTTTCGCCCCCACAACCCAAAAATGTACAAGCTAGGTGGATTGGCCACGCTAAATTGGCCCTTAATTGGAAAAAATGACTTGGGCACTTTCAATTAAAAAAAAAAAATGTTGGCAGTATACAGATGTAGACAGTGGCACCCAGGTCAGTTGGAACATAGGGATATAGGAGCTTCAGTAGGCCATCCTGCCCATCGAGCCATTTATTTCATTCAATATGGCCATGGCTGATTGGACACTTCAATGCCGTTTTCCTGCACTATCCACATATTGCTTTATATCATTGGTATTTAGAAAGTTGTCATCACTGCTTTCAACATACACAATTACTGAACTTCCACATCTGCTGGGATAGATAATTCCCAACATTTACAAACCTCTGAGTAAAGGAATTTCCCTTCATCGCAGCCCTAAGTGTCTTCTCCCTTATTCTGAAATTGCATCCCCTGGTTCCAGAGTCCCAAACCAGGGGAAACATCTGACCTGCATCGTCTATTCCTGTCTATTCCTTTAAGTATATTATATGTTCCAATGGATCACCTCTCATTCTTTGTAACATCATTGAATACAGGCCCAGTTTGTCCAATAGCTCTTCATGGGACAGTTCCACCATCCCCAGAACAAGCCTGGTTAAACTTTGTTGCACTCCCTCTGTGCCAAAAAGATATTTTGTAGGGTTAGGGGACCACAAATGAATACAGCACTCCAGGTGTGATCTAAATTAAGTTCTGCACAACTTAAGTAAGACTTCACTACTCCTGTAATCAAACCCTTGTCTGATGAAAGTCAACATACCTTTGGCCTTTGTAATTGCTCATTGCGACTGCAAGTTAGATTTCAACAACTTATTGGCGAGCTTACCATTTGGGAAATATTCTGTACGTTTGTTTCTCCGACCAAAGTGGATAATCACATATTTTTACACATTATTCTCCAACTTCCATATTTTTGCCCACTCACTAGGACTGTCCAATTGCTCTTGTAGCCCCTTGCCATCTTCTTCACAACACGCATTCTCGCCCAGCTTTATATCTTTGTTCACCTTGGAGAGAAGAAGGCTGAGAGGAGATTGGATCGACGGTGCTGGCCGGAGTAGATAGAGAGGAACTCTTACCGCTCGTAAAACAATCAAGAACGAGAGGGCACCGATTTAAAGTAATTTGCAAAAGGAGCAAATGTGATGTGAACATTTTTTTTTGAGCGCGGTGAGTGGTTGAGGTCTGGAATCCAGTGCTTGGATTTGTGGTGGGGGCAAGTTCAATCCAGGCATTCAAAAGGTCATTAGGTGATTACTTGAATAGGAACAATGCACAGGGGGTATGGGGAAAAGGCCGGGTAATGGTACTAAGTCACGATGCTCATTTGGAGAGCCGGTGCAGACACGATGTGCCAAATAACCTCCTTCTGCACACTAAGAATTGTGTGATACGGGGCTGGAACTTCCAGTTCCACAGCCGTGTGTTTGATCGATTGATTGATTGGTTTATTGTCACATGCACCGAAGTTCAGTGGCGGTGGGACGCTCTACTCCTGCCGCTTGTCGATGGGATTTCCCATTGAAGCTGCACCACTCTCCCGGAAACCGCAGGCGAGAGTGCACTGGCGGAGGGAACAGAGAGTCCCTGCAGCTGGAGATATACTGCTCCTGTGTCATCCGTGAACTTGGAAAGATTGCATTGCTCCCCACATCCAAATCATTGACATAAATTGTGTCAGATTCTCACAGGACAATGGCAAATGCTGTGATGTCCACCTCACTAATATCTGGGAGATGGTGCCAAAATTGGGAGAGCTGTCTCACAAACTAGTCAAGCAACAGCCTGACATAGTCATACTCACTGACTCATACCTTCCAGGTAACTTCCCAGACATCTCTATAATCATAATAATAATCTTCATTATAATAACATTTATTAGTGTCACAAGAAGGCTTACAATAACACCGCAATGAAGTTACTGAGACAATCCCCCAGTCACCACACTGCAGTGCCTGTTTGGGTGCACTGAGGGAGAATTCAGAAAGTCCAGTTCACCGAACAAGCACATTTTTGGGGACCTGTGGGAGGAAACAGTAGTGGCCTGATAAACCCAAGCAGACCCAACGAGAACGTGTTGTAGAGGGTGCCATCTCCGCTACTCCACTACTGGGCCGATATCTGGGGTTCGAATATCTGTGTGTGTCTCTCTCCAGCTGGCACTGAAACTTCAGAGGCCAGGGGATGTCGCACTGGGACACTTCCACTGAAGAGAGCACTGATTCAAGCCTGCCGTTTATTCCTAACCGACAGCCTGAGACTTATATCACACAGATCTCCAGACCCCTACCAATACCCAGGTGATTCTCTCTCTTGCCGGTGGTACAACCCCCACCCGGTTCCTACTCCACTAGAGTAGCTTTCCCAAGAGAGAGAATAGGACACTGCTGTTTATTTCCTAACCAGCAGTCTGTCCTGAGTGAATCGCTCAAGATGACCCTCGATTCCTGAACCCGGAATTAGGGTGAGGAGTATTTTAACAATGACTTGGTCAGAGATCGCTGGTGAAAGATTGAAGAATTTAAACGACTCCAATTATCATCAAATCAAGGTTTATTGCAAAACCCAGGTCAAAATCATCAACAGAAGAAACACAATAAAATCTTATGCTCTAATACACACTATGTCTATTCAAAAGTAATATAGCGGACACAACGAAAATTCTTATGATTACACAGGGTTTAGCAATATCACAAGGCACAAAAACAAGTTCCCTTCCCCAAAGCCTCAACCACTATTAAAGTCAAGGGAGTTTCGCAAGCTGCTGCGGGGTACTTACGGTCACAGGCTGCAGAGGTCAAGTCAGGGGTGCAGAGGTCGAGCCAAGGACGAAGAGCCCCCCAATCGAAAACACAGCCCCTTTTATATTGTTTTACCTGGCTTTGTCCTGTGATCGGCCAGCCCCTTTTGCATTGAAAAAGGTAAGATTTAAAGTTCCCGCTGGTCCCGCCCCCTTTGAGCCGGTCAGACCTGTCGAGATGGGAGTACCTCCCCTAGGTCCGCCTCCAGTCTGTTTTTTGAGATAACGAGGTTGAGCTCCCTTGAAGATTTTCAAAGACTTCCATCTGCTCCGGAGATAGCTGCTATGTTGATGGGGTGTTGATTGGATTCTGCTCTGGTGGAGGCCAGGTCATTTACATTTGCATGGGGCTATGACCATCCCATTGTCCTGCTTGCAGGCAGGCCCCCTGTGTATTCCCGTGCCCCTTGGTCTGTGTTTTGATCTTATCTCGTTGTCTGGCTCCTTCTTCCTTGTAGCTCCTAGGGGGGGGTTTGTAAATACTTATGTACTTATGTCCCTACTCAGCTCAGCGGACCAAGCCTGCTGGGAAAACTGGTTCTGTTCTCTTGGCTGAAAAGTCAGTTTACAGTCTCTGAGTTTTTATTCTTGGGCAGTTCCAAAAAGGTCGAATTGCCCGAAAACCTTACAGATGCCCCTTCGATACGTCCCTACCTGCTTGGACCGTATCGACACAGGTGAAGGGCAATCATTTCCTCTTGTGTGGACCGTAGGCCCCCCCCCCAACAACATGCGAAATTACAATTCCCAAGACAGTTCCCTTAATCTAGGCTGCCCCTGATTTCAATGAGAGGGAAAGACAAGACCATACTTAATTCAAGCAGACAGTAACATATACACATTTCACCGGAACCCCAAACGTAAGGGTCCCTGTACATATATCACAATCAAGTACACATTTCACTGGGACCCCAAACGTAAGGGTCCCTGTACATATATCACAATCAAGTACACATTTCACGCAAATCCATACAACTATTTACAATTTTTATTTCACCAAGGATCCTCCTTTCTTGGCTGCACTTCGCTTCTTCCCGTTGAGGGCTCTTCATTTATCCTCCATCGTCGATACCTGCAGCTGAAAGGTTTAGTCCAACTGAGGCGACAGCATAATGTACCCCCTGTACAACATTTCCTTTGTGGGGGCAAACACTAAACCATTCTCAGGCCCCCCCCCTGGTGGTGATCGGACAGTTGTGAGGGTCGATCGGTTGGGCTGTGGGCAGGGGTCGCTTTACCTGAACCAGCAGTTCGGTAGCTTCTACAGTCATCCCTTCCCTGGGCGTTACACATCCCTCCCCACTGCGGTCAATTTATCCCGTTCCCTGGGTTCTGCCACCACCTTACAAAAGTGATTAATGCCCCTTGTGGACATGCCTTGGTAGATCCCCATGAACACAAATAAATGCCCTGGTCAGAAGCCCACCACTTATCCCCGCAAACGGTGATCCTACCCGGTGACCCCGTGATGGTCCGTTAGGTGTTGGTGTCCAGGCGTTCCCAGTCCGAGGACCGATCCCTCATGTCCAGCCTCAGCTTCCTGGGCCACCACCATCTCCCCAAAGGAACGTCCCCCTCACAGGTTAAACACACCCGCCTGCCCTCAGTCACCCTAACCCGGTCAGTCGAAGGACTCTTCTGTCTCGCCTCTGCGGAGTTCTCCCGGTCCCACCATCGCCAAGATCATCAAACTCCACATCGTCGGGTGCCCCATCTGTAAAAAACAAAACACATTCTTGCCTCTACAGCCCTACCTACCTTAAAGTGCATGGGTTTTATCCGGCGGCAGCATCAGCTCCCGCTTTGAAGTTGCCGCAGCCTGTCTGTGATTCTGTGTCCACAGCCCAGCTCCCCAGGGTCCTAGTGCCTGCCGCTATCCGGCGGCAGCAGCAGCTCCCGCTTTGAAGTTGCCGCAGCCTGTCTGTGATTCTGTGTTTACAGCCCGGCTCCCCAGGGTCCTAGTGCCTGCCGCTATCCGGTGGCAGCAGCAGCTCCCGCTTTGAAGTTGCCGCAGCCTGTCTGGGATTCTGTGTTTACAGCCCGGCTGCACCAGGGTCCTAGTGCCTGGTGCTTCATCATTTTACCCTTGCACCAGGCGCTTCTGTGTTCCCACGATCCTAAATACTTCACACACAACTACACACTAATTAGAACTAGCAGGGGAAAAGAAAAAGGAATATGATATATACAATGCCACCCGTCTCCGGGTGGCCAAATTAAAACTGTGCCCCGCTAAACTGGGGCAGTTCACCTGTTTGGTCCAACGGCTCGGGCCAGACCGTCCCCTCCCGGGGGTTCGGGCTGCCCCTTTGCCTCTCCTTTCCCAACAGGGTTCGGTGATCCCTCATCGCTCCCTTCCACTCGGGCCCCCTTACTGCGGGACCGGGTGACAGGGAGGTGTGATGGGGACCATCTTACCGGGGGCTTGGAGACCCGATTGCTCCCTCGTCCCCCGACTGGTTCCCAAGCCCAAGGTGATACCTCCACTTCCTCCGCCTCCTTAGCCTCTATACTAAGGCAGGCTACCTGACCCACAGGTAAGGGCTTGGGAATCGTCACTGTCCCTGGGCTGGGTGCTTGCAGCACGGTCGGTTTCTTTGGGACTGCCCCTTCGGGACAGCACCTTGTCACCGGTTGTGTGACCGTGGAGTCAGGGACCTCCCCCACCGTCGTTAATTCTACGGGGGGTTTCTCCACTACCACCCCCAGTCTTCCCCCCACCTTGCTCTTTCTTGTCCTTATGGGGTGGAACAATTTAAATTGACTGATGTGGCGTTCGCATGGGTCCCACCTTAAGGGATTTAAACTGCAAATAGCCCCTGAGGCAGCCCCCAGAATGGGACCCTGCACCTGGACCGGACCAGGGTCTGGGGCTAGAACTACCCCTGCGCTCCCTTTTTCCTGAGGCTGCTCCCTGGGTAGTCATACGGGTTCTTGTGGTGTGGGTGCGGGCAGGCCCTGGCCCGTTGCCATTGCCACCTGTCCTGAGCCTTGCAAAAGGGCTAAAATTTTACTTATCTCGATGGTTCCCGGGGCAGCTGCTCCTACCGCCGGGGTCTGACTCTCTACTGCGGGAGCCCTCTCCTGCTTGCTAGGGTTTCTACATTCCCTCTTGAAATGCCCGGCCTTCCCACACCCGTAGCATACCGGTTTCTCGTCGGAGGTCCGGGTGCCCTCATGCTTCCACTCTCTCTTAGGGGCTGCTGGCGCGATTTCATGCACCCTACCCTTAAGGGGCTTGTCCTCACCCCTCTCCCCATTACGATATGCGAGGGTAAGTTTCCTAAGGACCTCTTCCTCATTAAGGTCCGGACTCTGCGGGTCGAACCAGTGTTCGGCTTTTGCCCTAACGTTAGGGAGACAGTTGGCAACTAGGGTCTTCAGCCAGTGGGCGGTTCTTTCCCCTAAATTCCGTCTATCCGCTTGAACCCCGCATGCCTCCATATAGACAATCCACAGTCTGTCTGCGAACATGGTGGGAGATTCCCCTGGTTGCTGCTTGGTTTCCCCCACCCTCATGAAAGGGCTCCCCAGATTCAAGCCCATTGCCTCCAGAACAGCAGTCTGTGCTGCCGCCCAGGTGTCAGGTCTTCCCCCATTCCCAGAGGTCACTGTCCTGCATAGCTGGGCATCTAGGGTTATCAGGAGCATCTTTAGTTGCTCCCCTTCGTCGCAGTCATTGATGTTCGCTGCCTGTTCCACCTCCATAAAATGCAGCGACGGATCCCCCTTTAGAGTTAGTCTGGGAACGTGGGCCACCATCCCCCTGAGCGCGGATGCCCCATGAGGAACGATAATGTCGCCCTCAACCGGTCCCCTATTTGCCATCCCCGCCGGGGGACCATACCTCCTTTGCCTGACAGGGCACATCTGCCCTACCTGGGGTTCCTGCTCCTCCTCCCCACTGTCCAGCTCTCCTGCCTCGTTGGGTAGCCCCCCTGTCCCCGGGCTAGCTACCCATATAGGAGACGCCGCTATCTGGGGATACACCACTGGCCCCCCTTGGACCTGCCCCTGACCGGGCGGTCCAAACCCTGCCGGCTGACCCGGCCCCGTCACCGGCATCCCAGGCAGGGGTCTGTCCCCATCCCATGGGGACCCACATACGAAACCAGGCGGACACGCCACCAGCTGGGGGTACCCTGCCGACCCCCCTTGGACGTGCCCCTGAACGTGCAGTCCGTTCCCCGCCTGCCGACCCGGGCACGATCCCGGTGCCTCAGGAGGCGGTCTACTCCCTTTGGCCTGTGGGGAATCATCCGCTGCGAGGAGCACCTTGCCCCTTGGGAACCCCCCTGGACCCACCAGGTGTATCTGTCCCCTGACCTTGGACAAGGTCTCCTCCAACTCCGTGATTCGTGCCCGGCACGGCCCATGGGCACAGTCCCCTACTTCCTCGCGAGCCACTCGGTACGCTGCCTGGATGTCCCGGACTTCCCCTCCAGCTTCCTACACTGCTCTGTACTCCGAGCATAGAGTCCCTGGAGCCTCCGTTCCTTTTCTTTACCCTCCACTATCTGGCAGTGGAGATAGTCCTTCTCACATCTGTTAGACTCGCTTTCCTGTTTCATTTCTGCCACTTCCTCCCGCAGTCGTTCCGCTACACTCGCGCTGTCCTGTTTAATTTCTGCCATTTCTTCCCGCAGTCGTTCCGCTGCGCTAGCGCTGTCCCCTGCGCTGGCCCTCACTTCTCTCAACTCCTGCTCTAACTCTTCGACCCTATCCTCTGTCTTGACCACCTGCTCGGACAGGCAAACCAGCCAAACTGCCTTCTCCAAGTGCCTTTTGTGCGCCTTGCTTTCTGTCCATGCAGCCGCTGCCATTACCGGTTGCTCCGCATTGATTAATTCTGAAACCCAAGGTTTGGTGAGGTTGACCTTTTGCCACAAATACGAGGATATTCTCTCCTCCATTTTGCTTCGTTCCCTCACCCCCTCTGCCAAGTCACATACTCCAAACCACCGGGGTCCTGCCGCGGTCGCCATTGTAGAGGGTGCCATCTCCGCTACTCCACTACTGGGCCGATATCTGGGGTTCGAATATCTGTGTGTGTCTCTCTCCAGCTGGCACTGAAACTTCAGAGGCCAGGGGATGTCGCACTGGGACACTTCCACTGAAGAGAGCACTGATTCAAGCCTGCCGTTTATTCCTAACGGACAGCCTGAGACTTATATCACACAGATCTCCAGACCCCTACCAATACCCAGGTGATTCTCTCTCTTGCCGGTGGTACAACCCCCACCCGGTTCCTACTCCACTAGAGTAGCTTTCCCAAGAGAGAGAATAGGACACTGCTGTTTATTTCCTAACCAGCAGTCTGTCCTGAGTGAATCGCTCAAGATGACCCTCGATTCCTGAACCCGGAATTAAGGTGAGGAGTATTTTAACAATGACTTGGTCAGAGATCGCTGGTGAAAGATTGAAGAATTTAAACGACTCCAATTATCATCAAATCAAGGTTTATTGCAAAACCCAGGTCAAAATCATCAACAGAAGAAACACAATAAAATCTTATGCTCTAATACACACTATGTCTATTCAAAAGTAATATAGCGGACACAACGAAAATTCTTATGATTACACAGGGTTTAGCAATATCACAAGGCACAAAAACAAGTTCCCTTCCCCAAAGCCTCAACCACTATTAAAGTCAAGGGAGTTTCGCAAGCTGCTGCGGGGTACTTACGGTCACAGGCTGCAGAGGTCAAGTCAGGGGTGCAGAGGTCGAGCCAAGGACGAAGAGCCCCCCAATCGAAAACACAGCCCCTTTTATATTGTTTTACCTGGCTTTGTCCTGTGATCGGCCAGCCCCTTTTGCATTGAAAAAGGTAAGATTTAAAGTTCCCGCTGGTCCCGCCCCCTTTGAGCCGGTCAGACCTGTCGAGATGGGAGTACCTCCCCTAGGTCCGCCTCCAGTCTGTTTTTTGAGATAACGAGGTTGAGCTCCCTTGAAGATTTTCAAAGACTTCCATCTGCTCCGGAGATAGCTGCTATGTTGATGGGGTGTTGATTGGATTCTGCTCTGGTGGAGGCCAGGTCATTTACATTTGCATGGGGCTATGACCATCCCATTGTCCTGCTTGCAGGCAGGCCCCCTGTGTATTCCCGTGCCCCTTGGTCTGTGTTTTGATCTTATCTCGTTGTCTGGCTCCTTCTTCCTTGTAGCTCCTAGGGGGGGGTTTGTAAATACTTATGTACTTATGTCCCTACTCAGCTCAGCGGACCAAGCCTGCTGGGAAAACTGGTTCTGTTCTCTTGGCTGAAAAGTCAGTTTACAGTCTCTGAGTTTTTATTCTTGGGCAGTTCCAAAAAGGTCGAATTGCCCGAAAACCTTACAGGCCTGATAAACCCAAGCAGACCCAACGAGAACGTGCAGTCTCCGCAAGTGAACCAAGCCGGGAATCGAACCAGGGTCCCCGGCGATGTGAAGCAACAGTGCTAACCAGGGTTCTACCATGCTGCCCTAGGTTCGATCCCTGGGTGTGATCTGTTCCTCCATATTGAGCACCACATGGAAGAAGCACTGAGGGTGGCAAAGGCACAGAATGTGTTCTGGGTGGGGGACTTCAACCCGGAGCTCAGTAAAACAAGCATTTCGTTGTTTTTGCCCTCCAATTACCTACATGTGCAATGTTGGATTTTCCGTCCTCACAAAGATGAAGACAGCGTAAAGGAACCGCTGAATCCTACACCCGGTATGTGCATTGCCCTCTCCTCCTGTAAACTGATTGGAGTGAGATCATGAGTATCAAGCAGGCTCACCTCTCGCATTAAAGGTAAGAGAAAATTATAAGTCGCAAAGGTTGGCCAGCGTGGGTAGCGAACGACAGCCGGCATTCGTCGCAAAGTTCGGATGGCATAGGTCCCGAAGGATGGCTGAGTGGTTCGGAGCTCGAAAAGCGACTGAGCTGACCATCTGAAGGGCAGATCTGAAAGACAGTGGATGGAGATGAAGAAACCAACACAAGAGAAAAAGCAGCTTTTTGACCTGATCCTGCCCGATCTACCCACCACAGATGCATCTGTCCACAAGAGTATCGGTAGGCGTGACCATCACACATGGTCCTTGTGGAAATAAAGCCTCACCTTCAATCTGAGAATAACCATGTTGGGTGGCACTATCACCATTCTAAATAGAACAGATTTTTTATAGATGTGCACAATTAAAACTGGGCATCCATGTGGTGCTCTGGGCCATCAGCAGCAGCAGAATGGTACTCAACCACAATCTGCAACCACATTACTACCAAGCCAGGGGCTCAACGCTGGTTCAATGAGTGGTGTCGGAAACCATGCCAGGAGCAGCACCAGGCATATTATAAAACGTGGTGCCAACCTGGTGAAGTTAAAGTCCAGGATTATATGCATGCCGGATCGTGGAATGAACATGCTGTAGACCAGTATTTTTCAAACTTTCTTCCCTGGGTCCCATTTTTACGAACCAGCCATCAAAGAACAAAGAACAAAGAAATGTACAGCACAGGAACAGGCCCTTCGGCCCTCCAAGCCCGTGCCGACCATACTGCCCGACTAAACTACAATCTTCTACACTTCCTGGGTCCGTATCCTTCTATTCCCATCCTATTCATATATTTGTCAAGATGCCCCTTAAATGTCCCTATCGTCCCTGCCTCCACTACCTCCTCCGGTAGTGAGTTCCAGGCACCCACTACCCTCTGCGTAAAAAACTTGCCTCGTACATCTACTCTAAACTTTGCCCCTCTCACCTTAAACCTATGCCCCCTAGTAATTGACCCCTCTACCCTGGGGAAAAGCCTCTGACTATCCACTCTGTCTATGCCCCTCATAATTTTGTATACCTCTATCAGGTCGCCCCTCAACCTCCTTCGTTCCAGTGAGAACAAACCGAGTTTATTCAATCGCTCCTCATAGCTTATGCCCTCCATACCAGGCAACATTCTGGTAAATCTCTTCTGCACCCTCTCTAAAGCCTCCACATCCTTCTGGTAGTGTGGCGACCAGAATTGAACACTATACTCCAAGTGTGGCCTAACTAAGGTTCTATACAGCTGCAACATGACTTGCCAATTCTTATACTCACTCTTATCCTTCGGGACCCATGCTATCCGAACTTTGCAACCAATGCCGGCTGACATTCGCTACCCACGCTGGCCGACCTTTGCGACCCCCGCTGTCCGACCTTCACAACCCACACTGGCCAACCTTCATGACCTATAATTTTCTCTTACCTTTAATGCGAGAGGTGAGCCTGCTTGATACTCATGATCTCACTCCAACAGTTTACAGGAGGAGAGGGCAATGCACATACCGGGTGTAGGATTCAGCGTTTCCTTTGCGCTGTGTTCATCTTTGTGAGGACGCAAAAATCCAACATTGCACATGTAGGTCATTGGGAAGGGCAAAAACAACGAAATGCTTGTTTTGCTCAGTTCCAGGTACTCCTCGGAGACGCTACTCCGGAATGCTGACAGCCTCATTGACTTGTACCGTGCTTTTAATGTGCTGTCACAGCTGTGGCGTAGAAGTTCAGTTTCTTCATTTGAAGTCAGCTTCAAGTTAGTAACTGATTCCGGGGTCTCAAACCCAAAGGGATTTTTCACCCACCTCTTCTCTCCCAAAATCTTAAACTTCTCCTCGGAAAGTAGGGACAAAAGTTGTCGATCAGGGCAGCCAGATGTGACTGAGTAAGGCTTGCCAGTCCATGACAGTTTTCTTACTCATGCCGTTTTCTTCGATGTGTCGTAGCAGTGTGGGGAACATGTAGTAACTGGTTTTCCACTCACAATTGCCACACTTCCAATGACTTTTGGAAAGCTTCTATTTTTTCATAGTGCCGAACGAAATCATCATCCTTCCTTCGTATTTTGAGATTCAGTTCATTTAGAATTGAAAAGATGCCTACAAGGTAAGGCATAGTTAGCATCCAAATTTCATCAGCAAGCGAATCAGCCAGAGGGAATTTGATTTCTCAAGGAGGAAAGTGTGGATTTCATACCTCAGTTTGTAAACTCTGTCCAGCACCTGACCCCTTAACAGCCAATGTACCTCTGTGTGGAACAATAAATGTATGTGCTCGCCCCCCATATCAGAACACAAAATTTTAAAAAGTCTGGTATTGTGGACGTTTAATCATATTCACAATTCCTTTCAACACCACTTCAAGATTGGATGGAATTCCATTTGATGCTAGTGCCTCACAGTGAATAAAACAGTGATTCCAAACAATGTCCTGACCAGCTGCCTCCTTGTAGCGCACAATGACTTATGCGAGAGACGAGTAGAGATGAAGTCGATGAGGCTTTATTAAGCGAGACTTGTCCCCAGCAGTTCAGCAACAGAATGGAGCGGCGGGGAGAAGCTCGGGTTCTTATACTCCGCCTTCAGGGCGGAGCCAGGAGTCAACAGCCAACCAGGACCCGGGATCTGTCAGCCAATAGCATCACGGCTTCACAGTCCCACATGACCCCAAATACATACTACCACATTCACCCCTTGTTAAAAAATGAACCCGGCGGGGTGGTGGTTCGCATGGTGGTAGGGGTTTACAAGGCTGGTCCTGGGAGGAAAATTTCGGGCATGTCATTACAGTTTTAGCCCTACACTGGGCTATGTACAAGGTTTGTGAAACCATTTACAATATTAGTAAGAGAAAAAATGTGTGTTACAGTCCAACAACATTCTTGGCGTCACGCCGATGCCACGAGTCGAGCGGGCGGTCTGGTCTTCCTCGTCGATCGCCTCAGCCCCGGTGGTGGTGCAGGTGCTTGTTCCGGCGTTGTCGTCTCCAGGAGCGTTTCGGTGTTTGTTCCTGTTTCACTCCTGGGCGGACACGGGAGGAGGACCGATCCTCCCGGGAAGGGGGCGGTCGCGGGGTGCGCCGGTGGCAGGGAGGGGATGATCGGTGTCGGGGGGGGTGTGTGTGTTGCCGGCGGGCGCCAGGTCTCGCAGGGAGACCGTGCCCTGTCGGCCGTCGGGGTACGCCACGTAGGCGTACTGCGGGTTCCCGTGGAGGAGGTGAACCCTCTCGACCAACGGGTCCGACTTGTGCGCCCGCACATGTTTCCGGAGCAAGATGGGTCCTGGGGCCGCCAGCCAGGTCGACAGCGACGTTCCGGAGGAGGACTTCCTGGGGAAGGCAAGGAGGCGCTCATGAGGCGTTTGATTAGTGGTGGTACACAGCAGCGACCGGATGGAGTGGAGAGCGTCCGTGAGGATCTCCTGCCACCGTGAAACTGGGAGATCCCTGGACTGTAGGGCCAGTAGGACGGTCTTCCAGACCGTGCCGTTCTCCCTCTCTACTTGCCCCTTCCCCCTGGGGTTGTAGCTGGTCATCCTATCGAGGCTATGCCCTTGCTGAGCAGGAACTGGCGCAGCTCGTCACTCATGAAGGAGGACCCCCAGTCGCTATGGATATATGCGGGGCAACCGAACAGTGTGAATATGGTGCCAAGGGCTTTAATGACTGTGGCCGCTGTCATGTCGGGGCATGGGATGGCGAAGGGGAAACGGGAGTACTCGTCCACCACGTTCAGGAAGTATGTGTTGCGGTCGGTGGAGGGGAGGGGCCCTTTGAAATCCAGACTGAGGCGTTCAAAAGGGCGGGAAGCCTTGATCAGGTGTTCTCTATCCGGCCTGAATAAGTGCGGTTTGCACTCCGCGCAGATGTGGCAGTTCCTGGTGACTGTACGGACCTCCTCCACAGAGTAGGGAAGGTTGCGGGACTTTATAAAATGGTAGAACCGAGTGACCCCGGGTGGCAGAGGTCCTCGTGGAGGGCTTGGAGACGGTCTATTTGTGCGTTGGCACATGTGCCGTGGGATAGGGCATCGGACGGCTCGTTCAGCTTTCCGGGATGGTACAAGATCTCGTAGTTGAAGGTGGAGAGCTCGATCCTCCACCTTAAGATCTTGTCGTTTTTAATTTTGCCCCGCTGTGCATTATCGAACATGAAGGCTACCGACCGTTGGTCGGTGAGGAGAGTGAATCTCCTGCCGGCCAGGTAATGCCTCCAATGTCGCACAGCTTCCACTATGGCTTGGGCTTCCTTTTCCACTGAGGAGTGACGGATTTCTGAGGCGTGGAGGGTTCGGAAGAAAAAGGCCACGGGTCTGCCCGCTTGGTTAAGGGTGGCCGCCAGAGCTACGTCAGAGGCGTCGCTATCGACCTGGAAGGGGAGGGACTCGTCGATGGGGCGCATCGTGGCCTTTGCGATGTCCGCTTTGATGTGGCTGAAGGCCTGGCGAGCCTCTGTCGACAGGGGGAAGGTAGTGGTCTGTATTAGCGGGCGGGCCTTGGCTGCATACTGGGGGACCCACTGGGCGTAATATGAAAAGAACCCCAGGCAACGTTTCAGGGCTTTGGAGCAATGGGGGAGGGGAAATTCCATGAGGGGGCGTATGCGTTCGGGGTCGGGGCCTATTATCCCATTGCGCACTACGTATCCCAGGATGGCCAGCCGGTTTGTGCTAAAAACGCACTTTTCCTCGTTGTATGTGAGGTTCAAGGCGTTAGCCGTCTGGAGGAATTTCTGGAGGTTGGCGTCGTGGTCCTGCTGATCGTGGCTGCAGATGGTTACGTTGTCGAGATACGGGAACGTGGCCTGCAACCCGTGCTGGTCAACCATTCGGTCCATCTCCCGTTGGAGGACCGAGACCCCGTTCGTGGCACCAAATGGGACCCTTAGGAAGTGGTATAGACGCCCGTCTGCCTCGAAGGCTGTGTACTTGCGGTCACCTGGGCGGATGGGGAGCTGGTGGTAGGCGGACTTGAGGTCCACGGTGGAGAAAACCTTATACTGGGCAATCCGATTTACCATGTCGGATATGCGGGGGAGAGGGTACGCATCTAGCTGTGTGTACCTGTTGATGGTCTGGCTATAGTCTATGACCATCCTTTGCTTTTCCCCGGTCTTTACTACTACCACCTGGGCTCTCCAGGGACTATTGCTGGCCTGGATTATGCCTTCCTTCATAACCGCTGGACTTCAGACCGAATAAATATCCGGTCCTGGGCGCTGTACCGTCTGCTCCTAGTGGCGACGGGTTTGCAATCCGGGGTGAGGTTTGCAAACAAGGACGGCGGTTAAACCTTGAGAGTTGCGAGGCCGCAGATAGTGAGTGGGGGTATTGGGCCGCCGAATTGAAATGTTAGGCTCTGCAGGTTACACTGGAAATCTAATCCCAGTAATGTGGGCGCGCAGAGTTGGGGAAGGACGTAGAGCCTGTACTTTTTAAACTCCCTCCCTTGCACCGTTAGGTTCGCGATGCAGAACCCTTTGATCTCTACGGAGTGGGATCCTGCAGCTAGGGAAATCTTTTGCGTACTTGGATGGATGGTCAGAAAACAGCGTCTTACCGTGTCGGGGTGAATGAAACTTTTGGTGCTCCCGGAGTCGATCAGGCATGATGTCTCGTGTCCGTTGATCAGCACCGTTGTTGTCGTCGTCTGGAGCGTCCGGGGCCGTGATTGATCCAGCGTCACCGAAGCCAGTCGTGGTCGTAGTGTCTCGGCGTCTTCTTTGGACCCCGTGGAGCCGTCCATGCTGGGGTCCTTTGTTGTCATCCAAGATGGCGGTGTCCATGAATTGCACGCGGCCGGGGGTGGACAAAATGGCCGCCCCCATGGATCGCATGTGGTCGGGGGTGGACAAAATGGCCACCCCCATGAATCGCACGTGGCTGGGGAGTCACAAGATGGCGGCGCCCATCCTCCCCTCGTGGTGGCCGGGACCCAAAATGGCGGCGCCCGCGGGTCGCACATGGGGCGCTGGGGGGGTTGAGGAGTGTTTGGGATGCGCTGGGCTCGTTCTTCTCCGGGGATTGCGGCGACCCCCCGGGACCGGCACACAGCCGCGTAATGGCCCTTCTTGCTGCAGCTTTTGCAAATAGCTGCGCGGGCCGGGCAGCGCTGCCGGGGATGTTTCGCTTGCCCGCAGAAATAGCAGCGGGCCCCCCCGGGATGATCTGGTGCTTTAACCGCGCAAGCCTGTGAGGGGGGGGGTTTGTCGCGACGGGGGTCCACGGATCCCAAGGGGATGCCGCGCGGTCGGGGCCGTAGGCGCGGGCGTTTTGCGAGGCCACATCTAGGGAAGCTGCAATGGCCCGTGCCTCTGAGAGTCCTAGCGACTCTTTTTCTAAAAGTCTTTGGCGGATTTGGGGAGAGTTCATACCTGCCACAAACGCATCGCGAATTAGCATGTCCGTGTGTTCAATCGCGTTCACCGGCGGGCAGCTGCAGCCCCGTCCCAAAATTAGCAGCGCGGCGTAGAACTCCTCTAACGATTCTCCGGGACTTTGCCGTCTTGTTGCGAGTTGGTAGCTTGCGTAGACCTGGTTCACGGATGCTCTTCAGTGCTGCGAGCGCCGTCGGGAAATCCTCTGCGTCTTCTATGAGAGGGTAAATTTCCGGGCTTACCCTCGAATGCAGGACCTGCATTTTCTGGTCTTCTGTGATCCGGCCGGGGGCCGTTCGGAGGTAGCCTTCAAAACAAGCTTGCCAGTGTTTGAAAACTGCTGCCGAGTTCGCTGCGTTGGGGCTGATCCGCCGGCATTCCGGGGCAATCCGGAGCTCCATAGTCCTTAAAGCTCGCTTAATAAATTGTAGCGCACAATGACTTATGAGAGAGACGAGTAGAGATGAAGTCGATGAGGCTTTATTAAGCGAGACTTGTCCCCAGTAGTTCAGCAACAGAATGGAGTGGCGGGGAGAAGCTCGGGTTCTTATACTCCGCCTTCAGGGCGGAGCCAGGAGCCAACAGCCAACCAGGACCCGGGATCTGTCAGCCAATAGCATCACGGCTTCACAGACCCACATGACCCCTAATACATACTACCACACTCATTAACTCTTATTATAACTCCGCTGTTTTTCCCAGACATGTTGGCTCCTCAATCGCTTGTCATTCCCCTGCAATGAACCCAGTCTAGCCCGCACTATCCAACCATGTAACCATTCAATGCTTCAAAAATCTCTGCGCCAGTCGTGTGACTTGGGAATGTCAGGTAGCATAGCAAATCCTCAACAAATTCATGGTGCCAAACATACCTAACGTAAACTAGCAACGTTGCACAATCTGAAAAATCTGTACTTTCATCCAGTTGTATTGAGAGCTCCTGTGCTGATTTCAAACGAGAAATAAGCTGAGCTTCTAAATTCTCAGCAATATCACAATTTGGTGAGCCACTGTGTTATCACTCAGCGGGATACCTTTCACTTTTTCACCAAACCTCATCTCGGACCTTACGAAGTCTGTCTAATGTTGCAGGGGGAATCAATCTGTATGCTACAGTGCGGGGGATTTTCTCTCTAGCTACACGGTAAGCTACCATGTAAGAGGCTCATTGTACTTTGTCGTTCAATGTAACATTTCTGTTGAGGACTTCAGCTGAAGATTTAGGTTCTCGCTGCTCCTTTGAAAAAAATCCAGAGGTTTGTCTTTGAACTCGCCATGCTTAGTCTTCAAATGCAGTTGAAGTTTTGAGGGTTTTCAACATTCCTTTGTCAGCAGATCCCTGCATATAACACAGATGGGCTTCGCATCTTGATTTGCGTGGGCACAATTAATAAAGCCATATCTTAAATAATCATCTTTAAACTGATTTCTGCCTGATTTCCGTTTCTTCTGAATGGGCAGTTCACCAGAGGCCTTGGAGCTCACAGCAGCACTGCTTTGTCCTGTTGTGGCCTCTCCTGAACAGCTCACACCAACACTGCTTTGTCCTGTTGTGGACTATCCCAGAGCTCACACCAACACTGCTTTGTCCTGTTGTGGACTCTCCTGAACAGCTCACACCAACACTGCTTTGTCCTGTTGTGGACTATCCCAGAGCTCACACCAACACTGCTTTGTCCTGTTGTGGATCCTCTTCAACAGCTCACACCACCACTGCTTTGTCCTGTTGTGGACTCTCCTGAACAGCTCACACCAACACTGCTTTCTCCTGTTGTGGACTCTCCTGAACAGCTCACACCACCACTGCTTTGTCCTGTTGTGGATCCTCTTCAACAGCTCACACCACCACTGCTTTGTCCTGTTGTGGACTCTCCTGAACAGCTCACACCAACACTGCTTTGTCCTGTTGTGGACCCTCCTGAACAGCTCACACCACCACTGCTTTGTCCTGTAGTGGACTCTCCTGAACAGCTCACACCACCACTGCTTTGTTCTGTTGTGGACCCTCCTGAACAGCTCACACCAACACTGCTTTGTCCTGTTGTGGACTCTCCTGAACAGCTCACACCAACACTGCTTTGTCCTGTTGTGGACTCTCCTGAACAGCTCACACCAACAATGCTTTGTCCTGTTGTGGACTCTCCTGAACAGCTCACACCACCACTGCTTTGTCCTGTTGTGGACTCTCCTGAACAGCTCACACCAACACTGCTTTGTCCTGTTGTGGACCCTCCTGAACAGCTCACACCACCACTGCTTTGTCCTGTAGTGGACTCTCCTGAACAGCTCACACCACCACTGCTTTGTTCTGTTGTGGACCCTCCTGAACAGCTCACACCAACACTGCTTTGTCCTGTTGTGGACTCTCCTGAACAGCTCACACCAACACTGCTTTGTCCTGTTGTGGACTCTCCTGAACAGCTCACACCAGCACTGCTTTGTCCTGTTGTGGACCCTCCTGAACAGCTCACACCAACACTGCTTTGTCCTGTTGTGGACTCTCCTGGAGCTCACACCACCACTGCTTTGTCCTGTTGTGGATCCTCTTCAACAGCTCTCACCACCACTGCTTTGTCCTGTTGTGGACTCTCCTGAACAGCTCACACCACCACTGCTTTGTCCTGTTGTGGACCCTCCTGAACAGCTCACACCAACACTGCTTTGTCCTGTTGTGGACTCTCCTGGAGCTCACACCACCACTGCTTTGTCCTGTTGTGGACTCTCCTGGAGCTCACACCACCTCTGCTTTGTCCTGTTGTGGACTATCCCAGAGCTCACACCAGCACTGCTTTGTCCTGTTGTGGATCCTCTTCACAAGCTCACACCAACACGGCTTTCTCCTGTTGTGGACTCTCCTGAACAGCTCACACCAACACTGCTTTGTCCTGTTGTGGACCCTCCTGACCAGCTCACACCAACACTGCTTTGTCCTGGTGTGGACTCTCCTGAAAAGCTCACACCAACACTGCGTTGTCCTGGTGCGGACTCTCCTGAACAGCTCACACCACCACTACTTTGTCCTGTTGTGGACTCTCCTGAACAGCTCACACTAGCACTGCTTTGTCCTGTTGTGGACTCTCCAGGAGCTCACACCAACACTGCTTTGTCCTGTTGTGGACTCTCCTGAACAGCTCGAACCAGCAATGCTTTGTCCTGTTGTGGACTCTCATGATCTGCTCACACCTCTACTGCTTTGTCCTGTGGTAGACTCTCCTGACAGCTCACAACAACACTGCTTTGTCCTGGTGTGGACTCATCTGGAGCTCACACCAACACTGATTTGTCCTGTTGTGGACTCTCCTGAACAGCTCACACCAGCACTGCTTTGTCCTGTTGTGGACCCTCCTGAACAGCTCACGCCACACTGCTTTGTCCTCTTGTGGGCTCTCCTGAACAGCTCACACCAGCACTGCTTTGTCCTGTTGTGGACCCTCCTGAACAGCTCACGCCACACTGCTTTGTCCTCTTGTGGGCTCTCCTGAACAGCTCACACCAGCACTGCTTTTTCCTGTTGTGGTCGCTCCTGAACAGCTCACACCAGCACTGCTTTGTCCTGGTGTGGACTCTCCTGGAGCTCACAACACCAATGCTTTGTCCTGCTGTGGACTCTCATGAACTGCTCACACCTGCACTGCTTTGTCCTGTTGTGGACTCTCCTGACAGCTCAAACCAACACTGCTTTGTCCTGGTGTGGACTCTCCCGGAGCTCATATCACCACTGCTTTGTCCTGCAGTGGACTCTCCTGAACAGCTCACACCAGCACTGCTTTGTCCTGTTGTGGACTCTCCTGAACAGCTCACACCAACACTGCTTTGTCCAGTTGTGGATTCTCCTGAACAGCTCACACCACCACTGCTTTGTCCTGTTGTGGGTTCTCCTGAATAGCTCACACCACCACTGCTTTGTCATGTTGTGGACTCTCCTGATCATCTCACACCAACACTGCTTTGACCTGTTGTGGACTGTCCTGAACAGCTCACTCCAACAATGCTTTATCCTGATGTGGACTCTCCTGAACAGCTCACACCAACACTGCTTAGTCCTGTTGTGGACTCTCCTGAACAGCTCACACCCCCACTGCTTTGTCTTGTTGTGGACTCTCCTGAACTGCGCACACCAACACTGCTTTGTCCTGTTGCGGACTCTCCTGAACAGCTCACACCCCCACTGCTTTGTCCTGTTGTGGACTCTCCTGAACAGCTCACACCAACACAGCTTTGTCCTGTTGTGGACTCTCCTGAAGAGCTCACACCAACACTGCTTTGTCCTGTTGTGGGTTCTCTTGAACAGCTCACACCATCACAGCTTTGTCCTGTTGTGGACTCTCCTGAACAGCTCACACCAACACTGCTTTGTCCTGTTGTGGGTTCTCCTGAACAGCTCACACCAACACTGCTTTGCCCTTTTGTGGACTCACCTGATCAGCTCACACCACCACTGCTTAGTCCTGTTGTGGACTCTCCTGAACAGCTCACACCACCACTGCTTTGTCCTGTTGTGGGTTCTCCTGAACAGCTCACACCAACACTGTTTTGCCCTTTTGTGGACTCACCTGATCAGGTCACACCACCACTGCTTAGTCCTGTTGTGGACTCTCCTGAACAGCTCACACCAACACTGCTTTGTCCTGTTGTGGACTCTCCTGAACAGCTCACACCACCACTGCTTTGTCCTGTTGTGGACTCTCCTGAACAGCTAACACCAACACTGCTTTGTCCTGTTGTGGACTCTCCTGAACAGCTCACACCAACACTGCTTTGTCCTGGTGTGGACTCTCCTGAACAGCTCACTCCAACACTGCTTTGTCCTGGTGTGGACTCACCTGAACAGCTCACACCACCACTGCTTTTTCCTGTTGTGGACTCTCCTGAACAGCTCACACCAACACTGCTTTGTCCTGTTGTGGACTCTCCTGAACAGCTCACACCACCACTGCTTTGTCCTGTTGTGGATTCTCCTGAACAGCTCACACCACCACTGCTTTGTCCTGTTGTGGATACTCTTCAACAGCTCACACAAGCACTGCTTTGTCCTGGTGTGGATCCTCCTGAACAGCTCACACCAACACTGCTTTGTCCTGTTGTGGACTCTCCTGACAGCTCACACCAACACTGCTTTGTCCTGTTGTGGACTCTCCTGAACTGCTCACACCACCACTGATTTATCCTGTTGTGGACTCTCCTGAACAGCTCACACCAGCACTGCTTTGTCCTGTTGTGGAATCTCCAGGAGCTCACACCAACACTGCTTTGTCCTGTTGTGGACTCTCCTGAACAGCTCGAACCAGCAATGCTTTGTCCTGTTGTGGACTCTCATGATCTGCTCACACCTCCACTGCTTTGTCCTGTGGTAGACTCTCCTGACAGCTCACACCAACACTGCTTTTTCCTGGCGTGGACTCTCCTGGAGCTCACACCAACACTGATTTGTCCTGTTGTGGACTCTCCTGAACAGCTCACACCAGCACTGCTTTGTCCTGTTGTGGACCCTCCTGAACAGCTCACGCCACACTGCTTTGTCCTCTTGTGGACTCTCCTGAACAGCTCACACCAGCACTGCTTTGTCCTGTTGTGGTCGCTCCTGAACAGCTCACACCAGCACTGCTTTGTCCTGGTGTGGACTCTCCTGGAGCTCACAACACCAATGCTTTGTCCTGCTGTGGACGCTCATGAACTGCTCACACCTGCACTGCTTTGTCCTGCTGTGGACTCTCCTGACAGCTCAAACCAACACTGCTTTGTCCTGGTGTGGACTCTCCCGGAGCTCATATCACCACTGCTTTGTCCTGCAGTGGACTCTCCTGAACAGCTCACCCCCCCACTGCTTTGTCCTGTTGTGGACTCTCCTGAACAGCTCACACCAACACTGCTTTGTCCAGTTGTGGATTCTCCTGAACAGCTCACACCACCACTGCTTTGTCCTGTTGTGGACTCTCCTGAACAGCTCACACCAACACTGCTTTGTCCAGTTGTGGATTCTCCTGAACAGCTCACACCACCACTGCTTTGTCCTGTTGTGGGTTCTCCTGAATAGCTCACACCACCACTGCTTTGTCCTGTTGTGGATCCTCTTCAACAGCTCTCACCAGCACTGCTTTGTCCTGTTGTGGACTCTCCTGAACAGCTCACACCACCACTGCTTTGTCATGTTGTGGACTCTCCTGAACATCTCACACCAACACTGCTTTGTCC
Organism: Scyliorhinus torazame; assembly: GCF_047496885.1. NCBI lineage: Eukaryota > Metazoa > Chordata > Chondrichthyes > Carcharhiniformes > Scyliorhinidae > Scyliorhinus > Scyliorhinus torazame. The sequence goes on along the minus strand of NC_092710.1, from coordinate 41,254,886 downwards.
TGGTGTGGACCCTCCTGAACAGCTCACACCACCACTGCTTTGTCCTGTTGTGGATCCTCCTGAACAGCTCACACCAACACTGCTTTGTCCTTTTGTGGACTCTCCTGGAGCTCACACCACCACTGCTTTGTCCTGTTGTGGATCCTCTTCAACAGCTCTCACCAGCACTGCTTTGTCCTGTTGTGGACCCTCCTGAACAGCTCACACCAACACTGCTTTGTCCTGGTGTGGATCCTCTTCAACAGCTCTCACCACCACTGCTTTGTCCTGTTGTGGACCCTCCTGAACAGCTCACACCAACACTGCTTTGTCCTGTTGTGGACTCTCCTGGAGCTCACACCACCTCTGCTTTGTCCTGTTGTGGACTATCCCAGAGCTCACACCAGCACTGCTTTGTCCTGTTGTGGATCCTCTTCACAAGCTCACACCAACACTGCTTTGTCCTGTTGTGGACCCTCCTGACCAGCTCACACCAACACTGCTTTGTCCTGGTGTGGACTCTCCTGAAAAGCTCACACCAACACTGCGTTGTCCTGGTGCGGACTCTCCTGAACAGCTCACACCACCACTACTTTGTCCTGTTGTGGACTCTCCTGAACAGCTCACACTAGCACTGCTTTGTCCTGTTGTGGACTCTCCAGGAGCTCACACCAACACTGCTTTGTCCTGTTGTGGACTCTCCTGAACAGCTCGAACCAGCAATGCTTTGTCCTGTTGTGGACTCTCATGATCTGCTCACACCTCTACTGCTTTGTCCTGTGGTAGACTCTCCTGACAGCTCACAACAACACTGCTTTGTCCTGGTGTGGACTCATCTGGAGCTCACACCAACACTGATTTGTCCTGTTGTGGACTCTCCTGAACAGCTCACACCAGCACTGCTTTGTCCTGTTGTGGACCCTCCTGAACAGCTCACGCCACACTGCTTTGTCCTCTTGTGGGCTCTCCTGAACAGCTCACACCAGCACTGCTTTGTCCTGTTGTGGACCCTCCTGAACAGCTCACGCCACACTGCTTTGTCCTCTTGTGGGCTCTCCTGAACAGCTCACGCCACACTGCTTTGTCCTGTTGTGGACTCTCCTGAACAGCTCACACCAGCACTGCTTTTTCCTGTTGTGGTCGCTCCTGAACAGCTCACACCAGCACTGCTTTGTCCTGGTGTGGACTCTCCTGGAGCTCACAACACCAATGCTTTGTCCTGCTGTGGACTCTCATGAACTGCTCACACCTGCACTGCTTTGTCCTGTTGTGGACTCTCCTGGAGCTCACAACACCAATGCTTTGTCCTGCTGTGGACTCTCATGAACTGCTCACACCTGCACTGCTTTGTCCTGTTGTGGACTCTCCTGACAGCTCAAACCAACACTGCTTTGTCCTGGTGTGGACTCTCCCGGAGCTCATATCACCACTGCTTTGTCCTGCAGTGGACTCTCCTGAACAGCTCACACCAGCACTGCTTTGTCCTGTTGTGGACTCTCCTGAACAGCTCACACCAACACTGCTTTGTCCAGTTGTGGATTCTCTTGAACAGCTCACACCACCACTGCTTTGTCCTGTTGTGGGTTCTCCTGAATAGCTCACACCACCACTGCTTTGTCATGTTGTGGACTCTCCTGATCATCTCACACCAACACTGCTTTGACCTGTTGTGGACTGTCCTGAACAGCTCACTCCAACAATGCTTTATCCTGATGTGGACTCTCCTGAACAGCTCACACCAACACTGCTTAGTCCTGTTGTGGACTCTCCTGAACAGCTCACACCCCCACTGCTTTGTCTTGTTGTGGACTCTCCTGAACTGCGCACACCAACACTGCTTTGTCCTGTTGCGGACTCTCCTGAACAGCTCACACCCCCACTGCTTTGTCCTGTTGTGGACTCTCCTGAACAGCTCACACCAACACAGCTTTGTCCTGTTGTGGACTCTCCTGAAGAGCTCACACCAACACTGCTTTGTCCTGTTGTGGGTTCTCCTGAACAGCTCACACCAACACTGCTTTGCCCTTTTGTGGACTCACCTGATCAGCTCACACCACCACTGCTTAGTCCTGTTGTGGACTCTCCTGAACAGCTCACACCACCACTGCTTTGTCCTGTTGTGGGTTCTCCTGAACAGCTCACACCAACACTGCTTTGCCCTTTTGTGGACTCACCTGATCAGCTCACACCACCACTGCTTAGTCCTGTTGTGGACTCTCCTGAACAGCTCACACCAACACTGCTTTGTCCTGTTGTGGACTCTCCTGAACAGCTCACACCAACACAGCTTTGTCCTGTTGTGGGTTCTCTTGAACAGCTCACACCATCACAGCTTTGTCCTGTTGTGGACTCTCCTGAACAGCTCACACCAACACTGCTTTGTCCTGTTGTGGGTTCTCCTGAACAGCTCACACCAACACTGCTTTGCCCTTTTGTGGACTCACCTGATCAGCTCACACCACCACTGCTTAGTCCTGTTGTGGACTCTCCTGAACAGCTCACACCACCACTGCTTTGTCCTGTTGTGGGTTCTCCTGAACAGCTCACACCAACACTGCTTTGCCCTTTTGTGGACTCACCTGATCAGCTCACACCACCACTGCTTAGTCCTGTTGTGGACTCTCCTGAACAGCTCACACCAACACTGCTTTGTCCTGTTGTGGACTCTCCTGAACAGCTCACACCACCACTGCTTTGTCCTGTTGTGGACTCTCCTGAACAGCTAACACCAACACTGCTTTGTCCTGTTGTGGACTCTCCTGAACAGCTCACACCAACACTGCTTTGTCCTGGTGTGGACTCTCCTGAACAGCTCACTCCAACACTGCTTTGTCCTGGTGTGGACTCACCTGAACAGCTCACACCACCACTGCTTTTTCCTGTTGTGGACTCTCCTGAACAGCTCACACCAACACTGCTTTGTCCTGTTGTGGACTCTCCTGAACAGCTCACACCACCACTGCTTTGTCCTGTTGTGGATTCTCCTGAACAGCTCACACCACCACTGCTTTGTCCTGTTGTGGATACTCTTCAACAGCTCACACAAGCACTGCTTTGTCCTGGTGTGGATCCTCCTGAACAGCTCACACCAACACTGCTTTGTCCTGTTGTGGACTCTCCTGACAGCTCACACCAACACTGCTTTGTCCTGTTGTGGACTCTCCTGATCTGCTCACACCACCACTGATTTATCCTGTTGTGGACTCTCCTGAACAGCTCACACCAGCACTGCTTTGTCCTGTTGTGGACTCTCCAGGAGCTCACACCAACACTGCTTTGTCCTGTTGTGGACTCTCATGATCTGCTCACACCTCCACTGCTTTGTCCTGTGGTAGACTCTCCTGACAGCTCACACCAACACTGCTTTTTCCTGGCGTGGACTCTCCTGGAGCTCACACCAACACTGATTTGTCCTGTTGTGGACTCTCCTGAACAGCTCACACCAGCACTGCTTTGTCCTGTTGTGGACCCTCCTGAACAGCTCACGCCACACTGCTTTGTCCTCTTGTGGGCTCTCCTGAACAGCTCACACCAGCACTGCTTTGTCCTGTTGTGGTCGCTCCTGAACAGCTCACACCAGCACTGCTTTGTCCTGGTGTGGACTCTCCTGGAGCTCACAACACCAATGCTTTGTCCTGCTGTGGACGCTCATGAACTGCTCACACCTGCACTGCTTTGTCCTGCTGTGGACTCTCCTGACAGCTCAAACCAACACTGCTTTGTCCTGGTGTGGACTCTCCCGGAGCTCATATCACCACTGCTTTGTCCTGCAGTGGACTCTCCTGAACAGCTCACACCAGCACTGCTTTGTCCTGTTGTGGACTCTCCTGAACAGCTCACACCAACACTGCTTTGTCCTGTTGTGGACTCTCCTGAACAGCTCACACCAACACTGCTTTGTCCAGTTGTGGATTCTCCTGAACAGCTCACAACACCACTGCTTTGTCCTGTTGTGGGTTCTCCTGAACAGCTCACACCAACACTGCTTTGTCCAGTTGTGGATTCTCCTGAACAGCTCACACCACCACTGCTTTGTCCTGTTGTGGGTTCTCCTGAATAGCTCACACCACCACTGCTTTGTCCTGTTGTGGACTCTCCTGAACAGCTTACACCACCACTGCTTTGTCATGTTGTGGACTCTCCTGAACATCTCACACCAACACTGCTTTGTCCTGTTGTGGGTTCTCCTGAACAGCTCACTCCAACAATGCTTTATCCTGTTGTGGACTCTCCTGAACAGCTCACACCCCCACTGCTTTGTCTTGTTGTGGACTCTCCTGAACTGCTCACACCAACACTGCTTTGTCCTGTTGCGGACTCTCCTGAACAGCTCACACCCCCACTGCTTTGACCTGTTGTGGACTCTCCTGAACAGCTCACACCAACACTGCTTTGTCCTGCTGTGGACTGTCCTGAACAGCTCACACCAACACTGCTTTGTCCTGTTGTGGGTTCTCCTGAACAGCTCACACCAACACAGCTTTGTCCTGTTGTGGACTCTCCTGAACAGCTCACACCACCACTGCTTTGTCCTGTTGTGGACTCTCCTGACAGATCACACCAACACTGCTTTGTCCTGTTGTGGACTCTCCTGAACAGCTCACACCAACACTGCTTTGTCCTGTTGTGGACTCTCCTGAACAGCTCACACCAACACTGCTTCACCCTGTTCTGGACTCTCCTGAACAGCTCACACCAACACTGCTTTGTCCTGTTGTGGGTTCTCCTGAATAGCTCACACCACCACTGCTTTGTCCTGTTGTGGACTCTCCTGAACAGCTCACACCACCACTGCTTTGTCATGTTGTGGACTCTCCTGAACATCTCACACCAACACTGCTTTGTCCTGTTGTGGACTCTCCTGAACAGCTCACTCCAACAATGCTTTATCCTGTTGTGGACTCTCCTGAACAGCTCACACCAACACTGCTTTGTCCTGTTGTGGACTCTCCTGAACAGCTCACACCCCCACTGCTTTGTCTTGTTGTGGACTCTCCTGAACTGCTCACACCAACACTGCTTTGTCCTGTTGCGGACTCTCCTGAACAGCTCACACCCCCACTGCTTTGTCATGTTGTGGACTCTCCTGAACATCTCACACCAACACTGCTTTGTCCTGTTGTGGGTTCTCCTGAACAGCTCACTCCAACAATGCTTTATCCTGTTGTGGACTCTCCTGAACAGCTCACACCCCCACTGCTTTGTCTTGTTGTGGACTCTCCTGAACTGCTCACACCAACACTGCTTTGTCCTGTTGCGGACTCTCCTGAACAGCTCACACCCCCACTGCTTTGACCTGTTGTGGACTCTCCTGAACAGCTCACACCAACACTGCTTTGTCCTGCTGTGGACTGTCCTGAACAGCTCACACCAACACTGCTTTGTCCTGTTGTGGGTTCTCCTGAACAGCTCACACCAACACAGCTTTGTCCTGTTGTGGACTCTCCTGAACAGCTCACACCACCACTGCTTTGTCCTGTTGTGGACTCTCCTGACAGATCACACCAACACTGCTTTGTCCTGTTGTGGACTCTCCTGAACAGCTCACACCAACACTGCTTTGTCCTGTTGTGGACTCTCCTGAACAGCTCACACCAACACTGCTTCACCCTGTTCTGGACTCTCCTGAACAGCTCACACCAACACTGCTTTGTCCTGTTGTGGGTTCTCCTGAATAGCTCACACCACCACTGCTTTGTCCTGTTGTGGACTCTCCTGAACAGCTCACACCACCACTGCTTTGTCATGTTGTGGACTCTCCTGAACATCTCACACCAACACTGCTTTGTCCTGTTGTGGACTCTCCTGAACAGCTCACTCCAACAATGCTTTATCCTGTTGTGGACTCTCCTGAACAGCTCACACCAACACTGCTTTGTCCTGTTGTGGACTCTCCTGAACAGCTCACACCCCCACTGCTTTGTCTTGTTGTGGACTCTCCTGAACTGCTCACACCAACACTGCTTTGTCCTGTTGCGGACTCTCCTGAACAGCTCACACCCCCACTGCTTTGACCTGTTGTGGACTCTCCTGAACAGCTCACACCACCACTGCTTTGTCATGTTGTGGACTGTCCTGAACAGCTCACACCAGCACTGCTTTCTCCTGTTGTGGACTCTCCTGAACAGCTCACACCAACACTGCTTTGTCCTGTTGTGGGTTCTCCTGAACAGTTCACACCAACACAGCTTTGTCCTGTTGTGGACTCTCCTGAACAGCTCACACCACCACTGCTTTGTCCTGTTGTGGACTCTCCTGAACATCTCACACCAACACTGCTTTGTCCTTTTGTGGACTCACCTGATCAGCCCACACCACCACTGCTTTGTCCTGTTGTGGACTCTCCTGAACAGCTCACACCAACACTGCTTTGTCCTGTTGTGGACTCTCCTGAACAGCTCACACCACCACTGCTTTGTCCTGTTGTGGACTCTCCTGACAGATCACACCAACACTGCTTTGTCCTGTTGTGGACTCTCCTGAACAGCTCACACCAACACTGCTTTGTCCTGTTGTGGACTCTCCTGAACAGCTCACACCAACACTGCTTCACCCTGTTCTGGACTCTCCTGAACAGCTCACACCAACACTGCTTTGTCCTGTTGTGGACTCTACTGAACAGCTCACACCAACACTGCTTTGTCCTGGTGTGGACTCTCCTGAACAGCTCACACCAACACTGCTTCACCCTGTTGTGGACTCTCCTGAACAGCTCACACCAACACTGCTTCATCCTGTTGTGGACTCTCCTGAATAGCTCACACCAACACTGCTTTGTCCTGGTGTGGACTCTCCTGAACAGCTCACACCAACACTGCTTCACCCTGTTGTGGACTCTCCTGAACAGCTCACACCAACACTGCTTTGTCCTGTTGTGGACTCTCCTGAACAGCTGACACCAACACTGCTTTGTCCTGGTGTGGACTCACCTGAACAGCTCACACCACCACTACTTTGTCCTGTTGTGGACCCTCCTGAACAGCTCACACCACCACTGCTTTGTCCTGTTGTGGACTCTCCTGAACAGCTCACACACCCACTGCTTTGTCCTGTTTTGGACTCTCCTGAACAGCTCACACCAACACAGCTTTGTCCTGTTGTGGACTCTCCTGAACAGCTCACACCAACACTGCTTTGTCCTGTTGTGGGTTCTCCTGAACAGCTCACACCAACACTGCTTTGTCCTGTTGTGGACTCTCCTGAACAGCTCACACCACCACTGCTTTGTCCTGTTGTGGACTCTCCTGAACAGCTCACACACCCACTGCTTTGTCCTGTTTTGGACTCTCCTGAACAGCTCACACCAACACAGCTTTGTCCTGTTGTGGACTCTCCTGAACAGCTCACACCAACACTGCTTTGTCCTGTTGTGGGTTCTCCTGAACAGCTCACACCAACACTGCTTTGTCCTGGTGTGGACCCTCCTGAACAGCTCACACCACCACTGCTTTGTCCTGTTGTGGACTCTCCTGAACAGCTCACACACCCACTGCTTTGTCCTGTTTTGGACTCTCCTGAACAGCTCACACCAACACAGCTTTGTCCTGTTGTGGACTCTCCTGAACAGCTCACACCACCACTGCTTTGTCCTGTTGTGGACTCTCCTGAACAGCTCACACCAACACTGCTTTGTCCTGTTGTGGACTCTCCTGAACAGCTCACACCAACACTGCTTCACCCTGTTGTGGACTCTCCTGAACAGCTCACACCAACACTGCTTTGTCCTGTTGTGGACTCTACTGAACAGCTCACACCAACACTGCTTTGTCCTGGTGTGGACTCTCCTGAACAGCTCACACCAACACTGCTTCACCCTGTTGTGGACTCTCCAGAACAGCTCACACCAACACTGCTTTGTACTGTTGTGGACTCTCCTGAACAGCTGACACCAACACTGCTTTGTCCTGGTGTGGACCCTCCTGAACAGCTCACACCACCACTGCTTTGTCCTGTTGTGGACTCTCCTGAACAGCTCACACCACCACTGCTTTATCCTGTTGTGGACTCTCCTGACAGCTCACACCAACACTGCTTTGTCCTGTTGTGGACTCTCCGGAACAGCTCACTCCAACACTGCTTTGTCCTGTTGTGGACTCTCCTGAACAGCTCACACCACCACTGCTTTGTCCTGTTGTGGACTCTCCTGACAGCTCACACCAACACTGCTTTGTCCTGTTGTGGACTCTCCTGAACAGCTCACACCAACACTGCTTTGTCCTGTTGTGGACTCTCCTGAACAGCTCACACCAACACTGCTTCACCCTGTTGTGGACTCTCCTGAACAGCTCACACCAACACTGCTTTGTCCTGTTGTGGACTCTCCTGAATAGCTCACACCCCTACTGCTTTGTCCTGTTCTGGACTCTCCTGAACATATCACACCAACACTGCTTTGTCCTGTTGTGGACTATCCAGAACAGCTCACACCACCACTGCTTTGTCCTGTTGTGGATGCTCTTCAACAGCTCACACAAGCACTGCTTTGTCCTGTTGTGGACTCTCCTGAATAGCTCACAGCACCATTGATTTGTCCTGTTGTGGACTCTCCTGAACAGCTCACACCACCACTGCTTTGTTCTGTTGTGGATACTCTTCAACAGCTCACACAAGCACTGCTTTGTCCCGTTGTGGACTCTCCTGAACAGCTCACACCACCACTGCTTTGTCCTGTTGTGGATACTCTTCAACAGCTCACACAAGCACTGCTTTGTCCTGGTGTGGATCCTCCTGAACAGCTCACACCAACACTGCTTTGTCCTGTTGTGGACCCTCCTGAGCAGGTCTCACCAACACTGCTTTGTCCTGTTGTGGACTCTCCTGAACTGCTCACACCACCACTGCTTTATCCTGTTGTGGACTCTCCTGAACAGCTCACACCAGCACTGCTTTGTCCTGTTGTGGACTCGCCAGGACCTCACACCAACACTGCTTTGTCCTGTTGTGGACTCTCCTGAACAGCTCGAACCAGCAATGCTTTGTCCTGTTGTGGACTCTCATGATCTGCTCACACCTCCACTGCTTTGTCCTGTGGTAGACTCTCCTGACAGCTCACAACAACACTGCTTTGTCCTGGTGTGGACTCATCTGGAGCTCACACCAACACTGATTTGTCCTGTTGTGGACTCTCCTGAACAGCTCACACCAGCACTGCTTTGTCCTGTTGTGGACCCTCCTGAAATGCTCACGCCACACTGCTTTGTCCTGCAGTGGACTCTCCTGAACAGCTCACACCAGCACTGCTTTGTCCTGCAGTGGACTCTCCTGAACAGCTCACACCAACACTGCTTTGTCCAGTTGTGGATTCTCCTGAATAGCTCACACCACCACTGCTTTGTCCTGTTGTGGGTTCTCCTGAATAGCTCACACCACCACTGCTTTGTCCTGTTGTGGACTCTCCTGAACAGCTCACACCACCACTGCTTTGTCATGTTGTGGACTCTCCTGAACATCTCACACCAACACTGCTTTGACCTGTTGTGGACTGTCCTGAACAGCTCACTCCAACACTGCTTTATCCTGTTGTGGACTCTCCTGAACAGCTCACACCAACACTGCTTTGTCCTGTTGTGGACTCTCCTGAACAGCTCACACCCCCACTGCTTTGTCTTGTTGTGGACTCTCCTGAACTGCTCACACCAACACTGCTTTGTCCTGTTGCGGGCTCTCCAGAACAGCTCACACCCCCACTGCTTTGTCCTGTTGTGGACTCTCCTGAACAGCTCACATCAACACAGCTTTGTCCTGTTGTGGACTATCCTGAACAGCTCACACCACCACTGCTTTGTCCTGTTGTGGATGCTCTTCAACAGCTCACACAAGCACTGCTTTGTCCTGTTGTGGACTCTCCTGAATAGCTCACAGCACCATTGATTTGTCCTGTTGTGGACTCTCCTGAACAGCTCACACCACCACTGCTTTGTTCTGTTGTGGATACTCTTCAACAGCTCACACAAGCACTGCTTTGTCCCGTTGTGGACTCTCCTGAACAGCTCACACCACCACTGCTTTGTCCTGTTGTGGATACTCTTCAACAGCTCACACAAGCACTGCTTTGTCCTGGTGTGGATCCTCCTGAACAGCTCACACCAACACTGCTTTGTCCTGTTGTGGACCCTCCTGAGCAGGTCTCACCAACACTGCTTTGTCCTGTTGTGGACTCTCCTGAACTGCTCACACCACCACTGCTTTATCCTGTTGTGGACTCTCCTGAACAGCTCACACCAGCACTGCTTTGTCCTGTTGTGGACTCGCCAGGACCTCACACCAACACTGCTTTGTCCTGTTGTGGACTCTCCTGAACAGCTCGAACCAGCAATGCTTTGTCCTGTTGTGGACTCTCATGATCTGCTCACACCTCCACTGCTTTGTCCTGTGGTAGACTCTCCTGACAGCTCACAACAACACTGCTTTGTCCTGGTGTGGACTCATCTGGAGCTCACACCAACACTGATTTGTCCTGTTGTGGACTCTCCTGAACAGCTCACACCAGCACTGCTTTGTCCTGTTGTGGACCCTCCTGAACAGCTCACGCCACACTGCTTTGTCCTGCAGTGGACTCTCCTGAACAGCTCACACCAGCACTGCTTTGTCCTGCAGTGGACTCTCCTGAACAGCTCACACCAACACTGCTTTGTCCAGTTGTGGATTCTCCTGAATAGCTCACACCACCACTGCTTTGTCCTGTTGTGGGTTCTCCTGAATAGCTCACACCACCACTGCTTTGTCCTGTTGTGGACTCTCCTGAACAGCTCACACCACCACTGCTTTGTCATGTTGTGGACTCTCCTGAACATCTCACACCAACACTGCTTTGACCTGTTGTGGACTGTCCTGAACAGCTCACTCCAACACTGCTTTATCCTGTTGTGGACTCTCCTGAACAGCTCACACCAACACTGCTTTGTCCTGTTGTGGACTCTCCTGAACAGCTCACACCCCCACTGCTTTGTCTTGTTGTGGACTCTCCTGAACTGCTCACACCAACACTGCTTTGTCCTGTTGCGGGCTCTCCAGAACAGCTCACACCCCCACTGCTTTGTCCTGTTGTGGACTCTCCTGAACAGCTCACATCAACACAGCTTTGTCCTGTTGTGGACTCTCCTGAACAGCTCACACCAACACTGCTTTGTCCTGTTGTGGGTTCTCCTGAACAGCTCACACCAACACAGCTTTGGCCTGTTGTGGACTCTCCTGAACAGCTCACACCACCACTGCTTTGTCCTGTTGTGGGTTCTCCTGAACAGCTCACACCAACACTGCTTTGCCCTTTTGTGGACTCACCTGATCAGCTCACACCACCACTGCTTAGTCCTGTTGTGGACTCTCCTGAACAGCTCACACCAACACTGCTTTGCCCTTTTGTGGACTCACCTGATCAGCTCACACCACCACTGCTTAGTCCTGTTGTGGACTCTCCTGAACAGCTCACACCAACACTGCTTTGTCCTGTTGTGGACTCTCCTGAACAGCTCACACCACCACTGCTTTGTCCTGTTGTGGACCCTCCTGAACAGCTCACACCACCACTGCTTTGTCCTGTTGTGGACTCTCCTGAACAGCTCACACCAACACTGCTTTATCCTGTTGTGGACTCTCCTGACAGCTCACACCAACACTACTTTGTCCTGTTGTGGACTCTCCTGAACAGCTCACACCACCACTGCTTTGTCCTGTTGTGGATTCTCCTGAACAGCTCACACCACCACTGCTTTGTCCTGTTGTGGATACTCTTCAACAGCTCACACAAGCACTGCTTTGTCCTGTTGTGGACTCTCCTGAACAGCTCACACCAACACTGCTTTGTCCTGTTGTGGACTCTCCTGAACAGCTCACACCAACACTGCTTTGTCCTGGTGTGGACTCACCTGAACAGCTCACACCACCACTGCTTTATCCTGTTGTGGACTCTCCTGACAGCTCACACCAACACTGCTTTGTCCTGTTGTGGACTCTCCTGAACAGCTCACACCACCACTGCTTTGTCCTGTTGTGGACTCTCCTGACAGCTCACACCCACACTGCTTTGTCCTGTTGTGGACTCTCCTGAACAGCTCACACCAACACTGCTTTGTCCTGTTGTGGACTCTCCTGACAGCTCACACCCACACTGCTTTGTCCTGTTGTGGACTCTCCTGAACAGCTCACACCAACACTGCTTTGTCCTGTTGTGGACTCTCCTGAACAGCTCACACCAACACTGCTTCATCCTGTTGTGGACTCTCCTGAATAGCTCACACCAACACTGCTTTGTCCTGTTGTGGACTCTCCTGAACAGCTCACACCCCCACTGCTTTGTCCTGTTGTGGACTCTCCTGAACATATCACACCAACACTGCTTTTTCCTGTTGTGTACTCTCCTGAACATCTCACACCAACACTGCTTTATCCTGTTGTGGACTCTCCTGAACAGCTCACACCAACACTGCTTTGTCCTGTTGTGGACTCTCCTGAACAGCTCACACCCCCACTGCTTTGTCCTGTTGTGGACTCTCCTGAACAGCTCACACCACCACTGCTTTGTCCTGTTGTGGATTCTCCTGAACAGCTCACACCACCACTGCTTTGTCCTGTTGTGGATACTCTTCAACAGCTCACACAAGCACTGCTTTGTCCTGTTGTGGACTCTCCTGAACAGCTCACACCAACACTGCTTTGTCCTGTTGTGGCTTCTCCTGAACAACTCACACCAACACTGCTTTGTCCTGTTGTGGACTCTCCTGAATAGCTCACACCAACACTGCTTTATCCTGTTGTGGACTCTCCTGACAGCTCACACCAACACTGCTTTGTCCTGTTGTGGACCCTCCTGAACAGCTCACACCACCACTGCTTTGTCCTGTTGTGGACTCTCCTGAATAGCTCACACCAACACTGCTTTATCCTGTTGTGGACTCTCCTGACAGCTCACACCAACACTACTTTGTCCTGTTGTGGACTCTCCTGAACATATCACACCAACACTGCTTTTTCCTGTTGTGTACTCTCCTGAACATCTCACACCAACACTGCTTTATCCTGTTGTGGACTCTCCTGAACAGCTCACACCAACACTGCTTTGTCCTGTTGTGGACTCTCCTGAACAGCTCACACCCCCACTGCTTTGTCCTGTTGTGGACTCTCCTGAACAGCTCACACCAACACTGCTTTGTCCTGTTGTGGACTCTCCTGAACAGCTCACACCCCCACTGCTTTGTCCTGTTGTGGACTCTCCTGAACAGCTCACACCAGCACTGCTTTGTCCTGTTGTGGATTCTCCTGAACAGCTCACACCACCACTGCTTTGTCCTGTTGTGGATACTCTTCAACAGCTCACACAAGCACTGCTTTGTCCTGTTGTGGACTCTCCTGAACAGCTCACACCAACACTGCTTTGTCCTGTTGTGGACTCTCCTGAACAGCTCACACCAACACTGCTTTGTCCTGTTGTGGACTCTCCTGAACAGCTCACACCAACACTGCTTTGTCCTGTTGTGGACTCTCCTGGAGCTCACACCAACACTGCTTTGTCCTGTTGTGGACTCTCCTGACAGCTCACACCAACACTGCTTCATCCTGTTGTGGACTCTCCTGAATAGCTCACACCAACACTGCTTTGTCCTGTTGTGGACTCTCCTCAACAGCTCACACCAACACTGCTTCATCCTGTTGTGGACTCTCCTGAATAGCTCACACCAACACTGCTTTGTCCTGTTGTGGACTCTCCTGAACAGCTCACACCAACACTGCTTTGTTCTGTTGTGGACCCTCCTGAACAGCTCACACCAACACTGCTTTGTCCTGTTGTGGACTCTCCTGAACAGCTCACACCAACACTGCTTTGTCCTGTTGTGGACTCTCCTGAACAGCTCACACCCCCACTGCTTTGTCCTGTTGTGGACTCTCCTGAACAGCTCACACCCACACTGCTTTGTCCTGTTGTGGACTCTCCTGACAGCTCACACCCACACTGCTTTCTCCTGTTGTGGACTCTCCTGAACAGCTCACACCAACACTGCTTTGTCCTGTTGTGGACCCTCCTGAACAGCTCACACCACCACTGCTTTGTCCTGTTGTGGACTCTCCTGAACAGCTCACACCACCACTGCTTTGTCCTGTTGTGGACTCTCCTGAACAGCTCACACCTCCACTGCTTTGTCCTGTTGTGGACTCTCCTGAACAGCTCACACCAACACTGCTTTGTCCTTTTGTGGACTCTTCTGAACAGCTCACAGCCCCACTGCTTTGTACTGTTGTGGACTCTCCTGAACAGCTCACACCAACACTGCTTTGTCCTATTGTGGGTTCTCCTGAACAGCTCACACCAACACTGCTTTGTCCTATTGTGGACTCTCCTGCACAGCTCACACCCCCACTGCTTTGTCCTGTTGTGGACTCTCCTGAACAGCTCACACCACCACTGCTTTGTCCTGGTGTGGATTCTCCTGAACAGCTCACACCACCACTGCTTTGTCCTGGTGTGGATTCTCCTGAACAGCTCACACCACCACTGCTTTGTCCTGGTGTGGACTCTCCTGAACAGCTCACACTCGCACTGCTTTGTCCTATTGTGGATCCTCTTCAACAGCTCACACCACCACTGCTTTGTCCTGTTGTGGACTCTCCTGGCTAGCTCACACCAACACTGCTTTGTCCTGTTGTGGACCCTGCTGTATAGCTCACACCAACACTGCTTTGTCCTGTTGTGGACCCTCCTGAACAGCTCACACCAACACTGCTTTGTCCTGTTGTGGACCCTCCTGAACAGCTCACACCAACACTGCTTTGACCTGCTGGATTCTCTCTCCTGCAGGTTTAGTTGAGAGATCCTGGCCTGTTTTTGTCTTCCTTATTTCAAAGCAACCCATTTTAAATTTTTCAGTCCTGTTGCTTGTTTGCTGCTAATGAAATGGAGCAATCGAAATCGCGCCCTGAGCACGTGACGACAGTATTCGGTACGCGTGTCCTGCTCTCTGCTTCGCCTCAGGCAGAAAGACTACATCCAATTTTAAAAAATCTTCTCCTCAGTCAGCGCACTGATGTCAGGAGGAGGTGGTGATTCTGTCTGTGCTCCAGGCCTGTGCACTGATGTCAGGAGGAGGCGGTGATTCTCTCTGTGCTCCAGGCCTGTGCACTGATGTCAGGAGGAGGCGGTGATTCTCTCTGTGCTCCAGGCCTGTGCACTGATGTCAGGAGGAGGCGGTGATTCTCTCTGTGCTCCAGGCCTGTGCACTGATGTCAGGAGGAGGTGGTGATTCTCTCTGTGCTCCAGGCCTGTGCACTGATGTCAGGAGGAGGTGGTGATTCTCTCTGTGCTCCAGGCCTGTGCACTGATGTCAGGAGGAGGCGGTGATTCTCTCTGTGCTCCTGGCCTGTGCACTGATGTCAGGAGGAGGCGGTGATTCTGTCTGTGCTCCTGGACGGTGCACTGATGTCAGGAGGAGGCGGTGATTCTCTCTGTGCTCCAGGACGGTGCACTGATGTCAGGAGGAGTTGGTGATTCTCTCTGTGCTCCAGGACTGTGCACTGATGTCAGGAGGAGGCGGTGATTCTCTCTGTGCTCCAGGCCTGTGCACTGATGTCAGGAGGAGGCGGTGATTATCTCTGTGCTCCAGGACGGTGCACTGATGTCAGGAGGAGTCGGTGATTCTCTCTGTGCTCCAGGCCTGTGCACTGATGTCAGGAGGAGGCGGTGATTCTCTCTGTGCTCCAGGACGGTGCACTGATGTGAGGAGGAGACGGTGATTCTCTCTGTGCTCCAGGCCTGTGCACTGATGTCAGGAGGAGGCGGTGATTCTCTCTGTGCTCCAGGACGGTGCACTGATGTCAGGAGGAGGCGGTGATTCTCTCTGTGCTCCAGGACTGTGCACTGATGTCAGGAGGAGGCGGTGATTCTCTCTGTGCTCCAGGCCTGTGCACTGATGTCAGGAGGAGGCGGTGATTCTCTCTGTGCTCCAGGACGGTGCACTGATGTCAGGAGGAGGCGGTGATTCTCTCTGTGCTCCAGGCCTGTGCACTGATGTCAGGAGGAGGCGGTGATTCTCTCTGTGCTCCAGGCCTGTGCACTGATGTCAGGAGGAGGCGGTGATTCTCTCTGTGCTCCAGGCCTGTGCACTGATGTCAGGAGGAGGCGGTGATTCTCTCTGTGCTCCAGGCCTGTGCACTGATGTCAGGAGGAGGCGGTGATTCTCTCTGTGCTCCAGGACGGTGCACTGATGTCAGGAGGAGGCGGTGATTCTGTCTGTGCTCCAGGCCTGTGCACTGATGTCAGGAGGAGGCGGTGATTCTCTCTGTGCTCCAGGCCTGTGCACTGATGTGAGGAGGAGGTGGTGATTCTCTCTCTGCTCCAGGACGGTGCACTGATGTCAGGAGGAGGCGGTGATTCTCTCTGTGCTCCTGGCCTGTGCACTGATGTCAGGAGGAGGCGGTGATTCTCTCTGTGCTCCAGGACGGTGCACTGATGTCAGGTGGAGGCGGTGATTCTCTCTGTGCTCCTGGCCTGTGCACTGATGTCAGGAGGAGGCGGTGATTCTCTCTGTGCTCCTGGCCTGTGCACTGATGTCAGGAGGAGGCGGTGATTCTCTCTGTGCTCCTGGCCTGTGCACTGATGTCAGGAGGAGGCGGTGATTCTCTCTGTGCTCCAGGACGGTGCACTGATGTCAGGAGGAGGCGGTGATTCTCTCTGTGCTCCAGGACTGTGCACTGATGTCAGGAGGAGGCGGTGATTCTCTCTGTGCTCCAGGACGGTGCACTGATGTCAGGTGGAGGCGGTGATTCTCTCTGTGCTCCAGGACTGTGCACTGATGAGCGGGCACGCCAGCGCAGTACGGACGGAATTCTGAAAGCCAGGCATGGCTGTCGTTTTTCAAAGCCGGCTAGGGTGGCACGGTGGCGCAGAGGTTAGCACTGCTGCCTCACGACCCCGAGGGCCTGGGTTCAATCCCGGCCCCGGGTCACTGCCCGTGTGGAGTTTGCACATTCGCTCCGTGTCTGCAAGCGTCTCACCCCCACAATCCAAAGATGTGCAGGGTAAGTGGATTGGTCACGCTAAATTGCCCCTTAACTGGAAAGAAATTTTAGGAGACTCTAAATTTATTTAAAATATAATAATAAATGAATGAAAGCCAGCTGCTGCGGCAGTCGTGCATTAATTCCCGTGATCGGGAACGCCGTGAGGATGGCTCGCAACATTCTCGACATCTGCCCGTGTCCCACACACGGGTCGCGACCCCGACTTTGAAAAGGACTGCTGGAGGCAGAGCTAATCGATCCCACACATTACGGAGAGGATCGACAGCACTGTCGCATCCACTGGTGAATGAGGAGGAGGAGGCTTCATAAATACCCTCATGCCAAATGATGGAAGAGCCCAACATATGGAAAGAAAAAGCAAGGCCTCCACCAGCATTACCAAGTGAATGACATTGGTACAGAGAATCGTAGGAACCAGAGGTTACGGAATCAAATCATAGAATCCCTACAGTGCAGAAGGAGGCCATTCGGCCCATCGAGACTGCACTGGCTCTTAGAAAGAACACCTTACTTAAGCCTACCGATTCCGGTCACCCAGTACCCCACCTAACATTTTTGGACACTAAGATCAATTTAGCATAGGCAATCCACCTAACCTGCATATCTTTGGACCGTGGGAGTAAACAGAAGCACCCGGAGGAAACCTACACAGCCACGGGAAGAATGTACAAATTCCACACAGTCACGCGAGGCCGGAATTGAGCCTGGGTCCTTGGCTCTGTGAGGCAGCAGTGCTAACCTCTGTGCTAGTGTGCCGCCCATATATCGCTATAAAACATATCGCTACTGTAGCATACTGTATGACTGGCGACCAGCAAGCTGATCAATGAATAAACGGTTGACTAAGGTCAGTAACTTTTTCCAGAGTGTGCGACAAATGCTACTGGACTCTGTGAGTCCAGACTCCAAATTGCCAAAGGAAACCAGCGCTCATCTCTAGGATGAACACGTTTTGGCCCGACTGGCCAAATGGGTCACATGACCCTCTGAATGCTCACCCCTTAAAGGGGCATTGATTTATTTTGTAAATTTAGAGGACCTAATCATTTTTTTTCAATTCAGGGTCAATTTAGCATGGCCAATCCACCTATCCTGCACATCTTTGGGTTACGGGGTGAGATCCACGCAGTCACAGGGAGAATGTGCAAACTCCACACGGACAGTGGCCTTGGGCCGGGATGGAACCCGAATCCTCGGTGCTGTGAGTGAGCAGTGCTAACCACTGCGGCACAGTGCCACCCAAAGGGGCAATGATGATGAAGCCTTTGAACGCAATAGTGAAATACTTGAAGCTCCTGATTAGCAATTTTCAATAACAATGGAACTGCTTACAATATTATGCAACAAATAGATCTCAACACAGTGCTTTTAAGATAAGTTGGTCCGGGGACTTCCTTTGGGAGCATCGTAATTCACTCAACAATTCAATCTAATTGGGCGGATCTCAGCCCATCAAAGGTGGCCGTGGGCCCCCCACTACTATTAGAGGCATTTGAGCTAACTGATGCCAGTAGCATACGGGTGTTGTTGCTCCGAGGAGCGGCACGGTGGCACAGTGGTTAGAACTACTGCTTTACAATGTCAGGGACCCAGGTTCAATTCTGACCTCAGGTTACTGTCTGTGTGGAGTTTGCACGTTCTCCCCGCGTCTGCGTGGGTTTCCTCCAGGTGCTCACGTTTCCTCCCACAGACCAAATATGTGCAGCTTAGGTGGATTGGCCATGCTGAATTGCCCCTTAGTGTCCAAATGGTTAGGTGGGGTTACAGGGATAGTGTAGATGCCTGGTCCTAGGTAGAATGCTCCTTCAAAGGGCCGGTGCAGATGCGATGGGCTGAATGGTCTCCATCTCCGCTGTCGGGATTCTAGATCAAAATCTTTACATCTTCCCTCGTGTATATGGCTAGCGTGGGCATCGTCCTTCCTAACTTTAGGGGCAATAATGATATGCTCGTTCACCTATAACTGCAGTGGAGGCAGTTGCACGAATCTCCACCCTGAGTGGCTGACCATTTATAATTAATTGGAGCCATCTTGACACCTCAATGTTTTTTAACCTGTCTACTTCCGATCCATTTTCAGGGCAATTCTTCACACTGTGTGCTGGAGTCAGAATTTATATTTTGACTCTTAGTTGGCTCTGCTTAGTCTTGAACTTATCATCGATTCTCATAGAATTTACAGTGCAGAAGGAGGCCATTCGGCCCATCGAGTCTGCACCGGCTCTTGGAAAGAACACCCTACCCAAGGTCCACACCTCCAACCTATCCCCATAACCCAGTAACCCCACCCAACACTAAGGGCAATTTTGCACACTCAGGGCAATTTATCATGGCCAATCCACCTAACCTGCACATCTTTGGACTGTGGGAGGAAACCGGAGCACCCGGAGGAAACCCACGCACACACGGGGAGGATGTGCAGACTCCGCACAGACAGTGGCCCAAGCTGGAATCGAACCTGGGACCCTGGAGCTGTGAAGCAATTGTGCTAACCACAATGCTACCGTGCTGCCCACAGCTTGTTCCTAATGTGCCCCCATTTATGCAATCATAATAATTAGCTTCCTTGAATTTCCATCTCCTGTCAGTGATTTCCCTCACACGAATTGCATTCTTTATACCTCCTGGTTTGTGGCCCAAATTCTCTGGACCGCCACATACGTGTTTGCCCCAAGTGATAGAATCCCTAAAGAGCAGGCGGAGGCCATTCAGCCCATCGATTCTGCACCAGCCCTTGGACAGAGCACCCTTCTTAAGACAACGCCTCCACCCCATCACCACACCCCAGTAGCCCCACCTCACCTTTTGTTCACTAAGAAGCAATTTATCTTGGCCAATCCACCTAACCTGCACATCTTTGGACTGTGTGAGGAAACGTGACACCCGGAGGAAACCCACGCACACACGGGGAGAAAGTGTAAACTTCACACGGACACTCACAAGAGGCGGGAATTGAACCCGGATCCCTTAAGCTGTGAGGCAGCAGTGTTAACCACTGTGCCACCACGCTGCCCACCTTCCTTATTGCTAGTTTATTGTCTCTTTGCTTATTACTTGCTGCCGTCTCCTCCGTGGAACCACTACTACCAGTGGCTTCCCAACAAACAGGGTGGACCTCGCCTGCTTTGCAGTTCCATCGCACCCCCTCCCTCCCTTTTAGCACTTTCCTTAGCCTCGGAAGTCTCCTGGGTGACACAGTAGCACAGTGGTTAGCACAGTTGCTTCACAGCGCCAGGGTCACAGGTTCGTTTCCTGCTTGGGTCTGTGCGGAGTCTGCACGTTTCCTCCGTGTCTGCGTGGGATTCCTCGTGGTGCTCCGGTTTCCTCCCACAGGTCCCGAAAGACGTGCTTGTTAAGTAATTCGGACATTCTGAATTTTCCCTCTGTGTACACGAACGGGCGCCGGAGTGTGTCGACTAGGAGATTTTCACAGTTACCATTCTAGTGTTAATGTAAACCTTCTTGTAACAATAATAAAGATTAATATTGTAAAGACTATTACTTTAAGGTAATCTCTGCATCAGCTAACAACTCTTTTCTATGGCCATGCTGTTAACACCAGAGACAAGCTTGATCCCAAGAAAAGGTACCTATGGAATGCCTACAAGATGGTTTTTGGGAGCAACTTGTGGCAGTGCACACTCGGGAACAGGCAATTCTGGATTTGGTGATGTGTAATGAGGCAGTCTTGATTAGGTAACTTAAGGTGAAGGAACCCTTCGGGGGCAATGACCACAATACGATGTAAGAGAGTTTTGAGAGGGAGAAGTTTGAGAGGGAGAAGCTGCAATCAGATGTAACTGTAATACAAATAAATAAAGGTAACTACAAAGACATGAGGGAGGAGCTGGCCAAAGTTTATTGAAAGGAGAGCCTAGGAGGGAAGACAATGGGACAGCGATGACAGGGATTTTTGGTGGTTAATTGGGAGGCACAACAGGAATTCATCCCAAGAGGAAGAAACATGTTAAGGGGAGGTCAATGCAACCATAGCTGATGAGGGAAGGCGACAGCATAAAAGCAAAAGAAAAGGACATAATGTGATGAGGATTAGTGGGAGTAAAGAGGATTGTGAAGCGTTCTAAAGCAAGCAGATGACAACTAAAAGAGCAATAAGGGGGCGAGAAGATGAAATATGAATGTAAGCTGACGAGGAATAAGAAGATTGCAAGAGTTTTTTCGATATAGGAAAGGTAAGAGAGATGCAAG
Source organism: Scyliorhinus torazame (assembly GCF_047496885.1). Lineage (NCBI taxonomy): Eukaryota > Metazoa > Chordata > Chondrichthyes > Carcharhiniformes > Scyliorhinidae > Scyliorhinus > Scyliorhinus torazame. The sequence continues at coordinate 41,233,691 of NC_092710.1, read as the reverse complement.
AATTGACACTGGACCATTGGAAAATGAGGCTGGAGAAGTAGTAACAGGGAACAATGATCTGACAGATGAATGAATAGGTACTTACGTCAGTCTTCACGGTGGAGGAGACTGGTGGGATACTAGAGTTTCAAGAGAGTCAGAGGTGAGTGAAGTGGCCATCACTAAGGAGAAGGTTCTGGGGAAACTGAAAGGTCTGAAGGTGGATAAATCACCTGGACCAGATGGACTACACCCCAGGGTTCTGAAAGAGATAGTTCCGGAGATTGTGGAGGCATTGGTGATGAATCAGGTTTCAGGAATCACGAGAGGCAGGAAAGGTCCCAGAGGACTAGAAAATGGCTAATGTAACAGCCATGTTTAAGGAGGGATGACGGGAAATTATAGGCCGGTTAGCCTGACTTCGGTCCTTGGCAAAATCTTAGGTCCATTATTAAAGATGAGATCGCGGAGTACTTAGAAGTGCATGATAAAATAGAGCTGAGTCAGCATGGTTTCGTCACGGGCAGGTCATGCCTGACAAACCTGTTTGAATTCTTTGAGGAGGTAACAAGGAAGTTAGACAAAGGAGAACCAGTGGACATGATTTATTTAGATTTCCAAAAGGCCTTTGATAATGTGCCGAACAGGAGGCTGCTAAATAAGCCCATGGTGTTAGGGGCAAGGTACTCGCATATATAGAGGATTGGCTGACTGAGGGAATGCCGAGAGTGGGAATAAAGGGGCCTTTTTTAGGATGGCAGCCAGTGACTAGTGGTGTTTGGCATAGGTCGGTGTTGGAACAAGAGCTATTCATGATATTCATTAACGATCTGGAAGAAGGAACTGAAGGCATTGTTGCTAAGATTGCAAATGATACAAAGATCTGTAGAGGGACAGATTGTATTGAGGAAGCAGGGAGGCTGCAGAAGGACTTGGACAGGCTAGGAGAGTGGGCAAAGAAGTGGCAGATGGAATACAATGTGGAAAAATGTGAGGTTATGCATTTTGGAAGGAGGAATGGAGGCATAGACTATTTTCTAAATGGGAAAGGCTTTGAAAATGAGAAGGACAAAGGGATTTAAGAGTCCCAATTTAGTATTCACAAGGTTAACATGCATGTTCAGTCGGCAGTTAGGAAGGCAAGTGCAATGTTAGCATTCATGTCGAGAGGGCTAGAATACAAGAACATGGATATACTGTTGAGGCTGAATAAGGCTTGTCATATGAGGAGCGGATGAGGACTCTGGGTCTGCACTCGATGAAGTTTCTAGGGATGAGGGGTGATCTCTTTGAAACGTACGGAGGGCCTAAACAGAGTGGTCGTGGAGAGGATTTTTCCACTGGCAGGAGAAACCAGAACCAGAGGGCATAGCCCTCAGATGATCTTTTAAAACTGAAATGAGGAGGAATTTCATCAGCCAGAGGGTGGTGAATCTGTGGAACTCTTTGCCGCAGAAGGCTGTGGAGGCTAAGTCAGTGAGTGTCTTTAAGACAGAGATAGATAGGTTCATAGAATCATAGAAGTTTACAGCATGGAAACAGGCCCTTCGGCCCAACCAGTCCATGCCGCCCAGTTTTTACCATTAAGCTAGTCCCAGTTGCCCGCACTTGGCCCATAACCCTCTATACCCATCTTACCCATGTAACTATCTAAATGCTTTTTAAAAGACACAATTGTGCCCGCCTCTACTACTACCTCTGGCAGCACATTCCAGCCACTCACTACCCTCTGAGTGAAGAAATTTCCCCTCTGGGCCCTTCTGAATCTCTCCCCTCTCACCTTAAACCTATGCCCTCTAATTTTAGACTCCCCTACCTTTGGGAAAAGATGTTGACTATCTACCTTATCTATGCCACTCATTATTTTATAGACCTCTATAAGATCACCCCTAAGCCTCCTACGCTCCAGGGAAAAAAGTCCCAGTCTATCCAGCCTCTCCTTATAACTCAAACCATCAAGTCCCGGCAACATCCTTGTAAATCTTTTCTGCACTCTTTCTAGTTTAATAATATCCTTTCTATAATAGGGTGACCAGAACTGCACACAGTATTCCAAGTGTGGCCGTACCAATGTCTTGTACAACTTCAACAAGACTTCCCAACTCCTGTATTCAATGTTCTGACCAATGAAACCAAGCATGCCGAATGCCTTCTTCACCACCCTGTCCACCTGCGGCTCCACCTTCAAGGAGCTATGAACCTGTACTCCCAGATCTCTTTGTTCTATAACTCTCCCCAATGCCATACCATTAACTGAGTAGGTCCTGGCCTGATTCGATCTGCCAAAATGCATCACCTCACATTTATCTAAATTAAACTCCATCTGCCATTCGTCGGCCCACTGGCCTAATTGATCAAGATCCCGTTGCAATCCTAGATAACCTTCTTCACTATCCACTGTGCCACCAATCTTGGTGTCATCTGCAAACTTACTAACCATGCCTCCTAAATTCTCATCCAAATCATTAATATAAATCACAAATAACAGTGGACCCAGCACCGATCCTTGAGGCACACCACTGGTCACAGGCCTCCATGTTGAAAAACAACCCTCTACAACCACATTCTGTCTTCTGTCATCCAGCCAATTTTGAATCCAATTGGCAACCTCACCCTGGATCCCGTGAGCTTTAACCTTCTGCAACAACCTACCATGCGGTACCTTGTCAAAGGCTTTGCTAAAGTCCATGTAGACAACATCTACTGCACTGCCCTCATCTACCTTCTTGGTCACCCCTCAAAAAACTCAATCAAATTTGTGAGACATGATTTTCCACGCACAAAGCCATGCTGACTGCCCCAAATCAGTCCTTGCCTCTCTAAATGCTTGTAGATCCTGACTCTCGGAATACCTTCTAGCAACTTACCTACTACAGACGTTAGGCTCACCGGTCTGTAGTTCCCAGGCTTTTCCCTGCTGCCCTTCTTAAACAAGGGCACAACATTCGCCACTCTCCAATCTTCAGGCACCTCACCTGTGGCTGCCGATGATTCAAATATCTCTGTTAGGGGACCCGCAATTTCCTCCCTAGCCTCCCACAACATCCTGGGATACATTTCATCAGGTCCTGGGGATTTATCTACCTTGATGCGCTTTAAGACCACCTCCTCCTCTGTAATATGCACACTTCTCAAGACATCACTATTTATTCCCCTTAGTTTCCTAACATCCATGCCTTTCTCCACCGTGAATACCGATGAGAAATATTCATTCAGGATCTCACCCAACTCTTGTGGCTCTGCACATAGATGTCCTTGTTGATCCTTAAGAGGCCCTACTCTGTCCCTAGTTACTCTTTTCCCCTTTATGTATCTGTAGAATCTCTTTGGATTCTCCTTTGCATTATTTGCCAAAATTTCATGTCCCCTTTTTGCCCTCCTGATTTCCCTCTTAACTCTATTTCGCCAATCTCTATACTCTTCAAGGGATCCACTTGATCCCAGTTGTTTATATACGTCATATGCCACCTTCTTCTTTTTGACCAGAGTCTCAATATCTCGAGTCATCCAGGGTTCCCTACTTCTACCAACCTTGCCCTTCACTCTAAAGGGAATGTGCTTACCCTGCACCCTGGTTAACACATTTTTAAAAGCCTCCCATTTACCAGCCGTCCCTTTGCCTGCCAACAATCTCCCCCAATCTACCTCTGAAAGTTCCTGTCTGATACCATCAAAATTGGCCTTGCCCCAATTAAGAATTTTAACTCTTGGGCCAGACCTATCATTCTCCATAGCTATCTTAAAACTAATGGAGTTATGGTCACTTGTCCCAAAGTGATCCCTCACTAAAACTTCTGTCACTTGCCCTTCCTTATTTCCCAAGACGAGGTCAAGTTTTGCCCCCTCTCTAGTCGGTCCATCCACATACTGAATGAGAAATTCCTCCTGAATAAACTCAACAAATTTCCCTCCATCCAAGCCCCTAATGCTATGGCTGTCCCAGTCAATGTTGAGAAATTTAAAGTCCCCTACTATTACCACCCTATTTTTCTTGCAGCTATCTGTAATCTCCTTACATATTTGCTCCTCAATCTCCCGCTGACTATTTGGGGGCCTGTAGTACAGTCCTATCAAGGTGATCTCTCCCTTCTTATTTTTCAGTTCCACCCATATAGACTCAGTGGGCGAACCCTCGGGTATATCCCCTCTAAGTACTGCCGTAATGTTCTCCCTAATCAAAAACGCCACTCCCCCTCCTCTCTTACCTCCTGTTCTATCCTTTCTATAGCATCTGTACCCCGGAACATTGAGCTGCCAGTCCTGCCCCTCCCTTAGCCATGTTTCGGTCATAGCTATAATATCCCAGTCCCATGTGCCCATCCATGCCCTGAGTTCATCCGCTTTGCCCGTCTGGCCTCTTGCATTGAAATAAATGCAGTTTAATGTAGACTTTCCTTGCTCTCTGCCCTGCTTTCTCTGGTCATGCTTTACACACTCTCCCTTCCTGCCTTTTGTTTCCGTCCCCACTGACCTCCTACATCGGTTCCCATCCCCCTGCCACATTAGTTTAAACCCTCCCCAACTGCACTAGCAAACACACCCCCGAGAACATTGGTTCCGGTCCCACCCAGATGCAGACCGTCTGATTTGTACAGGTCCCACCTCCCCCAGAACCGGCCCCAATGTCCCAGGAATTTAAAGGTTCTTGATTAATAAGGGGATCAGGGGTTATGGGGAGAAGGCAGGAGAACGGGAGTGAGAAACATAAGCCATGATTGAATGGTGGAGCAGACTTGATGGGCCGTGTGGCCTAATTCTGCTTCTGTATCTTATGGAGCTGGATTCTCAGAGTTTGAGGCTATGTCGGAGCATGTCTAGTATTTCGATCAAAAAGTAGGCACCGGCCCTGCACCGATGCTCTTCCCAGTGGGGGGCTAGCAGCCAAGCCACGTTAAACCCCCAGCTTTCCCTGCAGATATGGATGGAGAATAACCGGGTCCTTTGCCGCGCATACGCACGGGCCCAAGCTGCAGCGATCGCACTGTACAACATGGCGCTGTCCGCGCGCTGAGCCGGCCTGCCAGATAATGCTCCCTTGTAAACCCCCTTGCCATCCCAGGACCAATCCACACCAGTGCCCCCAGCCCCCGCCGAGCCCCCCATGTCCAGCGGAGCAGCTCCCCCCCACGCCCCCGACCGTGCTGGCGCTGGACACAATCCGCAGCCGCCACGCGAGGTTGACGAAACCTGAGAGCACAAGTGATCCACACCATCGGGAAGTCGGCCCATCGGGGGCAGAACATCGGGGGAGGGTCTTCAGGTGACGCAGGCTTGGAGGGGGTGGAGCATCCGAAAACAGGCGCCGCCCTCGATTTTGGCATCGAAAGGGATTCTCCGGCAAATCGCCGATTGCGATTTCGGCATCGGTAAGCGGAAAATCCCGCCCTTAGTCTCTCAACATGTCACGGAGTACAAACCCAAACTCACACTGTTCAGTTGTTTGTTTTAGGCACACCTGGGACTCTTGTCATCTAATTAAATTTGTATCAATGCATCATCAGCTAGGATTTTGGGTGATAGTAGATTTGTTTAGACTCCACGGGCGTCATTCTCCGACCCCCCAGCGGGTCGGAGAATGGCCGTTGGCCGCCGTGAGTCCCGCCCCCGCCGGTTGCCAAAGTCACCGGTACCGGATATTCGGCGGGGGAGGGAATCGGGCCGCGCCGGTTGGCGGGCCCCCCCGCTCGATTCTCCGGCCCGAATGGGCCGAAGTCACGCCGATAAATTGCCTGTCCCACCGGCGTAAATTAAAGTGCCTATTTACCGGCGGGACAAGGCGGCGTGGGCCGGCTCCGGGGTCCTGGGGGGGGCGCGGGGCGATCTGACCCCGGGGGGTGCCCCCACCGTGGCCTGGCCCGCGATCGGGGCCCACCGATCCGCGGGCAGGCTAGTGCCGTGGGGGTACTCTTTCCCTTCCGCCTCCGCCACGGTCTCCACCATGGCAGAGGTGGAAGAGATTCCCTCCACTGCGCATGCGTGGGAAACTGTCAGCGGCCGCTAACGCTCCCGCGCATGCGCCGCCCCGACATGTCATTTCCGCGCCAGCTGGCGGGGCAACAAAGACCGTTTCCGCCAGCCGGCGGGGCGGAAATCCCTCCGGCGTCGGCCTAGCCCCTCAATGTTGGGGCTCGGCCCCCAAAGATGCGGAGCATTCCGCACCTTTGGGGTGGCGCGATGCCCGTCTGATTGGCGCCGTTTTGGGCGCCAGTCGGCGGACATCGCGCCGTTTGGGGAGAATTTCGCCCCACGGCTCCAAACCAGCAAAGAAAACAAGCGCTCAGCCACCCAGGATTGGTGAACTCCGGTCTGATTGGCCGAACAGATGACATGACCCTCTGAGAACCCGCCCCTTAAAGGTATCACAGAAAACAGCTGGATGGACAAGGGCAGAAAGCACATGGGAGCAACAGTAACTCCTGCTTTCCTTCCAAGGGACACAACTTTCAAACTTAGATCAGATCACCATTGTTTCGGGATTCAGAAGATCGGGATGGAAAACAAATGTTAGCTTCTCAAGGGACTTGACACTGAGAAAAACAATTCCCCCGATTGGGCATCGAGAAGAAGAATGCACAGTCTCTTTTTAAAATTTGTTTTCCAATTAAAGGACAATTTAGCCTGGGCAAAAACACCTACCCTACACATGTTTGGGTTGTGGGGGTGAGACCCAAGCAGACACGGGGAGACTGTGCAAGCTCCACACGAGCAGTGACCCGGTGTCGGGATCGAACCCGGGTCCTTGGCATCGTGAGGCAACTGTTCTAACCACTGAACCATCATGCTGCCCCAACTGCACAGTCTCAGGTGAGACGGTTGACTATTTAGGAATGAGCTGAGGAGAAATTATTTCACTCAGGGGTTGTGAGCATCGATTATTCTCAATGCCAGAGGTTTGAGGATAGCTTACCATAGAATTTACAGTGCAGAAGGAGGCCATTCGGCCCATCGAGTCTGCACCAGCTTTTGGAAAGAGGACCCTACCCAAGACCACCCCCCCCCACTCTATCCCCATAATCCAGTAACCCCACCCAACACTAAGGGCAATTTTGGACACTAAGTGCAATTTAGCATGGCCAATCCACCTAACCTGCACATCTTTGGACTGTGGGAGGAAACCGGAGCAGCCGGTGGAAACCCACACACACACGGGAAGTGCAGACTCCACACAGACAGTGACCCAGCCGGGAATCGAACCTGGGATCCTGGAGCTGTGAAACAATTGTTCTAACCACTATGCTACCGTGCTGTTTTTCATTTATTCATTCAGGGGATATATGCAATGCTGGCTAGTCCAGCATTTGTTGCTCATTCCTAGTTCCTCTTCAGTTCCAAGTCAGGTTGCGAAGTGGCTTGGAGGGGAATGTCGAGGTGATGATGTTCCCAGGTATCCCCTTCTTTTGTCCTTCTAGATGGCAGTGATTGTGGATTTGGAAGGTGCTGCCTAAGGAGCTGTGGTGAGTTCCTGCAGTGGATCGTGGAGCTGGTATACACTTCTGTCACTGTACGTTGATGGTGGAGGGAGTCAATGTGAGTGGATGGGGTACCAATGAAGTGGGCTGCTTTGTCCTGGATAGTGTTGAGCTTCTTGAGTGTTGTTGGAGCAGCAGTCAGCCAGGCAAGTGGAGAGTATTCCATTACACTCCTGACTTGTACCATCATTGAATGTATTTGATCAGGAACATACAGATTTTCAATCTCTCAGGGATGCATGGATCTGCGGTGCAGTTGGAGCTAAATATTGGCCATGTGCAAATTGAATGTTGGAGCGGACTCGACAGGCTATCTCTCCTACTTATACTCCTCTCCCGTGTATGTCTTCTTGCACATTGGCCTCTGTAGATATTCTGAATGAAGCAACAAATTGCACAGTGTTTGATCTCACATCTTGACAGAGAGCAGACTCACTCACACCACGAAACATAATTAGCCGAGTCCGAGGGCAGCACGGTGGCCTAGTGGTTAGCACAGTTACCTCACGGCGCTGAGGTCCCAGGTTCGATCCCGGCTCTGGGTCACTGTCCGGGGGGAGTTTGTACATTCTCCCCGTGTCTGTGTGGGCCTCGCCCCCACAACCCAAAAATGTGCAGGGTAGGTGGATTGGCCACGGTAAATTGCCCCTTAATTGGAAAAAAATAATTGGGTAATCTAAATTTATGAAAGAAAGAAATAAAAAATTAACCGAGTCCCACCAGCACACATAAGTGACCCCATTCCTATTGTGGAACAGCACAGTATAAAGGTTGTTCGCACTGCTTCTCACAGCACCAGGGACTTGGGTTCAATCCTGGCCTCGGGTGACTGCCTGTGTGGAGATTGCACTTTCTCTCCGTGTCTGCGTGGATTTCCTCTGGGTGCTCCGGTTTCCTCCCACAGTGCAAAAATGTGCAAGTTACTTGGAGTGGCCACGTTAAATTGCCTGCAGGTTACGTGGGATTACAGGTAATAGGGTGGCGGAGTGGGCCTCGGTCGGGTGGCCTTTCAGCGGGCCGGTGCAGGCCCGATGGGCCGAATGGCCTCTTCTACACTGTAGGAATTCAATGTAGCACTGCCTCGAGCAAGACAGATTCATATTCTCGCACCTTCCCTCTCTCTATTCACTCCCGTCCCTCTTGCTCATTGCCCATCCCCCTCTCTGCATTCCTATTCCACATTAATCTCCTTCACCGCTCTCTGATCACCCCGTGTCCCATTCATGCTTGCTGCTCCAGAGCTGATACCAGTGTCCAGTTCACAGTTCCCACGCTGATCTGATGAATGGCTGTCAGCTCCGATTACAGCCTGCACTAACTAACTCAGAAGTCCCATCACACGCTCCAGTGAATTCCACGCCTACGGGATTATCTCCAGGGACAGAGACCTTCCAGGTCGCACCGACAGTGAGTTTTTGCACTCAAAAAGATCAGGGGTGGGATTCTCCGCAATCCGACCGGCGCCAAAAACAGCGCGAATCAGTCCGGCATCGCGCCGCCCCAAAGGTGCGGAATTCTCCGCATCTTGAGGGGCCGAGCCTTCACCTTGAGGGGCTAGGCCCGTGCCGGACTGATTTCCACCCCGCCAGCTGGCGGGAAAGGCCTTTGGCGCCCCGCCAGCTGGCGCGGAAATGACTTTGCCGTGCGGCGCCTGCGCGGGAGCGTCAGCAGCCGCTCACGGCATCCCCGCGCATGCGCAGTGGAGGGGGTCTCTTCCGCCTCCGCCACAGTGGAGACCATGGCGAAGGCGGAAGGAAAAGAGTGCCCCCACGGCACAGGCCCGCCCGCGGATCGGTGGGCCCCGATCGTGGGCCAGGCCACCGTGGGGGCACCCCCCGGGGCCAGATCGCCCCGCGCCCCCCCCAGGACCCCGGAGCCGCCCGCGCCGCCTTGTCCCGCCAGGAAGAGAGGCGGTTTGATTCTCGCCGGCGGGACAGGCATTCCAGCAGCAGGACTTCGGCCCATCACAGGCCGGAGAATCGCCAGGGTGGGCCCGCCAACTGGGGCGGCGCGATTCCCACCCCCGCCGAATATCCGGTGCCGGAGAATTCGGCAACCAGCGGGGGCGGGATTCACGCCAGCCCCCAGCGATTCTCCGACCCGGCGAGGGGGTCGGAGAATCCCGCCCCAGATCCAGAGTCTATTGAAATAATGAAAAAATGAAATGAAAATCGCTTATTGCCACAAGTAGGCTGCAAATGAAGTTACTGTGAAAAGCCCCTAGTCGCCACATTCCGGCACCTGTTTGGGGAGGCTGGTGCGATAATTGAACCGCGCTGCTGGCCTGCCTTGGTCTACTTTGAAAGCCAGCTCTTTAGCCCTGTGCTAAACCAGCCCAATTGGAAGACAATTCCTCCCACCACACCCCATTCCACTCAATCAAATTTTCAAAGATTGCAGATTTCAACGAACAATTGGACATCTTCCATGCGTCTACCAACCTTCCTCAATCCCCGCCAACACATCACTGTCCTTTTACAACAGAAGTTCCCCATCTCCCATGACCAGTCCAAATGGATTTTCTCTCTAATCCAACAACAGATGCTAGAATAAACAGATCACGTGAATAAAAGCATAAAATTGCTGCCACGTCTGTCAGCGTCTGTTGAGAGAAGCACAGGGTTAATGTGTCAGCGTCCTTACATCAGGCAGTTGATGTTCCCTCTCTCTCACAGTCACTCACCCTGCAGCTCACAGTGCACAGATGCACTTCAAGATGAGCAAAGAACACCTCCGCACCTTCAGGGGCTAGGCCAGCCCCGGGTGGTTTGCACCACGTCGGCCAGCGGGGAAGGAGCTTGGCACCATGCCAACTGCCGCCGAAGGGCCTCTGCCAGCGGGCGCGAGTTGGCGCATGTGCAGGGGCACCAGCGTGTGCTGGCGTCATCCCAGCGCATGCGCGGGGGGGGGTTCATCTCTGCGTCGGGCATGGCGGAGGACCAGAGCGGCCGACGCGGAAGGATAAAGTGCCCCACGGCGCAGGCCCGCCCGCGGATCGGTGGGCCCTGATCGCGGGCCATGCCACCGTGGGGGCACCTCCCGGGGCCAGATCCCCCCTGCACCCCCCCCGGGGACCCCGGAGGCCGCCCGCGCAGCCAGCTCCCGCCGGTAATTACCTACTCTAATTCACGCCAGCGGGACCGGCCGAAAACGGGCAGCCACTCAGCCCATCGCGGGCCGGAGAATCGCCGTGGGGGGGGGCCTGCCAACCGGCGCGGTGCGATTCCCGCCCCTGCCAAATCCCCGGCGCTGGAGAATTCGGCAGCCGGCGGGGGCGGGATTCACCCCCCCTCCCCCGCCGATTCTCCGACCCGGTGGGGGGGTCGGAGAATCCCGCCCCAGATTCACATTGAGCTGCAAGATTGGGCAGAATGCACTGAGGTCTGTCTTTTATTACGCTCCTGTATTCTGTTTTATTTCACTTCTTTGTGTGTTTTGATATACTACGGTGTGCAATATGTGTTACTCAAACTTTGGTTGCTGGTCGGGCGAAATTCTCCGTTATCGGCGCAAAGTCCGCCGATCGTCGCAAAAAACGGCGCAAATCCGACTTGCGTCACGCCGCAAAAATCGTCGCGAAGTCTCCGGCCCGAAATGGGCTAGCAGCGACGTGACGGGATCCGCGCTTGCTCACGTGGTTCATGCCGTGCAGCGTCATACACGCCGCACGGCGTGACGGCTCATAAGGACTCGCTGCTCCCCCCCACCCGACTGGAACACCCGACCGGAACACCCGACCGGAACACCCGACCGGATGGCTGGCTGCCGCTCAGCCCCGAGGTTCGAGTCACGGGATGTGGAGGCGCTCCTGGACGCGGTGGAGCAGAGGAGGGACGCCCTGTATCCCGGGCACGGCCGCAGAGTTGCCCCACGCCACAGCCGGCGTCTATGGAGGGAAGTGGCAGAGGCCGTCACCGCTGTGGCCCTGACACCACGGACAGGCACCCAGTGCCACAAGAAGGTGAACGACCTCGTCAGAGCAGGCAGGGTGAGCCTCCCCCCTGCCCGATATCCATATCCCACCTCCCCCATATCCCCCCTCCCCATAACCCCCTCCCCCATAACCCCCTCCCCCATATCCCCCCTCCCCCATATCCCCCATATCCCCCCTCCCCATATCCCCCCTCCCCATATCCCCCCTCCCCATATCCCCCATATCCCCCCTTCCCCCATATCCTCATATCCCCCTCCCCCACATCCCCCCTCCCCCATATCCCCCTCTGCCATATCCCCCATATCCCCCTCCCCATATCCCCCCTCCCCCCTATCCCCCATATCCCCCCTCCCCATATCCCCCATATCCCCCCTCACCCATATCCCCCTCCCCCATATCCCCGTCCCCATATCACCCCTCCCCCATATCCCCCTCCCCCATATCCCCCATATCCCCCCTCCCCCATTTCCCCAAGTGAATCCAGCCCTAACCTTAACCTCTGCAATACACGCGCAACCGATGGTGTGCATTCATATACCTGTCTAACACTGTTGCCTTTTACCCCTGCCACTGCCCCCCCCCCCCACAGGAGAAACGCGCACACAACACCAGGGAGCATGTGAGGACTGGAGGAGGCCCCGCTGATGAGAGGCCACTGACCGAACACGAGGAAAGGGCCCTGGAACTGGCTGGCGGACCTGAGGACCGGGAGGTTGCTGATGCAGACGTCGGGGGCATGCTAGCAAGTGAGCCACCAACAGCCCGTCCCCATATCTCCCCTCCCCTATATCCCCCTCCCCATATCACCTGATCACTGCCTGCGTGTTTAACCATGCATGCTTCATTGTGTATCGCAGGAGCAATCGTCGAGGCACCCATCCCCGCAGATGCAGACCGCCCGCATGATGCCCCTCGGAGACCACGGGGGACGGAAAGACCCGGACCCTCCGGCATGCGACGCCCGCAGGATGCCCCTCGCACACCACGGGAGACGGAGAGACCCGGACCCTCCGGCATGCGACGCCCGCAGGATGCCCCTCGCACACCACGGGAGACGGAGAGACCCGGACCCTCCGGCATGTGACGCCCGCAGGATGTCCCTTGGAGACCACGGGAGACGGAGAGACCTGGACCTTCTGGCATGCGATACCCGCAGGATGCCCCTCACACACCACGGGAGACGGAGAGACCCGGACCCTCCGGCATGCGACTCCCGCAGGATGTCCCTCGGAGACCTGGAGCAACAGGGAGACGACGCCCCCGTCACGTGCGGGTGCGACAACGCAGGCGTGTGCCACCCAGTGACGAGAGGGGCAGCCACAGGCCCCCGTCACAGCCGAGCCAGCACACCACTACCCAGGACACCCCTACCCAGGACACCCCTACACGGGACACCCCTACCCGGGACAGCACTACCCAGGGAGACAAAATACCGGACAGTGACACAGAGTGGATGGGTGGAGACGAAACCCCACCCCAAAGTGCCATGGACTCAGAGTGGGACAAAGAGCACGACACAACGCCACTGCTGTCACCAACACCCTCCACCATTGCTGAAACACTCACCTCGGTTGGGGACTTTAGTGATGAGGCGTCTGGTACACTCACTGGTGCGCACAACACAGCCGTCCTGGTACAGCAGGTAGAGCTAGGAGCAGCAGAGGGGTCGGACGGTCGGAGGGCAGCCCAGCCCAAGCGAACATCTGCCGCCCAGATGGATCCCGGGTTCCTGGAGTTACTACACCGACCCATAGATCCGATGCAACCACCGACCCGGAGACGAGCGAAGAGGGTGACGGCAAGCTTGCGGCGGCTGCGGTCGCAGGTGGAGGAGTCCACCCGCCTCCAGGAGCTGGGAGTGGTGCCGGTCATACGTGCCACCCAGGCCGACACCGCACGGGTGGCGTCCGCGGTGGAGGCAATGGGTGCGACGGTGTCAGACATGGGGAACGGTTTGCGAGGCCTGGGGCTTTCCGTGCAGGCGGCGTCTGTGGCCCAGGACATGGCTGTCCTCTCACAGGAGGCCATGGGCCAGAGCCAGCGCCAGATGGCAGAGGCGCTCAACGCCATGGCCCAGTCTCTGCAGGCCATGGCCCAGTCTCAGCAGGCCATAGCCCAGTCTCTGCAGGCCATCGCTGAGGGCATCGGCGCCAGTGGCCGTGTGCGAGCCGGCGTCGTACAGTCACAGACAGGGTTTGCCAATCCCCTGGGCTCCATGGCTGCAAACCTGCAGACCCCTGTCGATACCAGCACGGGCCTCCAGGACTGGCAGTGCCAGATGTCGGGGGCGGCGTCAGATGGCCAGTCCGTTCGCATCCCCCACCCATGTAGAGGCCTGGGGGCCATCGGGCACCCCGAGGGAGGAGGAGGTGGTGTGGTCCGTCCCGGGTCCCCCTGGAGGGGAGGTCCGGGAACACCGCGACACCTCGGACTCCCCCCCCTTCCGTCCCAGGTGCATCGTGTGGGCAACGGGCAGGACAGGCTGGCAGCTCGCCATCCCAGTCGCCCGGGCCGCAGCCTGGCCCATCTAGGCCAGGACGCCCCAGGAAACGGCCGCCAAAGGGATCCCGTGTCAGAGGGCAGGAATCACAGGAGTCCACCTCCAGTTCTGCTGTACCGTCTGGGGAACCACATAGACGTAGTCAAAGGGCCCGTAAGGCCAAACAATTAGACACTGAGTAAGTTGGCACGGGTGCAGGGCACAGATGAGTTTTAGGGGCTAGGGCACGTGCATGAACTCCTTTGGTTATTAAAGTCAATGTTACACCTACAGAAGCTGCCTTTGTGCTCTGTCCAAAGCGTGCGGGGGTGTCATGTACGTTGAGCGCAAGTGTGTGTGTGTGTGAGGGGTGGTCTTACCTCAGCCCCAGGTGAGTCTGCCCCCTTCCCCCTGGGCCGCCATCAACATCCCCCCGGGCAGAGGATGGGACCGTGCGCTGCAGTGTCACAGCCACATGCAGGGATGGTCCGGGTGGATGGTGGTACTGTGGCCATGGGTCAGACATAGTCCAACGATGTGGAGCCAAGAGCTCATCGCAGGGCAGGTTGTCATCATCCTCCATGGCCTGCAATAGACACGCGTCCACCGGCAACTGTGTGAGCCCAGCCGTTGTGCCGCAGGTGGATCGGCAATGGGGGGGGGTGGTGTGCATGCGGGTGGGGTGGGTGGGGTTGGGGAGGCGGGTGAGGGTGCAGGGTGGGTGGATGGGTGGGGGGTGTGGGTGGTCGGCTGTTGCCATGGTGTGCGGTCTGTGGCCGTACTACCCGATTCCCACGCCCATCGAGTCAGTGAAGCGGGCGGCTATCAGCCTGTCCCGTGCCCACTGGGCCAGCCGGTAACGGTGGACAGCCACCCGCCTGTGTCTAGCCCGTCTGCCCTGACCATTGCCCCCATCCCCCTCATCTGGGGAGGACTGGGCCTCTTCCTGCTGCTCCGCCACTCCGCCCTCCTCTGCCTGCGGCACATCGCCCCTCAGGATTGGCTATGTTGTGCAGGACGCAGCACACCACAATGATGCGGCCGACCCTATCTGACCGATACTGGAGGGCGCCCCAGAGAGGTCCAGGCACCTGAAACGCATCTTCAGCACGCCAAAGCACCTCTCTATCACTCCCCTTGTCGCTACATGGGCATCATTGTAGCAGTTCTCCGCCTCATTGCGTGGCCTCCGTATAGGCGTCATCAGCCACGATCGCAATGGGTAGCAGATTTGAGTGTGCTTTCCCCTGTACAGATTTGGGTATGTCTTTCCCCTGGACAGATTTGGGTAAGACATACCCAAATCTGTACAGGGGAAAGCACACTCAAATCTGTACAGGGGAAAGACACACTCATTTCTGTACAGGGGAAAGTGACACTCAATTCAGTACAGGGTAAATACATCCCCAAATCTGTACAGGGGAAAGTCAAACCCAAATCTGTACAGGGGAAAGTCACACCCAAATCTGTACAAGGGAAAGTGACACTATTCTGTAGAGGATAAAGACCCATGGATTCTGTACAGGGGAAAGACATACCCAGATCTGTGCAGGGGAAAGGCACATTCAATTCTGTACAAGGGAAAGACACAATCAGTGCTGTAGAGGGGAAAGGCCAACTCAATTCGGTAAAGGGGAAAGGCACACCCAAATCTGTATACGGTATAGACCGTCTCAATTCTGTACAAGGGAAACACCCATTCAGCTTTGTAAAGGGGAAAAACACAACCAATTCTGGACAGGGGAAAGACACGCAAAAATCTGGACAGGGGAAGACACACTCAAATCTATGCAGAGCAAAGACCCACTCAAATCTGTACAGGGGAAAGACCCAATCAATTCTATACAGGGTAAAGACTGACTCAATTCTGTACAGGCAAATGACGCAGTCAATTCTGTAGAGGGGAAATACACACTCAAATCTGTACAGGGGAAAGACATGCAAAACTCTGTACAGGGGAAAGATATGCAAAAATCTGTATGTGGAAAGACCGACTCAATTCGGTACAGGGGAAAGACACACCCAATTCGGTACAGGGGAAAGACCATAAGACATAGGAGCGGAAGTAAGGCCACTCGGCCCATCGAGTCCACTCCACCATTCAATCATGGCTGATTTCAACTCCATTTACCCGCTCTCTCTCCATAGCCCTTAATTCCTCGAGAAATCAAGAATTTATCAACTTCTGTCTTAAAGACACTCAACGTCCCGGCCTCCACCGCCCTCTGTGCAATGAATTCCACAGACCCACCACTCTCTGGCTGAAGAAATTTCTCCTCATCGCTGTTCTAAAGTGACTCCCTTTTATTCTAAGGCTGTGCCCCCGGGTACTAGTCTGCCCTGCTAATGGAAACAACTTCGCTACGTCCACCCTATCTAAGCTATTCATTATCTTGTAAGTTTCTATTAGATCTCCCCTCAACCTCCTAAACTCTAATGAATATAATCCCAGGATCCTCAGACATTCATCGTATGTTAGGCCGACCATTCCTGGGATCATCCGTGTGAATCTCCGCTGGACCCGCTCCAGTGCCAGTATGTCCTTCCTGAGGTGTGGGGCCCAAAATTGCTCACAGTATTCTAAATGGGGCCTAACTAATGCTTTATAAAGCTTCAGAAGTACATCTCTGCTTTTATATTCCAAGCCTCTTGAGATAAATGACAACATTGCATTTGCTTTCTTAATTACGGACTCAACCTGCAAGTTTACCTTTAGAGAATCCTGGACTCGGAATCCCAAGTCCCTTTGCACTTCAGCATTATGAATTTTGTCACCGTTTAGAAAGTAGTCCATGCCTCTATTCTTTTTTCCAAAGTGCAAGACCTCGCACTTGCCCACGTTGAATTTCATCAGCCATTTCTTGGACCATTCTCCTAAACTGTCTAAATTTTTCTGCAGCCTCCCCACCTCCTCCATACTACCTGCCCCTCCACCTATCTTTGTATCATCGGCACACTTAGCAGAATGCCCCCAGTACCGTCATCTAGATCGTTAATATATACGGAGAACAACTGTGGCCCCAACACTGAACCCTGCGGGACACCACTCGTCACCGGTTGCCATTCCGAAAAAGAACCTGTTATCCCAACTCTCTGCCTTCTGCCTGACAGCCAATCGTCAATCCATGTTAGTACCTTGCCTCGAATACCATGGGCCCTTATTTTACTCAGCAGTCTCCCGTGAGGCACCTTATCAAAGGCCTTTTGGAAGTCAAGATAGATAACATCCATTGGCTCTCCTTGGTCTAACCTATTTATTATCCCCTCAAAGAACTCTAACAGGTTTGTCAGGCACGACCTCCCCTTACTAAATCCATGCTGACTTGTCCTAATCCGCCCCTGCACTTCCAAGAATTTAGAAATCTCATCCTTAATGATGGATTCTAGAATCTTGCCAACAACTGAGGTTAGGCTAATTGGCCTATAATTTTCCATCTTTTTCCTTGTTCCCTTCTTGAACAGGGCGGGTTACAACAGCGATTTTCCAATCCTCGGGGCTTTCCCTGACTCCAGTGACTTTTGAAAATCATAACTAACTCCTCCACTATTTCTTCAGCTATCTCCTTTAGAACTCTAGGATGTAGTCCATCTGGGCCCGGAGATTTATCTATTTTTTGACCTCTTAGTTTCTCTAGCACTTTCTCCTTTGTGATGGCTACCATATTCAACTCTGCCCCCTGACTCTCCTGAATTGTTGGGATATTACTCATGTCTTCTACTGTGAAGATTGATGCAAAGTACTTGTTTATTTCCTCAGCTATTTCCTTATCTCCCATCACTAGATTACCAGCGTCATTTTGGAGCGGCCCAATGTCTACTTTTGCCTCCCGTTTGTTTTTAATATATATTTAAAGAAACATTTCCCATCATTCCTAATGTTACTGGCTAGCCTACCTTCATAGTTGATCCTCTCTTTCCTTATTTCTCTCTTTGTTATCCTCTGTTTGTTTTTGTAGCCTTTCCAATCTTCTGACTTCCCACTACTCGTTGCCACATTATAGGCTTTCTCTTTTGCTTTGATGCATTCTCTAACTTCCTTTGTCAGCCATGGCTGCCTAATCCCCCCTCTGATAACCTTTCTTTTCTTTGGGATGAACCTCTGTACTGTGTCCTTAATTACTGCCAGAAACTCCTGCCATTGATGTTCTACTGTCTTTCCCACTAGGCTCTGCTCCCAGTCGATTTTTGTCAGTTCCTCCCTCATGCCCCTGTAGTTACCTTTATTTAACTGTAACACCTTAACATCTGATTCTACCTTCTTTCTTTCAAATTGGAGATTGAATTCTACCATATTATGATCACTGCCTCCTAAGTGTTCCCTTACTTTAAGATCTTTGATCAAGTCTGGCTCATTACATAACACTAAGTCCAGAATAGCCTGTTCCCTCGTGGGCTCCATCACAAGCTGTTCCAAAAAGCCCTCCTGTAAACATTCAATGAATTCCCTTTCCTTCGGTCCACTGGCAGCATTATTTACCCAGTCCACCTGCATATTGAAGTCCCCCATGATCACTGTGACCTTGCCTTTCTGACATGCCTTTCCATTTCGTGGTGCATTTTGTGCCCTTGGTCCTGACCACTGTTAGGAGGCCTGTACATAACTCCCATTATTGTTTTTTTGCCTTTGTGGTTCCTCAACTCTACCCACACAGACTCCACATCATCTGACCCTATGTCGTTTAGTGCTATTGATTTAATTTCATTCCTAATTTACAAGGCAACCCCGCCCCCTCTGCCCACCTCTCTGTCTTTTCGATAGGTTGTGAATCCCTGGATGTTTAAATGCCAGTCCTGGACCCCCTGCAACCACGTCTCTGTGATGCCTACCACATCATACCTGCCAGCCATAATCTGGGCCACAAGCTCATCTACCTTGTTCCGTACACTGCGCGCATTTAAATATAGCACCTTTAATTCTCTATTGACCGTCCCTTTTTGTTTTCTTAGTGTGGTGGACCTTGGTTTACTGAGCCTTTCCATACACTGTCATATTTTGTGGGATGGGGACTATCGTAAACTCTCCTGAGTTTTGTCTTTTCGTGCTTTTTTGTATTCCTAAGCAGCTATGCTTCCCACTGATTACTTCACCTCTTGGTTCCCTGACTTTCCCTTCCCCCCCAATCTCTAGTTTAAAGTCCTATTGACCACCCTATTTACTCTTTTCACCAGAACACTGGTCCCAGCTCGGTTCAGGTTGAGACCATCCCAACGGTATAGGTCTCCCCTGTCCCAAAACTGATGCCAGTGTCCCATGAAAAGAAACCCCTCTTTCCAACACCACTCTTTCAGCCACGTGTTAACTTCCCTTATTCTTGCCTCCCTATGCCAATTTGCACGTGGCTCGGGCAGTAATCCGGAGATTATGACCCTTGAGGACCTGTTTATTAATTTGAATCCTAGCTCTTTATAATCTCTAAACAGGTCCTCTTTCCTAGACTTGCCTATGTTGTTGGTACCGACATGGACCACAACAACTGGATCCTCCCCCTCCCTCTCCAGTATCCTTTCAAGCCGGTCAGAGATGTCCCGCACCCTAGCACCGGGCAGGCAACATACCATGCGGGACTCTTTATCCTGCTCACAAAGGATACTATCTATCCCCCTGATAATAGAATCCCCTAAAACTACAACTTGCCTATTTACTCCCTCCCCTTGAATGGCCTGCTGAACCATGGTGCCTTGGTCAGCTGACTCATCCTTCCTGCAGCCCTGTTCGCCATCCACACAGGGAGCAAGTGCCTCATACCTGTTGGACAGGGTCAAGGGCTGAGGGAACTGTGTTCCTAACTGCTGGTTCCCTTTACCTGCCTGACTTGCAGTTACACCCTGCTGTCCCTGGCCACTGGCAGGATTTAAACTACTTACTCGGACACGTGTGACTGCCTCCTGAAACACAGTGTCCAGGTAAGTCTCCCCCTCCCGGATGTGCCTCAGTGTTTGAAGATCAGACTCCAGCTCATCATCTGAGCCGGAGCTCTTCGAGCAGCCAACACTTACTGCAGATGTGGTCGCTGCAGCTCGCAATGGGATCTGCCAGCTCCCACATCAAGCAGCTCAAGCACATCACCTGGCCAGCCATCTCTAATTAATTAATTAGATTAATTTAAGTTTACAAGTTTAGCTGTGTTTTTTTTTTAATTTGGGACAGATTTGCTATCAACCAATCAGATCACAGCTTCCCTCTGACATCACTTTTGGAAAAAAGACCTGGAAAACAGGAAGTTACCGTTCGGTTTTCACATACAGAGACTGCTCCTCCTCCTCCGAATGGCTCCCGAAATTAGGCCAGAAGAAAGAGAGAGAAGAAAACAGTAGGGAAAAAGCACCTTCTCCCACTCTTCACCGAAACAGCTTACCTGTTATTCACTCCCCTTCTCAGCAAGCACTCACTCAGCAACCTCTGCGCCCTGCACGATAACACCTGAGGGAAAATAAAAGAAAAACTACTTACCAGTCACCAGCCAATACTTCTACCTGACCTCAAGCCTTCCTCTTGATCTTTACAGCAGTTGTTTTTTTCTGGTTAGAGGAGGGGGTAGGGAGGGAAACACTGAAGAAGTGTTTCGTGTTTAAGTGTCACTTGACAACTGCTCTGCAACAAACTACCTTCAAGTTAGGGTGACCACGACGGAGGTATGCAAATTTCCCTTGCAACACCAATCAGCAGCTCCGCTCTACTGCCCTCTGCTGGATGCTTGTCTTCACTCGAACAGCTAGGGTCTCTAGCTCAGGCACACCTTCAAGTTAGGGTGACCACGACGGAGGTATGCAAGTTTCCCTGGCAACACCAATCAGCATCTCCGCTCTACTGCCCTCTGCACACCCAATTCGGTACAGAGGAAAGACACACCCAATTCTGTACAGGGGAAAAACATACCCAAACCTGTACAGGACAAAGACATGCAAGAATCTGTACCGTGAAACACTGATTCCCTTTGGTACAGGGGAGCGGCACACCCAAATTTGTCCAGAGTATAGACCGACTCAATTCTGTACAGTGCAAACACCAAATCAGCTCTGCATAGCGGAAATGCAGACTCAATTCTGTACAGGGGAAGGTCATACCCCAAACCTGTTCAGTGGAATGACACAAAAATCTGTATAGCGGAAAGACACACTCAATTCTGTACAAGGGAAAATTTGTGTCAAATTTGTATTGGGGACAGACACACTCAAATATGTATAGGGGAAAGACACACTCAAATCTGTTCAGGGGAAAGACACACTCAATTCTGTACAGGGGAAAGACACACTCACATCTGTACAGGGGAAAGATTTACTCAAATCTGTACAGGGGAAAGACATACTCAAATCTGTTCAGGGGAAAGACACACTCAATTCTGTACAGGGGAAAGACACACTCAAATCTGTACAGGGTAAAGACACCCAAATCTGCACAGGGGAAAGACACACTCACATCTGTACAGGGGAAAGATTTACTCAAATCTGTACAGGGGAAAGACATACCCAAATCTGTACAGGGTAAAGACGCACTGAAATCTGTACAGGGGACATACACACTTGATTCTGTACAGGAGAAAGGCACGCTCAAATCTGTACAGTGAAAAACAGGCATAACTCTGTACAAGGAAAAGAGATGCAAAAAACCGTATGGGGAAGAGTGACTCAAATCGGTACAGGGAAAGACACATCCAAATCTGTACAGGTCAAAGACGGACTCCATTCTGTACAGGGGAAAGACACACCCAAATCTGTAAAAGGGAATGTGGTGATGTGCATCAATGTAAATGCATGTAGGCTAGCTAGACATTAGAAGGAGCACCAAAGACATCACACACACACACACACACTCAACCAATAGATCAGTTAGATAGGACAGAACCAATGGACACTCACGATACTCAAGGCGGTGTGTTGCTAACTTTGTTTGGTTTTTAATTCGTTGCCTGTTGGGTCTTTACTGAATTTGCTCTGTTACTATAACCATTGCTCTCGAGTTGCCAGGTATCTTTATGATACCCAACGAGGTTCAAGTTCAAGTACTGATCAATAACTCAACACACCAATTAGTAAGATTAAAATCAAAACACATTTATTACACACAGTAAATCACTACTCATGCATATAACTCTACTTTCTATACTATCTCTATCGTTAAAAGGCCTATACTTAGCTTCGGAACTGGCCCACCAGCTCAGGGGAACAAATGGCCTTTCATTCGATTCTGAGTCTGCAGGATTCGAAAGCTGGTAAGGACTGGTAGCTCGGAGCGCCGATCTCGTAGCGTGCGTTGACTGGAGACTTACTTGGTTGTTGCGGCACTAGGCAGTTCAAGGGTTGATTTGAGTTGCTGAGTGACACTGCCAAGAAGGACAAATTGAACTTGGGGATTCTACTTTACAGTCCCCAGGGGCTTTGCGCCATTCGGGGCAGACCCTGTATCTGGTTCCAAGTGTTTGGACTACGTTCCGATCACTTGGATCGATTTCTCCAATACTGGAGCCATTCCCTGATCGCTGGGCGGTCCCTAAGTGTCCGTTGGCCTTCCTTTGTCTTGGCTCCTGCTGGCGCCGAGGAGTCTGGCTTGGCCTTATTCACCTTAAATGTTTCAATTGTTCCCGGGGATCGCTCATTAATTTGCAGATGGCTGTTGGTTTCAGTGCTGTCTGGGTTTCTGCAAGTTCTAATACACAGGGGACTTTGCACCTGCTAGTTTTTCCTGGCTTGGCTGAATTTCCCTGCATTCTTTGCGGACCTCCATTTTAAGTTGGGAAGTGGCCAACGCAGGTGGCTACAAGCCCTCCTTGTGATCCCTAACGCAAAGCGTGAAGGATCACATAACAGCGTTGTGTTCACTTCCTGACCCAGCGAGCACTCTTCCATGGCCCCTACACTGACCACAACTATGTATGAACATTTTTGACTAACAATTCGAAGTGGCGCTATGTCACAACAGGGACATGCATTACAATATAAAAAACCGGTACCTCTAACTATCCTCAATAAACTATCCTCACTCAAACAAACAAAAATAATCTACAACACTTTAAATGTACAAATAGCAGCAACACAAGTTTCTCTGGCTTGGTAGTCAAGCACAGAGGTTTACATTCTTTATTGAACAAAAACACACATAAAGAAAAGCGGATGCACTTTAATTCACGCGAGGGGTAGGGGGGTTTGATGAAGTCCGAAAATCGGGGACCTAAACGTGTATACCAGGGCGCTAGAGCGGTAGGCTCTCCTTCGCCATTTTCTCATGCGGATAGTCTGCACGATGCTGCAGAATATCGCCAATACTAAAAGGGATTCAATTACGTATGATAGTGAATACCAGGTTATAAACCTGTCACACCAGGTCGGGGTGTCGATAACTATCTCGGGGTTAATTATGTCCGGCCGTAGTGTATGGCAGGGGTGGGAATCATTCACGGCCTGTGTGGTAGGGGTCAGGGGGGTAGCACCCGTGCGCAACTGAAGGGATCCCGCTGAGATCCAGGTGAGCATGAAGGTTGTCTTCACCTTTCCGTCTTTCTGTATTCTTCTTTTTCTTCCTCTGGAGTTCCAGTAGTTTCTGGAATTCTGTAAATCAAGCATAGTTTCTGTTACTATCTTGTTTAATATCTTGAATGTTAGCATGTCTGTCTTTTAGTGCCAATTTCCCTTTATAAGTGGTCACCATGTGTGACTCCCTCATTTTTTTTTAAACCAAAAATTTGGACTAGACATCTAAGAAAATACTGCCATACTGCGAGCCGTCTCGCAGCCTGTGTCATTTACCACCCTAGTGTTTGAGGATGTAAATAGCAGAGGGAAGCAACCATTGGTTGCCAAAACCAAACCAAAAAAATTTTGAACATAATGAGCCAAAAATGGGGGGTGCGTATGGGCGAGTAAGATTTGGATGGAATCCCCGGGTAGGACGGTGATCAATGCCGTATGTGCTCTACCCGAGAGTAGCTAACCAGAGGCGGGGGGGAGGGGGGGGGTCCTCAGGCAGGGCAGTGATCAATGCCGTTTCTCCACTGCCTGAGCAACCGTCAAGAACGGGCAAAAAATGTGGTCATCGTGGGGGGTTGCTGTAAAAGTTCTACCGTCGAACCAGAAGAGCAGTTATGAACGGGGGCTGGCAAGTTCTCAGCCGTTTCTGCCGATAAGCGTGCTGGCACGTTTTCACAGGTTTCTGCAAACAAATATGGCGTGTGGCTGGGGAACGTCCGAGTTTACAAACAACATATAACAATAACACTTACAAACAAACATTGAACAACATGCAGCAGGTTCCATCAGAAAGGACACCATTTCTCCCAAGCGGTTCCTTTTTAAAACATCATCTGGACACCTCAGTTATCAGTTGCGAACAGGGTCGCAAAGGGGTTCTCGTTTAGGGAGTCAGACTCAAAGTCATCCTCTTCTCCCGGATGCCATACTCTGGAATGGATGAGGGTTGATAAAGTTGCATGGTGTGACTTAGGGTCCATCTCGTCATTTCGGACAAGCCTGTATGTGGTGCCAAAAAGTTGTATCTAATTCTGTGGGGACGGAGTCGTCATCGTAGGGCGGTGGTCTTTGGTGAGGTTTGTTGAGGAATGTGATCAGGAAGGGATCACTCGAACCGTGTTCAGATTCGCTGGGTGTGGGGCCTGTTGCATGTGGATAGTAGGGAGGCATGCTGTGGCTATTGTCTGTGTCACAGTTGCTGTCGCTGCTGCTGTCTGTGGGCGTTCCGGGGCGGAGTCTAGAGTTCGGGGGTGGAGTCGAGGTTGAGTCCGTGGATGGGGTGGGCGTGTTGGGGGAGGGTGGGAATACATGGGCTGTGGGCGGGGTGTGGTCTGCTGCGTCGAGCATGACGTGGGGTGTGTGGTTAGACTGCGAGCCATATGCCTTGAGCTGGTTAATATGGAACCACGCGGTCTTCCCGTTGGGGTACTTAATTTTATACACGGAGGGGCTTACTTTGTCCGCAACGGAGTACGGACCCGAATACTTTGGTGACAGGAACGTGCTGGGGTTGTAAATGGAGAGCATGACCTGCTGTCCTACTTCAAACTCAGTCGCGTGCACTGTCTTGTCAAAACAGGCCTTGCTCTGTTTCCTCCTGGTGCCTAATCTTACTGCGGCTGCTAGCTGAGCCATTTTTACGTTATCGACTAGTTGTTTTACTGCGTTCTCGTGTGTGAGGGCCGTCACTTCGGGGCTGGTCAAGTCATGTCCTAATAAAAATTCTGTCCCTTTCATGGGGCGTCTGGTCATGAGAGTGTGTGGGATGTATCCTGTGGATGTTGAAACGGTGTCACGTAAAAAAATTTATGCAAAAGGGAGAACTGAATCCCAAGTGGCGCTGTTTTGTTGGACCATTTTTGAGGGTTGCTTTTAGGTTCCAAATCATTCGCTCCACGATACCACTTGATTGGGGGGTGGTATGCGATGTGGAATTTTTGGGTAATGCCAAATATCGTGAGGACATTCTTCAAGACACGTCCCATAAAATGGAAACCTTGGTCGGATTCAATGCTGCGGGGGAGTCCCCATCTCATAAAGATATGGTGGGTTAAAATTTTTGAGGTGGTCTTTGCCATGTTAGTTCTAGATGGGAATGCTTCTACCCATTTTGTAAATGTGTCTATTACAACTAAGACGTACTTGTAACCATTCCTGGAAGGGGGCAATGGTCCTATAAAATCAATCTGGAGGTTAGTCCAGGGGCCATTAACGGGGCGGGTGTGCTAAGCTGAGCTTTCTTTGCATATCTGCCCGGATTGTTTTGGGCACAGATAAGGCAATTTTCAACATAGTGCGTGATGTCGTCCTTTAAATTCGGCCACCAACAGAGCTGCCTGAGGTGGGCAGTAGTGGGGTCAATTCCCTGATGCCCATGACTATCATGGAACAAACAAATGAGCTGACTCCTGTCCTGTTCTGGAACCACATAAAGGCTGTCTTTTAGGATCACACCGTCATGTGTGGTCAGTGCATTTTTAAACCTAACGTAAGATGCTGGAAATTTTCCTTTTCAAATCTCCCTGAGATTTCTATCTTGCTCTGGGCCTGCAGTAAATCTTTGATATTAGTCTGTGAGACCTGAACTGCATTCACTGGGGCGCTTTCAGCGGGGGGGTTCCAAAAATGTCCATGTCTGGAACCTGCCTTAGCCAGTGCGTCGGCTTTTACATTTCCAGGTGGGGAGGAACGGTGGTGACTTCGAACTTTTAACGATGCCAAAAATCCCGTCCTGTGCTTTGTCAAAAATGTGCCGGAGCAATGGGGCTGAAGGGAGGGGTTTTCCGTCCGCGGAAACAAATGCTCTTGCTTTCCACAGGGGTAGGAATTCTGTCAGGCTGTTGCAGGCATAGAGGCTGTCCGAGTATATGTCTGCTGGGCTGTGGAAGGAATCTGGGTGATCAACAATGTACGCAATGGCTGCTAGTTCTGCCGCCTGTGCGCCTAAGTGTCCTGGTAGTTTTAAGGAGATTTCTTCTAGCGCGCGTCCCTGCGTGTCCTCGGCAAAGGTGCCGCATCCTGTAATGCGCTTCCTGTCTAATACAGTGGAAGAACCATCCACCTATATTCGTAAAGGTGCGCACGTGTCTGTGTGCTGGGGGCTCTGGGGTGAACTACCTATCTTTCTGGAGGGGGGGGGTTCGATAAAGGGGCCTGTGTTGTGGTGCGGTGAGATGATTTCACATTCATGGGGAGTGCCTGGGTACTGAAGGTTGTCGGCTAGGAAAGTGTGGGTCTTGGTCCTTTTAACAGTGATGTCCCGTCCCTGCAAAAGAAGGGTCCATCTAGCTGCTCTAATGTGGCTAACTGTACCGTCCTTAAGTCGTCCGTCTAGTAAAAGTTGGGTGGGGGTGTGTTCCATGAGGATTGTGATGGGATTTAGTCCGGTGATGCATGAAAAGTATTGGACTGCCCAGAAAACTGCGAGCAGGTGCCTTTCACAGGCCGAAAATCCCTGCTCCACAGGATCTAAAATTCTGGAGGCGTAAGCTACAGGCCTTAACTGTTCGTGCCGTTCCTGGAGGAGCACGGCCGAAAGGGTGCAGTCGGTGCCAGCTATCTCTATCGCATAGGAGGAAAGCGGGTCTGGAACTGCAATGAGTGCACGCTTTAAAATATCTACGGCATCCGTGTGCCGCGGAAGCCATTCCCAGGGGGCTCCTTTCTTTAGGAAGTCTGAGAGGGGTGCTGCCTTGCTGGCGAAACCGTCAATGTGGTTTCGGCAGTAGCCAACCAGTCCTAAAAACGGCCGGAGGGCTGAAACATTCTGGGGAAGGGGCAATTTGACAATCGAGTCAATTCTTTTATGCTCGATCTCGCGTTTACCATGCGTGATAATCGTTCCCAAATATACCACTTTGTTTTCCAAAATTTGGGCTTTCTTGGGGTTCACTTTGCATCCAATTTGCTGTAAGAGTTCCAGGAGTTTGGACAGAAGCTCAATGAGCTATACCTTGGTGTCTGTCTGCAGTAATAGGTCGCCCACATACTGGACCAGACATTCGGGGCAAGAACATTTTGATAATCCATTTGCCAGCTGTCAGTGGAAAATGGAGGGGGAGTTGTGGAATCCTTGTGGAAGGCATGTCCACGTGTACTGCTGTGCTTTAAAAGTGAAGGCAAATTTATACTGGCACGCTTTTGCCAATGGAATGGACCAGAATCCGGACTGACGTCCAAAACTGTAAAATATCGTGAGCTGAGTCCCTGTTTGAGCATGGTCTCGGGACTCGTGGCTACCGTGGGGGCTGCTGCGGGGGTGACTTTGTTGAGTTCCCGGTAATCGATGGTCAGTCGCCATGATCCATCGGGCTTTCTCACTGGCTAAATCGGGGCATTATTAGTGGAGGCTACCGATCTAAGTACGCCTTGTTCTAATAAGCTGTCAATAACCTTTGAGATTTCTCCCTCTGCCTCTGGGGGAAAACCATATTGTTTCTGGGGTCTAGGGTCAGGTCCTGTTATTTGAACTGAACCAACCATCCTGCCGCAGTCATGTTTATGATTTGCAAATGCGGTCCTCTTCTTCTGTAGAACTGCCCTAACCTGTTTGTCTGCGCTAATCTTGGTCGGGTCAAACCAAAAATTGCCGACTGCGCTAATCTTGTTTGTATATTCACCAAGTGTAAGCGTTGCGGGGGCTCTTGCTGACTTTGTTATTTTCCAGACACATTGATTTAGTGGATCAAATGAAAGGTTGTGGGAGTTCATGAAGTCAATGCGCAAAATGTGTTCTGCTGTGTGGTCCAGATTGACCAAAACTATGGGATGTTTTGTGGTAATATTGCCAATTTGAATGGGTACAGGGGCTGTGATGTGTCCCTGTTGTGAGTGGCCTGTGAATTCGCTGAGGGTGATTGTGGCTGTAGTGGGCCACGTGTCTTTTTGGAACATTGTGGAGGAATTAATTGTGGTGCGGGACCCTCCTGTGTCCCAGAGAAATTCGATGGGCTGACCCCGTATTTTTGCTGCAACGACTGGTTGGCTGGACCTATCCCAAAGGGTGTCACAGACCCAACTGGGGGAGCCGAACACTGTAAGTCAGTTCCGTTCAGGTCTGTCTGGTCTGAACGGGAGCTCACACTATGTATGGGCTTTGTCCTGTTTCTATCCAGAGTGCCTGCCTGCTGGGCTCTCTGTGGCTTTCGTGGGGCATTGTATTCTCGTGCAAAGTGTTCTAATTGTCCACAGTTGTAACACTCCTGTGGTTTCTGTGGGGGGCTGTACCTTCCTTCGTTCACCCATGCAGGGTTCTGGTGTGTTTTAACTGCTTGGATATCTGCCTCTGCCTGCTGTTCTTCGGGTTTCCTAATTGCGGGATTGTTTTGGACAGATTGCTCCCAGGAGCGGGACAACCTCTTTAAAACCCATTTTTCATTGTGCGCCTCTTCCGAGGGGTCATAATTGATCCAGGCTTTTTGTCCTGCCTCTGTCGCATGGGAGATAAGGGTGCGTGTCCATTTGGCCATGTTGTCTTGGGACAAATGGGCACAGTCTAAGGTTCCAAAAACGGCTGTAAAATGGATCCACAGGCGTCCAGCAAACGCTGTGGGGTGTTCGGTTTTCTTCTGCCTGCACTTATTCAGGCCTTCTACTGTGTCACCTCTGTTGTAACCGATCGCATCTAGGATCGGTGTGCATCTCTGCAAGGGTGCCAACTCTTACATTCTGTGGGTCGGGAAGGGCTGCTACGACCGAAGGGTCTAAACCCACAACTGTGAGCTTCATTTGCTCACACTCGTCCAGGCCGTACATGGTAGCCTGCTGCTTCACTCTAGCAAAGAAGTGGTGGGAGTCTGAGGTGGGGAGGAACGATGTGATCTTTTCGCACACGTCCCGTAATTGGGTCACGGTTAAAGGGGTGGTGTAAAGGAATTCTGCGTCTCCTTCCGATGTGACTGTGCGGTGGGTAGTGACTGGATTCATGGGTGCCTAATCTATCTGCTCTGTGGGGTGTTGGGGTGCTTTTCTCTTTTGGGGCTTTCCTTGCGCACATGTTCCCTGAACATACATATGCGCGGTTTTGTTTAATTCTTGCCAATCAGGGCCGTCTTCCTCATCTAATTGGGATACAAAGGTGCTCTGAAACCCATTTTGCACTGGAAGCAAAGACTGCAGTTCCGCAATCTGCTTCCGGCACTTTGCGTGATCTAATGAGCTTTGTCTGTGCTCTGTGGTGGCAGCATGGAGTGCTCTTAATGCTGCTTTTAAATTGCTGCACTGCCTTTGCAATGCCTACACCTGTTTCTCTGTCTCTTCTCTGACAAGGACTGCACGTTGCGTATCCTGATAGGCCTTTTCGTACTGGGTTTGGAAGCTGCTCAGATGCGTCAGACAAGACTGGTGTGCCCTTTTGGCATCATCCACTTCTCCGTCCTTTGCTGCCAACTTCCTTCGCAAATCTATATTCTCTCTCTTGATCTCACTGACATCGACCTTGCTCATTCGATGTCTCTCTTCTATCTCTTTGAGGAGCGTCCGAACGACCTCCTCTGTGCCTCGCAATTGAGCCAGACAGGACACGATTGCTATCGGCTTGCGAGCGTTCCCTAAGCTCTTCTTATGGATTTCGCTCAGGTTCTCCCACCAAGTATGTCCTATACTCCTGGGACCTGTTTCCTCATTATCACAGAATTCACTCCAAAGGGGCCATCCTTTCCCTTTGAGACATTTTCTGACCTCTTCTTCCCAAACGGGACACTGTCCTACTCTGCCGCTGTTCGCTGCGACCTCAAACTCCTGAAGGTTCATGAGGCGTTCCATTGCCTTCATTGCCATTTTTCTTATCTGAATGCTCTCTTTTAAAATTTGGAACGAGGGGTACTAAGGCGGTGCTGTAAACACGGGTACGGCGTTCGCTACTTTCCGGAATACAAACTCCCGACAGTTTTTCGCAACAAAAATCTATCAGTTTTATCTTACAGCCTGTTAGTTACGCATGCATTAACACGCTTCCGAATTATGAGGATTGATCAGAACTGCTTAAACACTTGTGGTATTTCTGTTCCCAATTGGATTCTAATTCAGGTTTTGGGTTCTCCTGGAGTGGTTAGGCCACTTCTAAGTCGGGCCCCGGCGGAGTCGCCAGTAAATGTTGCTAACTTTGGTTGGCTCTTAATTCATTGCCCGTTGGGTCTTTTCTGAATTTGCTCTGTTACTATGACCTTTGCTCTAGAGCCGCCAGGTATCTTTATAATACAGGGTTCAAGTTCAAGTACTGATCAATAACTCAACACACCAATTAGTAAGATTCAAATCAAAACACATTTATTACACACAGTAAATCACTACTCATGCATATAACTCTACTTCCTAGACTATCTCTATCGCTAAAAGGCCTATACTTAGTTTCGGCACTGACGCACCAGGTCAGGGGAACAAATGGCCTTTTGTTCGATTCTGAGTCTGCAGGATTCGAAAGCTGGTATGGACTGGTAGCTAGGAGCGCCGATCTCGTAGCGTGCGTTGACTGGAGACTTACTTGGTTGTTGCGGCAGCTAGGCAGTTCAAGGGTTGATTCAAGTTGCTGAGTGACGCTGCCAAGAAGGACAAATTGAATTTGGGGGCTCTATAGTTCCCAGGGGCTTTGCGCCGTTCGGGGGAGACCCCGTATCTGGTTCCAAGTGTTTGGACTACGTTCCGATCACTTGGATCGATTTCTCCAATACTGGAGCCGTTCCCTGATCGCTGGGCGGTCCCTGAGTGTCCGTTGGCCTTCCTTTGTCTTGGCTCCTGCTGGCGCCGAGGAGTCTGGCTTGGCCTTATTCACCTTAAATGTTTCAATTGTTCCCGGGGATCGCTCATTAGTATGCAGATGGCTGTTGGTTTCAGTGCTGTCTGGGTTTCTGCAAGTTCTAATACACAGGAGACTTTGCACCTGCTAGTTTTTCCTGGCTTGGCTGAATTTCCCTGCATTCTTTGCGGATCTCCATTTTAAGTCGGGAAGTGGCCAACCCAGGTGGCTACAGGTGACACGACCACAGGGGGGCATTACACCAACCCATATATAAAGGACATCACACACATGATCTGTCTCTTTCCAGTGGAGACAGTCAGTTAGTACAGACACAGGGTTGATTCAATATTAGACCCACCACGTGGATTGCAGCAACTGGTTAGTCAGTCTGGGTAGCTATAGTAGGATTAGCAGTAGTGTCGAACCCAAGTAAGAGAAGTGGAAATGGTTTAATAAACGTGTTGAAGTTATCTCCACGTCTGAAGCTTCCTTTGCCAAGTGCACCACAAGGAAGCCACTTATGTCACACCTATAACATAACAAATCAGGGAATGCACACCAAATCTGTACAGGAGAAAGACACGCAAAAATCTGTACAGGGGAAAGGCACACTCAATGTGTACAAGGGAAAGACCGACTCAATTCTGTACAGGGGAAAGACAGACTTAATTCTGGTCCGGGGAAAGACACACCCAAATCTGCACAGGAGAAAGACACACTCAATCTGGACAAGGGAAAGACCGACTCAAATCTGTACAGGGGAAAGACACACCCAAATCTGTACAGGGGAAAGGCAAACTCAAATCTGTACAGGCGAAAGTGACACTCAATTCTGTAGAGAGTAAAGACCCACTCAATCTGTACAGGGTAAAGGCACACTCAAATCTATACAGGGGAAAAACTGACTCAATTCAGTATAGCAGAAAGGCAAACTCAAATCTGGACAGGGGAAAGTCACACTAAAATGTGTACAAGGGAAAGTGACACTCAATTCTGTAGAGGGTAAAGACCCACTCAATCTGTTGAGGGGAAAGACATACCCAAATCTGTACAGGGGAAAGGCACACTCAATTCTGTACAAGGGAAAGACACAACAGTTCTGTGCAGGGGAAAGACATACCCAAATCTGTACAGAGGAAAGACATACCCAAATCTGGACAGGGGAAAGACACACTCAAACCTGTACAGGGCAAAGACACGCAAAAATCTGGACGGGGACAGACCGACTCAATTCGGTACAAGGGGAAAGGCACACAAACATCTGTATAGGGTATAGACCGTCCCAATTCTGTACAGGGGAAACACCCACTCAGCTCTGTAAAGGGGAAACACACACCCAAACCTGTCCAGGGCAAAGACACAAAATCTGGACGGGGACAGACCGACTCAATTCTGTACAGGGGAAAAACTGACTCAAATCTGTACAGGGGAAAGACACACCCAAACATGTACAGGGGAAAGGCACACTCAAAACTGTACAGGCGAATGTGACACTCAATTCTGTAGAGAGTAAAGACACACTCAATCTGTACAGGGTAAAGGCACACTCAAATCTATACAGGGGAAAAACTGACTCAATTCAGTACAGCAGAAAGGCAAACTCAAATCTGGACAGGGGAAAGACACACTAAAATGTGTACAAGGGAAAGTGACACTCAATTCTGTAGAGGGTAAAGACCCACTCAATCTGGACAGGGGAAAGACATACCCAAATCTGTACAGGGGAAAGGCACACTCAATTCTGTACAAGGGAAAGTGACACTCAATTCTGTACACGGGAAAGACACACTCAAATGTGTTCAAGGGAAAGTGACACTCAATTCTGTAGAGGGTAAAGACCCACTCAATCTGGACAGGGTAAAGCCACACTCAAATCTGTACAGGGAAAAGACACGCAAAAAACCTGTACCGGGAAAGACCAACTCAATTTGGTACAGCGGAAAGGCACACTCAGCTCTGTACAGGGAAAAGACAGACTCAATTCTATGCAGGGGAGCACACACACAATTCTGTACAGGGGAAAGTCATACCCAAACCTGTTCAGCGGAAAGACACACAAATATCTATAAAGATCAAAGACACACAATTTAGTACAGTGGAAAATTTGTCTCAAATCTGTACTGGGGACAGACACACTCAAATCTGTACAGGGTAAAGACACACTCAATTCTGTACAGGGGAAAGACACACTAAATTATTTACAGGGGAAAGACATACCCAAACCTGTATCGGGTAAAGACACGCAAAAACCTGGACAAGGGAAAGACCGACTCAATTCTGTACAGGGAAAAGACAGACTCAAATCTGTACAGGGGACATACACACTCAAATCTGCACAGGGGACATACACACTCAAATCTGCACAGGGGACATACACACTCAAATCTGTACAGGGTAAAGACACACTGAAATCTGTGCAGAGCAAAGACCTACTCAAATCTGTACAGGGAAAAGACACACTCAACTCTGTACAGGGGACATACACACTCAAACCTGTACAGGGTAAAGACGCACACAAATCTGTACAGGGGACAAACACACTCAAATCTGTACAGGGTAACGGCACACTCAAATCTGTACAGGGGACATACACACTCAAATCTGTACAGGGGACAGACACACTCAAATCTGTACCGGGTAACGACACACTCAAATCTGTACAGGGGACATACACACTCAAATCTATACTGGGGAGATACACACTCAAATCTGTACAGTGGACATACACACACAAATCTGATCAGGGTAAAGACACACTCAAATCTGTACAGGGGACATACACACTCAAATCTGTACAGGGGACATACACACTCAAATCTGTACAGGGTAACGACACACTCAAATCTGTACAGGGGACATACACACTCAAATCGGTACAGTGGACATACACACTCAAATCTGTACAGGGGACATACACACTCAAATCCGTACAGGGTAACAACACACTCGAATCCGTACAGGGGACATACACACTCAAATCTGTACAGGGTAACGACACACTCAAATCTGTACAGGGGACATACACACTAAAATCTGGACAGGGTAACGACACACTCAAATATGTACAGCGGACATATACACTCAAATCTGTACGGGGGACATACACACTCAAATCTGAACAGGGGACATACACACTCAATTCTGTACAGGGGAAAGACACACTAAAATCTGTACAGGGCATATGCACACTCACATCTGTCCAGGGGACATACACAATCAAATCTGTACAGGGGACATACACACTCAAATCTGTAGAGGGTAACGACACACTCAAATCTGTACAGGGGACATACACACTCAAATCTGTACAGGGGACATACACACTCAAATCTGTACAGGGGACATACACACTCAAATCTGTACAGGGGACATACACACTCAAATCCGTACAGGGTAACGACACACTCAAATCCGTACAGGAAACATACACAGTCAAATCTGTATAGGGTCACGACACACTCAAATCTGTACAGGGGACATACACACTAAAATCTGTACAAAGGACATACACACTCAAATCTGTACAGGGAAACGACGCACTCAAATCTGTACACGGGACATACACACTCAAATCTGTACAGGGGACATACACACTCAAATCTGTACAGGGGACATACACACTCAAATCCGTACAGGGTAACAACACACTCGAATCCGTACAGGGGACATACACACTAAAATCTGGACAGGGTAACGACACACTCAAATATGTATAGCGGACATATACACTCAAATCTGTACAGGGGACATACACACTCAAATCTGTACAGGGGACATACACACTCATTTCTGTACAGGGGAAAGACACACTAAAATCTGTACAGGGGGCATACACACTCAAATCTGTAGTGGGGACATACACACTAAAATCTGTACAGGGGACATACACACTCAAATCTGTACAGGGGACAAACACACTAAAATCTGTACAGGGGACATACACACTAAAATCATACAGGGCATATGCACACTCAAATCTGTCCAGGGGACATACACAATCAAATCTGTACAGGGGACATACACACTCAAATCTGTACAGGGGACATGCACACTCAAATCTGTACAGGGGACAAACACACTAAAATCTGTACAGGGGACATACACACTAAAATCTGTACAGGGCACATACACACTCAAATCTGTCCAGGGGACATACACACTCAAATCTGTACAGGGGACATACACACTCAAATCTGTACAGGGGACATACAAACTCAAATCTGTACAGGGGACATACACACTCAAATCTGTACAGGGGACCTACACACTCAAATCTGTACAGGGGACATACACACTCAAATCTGTACAGGGGACATACACACTCAAATCTGTACAGGAGACATACACACTTAAATCTGTACAGGGGACATACACACTCAAATCTGTAAAGGGGACATATACACTCAAATCTGTACAGGGGACATACACACTCAAATCTATACAGGGGACATACACACACAAATCTAATCAGGGTAAAGACACACTCAAATCTGTACAGGGGACATACACACTCAAATCTGTACAGGGGACATACACACTCAAATCTGTCCAGGGTAACGACACACTCGAATCTGTACAGGGGACATACACACTCAAATCCGTACAGGAGACATACACACTCAAATATGTACAGGGAACATACACACTCAAATCTGTACAGGGGACATACACACTCAAATCTGTACAGGGTAAAGACACACTCAAATCTGTACAGGGGACATACACACTCAAATCTGTACAGGGTAACGACACACACAAATCTGCACAGGGGACATACACACTCAAATGTGTACAGGGGACATACACACTCAAATCTGTACAGGGGACATACACACTCAAATCTGTACAGGGGACATACACACCCAAATCTGTACAGGGGACATACACACTCAAATCTGTACAGGGGACATACACACTCAAATCTGTACAGGGTAAAGACACACTCAAATCTGTACAGGGGGCATACACACTCAAATCTGTACAGGGGACATACACACTCAATTCTGTACAGGGGAAAGACACACTCAAATTTGTACAGGGTAAAGACACACTCAAATCTGTACAGGGGACATACACACTCAAATCTGTACAGGGGACATACACACTCAAATCTGTACAGGGGACATACACACTCAATACTGTACAGGGGAAAGACACACTCATCTGTACAGGGGACATACGCACTCAAATCTGTACAGGGGACATACACACTCAAATCTGTACAGGGGACATACACACGCAAATCTGTACAGGGGACATACACACTCAAATCTGTACATGGTAAAGACACACTCAAATCTGTACAGGGGACATACACACTCAAATCTGTACAGGGGACATACACACTCAAATCTGTACAGGGGACATACACACTCAAATCTGTACATGGTAAAGACACACTCAAATCTGTACAGGGGACATACACACTCAAATCTGTACAGGGTAACGACACACTCAAATCTGTACAGGGGACATACACACTCAAATCTGTACAGGGGACATACACACTCAAATCTGTACAGGGGACAAACACACTCAAATCTGTACAAAGGACATACACACTCAAATCTATACAGGGTAACGACACACTCAAATCTGTACAGGG
The DNA here is from genome assembly GCF_047496885.1 of Scyliorhinus torazame. Taxonomy (NCBI): domain Eukaryota; kingdom Metazoa; phylum Chordata; class Chondrichthyes; order Carcharhiniformes; family Scyliorhinidae; genus Scyliorhinus; species Scyliorhinus torazame. Next base: position 41,197,028 of record NC_092710.1, on the reverse strand, counting down.
GACATACACACTTAAATCTGTACAGGGGACATACACACTAAAATCTGTACAGGTTAACGACACACTCAAATCTGTACAGCGGACATACACACTCGAATCTGTACAGGGGACATACACACTCAAATCTGTACAGGGGACATACACACTCAAATCTGTACATGGTAAAGGCACACTCAAATCTGTACAGGGGACATACACACTCGAATCTGTACAGGGGACATACACACTCAAATCTGTACAGGGGACATACACACTCAAATCTGTACATGGTAAAGGCACACTCAAATCTGTACAGGGGACATACAAACTCACATCCGTACAGGGTAAAGCCACACTCAAATCTGTACAGGGGACATACACACTCAAATCTGTACAGGGGACATACACACTCAAATCTGTACAGGGTAAAGACACACTCAAATCTGTACAAAGGACATACACACTCAAATCTGTACAGGTTAACGACACACTCAAAACTGTACAGGGGACATACACACTCAAATCTGTAGAGGGGACATACACACTCAAATCTGTACAGGGGACATACACACTCAAATCTGTACCGGGTAACGACACACTCAAATCTGTACAGGGGAAATACACACTCAAATCTGTACAGGTGACATACACACTCATATCTGTACAGGGTAACGACACACTCAAATCTGTACAGGGGACAAACGCACTCAAATCTGTACAGGGGACATACACACTCAAATCTGTACAGGGGACATACACACTCAAATCTGTACAGGGTCACGACACACTCAAATCGGTACAGGGGACATACACACTCAAATCTGTATAGGGTAACGACACACTCAAATCTGTACAGGAGACATACACACTCAAATCTGTACAGGGGACATACACACTCAAATCCGTACAGGGGACATACACACTCAAATCCGTACAGGGTAACAACACACTCAAATCCGTACAGGGGACATACACACTCAAATCCGTACAGGGTAACAACACACTCAAATCTGTACAGGGGACATACACACTAAAATCTGGACAGGGTAACGACACACTCAAATATGTACAGCGGACATATACACTCAAATCTGTACGGGGGACATACACACTCAAATCTGAACAGGGGACATACACACTCAATTCTGTACAGGGGAAAGACACACTCAAATCTGTACAGGGCATATGCACACTCAAATCTGTCCAGGGGACATACACAATCAAATCTGTACAGGGGACATACACACTCAAATCTGTACAGGGGACATACACACTCAAATCTGTACAGGGGACATACACACTCAAATCTGTACAGGGGACATACACACTCAAATCAGTACAGGGTAACGACACACTCAAATCCGTACAGGGGACATACACAGTCAAATCTGTATAGGTCACGACACACTCAAATCTGTACAGGGGACATACACACTAAAATCTGTACAAAGGACATACACACTCAAATTTCTACAGGGTAACGACACACTCAAATCTGTACAGGGGACATACACACTCAAATCTGTACAGGGGACATACACACTCAAATCTGTACAGGGTAAAGACACACTAAAATCTGTACAGGGGGCATACACACTCAAATCTGTACAGGGGACATGCACACTCAATGCTGTACAGGGGAAAGACACACTCATCTGTACAGGGGACATACGCACTCAAATCTGTACAGGGGACATACACACTCAAATCTGTACAGGGGACATACACACGCAAATCTGTACTGGGGATATACACACTCAAATCTGTACAGGGGACATACACACTCAAATCTGTACATGGTAAAGACACACTCAAATCTGTACAGGGGACATACACACTCAAATCTGTACAGGGTAACGACACACTCAAATCTGTACAGGGGACATACACACTCAAATCGGTACAGTGGACATACACACTCAAATCTGTACAGGGGACATACACACTCAAATATGTACAGGGGACATACACACTCAAATCTGTACAGGGGACATACACACTCAAATCTGTACAGGGTAAAGACACACTCAAATCTGTACAGGGGACATACACACTCAAATCTGTACAGGGTAACGACACACTCAAATCTGCACAGGGGACATACACACTCAAATCTGTACAGGGGACATACACACTCAAATCTGTACAGGGATCATACACACTCAAATCTGTACAGGGGACATACACACCCAAATCTGTACAGGGGACATACACACTCAAATCTGTACAGGGGACATACACACTCAAATCTGTACAGGGTAAAGACACACTCAAATCTGTACAGGGGGCATACACACTCAAATCTGTACAGGGGACATACACACTCAATTCTGTACAGGGGAAAGACACACTCAAATCTGTACAGGGGACATAAACACTCAAATCTGTACAGGGGACATACACACTCAAATCTGCACAGGGGACGTAGACACTCAAATGTGTACAGGGGACATACACACTCAAATCTGTACAGGGGACATACGCACTCAAATCTGTACTGGGGACATACACACTCAAATCTGTACAGGGGACATACACACGCAAATCTGTACAGGGGACATACACACTCAAATCGGTACAGGGGACATACACACTCAAATCTGTACAGGGGTCATACACACTCAAATCTGTACAGGGGACATACACACTCAAATCTGCACAGGGGACATACACACTCAAATGTGTACAGGGGACATACACACTCAAATTTGTACATGGTAAAGACACACTCAAATATGTACAGGGGACATACACACTCAAATCTGTACAGGGGGCATACACACTCAAATGTGTACAGGGGACATACACACACAAATCTGTACATGGTAAAGACACACTCAAATCTGTACAGGGGACATACACACGCAAATCTGTACAGGGGACATACACACTCAAATCGGTACAGGGGACATACACACTCAAATCTGTACAGGGTAACGACACACTCAAATGTGTACAGGGGACATACACACTCAAATCTGTACAGGGGACATACACACTCAAATGTGTACAGGGGACATACACACTCAAATTTGTACATGGTAAAGGCACACTCAAATATGTACAGGGGACATACACACTCAAATCTGTACAGGGGGCATACACACTCAAATGTGTACAGGGGACATACACACACAAATCTGTACATGGTAAAGACACACTCAAATATGTACAGGGGACATACACACTCAAATCTGTACAGGGTAACGACACACTCAAATCTGTACAGGGGACATACACACTCAAATCTGTACAGGGGTCATACACACTCAAATCTGTACAGGGGACATACACACTCAAATCTGTACAGGGGACATACACACTCAAATCTGTACAGGGTAACGACACACTCAAATCTGTTCAGGGGACATACACACTCAAATCTGTACAGGGGACATGCACACTCAAATCTGTACATGTTAAAGACACACTCAAATCAGTACAGGGGACATACAAACTCACATCCGTACCGGGTAAAGGCACACTCAAATCTGTACAGGGGACATACACACTCGAATCTGTACAGGGGACATACACACTCAAATCTGTACAGGGGACATACACACTCAAATCTGTACATGGTAAAGGCACACTCAAATCTGTACAGGGGACATACAAACTCACATCCGTACAGGGTAAAGCCACACTCAAATCTGTACAGGGGACATACACACTCAAATCTGTACAGGGGACATACACACTCAAATCTGTACAGGGTAAAGACACACTCAAATCTGTACAAAGGACATACACACTCAAATCTGTACAGGTTAACGACACACTCAAAACTGTACAGGGGACATACACACTCAAATCTGTAGAGGGGACATACACACTCAAATCTGTACAGGGGACATACACACTCAAATCTGTACCGGGTAACGACACACTCAAATCTGTACAGGGGAAATACACACTCAAATCTGTACAGGTGACATACACACTCATATCTGTACAGGGTAACGACACACTCAAATCTGTACAGGGGACAAACGCACTCAAATCTGTACAGGGGACATACACACTCAAATCTGTACAGGGGACATACACACTCAAATCTGTACAGGGTCACGACACACTCAAATCGGTACAGGGGACATACACACTCAAATCTGTATAGGGTAACGACACACTCAAATCTGTACAGGAGACATACACACTCAAATCTGTACAGGGGACATACACACTCAAATCCGTACAGGGGACATACACACTCAAATCCGTACAGGGTAACAACACACTCAAATCCGTACAGGGGACATACACACTCAAATCCGTACAGGGTAACAACACACTCAAATCTGTACAGGGGACATACACACTAAAATCTGGACAGGGTAACGACACACTCAAATATGTACAGCGGACATATACACTCAAATCTGTACGGGGGACATACACACTCAAATCTGAACAGGGGACATACACACTCAATTCTGTACAGGGGAAAGACACACTCAAATCTGTACAGGGCATATGCACACTCAAATCTGTCCAGGGGACATACACAATCAAATCTGTACAGGGGACATACACACTCAAATCTGTACAGGGGACATACACACTCAAATCTGTACAGGGGACATACACACTCAAATCTGTACAGGGGACATACACACTCAAATCAGTACAGGGTAACGACACACTCAAATCCGTACAGGGGACATACACAGTCAAATCTGTATAGGTCACGACACACTCAAATCTGTACAGGGGACATACACACTAAAATCTGTACAAAGGACATACACACTCAAATTTCTACAGGGTAACGACACACTCAAATCTGTACAGGGGACATACACACTCAAATCTGTACAGGGGACATACACACTCAAATCTGTACAGGGTAAAGACACACTAAAATCTGTACAGGGGGCATACACACTCAAATCTGTACAGGGGACATGCACACTCAATGCTGTACAGGGGAAAGACACACTCATCTGTACAGGGGACATACGCACTCAAATCTGTACAGGGGACATACACACTCAAATCTGTACAGGGGACATACACACGCAAATCTGTACTGGGGATATACACACTCAAATCTGTACAGGGGACATACACACTCAAATCTGTACATGGTAAAGACACACTCAAATCTGTACAGGGGACATACACACTCAAATCTGTACAGGGTAACGACACACTCAAATCTGTACAGGGGACATACACACTCAAATCGGTACAGTGGACATACACACTCAAATCTGTACAGGGGACATACACACTCAAATATGTACAGGGGACATACACACTCAAATCTGTACAGGGGACATACACACTCAAATCTGTACAGGGTAAAGACACACTCAAATCTGTACAGGGGACATACACACTCAAATCTGTACAGGGTAACGACACACTCAAATCTGCACAGGGGACATACACACTCAAATCTGTACAGGGGACATACACACTCAAATCTGTACAGGGATCATACACACTCAAATCTGTACAGGGGACATACACACCCAAATCTGTACAGGGGACATACACACTCAAATCTGTACAGGGGACATACACACTCAAATCTGTACAGGGTAAAGACACACTCAAATCTGTACAGGGGGCATACACACTCAAATCTGTACAGGGGACATACACACTCAATTCTGTACAGGGGAAAGACACACTCAAATCTGTACAGGGGACATAAACACTCAAATCTGTACAGGGGACATACACACTCAAATCTGCACAGGGGACGTAGACACTCAAATGTGTACAGGGGACATACACACTCAAATCTGTACAGGGGACATACGCACTCAAATCTGTACTGGGGACATACACACTCAAATCTGTACAGGGGACATACACACGCAAATCTGTACAGGGGACATACACACTCAAATCGGTACAGGGGACATACACACTCAAATCTGTACAGGGGTCATACACACTCAAATCTGTACAGGGGACATACACACTCAAATCTGCACAGGGGACATACACACTCAAATGTGTACAGGGGACATACACACTCAAATTTGTACATGGTAAAGACACACTCAAATATGTACAGGGGACATACACACTCAAATCTGTACAGGGGGCATACACACTCAAATGTGTACAGGGGACATACACACACAAATCTGTACATGGTAAAGACACACTCAAATCTGTACAGGGGACATACACACGCAAATCTGTACAGGGGACATACACACTCAAATCGGTACAGGGGACATACACACTCAAATCTGTACAGGGTAACGACACACTCAAATGTGTACAGGGGACATACACACTCAAATCTGTACAGGGGACATACACACTCAAATGTGTACAGGGGACATACACACTCAAATTTGTACATGGTAAAGGCACACTCAAATATGTACAGGGGACATACACACTCAAATCTGTACAGGGGGCATACACACTCAAATGTGTACAGGGGACATACACACACAAATCTGTACATGGTAAAGACACACTCAAATATGTACAGGGGACATACACACTCAAATCTGTACAGGGTAACGACACACTCAAATCTGTACAGGGGACATACACACTCAAATCTGTACAGGGGTCATACACACTCAAATCTGTACAGGGGACATACACACTCAAATCTGTACAGGGGACATACACACTCAAATCTGTACAGGGTAACGACACACTCAAATCTGTTCAGGGGACATACACACTCAAATCTGTACAGGGGACATGCACACTCAAATCTGTACATGTTAAAGACACACTCAAATCAGTACAGGGGACATACAAACTCACATCCGTACCGGGTAAAGCCACACTCAAATCTGTACAGGGGACATACACACTCAAATCTGTACAGGGTAAAGACACACTCAAATCTGTACAAAGGACATGCACACTCAAATCTGTACAGGTTAACGACACACTCAAATCTGTACAGGTTAACGACACACTCAAATCTGTACAGGGGACATACACACTCAAATCTGTAGAGGGGACATACACACTCAAATCTGTACAGGGGACATACACACTCAAATCTGTACCGGGTAACGACACACTCAAATCTGTACAGGGGACATACACACTCAAATCTGTACAGGGTAACGACACACACAAATCTGTACAGGGGACATACACATTCAAATCTGTACAGGGGACATACACACTCAAATCTGTACAGGTGACATACACACTCATATCTGTACAGGGTAACGACACACTCAAATCTGTACAGGGGACATACACATTCAAATCTGTACAGGGGACATACACACTCAAATCTGTACATGGTAACGACACACTCAAATCTGTACAGGGGACATACACACTCAAATCTGTACAGGGGACAAACGCACTCAAATCTGTACAGGGGACATACACACTCAAATCTGTACAGGGGACATACACATTCAAATCTGTACAGGGGACATACACACTCAAATCTGTACATGGTAACGACACACTCAAATCTGTACAGGGGACATACACACTCAAATCTGTACAGGGGACAAACGCACTCAAATCTGTACAGGGGACATACACACTCAAATCTGTACAGGGGACATACACACTCAAATCTGTACAGGGTCACGACACACTCAAATCTGTACACGGGACATACACACTCAAATCTGTATAGGGTAACGACACACTCAAATGTGTACAGGGGACATACACACTCAAATCTGTACAGGGGACATACACACTCAAATGTGTACAGGGGACATACACACTCAAATCTGTACATGGTAAAGACACACTCAAATCTGAACAGGGGACATACACACTCAAATATGTACAGGGGACATACACACTCAAATCTGTACAGGGTAACGACACACTCAAATCTGTACAGGGGACATACACACTCAAATCTGTACAGGGTAAAGACACACTCAAATCTGTACAAAGGATATACACACTCAAATCTGTACAGGGTAACGACACACTCAAATCTGTACAGGGGACATACACACTCAAATCTGTACCGGGTAACGACACACTAAAATCTGTACAGGGGACATACACACTCAAATCTGTACAGGGGACATACACACTCAAATCTGTACAGGGGACATACACACTCAAATCTGTACAGGGTAAAGACACACTCAAATCTGTACAGGGGACATACAAACTCACATCCGTACAGGGTAAAGCCACACTCAAATCTGTACAGGGGACATACACACTCAAATCTGTAAAGGGGACATACACACTCAAATCTGTACAGGGTAACGACACACTCAAATGTGTACAGGGGACATACACACTCAAATCTGTACAGGGGACATACACACTCAAATCGGTACAGGGGACATACACACTCAAATCTGTACAGGGTAACGACACACTCAAATGTGTACAGGGGACATACACACTCAAATCTGTACAGGGGTCATACACACTCAAATCTGTACAGGGGACATACACACTCAAATCTGTACAGGGGACATACACACTCAAATGTGTACAGGGGACATACACACTCAAATTTGTACATGGTAAAGACACACTCAAATATGTACAGGGGACATACACACTCAAATCTGTACAGGGGGCATACACACTCAAATGTGTACAGGGGACATACACACACAAATCTGTACATGGTAAAGACACACTCAAATCTGTACAGGGGACATACACACGCAAATCTGTACAGGGGACATACACACTCAAATCGGTACAGGGGACATACACACTCAAATCTGTACAGGGTAACGACACACTCAAATGTGTACAGGGGACATACACACTCAAATCTGTACAGGGGACATACACACTCAAATGTGTACAGGGGACATACACACTCAAATTTGTACATGGTAAAGACACACTCAAATATGTACAGGGGACATACACACTCAAATCTGTACATGGGGCATACACACTCAAATGTGTACAGGGGACATACACACACAAATCTGTGCATGGTAAAGACACACTCAAATATGTACAGGGGACATACACACTCAAATCTGTACAGGGTAACGACACACTCAAATCTGTACAGGGGACATACACACTCAAATCTGTACAGGGGTCATACACACTCAAATCTGTACAGGGGACATACACACTCAAATCTGTACAGGGTACATACACACTCAAATCTGTACAGGGGACATACACACTCAAATCTGTACAGGGTAACGACACACTCAAATCTGTTCAGGGGACATACACACTCAAATCTGTACAGGGGACATACACACTCAAATCTGTACAGGGGACATGCACACTCAAATCTGTACATGTTAAAGACACACTCAAATCAGTACAGGGGACATACAAACTCACATCCGTACCGGGTAAAGCCACACTCAAATCTGTACAGGGGACATACACACTCAAATCTGTACAGGGGACATACACACTCAAATCTGTACAGGGTAAAGACACACTCAAATCTGTACAAAGGACATACACACTCAAATCTGTACAGGTTAACGACACACTCAAATCTGTACAGGTTAACGACACACTCAAATCTGTACAGGGGACATACACACTCAAATCTGTAGAGGGGACATACACACTCAAATCTGTACAGGGGACATACACACTCAAATCTGTACCGGGTAACGACACACTCAAATCTGTACAGGGGACATACACACTCAAATCTGTACAGGGGACATACACACTCAAATCTGTACAGGGTAACGACACACACAAATCTGTACAGGGGACATACACATTCAAATCTGTACAGGGGACATACACACTCAAATCTGTACAGGGGACATACACACTCATATCTGTACAGGGTAACGACACACTCAAATCTGTACAGGGGACATACACATTCAAATCTGTACAGGGGACATACACACTCAAATCTGTACATGGTAACGACACACTCAAATCTGTACAGGGGACATACACACTCAAATCTGTACAGGGGACAAACGCACTCAAATCTGTACAGGGGACATACACACTCAAATCTGTACAGGGGACATACACATTCAAATCTGTACAGGGGACATACACACTCAAATCTGTACATGGTAACGACACACTCAAATCTGTACAGGGGACATACACACTCAAATCTGTACAGGGGACAAACGCACTCAAATCTGTACAGGGGACATACACACTCAAATCTGTACAGGGGACATACACACTCAAATCTGTACAGGGTCACGACACACTCAAATCTGTACACGGGACATACACACTCAAATCTGTATAGGGTAACGACACACTCAAATGTGTACAGGGGACATACACACTCAAATCTGTACAGGGGACATACACACTCAAATGTGTACAGGGGACATACACACTCAAATCTGTACATGGTAAAGACACACTCAAATCTGAACAGGGGACATACACACTCAAATATGTACAGGGGACATACACACTCAAATCTGTACAGGGTAACGACAGACTCAAATCTGTACAGGGGACATACACACTCAAATCTGTACAGGGGACATACACACTCAAATCTGTACAGGGTAACGACACACTCAAATCTGTACAGGGGACATACACACTAAAATCTGTACAGGGGACATACACACTAAAATCTGTACAGGGTTAAGACACACTCAAATCTGTACAGCGGACATACACTCTCAAATCTGTACAGGGGACATACACACTCAAATCTGTACAGGGGACATACACACTCAAATCTGTACAGGGTAAAGACACACTCAAATCTGTACAGGGGACATACAAACTCACATCCGTACAGGGTAAAGCCACACTCAAATCTGTACAGGGGACATACACACTCAAATCTGTACAGGGGACATACACACTCAAATCTGTACAGGGTAAAGACACACTCAAATCTGTAAAGGGGACATACACACTCAAATCTGTACAGGGTAACGACACACTCAAATCTGTACTGGGGACATACACACTCAAATCTGTACAGGGGACATACACACGCAAATCTGTACAGGGGACAGACACACTCAAATCGGTACAGGGGACATACACACTCAAATCTGTACAGGGTAACGACACACTCAAATGTGTACAGGGGACATACACACTCAGATCTGTACAGGGGTCATACACACACAAATCTGTACATGGTAAAGACACACTCAAATCTGTACAGGGGACATACACACGCAAATCTGTACAGGGGACATACACACTCAAATCGGTACAGTGGAAATACACACTCAAATCTGTACAGGGTAACGACACACTCAAATGTGTACAGGGGACATACACACTCAAATCTGTACAGGGGACATACACACTCAAATGTGTACAGGGGACATACACACTCAAATTTGTACATGGTAAAGACACACTCAAATATGTACAGGGGACATACACACTCAAATCTGTACATGGGGCATACACACTCAAATGTGTACAGGGGACATACACACACAAATCTGTACATGGTAAAGACACACTCAAATATGTACAGGGGACATACACACTCAAATCTGTACAGGGTAACGACACACTCAAATCTGTACAGGGGACATACACACTCAAATCTGTACAGGGGTCATACACACTCAAATCTGTACAGGGGACATACACACTCAAATCTGTACAGGGGACATACACACTCAAATCTGTACAGGGGACATGCACACTCAAATCTGTACATGTTAAAGACACACTCAAATCAGTACAGGGGACATACAAACTCACATCCGTACCGGGTAAAGCCACACTCAAATCTGTACAGGGGACATACACACTCAAATCTGTACAGGGGACATACACACTCAAATCTGTACAGGGTAAAGACACACTCAAATCTGTACAAAGGACATACACACTCAAATCTGTACAGGTTAACGACACACTCAAATCTGTACAGGTTAACGACACACTCAAATCTGTACAGGGGACATACACACTCAAATCTGTAGAGGGGACATACACACTCAAATCTGTACAGGGGACATACACACTCAAATCTGTACAGGGTAACGACACACTCAAATCTGTACAGGGGACATACACACTCAAATCTGTACAGGGGACATACACACTCAAATCTGTACAGGGTAACGACACACACAAATCTGTACAGGGGACATACACATTCAAATCTGTACAGGGGACATACACACTCAAATCTGTACAGGTGACATACACACTCATATCTGTACAGGGTAACGACACACTCAAATCTGTACAGGGGACATACACATTCAAATCTGTACAGGGGACATACACACTCAAATCTGTACATGGTAACGACACACTCAAATCTGTACAGGGGACATACACACTCAAATCTGTACAGGGGACATACACACTCAAATCTGTACAGGGTCACGACACACTCAAATCTGTACACGGGACATACACACTCAAATCTGTATAGGGTAACGACACACTCAAATGTGTACAGGGGACATACACACTCAAATCTGTACAGGGGACATACACACTCAAATGTGTACAGGGGACATACACACTCAAATCTGTACATGGTAAAGACACACTCAAATCTGAACAGGGGACATACACACTCAAATCTGTACAGGGGGCATACACACTCAAATGTGTACAGGGGACATACACACTCAAATCTGTACATGGTAAAGACACACTCAAATATGTACAGGGGACATACACACTCAAATATGTACAGGGGGCATACACACTCAAATGTGTACAGGGTAACGACACACTCAAATCTGTACAGGGGACATACACACTCAAATCTGTACAGGGGACATACACACTCAAATCTGTACAGGGGACATACACACTCAAATGTGTACAGGGGACATACACACTCAAATCTGTACAGGGGTCATACACACTCAAATCTGTCCAGTGGACATACACACTCAAATCTGTAGAGGGGACATACACACTCAAATCTGTACCGGGTAACGACACACTCAAATCTGTACAGGGGACATACACACTCAAATCTGTACAGGGGACATACACACTCAAATCTGTACAGGGTAACGACACACTCAAATCTGTACAGGGGACATACACACACAAATCTGTACAGGGGACATACACACTCAAATCTGTACAGGGGACATACACACTCAAATCTGTACAGGGGACATACACACTCAAATCTGTACAGGGGACATACACACACAAATCTGTACAGGGGACATACACACTCAAATCTGTACAGGGGACAAACGCACTCAAATCTGTACAGGTGACATACACACTCAAATCTGTACAGGGTAACGACACACTCAAATCTGTCCAGGGGACATACACACTCAAATCTGTACAGGGGACATACACACTCAAATCTGTACATGGTAACGACACACTCAAATCTGTACAGGGGACATACACACTAAAATCTGTACAGGGGACATACACACTCAAATCTGTACAGGGTAACGACACACTCAAATCTGTACAGGGGACATACACTCTCAAATCTGTACAGGGGACAAACGCACTCAAATCAGTACAGGGGACATACACACTCAAATCTGTACAGGGGACATACACACTCAAATCTGTACAGGGGACATACACACTCAAATCTGTACAGGGTAAAGACACACTCAAATCTGTACAAAGGACATACACACTCAAATCTGTACAGGTTAACGACACACTCAAATCTGTACAGGGGACATACATACTAAAATCTGTACAGGGGTCATACACACTCAAATCTGTCCAGGGGACATACACACTCAAATCTGTAGAGGGGACATACACACTCAAATCTGTACAGGGTAACGACACACTCAAATCTGAACAGGGGAGATACACACTCAAATCTGTACAGGGGACATACACACTCAAATCTGTACTGGGGACATACACACTCAAATATGTACAGGGTAACGACACACACAAATCTGTACAGGGGACATACACATTCAAATCTGTACAGGGGACATACACACTCAAATCTGTACAGGTGACATACACACTCATATCTGTACAAGGTAACGACACACTCAAATCTGTACAGGGGACATACACATTCAAATCTGTACAGGGGACATACACACTCAAATCTGTACAGGGGACATACACACTCAAAACTGTACAGGGGACATACACACTCACATCTGTACAGGGTCACGATACAGTCAAATCTGTACAAGGGACATACACACTCAAATCTGTACAGGGTAAAGAAACACACAAATCTGTACAAAGGACATACACATTCAAATCTGTACAGGGGACATACACACTCAAATCTGTACAGGGGACATACACACTCAAAACTGTACAGGGGACATACACACTCACATCTGTACAGGGTCACGATACACTCAAATCTGTACAAGGGACATACACACTCAAATCTGTACAGGGTAAAGAAACACACAAATCTGTACAAGGGACATACACACTCAAATCTGTACAGGGGACATACACACTCAAACCTGTACAGGTTAACGACACACTCAAATGTGTACAGGGGACATACACACTCAAATCTGTACAGGGGTCATACACACTCAAATCTGTACAGGGGTCATACACACTCAAATCTGTAGAGGGGACATACACACTCAAATCTGTACCGGGTAACGACACACTCAAATCTGTACAGGGGACATACACACTCAAATCTGTACAGGGGACATACACACTCAAATCGGTACATGGCAAAGACACACTCAAATATGTACAGGGGACATACACACTCAAATCTGTACAGGGTAACGACACACTAAAATCTGTACAGGGGACATACACACTCAAATCTGTACAGGGTAACGACACACTCAAATCTGTACAGGGTAACGACACACTCAAATCTGTACAGGGGACATACACACTCAAATCTGTACAGGGTAACGACACACACAAATCTGTACAGGGGACATACACACTCAAATCTGTACAGGGGACATACACACTCATATCTGTACAGGGTAACGACACACTCAAATCTGTACAGGGGACATACACACTAAAATCTGTACAGGGGACATACACACTCAAATCTGTACAGGGTAACGACACACTCAAATCTGTACAGGGTAACGACACACTCAAATATGTACAGGGGACATACACACTCAAATCTGTACAGGGGACATACACACTCAAATCTGTACAGGGGACAAACGCACTCAAATCAGTACAGGGGACATACACACTCAAATCTGTACAGGGGACATACACACTCAAATGTGTACAGGGGACATACACACTAAAATCTGTACAGGGGACATACACACTCAAATCTGTACAGGGTAACGACACACTCAAATCTGTACAGGGGACATACACACTCAAATCTGTACAGGGGACATACACACTCAAATGTGTACAGGGGACATACACACTCAAATCTGTACAGGGGACATACACACTCAAATCTGTACAGGGGACATACACACTCAAATCTGTACATGGTAAAGACACACTCAAATCTGAACAGGGGTCATACACACTCAAATATGTACAGGGGACATACACACTCAAATCTGTACAGGGTAAAGACACACTCAAACCTGTACAGGGGACATACACACTCAAATCTGTACAGGGTAACGACACACTCAAATCTGTACAGGGGACATAAACACTAAAATCTGTACAGGGTAACGATACACTCAAATCTGTACAGGGGACATACACACTCAAATCTGTACAGCGGACATACACACTCAAATCTGTACAGGGGACATACACACTCAAATCTGTACAGGCGGCATACACACTCAAATCTGTACAGGGTAAAGTCACACTCAAATCTGTACAGGGGACATACACACTCAAATCTGTACAGGGTAAAGACACACTCAAATCTGTACAGGGGACATACACACTCAAATCTGTACAGGTGACATAAACACTCATATCTGTACAGGGTAACGACACACTCAAATCTGTACAAAGGACATACACACTCAAATCTGTACAGGGGACATACACACTCAAATCTGTACAGGGGACATACACACTCAAATCTGTACAGGTGACATAAACACTCATATCTGTACAGGGTAACGACACACTCAAATCTGTACAGGGGACATACACACTCAAAACTGTACAGGGGACATACACACTCAAATCTGTACAGGGGACATACACACTCAAATCTGTACAAAGGACATACACACTCAAATCTGTACAGGGGACATACGCACTCAAATCTGTACAGGGGACATACACACTCAAATCTGTACAGGGGACATACACACTCAAATCTGTACAGGGGACATACACACTCAAATCTGTACAGGGTAAAGTCACACTCAAATCTGTACAGGGGACATACACACTCAAATCTGTCCAGGCTAAAGACACACTCAAATCTGTACAGGGGACATACACACTCAAATCTGTACAGGGGACATACACACTCAACTCTGTACAGGGTAAAGACCCACTCAAATCTGTACAGGGAAAAGACCCATTCATATCTGTACAGGGGACATACACACTCAAATCTGTACAGGGGACATACACACTCAAAACTGTACAGGGGACATACACACTCACATCTGTACAGGGTCACGATACACTCAAATCTGTACAAGGGACATACACACTCAAATCTGTACAGGGTAAAGAAACACACAAATCTGTACAAGGGACATACACACTCAAATCTGTACAGGGGCCATACACACTCAAACCTGTACAGGTTAACGACACACTCAAATGTGTACAGGGGACATACACACTCAAATCTGTACAGGGGTCATACACACTCAAATCTGTACAGGGGTCATACACACTCAAATCTGTCCAGGGGACATACACACTCAAATCTGTAGAGGGGACATACACACTCAAATCTGTACAGGGTAACGACACACTCAAATCTGAACAGGGGACATACACACTCAAATCTGTACAGGGGACATACACACTCAAATCTGTACAGGGGACATACACACTCAAAACTGTACAGGGGACATACACACTCACATCTGTACAGGGTCACGATACACTCAAATCTGTACAAGGGACATACACACTCAAATCTGTACAGGGTAAAGAAACACACAAATCTGTACAAGGGACATACACACTCAAATCTGTACAGGGGCCATACACACTCAAACCTGTACAGGTTAACGACACACTCAAATGTGTACAGGGGACATACACACTCAAATCTGTACAGGGGTCATACACACTCAAATCTGTACAGGGGTCATACACACTCAAATCTGTAGAGGGGACATACACACTCAAATCTGTACCGGGTAACGACACACTCAAATCTGTACAGGGGACATACACACTCAAATCTGTACAGGGGACATACACACTCAAATCGGTACATGGCAAAGACACACTCAAATATGTACAGGGGACATACACACTCAAATCTGTACAGGGTAACGACACACACAAATCTGTACAGGGGACATACACACTCAAATCGGTACATGGCAAAGACACACTCAAATATGTACAGGGGACATACACACTCAAATCTGTACAGGGTAACGACACACACAAATCTGTACAGGGGACATACACACTCAAATCTGTACAGGGGACATACACACTCATATCTGTACAGGGTAACGACACACTCAAATCTGTACAGGGGACATACACACTAAAATCTGTACAGGGGACATACACACTCAAATCTGTACAGGGTAACGACACACTCAAATCTGTACAGGGTAACGACACACTCAAATCTGTACAGGGGACATACACACTCAAATCTGTACAGGGTAAAGACACACACAAATCTGTACAGGGGACATACACACTCAAATCTGTACAGGGGACATACACACTCATATCTGTACAGGGTAACGACACACTCAAATCTGTACAGGGGACATACACACTAAAATCTGTACAGGGGACATACACACTCAAATCTGTACAGGGTAACGACACACTCAAATCTGTACAGGGTAACGACACACTCAAATATGTACAGGGGACATACACACTCAAATCTGTACAGGGGACATACACACTCAAATCTGTACAGGGGACAAACGCACTCAAATCAGTACAGGGGACATACACACTCAAATCTGTACAGGGGACATACACACTCAAATGTGTACAGGGGACATACACACTAAAATCTGTACAGGGGACATACACACTCAAATCTGTACAGGGTAACGACACACTCAAATCTGTACAGGGGACATACACACTCAAATCTGTACAGGGGACATACACACTCAAATGTGTACAGGGGACATACACACTCAAATCTGTACAGGGGACATACACACTCAAATCTGTACAGGGGACATACACACTCAAATCTGTACATGGTAAAGACACACTCAAATCTGAACAGGGGTCATACACACTCAAATCTGTACAGGGGGCATACACACTCAAATCTGTACAGGGGATATACACACTCAAATCTGTACATGGCAAAGACACACTCAAATATGTACAGGGGACATACACACTCAAATATGTACAGGGGACATACACACTCAAATCTGTACAGGGTAAAGACACACTCAAACCTGTACAGGGGACATACACACTCAAATCTGTACAGGGTAACGACACACTCAAATCTGTACAGGGGACATAAACACTAAAATCTGTACAGGGTAACGATACACTCAAATCTGTACAGGGGACATACACACTCAAATCTGTACAGCGGACATACACACTCAAATCTGTACAGGGGACATACACACTCAAATCTGTACAGGCGGCATACACACTCAAATCTGTACAGGGTAAAGTCACACTCAAATCTGTACAGGGGACATACACACTCAAATCTGTACAGGGTAAAGACACACTCAAATCTGTACAGGGGACATACACACTCAAATCTGTACAGGTGACATAAACACTCATATCTGTACAGGGTAACGACACACTCAATTCTGTACAAAGGACATACACACTCAAATCTGTACAGGGGACATACACACTCAAATCTGTACAGGGGACATACACACTCAAATCTGTACAGGTGACATAAACACTCATATCTGTACAGGGTAACGACACACTCAAATCTGTACAGGGGACATACACACTCAAAACTGTACAGGGGACATACACACTCAAATCTGTACAGGGGACATACACACTCAAATCTGTACAAAGGACATACACACTCAAATCTGTACAGGGGACATACGCACTCAAATCTGTACAGGGGACATACACACTCAAATCTGTACAGGGGACATACACACTCAAATCTGTACAGGGGACATACACACTCAAATCTGTACAGGGTAAAGTCACACTCAAATCTGTACAGGGGACATACACACTCAAATCTGTACAGGGGACATACACACTCAAATCTGTACAGGGGACATACACACTCAAATCTGTCCAGGCTAAAGACACACTCAAATCTGTACAGGGGACATACACACTCAAATCTGTACAGGGGACATACACACTCAACTCTGTACAGGGTAAAGACCCACTCAAATCTGTACAGGGAAAAGACCCATTCATATCTGTACAGGGGACATACACACTCAAATCTGTACAGGGGACATACACACACAAATCTGTACAGGGGACATACACACTCAAATCTGTACAGGGGACATACACACTCAAATCTGTACAGGGTAAAGTCACACTCAAATCTGTACAGGGGACATACACACTCAAATCTGTACAGGGTAAAGACACACTCAAATCTGTACAGGGGACATACACACTCAAATCTGTACAGGGGACATACACACTCAAATCTGTACAGGGGACATACACTCTCAAATCTGTACAGGGGACATACACACTCAAATCTGTACAGGGGACATACACACTCAAATCTGTACAGGGGACATACACACTCAAATCTGTACAGGGGACATACACACTCAAATCTGTACCGGGTAACGACAAACTCAAATCTGTACCTGGGACATACACACTCAAATCTGTACAGGGGACATACACACTCAAATCTGTACAGGGGACATACACACTCAAATCTGTACAGGGGACATACACACTCAAATCTGTACAGGGGACATACACACTCAAATCTGTACAGGGGACATACACACTCAAATCTGTACAGGGGACATACACACTCAAATCTGTACAGGGGACATACACACTCAAATCTGTACAGGGGACATACACACTCAAATCTGTACAGGGGACATACACACTCAAATCTGTACAGGGGACATACACACTCAAATCTGTACAGGGGACATACACACTCAAATCTGTACAGGGGACATACACACTCAAATCTGTACAGGGGACATACACACTCAAATCTGTACAGGGGAAAGACACACCCAAATCTGTAAAGGGGACATA
This sequence comes from Scyliorhinus torazame, assembly GCF_047496885.1. Lineage (NCBI taxonomy): Eukaryota > Metazoa > Chordata > Chondrichthyes > Carcharhiniformes > Scyliorhinidae > Scyliorhinus > Scyliorhinus torazame. Next base: position 41,176,886 of record NC_092710.1, on the reverse strand, counting down.
CACACTCAAATCTGTACAGGGGACATACACTCTCAAATCTGTACAGGGGACATACACACTCAAATCTGTACAGGGGACATACACACTCAAATCTGTACAGGGGACATACACACTCAAATCTGTACAGGGGACATACACACTCAAATCTGTACAGGGGACATACACACTCAAATCTGTACCGGGTTACGACACACTCAAATCTGTACCTGGGACATACACACTCAAATCTGTACAGGGGACATACACACTCAAATCTGTACAGGGGACATACACACTCAAATCTGTACAGGGGACATACACACTCAAATCTGTACAGGGGACATACACACTCAAATCTGTACAGGGGACATACACACTCAAATCTGTATAGGGGAAAGACACACTCAAATCCCTGGCATTGGAGGGATACAAGATAGCCAGGAGGGAACTGAAGAAAGGGAATAGGAGAGCTAATAGAGGGCATGAACAATCTTTGGCGGGTAGGATCAAGGAAAACCCCAAGGCCTTTTACACATATGTGAGAAATATGAGAATGAGTAGAGCGAGGGTAGGTCCGATCAAGGACAGTAGCGGGAGATTGTGTATTGAGTCGGAAGAGATAGGAGAGGTCTTGAACGAGTACTTTTCTTCTGTATTTACAAATGAGAGGGGCGATATTGTTGGAGAGGACAGTGTGAAACAGATTGGTAAGCTCGAGGAAATACTTGTTAGGAAGGAAGATGTGTTGGGCATTTTGAAAAACTTGAGGATAGACAAGTCCCCCGGGCCTGACGGGATATATCCAAGGATTCTATGGGAAGCAAGAGATGAAATTGCAGAGCCGTTGGCAATGATCTTTTCGTCCTCACTGTCAACAGGGGTGGTACCAGGGGATTGGAGAGTGGCGAATGTCGTGCCCCTGTTCAAAAAAGGGACTAGGGATAACCCTGGGAATTACAGGTCAGTTAGTCTTACTTCGGTGGTAGGCAAAGTAATGGAAAGGGTACTGAAGGATAGGATTTCTGAGCATCTGGAAAGACACTGCTTGATTAGGGATAGTCAGCACGGATTTGTGAGGGGTAGGTCTTGCCTTACAAATCTTATTGAATTCTTTGAGGAGGTGACCAAGCATGTGGATGAAGGTAAAGCAGTGGATGTAGTGTACATGGATTTTAGTAAGGCATTTGATAAGGTTCCCCATGGTAGGCTTATGCAGAAAGTAAGGAGGCATGGGATAGTGGGAAATTTGGCCAGTTGGATAACGAACTGGCTAACCGATAGAAGTCAGAGAGTGGTGGTGGATGGCAAATATTCAGCCTGGATCCCAGTTACCAGTGGCGTACCGCAGGGATCAGTTCTGGGTCCTCTGCTGTTTGTGATTTTCATTAATGACTTGGATGAGGGAGTTGAAGGGTGGGTCACTAAATTTGCAGACGATACGAAGATTGGTGGAGTTGTGGGTAGTAAGGAGGGCTGTTGTCGGCTGCAAAGTGACATAGATAGGATGCAGAGCTGGGCTGAGAAGTGGCAGATGGAGTTTAACACTGAAAAGTGTGAGGTTGTCCATTTTGGAAGGACAAATATGAATGCGGAATACAGGGTTAACGGTAGAGTTCTTGGCAATGTGGAGGAGCAGAGAGATCTTGGGGTCTATGTTCATACATCTTTGAAAGTTGCCACTCAAGTGGATAGAGCTGTGAAGAAGGCCTATGGTGTGCTCGCGTTCATTAAGAGAGGGATTGAATTTAAGAGCCGTGAGGTGATGATGCAGCTGTACAAAACTTTGGTAAGGCCACATTTGGAGTACTGTGTACAGTTCTGGTCGCCTCATTTTAGGAAGGATCTGGAAGCTTTGGAAAAGGTGCAAAGAAGATTTACCAGGATGTTGCCTGGAATGGAGAGGAGGTCTTACAAGGAAAGGTTGAGGGTGCTAGGCCTTTTCTCATTAGAACGGAGAAGGATGAGGGGCGACTTGACAGAGGTTTATAAGATGATCAGGGGAATAGATAGAGTAGACAGTCAGAGACTTTTTCCCCGGGTGGAACAAACCATTACAAGGGGACATAAATTTAAGGTGAAAGGAGGAAGATATAGGAGGGATATCAGAGGTAGGTTCTTTACCCAGAGAGTAGTGGGGGCATGGAATGCACTGCCTGTGGAAGTAGTTGAGTCGGAAACATTAGGGACCTTCAAGCAGCTATTGGATAGGTATATGGATGACAGTAAAATGATAGTGTAGATTTATTTGTTCTCAAGGGCAGCACGGTAGCATTGTGGATAGCACAATTGCTTCACAGCTCCAGGGTCCCAGGTTCGATTCCGGCTTGGGTCACTGTCTGTGCGGAGTCTGCACGTCCTCCCCGTGTCTGCGTGGGTTTCCTCCGGGTGCTCCGGTTTCCTCCCACAGTCCAAAGATGTGCGGGTTAGGTGAATTGGCCAATGATAAATTGCCCTTAATGTCCAAATTGCCCTTGGTGTTGGGTGGAAGTGTTGAGTTTGGGTAGGGTGCTCTTTCCAAGAGCCGGTGCAGACTCAAAGGGCCGAATGGCCTCCTTCTGCACTGTAAATTCAATGTTAATCTATGATTAATCTAGGACAAAGGTTCGGCACAACATCGTGGGCCGAAGGGCCTGTTCTGTGCTGTATTTTTCTATGTTCTATGTAACGACACACTCAAATGTGTACAGGGGACATACACACTCAAATCTGCACAGGGGACATACACACTCAAATCTGTACAGGGGACATACACACTCAAATCTGTACATGGTAAAGACACACTCAAATCTGAACAGGGGACATACACACTCAAACCTGTACAGGGGGCATACACACTCAAATGTGTACAGGGGACATACACACTCAAATCTGTACAGGGGACATACACACTCAAATCTGTACAGGGGACATACACACTCAAATCTGTACAGGGTAAAGACACACTCAAATCTGTAAAGGGGACATACACACTCAAATCTGTACAGGGGACATACACACTCAAATCTGTACAGGGGACATACACACTCAAATCTGTACAGGGTAAAGACACACTCAAATCTGTACAAAGGACATAAACACTCAAATCTGTACAGGTTAACGGCACACTCAAATCTGTACAGGGGACATACACACTCAAATCTGTACAGGGATGATACACACACAAATCTGTCCAGAGGACATACACACTCAAATCTGTAGAGGGGACATACACACTCATATCTGTACAGGGGACATACACACTCAAATCTGTACCTGGGACATACACACTCAAATCTGTACAGTGGACATACACACTCAATTCTGTACAGGGGACATACACACTCATATCTGTACAGGGTAACGACACACTCAAATCTGTACAGGGGACATACACATTCAAATCTCTACAGGGGAAATACACACTCAAATCTGTACAGGGTAAAGTCACACTCAAATCTGTACAGGGGACATACACACTCAAATCTGTACAGGGTAAAGACACACTCAAATCTGTACAGGGGACATACACTCAAATCTGTACAGGGGACATACACACTCAAATCTGTACATGGTAAAGACACACTCAAATCTGTACAGGGTACATACACACTCAACTCTGTACAGGGTAAAGACCCACTCAAATCTGTACAGGGAAAAGACCCATTCAAATCTGTACAGGGGACATACACACTCAAATCTGTACAGGGGACATACACATTCAAATCTGTACAGGAGACATACACACTCAAATCTGTACAGGTGACATACACACTCATATCTGTACAGGGTAACGACACACTCAAATCTGTACAGGGGACATACACATTCAAATCTCTACAGGGGAAATACACACTCAAATCTGTACAGGGTAAAGTCACACTCAAATCTGTACAGGGGACATACACACTCAAATCTGTACAGGGTAAAGACACACTCAAATCTGTACAGGGGACATACACACTCAAATCTGTACAGGGTAAAGCCCCACTCAAATCTGTACAGGGAAAAGAACCATTCAAATCTGTACAGGGGACATACACACTCAAATCTGTACAGGGGACATACACACACAAATCTGTACAGGGGACATACACACACAAATCTGTACAGGGGACATACACACTCAAATCTGTACAGGGGACATACACACTCAAATGTGTACAGGGGACATACACACTCAAATCTGTACATGGTAAAGACACACTCAAATCTGTACAGGGGACATACACACTCAAATCTGTACAGGGTAACGATACACTCAAATCTGTACAGGGGACATACACACTCAAATCTGTACAGGGTAACGATACACTCAAATCTGTACAGGGGACATACACACTCAAATCTGTACAGGGTAAAGACACACTCAAATCTGTACAGGGGACATACATACTCACATCCGTACAGGGTAAAGACACACTCAAATCTGTACAGGGGACATACACACTCAAATCTGTACAGGGGACATACACACTCAAATCTGTACAGGGTAAAGACACACTCAAATCTGTACAGGGGACATACACACTCAAATCTGTACAGGGTAACGATACACTCAAATCTGTACAGGGGACATACACACTCAAATCTGTACAGGGTAACGATACACTCAAATCTGTACAGGGGACATACACACTCAAATCTGTACAGGGTAAAGACACACTCAAATCTGTACAGGGGACATACATACTCACATCCGTACAGGGTAAAGACACACTCAAATCTGTACAGGGGACATACACACTCAAATCTGTACAGGGGACATACACACTCAAATCTGTACAGGGTAAAGACACACTCAAATCTGTACAGGGGGCATACACACTCAAATCTGTACAAAGGACATAAACACTCAAATCTGTACAGGGTAACGACACACTCAAATCTGTACAGGGTAAAGACACACTCAAATCTGGACAGGGAAAAGACACACTCAAATCTGTATAAGGAAAAGACCGACTCAATTCTTTACAGGCGAAAGACGCAGTCAATTCTGCACTGGGGAAAGACACGCAAAACTCTGGACAGGGGAAAGATATGTACAAATTCTATCCGGGGAAACACTGACTCAATTCGGTACAGGGGAAAGGCACACTCAAATCTGTACAGAGTATAGACCGACTCAATTTTGTACAGGGGAAACACCCCCTTAGATCTGTACAGGGGAAAGACAGACTCAATTCTTTGCAGGGGAATGTCATACCCAAACCTGTTCAGTGGAAAGACACACAAAATTCTGTACAGGGGAAAGACACACTCAATTATGTACAGGGAAAGATTTGTCTCAAACTGTACTGGAGACAGACGCTCTCACATCTGTACAGGGTAAAGACATACTCAAATCTGTACAGGGCAAAGACACACTCTAATCTGTACAGGGGAAAGACCCACTCAATTCTGTATAGGAGAAAGACACAGTCAATTCTTTACAGGGGAAAGGCACACTCAAATCTGTACAGGGGAAAGTCACACAAAACTCTGTACAGGGGAAAGATATGCAAAAATCTGTACGGGGAAAGACCGACTCAATTCGGTACAGGGGAAAGGCGCACTCAAATCTGTACAGGGGAAAGTCACGCAAAACTCTGTACAGGGGAAAGTTACGCAAAAATCTGTACGGGGAAAGACCGACTCAATTTGGTACAGGGGAAACACCAACTCAGATCTGTACAGGGGAAGACAGACTCAATTCTGTACAGGTGAAAGACACACCCAGTGCTGTACAGGGGAAAGACGTACACAAACCTGTACTGGGGAAAATTTGACTCAAATCTGTGCTGGGGACAGACACACTCAAATCTGTACAGGGTAAAGACACACCCAACTCTGCAGGATAAAGACACACACAAATCTGTACAGGGGACATACACACTCAAATCTCTACAGGGTAAAGAGACACTCAAATCTGTGCAGGGTAAAGACCCACTCAAATCTGTACAGGGGGAAGACGCACTCAATTTTGAACAGGCAAAAGACACACTCAGTTCTGCACAGGGGAAAGACTGATTCAAATCTGTCCAGGCGAAAGACACACTCAATTCTGTACAGGGGAAAGACACACTCAATTCTGTGCACGTGAAAGAGACACTCAAATCTGTATTGGGGGAAAGACACGCAAATCTCTGTAAAGAGGAAAGACCGACTCAATTCTGTAAAGGGTAAACACCCACCCAGCTCTGGACAGGGAAAAGACAGACTCAATTCTGTACAGGGAAAAGACACACCCAATTCTGTACAGGGGAAAGACACACTCAAATCTGTACAGGGAAAAGACACACTCAATTCTGTACAGGGGAAAGACACACCCAATTCTGTACAGGGGAAACACACACTCAAATCTGTACCGGGAAAGACTGACTCAATTTGTTACAGGAGAAAGACACTCAAAAATCTGTACAGGGGAAAGACACGCAAAAATCTGTACTGGGAAAGACCGACTCAATTTGGTACATGGGTAAGGCACACACAAATCTCTATAGGGTATAGACCGACTCAATTCTGTACAGGGGAAACTCCCACTCAGCTCTGTCCAGGGGAAAGACAGACTCAATTCTGTATGGGGCGCACACACCCAATTCTGCACAGGGGAAAGTCTACCCAAATCTGTACAGCGGAAAGACACACAAAAATCTGCACAGGGGAAAGACACACTCAGTTCTGTACAGGGGAAAATTTGACTCAAATCTGTGCTGGGGACAGACACACGCAAATCTGTACAGGGTGTTGCTAACTTTGCCTTCATTCAATTGCTCTGTTTTACTACCTTTGCTCTCGAGTCGCCAGGTATCTTTACGATACCGCCACGAGGTTCAAGTCCGAGTAATGATCATTAATCCAATACACCGATTAGTAAGATTTACATCAAAGCACATTTATTATACACAGTAATCGCGACTCATGCACAAATTCTACATCTAAGCTACTTCTACAACTAATAGGCCTATACTTAACTTTGAACAGGCCCACCAGGTCAGGGAACAAATGGCCTTTCGTTCGGGTTCTGAGTCTGCGGGATTCGAAGTTGGTACGGATTGGTAGCTAGGAGCGCCTATCTCGTAGCGAGCGTTGAATTAAGACTTACGATTTCGATGATCACTGGAATCACTGCACCGGTCACGGTTAATATTGGTTTGTTTTGCTGGGTGACCCGGGCAGGAAGAAGAGAGCGGTGAAGAGAGAGCGATTTGAACTTGGGGCTCAACTCTTATAGTCCCCAGGGGCTTCCCGCCTTTCGGGGCGGACCCTGTACCTGATCCCAAGTGATTGGACTTTGTCCCAATCGCTTGGTTCGATTTTCTCCAATACAGGAGCGGTTCCCTGATCGATGGGTGGTCTTGAGGTGCTCGTTCACCTCCTTTGTTTTGGCTCCTGCTGGCGCTGAGGAGTCTGGCTTTGCTTTGTGTGTGTCAAAATGTTACTTATTGCTCATCAGTATACAGATGGCTGTTACTTTGTTATGCTGATGGTCGATGGTATTGATGTTGTCTGGCTTTTTCAGAGGTAAATACACAGCAAACCTGCAGCTGCTGGTTTTTGTCTTGTTGGCTGACTTTCCCATCAGCCTTTGCCATTCGCCATTTTGAATCGGGAGTTGGCCAATTTACGTGGCTACAACCCTCCTTGTGATACTAACGCGAAGCATGAAAGATCACATAACTATGTTGCTTTCCATTCCCTGACCTGGGGGGCACTTCTTTTATGGCCTCTACACTGACCAGAGCTATGCAAAAATGTTTTAACTGACAATTCTAAGGGGCGCTATGTCAAACAGGGACATGCATTACAAAACAATAAACTGGAAACCTCTAACTATTCTTAATACACTGCACTCACTTAAACATTTCATTATTCTAACTCCCTCAACCACACAACAAAATCATAGCAGTTTATACACAGTTTTCCTGGCTTGGCAGTCAAGCTCAGGATCGTACAATTTGCTCATGAACATTCTGAACATTTCTTTATTTACAATAAAACGCAAATGAATGCTCTTTATTATAGATCGCGGGGGTCGGGGGTCTGGTCGTATCCGAAAATAGGGGATCTGATTCTATATACCGGGGTTCGAGTGCGGTAGGCTCTCCTTCTCCACTTCCTTAGACGCATAGTCTGCACAATGCAGCAGAGTATCGCCAATACTAGTAAGGTTTCTATTACATAGGACAGGGAGTACCAGGTTATAAACCTGGCACACCAAGATGCTGCGGTGTCGCTGGTGACTGGGCTCTGAGTACTGTGGGGAAGTGAAACATTAACGGCTGGGGGCTTGAGGTCATGGGATTCGCGTTCACTCGCAACTAAATGTCCATAAATATATGCCATCCGGAGGATGTCCTCATGGTGCTTCTTCTTTTCTTTTCTTCTCCGGTCCAGGAGCTTCTGGAGATCTGTGGAAACAAGCAGAGTGTTTGTAACTATCTTGGTTTAACATCTCGTGCGATAGTCTGTCTGTCCTTTAGTGCCAATTACTCCCTTTATAATTGGTCACTATGTGTGACTCCATCATTTTTTTTCTTCCAAAAATCGAATTTTAGGACAAGACACACTTTCAAATACTGAACCAGAGCGAGCCGTCTTGCAGACTGTGCAATTTACCATCCAAATGTTTCAGGATGTAAATAGCATGTGGTTGGCAACCTAAGGGTTACCTGAAACAAAACAAAACTTTTTGAACTAAAATTTCCAAAATGAGGTGCGTATGGGCCGCGACGGGTAAGAGTTGGCTGGAGTCCCCGGGTAGGACGGCGACCAATGCCGTGTCTCCCCTACCCAAGCGTAGTTGACCAGAGGGGGGGTTCCCAGGCAGGGCGGGTCCCAAGCCGTTTCTCCACTGCCTGAGTAACCGACAAGAACGGGCAAGAAATGTAGTCATCGTGGTGGGGCTGCCGTAGTGGTTCTTTCCTTCGAACCAGAAGGGCAGTTATGAACGGGGGTCTGGCTTTCACTGAACTGGCATCTGGGACCTTAACAAGTCTCTGTCGGCAAGTCCTCAGAGGATTCAGCCGAAAAGCATGAAAACATTTTTGGTCTGACAAACAACATTTAACAAACTTACAAACAACATAAAACATTCTGCAGGTTCCATCAGAAAGGACACCGTTTCTCCCAAGTGGTTCCTTTTAAAACATCATCTGGACACCTCAGTTCTCGGTTGCGAACAGGGTCGCAAAGGGGTTCTCGGTTTGGGAGTCAGACTCAAGGTCGTCATCTTCTCCCGGGTGCCAAACTCTTGAGTGTATCAGGGCTGAAAGGGCTGCATGGTGTGAGGTGGGGTCGCTCTCGTCGTTGCGGATGAGTCGGAACGAGTTATCTCGGTGCCAATAGTTGGTGTCTAGTTGTGTGGGGACAGAATCGCGGTCGTCAGTGTGGTTCGGTGGTCGGTGGTGGGGTTTGTTCAGGGAAGTGATCATGAAGGGATCACTCGGATCGTAGTCGGATTCGCTGGGTGCGGGTCCTGTTGCATGGGGATAGTAGGGAGGCGTGCTGTGGCTATCATCCGAGTCACAGTCGCTGTCTCTGCTGCTGCAGTCTGTGGGCGTTCCGGGGCGGAGTGTATATTTCGGGGGTGGAGTCGAGGTCGAGTCCGTGACTCGGCTGGATGTGTTGGGGGATGGTAGGGATACGTTGGCTGTGGGCGGGGCGCGGTGTGCTGCGTCGAGCATGACGTAGTGTGCGTGGTTAGACTGTGTTCCATATGCCTTCAGCTGGTTGATATGGAACCACACAGTTTTACCTTTGGGATACTTTATTTTATATACGGAAGGGCTTACTTTGTCCGCAATGGAGTACGAACCCGAGTACTTCGGTGACAGGAATGTGCTGGGATTCTATACGGAGAGCATGACTTGCTGTCCTACACTGAACTCAGTCGCATGCACTGTCTTATCGAAACAAGCCTTGCTCTGTTTCTTGCTTGTGCCCAATTTCACTGCGGCTGCTAGCTGAGCCGTTTTAACATTGTCAACTAATTGCTCCACTCCTTTCTTGTGTGTAAGGGCCGTCATTTCGGGGCTGGTCAAGTCTAAACCTAATAAATATTCTATGCCTTTCATGGGACGTCCGGTCATGAGGGTGTGTGGGTGTAACCTGTGGAAGTAGAAATTGTGTTACGCAAAAACATCAGCGCAAAAGGGAGGACTGAGTCCCAAGTGGTGTTGTTCTGCTGGACCATTTTTCGGAGGATGGATTTTAGGGTCTGATTCATGTGCTCCACGATACCACTCGACTGTGGGTGGTATGCTAAGTGGAATTTTTGGGTGATGCCAAATATCGTGAAGACATTCTGCATGACACGTCCAGTAAAATGGGAACCTTGGTCGGATTCAATGCTGTGGGGGAGTCCCCATCTTGGAAAGATGTGGTGGGTCAAAATCTTGGCTGTGGTTTTTGCAGTGTTTGTGCGGGCTGGGAATGCTTCCACCCATTTCGTAAATGTGTCAATTACCACAAGTACATATTTATAGCCACTCCTGCAAGGGGGCAATGGTCCTATAAAATCAATCTGGTGGTTAGTCCAGGGGCCATTAATGGGTCGGGTGTGGCTGAGTTGAGCCTTTTTGGCATATCTGTCCGGATTATTCTGGGCACAGATAAGAGAATTCTCGATGTAGTGATTAACGTACCAACAGAGCTGCCTGAGGTGGGCTGTAGTGGGATCGATTCCTTGATGTCCATGACCGTCATGGAACAAACAAATCAGTTGATTCCTGTCCTGTTCAGGAACCACATAAAGGGTGTCCTTTAACACCACACCGTCATGTGTGGTCAGTGCATTTTTGAACCTCTCATAGGGTGCTGGATATTTCCAGGGGGGGAGGAAGATGGTGACTACGAACCTTGACTATCCCAAAGGTCCTGTTCTGGGCTCTCTCTAAAATGTGACGGAGCAATGTGGCTGAGGGGAGGGGTTTTCCGTCTGCGGAAACAAATCCTCTTGCTTTCCACAGGGGCAGGAATTCCGTGAGGCTGTTGCAGATATAGAGGCTGTCCGAGTATATGTCTGCTGGGCTGGGGAAGGAAACTGGGTGTTCCACTATATACGCGATGGCCGCGAGCTCTGCTGCCTGCCTAAGTGGCCTGGAAGTTTTAACAAGATTTCCTCAAGGGCGCGTCCCTGTGCGTCCTCAACATAGATACCGCAGCCTGTTATGCGCTTCCCATCCAATACTGTGGAGGATCCATCCACATACATCTTTATGGGCTCACACGTGTCCGTGTGCTGGGGGCTCTGGGTTGAACTACCTATCTTTCTGGGGGGTGTTTTAGCGATAAAGCGGCCTGTGTTGTGGTGCGGAGAGATAATTTCACATTCATGGGGGGTTCCGGGGTACTGTAAGTTGTCGGCTAAAAAGGTGTGCGTCTTTGTCCTTTTAACAGTGATGTCCCGTCCCTGCAAGAGAAGGGCCCATCTCGCTGCTCTAATCTGGCTTACTGTACCGTCCTTGAGTCGTCCGTCCAGTAAAGGTTGGGTGGGGGTGTGTTCGGTGAGAATTGTGATGGGGTTCAGTCCGGTAAAATATGAAAAATACTGCACTGCCCAGAAAACTGCGAGCAGGTGCCTCTCACAGGCTGAAAATCCCTGCTCCACAGCATCTAAAATTCTGGAGGCATAAGCTACGGGCCTTAACTGGTTGTGTCGTTCCTGGAGGAGCATGGCTGAAAGGGTGCGGTCTGTGGTCGCTACCTCTATGGCGTAAGGGGAAAGCGGATCTGGAACTTATAGTGCGGGGGCTGCTATGAGTGCCTGTTTTAAACAGTCCACAGCATCCGTATGCTGCGGAAGCCATTCCCAGGGGGCTCCCTTCTTTAGGAGGTCTGAGAGGGGTGCTGACTTGCTGGTGAAACCGTCAATGAGGTTTCGGCAGTAGCCAACCAGTCCTAAAAACGACCGGAGGGCTGAAACGTTCTGGGGAACGGGCAATTTAGCGATCGAGTCAATCCTTTTATGCACGATCTCGCGTTTACCATGTGTGATAATTGTTCCCAAATATATCACCTTTTCTTCCAAAATCTGGGCCTTTTTGAGGTTGACTTTGCAACCGATTGAGTGTATGAGTTCCAGGAGTTCGGACAGAAGCTCAATGTGCTCTTCCTTGATGTCTGTCTGCATTAGTAGGTCGTCTACGTACTGAACCAGACATTCGGGGCGAGAGAATTTGGCTAAACCATTTGCCAGCTGTCGGTGGAAAATGGAGGGGGAGTTGTGGAAGCCTTGTGGCAGGCATGTCCACGTGTACTGCTGTGCTTTAAAGGTGAAGGCAAATTTGTACTGGCACGCCTTTGCCAATGGAATGGACCAGAATCCATTACTGACATCCAATATCGTAAAGAATCGGGAATTGAGTCCCTGCTTGAGCATGGTCTCGGGACTTGTGGCTACTGTGGGGGCTGCTGCGGGGGTGACTTTGTTGAGTTCCTGGTAATCGATGGTCAGCCACCATGATCCATCGGGCTTTCTCACTGGCCAAATCAGGGCATTATTAGTGGAGGCTACTGATCTAAGTACGCCCTGCTCTAATAGTCGTTCTATTACCTTTGAGATTTCTCCCTCTGCCTCTTGGGGAAATCCATACTATTTTGGGGGTCTAGGGTTAGGTCCTGTTATTTGTACGGAGCCAGTCATCCGTCCACAGTCGTGCTTGTGGGTCGCGAATGCTGCCCTGTTCTTTTGCAGAACTGCCCTGCTTGCCGATGCTAAGCGTAGTCGGGTTGAACCAAAATTCACCTACGGCGCTAATTTTGTTCATGTACTCTTCTATGTTGAGCGTTGCGGGGGCTCTAGCGGATTTTGCCATCTTCCAGACACACTGGTTGACTGGATCGAATGAAAGATTATGGGAATTAATGAAATCGATTCCCAGAATGTGTTCCGCTGTGTGGGGCAGGTCAACTAAAACTATGGGGTGTTTGGTGGTGATGGTACCGATTTCAATTGGTACAGGGGCTGTGATGTGTCCCTGCTGTGAGTGGCCTGTAAAGCCGCTGAGGGTGATAGTGGCTGTAGTGGGCCACGTGTCTTTTTGAAGAAACCACACACACATTGGATTCTGATGAAACAATCTCAACTTTTGTTTGTCAAATAGCTAAAGCATGCAAATTCATTTAACATTGACTGCAATACTTCTGTCTATCTGCCTGAGACCGGCCCAGCAATACTTCCCCATGGTTTACACAGATTTGTTAGGTTCTGGTAAAGTTGACAGGATGTAGGAGTTCGCCTCTCTTTCCTTCTTTCTCCCTCTCTCTCTCCCTCAGCCGACTCTCTGGGTGGAGAGACCTTCAGCCTTGGGTGCAGGTTTCTTGGTGGATGGAATTGGTGAGAGAGTGAGATTCAAGGTCAGCCTCCAGTAAATATAACGTTCTGATATTTTCCAGAAAGTTCTGTCATGTCCTCTCGCCAGGGTGCAGCCCCCAATTGATTTTGAGGTGTCCCGGCACGTTGGTATCCTCTTCCTCCGCCCAGGTGCCGCTCTGTCGGGACAGAGGGTTCAGATTCCTCCCTTGCCTCTGCTGATATTATGAATGTCTTGTGCCCATTTGCGCTCGTTCGTGATGATGCTTTCCGTTCGCACCTGGTTGCTGATGTCCATGGGCGACACCTTGTCTGGTTTCGCAATACGGTGGGCGGAATTCTCTGTTGCCCGACATCGATATCGTAATCGGCGATCGGGCGGAGAATGGGCTCTGACACCCAAATCGGGGGAGGTCTCGTGCCGGTCCGCCATGTCCCCCCCCCCCCCCCCCCCACTGAAGTGGCGTAATTGTGTTGTGCGCTGCACGCGTTGCAACGGCATTGGTGCGTCATCGGACGGCCCTCCCGCGATGTTGCATCCCAGGTGGGCTGCGTTCCCGACTGCGCGGTCATCCTGTAGTGTCGGCAGTCCCGGCGTGGTGGCTGCGCATTCAGCGCCGTCTCACCCGGCCAGGATTCATGCCGCTGGCCAGGGGGTTTCTGCATTTGCTAGGGGGACTGGTGGGGGATGCCCAGGGAGTGGCCTGTGGGATTCTGGGTCGGGTCCGTGCACGGCGTGCGTCATGTTGTACATGACTGCTTCAGGTCGACGCTTTGCTCATGCGTGGTCAGGACCCGGCCATTCTCAGGCCATTTTCGGCACGGGTGCCGGGAGTTTCACTTGGCGGCGTTGCTAGTCCCTCACTGGTGAGGGTTCGGCGCTGATCTTGGCGCCGCAAAATGACCGCAAATTCTCCGTTTGAGCCAGCACGTAGCCGCTGAAACGGAAAATCCAGCCCGGTGTTTTTCAGCAGACGTCAGACCGGTCTGCTTTTAAATCCCATCATCCACCTCGGTTGGCAACTTTGAGGTGAAATGTCTTGGCAGCCATTTGGCTGCACATTGCATACAAATTGCTCACAATTTGGCTTAATTGCGAGACCCGATGCAGCGTGAAATCAAAACAGGCAAGAAACCCCATCAGGACCCAGAACTGAAGATGAAACAAGACTCATTCACATGTGAGTTTTAAAAAGTCACATTCACATCTTGAGAGAGAACTGGAGAACTCACAATTAAACAGGATAAAGACACATTTAACTTTGATAGGGAATGGAACCATTCAGAAGTGAGCAGGGTAAGCATACACTTTAATATGGACAGCAAAAGTACACAATTACACTTGGACAGAGCAAAAGACACATTACCTAAAATTGAAAAAGTATCAAGTAACAGGCCTTTAGCCCAACTTCTCCATGCCTGCCAGTTTTTACCACTAAGCTTGTCCCAAATGCCGGTATTTGGCCCATATCCCTCTATACCAATCTTACCCATATAAATGCCTTTTAAAAGACAAAATTGTACCCGCCTCTACTACTGTCTCTGGCAGCTAATGTGTGAAAGGGTGGGAGGTGAAATTGCAGAGGCACTGGTTATAACCTTCCAGCCTTCCTAAATGCAAGGGTGGCGTCGGAGAACTGGGAAACTGTGAATGTTACACCCTTGTTCAAATAGGGCTGTTCAAGATAATTCTGGCAACTTTAAACCAGTGAGTTTGACCTCAATGGAAGCGCGACTTCTGGAAATTATAGGTCAGGACAAAATCGATAATCACTTGGACAGATCAGGACAAATTAGGAAAGCCAACATGGATTCATTAAGAGAAATTCATGCTTACCAAAATAGTTGGAGTTTTTCGAGGAGGTGACAGAGAAGGTTGATAATGGCAATGCTGGTGATGTGCTGTAAACGGATCTGTATACGTAGGCATTTGATACAGTGCCACACAACAGACTTGTGAGCAAAATTCAAGCTCAAGGAATAAAAGGAAAAGTAGGCACTTGGATAAGAAATTGGCTGCGTCACAGGAAAAAGAGGTTAGTGGTAAACAGGTTGTTTTTCAGATTGGAGGAAGGTTTGTAGTGGATTTCCCCTGGAGGCTGTGTTGGGACCAAGCCTTCCATGGTGTGGAGAGCATGATTTCAAAATCTGTGGATGATACCAAGATTGGAAGTGTTGTCAACATTTGAAGAAGATATTCTTGAGCTTCAAAAGGAAACTGGGTGAATTGGCTGGACAAGTGGAAGATGGAATCTGTCATGATATCCGGACACACACATAATGATATACAGACAAGCAGCTAATGGACTCAGAGAACAGGACATGACCAATAAGCAGGCAGGACACTCAGGGGTGGGATCTGACTATAAAAAACATGAGGCACTCACACTCCACCTCTTTCCACTGATGGACATCTAGAGAGTCAGTCAAGGGTGTTGGTACAATCTCACACCTCCACCACGTGACGAAGAGCTAGTCTGGTTCAGTCAGACAGAGTAATCACACTTAAGTTAGCAGAGAGTCGAACTCACAGAGAACTGTGCTAACTGTGCTATTAGTTCAATAAATCTGATTGAACTAACTTCAAGGTCTGGAGTATCTTTCTGATCTAAACTGCATCCAGTTGCAGCCAGTGTTAGACCAATGTACCTCACACGACAGAATCCAGTGCAAAGAAGTGTGTGGCGATTCACTTTGGTGGGAATAATGTGGAGAGATGGTATATGATCAAGGGAGAAACTCAAAAGGAGATACAGTAACAAAGCGACCTGTATACTGTGTATACGGACGCATACAGTGTATACGTATATCAGTCATTGAAGGTGACAGGGTATGTTGAGAGCCGTTAAATAATCAGATAGTATCCTCAGTTTTATTGACAGGGGCATTGAGTACAAGAGTAAGGAGGTCATGTTAAACTTGTGAAAGATACTAGATAGGCTTTACCTGGTGCACTGTGTCCAATTCAGGACACCATACTTCAGGTAGGATGTGAACTTTTGGAGGGAAAGCAGAGGAGATGCAGAAGAATCCCGGGAAAAACAACCGTGGCTATGAGGAGCGATTGGATGTGTTAGTCTGTTTTCCTTGGAGGAAATAAGGCTGAGGGTAGATGTGATAGTGGTATCGAAGGTCCTGGGCAGCCCCACTGCTCTCCCCACAGCATCCCCACCCCACCACACAAGAGTATAAATCAGAGCCTATCTCCAGTTCCGACAAAGGAGTCATCCACTTGAAACGTTAGCCTTGTTCCACAGATGCTGTCAGACCTGCTGAGATTGTCCAGCAGTTTTTGTTTCAGATTGTGTTGGAGTCACACTAAAAAAACTCGGCAGTGAACTGACCCACTCAGACATGGGACGTTGAAGAAACTCTGAGGCATAAAGAGGATACTGCACCCATCTCACCTGGACGTCCGAAAGACACATGCAAATTTAGGAGAGGGGGGTTAATGAGATACTCACATCTGGGTATCGGAAAGACAAACCCGACGGGAACTGCCCTCTCCAGGAGGAAATTAAAGAAGCAGTGGAAGTTGGAAATGAGGGCTACTTTAGTAGGCCACAAACTACTCCGAACCAAGTGAGCAAGAATAAAACTTGGCTTATTGCAAAGCAATTATGCTTACAATATACATCAGATCCCAGCTGGGCCTGCTCTGTCGGTTCCATGCCCAGCTGCCTTTAGACAGACCTCAATAATGACGTCCTCGGGCTCCCTTAGCGAGGGAGCTCGTATTCAGCGAGACTCATGGGGAGACTGGCTGCTCCAACCCCGTAGGTTCTGTGTGGGTTGTAACAGGTATCAGCAAACCTTGTCCAAACTGGGTGTGTACACCTGAAAATGGAACTCTGGAATAACCGGTGCTAGTGTTACTTACTTCGACTGGGATTTGGTAATTATGAATTATTTCTGGGTATCGCAGTCAAACAGGGCGAAGACTCAGATAACCCTGGACAAGAGACCGGGCAGGGCGAAGACACACACAAACATAGTGATGCACGATCAATGACCACTAAAACGAGGTTGTAGTCCAACTGAAGGCTTTAATAAGCCAGATGTTTCCCCCAGCAGCTCAGGTACAGAATGAAGGCTGCTGGGAGGGCACGGGTTCTTATACCCCGCCTATCAGGGCGGAGCTATGATGCACTCTAGCCAATAGCAAGCATATAGGTTCTACCAATGGTACTTCAGCCTCTCAGGTACCGTAATACCTATAATACCACACATAGACAGTGAGATAATGGGCAGTATTCTCCCCCCCCCCACACCGGGTGGGAGAATCGCCGGCGCGCCGTGCGAGTCGTGCCACGCCGCCCTGACACCCGCACGCGATTCTCCCACCCCACCGAAACCAGCACCGCGAGAATCGCGGCGGGCTGCTCGGCGAATGGCCGCAAACGGCGAGCGGCAATTCTCCGGCCCGGGTGGGCCGAGCAGCCGGCGGAAAAAATGGCAGTCCCGCCGGTGCCGTTAACCCCTGGTCGCTGCCGGCGGGTACTGTGCGGGAACGCTGGGGGGGGCGGTCTGTAGGGGGGAGGGAGGGTAGGGGGGGGCTCCTTCACTGGGTGGGGCCTCCGATGGGGTCTGGCCCGCGATTGGGGCCCACCGATCGGCGGGCCGGCCTCTTCCCCCCCCCTCCGGCCGACCTCCTTCCGCGGCCGGCCCCAGAACCCCGGAGCCATGTTGGTGAGGGGCCGGCGCGGGTCAGAAGTTCCCCGCGCATGCGCAGGAAAGAGCTGCCCCAACTGCGCATGTGCCGGTTGGCGCGGCGCCCATTTGGCGTGAAATGCGACGGCGTTCACGATGGCGCGGGTACTTGGTCCTGGGAGCGGAGAATCCCGCGTACGTGAGATCATGGGCGCGATTCGCCGCGTGCGGGTTTAAGCATCTGCGCCGTCGTGAACGCCGTCGCGTTTCACAAAGGCGCGGAACGGGCGCGGGCAGGAGCGATTCTGGCCCCCAGAGGGCCAGCACGGTGTTGGAGCAGTTCACTCCGCTCCAGCCTTGCATCCGGGCGCGGAGTGGGGGGGCGCCAACCCACGCATGCGCAGTGGCGAGGCTTCAACCGACGCATGCGCGGTAGATGCACGGTGCGCTCCGCCTCCTCACCAACATGGTGCCGGGGTTCTGGGGCGCGCAAGGAAGTAGGCCCGGGGAGGGAGAGGCCGGCCCGCCGACTGGTGAGCCCCGATCGCGGGCCAGACTCCAGCGGAGAACCCCCCCCCCCCCCCGGGAATGGAGCCCCCCTCCCCCACCCACAGGCTGCCCCCCAAGCCTTCGCGACGGGTACCCGCCGGCAACGACCAGGTGTGGACGGCGCCGGCGGGACTAGGCCGTTTACACGCGGCCGCTCGGCCCATCCAGGCCAGAGAGTCGGCGGCCCAGCCGCGGATAGCGGGCAGCGACCGGCGGCGCGCCAAACTCGGCGGAGTGAACGGCGCCGATTTTCGGCACTTCGGAGAATCGCGCGCCGGCAACGCACGGGCCTCAGAGAATCTCGCCCAATGTAGTCATGGCAGGGCAGGGTAAATGCACCCTCCGATCTGGACGCGGGATTGATGCACTAGCAACTGGACAGGGGAACGAGACGCGCAAATCCAGAATGGGAAAGGCCACATTGACAATTGGACAAGGTAAAAACACGCTCAAATCTGGGAACACAGCTTATCATGTCTAGAATCAGAGAATCCCTACAGTGCAGAAGGGGGCAATTCAGCCGATCGAGCCTCCACCGACCCTCCGAAGGAGCACCCCACCCAGGCCCACACTCCCACCCCATCACTGCAACCTTTTTGGGGACACTAAGGGGCAATTGTGTATTTTATAATGGAACACCAGGA
Source organism: Scyliorhinus torazame (assembly GCF_047496885.1). Classification (NCBI taxonomy): domain Eukaryota; kingdom Metazoa; phylum Chordata; class Chondrichthyes; order Carcharhiniformes; family Scyliorhinidae; genus Scyliorhinus; species Scyliorhinus torazame. The sequence goes on along the minus strand of NC_092710.1, from coordinate 41,157,794 downwards.
AAATGGGGATATAGGAATACTGGCCCAAACTGGGTTTTTTTCCCTTCTGTGAATCCGCTTAATACTGAACAGGGAAAGGCACAATCAGATCTGGACAGGGAACTGACCCACTCGAAACAGGGCTTGGGGAACGGCAGACACACAACTCGACAGTAAAATTACACACTCAAATCTTGGGAGAATAAGGAAATACTGAACTTTGCGCAGGAAGCTGGAAAACACCCACTTGAACAGACGAAGGACACACTCAAAACTGGACAGGGGACAAACACAGTCACCACTGGACAGGGGAACGACACACTCACGACTGGACAGGGGAAAGACACACAGATCTGTGCAAGGTCTTGGCAAACTCAAATTTGGACTGGGCGAATGCACATTCAAATCCAGGCAAGGAACTGGCGCACTCATATTTCGAGAGGGTAAAAGTCACTCAAGTCTGGAACTGGTGCTGGACACACACATATGCACAAGGGAGACCCACTCACATCTGGACAGGGAACTGACATACAGAGTTGGCGAAGGTAAAGACCCACTCACATCTGGACAGGGAGCTGATGTACAGAGCTGGCGAAGGTAAAGACCCACTCACATCTGGACAGGGAGCTGATGTACAGAGCTGGCGAAGGTAAAGACCCACTCACATCTGGACAGGGAACTGATTGACTCACAACTGGGGAGGGGAAAGACACACTGAAGTCTGGAAAGCGAATGGACATCTTCGGCACTGGGTGAGGTAATGACTCATTAAAGTATGGACAAATCAAAGTCATTTGGATACTGAACTGGTGTACTCAAAAGGAGACAGGAGAGATACACACTCAAACCTGTCCCGTGAACTGAGCCATGTTTCAGTCAGAACCACCTCTTGGACAGTTACACCTGGGTAGGGAAGAGACATACTAAAATCGGGACAGGGAACTTCAACATTCACATTGGCACTGGGTAAAGGCCCATTCATAATTGGACAGGAATCTGGGGTGCCTACATGTGGAGAGGATAAAGGCACACTCAAAACTGGATAGGTAATTGCAGCACACACAACTGGACAGGGGAACGGGACACTTCTATCTGAACCCACTCAATATTAGACAGGATAAAGTCACACTTGAATCTAGACAGAGGATTGAGGCAATCAAAACTGGGCAGGAGAAAGAAACATGAAAAGCGTCACAAGGGGTAGCATTGCTGCTTCACAACTCCAGGGTTCTGGGATCAATTCCAGCCTTGAATCACTTTCTGCATAGGTTTAAGGTGAGAGGGGCAAGGTTTAGAGGAGACGTACGAGGTAAGTTTTTTTACACAGAGGGTAGTGGGTGCCCGGAACTCGCTGCCGGAGGAGGTGGTGGAAGCAGGGGCGATATTGGCATTTCAGGAGCATCTTGACAAAACATGAATAGGATGGGAATAGAGGGATACGGACCCAGGAAGTGTAGAAGATTGTAGTTTTGACGGGCAGCATGGTCGGCGCAGGCCTGGGGGGGCCGAAGGGCCTGTTCCTGTGCTGTACTTTTCTTTGTCCTTTGTTTTGTTCTGTGTGGAGTTTGCCCATTAACCCCATGACTGCGTGGGTTTCCTCCGGGTGTTCCGGTTTCCTCCCACAGTCCAGGTTAGGTGGATTGGCCATGCTATTGTCCCCGAGTGTCCAAGAGGTTAGGTGGGATTCGGGAGGTAGGGTAGAAGCCTAGGTAGAATGCTCTTTCGGAGGGTCGGTACAGACTCGATGGGCATAATGGCTTCCTTCTGCACTGTGGGATTCAAAGAGTCTATGAAAACAGGACAGGGACGTGATGCAATCAAAACTGCCAGGGTATTCGCAGACTCAAATCAAGAGAACTACCTGGAGCAGATCCATCCGGACAGGGTAAAGGCACACTCAGGGAACTGACCAACTCACAACTGGACAGAGGAAATACACTCTCAAATCGAGACAGGGGAAAGTAACACTCAAATCTGCGCTTGGAGCTGAAATCAGAACAGGAGAAGGACACAAGAAATGTGTTAAGAACCTGGCATAGTTGCACTGCTGCCTCACGGCGCCGAGGACCTGGTTTCGATCATGGCCCCAGCTCACTGTCTGTGTGGGGTTTGCACATTTTCCCCGTGTCTGCATGGGTCTCAGCCCACAACCCAAAGATGTGCAGGGTAGGTGGATTGGCCACGCTAACTTGCCCCTTAATTAAAAAAAATATACAATAGTTGCAACTGAACGCGGTGAATGCACACTCAAATCAGGACAGGGAACTGATTCACTCAGAGCAGGGCCAGGAAAAAACACACTCAGATCGGTCCAAGAATGTGATGCATACAATGAAACTGTTTAAAGGCACACTCAGATCTATATTGGGAACTAACACAGCTAAATCTGTATAGGGTAAAGACACATTCATGCCTGGATCATGTACTGGACATTCACAATTGGACAGGGCAAAGAAAGAATTAAATCTGTACAGAGAACGGAGGGTTCATAACGGAACAGGTTAAATGCACAAACAAATGCGGACAGGTAACTGATCCACGCACATCTGGGCAGCATTTTGCAGAAACAAATCTGGTCAGGGAGCTGATGTACTCACAAGGGGGCAGGTCAAGAAACATACAAATTTGGGCAGGGATAATGGGTGGGATTCTCCAATCTCCAGGCATGTTTCTCGATGGCATTCCATTTGTGAAGGTGGGATTTTCTACCCCAGCCGCTTGTCAACGGTACTTCCCATTGACGCCATCCATTCCGCTGGGAAATCTGCTGTGGGGTTGCGCTGCCGGAGGGAGAGTGGGTAAAGAAGTGGCAGATGAATACAATGTGGAAGAGTGAGAGGTTGTGCACTTTTGTAGGTAAAATAGAGGCATCAACTATTTTCTAAATGGGAAAGGCTTTGGAAATCAGGAGTACAAAGGGACTTAGGAGTCCTAGTTCAGGATTCTCTTAAGGTTAACTTACAGGTTCAGTAGGCAGTTAGGAAGGCAAATGCAGTGTTAGCATTCATGTCGAGAGGGCTAGAATACAAGAGCAGGCTATATAAGGCTCTGGTCAGTCCCCATTTGGAGTATTGTGAGCAGTTTTGGGTCCCGTATCTAAGGAAGGATGTGCTAGCCTTGGAAAGGGTCCAGAGGAAGTTCACAAGAATGATCCCCAAAATGAGGAGCTTGTCACATGAGGAACGGTTGAGGACTCTGGGCCTAAACTCGATGGAGTTCACAAGGATGAGGGGGGATCTTATTGAAACTTACAGGATACTGAGAGGTCTGGGTAGAGTGGACACGCAGAGGATGTTTCCACTCGTAGGAGCAACTGGAACGCGAGGGCACAGCCTCAGACTGAAGGGACAATAATTTAAAACAGAGATGAGGAGGAATTTCTTCAGCCAGACGGTGGTGAATCTGTGGAACTCTTTGCCGCAGAAGGCTGTGGAGTCAAAAACACTGGTGGAGATAGATAGGCTCTTGATTAATAAGGGGATCAGGGGTAATGAGGAGAAGGCAGGAGAATGGGGATGAGAAACAGATCAAAATGATTGAAAGGCGGAGCAGACTCGATGGGCCGAGTGGCCTAATTCTGCTCCTATGTCTTTTGATCTTACGGTCTTGTGGCAAGAGAAGTCCGGCCACTATATACATCCACCTGGAAGGTATACATGACACAGTCATATCTGGGCAGGGAACTGCATCACTGGCTACTGGGGAAAGTCACACTCAAGTCAGCAGAAAGAACTTTGCCAGTCAAAATTGCACAAGGTGAAGACACACTGAATCCATACAGGGAACTGAACTACTCAAATCTGAACAGGGAACTGACCAACAAAAAACGCACATGCAAGTCTGGACAAGGAGTTGACCACAATCAAAAGACAAACTCAAACTTGGACACTGGATATAACCCACTCACGATGGGACAGGGGAAAGGCACAGTCAAAATGATTTTTTTTTTTTTTCTATTTTTTTTCTTATAAATTTAGAGTACCTAATTGATTTTTTTTTCCAATTAGGGGGCAATTTAGCGCGGCCAATCCACCTACCCTGCACATCTTTAGGTTGTGGGGGTGAAGCCCACGCAAACACGGGGAGAATGTGCAAACTCCACACGGACAGTGACCCAGAGCTGGGATTGAACCTGGAACCTCGGTGCCGTGAGGCAGCAGTGCTAATCACTGCCCCACCGGCACACTCAAATTTACACAGGAAGGGGTGGAGAATTGCAAAAGTGGCATCGCCCCCCCGATTCCGGCTCCAATGGGGATTCTCCAGCCGACCGCGATTCCAGAGTCGGAGAGCGGTGAATCCCACCCCACCTCTGACCGCACTCACAGTGGAGCCACACTCAAATCTATTCAAGGAATTAAACCAGTTACAACTGGATGGGGGAAAGACAAACTCAGACCTGGACCCTGGAACAGAGCAACTCAAAACATTTTTCCCCCTAAATTTAGAGTACCCAATTCTTTTTATTTCCAATTCAGGGGCAATTTAGCCTGGCCACGCAGACACGGGGAGAATGTGCAAACTCCACACGGACAGTGACTGGGGGCCGGGATCGAACCCGGAGCCTCGGCCCCATGAGGCAGCAGTGCTAGTCACTGCGTCATCATTGCCTCCCTCCACTCAAACCTTTACAGGGTAACCATAGACTTATCACTGGGTAGGGAACTTACCTACTCACAACTAGTCCGTCCAAATCTACACTCAAATAGCGACATGGAACATGTCCAATTCATGACAGGGCAGGCTCAGATCTGGACAGCGAACTGAGCCAGTCGAATCAGGACATGGAACTGTTCCACTCAAAAAACTTGTCAAAGTAAAGCCACAATGATATCTGGATAGGGGACTATTCCACTCACAAAGGGACCGGGGAAAGTCACATTTCGGTCTGGGTGGCAGGAAACTGACCCACACACAAATGGACTGACTAAAGACACACTCAAAACTGGACAGGGATGGGATCACTCAGAAAAGGACAGAAGTAAGGTTTGATCAAACCTGCACTCCGGGCCGTTATCCAAGCAGAACTTGACAGGGAAAAGACACACTCAAATCTGGATGTGGATATGATCCACACAATACATGATAGGGCAAAGACAGACTCTCATCTGGACAGTGAACTGAACCAATCGCAGACGGACAGGCTAAAGACACACTCATCTCTGGACAGGGAATTGAACCAATCACAATGGGACAGGGTAAAGACATGAGATAGTAAACTGACCACTCACAACTGAAATGAAATGAAAATCGCTTATTGTCACAAGTAGGCTTCAAATGAAGCCCCTAGTCGCCACATTCCGGCGCATGTTCGGGGAGGCTGGTACGGGAATTGAACCGTACTGCTAGCCTGCCCAAGTCTGCTTTCAAAGCCAGCGATTTAGCCCTGTGCTATACCAGCCCCTTACTGGACATGGAGGGGACAAACTCAAATGCAGACAGAGGACTGACACACCCAAAATGGAGAGGCAAAAGACAGGCCATTATCTGGACAGTGAATTGACCCACTGGACATTGTAATGTTCCTCTCAAATCTGGACAGGGATTTGACCCATTCAGAACAGGACACTGTTTAGACACACTCAAATCTGGACAGTGGACAGATCCACTCACAATGGGACAGGCGAAAGGCACACTCAAATCTGGACAGTGGACAGATCCACTCACAATAGGACAGGCTAAAGTCACACTCAATTCTGGACAGTGGACAGATCCACTCACAATAGGACAGGCTAAAGGTACACTCAAATCTGGACAGTGGACAGATCCACTCACAATAGGACAGGCTAAAGTCACACTCAAATCTGGACAGTCGACAGATCCACTCACAATAGGACAGGTTGACCCCTATCTCTCGCTGGCAGTTGGGGGGCCTGTAATAAACACCCAACTTTGTGATTGCCCTCTTCCTGTTGCTGAGCTCCACCCAGGTTGCCTCATTGTATGAGCCCTCCGAGGTGTCCTCCCGCAGTGCGGCTATAATATTTTCCTGAACCATAAATGCTACACCCCCACCCCTTTTACATCCCCCTCTATCTCTCCTGAAGCATCTATATCCTCCAACGTTCAGCTGCTAATCAGGCCCTTCCTTCAACCATGTTTCTGTGATAGCCACAACATCATAATTCCATGTACTAATAAGTGCTCTACGTTTATCTGCCTTACCTGCTATACTTCTGGCATTGAAACAAATACACTTCAAAACACTGCGTTTGAGTAGATAGCGCGATATTGCTGTTCTCTTATTTTTGTTCTCTATTTCCCCCTCAGTTATTACAGCTTCTAAGACAGCGCTCTGGTTCCCATCCCCCTGCCGTACTAGTTTAAATCCTCCCGAGTGACTCTAGCGAACCTCCCAGCCAGGATATTGGTGCCCCTCCGGTTTAGATGCACCCGTCCTTGTTGTACAGGTTGCACTTGTCACAGAAGAGATCCCAGTGGTCCAGAAAACTGAAACCACCAGTTTAGCCACATATTTAGCTGCACTATCCTCCTATTTCTAGCCTCTTTGGCACATGACACAGGGAGTATTCCTGAGATTACAACCCTAGAGGTCCTACTTTTTAGCTTACTGCCTAACTTCCTAAACTCCTTCAACAGGACCTCATCACTCTTCATCCCTCTGTTGTTAGTACCTATGTGTACTGCGACCTCTGGCTGTTCACCTTCCTCATTCAGGATGTTCTGTATTTGTTCAGACACATCCATGAACCTGGCACCAGGGGGGCAACACACCATCCTGGAGTCTCCTTCACATCCACAGAAGCGTCGATCTGTGACCCTTATTATAGAATTTCCTTTAACTATCGCTCTCCTGCACTTCGCCCTCCCCTGCTGAGCAACAGAGCCAGTTGTGGTTTCACTGTTCTAGCTGCTCTTGTTTTTCCCTGACAGGCTATTCCCCCCCTCCCCCCCCCCACTCCAACATCATCCAAAAAGGTATACCTGTTAGAGAGGGGGACAGCCACAGGAAATTCCTACACTGCCTGTTTGCCCTTTCAAGCAATCACACATCTGTCTACCTGCACCCCGGGTGTGACCACGTCTCTGTAACTCCTATCTATGATGCTTTCCGCCACCTGCATGCTCCTAAGTGCACCCAACTGCTGCTCCAAATGAACCATTCAGTCTGTGAGGGGCTTCCATTGGTTCCACTTCCTGCAGACGTAGTCGACCGGAATTCTGAAAATGTCACGGATCTCCCACATCTCACAGTTAGAGCACTGCATCTCACTGAGTGATATTTCAGCACTAGTTAATTAATTAAAAATAAATACTTACTTAATTTATTATTAGATTAAGTTACAATTCACTATATGGTACTGGTGCTAGATTTCTACTGTAGAATTAAATGTTTAATACTAATCTCCGCCCTCAGGTTTAGTTACTCCTCAAACTAGTTAATTAAATAGTTTTAATTCGTTTTTTCAATATTTTTTTCAAATGTAACACAGATTGCCTGTCAGCCAATCAGGTCACAGCTTTCCTGTGATGTTACTTTTCAGTTTCCACCCCCCTACAATTTGAAACCAGAGAGAGACAGAGACACAAATACCACTGATCTTCCCAGACGGCACTTCGGATTTCTCCAGCCCAGCTCCGCTCCCAATATGAAGAAGTTACCTGCCTTACCTGCGACTCACCAATCAGCTCTCTCCCTTGTAGATACCTGCAGCAGAGCAAGGCCACTCCCTGGAAATTTGAGAGTGACAAATCATGGGGTAAAAAGAAACTCCTCCCACCCTGAGTCGAATTCCCACCTCGCTACAAATTCCCAGCTCCCAGACTCACTCTTCAATGTGCCTCACTCTGGATGTATCTTCCTCGTCCCACTGACCATTCACAACTGGAGCGGATAAACGCATACACGGATCTGGACAGTGAATTGATCATTCATTCCTCGACACGAGAAAGACACATTCAAATCTGGACAGAGAACTGATCCAGTTACAACTGAAGATGGCAAACGTGCACTCAAATCTGGACAAGGGAACTGACCATTCACAACGAGACAGGAAAAAGTCACACTCGAATCTGGGCAGGGGAACTGATCATTCACAACTAAACAGCGAAAAGTCACACTCAAAATCTGGACAGTAAACTAACAATTCACAACTGGATAGCACTAAGGCAATCTCAAACTGGATAGGGAACTGAACTTTCGCAACAGAACAGGAGAAAGGCACACTTGAATCTGGACAGTGACCTGACCATTCTTAACTGGACATGGGAAAAACACATTCAAATATGTACTGATTATTGGCCAATATAACGAGGCAGGTGAAAGTCACTCTCAAAATCTGGACAGGGAACTGAACAATTCACAACAGGACAGGGGAAAGGCACAATCGGCGGGCCGGCTGCGTAGAGCGGCCACCGACCGCCGCATCGCCAACCACACCGGCGCCAATGGCACTGATTCTCCGCTCTGTGGAGAATCGCGTGCTGGAGTTGGCGTGGCGTGGCGCGATTCGCGCTGGTGGTGTGGATTCTCCGGTCCGGCCCCGGATGAGAGAATTCCGCCCTCAACTCTGAACAGGAAACTGAACCATTCACTCATGGCCTGGGAAAATTCACACTCAAATCTTGCGAGGGAACTGACAATTCGCAACTGAGCATTGGAAAGTCAAACTCAAATCTGGGGCGTCATTCTCCGACCCCCCCAGAGGGTCGGAGAATGGCCGTTGGCCGCCATGAATCCCGCCCCCGCCGGTTGCCGAAGTCTCCGAAGGGAGAAAAGTCGGCGGGGCGTTAATGTCGCCGCTGCCGTCGGAGAATGGCACGGGTCTGCGCAAGGCAGCCGATTTTCGGCCTGCCGACATTCTCCCTTCCGGATGGGCCGAAGTCCCGTCGACGTGATGACCGTTCACGTCGACGTAAATTAAACCTCCTTTTCATCGGCGTGACCCTGTGCTCCAGGTTCATGCCGACCAGCGTGGAGGTGAGTGACGGCCTGGGGGGTTGGCCGCTGGGCAGGCGATGGCGTGGCCGCAGTCTGAATGCGTGAGGAGAGGTGTGTCTCGGGTTGAGTGTGTGTGTGTGCGGCGGGAGGGGTGGTTAGAGTGGGCTGGGCTCCGGGGGAGTGCCGGGAGGGGGGTCCGTGCCGGAGAGGGGGATGGGGGGGTCCGTGCCGGGGAGGAGGTTGGGGGGGTCCGTGCCAGGGAGGAGGTTGGGGGGTTCCGTGCCGGGGAGGAGGTTGGGGGGGTCCGTGCCGGGGAGGGGGATGGGGGGTCCGTGCCGGGGAGGAGGTTGGGGGGGGGTCTGTGCTGGGGAGGGGGATGGGGGGGTCCGTGCCGGGGAGGAGGTTGGGGGGGGGTCTGTGCTGGGGAGGGGGATGGGGGGTCCGTGCCGGGGAGGAGGTTGGGGTCTGTGCCGGGGAGGAGGTTGGGGGGGGGTCCGTGCCTGGGAGGGGGATGGGGGGTCCGTGCCGGGGAGGAGGTTGGGGTCCGTGCCGGGGAGGAGGTTGGGGGGGGGGGCCGTGCCGGGGAGGAGGTTGGGGAGGTCTGTGCCGGGGAGGGGGATGGGGGGTCCGTGCCGGGGTGGAGGTTGGGGGGGTCCGTGTCGGGGAGGGGGATGGGGGGTCCGTGCCGGGGAGGAGGTTGGGGGGGTCCGTGCCGGGGAGGGGGATGGGGGGTCCGTGCCGGGGAGGAGTTTGGGGTCCATGCCGGGGAGGGGGATGCGAGGGCAAGTGAGTTGGTCCACCTGGCCAGGTGCCAGCCTCCAACAGTTGGACCCATGCAGTCCATGCCACCTGGCTGGGGGGAGCAGGGGATATGGGCAATGATGACATGTTGTCGTTCCCCTCCCCCCACCAGGCCGTCATGTTTTCCGATCATCCAGCGATGGTGGCCGCCGTGCGGCAGCCGCTAATGTCCATGTTGCCCTGGATGAGGAGGAGGAGGAGGAGGAGCGTGCCAGAGAGGCGGCGCAGGCCCAGGCAGAGGGACAGGCACAGCCGCCCAGGCTGGAGGGACACCTGACCGACAGGACGAGGAGGGGGAGGAGGACGTCGCGGCCCCACAGCAACGGAGGCACCCGAGGGTGACCCGTGTGTACTGGCCCCGGCAGTCATACCAGGAACTCACAGACCGGGAATGCAGGAGGAGACTCCGGATGAGCCGCGAAACCGTGGCACACATCTGCCACCTGCTGGCACACCTGTCACCGCGTGGCACTGGCGGGGGACACCCTCTCCCCGTGTCCATTAAGGTTATGGTGGCCCTGAACCTTTATGCAACGGGGTCATTCCAGGCACAGAGTGGGGATCTGTCCGGCATATCGCAGACATCGGTGCACCGGTGCATCCGGGCAGTGACAGATGCCTTATATGCCATGGCGCACCGCTACATCCGCTGCCCTGTGGACCAGGCCAGCCAAGATGCCCGGGCCGTGGGCTTCTCTGCCGTGGCCGGGTTCCCCATGGTCCAGGGCACGATCGATGGGATGCACGTCGCCGTGCGGCCACCTGCAGATAACAGTGTTCACCAATAGGAAGGGGACCTATTCGATGAACATACAGGTGGTCTGCGACCACCGCATCATGATCCTGCACGTCTGCGCCCGTTACCTGGGCAGTGTACACGACTCATACGTGTTGTCGCGGTCATCCATCCCCGGCATGTACGAGGGACGCCATCCCCGGCTGAGGGGCTGGTTGCTGGGCGACAGGGGCTACCCATTGCGATCGTGGCTGATGACGCCTATACGGAGGCCACGCAATGAGGCGGAGAACTGCTACAATGATGCCCATGTAGCGACAAGGGGAGTGATAGAGAGGTGCTTTGGCGTGCTGAAGATGCGTTTCAGGTGCCTGGACCTCTCTGGGGCGCCCTCCAGTATCGGTCAGATAGGGTCGGCCGCATCATTGTGGTGTGCTGCGTCCTGCACAACATAGCCCAGCAGAGGGACGATGTGCCGCAGGCAGAGGAGGGCGGAGAGGAGGAGCAGCAGGAAGAGGCGCAGTCCTCCCCAGATGAGGGGGATGGGGGCAATGGTCAGGGCAGACGGGGTAGACACAGGCGGGTGGCTGTCCACCGTTACCGGCTGGGCCAGCGGGCACGGGACAGACTGATAGCCGCCCGCTTCACTGACTAGATGGGCGTGGGAATCGGGTAGTATGGCCACAGACCGCACACCATGACAACAGCCGACCACCCACACCCCCCACCCATCCACCCACCCAGCACCCTCACCCCCCTCCCCAACCCCACCCACCCCACCCGCATGCACACCACCACCCCCATTGCCGATCCACCTGCGGCACAACGGGCCGGGCTCACACAGTTGCGGGTGGACGCGTGTCTATTGCAGGCCATGGAGGATGATGACAACCCGCCCTGCGGTGAGCTCCTGGCTCCACATCGTTGGACTATGTCTGAACCATGGCCACAGTACAACCATCCACCCGGACCATCCCCGCATGCGGCTGTGACACTGCAGCGCACGGTCCCGTCCTCTGCCCGGGGGATGTTGATGGCGGCCCAGGGGGAAGGGGGCAGACTCACCTGGGGCTGAGGTAAGACCACCCCTCACACACACACTTGCGCTCAACGTACATGACACCCCCGCACGCTTTGGACAGAGCACAAAGGCAGCTTCTGTAGGTGTAACATTGACTTTAATAACCAAACGTGTTCATCCACGTGCCCTAGCCCCTAAAACTCATCTGTGCCCTGCACCCGTGCCAACTTACTCAGTGTCTAATTGTTTGGCCTTACGGGCCCTTTGACTACGTCTACGTGGTTCCCCAGACAGTACAGCAGAACTGGAGGTGGACTCCTGTGATTCCTGCCCTCTGACACTGGATCCCTTTGGCGGCCGTTTCCTGGGGCGTCCTGGCCTAGATGGGCCAGGCTGCGGCCCGGGCGACTGGGATGGTGAGCTGCCAGCCTGTCCTGCCCGTTGCCCACCCGATGCACCTGGGACGGAAGGGGGGGGGCGGGGGGGAGTCCGAGGTGTCGCGGTGTACCGGGACCTCCCCTACAGAGGGAGCCGGGACGGACCTCACCACCTCCTCCTCCCTCGGGGTGCCCGATGGCCCCCAGGCCTCTACATGGGTGGGGGATGCGAACGGACTGGCCATCCGACGCCCCCCCGACATCTGGCGCTGCCAGTCCTGGAGGCCCGTGCTGGTATCGACAGGGGTCTGCAGGTTTGCAGCCATGGAGCCCAGGGGGTTGGCAAACCCTGTCTGTGACAGTGCAACGCCGGCTCGCACATGGCCACTGGCGCCGATGCCCTCAGCGATGGCCTGCAGAGACTGGGCCATGGCCTGCTGAGACTGGGCCATGGCCTGCTGAGACTGGGCCATGGCCTGCTGAGACTGGGCCATGGCCTGCTGAGACTGGGCCATGGCGTTGAGCGCCTCTGCCATCTGGCGCTGGCACTGGCTCATGGCCTCCTGTGAGAGGGCAGCCATGTCCTGGGCCACAGACGCCGCCTGCACGGAAGGCCCCAGGCCTCGCAAACCGTTCCCCATGTCTGACACCGTCGCACCCATTGCCTCCACTCGGACGCCACCCGTGCGGTGTCGGCCTGGGTGGCACGCATGACCGGCACCACTCCCAGCTCCTGGACGCGGGTGGACTCCTCCACCTGCGACTGCAGCCGCCGCAAGCCACCCGTCACCCTCTTCGCTCGTCTCCGGGTCGGTGGTTGCATCGGATCTATGTGTGGGTGTGGTAACTCCAGGAACCCGGGATCCATCTGGGCGGCAGATGTTCGCTTGGGCTGGGCTGCCCTCCGACCGCCCGGCCCCTCTGCTGCTCCTACCTCCACCTGCTGTACCGGGACGGCTGTGTTGTGCGCACCAGTGAGTGTAGCAGACGCCTCATCACTAAAGTGCCCAACCGAGGTGCGTGTTTCTGCGATGGTGGAGGGTGTTGGTGACAGCAGTGGCGTTGTGTCGTGCTCTTCGTCCCACTCTGAGTCCATGGCACTTTGGGGTGGGGGTTCGTCTCCACCCATCCACTCTGAGTCACTGTCCGGTATTTCGTCTTCCTGGGCAGTGCTGTCCCGGGTAGTGGTGTCCTGGGTAGTGGTGTCCTGGGTAGTGGTGTCCTGGGTAGTGGTGTCCTGGGTAGTGGTGTCCTGGGTAGTGGTGTCCTGGCTCGGATGTGACGGGGGCCTGTGGGTGCCCCCCTCGTCGCTGGGTGGTCGCTCCCGCACGTGACGGAGGTGTCGTCTCCCTGTTGCTCCAGGTCTCTCCATCTCCCGTGGTGTGCGAGGGGCATCCTGCGGGCATCGCATGCTGGAGGGTCCGGGTCTCTCTGTCTCCCGTGGCCTCCGAGGGGCATCCTGCGGGCGTCGCATGCTGGAGGGTCCGGTTCTCTCTGTCTCCAGTGGCCTCCGAGGGGCATCCTGCGGGCGGTCTGCATCTGCGGGGATGGATGCCTGGACGTTTGGTCCTGCGATACACAATGAAGCATGCATGGTGAGACATCAGGCAGTGATCAAGTGATATGGGGGAGGGGGATATAGGGGAGGGGGGATATGGGGACGGGCTGTCGGTGGATCACTTGCTAGTACGCCACCGACCTCTGCATCAGAAACCTCCCGGTCCTCAGGTCCGCCAGCTAGTTCCAGGGGGACATCAGGCAGTGATCAGGTGATATGGGGGAGGGGGGATATGGGGGAGGGGGGATATGGGGGAGGGGGGATATGGGGGAGGGGGATATGGGGAGGAGGGATATGGGGATGGGGGATATGGGGGAGGGGGGATATGGGGGAGGGGGGATATGGGGGAGGGGGGATATGGGGGAGGGAGGGATATGGGGAGGGGGGATATGGGGAGGGGGATATGGGAGATATGGGGGAGGGGGGATATGGGGGGGGGATATGGGGGAGGGGGGATATGGGGGAGGGGGGATATGGGGAGGGGGATATGGGGAGGAGGGATATGGGGATATTGGGAGGGGGATATGGGGGATATGGGGGAGGGGGGATATGGGGGAGGGAGGGATATGGGGGAGGGGGGATATGGGGGAGGGGATATGGGGGAGGGGATATGGGGAGGGGGGATATGGGGGAGGGGGGATATGGGGGAGGGTGATATGGGGAGGGGGGATATGGGGATATGGAGAGGGGGGACATGGGGGAGGGGGGATATGGGGGAAAAAGGGGGGGAAGGGGGGATATGGGGGATATGGGGAGGGGGGATATGGGGGAGGGGGGATATGGGGGAGGGGGGATATGGGGGAGGGGGGATATGGGGGAGGGGGTATATGGGGAGGGGGGATATGGGGGAGGGGGGATATGGGGGAGGGGGGATATGGGGGAGGGGGTATATGGGGAGGGGGGATATGGGGAGGGGGATATGGGGAGGGGGGATATGCGGGATATGGGGGAGGGGATATGGGGAGGGGGGATATGGGGGAGGGGGGATATGGGGGAGGCTCACCCTGCCTGCTCGGATGAGGTCGTTCACCTTCTTGTGGCACTGGGTGCCTGTCCGTGGTGTCAGGGCCGCAGCGGTGACGGCCTCTGCCACTTCCCTCCACAGACGCCGGCTGTGGCGTGGGGCAACTCTGTGGCCGTGCCCGGGATACAGGGCGTCCCTCCTCTGCTCCACCGCATCCAGGAGCGCCTCCACATCCCGTGACTCGAACCTCGGGGCTGAGCGGCGGCCAGCCATCCAGTCGGGTGTTTCGGTCAGGTGGGGGGGAGCAGCGCGGCCTTATGAGCCGTCACGCCGTGCGGCGCGTATGACGCTGCACGGCGTGAACCACGTGCGCAAGCGCGGATCCCGTTACGTTGCTGCTAGCCCATTTCGGGCCGGAGACTTTCGACCCATTTTTCCGACGTGACGCAAGTCGGATTTGCGCCGTTTTTTGCGCCGATCGGCGGACTTTCCGCCGATAACGGAGAATTTCGCTCCTGATCTGGGAATAACCCATTCACTGCTGAACTTTGCAAAGTCACACTCAAATCAGTGCACAGGACTGACCCTTTCACTGGTGGACAGGGGAAGACACACAAATTTTGAGAGGGAACTGACCCATTTGCAACTGGACAGGGGAAAGACAGCCTCACATCTGGAAGGGGAACTGACCCATTCGCAACTAGACAGGAGATACAGACACTCACATCTGGAGGGGGGACTGACCATTTGCAATTGGACAGGGGAGAGACACGCTGAAATCAGGTGAGAGAACTGACCCATTCACTGTTGAGTAAGGGAAATTCACATTCAAATCTGTATCGGGAACCTGACCCATACGGAATGCACACTCAAATCTGGAGAGGGAACTAACCCATTCACACTGGACAAAGGAGAGACACATATCTATGACTCTATGACTCAAATCTGGACTAAAGGAAAGGGAAAATTCACACTCAAATCTGTACAGGGAACGGACCATTCACTATTGGACAGAGGAAATACATGCTCAAACCTGGAGAGGGGACTGACCCATTCATTACCAGACACGGGAAATGTATACTTGCATCTGGCAGGGAACTGACCCATTTGCAACTGGACAGGCAAAAGGCACACTCAAATATGGACAGGAATCTGACCCATTTACAGCTGGACTGGGGAAATTCACACAAATATGTATAGGGAACTAACCCATCCACAACTGGATAGTGCACAGTTTTGTATATTGTTGTCTATCAACGTATATAGTTATTGTTGCGACCTCCAATCAGCTGGTGGCAATGGAGATCCACCATATGACTCGAGATATCCAGGTGTTGGTAGTACATCATACTGGGGGTTCGTCGCACTAGAAGTAGCTCCAGGTGAATTCACTGAATTAATTTATTCAGCACTGTTTGTATCACAATTTGTTAGTTATCTTTCCACATGTTCATCTTGTTAATAAATCATTTTACTAGTCAAAGAACTAGATGCTCTGTGTGCATCTGTATTACAGCCATAATACAGAACATAACACACAGGGGCAAGCACGCTCAGATCTGGAGAGGGAACTGAGCCATTCACTAATAGACAGGGGAAATTCACACTCAAATCTGTATTGGGAACTGACCATTCATAACTGGGAAGAGGAAGGTCATGCTCAAATTTGGACAGGAACTGACCCATTCGCTGGTAGACAGCAGAAAGACACACTCAAATCTGCATAGGGAACTGACCATTTGCAACTGGACGGGAAAAGCACACACACTCTGCACAGCAAACGGGCCAATTTGCAACTGGATTGGGGAAAGTCACACTCAAATCTGGACAAGGAACTGACCATTCACTGCTGGACAGGGGAAAGGGGCACACAAATCTGGAGAGAATACTGACCCACTTGGAAATGGATAGAGGAAAGACACGCTCAAACCTGTATAGGGAACGGACCATTCACAAATGGACAGGGGAAAGGCACACTCAGATCTGAACAGGGAACGGACCATTCGCAACTGGACAGGGGAAAGGCACACTCAGATCTGAACAGGGAACGGACCATTCGCAACTGGACAGGGGAAAGGCACACTCAGATCTGAACAGGGAACTGACCATTCGCAACTGGACAGGGGAAAGGCACACTCAGATCTGAACAGGGAACTGACCATTCACAACTGGGCAGGGGAATGAGAAACTCGTGGGGTGAAATTCTCCCCAAACGGTGCGATGTCCACCGACTGGCGCCAAAAATGGCACCAATCAGACGGGCATCGCGCCGCCCCAAAGGTGCGGAATGCTCCGCATCTTTGGGGGCCGAGCCCCAACATTGAGAGGCTAGGCCGGCGCCGGAGGGATTTCTTCCCCACCAGCTGGCGGAAACGGCCTTTGTTGCCCCGCCAATTGGCGCGGAAATGACATGTTGGGGTGGCGCATGCGCGGGAGCGCCAGCGGCCGCTGACAGTTTCCCGCGCATGCGCAGTGGGGAGAGTCTCTTCCACCTCCGCCATGGTGGAGACCGTTGCGGAGGCGGAAGGGAAAGAGTGCCCCCACAGCACAGGCCCGCCCGCGGATCGGTGGGCCCCGATCGCGGACCAGGCCACCGTGGGGGCACCCCCCGGGGTCAGATCGCCCCACGGCCCCCCCCAGGACCCCAGAGCCCACCCACGCCACCTTGTCCCGCCGGTAAATAGGTACTCTAATTTACGCCGGTGGGACAGGCAATTTATCGGCAGGACTTCGGCCCATGCGGGCCGGAGAATCCAGCGGGGGGGCCCGCCAACCGGCGCGGCCCGATTTCCCCCCCCCGCCGGATATCCGGTACCGGAGACTTCGGCAACCGGCGGGGGCGGGATTCACGGCGGCCAACGGCCATTCTCCGACCCGCTGGGGGGGTCAGAGAATGACGCCCGTGGACTGGGAAATAACAATCACAACTGGACAAGTGAAACTCACACTTAAATCTGGATAGGGGAACTGATCATTCCCAATTAAACAGCCAAAAGTCACACACAAATATGGACAGTAAACTAACAATTCACAACTGGATAGTGCAAAGGCACACTCAAACTGGATAAGGAACTGGACTTTTACCACAGAACAGGAGAAAGGCACAGTTGAATCTGGGCAGTGAACTGACCATTCTTAACTGGACATGGGAAAAACACATTCAAATATGTACTGATTATTGGCCATTACAACTAGGCAGGTGAAAGTCACACTCAAAATCTGGACAGGAAACTGACCCATTCACAATAGGACAGGGAAAACGCACATGCAAACTGGAGGGGAGACTGACCCATTCACAACAGGACAGGGGAAAGGCACACTCAAATTAGAATAGGGAACTATCCCATCCACAACTGTACAAGGGCAAATCACAAACAGTTCTGGACAGGGAACTGACCCAGCCCATTGTGGACAGGCGAAACACAAACTCAAATCTGAACAGGGAAAAGAACCATTCACTTTTTTCTTTTTTTTTTAAATTAAGAGTACCCAATTCATTTTTTCTAATTAGCAGCAATTTCGCGTGGCCAATCCACCTAGCCTGCACATCTTTGGGTTGTGGGGGCGAAACCCACGCAAACACAGGGAGAATGTGCAAACTCCACACCGTCCGTGACCCGGAGCCGGGATCGAACCTGGGGCCTCGATGCCGTGAGGCAGCAGTGCTAACCACTGCGCCGCCGTGCTGCCCTCAGAACCATTAACTAATAGACTGGGAAAATTCACAATCAAATCTGGTGAGGGAACTGACAGTTTACAACTGATGCGGTCTGGGAATAACCCATTCACTGCTGAACTTTGCAAAGTCACACTCAAATCGGTGTACAGAACTGACCCTTTCACTGTGGACAGGGGAAGACACACTCTAATTTTGAGAGGGAACTGACCCATTTGCAACTGGACAGGGGAAAGACAACCTCACATCTGGAAGGGGAACTGACCCATTCGCAACTATTTAGGGGATACAGACACTCACATCTGGGGGGGGGGGGGCTGACCATTTGCAATTGAACAGGGGAAAGACACACTGAAATCGGGTGAGAGAACAAACCCATTCACTGTTGGGCAAGGGAAATTCACACTCAAACCTGTATCGGGAAACTGACCCATACAGAACTTCACAGGGGAAAGCACACCCAAATGTGGAGAGGGAACTAACCCATTCACACTGGACAAAGGAGAGACACACATCTGTGACTCTATGACTCAAATCTGGACAAAAGGACAGGGAAAATTCATACTCAAATCTGTATAGGGAACTGACCATTCACTATTGGACAGAGGAAATACATACTCAAACCTGGACAGGAATCTGACCCATTTACAACTGGACTGGGGAAATTCACACAAATCTGCACAGGGAACTAACGCATCCACACCTGGATGGTACACAATTTTGTTTCTTGTTGTCTATCAGTGTAACTAGTTATTGATGTGACCTCCAACCAGTTGGTGGTGATAGAGATCCACCATATAACTCGAGATATCCAGATGTATCCACACATCTGCACAGCAAACGGGCCCATTTGCAACTGGATAGGGGAAAGTCCCACTCAGATCTGTACAGGGAACTGACCATTCACAACTGGACAGGGGAAAGGCACACGCAGATCTGAACAGGGAACTGACCATTCACAACTGGACAGGGGAAAGTCACACTCAAATCTGGAGAGAATACTGACCCATTTGGAAATGGATAGAGGAAAGACACGCTCAAACCTGTATAGGCAACGGACCATTCACAAATGGACAGGGGAAAGGCACACTCAGATCTGAACAGGGAACTGACCATTCACAAATAGACAGGGGAAAGGCACACTCATTTCTGTACAGGGAACTGACCATCCACAAATGGACAGGGGAAAGTCACACTCAAATCTGGACAGGGAACTGACCATTCACTGCTGGACAGGGGAAAGGGGCACACAAATCTGGAGAGAATACTGACCCATTTGGAAATGGATAGAGGAAAGACACGCTCAAACCTGTATAGGGAACGGACCATTCGCAACTGGACAGGGGAAAGGCACACTCAGATCTGAACAGGGAACTGACCATTCACAACTAGACAGGGTAAAGGCACACTCAAATCTGGACAGGGAACTGACCATTCACAACTGGACAGGGGAAAGGCACACTCAGATCTGAACAGGGAACTGACCATTCACAGCTGCACAGGGGAAAGTCACACTCGAATCTGGACAGGGAAAGTCACACTTGAATCTGGACAGGGAAAATCACACTTGAATCTGGACAGGGAACTGACAATTCACAATTGGACCCGGGGAAGGACACACTCCAATCTGGACTGAAAATGCCCATTCACTGCTGGGCAGGGGAAAGGCTCACTCGAATCTCAACACAGAATTTACCCATTCACTCCTGGATAGGGGAGAGTCACACTCAAACTAGACAGGGAACTGACGCACCCACAAGCAGACAGGCGAAAGGTATACTCAAATCTGGACAGTCAATTTACCCATTCACTGCTGGATAGGGGAAAGACAGAAAACTGGACAGGAATTGACCCACCGCAAATGGGCAGGCGAAAGGCACACTTAAATCTGGACGAGGGAACGGACCCATTCACAACTGGTCAGTGGAAAGACACACTGAAATCTGGAGAGGGAACTGACACATTTGCAACTGGACAGGGGAAATACACACAAACCTGGATAGAGAACCGACACATTCAGAAATGGAGATGGGAAACACAGTCAAAATCGGTATAGGAAACTGATAATTCACAACTTGAGAGCAGAAAAGCACACTCAAATCTGTAGAAGGAATTAACCATTCACTAATACACAGGGGGCAGTCAGACAATAATCTGGACGAGGAACTAACCATTCAGAACTGGACATGGGAAAGGCACACTCAAATATGGACAGGGAAGTAACCATTCAGAACTGGACATGGGAAAGACACACTCAAATCTGGGCAGGGGACTAACCATTCAGAACTGGACATGGGAAAGACACACTCAAATCTAGGCAGGGGACTAACCATTCAGAACTGGACATGGGAAAGACACACTCAAATATGAACAGGGGACTAACCATTCAGAACTGGACATGGGAAAGGCACACTCAAATCTGGGCAGGGGACTAACCATTCAGAACTGATGTGGAGATGCCGGCGTTGGACCGGGGTGAGCACAGTAAGAAGTCTTACAACACCAGGTTAAAGTCCAACAGGTTTGTTTCGATGTCACGAGCTTTTGGGGCGCTGCTCCTTCCTCAGGTGAATGAAGAGGTATGTTCCAGAAACATATATATAGACATGGACATATGGACATGGGAAAGACACACTCAAATCTGGACAAATATGTGACCATTCACTAAAGGACAGGGGAAAGACACACTCAAATCTGGTCATGGAATTGACCTGCTGGACATGGGAAGGTAACATTCAAATCCGGAAGGGAACTGCCTCATTCACGAGTTGACAGGGGAAAGACACACAAAAATCTGGAAAGTGAACTGACCAATTCACAACTGGATGCGGGAATGGCACACTGAGAACTGTCGGCCCACTCCATTCTGGACTCAGAATTTACTTATTCACTGCTGGGTAGGAGAAGGTAACACTCAAATCACTATTGGGAACTGTAAGACAGGTGAAAGACAGACTTGTGATGAGATCATGTTCGCATTGTAATTCAACGTCCGACCACTAGGAGTCTCACTAGTATATAAGTGAATGACCTGATTAGCTGGAGGAAGCTGGAGACAGGTGGCTTGTGCTTGATCTTACTGTTATTCATCTGTTGTTTTGTATATGGTTTACCCACAGTTAATGTTAATCAATTGTTCAAAACTTCAGCTACAAGTGTTCTTGTAATATAAATCAGGCCTTCCGACAAGAACTTTACAGTACTCAAATCAGGAAGAGGGAGCTGATTGGAGAGGGAAAGGAACACTCAAATCTACACAGGGAGCATGCTATTCACAACTGGAGATCGGAATAACAGCCACCGATCTGGATCAGGAACTGACCCATTCACAACTGGAGGTGGAAAGCCATATTCAAATCTAGAGAAGGAACTGACCCATTCACAACTGGACAGGGGAAAGGCACACTCAAATCTAGAGAAGGAACTGACCCATTCACAACTGGACAGGGGAAAGGCACGCTCAAATCTAGTGAAGGAACTGACCCATTCACAACTGGACAGTGGAAAGCCACAGTCAATTCTGGACATGGAATTGACCCATTCACAACTGCACATGTGGAAAGCCACACTCAAATCTGGAGAGGGAACTAATCCATTCACTTACTGGCCAAGAGAAAGACACACTCAACTCTGGACACGGAATTGACCCATTCACAACTGCCCATGTGGAAAGCCACACTCAAATCTGGAGAGGGAACTAATCCATTCACTTACTGGCCAAGAGAAAGACACACTCAACTCTGGACACGGAATTGACCAATTCACAACTGCACATGTGGAAGGCACATTCAAATCTTAATAGGAAACTGACCCATTCGCACAACTGTACAGGGCAAAGGCACACTCAGATCTGGTCTGGGAACTGACCTTTCACAACTGGACAGTGGAAAGGCACACGCAAATCTGGATGGGGAACTGACACATTCATAACTGGATAGGGGGTGATGACACTCCAATCTGGGTAGGGATTTGACCCAAACACAAGTTGGCATGCGATAGGCATACTCAAATCTGGACACGGACACGACCCATTTACAATTGGACAGGGGAAAGACACACTTAAATCGGCATTGGGAGCTGAACCATAAACATCTGGACAGGGTAAAAACACACTCAAATCTGGAGGCAGAACTGACACCTTCACAACTGGACACTGGAAAGGCACACTCAAAACTGGGCAGGGAACTGACCAATTCACAACTGGACACTGGAAAGGCACACTCAAAACTGGGCAGGGAACTGACCAATTCACAAATGGACAAGGGAAAGACGCACTCAAATCAGGAGAGGGAAGTGACCCATTCATAACTTGACAGTGGAAAGACATTCTCAAATCTGGAAGTGGGAACTAGCCCATTCACAGCAGAATAAGGGGAAGACTCCCTCATAAGTGGATAGGGGAAAGACACTCAAATCTGGACTGGGAAACGACCCATTCACAACTGGGCAGGGGACAGACACACTCAAAGCGGGAGAGGGGACTGACAGTGGGATGGCACAGTCGAAACTGGGCAGGGAACTGACCATTTGCAACCTGACAGGGGAAAGACACACTCAGATCTGATCAGGGAAAGACACACTCAAAACTGGAGAGTGAACTGACCCATTCGCAACTGGACAGGGGAAACACACTAAAGTGTACACACTTAAGTACAGGGTAATACACTCTCCAATCTGGATAGGTAATTGACCCAACCACAAATGGACAGGCAAGAGTCACACTCAAGCTGGACGCGGACACAGCCCATTCAAATCTGGTGAGGGAACTGACCTATTCACAACCAGATAGGGGAAAGACACATTAATATCTGGAGAGGGAACTGACCCATTCACAACTGGATCAGAAAAGACACACTCAAATCTAGACAGTGAACTGACCCATACACAACTGGACAGGGGAACAGACACACTCAAATCTGGAACAGGGAATTGGCTCATTCCCAACTGGACAGTGTAAAGACAGTCACATCTGGAACAGGGAATTGGCTCATTCACAGCTGGACAGTGGAATGGCACAGTCGAAACTGGCCAGTGAACTGAAGCATTTGCAAAAGTACAGGGGAGCGACACACTCAAATCACACAGGGCACTGACCATCACAAATAGATGGGACAGTCACACCCGAATCTGGACAGGGAACTGACCCATTCACAACTGGACAGGGAAAAGACACACTCAAATCTGGACAGGGAACTGGCCCATTCAAACGACATGGCAAACACACACTCAAATCTGGAGAGGGAACTGACCCATTCAAACTGGACATGGTAAACACACACTCAAATCTGGACAGGGAACTGACTCATTCACAACTGGACAAGGTAAAGACACACACATAAACCTGGACAGGGAACTGACCAATTCACAACTGGACAGGGAAAAGGCACTTTCAAATCTGGATGGGGAACAGACACATTCACAATTGGACAGTGGAAAGGCACACTCCAATCTGGAGGAGGAAATAACTCATTCATTTACTGGACAGAGGATAGACACACTCAAATCTGGACAGGGAACTGACCCTTTCACAACTGGACAGGGGAAAGACACACTCAAATCTGGAAAGGGAACTGACCCATCCACAACTGGAGAGTGGAAAGACACACCCAAATCTGGAGTGGAACTGACACATTCAGAACTGGGCAGGGTACAAACACACTCAAATCCAGATATTGAAGTAAATTTTCACAACAGAACAGTGAAACACCACACTCAAATCTGGAGAGGGAACTGACCATTTACAACTGGATGGGGGAAAGACTCCCTCAAACTGGACAGGGAACTGACCATTCATAACTGGACAGTGGAACGGAACACATATCAGGTAAGAGAATTGACCATTCAGCGCTGAAGAGGGCAAAGACACAATAAAATATGTTTCGGGAACTGACCCATCCACAACTGGACAGGTGAAAGGCGTTCATATCTCGACTGGGAGCAGACCCATTCACAACTGGACAGGGGAAAGGCTTTCATATCTCGACTGGGAGCAGACCCATTCTCAACTGGACAGGGGAAAGGCACACTCGAACCTGGACGGGGAACTAGCCATTCACATCTGGACACGTGAAGCACACGCAAATCTGGACAGGGAAACGACCATACAAAACCCAATCATAATTGAGCAAGGAGAAGACACACTCAAATCTGGAAGGGAACTGACACATTCAGAACTGGGCAGGTGAAAGGCTTTCATATCTCGACTGGGAGCAGACCCATTCTCAACTGGACAGGGGAAAGACACACTCACATCTGGAGAGGGAACTGAGCCATTCACAAATGCACAGGGGAAAGGCACACTCGAACCTGGACGGGGACCTAACCATTCACATCTGGACACGTGAAGCACACGCAAATCTGGACAGGGAACCGACCATACAAAACTGAACAGTGGAAAGGCACACACCAATCTGGGCAGGGAATTGACCTTACCACAACTGGACAGGCGATAAGCACACTCACATTTGTACACGGACACAACTCAACTGTACATGACCCAATCATAATTGAGCAAGGAGAAGACACACTCAAACCTGGAAGAAGGAACTGACCGATTCGCAATTGGAGAGGGGAAAGACTCCCTCACAAGTGGATTGGGGAAAGACACACTGAATCTCGACAGGGAACTGACCCATTCAGAACTGGACAGGGGGAAAACACTCAAATCTGGAGAGGGAATTGATGATTCACTTTCTGGACAAAGGAAAATCACAGTCGAAGCTGTTTAGGGAACTGATCCATCCACAACGGGACAGGGGAAAGACACACTCACATTTGGATGGGAACTGACACATTCACAACTGGACAGTGGAAAGGCACACTCCAATCTGGAGGAGGAAGTAACTCATTCACTTACTGGACAGAGGATAGACACACTCAAGTCTGTAAAGGGAACTGGCCCATTGACAACTGGACAGGGAAAGGTCATACTCAAATCTGGACAGGGAACTGCCCATACAAACTGGACAGGGGAACGTCAAACACCAATCTGTGCAGGGAACTGACCTTATCACAAGTGGACAGGCGATAGGCGCTCTCAATTCGCACTCCAGATTTGGATATTTTCCCCTGTCCCTTACTGGAAAATGGTTGGAGAACTGACCATTCATATGTGGAGAGGGGAATGGGACACAAAAATATGGAAGAGGGAACTGACTCATTCACAACTGGACAATAAAGGCACACACAAATCTGGACAAGGATCTGCCCCATTCACAACTGGACAGGGGAAAGGCACACTCACCTCTGGAGAGAGATCTGACCCATTCACAACTGGATGGGGGAAAGACTCCCTCAAACTGGACAGGGAACTGACCATTCAGAACAGGACAGGGGGAAGGCACAGTCAAACCTGAATAGAGAATTGACCATTCAGCGCAGAACAGGGGAAAGACACAATGAAATCTGTTTAGGGAACTGACCCATCCGCCACTGGACATGTGAAAGGCGCACTCACATCTGCACTGGGAACAGACCCATTCACTCCTGGACAGGGGAAAGTCACACTCAAATCTGCCAAGTGAACTGACCCAACCACAACTGGACAGGGGAAAGACACACTCAAATCTGGAATCTGGATGAGGGAAGTGACCCATTCACAGCAGGATAGGGGAAAGACTCCCTCACAAAATGGACAGGAGAAAGACACACTCGAATATGGGGAACTCACACATTCACAACTGGAGAGTGGAAAGTCACACTCGAATCTGGAGAGGGAACAGACTCATTCACAACAGGACAGGTCAAAGACACACTCAAATCGCGACAGGGAACTGACCCATTCACAACTGGACAGTGGAAAGAAACATTCGAATCTGGAGGTGAACAGACTCATTCAGAACTTAATAGGAGAAAAACAGACAAATATCTGGACGGAGAACTAACAAATTTGTAACTGGACAGTGGAAATGCACTCACAATCTGCGAGGGAACTGACCCATTTGCAACTGGGCAGGGAAAAGGCACACTCAAATCTGAACGGGGAACTGTCACATTCACATCTGGACAGGGGAAAGGAACATTTGAATCTGGAGAAAGAACTGACCCATTCACAGCAAATTCGGGAAAATACTCTCTCAAACTGGAAAGGGAAGAGACCATTCATAACTGGACAGTGGATTGGAACGCTTATGTCTGGAAATAGAATTGACCATTCAGCGCAGAAGAGGGCAAAGACACAATAAAATATGTTTCGGGAACTGACACATTCACCACTGGACAGGTGAAAGGTGTTCACATCTCGACAGGGAACAGACCCATTCACAACTGGACAGGGGAAACACACACTCATACCTGGACAGGGAACTAACCATTCACATCTGGACAGGGGAAAACACTCAAATCTGGAGAGTGAATTGATGATTCACTTTCTGGACAAAAGAAAACCACAATCAAAGCAGTTCAGGGTACTGATCCATCCACAACTGGACAGGGGGAAGACACACTCAAATCTGGAAGGGAACTGACACATTCACAACTGGACAGTGGAAAGGCACACTCAAATCTGGAGTAGGAAGTAACTCATTCACTTACTGGACAGAGGATAGACACACTCAAATCTGTAAGGGGAACTGACCCATTGACAACTGGACAGGGAAAAGACACACTCAAATCTGGAGGAGGAAGTAACTCATTCACTTACTGGATAGAGGATAGACATACTCAAACCTGGACAGGGACCTAATGCATTCACAACTGGACATGTGAAGGCACACTCAAATCTGGACAGGGAACTGTCCAAACAAACTGGACAGGGGAAAGTCACACACCAATCTGTGCAGGGAACTGACCTTACCACAAGTGGTCAGGCGAAAGGCGCTCTCAATTCGTACTCCAGGTTTGGATATTTTCCCCTGTCCATAACTGGAAAATGGATGGGGAACTGACCGTTCATATGTGGACAGGGGAACGGGACAGTAAAATATGGAAGAGGGAACTGACTCATTCACAACTGGACAGTGGAAAGGCGCACTCCAATCTGGAGAAGTAATTCATTCACTTTCTGGACAGGCGAAAGACAGATTCAAATCTGGATAGGGAACTGACCCATTCGCAATTGGAGAGGGGAAGACTGCCTCGCAAGTGGATAGTGGAAAGACACTCTGAAATCTCGACAGGGAACTGATCGATCCACAAATGGACATGTGAAGACACACGCAAATCTGGACAGGTAACTGACCCATTCACAACTGGACAGGGAAAACACACACCCAAATCTGGACAGGGAACTGACCCATTCACAACTGGACAGGAGAAAGACATAATCAAGGCTGGAGAGGGACCAGACTCATTCACAACTGGACAGTAGAAATGCACACTCCAGTCTGGAGAAGGAACTAACTCATCATAGACTTTACAGTGCAGAAGGAGGCCATTCGGCCCATCGAGTCTGCACCGGCTCTTTGAAAGAGCACCCTACCAAACTCACACCTCCACCCTATCCCCATAACCCAGTAACCCCACCCAACACTAAGGACAATTTTGGACACTAAGGGCAATTTAGCATGGCCAATCCACCTAACTTGCACATCTTTGGACTGTGGGAGGAAACCGGAGCACCCGGAGGAAACCCACGCACACACGGGGAGAACGTGCAGACTCCGCACAGACAGTGACCCAAGCCGGGAATCGAACCTGGGACCCTGGAACTGTGAAGCAATTGTGCTAACCACTATGCTACCGTGCTGCCCTACTCATTCACTTACTGAACAGGGGAAAGGCACACTCAGATATTGAGAGGGAACTGACCCATTTAAAATCTGGACAGGGGAAAGGCACACTCCAATTTGGAGGATTAACTAACTCATTCACTTACTGGTCAGGGGAAAGACACACTCAGGTCTAGACAAGGAACTGACCCATTCACTATTGGAGAGGGGAAGACTGCCTCACAAGTGGATAGTGGAAAAACACACTGAAATCTCAACAGGGAACTGACCCATTCGGAACTGGACAGGGGAAAACACTCAAATCTGGAGGGGGAATTGACGATTCACCTTCTGGACTAAAAAAACCCACAATCAAAGCTGTTTAGGGGACTGACCCATCCACAACTGGACACTCCAATCTGGAGGAGGAAGTAACTCATTCACGTACTGAACAGAGGATAGACATACTCAACCATGGACAGGGAACTGACTCATTCAAAACTGGACATGTGAAGGCACACTCAAATCTGGACCGGGAACTGCCCATACAAACTGGACAGGGGAAAGTCACACACCAGTCTGTGCAGGGAACTGACCTTACCACAAGTGGACAGGCGATAGACGCTCTCAATTCACACTCCAGATTTGGATATTTTCCCCTGTCCCTTACTGGAAAATGGTTGGAGAACTGACCATTCATATGTGGACAGGGGAATGGGACATTAAAATATGGAAGAGGGAACTGACTCATTCACAACTGGACAATGGAAAGGCACACACAAATCTGGAGAAGGAAGTAACTCATTCACTTTCTGGACAGGCGAAAGACATTCAAATCTGGACAGGGAACTGACCATCCAAAACTGGACAGGTGAAAGTCACACACCAATCTGGGCAGGGAATTGACCTGACCACAAGTGGACAGGCGATAGGCACACACAAATCTGGACACAGACACGACCCATTCATAATTGAGCAGGGCACAGGCACACTCAAATTTGGAGAGGGAACTGACCCATTCACAACTGGAGAGGGCAAGTACTCCCCCACAACTGGAGAGGGGAAAGACACTGAAATCCCGACGGGAACTGATCCATTCAGAACTGGACAGGGGAAATATTCAAATCTGGAGTGCAAATAGACCACTCATTTTCTGGATAAAAGAAAAACACAATCAAAGCTTTTAAAGTGCTGATACATCCACAACTGGACAGGGGAAAGACACAGTCACATCTGGAGAGAGATCTGACCCATTCACAAATGGATGGGGGAAAGACTCCCTCAAACTGGACAGGGAACAGACCATTCAGAACAGGACAGGGGGAAGGCACAGTCAAACCTGAATAGAGAATTGACCATTCAGCGCAGAACAGGGGAAAGACACAATTAAATCTGTTTAGGGAACAGACCCATCCACCACTGGTCTAGTGAAAGGTGCACTCACATCTGCACTGGGAACAGACCCATTCACTCCTGGACAGGGGAAATTCACACTCAAATCTGCCAACGGAACAACCCAACCACAACTGGACAGGGAAAATATATTCAAATCTAGAGAGGTAACTGACCCATTCACAATCGGACAGCGGAAAGACACACTCAAAACTGGAGGAGGGAACTGACCCATTCATAGCAGGACAGGGGAAAGACTAACTCACAACTGGACAGTGGAAAGTCACACTCAAATCTCGACAGTGAATTGACCCATTCGTAACTGGATCGGGGAAAAACACACTCAAATCTGGTGAGGGAACTGACAGTTCACAACTGGACAAGGGAAAGACACACTCACATTTGGAAAGGAACTGACACATTCATAACTGGACAGTGGAAAGGCACACTCAAATCTGGAAGAGGGAACTGACTAATTCACAACTGAATATTGGAAAGGCACATTCAATTCTGGAGATGGAACTGAATTGGTTACAACTGGACAGTGTAAAGGGACGTTCAAATCAGGTGAGGGGACTGACCCATTCACAACTGGGCAGGGGCAAGACTCCCTCAAACTGGATCGGGAACTGATCATTCATATGTGGACAGGGGAAATGCACCACTAAAATCTGGAAAAGGGAACTGACCCATTCACAACTGGACAGGTCAAAGACACACTCAAATCTCGACAGGGAACTGACCCATTCACAACTGGACAGTGGAAAGAAACACTTGAATCTGGAGAGGGAACAGACTCACTCATAACTTAAAAGGAGAAAAACAGACTAAAATCTGGACGGAGAACTGACAAATTTGTAACTGGACAGTGGAAATGAACACACAATCTGGTGAGGGAACTGACCCATTTGCAACAGGGCAGGCGAAAGACACACTCAAATCTGAACGGGGAACTGACACATTTACATCTGGACAGGGGAAAGGCACGCTCCAATCAGGAGAAGGAATTAACTCATTCACTTCCTGGTCAGGGGACACACTCAGATCTGGAGAGGGGCCTGACCCATTTACATCTGGACAGTGAAAGACACACTCAAATCTGGAGAGAGAAGTGACACATTCAGAACTGGACATGGTGCAAACACACTCAATTCCGGACAGTGAAGTAAACTGTCACAAAGAAATGAGAAAAATCACACTTAAATCTGGAGAGGGAACTGACCATGTACAACTGGATGGGGGAAAGACTCCCTCAAACTGGACAGGGAACTGACCATTCAAAACTGGACAGTGGAACGGAACACATATCAGGTAAGAGAATTGACCATTCAGTGCTGAAGAGGGCAAAGACACAATAAAAAATGTTTCGGGAACTGACCCATCCACAACTGGACAGGTGAAAGGCATTCATATCTCGACTGGGAGCAGACCCATTCACAACTGGACAGGGGAAAGGCACACTCACATCTAGAGAGGGAACTGAGCCATTCACAAATGCACAGGGGAAAGGCACACTCGAACCTGGACGGGGAACTAACCATTCACATCTGGACACGTGAAGCACACGCAAATCTGGACAGGGAACCGACCATACAAAACTGTACAGTGGAAAGGCACACACCAATCTGGGCAGGGAATTGACCTTACCACAACTGGACGTGATAAGCACACTCACATTTGGATGGGAACTGACAGATTCACAACTGGACAGTGGAAAGGCACACTCCAATCTGGAGGAGGAAGTAACTCATTCACTTCCTGGACAGAGGATAGACACACTCCAATCTGTCAAGGGAACTGACCCATTGACAACTGGACAGGGAAAAGACATACTAAAATCTGGACAGGGAACTGACCCATTCACAACTGGACATGTGAAGGCACACTCAAATCTGGACAGGGAACTGCCCATACAAACTGGACAGGGGAAAGTCAAACACCAGTCTGTGCAGGGAACTGACCCTATCACAAGTGGACAGGCGATAGGCACTCTCAATTCGCACTCCAGATTTGGATATTTTCCCCTGTCCCTTACTGGAAAATGGTTGGAGAACTGACCATTCATATGTGGACAGGGAAATGGGACACAAACATATGGAAGAGGGAACTGACTCATTCACAACTGGACAATGGAAAGGCGCACTCCAATCTGGAGAGAGATCTGACCCATTCACAACTGGATGGGGAAAAGACTCCCTCAAACTGGACAGGGAACTGACCATACATAACTGGACAGGGGGAAGGCACAGTCAAACCTGAATAGAGAATTGATTATTCAGCGCAGAACAGGGGAAAGACACAATGAAATCTATTTAGGGAACTGACCCATCCGCCACTGGACAGGTGAAAGGCACACTCACATCTGCACTGGGAACAGACCCATTCACTCCTGGACAGGGAAAAGTCACACTCAAATCTGCCAAGTGAACTGACCCAACCACAACTGGACAGGGGAAAACAACATTCAAATCTAGAGAGTTAACTGACCCATTCACAACTGGACAGGGTAAAAAATGTTCAAAACTAGAGAGGTAACTGACCCATTCACAATCAGACAGGGGAAAGACACACTCAAATCTGGATGAGGGAAATGACCCATTCACAGCAGGATAGGGGAAAGACTCCCTCACAAAATGGACAGGAGAAAGACACACTTGAATATGGAGGGGAACTCACACATTCACAACTGGAGAGTGAAAGTCACACTCGAATCTGGAGAGGGAACGGACTTGTTCACAACAGGACAGTGCAAAGGCACACTCAAATCTGGGCAGGGAACTGACACATTCGTACCTAGACAATGGCAAGGCACACTCAAATCTGGTTAGGGAACTGACGGTTCACAACTGGACATGGGAAAGACACACTCAAATTTGGACAAGGAACTGACACATTCATAACTGGAGAGTGGAAAAACACACACAAATCTGGAAGAGGGAACTGACTAATTCACAAATGGACAGATGGAAGGCATATTCAAATCTGGAAGAGGGAACTGACTAATTCACAATTCAACATTGGAAAGGCACACTCGAATCTGGAGAAGGAAGTAACTAATTTGTTTCCGGACAGTGAAAGGCACATTCAAATCTGGAGAGGGAACTGACCCATTCACAACTGGATAGGGGAAAGACTCCCTCAAACTGGATCGGGAACTGATCACTCATATGTGGACAGGGAAAAGGCACAATCAAATCTGGAGAGGGAACAGACTCATTCACAACAGGACAGGTCAAAGACACACTCAAATCGCGACAGGGAACTGACCCATTCACAACTGGACAGTGGAAAGAAACATTCGAATCTGGAGGTGAACAGACTCATTCAGAACTTAATAGGAGAAAAACAGACAAATATCTGGACGGAGAACTAACAAATTTGTAACTGGACAGTGGAAATGCACTCACAATCTGGCGAGGGAACTGACCCCTTTGCAACTGGGCAGGGAAAAGGCACACTCAAATCTGAACGGGGAACTGACACATTCACATCTGGACAGGGGAAAGGAACATTTGAATCTGGAGAAAGAACTGACCCATTCACAGCTAATTAGGGAAAATACTCTCTCAAACTGGAAAGGGAAGAGACCATTCATAACTGGCAGTGGATCGGAACGCTTATGTCTGGAAATAGAATCGACCATTCAGCGCTGAAGAGGGCAAAGACACAATAAAATATGTTTCGGGAACTGACACATTCACCACTGGACAGGTGAAAGGTGTTCACATCATGACAGGGAACAGACCCATTCACAACTGGACAGGGGAAACACACACTCATACCTGGACAGGGAACTAACCATTCACATCTGGACAGGGGAAAACACTCAAATCTGGAGAGTGAATTGATCATTCACTTTCTGGACAAAAGAAAACCACAATCAAAGCAGTTTAGGGTACTGATCCATCCACAACTGGACAGGGGGAAGACACACTCAAATCTGGAGGAGGAAGTAACTCATTCACGTACTGAACAGAGGATAGACATACTCAAACCTGGACAGGGACCTGATGGATTCACAACTGGACATGTGAAGGCACACTCAAATCTGGACAGGGAACTGTCCAAACAAACTGGACAGGGGAAAGTCACACACCAATCTGGGCAGGGAACTGACCTTACCACAAGTGGCCAGGCGAAAGGCGCTCTCAATTCGCACTCCAGATTTGGATATTTTCCCCTGTCCATAACTGGAAAATGAATGGGGAACTGACCATTCATATGTGGACAGGGGAAAGGCGCACTCCAATCTGGAGAAGTAACTCATTCACTTTCTGGACAGGCGAAAGACACATTCAAATCTGGACACTGAGCTGACCCATTCGCAACATGAGAGTGGAAATATTCTCTCACAAGTGGAAAGGGGAAAGACATTCTGAAATCTCGATAGGGAACTGACCCATTCAGAACTGGACAGGGGAAAATACTCAAATCTGGAGTGTGAATTGCCCATTCACTTTATGGACAAAAGAAAAACACAATCAAAGCTGTTTAAGCTGCTGATCCATCCACAAGTGGACAGGGGAGAGACACACGCAAATCTGAACGGGGAACTGACACATTTACATCTGGACAGGGGAAAGGCACACTCCAATTTGGAGAATTAACGAACTCATTCACTTCCTGGTCAGGGGAAGACACACTCAAATCTGGAGCAAGAACTGACCCATTCACAACTGATTAGGGAAAACACTCTCTCAAACTGGAAAGGGAACAGACCATTCATATCTGCAGAGTGGATAGACACACTCAAACCTGGAGAGGAACTGACACATTCAGAACTGGACACGGTACGAACACAATCAAATCCGGACAGTGAAGTAAACTTTCACAACAGAACAGTGGAAAGCCACACTCAAATCTGGACAGGGAACTCACCCATTCACAACTGAATAGGAGAAAAACACTCTCAAATCTGGAGAGGAAATTGACCATTTAAAACTGGATGTGGGAAAGGCTCCCTCAAACTGGACAGGGAACTGACTCTTCATAACTGGACAGTGGAACGGAACTCTTATATCGGGTAAGAGAAGTGACCATTCAGCGCTGAAGACGGTAAAGTCACAATAAAATATGTTTCGGGAACTGACCCATTCACCACTGGACAGGTGAAAGGCGTTCACATCTCGACTGGGAACAGACCCATTCACAACTGGACAGGGGAAAGGCACACTCAAACCTGGACAGGGAACTAACCATTCTCATCTGGGCATGTGAAGGCACACTCAAATCTGGACAGGGAACCGACCAGACAAAATTGGACAGTGGAAAGTCACACACCAATCTGGGCGGGGGACACAAGTGGGCAGGCGACAGAGACACTCGCATCTGGACACGGACACGACCCTTTAACAACTGTACATGACCCATTCATAATTGACCAGGGGACAGACGCACTTAAATCTGGAAGCAGGAACTGACCAATTCACAACTGGAATAGGGAAAGGCACTCTCTAATCTGGATGGGGAACAGACGCATTCACAACATGACAGGGGAAAGGCACATTCAAATCTCGACAGAGAACTGACACATTCAGAACTGGAGATGGAAAAACACAAATTTGGATGGGAACTGACACATTCACAACTGGACAGTGGAAAGGCACACTCCAATCTGGAGGAGGAAGTAACTCATTCACTTACTGGACAGAGGATAGACACACTCAAATCTGGAAAGGGAACTGACCCAATCACCATTGGACAGGGAAAAGACACACTGAAATCTGGACAGGGATCTGATCCATTCACAACTGGGCAGGAGAAAGACACACTCAAATCTGGAGAGGGAACTGACCCATTCACAACTGGACAGGAGAAAGACACACTCAAATCTGGAGAGGGAACTGAACCATTCACAACTGGACAGGGAAAAGACACAAAACTCCATTTAGTGAACTGCTCCATCGACAACTGGAGAGGTGAAAGGCACACTCACATCTGGACTGGGAACAGACCTTTCACAACTGGACAGTGAAAAATTACATTCAAATCTTGAGTGGGAAGCGACCCATTCATTACTGGGGTTGGGGAAAGCGCACTCAAGTTTGTATAGGGAACTGAGAACTCATAATGGGACAGGAGAAAGACACATTCAAAACTGTTTAGGAACTAACCCACCCACAAGTGTACAGGGGCAAGGCATACTCAAATCAGGAATGGAAACTGACCGACACACAAGCGGACAGGAAAAATGCACACTCAAATCTGCACAGGGATCGGACACAGTCTGATCTGGACATGGAAAAGTCACACTCTAAGCCGGACAAGGAACTGACCCACCCACAGGCAACTGACGCATTCGCTGCTGGACAGATAAATGGCACACTCGCAGCTGGACAGGAAACTGGCCCTTTGCAACACGACAGGGGAAACACACAATCAAATCTGTACAGGGAACTGACCCATTCACAACTGGACAGGGGAACGGCACAATCAAATCTGTACAGGGAACTGACCATTCACAACTGGACAGGGGAAAGTCACACTCAAATCTGGACAGGGAAGTGACCATTCACAACTGGACAGGGGAAAGACACACTCAAATCAGTATAGGGAACTGACAATTCACAACTGGACAGGGGAAAGTCACAATCAAATATGGACAGGGAACTGACAATTCACAACTGGACAGGGGAATGGCACACTCAAATCTGGACAGGGAACTAACAATTCACAACTGGACAGGGGAATGGCACACTCAAATCTGGACAGGGAACTGACCCATTCACAACTGGACAGGGGAACAGCACACTCAAATCTAGACAGAGAACTGACAATTCATAACTGCACAGGGGAACGGCACACTCAAATCTGGACAGGGAACTGACAATTCACAACTGGACAGGGGAACGGCACACTCAAATCTGGACAGGGAACTGACAATTCACAACTGGACAGGGGAAAGACACATTCAAATCTGGACAGGGAACTGACAATTCACAACTGGACAGGGGAACGGCACACTCAAATCTGGACAGGGAACTGACCCATTCACAACTGGACAGGGGAACGGCATACTCAAATCTGGACAGGGAACTGACCCATTCACAACTGGACAGGGGAACGGCATACTCTAATCTGGACAGGGAACTGACACATTCACAACTGGACAGTGGAGAGGCACACTCAAATCTGTATATGGAACTGACAATTCACAACTGGACAGGGGAAAGGCAGACTCAAATCTGGACAGGGAACTGACAATTCACAACTGGACATGGGAACGGCACACTCAAATCTGGACAGGGAACTGACCCATTCACAACTGGACAGGGGAACGGCACACTCAAATCCGTATAGGGAACTGACAATTCACAACTGAACAGGGGAAAGTCACACTCAAATCTGGACAGGGAACTGACAATTCACAACTGGACAGGGGAACGGCACATTCAAATCTGGACAGGGAACTGACCCATTCACAACTGGACAGAGGAACGGCACACTCAAATCTGGACAGGGAACTGACTATTCACATCTGGACAGGGGAACGGCACACTCAAATCTGGACAGGGAACTGACAATTCACAACTGGACAGGGGAATGGCACACTCAAATCTGGAAAGGGAACTGACAATTCACAATTGGACAGGGGAACGGCACATTCAAATCTGGACAGGGAACTGACAATTCACAACTGGACAGGGAAAAGACACACTCAAATCTGGACAGGGAACTGACAATTCACAACTCGCCAGGGGAACGGCACACTCAAATCTGTACAGGGAACTGACAATTCACAACTGCACAGGGGAATGGCACACTCAAATCTGGACAGGGAACTGACCCATTCACAACTGGACAGGGGAACGGCACACTCAAATCTGGACAGGGAACTGACTATTCACAACTGGACAGGGGAACGGCACACTCAAATCTGGACAGGGAACTGACAATTCACAACTGGACAGGGGAATGGCACACTCAAATCTGGACAGGGAACTGACCCATTCACAACTGGACAGGGGAACGGCACACTCAAATCTGGACAGGGAACTGACCCATTCACAACTGGAATGGGGAACGGCACACTCAAATCTGCACAGGGAACTTACCCATTCACAACTGGACAGGGGAACGGCACACTCAAATCTGGACAGGGATCTGACCCATTCACAACTGGACAGGGGAACGGCACACTCAAATCTGGACAGGAAACTGACAATTCACAACTGGACAGGGGAACGGCACGCTCAAATCTGGACAGGGAACTGACAATTCACAACTGGACAGGGGAACGGCACACTCAAATCTGGACAGGGAACTGACAATTCACAACTGGACAGGGGAACGGCACACTCAAATCTGGACAGGGAACTGACAATTCACAACTGGACAGGGGAACGGCACACTCAAATCTGGACAGGGAACTGACCCATTCACAACTGGACAGGGGAACGGCATATTCAAATCTGGACAGGGAACTGACCCATTCACAACTGGACAGGGGAACAGCACACTCAAATCTGGACAGGGAAATGACCCATTCACAAATGGACAGTGGAAAGGCACACTCAAATCTGGACAGGGAACTGACAATTCACAACTGGAATGGGGAACGGCACACTCAAATCTGGACAGGGAACTGAGAATTCACAACTGGACAGGGGAAAGGCACACTCAAATCTGGACTGGGAACTGACCCATTCACAACTGGACAGGGGAACGGCACACTCAAATCTGGATAGGGAACTGACCCATTCACAACTGGACAGGGGAACGGCACACTCAAATCTGGACAGGGAACTGACCCATTCACAACTGGACAGGGGAACGGCATACTCAAATCTGGCCAGGGAACTGACCCATTCACAACTGGACAGGGGAACGGCACACGCAAATCTGTATATGGAACTGACAATTCACAACTGGACAGGGGAACGGCACACTCAAATCTGGACAGGGAACTGACCCACCCACAATTGGAGAGGGGA
Organism: Scyliorhinus torazame; assembly: GCF_047496885.1. Lineage (NCBI taxonomy): Eukaryota > Metazoa > Chordata > Chondrichthyes > Carcharhiniformes > Scyliorhinidae > Scyliorhinus > Scyliorhinus torazame. Next base: position 41,119,808 of record NC_092710.1, on the reverse strand, counting down.
AACACACACTCAAACCTGGACAGGGAACTGACAATTCACAACTGAACAGGGGAAAGGCACACTCAAATCTGGACAGGGAACTGACAATTCACAACTGGACAGGGGAATGGCACACTCACATCTGGACAGGGAACAGATCCACCGACAATTGGAGAGGGTAAAGGCACACTCAAATCTAGACAGGGAACTGACAATTCACAACTGGACAGGGTAAAGGCACACTCAAATCTGGACAGGGAACTGACCCATTCACAACTGGACAGGGGAAAGGTACACTTAAATCTGGAAAGGGAACTGACAATTCACAACTGGACAGGGGAATGGCACACGCAAATCTGGACAGGAAACTGACAATTCACAACTGGACAGTGGACGGCACTCTCAAATCTGGACAGGGGTCTGACAATTCACAACTGGACAGGGGAAAGACACACTCAAATCTGGACAGGGAACTGACAATTCACAACTGGCCAGGGGAATGGCACACTCAAATCTGGACAGGGAACTGACCCATTCACAACTGGACAGGGGAACAGCACACTCAAATCTGGACAGGGAACTGACCCATTCACAACTGGACAGTGGAAAGGCACACGCAAATCTGTATATGGAACTGACAATTCACAACTGGACAGGGGAAAGGCACACTCAAATCTGGACAGGGAAATGACAATTCTCAACTGGACAGGGGAATGGCACACTCAAATCTGGACAGGGAACTGACAATTCACAACTGGACAGGGGAACGGCACACTCAAATCTGGACAGGGAACTGACAATTCACAACTGGACAGGGGAAAGACTCACTCAAATCAGGACAGGGAACTGACAATTCACAACTGGACACGGGAACGGCACACTCAAATCTGGACAGGGAACTGGCCCATTCACAACTGGGCAGGGGAACGGCACACTCAAATCTGGACCGGGAACTGACCCATTCACAACTGGATAGTGGAAAGGCACACTCAAATCTGGACAGGGAACTGACAATTCACAACTGGACAGGGGAACGGCACACTCAAATCTGGACAGGGAACTGACAATTCACAACTGGACAGGGGAACGACGCACTCAAATCTGGACAGGGAACTGACCCATTCACAACTGGACAGGGGAACGGCACACTCAAATCCGTATAGGGAACTGACAATTCACAACTGAACAGGGGAAAGTCACACTCAAATCTGGACAGGGAACTGACAATTCACAACTGGACAGGGGAACGGCACATTCAAATCTGGACAGGGAACTGACCCATTCACAACTGGACAGAGGAACGGCACACTCAAATCTGGACAGGGAACTGACTATTCACATCTGGACAGGGGAACGGCACACTCAAATCTGGACAGGGAACTGACAATTCACAACTGGACAGGGGAATGGCACACTCAAATCTGGAAAGGGAACTGACAATTCACAATTGGACAGGGGAACGGCACATTCAAATCTGGACAGGGAACTGACAATTCACAACTGGACAGGGAAAAGACACACTCAAATCTGGACAGGGAACTGACAATTCACAACTCGCCAGGGGAACGGCACACTCAAATCTGTACAGGGAACTGACAATTCACAACTGCACAGGGGAATGGCACACTCAAATCTGGACAGGGAACTGACCCATTCACAACTGGACAGGGGAACGGCACACTCAAATCTGGACAGGGAACTGACTATTCACAACTGGACAGGGGAACGGCACACTCAAATCTGGACAGGGAACTGACAATTCACAACTGGACAGGGGAATGGCACACTCAAATCTGGACAGGGAACTGACCCATTCACAACTGGACAGGGGAACGGCACACTCAAATCTGGACAGGGAACTGACCCATTCACAACTGGAATGGGGAACGGCACACTCAAATCTGCACAGGGAACTTACCCATTCACAACTGGACAGGGGAACGGCACACTCAAATCTGAACAGGGATCTGACCCATTCACAACTGGACAGGGGAACGGCACACTCAAATCTGGACAGGAAACTGACAATTCACAACTGGACAGGGGAACGGCACGCTCAAATCTGGACAGGGAACTGACAATTCACAACTGGACAGGGGAACGGCACACTCAAATCTGGACAGGGAACTGACAATTCACAACTGGACAGGGGAACGGCACACTCAAATCTGGACAGGGAACTGACAATTCACAACTGGACAGGGGAACGGCACACTCAAATCTGGACAGGGAACTGACCCATTCACAACTGGACAGGGGAACGGCATATTCAAATCTGGACAGGGAACTGACCCATTCACAACTGGACAGGGGAACAGCACACTCAAATCTGGACAGGGAAATGACCCATTCACAAATGGACAGTGGAAAGGCACACTCAAATCTGGACAGGGAACTGACAATTCACAACTGGAATGGGGAACGGCACACTCAAATCTGGACAGGGAACTGAGAATTCACAACTGGACAGGGGAAAGGCACACTCAAATCTGGACTGGGAACTGACCCATTCACAACTGGACAGGGGAACGGCACACTCAAATCTGGATAGGGAACTGACCCATTCACAACTGGACAGGGGAACGGCACACTCAAATCTGGACAGGGAACTGACCCATTCACAACTGGACAGGGGAACGGCATACTCAAATCTGGCCAGGGAACTGACCCATTCACAACTGGACAGGGGAACGGCACACGCAAATCTGTATATGGAACTGACAATTCACAACTGGACAGGGGAACGGCACACTCAAATCTGGACAGGGAACTGACCCACCCACAATTGGAGAGGGGAAACACACACTCAAACCTGGACAGGGAACTGACAATTCACAACTGAACAGGGGAAAGGCACACTCAAATCTGGACAGGGAACTGACAATTCACAACTGGACAGGGGAATGGCACACTCACATCTGGACAGGGAACAGATCCACCGACAATTGGAGAGGGTAAAGGCACACTCAAATCTAGACAGGGAACTGACAATTCACAACTGGACAGGGTAAAGGCACACTCAAATCTGGACAGGGAACTGACCCATTCACAACTGGACAGGGGAAAGGCACACTTAAATCTGGAAAGGGAACTGACAATTCACAACTGGACAGGGGAATGGCACACGCAAATCTGGACAGGAAACTGACAATTCACAACTGGACAGTGGACGGCACTCTCAAATCTGGACAGGGGTCTGACAATTCACAACTGGACAGGGGAAAGACACACTCAAATCTGGACAGGGAACTGACAATTCACAACTGGCCAGGGGAATGGCACACTCAAATCTGGACAGGGAACTGACCCATTCACAACTGGACAGGGGAACAGCACACTCAAATCTGGACAGGGAACTGACCCATTCACAACTGGACAGTGGAAAGGCACACGCAAATCTGTATATGGAACTGACAATTCACAACTGGACAGGGGAAAGGCACACTCAAATCTGGACAGGGAAATGACAATTCTCAACTGGACAGGGGAATGGCACACTCAAATCTGGACAGGGAACTGACAATTCACAACTGGACAGGGGAACGGCACACTCAAATCTGGACAGGGAACTGACAATTCACAACTGGACAGGGGAAAGACTCACTCAAATCAGGACAGGGAACTGACAATTCACAACTGGACACGGGAACGGCACACTCAAATCTGGACAGGGAACTGGCCCATTCACAACTGGGCAGGGGAACGGCACACTCAAATCTGGACCGGGAACTGACCCATTCACAACTGGATAGTGGAAAGGCACACTCAAATCTGGACAGGGAACTGACAATTCACAACTGGACAGGGGAACGGCACACTCAAATCTGGACAGGGAACTGACAATTCACAACTGGACAGGGGAACGACGCACTCAAATCTGGACAGGGAACTGACCCATTCACAACTGGACAGGGGAACGGCACACTCAAATCTGGATTGGGAACTGACCCATTCACAACTGGACAGGGGAACCGCACACTCAAATCTGGACAGGGAACTGACAATTCACAACTGGACAGGGGAATGGCACACTCAAATCTGGACAGGGAACTGACCCATTCACAACTGGACAGTGGAAAGGCACACTCAAATCTGTATGGGAACTGACAATTCACAACTGGACAGGGGAAAGGCACACTTAAACCTGGACAGGGAACTGACAATTCACATCTGGACAGGGGAACGGCACACTCAAATCTGGACAGGGAACTGACAATTCACAACTGGACAGGGGAACGGCACACTCAAATCTGGACAGGGAACTGACCCATTCACAACTGGACAGGGGAACGGCACACTCAAATCTGGACCGGGAACTGACCCATTCACAACTGGATAGTGGAAAGGCACACTCCAATCTGGACAGGGAACTGACCCATTCACAACTGGACAGGGGAACGGCATACTCAAATCTGGACAGGAAACTGACCCATTCACAACTGGACAGGGGAACGGCACACTCAAATCTGGACAGGGAACTGACCCATTCACAACTGGACAGTGGAAAGGCACACTCAAATCTGTATGGGAACTGACAATTCACAACTGGACAGGGGAAAGGCACACTTAAACCTGGACAGGGAACTGACAATTCACATCTGGACAGGGGAACGGCACACTCAAATCTGGACGGGGAACTGACAATTCACAACTGGACAGGGGAACGGCACACTCAAATCTGGACAGGGAACTGACAATTCACAAATGGACAGGAGAACGGCACACTCAAATCTGGACAGGGAACTGACAATTCACAACTGGACAGGAGAACGGCACACTCAAATCTGGACAGGGAACTGACCCATTCACAACTGGACAGTGGAAAGACACACTCAAATCTGGACAGGGAACTGACAAATCACAACTGGACAGGGGAACGGCACACTCAAATCTGGACAGGGATATGACAATTCACAACAGGACAGGGGAACGGCACACTCAAATCTGGACAGGGAACAGACCCACCCGCAATTGGAGAGGGGAAAGGCACACTCAAATCTAGACAGGGAACTGACAATTCACAACTGGACAGTGGAAAGGCACACGCAAATCTGTATATGGAACTGACAATTCACAACGGGACAGGGGAACGGCACACTCAAATCTGGACAGGGAAATGACAATTCACAACTGGACAGGGGAATGGCACACTCAAATCTGGACAGGGAACTGACAATTCACAACTGGACAGGGGAACGGCACACTCAAATCTGGACAGAGAACTGACAATTCACAACTGGACAGGGGAAAGACTCACTCAAATCAGGACAGGGAACTGACAATTCACAACTGGACAGGGGAACGGCACACTCAAATCTGGACAGGGAACTGACCCATTCACAATTGGACAGGGGAACAGCACACTCAAATATGGACAGGGAACTGACCCATTCACATCTGGACATGGGACCGGCACACTCAAATCTGGACCGGGAACTGACCCATTCACAATTGGACAGGGGAACAGCACACTCAAATATGGACAGGGAACTGACCCATTCACATCTGGACATGGGACCGGCACACTCAAATCTGGACAGGGAACTGACCCATTCAGAACTGGACAGGGGAACGGCACACTCAAATCTGGTAAGGGAACTGACCCATTCACAACTGGACACGGGAACGGCACACTCAAATCTGGACAGGGAACCGACCCATTCACAACTGGACAGGGGAACGGCACACTCAAATCTGGACCGGGAACTGACCCATTCACAACTGGATAGTGGAAAGGCACACTCAAACCTGGACAGGGAACTGGCAATTCACAACTGGACAGGGGAACGGCACACTCAAATCTGGACAGGGAACTGACAATTCACAACTGGACAGGGGAACGACGCACTCAAATATGGACAGGGAACTGACAATTCACAACTGGACAGGGGAACGGCACACACAAATCTGGATTGGGAACTGACCCATTCACAATTGGACAGGGGAACGGCACACTCAAATCTGGACAGGGAACTGACAATTCACAACTGGACAGGGGAACGGCACACTCAAATCTGGACAGGGAAGTGACCCATTCACAACTGGACAGGGGAACGGCACACTAAAATCTGGACAGGGAACTGACCCATTCACAACTGGACAGTGGAAAGGCACACTCAAATCTGTACATGGAACTGACAATTCACAACTGGACAGGGGAAAGGCACACTCAAATCTGGACAGGGAACTGACCCATTCACAACTGGACAGGGGAACGGCACACTCGAATCTGGACAGGGAAATGACAATTCACAACTGGACAGGGGAATGGCACACTCAAATCTGGTCAGGGAACTGACAATTCACAACTGGACAGGGGAACGGCACACTCAAATCTGGACAGGGAACTGACAATTCACAACTGGACAGGGGAACGGCACACTAAAATCTGGACAGGGAACTGACCCATTCACAACTGGACAGTGGAAAGGCACACTCAAATCTGTACATGGAACTGACAATTCACAACTGGACAGGGGAAAGGCACACTCAAATCTGGACAGGGAACTGACCCATTCACAACTGGACAGGGGAACGGCACACTCAAATCTGGACAGGGAACTGACCCATTCACAACAGGACAGGGGAACGGCACACTCAAATCTGGACAGGGAATTGACCCATTCACAACTGTCCAGGGGAATGACACACTCAAATCTGGACAGGGAACTGACCCATTCACAACTGGACAGGGGAACGGCACACTCAAATCTGGACAGGGAACTGACCCATTCACAACTGGACAGGGGAACGGCACACTCAAATCTGGACAGGGAACTGACCCATTCACAACTGGACAGGGGAACGGCACACTCAAATCTGGACAGGGAATTGACCCATTCACAACTGTCCAGGGGAATGACACACTCAAATCTGGACAGGGAACTGACCCATTCACAACTGGACAGTGGAACGGCACACTCAAATCTGGACAGGGAAATGACAATTCACAACAGGACAGGGGAACGGCACACTCAAATCTGGACAGGGAACAGACCCACCCGCAATTGGAGAGGGGAAAGGCACACTCAAATCTAGACAGGGAACTGACAATTCACAACTGGACAGGGGAAAGGCACACTCAAATCTGGACAGGGAACTGACCCATTCACAACTGGACAGGGGAAAGGCACACTCAAATCTGGACAGGAAACTGACAATTCACAACTGGACAGTGGAACGGCACTCTCAAATCTGGACAGGGGTCTGACAATTCACAACTGGACAGGGGAAAGACACACTCAAATCTGGACAGGGAACTGACAATTCACAACTGGACAGGGGAACGGCACACTCAAATCTGGACAGGGAACTGACCCATTCACAACTGGACAGGGGAACAGCACAGTCAAATCTGGACAGGGAACTGACCCATTCACAACTGGACAGGAGAACGGCACACTCAAATCTGGACAGTGAACTGACCCATTCACAACTGGACAGTGGAAAGGCACACGCAAATCTGTATATGGAACTGACAATTCACAACTGGACAGGGAAAAGGCACACTCAAATCTGGACAGGGAACTGACAATTCACAACGGGACAGGGGAACTGCACACTCAAATCTGGACAGGGAAATGACAATTCATAACTGGACAGGGGAATGGCACACTCAAATCTGGACAGGGAACGGACAATTCACAACTGGACAGGGGAACGGCACACTCAAATCTGGACAGGGAACTGACAATTCACAACTGGACAGGGGAAAGACTCACTCAAATCAGGACAGGGAACTGACAATTCACAACTGGACAGGGGAACGGCACACTCAAATCTGGACAGGGAACTGACCCATTAACAACTAGACAGGGGAACAGCACACTCAAATCTGGACAGGGAACTGACCCATTCACAACTGGACAGGGGACCGGCACAGTCAAATCTGGACAGGGAACTGACCCATTCACAACTGGACAGGGGAACGGCACACTCAAATCTGGTAAGGGAACTGACTCATTCACAACTGGACACGGGAACGGCACACTCAAATCTGGACAGGGAACTGACCCATTCACAACTGGACAGGGGACCGGCACAGTCAAATCTGGACAGGGAACTGACCCATTCACAACTGGACAGGGGAACGGCACACTCAAATCTGGTAAGGGAACTGACCCATTCACAACTGGACACGGGAACGGCACACTCAAATCTGGACAGGGAACTGACCCATTCACAACTGGACAGGGGAACGGCACACTCAAATCTGGACAGGGAAATGACAATTCACAACAGGACAGGGGAACGGCACACTCAAATCTGGACAAGGAACAGACCCACTCGCAATTGGAGAGGGGAAAGGCACACTCAAATCTAGACAGGGAACTGACAATTCACAACTGGACAGGGGAATGGCACACTCAAATCTGGAAAGGGAACTGACAATTCACAATTGGACAGGGGAACGGCACATTCAAATCTGGACAGGGAACTGACAATTCACAACTGGACAGGGGAAAGACACACTCAAATCTGGACAGGGAACTGACAATTCACAACTGGCCAGGGGAACGGCACACTCAAATCTGTACAGGGAACTGACAATTCACAACTGCACAGGGGAACGGCATATTCAAATCTGGACAGGGAACTGACAATTCACAACTGGCCAGGGGAACGGCACACTCAAATCTGGACAGGGAACTGACAATTCACAACTGGACAGGGGAAAGACACACTCAAATCTGGACAGGGAACTGACAATTCACAACTGGCCAGGGGAACGGCACACTCAAATCTGGACAGGGAACTGACCCATTCACAACTGGACAGGGGAACGGCACACTCAAATCTGGACAGGGAACTGACCCATTCACAACTGGACAGGGGAACGGCACACTCAAATCTGGACAGGGAACTGACTATTCACAACTGGACAGGGGAACGGCACACTCAAATCTGGACAGGGAACTGACAATTCACAACTGGACAGGGGAATGGGACACTCAAATCTGGAAAGGGAACTGACAATTCACAACTGGACAGGGGAACGGCACATTCAAATCTGCACAGGGAACTGACAATTCACAACTGGACAGGGAAAAGACACACTCAAATCTGAACAGGGAACTTACCCATTCACAACTGGACAGGGGAACGGCACACTCAAATCTGGACAGGGATCTGACCCATTCACAACTGGACAGGGGAACGGCACACTCAAATCTGGACAGGAAACTGACAATTCACAACTGGACAGGGGAACGGCACGCTCAAATCTGGACAGGGAACTGACAAATCACAACTGGACAGGGGAACGGCACACTCAAATCTGGACAGGGAACTGACAATTCACAACTGGACAGGGGAAAGACACATTCAAATCTGGACAGGGAACTGACAATTCACAACTGGACAGGGGAATGGCACACTCAAATCTGGACAGGGAACTGACAATTCACAACTGGACAGGGGAACGGCACACTCAAATCTGGACAGGGAACTGACAATTCACAACTGGACAGGGGAACGGCACACTCAAATCTGGACAGGGAACTGACCCATTCACAACTGGACAGGGGAACGGCACACTCAAATCTGGACAGGGAACTGACCCATTCACAACTGGACAGGGGAACGGCATATTCAAATCTGGACAGGGAACTGACCCATTCACAACTGGACAGGGGAACAGCACACTCAAATCTGGACAGGGAACTGACCCATTCACAAATGGACAGTGGAAAGGCACACTCAAATCTGGACAGGGAACTGACAATTCACAACTGGAATGGGGAACGGCACACTCAAATCTGGACAGGGAACTGACAATTTACAACTGGACAGGGGAAAGGCACACTCAAATCTGGACTGGGAACTGACCCATTCACAACTGGACAGGGGAACGGCACACTCAAATCTGGATAGGGAACTGACCCATTCACAACTGGACAGGGGAACGGCACACTCAAATCTGGACAGGGAACTGACCCATTCACAACTGGACAGGGGAACGGCATACTCAAATCTGGCCAGGGAACTGACCCATTCACAACTGGACAGGGGAACGGCACACGCAAATCTGTATATGGAACTGACAATTCACAACTGGACAGGGGAACGGCACACTCAAATCTGGACAGGGAACTGACCCACCCACAATTGGAGAGGGGAAACACACACTCAAATCTGGACAGGGAACTGACAATTCACAACTGAACAGGGGAAAGGCACACTCAAATCTTGACAGGGAACTGACAATTCACAACTGGACAGGGGAATGGCACACTCAAATCTGGACAGGGAACAGACCCACCGACAATTGGAGAGGGGAAAGGCACACTCAAATCTAGACAGGGAACTGACAATTCACAACTGGACAGGGGAATGGCACACTCAAATCTGGACAGGAAACAGACAATTCACAACTGGACAGTGGAACGGCACTCTCAAATCTGGACAGGGGTCTGACAATTCACAACTGGACAGGGGAAAGACACACTCAAATCTGGACAGGGAACTGACAATTCACAATTGGCCAGGGGAATGGCACACTCAAATCTGGACAGGGAACTGACCCATTCACAACTGGACAGGGGAACAGCACACTCAAATCTGGACAGGGAACTGACCCATTCACAACTGGACAGGCGAATGGCACACTCAAATCTGGACAGGGAAATGACAATTCTCAACTGGACAGGGGAATGGCACACTGAAATCTGGACAGGGAACTGACAATTCACAACTGGACAGGGGAACGGCACACTCAAATCTGGACAGGGAACTGACAATTCACAACTGGACAGGGGAAAGACTCACTCAAATCAGGACAGGGAACTGACAATTCACAACTGGACACGGGAACGGCACACTCAAATCTGGACAGGGAACTGACCCATTCACAACTGGGCTGGGGAACGGCATACTCAAATCTGGACAGGGAACTGACCCATTCACAACTGGACAGGGGAACGGCACACTCAAATCTGGACCGGGAACTGACCCATTCACAACATGATAGTGGAAAGGCACACTCAAATCTGGACAGGGAACTGACAATTCACAACTGGACAGGGGAACGGCACACTCAAATCTGGACAGGGAACTGACAATTCACAACTGGACAGGGGAACGACGCACTCAAATCTGGACAGGGAACTGACCCATTCACAACTGGACAGGGGAACGGCACACTCAAATCTGGATTGGGAACTGACCCATTCACAACTGGACAGGGGAACCGCACACTCAAACTGGACATGGAACTGACCCATTCACAACTGGACAGGGGAACGGCATACTCAAATCTGGACAGGAAACTGACCCATTCACAAGTGGACAGGGGAACGGCACACTCAAATCTGGACAGGGAACTGACCCATTCACAACTGGACAGTGGAAAGGCACACTCAAATCTGTATGGGAACTGACAATTCAGAACTGGACAGGGGAAAGGCACACTTAAACTTGGACAGGGAACTGACAATTCACATCTGGACAGGGGAACGGCACACTCAAATCTGGACAGGGAACTGACAATTCACAACTGGACAGGGGAACGGCACACTCAAATCTGGACAGGGAACTGACCCATTCACAACTGGACAGGGGAACGGCACACTCAAATCTGGACCGGGAACTGACCCATTCACAACTGGATAGTGGAAAGGCACACTCAAATCTGGACATGGAACTGACCCATTCACAACTGGACAGGGGAACGGCATACTCAAATCTGGACAGGAAACTGACCCATTCACAACTGGACAGGGGAACGGCACACTCAAATCTGGACAGGGAACTGACCCATTCACAACTGGACAGTGGAAAGGCACACTCAAATCTGTATGGGAACTGACAATTCACAACTGGACAGGGGAAAGGCACACTTAAACCTGGACAGGGAACTGACAATTCACATCTGGACAGGGGAACGGCACACTCAAATCTGGACGGGGAACTGACAATTCACAACTGGACAGGGGAACGGCACACTCAAATCTGGACAGGGAACTGACAATTCACAAATGGACAGGAGAACGGCACACTCAAATCTGGACAGGGAACTGACAATTCACAACTGGACAGGAGAACGGCACACTCAAATCTGGACAGGGAACTGACCCATTCACAACTGGACAGGGGAAAGACTCACTCAAATCAGGACAGGGAACTGACAATTCACAACTGGACACGGGAACGGCACACTCAAATCTGGACAGGGAACTGACCCATTCACAACTGGGCTGTGGAACGGCATACTCAAATCTGGACAGGGAACTGACCCATTCACAACTGGACAGGGGAACGGCACACTCAAATCTGGACCGGGAACTGACCCATTCACAACATGATAGTGGAAAGGCACACTCAAATCTGGACAGGGAACTGACAATTCACAACTGGACAGGGGAACGGCACACTCAAATCTGGACAGGGAACTGACAATTCACAACTGGACAGGGGAACGACGCACTCAAATCTGGACAGGGAACTGACCCATTCACAACTGGACAGGGGAACGGCACACTCAAATCTGGATTGGGAACTGACCCATTCACAACTGGACAGGGGAACCGCACACTCAAACTGGACATGGAACTGACCCATTCACAACTGGACAGGGGAACGGCATACTCAAATCTGGACAGGAAACTGACCCATTCACAAGTGGACAGGGGAACGGCACACTCAAATCTGGACAGGGAACTGACCCATTCACAACTGGACAGTGGAAAGGCACACTCAAATCTGTATGGGAACTGACAATTCACAACTGGACAGGGGAAAGGCACACTTAAACTTGGACAGGGAACTGACAATTCACATCTGGACAGGGGAACGGCACACTCAAATCTGGACAGGGAACTGACAATTCACAACTGGACAGGGGAACGGCACACTCAAATCTGGACAGGGAACTGACCCATTCACAACTGGACAGGGGAACGGCACACTCAAATCTGGACCGGGAACTGACCCATTCACAACTGGATAGTGGAAAGACACACTCAAATCTGGACATGGAACTGACCCATTCACAACTGGACAGGGGAACGGCATACTCAAATCTGGACAGGAAACTGACCCATTCACAACTGGACAGGGGAACGGCACACTCAAATCTGGACAGGGAACTGACCCATTCACAACTGGACAGTGGAAAGGCACACTCAAATCTGTATGGGAACTGACAATTCACAACTGGACAGGGGAAAGGCACACTTAAACCTGGACAGGGAACTGACAATTCACATCTGGACAGGGGAACGGCACACTCAAATCTGGACGGGGAACTGACAATTCACAACTGGACAGGGGAACGGCACACTCAAATCTGGACAGGGAACTGACAATTCACAAATGGACAGGAGAACGGCACACTCAAATCTGGACAGGGAACTGACAATTCACAACTGGACAGGGGAACGGCACACTCAAATCTGGACAGGGAAATGACAATTCACAACAGGACAGGGGAACGGCACACTCAAATCTGGACAGGGAACAGACCCACCCGCAATTGGAGAGGGGAAAGGCACACTCAAATCTAGACAGGGAACTGACAATTCACAACTGGACAGGGGAAAGGCACACTCAAATCTGGACAGGGAACTGACCCATTCACAACTGGACAGGGGAAAGGCACACTCAAATCTGGACAGGGAACTGACAATTCACAACTGGACAGGGGAATGGCACACTCATATCTGGACAGGAAACTGACAATTCACAACTGGACAGTGGAACGGCACTCTCAAATCTGGACAGGGGTCTGACAATTCACAACTGGACAGGGGAAAGACACACTCAAATCTGGACAGGGAACTGACAATTAACAACTGGACAGGGGAACGGCACACTCAAATCTGGACAGGGAACTGACACATTCACAACTGGACAGGGGAACAGCACAGTCAAATCTGGACAGGGAACTGACCCATTCACAACTGGACAGGAGAACGGCACACTCAAATCTGGACAGGGAACTGACCCATTCACAACTGGACAGTGGAAAGGCACACTCAAATCTGGACAGGGAACTGACAATTCACAACTGGACAGGGGAATGGCACACTCAAATCTGGACAGGAAACTGACAATTCACAACTGGACAGTGGAACGGCACTCTCAAATCTGGACAGGGGTCTGACAATTCACAACTGGACAGGGGAAAGACACACTCAAATCTGGACAGGGAACTGACAATTCACAACTGGATAGGGGAACGGCACACTCAAATCTGGACAGGGAACTGACCCATTCACAACTGGACAGGGGAACAGCACAGTCAAATCTGGACAGGGAACTGACCCATTCACAACTGGACAGTGGAAAGGCACACGCAAATCTGTATATGGAACTGACAATTCACAACTGGACAGGGAAAAGGCACACTCAAATCTGGACAGGGAACTGACAATTCACAACGGGACAGGGGAACGGCACACTCAAATCTGGACAGGGAAATGACAATTCATAACTGGACAGGGGAATGGCACACTCAAATCTGGACAGGGAACTGACAATTCACAACTGGACAGGGGAAAGACTCACTCAAATCAGGACAGGGAACTGACAATTCACAACTGGACAGGGGAACGGCACACTCAAATCTGGACAGGGAACTGACCCATTAACAACTGGACAGGGGAACAGCACACTCAAATCTGGACAGGGAACTGACCCATTCACAACTGGACAGGGGACCGGCACACTCAAATCTGGACAGGGAACTGACAATTCACAACTGGACAGGGGAAAGACTCACTCAAATCAGGACAGGGAACTGACAATTCACAACTGGACAGGGGAACGGCACACTCAAATCTGGACAGGGAACTGACCCATTAACAACTGGACAGGGGAACAGCACACTCAAATCTGGACAGGGAACTGACCCATTCACAACTGGACAGGGGACCGGCACAGTCAAATCTGGACAGGGAACTGACCCATTCACAACTGGACAGGGGAACGGCACACTCAAATCTGGTAAGGGAACTGACCCATTCACAACTGGACACGGGAACGGCACACTCAAATCTGGACAGGGAACTGACCCATTCACAACTGGACAGGGGACCGGCACAGTCAAATCTGGACAGGGAGCTGACCCATTCACAACTGGACAGGGGAACGGCACACTCAAATCTGGTAAGGGAACTGACCCATTCACAACTGGACACGGGAACGGCACACTCAAATCTGGACAGGGAACTGACCCATTCACAACTGGACAGGTGAACGGCACACTCAAATCTGGACAGGGAAATGACAATTCACAACAGGACAGGGGAACGGCACACTCAAATCTGGACAGGGAACAGACCCACCCGCATTTGGAGAGGGGAAAGGCACACTCAAATCTAAACAGGGAACTGACAATTCACAACTGGACAGGGGAAAGGCACACTCAAATCTGGACAGGGAACTGACAATTCACAACTGGACAGGGGAATGGCGCACTCAAATCTGGACAGGAAACTGACAATTCACAACTGGACGGTGGAACGGCACTCTCAAATCTGGACAGGGGTCTGACAATTCACAACTGGACAGGAGAACGGCACACTCAAATCTGGACAGGGAACTGACCCATTCACAACTGGACTGTGGAAAGGCACACGCAAATCTGTATATGGAACTGACAATTCACAACTGGACAGGGAAAAGGCACACTCAAATCTGGACAGGGAACTGACAATTCATAACGGGACAGGGGAACGGCACACTCAAATCTGGACAGGGAAATGACAATTCATAACTGGACAGGAGAACGGCACACTCAAATCTGGACAGGGAACTGACCCATTCACAACTGGACTGTGGAAAGGCACACGCAAATCTGTATATGGAACTGACAATTCACAACTGGACAGGGAAAAGGCACACTCAAATCTGGACAGGGAACTGACAATTCATAACGGGACAGGGGAACGGCACACTCAAATCTGGACAGGGAAATGACAATTCATAACTGGACAGGGGAACGGCACACTCAAATCTGGATAGGGAACTGACAATTCACAACTGGACAGGGGAACGGCACACTCAAATCTGGACAGGGAACTGACAATTCACAACTGGACAGGGGAAAGACTCACTCAAATCAGGAGAGGGAACTGACAATTCACAACTGGACATGGGAACGGCACACTCAAATCTGGACAGGGAACTGACCAATTCACAACTGGACAGGGGAACAGCACACTCAAATCTGGACAGGGAACTGACCCATTCACAACTGGACAGGGGACCGGCACACTCAAATCTGGACAGGGAACTGACCCATTCACAACTGGACAGGGGAACGGCACACTCAAATCTGGTAAGGGAACTGACCCATTCACAACTGGACACGGAAACGGCACACTCAAATCTGGACAGGGAACTGACACATTCACAACTGGACAGGGGAACGGCACACTCAAATCTGGTCAGGGAACTGACCCATTCACAACTGGACCGGGAACTGACCCATTCACAACTGGATAGTGGAAAGGCACACTCAAATCTGGACAGGGAACTGGCAATTCACAACTGGACAGGGGAACGGCACACACAAATCTGGATTGGGAACTGACCCATTCACAACTGGACAGGGGAACGGCATACTCAAATCTGGACAGGGAACTGACCCATTCACAACTGGTCAGGGGAACGGCACACTCAAATCTGGACAGGGAACTGACCCATTCACAACTGGACAGTGGAAAGGCACACTCAAATTTGTTTGGGAACTGACAATTCACAACTGGACAGGGGAACGGCACACTCAAATCTGGACAGGGAACTGACAATTCACAACTGGACAGGGGAACGGCACACTCAAATCTGGACAGGGACCTGACAATTCACAACTGGACAGGAGAACGGCACACTCAAATCTGGACAGGGAACTGACCCATTCACAACTGGACAGTGGAAAGGCACACTCAAATCTGTACATGGAACTGAAAATTCACAACTGGACAGGGGAAAGGCACACTCAAATCTGGACAGGGAACTGACAATTCACAACTGGACAGGGGAACGGCACGCTCAAATCTGGACAGGGAAATGACAATTCACAACTGGACAGGGGAATGGCACACTCAAATCTGGTCAGGGAACTGACAATTCACAACTGGACAGGGGAACGGCACACTCAAATCTGGACAGGGAACTGACAATTCACAACTGGACAGGGGAAAGACTCCCTCAAATCAGGACAGGGAACTGACAATTCACAACTGGACAGGGGAACGGCACACTCAAATCTGGACAGTGAACTGACCCATTCACAACTGGACAGGAGAACGGCACACACAAATCTGGATTGGGAACTGACCCATTCACAACTGGACAGGGGAACGGCACACTCAAATCTGGACAGGGAACTGACCCATTCAAAACTGCACAGGGGAACGGCATACTCAAATCTGGACAGGGAACTGACCCATTCACAACTGGACAGGGGAACGGCACACTCAAATCTGGACAGGGAACTGACCCATTCTCAACTGGACAGTGGAAAGGCACACTCAAATTTGTATGGGAACTGACAATTCACAACTGGACAGGGGAAAGGCACACTCAAATCTGGACAGGGAACTGACAATTCACAACTGGACAGGGGAACGGCACACTCAAATCTGGACAGGGAACTGACAATTCACAACTGGACAGGGGAACGGCACACTCAAATCTGGACAGGGAACTGACAATTCACAACTGGACAGGAGAACGGCACACTCAAATCTGGACAGGGAACTGACCCATTCACAACTGGACAGGGGAACGGCACACTCGAATCTGGACAGGGAAATGACAATTCACAACTGGACAGGGGAATGGCACACTCAAATCTGGTCAGGGAACTGACAATTCACAACTGGACAGGGGAACGGCACACTCAAATCTGGACAGGGAAATGACAATTCACAACTGGACAGGGGAAAGACTCACTCAAATTTGTATGGGAACTGACAATTCACAACTGGACAGGGGAAAGGCACACTCAAATCTGGACAGGGAACTGACCCATTCTCAACTGGACAGTGGAAAGGCACACTCAAATTTGTATGGGAACTGACAATTCACAACTGGACAGGGGAAAGGCACACTCAAATCTGGACACGGAACTGACAATTCACAACTGGACAGGGGAACGGCACACTCGAATCTGGACAGGGAAATGACAATTCACAACTGGACAGGGGAATGGCACACTCAAATCTGGTCAGGGAACTGACAATTCACAACTGGACAGGGGAACGGCACACTCAAATCTGGACAGGGAAATGACAATTCACAACTGGACAGGGGAAAGACTCACTCAAATCAGGACAGGGAACTGACAATTCACAACTGGACAGGGGAACGGCACACTCAAATCTGGACAGGGAACTGACCCATTCACAACTGGACAGGGGAACGGCACACTCAAATCTGGACAGGGAATTGACCCATTCACAACTGGCCAGGGGAATGACACACTCAAATCTGGACAGGGAACTGACCCATTCACAACTGGACAGGGGAACGGCACACTCAAATCTGGACAGGGAAATGACAATTCACAACAGGACAGGGGAAAGGCACACTCAAATCTGGACAGGGAAATGACAATTCACAACTGGACAGGGGAATGGCACACTCAAATCTGGACAGGGAACTGACCCATTCACAACTGGACAGGGGAACAGCACAGTCAAATCTGGACAGGGAACTGACCCATTCACAACTGGACAGGAGAACGGCACACTCAAATCTGGACATGGAACTGACCCATTCACAACTGGACAGTGGAAAGGCACACGCAAATCTGTATATGGAACTGACAATTCACAACTGGACAGGGAAAAGGCGCACTCAAATCTGGACAGGGAACTGACAATTCACAACGGGACAGGGGAACGGCACACTCAAATCTGGACAGGGAACTGACAATTCACAACTGGACAGGGGAATGGCACACTCAAATCTGGACAGGGAACTGACAATTCACAACTGGACAGGGGAACGGCACACTCAAATCTGGACAGGGAACTGACAATTCACAACTGGACAGGGGAAAGACTCACTCAAATCAGGACAGGGAACTGACAATTCACAACTGGACAGAGGAACGGCACACTTAAATCTGGACAGGGAACTGACCCATTCCCAACTGGACAGGGGAACAGCACACTCAAATCTGGACAGGGAACTGACCCATTCACAACTGGACAGGGGACCGGCACACTCAAATCTGGACAGGGAACTGACCCATTCACAACTGGACAGGGGAACGGCACACTCAAATCTGGTAAGGGAACTGACCCATTCACAACTGGACACGGGAACGGCACACTCAAATCTGGACAGGGAACTGACCCATTCACAATTGGGCAGGGGAACGGCATACTCAAATTTGGACAGGGAACTGATCCATTCACAACTGGACAGGGGAACGGCACACTCAAATCTGGACCGGGAACTGACCCATTCACAACTGGATAGTGGAAAGGCACACTCAAATCTGTACATGGAACTGACAATTCACAACTGGACAGGGGAAAGGCACACTCAAATCTGGACAGGGAACTGACAATTCACAACTGGACAGGGGAACGGCACACTCAAATCTGGACAGGGAAATGACAATTCACAACTGGACAGGGGAATGGCACACTCAAATCTGGTCAGGGAACTGACAATTCACAACTGGACAGGGGAACGGCACATTCAAATATGGACAGGGAACTGACAATTCACAACTGGACAGGGGAAAGACTCCCTCAAATCAGGACAGGGAATTGACAATTCACAACTGGACAGGGGATCGGCACACTCAAATCTGGACAGGGAACTGACAATTCACAACTGGACAGGGGAACGGCACACTCAAATCTGGACAGGGAACTGACCCATTCACAACTGGACAGGGGAACGGCACACTCAAATCTGGGCAGGGAACTGACAATTCACAACTGGACAGGGGAACGGCACACTCAAATCTGGACAGGGAACTGACAATTCACAACTGGACAGGGGAACGGCATACTCAAATCTGGACAGGGAACTGACTATTCACAACTGGACAAGGGAAAGACACATTCAAATCTGGACAGGGAACTGACAATTCACAACTGGACAGAGGAACGGCACACTCAAATCTGGACAGGGAACTGTCCCATTCACAACTGGACAGGGGAACGGCACACTCAAATCTGGACAGGAAACTGACCCATTCACAACTGGACACGGCAACGGCACACTCAAAACTGGACAGGGAACTGACCCATTCACAACTGGACACTGGAGAGGCACACGCAAATCTGTATATGGAACTGACAATTCACAACTGGACAGGGGAAAGGCACACTCAAATCTGGACAGCGAACTGACAATTCACAACTGGACAGGGGAACGGCACACTCAAATCTGGACAGGGAATTGACAATTCGCCACTGGGCAGGGGAATGGAACACTCAAATCTGGACAGGTAACTGACAATTCACAACTGGACAGGGGAAAGACACTCAAATCTGGACAGGGAACTGACAATTCACAACTGGCCAGGGGAACGGCACACTCAAATCTGGACAGGGAACTGACCCATTCACAACTGGACAGGGGAACGGCACACTCAAATCTGGACAGGGAACTGACCCATTCACACCTGGACAGGGGAACGGCACACGCAAATCTGGACAGTGAACTGACCCATTCACAACTGGACAGGGGAACGGCACACTCTAATCTGGACAGGGAACTGACCATTCACAACTAGACAGGGGAATGGCATACTCAAATCTGGACAGGGAACTGACCCATTCACAACTGGACAGGGGAACGGCACACTCTAATCTGGACAGGGAACTGACCATTCACAACTAGACAAGGGAACGGCACACTCAAATCCGTATAGGGAACTGACAATTCACAACTGGACAGGGGAAAGTCACACTCAAATCTGGACAGGGAACTGACCCATTTACAACTGGACAGGGGAACGGCACACTCAAATCTGGACAGGGAACTGACCCATTCACAACTGGACAGAGGAACGGCACACTCAAATCTGGACAGGGAACTGACAATTCACAACTGGACAGGAGAACGGCACATTCAAATCTGGACAGGGAACTGACAATTCACAACTGGACAGGGGAAAGACACACTCAAATCTGGACAGGGAACTGACCCATTCACAACTGGACAGGGGAACGGCACTCTAATCTGGACAGGGAACTGACCCATTCACAACTGGACAGTGGAGAAGCACACTCAAATCTGTATATGGAACTGACAATTCACAACTGGACAGGGGAAAGGCACACTCAAATCTGGACAGGGAACTGACAATTCACCACTGGACAGGGGAACGGCACACTCAAATCTGGACAGGGAACTGACAATTCACAACTGGACAGGGGAATGGCACACTGAAATCTGGACAGGGAACTGACAATTCACAACTGGACAGGTGAACGGCACACTCAAATCTGGACAGGGATCTGACAATTCACAACTGGACAGGGGAAAGACACACTCAAATCTGGGCAGGGATCTGACAATTCACAACTGGACAGGGGAATGGCACACTCAAATCTGGACAGGGAACTGACCCATTCACAACTGGACAGGGGAACAGCACACTCAAATCTGGACAGGGAACTGACCCATTCACAACTTGACAGGGGAACGGCACACTCAAATCTGGACAGGGAACTGACCCATTCACAACTGGACAGTGGAAAGGCACACTCAAATCTGTATATGGAACTGACAATTCACAACTGGACAGGGGAAAGGCACACACAAATCTGGACAGGGAACTGACAATTCACAACTGGACAGGGGAACGGCATACTCAAATCTGGACAGGGAACTGACAATTCATAAATGGACAGGGGAACGGCACACTCAAATCTGGACAGGGAACTGACAATTCACAACTGGACATGGGAACGGCACACTCAAATCTGGATAGGGAACTGACCCATTCACAACTGGACAGGAGAACTGCACACTCAAATCTGGGCAGGGAACTGACAATTCACAACTGGACAGGGGAACGGCACACTCAAATCTGGACAGGGAACTGACCCACCCACAATTGGAGAGGGGAAACAGACTCTCAAATCTGGACAGGGAATTGACAATTCACAACTGAACAGGGGAAAGGCACACTCAAATCTGGACAGGGAAATGACAATTCACAACTGGACATGGGAACGGCACACTCAAATCTGGACAGGGAACAGACCCACCCACATTTGGAGAGGGGAAAGGCACACTCAAATCTAGACAGGGAACTGACAATTCACAACTGGACAGGGGAAAGGCACACTCAAATCTGGACAGGGAACTGACCCATTCACAACTGGACAGGGGAAAGGCACACTCAAATCTGGACAAGGAAGTGACAATTCACAACTGGACAGGGGAATGGCACACTCAAATCTGGACAGGAAACTGACAATTCACAACTGGACAGTGGAACGGCACTCTCAAATCTGGACAGGGGTCTGAAAATTCACAACTGGACAGGGGAAAGACACACTCAAATCTGGACAGGGAACAGACAATTCACAACTGGACAGGGGAACGGCACACTCAAATCTGGACAGGGAACTGACCCATTCACAACTGGACAGGGGAACAGCACACTCAAATCTGGACAGGGAACTGACCCATTCACAACTGGACAGGAGAACGGCACACTCAAATCTGGACAGCGAACTGACCCATTCACAACTGGACAGTGGAAAGGCACACACAAATCTGCATATGGAACTGGCAATTCACAACTGGACAGGGGAAAGGCACACTCAAATCTGGACAGGGAACTGACAATTCACAACTGGACAGGGGAACGGCACACTCAAATCTGAACAGGGAAATGACAATTCACAACTGGACAGGGGAATGGCACACTCAAATCTGGACAGGGAACTGACAATTCACAACTAGACAGGGGAAAGACTCACTCAAATCAGGACAGGGAACTGACAATTCACAACTGGACATGGGACCGGCGTACTCAAATCTGGACAGGGAACTGACCCATTCACAACTGGACAGGGGAACGGCACACTCAAATCTGGACAGGGAACTGACCCATTCACAACTGGACAGTGGAAAGGCACACTCAAATCTGTATGGGTACTGACAATTCACAACTGGACAGGGGAAAGGCACACTTAAACCTGGACAGGGAACTGACAATTCACAACTGGACAGGGAAACGGCACACTCAAATCTGGACAGGGAACTGACAATTCACAACTGGACAGGTGAACGGCTCACTCAAATCTGGACAGGGAACTGACAATTCACAACTGGACAGGAGAACGGCACATTCAAATCTGGACAGGGAACTGACAATTCACAACTGGACAGGAGAACGGCACACTCAAATCTAGACAGGCAACTGAATTATTCTCAACTGGACAGTGGAAAGGCACACTCAAATCTGTACATGGAACTAACAATTCACAACTGGACAGGGGAAAGGCACACTCAAATCTGGACAGGGAACTGACAATTCACAACTGGACAGGGGAACGGCACACTCAAATCTGGACAGGGAACTGACAATTCGCCACTGGGCAGGGGAATGGAACACTCAAATCTGGACAGGGAACTGACAATTCACAACTGGACAGGGGAAAGACACTCAAATCTGGACAGGGAACTGACAATTCACAACTGGCCAGGGGAACGGCACACTCAAATCTGGACAGGGAACTGACCCATTCACAACTGGACAGGGGAACGGCACACTCAAATCTGGACAGGGAACTGACCCATTCACACCTGGACAGGGGAACGGCACACGCAAATCTGGACAGTGAACTGACCCATTCACAACTGGACAGGGGAACGGCATACTCAAATCTGGACAGGGAACTGACCCATTCACAACTGGACAGGGGAACGGCACACTCAAATCTGGACAGGGAACTGACCATTCACAACTAGACAAGGGAACGGCACACTCAAATCCGTATAGGGAACTGACAATTCACAACTGGACAGGGGAAAGTCACACTCAAATCTGGACAGGGAACTGACCATTCACAACTGGACAGGGGAAAGACACATTCAAATCCGTATAGGGAACTGACAATTCACAACTGGACAGGGGAATGGCACACTCAAATCTGGACAGGGAACTGACCCATTCACAACTGGACAGGGGAACAGCACAGTCAAATCTGGACAGGGACTGACCCATTCACAACTGGACAGGAGAACGGCACACTCAAATCTGGACATGGAACTGACCCATTCACAACTGGACAGTGGAAAGGCACACGCAAATCTGTATATGGAACTGACAATTCACAACTGGACAGGGAAAAGGCGCACTCAAATCTGGACAGGGAACTGACAATTCACAACGGGACAGGGGAACGGCACACTCAAATCTGGACAGGGAACTGACAATTCACAACTGGACAGGGGAAGGGCACACTCAAATCTGGACAGGGAACTGACAATTCACAACTGGACAGGGGAACGGCACACTCAAATCTGGACAGGGAACTGACAATTCACAACTGGACAGGGGAAAGACTCACTCAAATCAGGACAGGGAACTGACAATTCACAACTGGACAGAGGAACGGCACACTCAAATCTGGACAGGGAACTGACCCATTCCCAACTGGACAGGGGAACAGCACACTCAAATCTGGACAGGGAACTGACCCATTCACAACTTGACAGGGGACCGGCACACTCAAATCTGGACAGGGAACTGACCCATTCACAACTGGACAGGGGAACGGCACACTCAAATCTGGTAAGGGAACTGACCCATTCACAACTGGACACGGGAACGGCACACTCAAATCTGGACAGGGAACTGACCCATTCACAATTGGGCAGGGGAACGGCATACTCAAATCTGGACAGGGAACTGACCCATTCACAACTGGACAGGGGAACGGCACACTCAAATCTGGACCGGGAACTGACCCATTCACAACTGGATAGTGGAAAGGCACACTCAAATCTGTACATGGAACTGACAATTCACAACTGGACAGGGGAAAGGCACACTCAAATCTGGACAGGGAACTGACAATTCACAACTGGACAGGGGAACGGCACACTCAAATCTGGACAGGGAAATGACAATTCACAACTGGACAGGGGAATGGCACATTCAAATATGGACAGGGAACTGACAATTCACAACTGGACAGGGGAAAGACTCCCTCAAATCAGGACAGGGAATTGACAATTCACAACTGGACAGGGGATCGGCACACTCAAATCTGGACAGGGAACTGACAATTCACAACTGGACAGGGGAACGGCACACTCAAATCTGGACAGGGAATTGACCCATTCACAACTGGCCAGGGGAATGACACACTCAAATCTGGACAGGGAACTGACCCATTCACAACTGGACAGGGGAACGGCACACTCAAATCTGGGCAGGGAACTGACAATTCACAACTGGACAGGGGAACGGCACACTCAAATCTGGACAGGGAACTGACAATTAACAACTGGACAGGGGAACGGCATACTCAAATCTGGACAGGGAACTGACTATTCACAACTGGACAAGGGAAAGACACATTCAAATCTGGACAGGGAACTGACAATTCACAACTGGACAGAGGAACGGCACACTCAAATCTGGACAGGGAACTGTCCCATTCACAACTGGACAGGGGAACGGCACACTCAAATCTGGACAGGAAACTGACCCATTCACAACTGGACACGGCAACGGCACACTCAAAACTGGACAGGGAACTGACCCATTCACAACTGGACACTGGAGAGGCACACGCAAATCTGTATATGGAACTGACAATTCACAACTGGACAGGGGAAAGGCACACTCAAATCTGGACAGGGAACTGACAATTCACAACTGGACAGGGGAACGGCACACTCAAATCTGGACAGGGAATTGACAATTCGCCACTGGGCAGGGGAATGGAACACTCAAATCTGGACAGGGAACTGACAATTCACAACTGGACAGGGGAAAGACACTCAAATCTGGACAGGGAACTGACAATTCACAACTGGCCAGGGGAACGGCACACTCAAATCTGGACAGGGAACTGACCCATTCACAACTGGACAGGGGAACGGCACACTCAAATCTGGACAGGGAACTGACCCATTTACACCTGTACAGGGGAACGGCACACGCAAATCTGGACAGTGAACTGACCCATTCACAACTGGACAGGGGAACGGCACACTCTAATCTGGACAGGGAACTGACCATTCACAACTAGACAGGGGAATGGCATACTCAAATCTGGACAGGGAACTGACCCATTCACAACTGGACAGGGGAACGGCACACTCTAATTTGGACAGGGAACTGACCATTCACAACTAGACAAGGGAACGGCACACTCAAATCCGTATAGGGAACTGACAATTCACAACTGGACAGGGGAAAGTCACACTCAAATCTGGACAGGGAACTGACCATTCACAACTGGACAGGGGAAAGACACATTCAAATCCGTATAGGGAACTGACAATTCACAACTGGACAGGGGAAAGTCACACTCAAATCTGGACAGGGAACTGACCCATTTACAACTGGACAGGGGAACGGCACACTCAAATCTGGACAGGGAACTGACCCATTCACAACTGGACAGAGGAACGGCACACTCAAATCTGGACAGGGAACTGACAATTCACAACTGGACAGGAGAACGGCACATTCAAATCTGGACAGGGAACTGACAATTCACAACTGGACAGGGGAAAGACACACTCAAATCTGGACAGGGAACTGACCCATTCACAACTGGACAGGGGAACGGCACTCTAATCTGGACAGGGAACTGACCCATTCACAACTGGACAGTGGAGAAGCACACTCAAATCTGTATCTGGAACTGACAATTCACAACTGGACAGGGGAAAGGCACACTCAAATCTGGACAGGGAACTGACAATTCACCACTGGACAGGGGAACGGCACGCTCAAATCTGGACAGGGAACTGACAATTCACAGCTGGACAGGGGAATGGCACACTGAAATCTGGACAGGGAACTGACAATTCACAACTGGACAGGTGAACGGCACACTCAAATCTGGACAGGGATCTGACAATTCACAACTGGACAGGGGAAAGACACACTCAAATCTGGGCAGGGATCTGACAATTCACAACTGGACAGGGGAATGGCACACTCAAATCTGGACAGGGAACTGACCCATTCACAACTGGACAGGGGAACAGCACACTCAAATCTGGACAGGGAACTGACCCATTCACAACTTGACAGGGGAACGGCACACTCAAATCTGGACAGGGAACTGACCCATTCACAACTGGACAGTGGAAAGGCACACTCAAATCTGTATATGGAACTGACAATTCACAACTGGACAGGGGAAAGGCACACACAAATCTGGACAGGGAACTGACAATTCACAACTGGACAGGGGAACGGCATACTCAAATCTGGACAGGGAACTGACAATTCATAAATGGACAGGGGAACGGCACACTCAAATCTGGACAGGGAACTGACAATTCACAACTGGACATGGGAACGGCACACTCAAATCTGGATAGGGAACTGACCCATTCACAACTGGACAGGAGAACTGCACACTCAAATCTGGGCAGGGAACTGACAATTCACAACTGGACAGGGGAACGGCACACTCAAATCTGGACAGGGAACTGACCCACCCACAATTGGAGAGGGGAAACAGACTCTCAAATCTGGACAGGGAACTGACAATTCACAACTGAACAGGGGAAAGGCACACTCAAATCTGGACAGGGAAATGACAATTCACAACTGGACATGGGAACGGCACACTCAAATCTGGACAGGGAACAGACCCACCCACATTTGGAGAGGGGAAAGGCACACTCAAATCTAGACAGGGAACTGACAATTCACAACTGGACAGGGGAAAGGCACACTCAAATCTGGACAGGGAACTGACCCATTCACAACTGGACAGGGGAAAGGCACACTCAAATCTGGACAAGGAACTGACAATTCACAACTGGACAGGGGAATGGCACACTCAAATCTGGACAGGAAACTGACAATTCACAACTGGACAGTGGAACGGCACTCTCAAATCTGGACAGGGGTCTGAAAATTCACAACTGGACAGGGGAAAGACACACTCAAATCTGGACAGGGAACAGACAATTCACAACTGGACAGGGGAACGGCACACTCAAATCTGGACAGGGAACTGACCCATTCACAACTGGACAGGGGAACAGCACACTCAAATCTGGACAGGGAACTGACCCATTCACAACTGGACAGGAGAACGGCACACTCAAATCTGGACAGCGAACTGACCCATTCACAACTGGACAGTGGAAAGGCACACACAAATCTGCATATGGAACTGACAATTCACAACTGGACAGGGGAAAGGCACACTTAAACCTGGACAGGGAACTGACAATTCACAACTGGACAGGGAAACGGCACACTCAAATCTGGACAGGGAACTGACAATTCACAACTGGACAGGTGAACGGCTCACTCAAATCTGGACAGGGAACTGACAATTCACAACTGGACAGGAGAACGGCACATTCAAATCTGGACAGGGAACTGACAATTCACAACTGGACAGGAGAACGGCACACTCAAATCTAGACAGGGAACTGAATTATTCTCAACTGGACAGTGGAAAGGCACACTCAAATCTGTACATGGAACTGACAATTCACAACTGGACAGGGGAAAGGCACACTCAAATCTGGACAGGGAACTGACAATTCACAACTGGACAGGGGAACGGCACACTCAAATCTGGACAGGGAACTGACAATTCGCCACTGGGCAGGGGAATGGAACACTCAAATCTGGACAGGGAACTGACAATTCACAACTGAACAGGGGAAAGACACTCAAATCTGGACAGGGAACTGACAATTCACAACTGGCCAGGGGAACGGCACACTCAAATCTGGACAGGGAACTGACCCATTCACAACTGGACAGGGGAACGGCACACTCAAATCTGGACAGGGAACTGACCCATTCACACCTGGACAGGGGAACGGCACACGCAAATCTGGACAGTGAACTGACCCATTCACAACTGGACAGGGGAACGGCATACTCAAATCTGGACAGGGAACTGACCCATTCACAACTGGACAGGGGAACGGCACACTCAAATCTGGACAGGGAACTGACCATTCACAACTAGACAAGGGAACGGCACACTCAAATCCGTATAGGGAACTGACAATTCACAACTGGACAGGGGAAAGTCACACTCAAATCTGGACAGGGAACTGACCATTCACAACTGGACAGGGGAAAGACACATTCAAATCCGTATAGGGAACTGACAATTCACAACTGGACAGGGGAAAGTCACACTCAAATCTGGACAGGGAACTGACCCATTTACAACTGGACAGGGGAACGGCACACTCAAATCTGGACAGGGAACTGACCCATTCACAACTGGACAGAGCAACGGCACACTCAAATCTGGACAGGGAACTGACAATTCACAACTGGACAGGAGAACGGCACATTCAAATCTGGACAGGGAACTGACAATTCACAACTGGACAGGGGAAAGACACACTCAAATCTGGACAGGGAACTGACCCATTCACAACTGGACAGGGGAACGGCACTCTAATCTGGACAGAGAACTGACCCATTCACAACTGGACAGTGGAGAGGCACACTCAAATCTGTATATGGAACTGACAATTCACAACTGGACAGGGGAAAGGCACACTCAAATCTGGACAGGGAACTGACAATTCACAACTGGACAGGGGAATGGCACACTGAAATCTGGACAGGGAACTGACAATTCACAACTGGACAGGTGAACGGCACACTCAAATCTGGACAGGGATCTGACAATTCACAACTGGACAGGGGAAAGACACACTCAAATCTGGACAGGGAACTGACAATTCACAACTGGACAGGGGAACGGCACACTCAAATCTGGACAGGGAACTGACCCATTCACAACTGGACAGGGGAACAGCACACTCAAATCTGGACAGGGAACTGACCCATTCACAACTGGACAGTGGAAAGGCACACTCAAATCTGTATATGGAACTGACAATTCACAACTGGACAGGGGAAAGGCACACACAAATCTGGACAGGGAACTGACAATTCACAACTGGACAGGGGAACGGCATACTCAAATCTGGACAGGGAACTGACAATTCACAACTGGACAGGGGAACGGCACACTCAAATCTGGACAGGGAACTGACAATTCACAACTGGACATGGGAACGGCACACTCAAATCTGGACAGGGAACTGACCCATTCACAACTGGACAGGAGAACGGCACACTCAAATCTGGGCAGGGAACTGACAATTCACAACTGGACAGGGGAACGGCACACTCAAATCTGGACAGGGAACTGACCCACCCACAATTGGAGAGGGGAAACAGACTCTAAAATCTGGACAGGGAACTGACAATTCACAACTGAACAGGGGAAAGGCACACTCAAATCTGGACAGGGAAATGACAATTCACAACTGGACAGGGGAACGGCACACTCAAATCTGGACAGGGAACTGACCCATTCACAACTGGACAGGGGAAAGGCACACTCAAATCTGGACAAGGAACTGACAATTCACAACTGGACAGGGGAATGGCACACACAAATCTGGACAGGAAACTGACAATTCACAACTGGACAGGAGAACGGCACACTCAAATCTGGACAGGGAACTGACCCATTCACAACTGGACAGTGGAAAGGCACACACAAATCTGCATATGGAACTGACAATTCACAACTGGACAGGGGAAAGGCACACTCAAATCTGGACAGGGAACTGACAATTCACAACTAGACAGGGGAAAGACTCACTCAAATCAGGACAGGGAACTGACAATTCACAACTGGACATGGGACCGGCGTACTCAAATCTGGACAGGGAACTGACCCATTCACAACTGGACAGGGGAACGGCACACTCAAATCTGGACAGGGAACTGACCCATTCACAACTGGACAGTGGAAAGGCACACTCAAATCTGTATGGGTACTGACAATTCACAACTGGACAGGGGAAAGGCACACTTAAACCTGGACAGGGAACTGACAATTCACAACTGGACAGGGAAACGGCACACTCAAATCTGGACAGGGAACTGACAATTCACAACTGGACAGGAGAACGGCACACTCAAATCTGGACAGGGAACTGACAATTCACAACTGGACAGGAGAACGGCACACTCAAATCTAGACAGGGAACTGAATTATTCACAACTGGACAGTGGAAAGGCACACTCAAATCTGTACATGGAACTGACAATTCACAACTGGACAGGGGAAAGGCACACTCAAATCTGGACAGGGAACTGACAATTCACAACTGGACAGGGGAACGGCACACTCAAATCTGGACAGGGAACTGACACATTCACAACTGGACAGGGGAACGGCACACTCATATCTGGCCAGGGAACTGACCCATTCACAGCTGGACAGGGGAACGGCACACTCAAATCTGGACAGGGAACTGTCAATTCACAACTGGACTGTGGAAAGGCACACTCAAATCTGTATGGGAACTGACAATTCACAACTGGACAGGGGAAAGGCACACTCAAACCTGGACAGGGAACTGACAATTCACAACTGGACAGGGGAACGGCACACTCAAATCTGGACAGGGAACTGACAATTCACAACTGGACATGGGACCGGCGTACTCAAATCTGGACAGGGAACTGACCCATTCACAACTGGACAGGGGAACGGCACACTCAAATCTGGACAGGGAACTGACACATTCACAACTGGACAGTGGAAAGGCACACTCAAATCTGTATGGGTACTGACAATTCACAACTGGTCAGGGGAAAGGCACACTTAAACCTGGACAGGGAACTGACAATTCACAACTGGACAGGGAAACGGCACACTCAAATCTGGACAGGGAACTGACAATTCACAACTGGACAGGGGAACGGCTCACTCAAATCTGGACAGGGAACTGACAATTCACAACTGGACAGGAGAACGGCACACTCAAATCTGGACAGGGAACTGACAATTCACAACTGGACAGGAGAACGGCACACTCAAATCTGGACAGGGAACTGACAATTCACAACTGGACAGGAGAACGGCACACTCAAATCTAGACAGGGAACTGAATTATTCACAACTGGACAGTGGAAAGGCACACTCAAATCTGTACATGGAACTGACAATTCACAACTGGACAGGGGAAAGGCACACTTAAATCTGGACAGGGAACTGACAATTCACAACTGGACAGGGGAACGGCACACTCAAATCTGGACAGGGAACTGACCCATTCACAACTGGACAGGGGAACGGCACACTCATATCTGGCCAGGGAACTGACCCATTCACAACTGGACAGGGGACGGCACACTCAAATCTGGACAGGGAACTGTCAATTCACAACTGGACTGTGGAAAGGCACATTCAAATCTGTATGGGAACTGTCAATTCACAACTGGACAGGGGAAAGGCACACTCAAACCTGGACAGGGAACTGACAATTCACAACTGGACAGGGGAACGGCACACTCAAATCTGGACAGGGAACTGACAATTCACAACTGGACAGGGGAATGGCACACTCAAATCTGGACAGGGAACTGACCCATTCACAACTGGACAGGGGAACGGCACACTCAAATCTCGACAGGGAACTGACCCTTTCACAACTGGACATGGGACCGGCGTACTCATATCTGGACAGGGAACTGACCCATTCACAACTGGACAGGGGAACGGCACACTCAAATCTGGACAGGGAACTGACCCATTCACAACTGGACAGTGGAAAGGCACACTCAAATCTGTATGGGTACTGACAATTCACAACTGGACAGGGGAAAGGCACACATAAACCTGGACAGGGAACTGACAATTCACAACTGGACAGGGAAACGGCACACTCAAATCTGGACAGGGAACTGACAATTCACAACTGGACAGGTGAACGGCTCACTCAAATCTGGACAGGGAACTGACAATTCACAACTGGACAGGAGAACGGCACACTCAAATCTGGACAGGGAACTGACAATTCACAACTGGACAGGAGAACGGCACACTCAAATCTAGACAGGGAACTGAATTATTCACAACTGGACAGTGGAAAGGCACACTCAAATCTGTACATGGAACTGACAATTCACAACTGGACAGGGGAAAGGCACACTCAAATCTGGACAGGGAACTGACAATTCACAACTGGACAGGGGAACGGCACACTCAAATCTGGACAGGGAACTGACACATTCACAACTGGACAGGGGAACGGCACACTCATATCTGGCCAGGGAACTGACCCATTCACAACTGGACAGGGGAACGGCACACTCAAATCTGGACAGGGAACTGTCAATTCACAACTGGACTGTGGAAAGGCACATTCAAATCTGTATGGGAACTGTCAATTCACAACTGGACAGGGGAAAGGCACACTCAAACCTGGACAGGGAACTGACAATTCACAACTGGACATGGGAACGGCACACTCAAATCTGGACAGGGAACTGACAGTTCACAACTGGACAGGGGAATGGCACACTCAAATCTGGACAGGGAACTGACAATTCACAACTGGACAGGGGAACGGCACACTCAAATCAAGACAGGGAACTGACAATTCACAACTGGACAGGGGAATGGCACACTCAAATCTGGACAGGGAACTGACAATTCACAACTGGACAGGGGAACGGCACACTCAAATCTGGACAGGGAACTGACCCATTCACAACTGGACAGGGGAACAGCACACTCAAATCTCGACAGGGAACTGACCCATTCACAACTGGACATGGGACCGGCGTACTCAAATCTGGACAGGGAACTGACCCATTCACAACTGGACAGGGGAACGGCACACTCAAATCTGGACAGGGAACTGACCCATTCACAACTGGACAGTGGAAAGGCACACTCAAATCTGTATGGGTACTGACAATTCACAACTGGACAGGGGAAAGGCACACTTAAACCTGGACAGGGAACTGACAATTCACAACTGGACAGGGAAACGGCACACTCAAATCTGGACAGTGAACTGACAATTCACAACTGGACAGGGGAACGGCTCACTCAAATCTGGACAGGGAACTGACAATTCACAACTGGACAGGAGAACGGCACACTCAAATCTGGACAGGGAACTGACAATTCACAACTGGAGAGGGGAACGGCACACTCAAATCTGGACAGGGAACTGACAATTCACAACTAGACAGGGGAAAGACTCACTCAAATCAGGACAGGGAACTGACAATTCACAACTGGACATGGGACCGGCGTACTCAAATCTGGACAGGGAACTGACCCATTCACAACTGGACAGGGGAACGGCACACTCAAATCTGGACAGGGAACTGACCCATTCACAACTGGACAGTGGAAATGCACACTCAAATCTGTATGGGTACTGACAATTCATAACTGGACAGGGGAAAGGCACACTTAAATCTGGACAGGGAACTGACAATTCACAACTGGACAGGGAAACGGCACACTCAAATCTGGACAGGGAACTGACAATTCACAACTGGACAGGTGAACGGCTCACTCAAATCTGGACAGGGAACTGACAATTCACAACTGGACAGGAGAACGGCACACTCAAATCTGGACAGGGAACTGACAATTCACAACTGGACAGGAGAACTGCACACTCAAATCTAGACAGGGAACTGACCTATTCACAACTGGACAGTGGAAAGGCACACTCAAATCTGTACATGGAACTGACAATTCCCAACTGGACAGGGGAAAGGCACACTCAAATCTGGACAGGGAACTGACAATTCACAACTGGACAGGGGAACGGCACACTCAAATCTGGACAGGGAACTGACCCATTCACAACTGGACAGGGGAACGGCACACTCATATCTGGCCAGGGAACTGACCCATTCACAACTGGACAGGGAACGGCACACTCAAATCTGGACAGGGAACTGTCAATTCACAACTGGACTGTGGAAAGGCACATTCAAATCTGTATGGGAACTGTCAATTCACAACTGGACAGGGGAAAGGCACACTCAAACCTGGACAGGGAACTGACAATTCACAACTGGACAGGGGAACGGCACACTCAAATCTGGACAGGGAACTGACAATTCACAACTGGACAGGGGAATGGCACACTCAAATCTGGACAGGGAACTGACAATTCACAACTGGACAGGGGAACGGCACACTCAAATCTGGACAGGGAACTGACAATTCACAACTAGACAGGGGAAAGACTCACTCAAATCAGGACAGGGAACTGACAATTCACAACTGGACAGGGGAACGGCACACTCAAATCTGGACAGGGAACTGACCCATTCACAACTGGACAGGGGAACAGCACACTCAAATCTCGACAGGGAACTGACCCATTCACAACTGGACATGGGACCGGCGTACTCAAATCTGGACAGGGAACTGACCCATTCACAACTGGACAGGGGAACGGCACACTCAAATCTGGACAGGGAACTGACCCATTCACAACTGGACAGTGGAAAGGCACACTCAAATCTGTATGGGTACTGACAATTCACAACTGGACAGGGGAAAGGCACACTTAAACCTGGACAGGGAACTGACAATTCACAACTGGACAGGGAAACGGCACACTCAAATCTGGACAGGGAACTGACAATTCACAACTGGACAGGGGAACGGCTCACTCAAATCTGGACAGGGAACTGACAATTCACAACTGGACAGGAGAACGGCACACTCAAATCTGGACAGGGAACTGACAATTCACAACTGGACAGGGGAACGGCACACTCAAATCTGGACAGGGAACTGACAATTCACAACTAGACAGGGGAAAGACTCACTCAAATCAGGACAGGGAACTGACAATTCACAACTGGACATGGGACCGGCGTACTCAAATCTGGACAGGGAACTGACCCATTCACAACTGGACAGGGGAACGGCACACTCAAATCTGGACAGGGAACTGACCCATTCACAACTGGACAGTGGAAATGCACACTCAAATCTGTATGGGTACTGACAATTCATAACTGGACAGGGGAAAGGCACACTTAAACCTGGACAGGGAACTGACAATTCACAACTGGACAGGGAAACGGCACACTCAAATCTGGACAGGGAACTGACAATTCACAACTGGACAGGTGAACGGCTCACTCAAATCTGGACAGGGAACTGACAATTCACAACTGGACAGGAGAACGGCACACTCAAATCTGGACAGGGAACTGACAATTCACAACTGGACAGGAGAACTGCACACTCAAATCTAGACAGGGAACTGACCTATTCACAACTGGACAGTGGAAAGGCACACTCAAATCTGTACATGGAACTGACAATTCCCAACTGGACAGGGGAAAGGCACACTCAAATCATGACAGGGAACTGACAATTCACAACTGGACAGGGGAACGGCACACTCAAATCTGGACAGGGAACTGACCCATTCACAACTGGACAGGGGAACGGCACACTCATATCTGGCCAGGGAACTGACCCATTCACAACTGGACAGGGGAAAGGCACACTCAAACCTGGACAGGGAACTGACAATTCACAACTGGACAGGGGAACGGCACACTCAAATCTGGACAGGGAACTGACAATTCACAACTGGACAGGGGAATGGCACACTCAAATCTGGACAGGGAACTGACAATTCACAACTGGACAGGGGAACGGCACACTCAAATCTGGACAGGGAACTGACAATTCACAACTGGACAGGGGAACGGCACACTCAAATCTGGACAGGGAACTGACCCATTCACAACTGGACAGGGGAACAGCACACTCAAATCTCGACAGGGAACTGACCCATTCACAACTGGACATGGGACCGGCGTACTCAAATCTGGACAGGGAACTGACCCATTCACAACTGGACAGGGGAACGGCACACTCAAATCTGGACAGGGAATTGACCCATTCACAACTGGACAGTGGAAAGGCACACTCAAATCTGTATGGGTACTGACAATTCACAACTGGACAGGGGAAAGGCACACTTAAACCTGGACAGGGAACTGACAATTCACAACTGGACAGGGAAACGGCACACTCAAATCTGGACAGGGAACTGACAATTCACAACTGGACAGGGGAACGGCTCACTCAAATCTGGACAGGGAACTGACAATTCACAACTGGACAGGAGAACGGCACACTCAAATCTGGACAGGGAACTGACAATTCACTACTGGACAGGGGAATGGCACACTCAAATCTGGACAGGGAACTGACAATTCACAACTGGACAGGGGAACGGCACACTCAAATCTGGACAGGGAACTGACAATTCACAACTAGACAGGGGAAAGACTCACTCAAATCAGGACAGGGAACTGACAATTCACAACTGGACATGGGACCGGCGTACTCAAATCTGGACAGGGAACTGACCCATTCACAACTGGACAGGGGAACGGCACACTCAAATCTGGACAGGGAACTGACCCATTCACAACTGGACAGTGGAAAGGCACACTCAAATCTGTATGGGTACTGACAATTCATAACTGGACAGGGGAAAGGCACACTTAAACCTGGACAGGGAACTGACAATTTACAACTGGACAGGGAAACGGCACACTCAAATCTGGACAGGGAACTGACAATTCACAACTGGACAGGTGAACGTCTCACTCAAATCTGGACAGGGAACTGACAATTCACAACTGGACAGGAGAACGGCACACTCAAATCTGGACAGGGAACTGACAATTCACAACTGGACTGGAGAACGGCACACTCAAATCTAGACAGGGAACTGAATTATTCACAACTGGACAGTGGAAAGGCACACTCAAATCTGTACATGGAACTGACAATTCACAACTGGACAGGGGAAAGGCACACTCAAATTTGGACAGGGAACTGACAATTCACAACTGGACAGGGGAACGGCACACTCAAATCTGGACAGGGAACTGACACATTCACAACTGGACAGGGGAACGGCACGCTCATATCTGGCCAGGGAACTGACCCATTCACAACTGGACAGGGGAACGGCACACTCAAATCTGGACAGGGAACTGTCAATTCACAACTGGACTGTGGAAAGGCACACTCAAATCTGTATGGGAACTGTCAATTCACAACTGGACAGGGGAAAGGCACACTCAAACCTGGACAGGGAACTGACAATTCACAACTGGACAGGGGAACGGCACACTCAAATCTGGACAGGGAACTGACAATTCACAACTGGACATGGGACCGGCGTACTCAAATCTGGACAGGGAACTGACCCATTCACAACTGGACAGGGGAACGGCACACTCAAATCTGGACAGGGAACTGACACATTCACAACTGGACAGTGGAAAGGCACACTCAAATCTGTATGGGTACTGACAATTCACAACTGGACAGGGGAAAGGCACACTTAAACCTGGACAGGGAACTGACAATTCACAACTGGACAGGGAAACGGCACACTCAAATCTGGACAGGGAACTGACAATTCACAACTGGACAGGGGAACGGCTCACTCAAATCTGGACAGGGAACTGACAATTCACAACTGGACAGGAGAACGGCACACTCAAATCTGGACAGGGAACTGACAATTCACAACTGGACAGGAGAACGGCACACTCAAATCTGGACAGGGAACTGACAATTCACAAATGGACAGGAGAACGGCACACTCAAATCTAGACAGGGAACTGACCTATTCACAACTGGACAGTGGAAAGGCACACTCAAATCTGTACATGGAACTGACAATTCCCAACTGGACAGGGGAAATGCACACTCAAATCTGGACAGGGAACTGACCCATTCACAACTGGACAGGGGAACGGCACACTCATATCTGGCCAGGGAACTGACCCATTCACAACTGGACAGGGGAACGGCACACTCAAATCTGGACAGGGAACTGTCAATTCACAACTGGACTGTGGAAAGGCACATTCAAATCTGTATGGGAACTGTCAATTCACAACTGGACAGGGGAAAGGCACACTCAAACCTGGACAGGGAACTGACAATTCACAACTGGACAGGGGAACGGCACACTCAAATCTGGACAGGGAACTGACAATTCACAACTGGACAGGGGGATGGCACACTCAAATCTGGACAGGGAACTGACAATTCACAACTGGACAGGGGAACGGCACACTCAAATCTGGACAGGGAACTGACAATTCACAACTAGACAGGGGAAAGACTCACTCAAATCAGGACAGGGAACTGACAATTCACAACTGGACAGGGGAACGGCACACTCAAATCTGGACAGGGAACTGACCCATTCACAACTGGACAGGGGAACAGCACATTCAAATCTCGACAGGGAACTGACCCATTCACAACTGGACATGGGACCGGCGTACTCAAATCTGGACAGGGAACTGACCCATTCACAACTGGACAGGGGAACGGCACACTCAAATCTGGACAGGGAACTGACCCATTCACAACTGGACAGTGGAAAGGCACACTCAAAACTGTATGGGTACTGACAATTCACAACTGGACCGGGGAAAGGCACACTTAAACCTGGACAGGGAACGGACAATTCACAACTGGACAGGGAAACGGCACACTCAAATCTGGACAGGGAACTGACAATTCACAACTGGACATGGGACCGGCGTACTCAAATCTGGACAGGGAACTGACCCATTCACAACTGGACAGGGGAACGGCACACTCAAATCTGGACAGGGAACTGACACATTCACAACTGGACAGTGGAAAGGCACACTCAAATCTGTATGGGTACTGACAATTCACAACTGGACAGGGGAAAGGCACACTTAAACCTGGACAGGGAACTGACAATTCACAACTGGACAGGGAAACGGCACACTCAAATCTGGACAGGGAACTGACAATTCACAACTGGACAGGGGAACGGCTCACTCAAATCTGGACAGGGAACTGACAATTCACAACTGGACAGGAGAACGGCACACTCAAATCTGGACAGGGAACTGACAATTCACAACTGGACAGGAGAACGGCACACTCAAATCTGGACAGGGAACTGACAATTCACAAATGGACAGGAGAACGGCACACTCAAATCTAGACAGGGAACTGACCTATTCACAACTGGACAGTGGAAAGGCACACTCAAATCTGTACATGGAACTGACAATTCCCAACTGGACAGGGGAAATGCACACTCAAATCTGGACAGGGAACTGACCCATTCACAACTGGACAGGGGAACGGCACACTCATATCTGGCCAGGGAACTGACCCATTCACAACTGGACAGGGGGATGGCACACTCAAATCTGGACAGGGAACTGACAATTCACAACTGGACAGGGGAACGGCACACTCAAATCTGGAAAGGGAACTGACAATTCACAACTAGACAGGGGAAAGACTCACTCAAATCAGGACAGGGAACTGACAATTCACAACTGGACAGGGGAACGGCACACTCAAATCTGGACAGGGAACTGACCCATTCACAACTGGACAGGGGAACAGCACATTCAAATCTCGACAGGGAACTGACCCATTCACAACTGGACATGGGACCGGCGTACTCAAATCTGGACAGGGAACTGACCCATTCACAACTGGACAGGGGAACGGCACACTCAAATCTGGACAGGGAACTGACCCATTCACAACTGGACAGTGGAAAGGCACACTCAAAACTGTATGGGTACTGACAATTCACAACTGGACCGGGGAAAGGCACACTTAAACCTGGACAGGGAACGGACAATTCACAACTGGACAGGGAAACGGCACACTCAAATCTGGACAGGGAACTGACAATTCACAACTGGACAGGGGAACGGCTCACTCAAATCTGGACAGGGAACTGACAATTCACAACTGGACAGGAGAACGGCACACTCAAATCTGGACAGGGAACTGACAATTCACTACTGGACAGAACGGCACACTCAAATCTAGACAGGGAACTGACCTATTCGCAACTGGACAGTGGAAAGGCACACTCAAATCTGTACATGGAACTGACAATTCACAACTGGACAGGGGAAAGGCACACTCAAATCTGGACAGGGAACTGACAATTCACAACTGGACAGGGGAACCGCACACTCAAATCTGGACAGGGAACTGACCCATTCACAACTGGACAGGGGAACGGCACACTCATATCTGGCCAGGGAACTGACCCATTCACAACTGGACAGGGGAACGGCACACTCAAATCTGGACAGGGAACTGTCAATTCACATCTGGACTGTGGAAAGGCACACTCAAATCTGTATGGGAACTGTCATTTCACAACTGGACAGGGGAAAGGCACACTCAACCCTGGACAGGGAACTGACAATTCACAACTGGACAGGGGAACGGCACACACAAATCTGGACAGGGAACTGACAATTCACAACTGGACAGGGGAACGGCACACTCAAATCTGGACAGGGAACTGACAATTCACAACTGGACAGGGGAACGGCACACTCAAATCTGGACAGGGAACTGACCCACCCACAATTAGAGAGGGGAAACACACACTCAAATCTGGACAGGGAACTGACAATTCACAACTGAACAGGGGAAAGGCACACTCAAATCTGGACAGGGAACTGACAATTCACAACTGGACAGGGGAACGGCACACTCAAATCTGGACAGGGAACAGACCCACCCACAATTGGAGAGGGGAAAGGCACACTCAAATCTAGACAGGGAACTGACAATTCACAACTGGACAGGGGAAAGGCACACTCAAATCTGTACAGGGAACTGACCCATTCACAACTGGACAGGGGAAAGGCACACTCAAATCTGGACAGGGAACTGACAATTCACAACTGGACAGGGGAATGGCACACTCAAATCTGGACAGGAAACTGACAATACACAACTGGACAGTGGAACGGCACTCTCAAATCTGGACAGGGGTCTGACAATTCACAACTGGACAGGGGAAAGACACACTCAAATCTGGACAGGGAACTGACAATTCACAACTGGACAGGGGAACGGCACACTCAAATCTGGACAGGGAACTGACCCATTCACAACTGGACAGGGGAACAGCACACTCAAATCTGGACAGGGAACTGACCCATTCACAATTGGACTGGAGAACGGCACACTCAAATCTGGACAGGGAACTGACCCATTCACAACTGGACAGTGGAAAGGCACACGCAAATCTGTATATGGAACTGACAATTCACAACTGGACAGGGGAAAGGCACACTCAAATCTGGACAGGGAACTGACAATTCACAACTGGACAGGGGAACGGCACACTCAAATCTGGACAGGGAACTGACAATTCACAACTGGACAGGGGAAAGACTCACTCAAATCAGGACAGGGAACTGACAATTCACAACTGGACAGGGGAACAGCACACTCAAATCTGGACAGGAAACTGACCCATTCACAACTGGACAGGGGAACAGCACACTCAAATCTGGACAGGGAACTGAACCATTCACAACTGGACAGGGGACCGGCATACTCAAATCTGGACAGGGAACTGACCCATTCATAACTGGACAGGGGAACGGCACACTCAAATCTGGACAGGGGTCTGACAATTCACAACTGGACAGGAGAAAGACACACTCAAATCTGGACAGGGAACTGACAATTCACAACTGGACAGGGGAACGGCACACTCAAATCTGGACAGGGAACTGACCCATTCACAACTGGACAGGGGAACAGCACACTCAAATCTGGACAGGGAACTGACCCATTCACAATTGGACTGGAGAACGGCACACTCAAATCTGGACAGGGAACTGACCCATTCACAACTGGACAGTGGAAAGGCACACGCAAATCTGTATATGGAACTGACAATTCACAACTGGACAGGGGAAAGGCACACTCAAATCTGGACAGGGAACTGACAATTCACAACTGGACAGGGGAACGGCACACTCAAATCTGGACAGGGAACTGACAATTCACAACTGGACAGGGGAAAGACTCACTCAAATCAGGACAGGGAACTGACCCATTCATAACTGGACAGGGGGACAGCACACTCAAATCTGGACAGGGAACTGACCCATTCACAATTGGACTGGAGAACGGCAAACTCAAATCTGGACAGGGAACTGACCCATTCACAACTGGACAGTGGAAAGGCACACGCAAATCTGTATATGGAACTGACAATTCACAACTGGACAGGGGACCGGCATACTCAAATCTGGACAGGGAACTGACCCATTCATAACTGGACAGGGGAACGGCACACTCAAATCTGGACAGGGAACTGACCCATTCACAACTGGACAGTGGAAAGGCACACCCAAATCTGTATGGGAACTGACAATTCACAACTGGACAGGGGAAAGGCACACTTAAACCTGGACAGGGAACTGACAATTCACAACTGGACAGGGGAACGGCACACTCAAATCTGGACAGGGAACTGACAATTCACAACTGGACAGGGGAACGGCTCACTCAAATCTGGACAGGGAAATGACTATTCACAACTGGACAGGGGAACGGCACACTCAAATCTGGACAGGGAACTGACAATTTACAACTGGACAGGGGAACGGCACACTCAAATCTGGACAGGGAACAGACCCACCCACAATTGGAGAGGGGAAAGGCACACTGAAATCTAGCCAGGGAACTGACAATTCACAACTGGACAGGGGAAAGGCACACACCAATCTGGACAGGGAACTCACCCATTCACAACTGGACAGGGGAAAGGCACACTCAAATCTGGACAGGGAACTGACAATTCACAACTGGACAGTGGAACGGCACTCTCAAATCTGGACAGGGGTCTGTCAATTCACAACTGGACAGGGGAAAGACACACTCAAATCTGGACAGGGAACTGACAATTCACAACTGGCCAGGGGAACGGCACACTCAAATCTGGACAGGGAACTGACCCATTCACAACTGGACAGGAGAACGGCACACTCAAATCTGGACAGGGAACTGACCCATTCACAACTGGACAGTAGAAAGGCACACGCAAATCTGTATATGGAACTGACAATTCACAACTGGACAGGGGAAAGGCACACTCAAATCTGGACAGGGAACTGACAATTCACAACTGGACAGGGGAACGGCACACTCAAATCTGGACAGGGAACTGACAATTCACAACTGGACCGGGGAATGGCACACTCAAATCTGGACAGGGAACTGACAATTCACAACTGGACAGGGGAACGGCACACTCAAATCTGGACAGGAAACTGACAATTCACAACTGGACAGGGGAAAGACTCACTCAAATCAGGACAGGGAACTGACAATTCACAACTGGACAGGGGAACGGCACACTCAAATCTGGACAGGGAACTGACACATTCCCAACTGGACAGGGGAACAGCACACTCAAATCTGGACAGGGAACTGACC
This sequence comes from Scyliorhinus torazame, assembly GCF_047496885.1. NCBI lineage: Eukaryota > Metazoa > Chordata > Chondrichthyes > Carcharhiniformes > Scyliorhinidae > Scyliorhinus > Scyliorhinus torazame. The sequence continues at coordinate 41,075,538 of NC_092710.1, read as the reverse complement.
CATTCACAACTGGACAGGGGACCGGCACACTCAAATCTGGACAGGGAACTGACAATTCACAACTGGACAGGAGAACGGCACACTCAAATCTGGACAGGGAACTGACAATTCACAACTGGGCAGGGGAACGGCACACTCAAATCTGTACAAGGAACTGACCCATTCACAACTGGACAGGGGAACGGCACACTCAAATCTGGACAGGGAACTGACAATTCACAACTGGACCGGGGAAAGGCACACTCAAATCTGGTCAGGGAACTGACCCATTCACACCTGGACAGGGGAATGGCACACTCAAATCTGGACAGGGAACTGACCCTTTCACAACTGGACAGGGGAACAGCACACTCAAATCTGGGCAGGGAACTGACAATTCACAACTGGACAAGGGAACGGCACACTCAAATCTGAACAGGGAACTGACAATTCAAAACTGGACAGGGGAACGGCATACTCAAATCTGGTCAGGGAACTGACAATTCACAACTGGACAAGGGAAAGACACATTCAAATCTGGACAGGGAACTGACAATTCACAACTGGACCGGGGAAAGGCACACTCAAATCTGGACAGGGAACTGAAATTCACAACTGGACAGGGGACCGGCACACTCAAATCTGGACAGGGAACTGACCCATTCACAACTGGACAGGGGAACGGCACACTCAAATCTGGACAGGGAACAGACACATTCACAACTGGACAGGGGAACGGCATACTCAAATCTGGACAGGGAACTGACCCATTCACAACTGGACAGGGGAACGGCACACTCAAATCTGGACAGGCTACTGACACATTCACAACTGGAAAGTGGAAAGGCACACTCAAATCTGGGCAGGGAACTGACAATTCACAACTGGACAGGGGAATGGCACACTCAAATCTGGACAGGAAACTGACAATTCACAACTGGACAGGGGAAAGGCACACTCAAATCTGGACAGGGCACTGACAATTCACAACTGGACAGGCGAACGGCACACTCAAATCTGGACAGGGAACTGACAATTCACAACTGGACAGGGGAACGGCATACTCAAATCTGGACAGGGAACTGACAATTCACAACTGGACAGAGGAAAGGCACACTCAAATCTGGACAGGGAACTGACAATTCACAACTAGACAGGGGAATGGCACACTCAAACCTGGACAGGGAACTGACAATTCACAACTGGACAGGGGAAAGGCACACTCAAATCTGGACAGGGCACTGACAATTCACAACTGGACAGGCGAACGGCACACTCAAATCTGGACAGGGAACTGACAATTCACAACTGGACAGGGGAATGGCATACTCAAATCTGGACAGGGAACTGACAATTCACAACTGGACAGAGGAAAGGCACACTCAAATCTGGACAGGGAACTGACAATTCACAACTGGACAGGCGAACGGCACACTCAAATCTGGACAGGGAACTGACAATTCACAACTGGACAGGGGAACGGCATACTCAAATCTGGACAGGGACCTGACAATTCACAACTGGACAGGGGAAAGACACATTCAAATCTGTACAGGGAACTGACAATTCACAACTGGACAGGGGACCGGCACACTCAAATCTGGACAGGGAACTGACCCATTCACTACTGGACAGTGGAACGGCACACTCAAATCTGGACAGGGAACTGACAATTCACAACTGGACCGGGGAATGGCACACTCAAATCTGGACAGGGAACTGACAATTTACAACTGGACAGGGGAACGGCACACTCAAATCTGGACAGGGAACTGACCCATTCAAAACTGGACAGGCGAACGGCACACTCAAATCTGGACAGGGAATTGACCCGTTCACAACTGGACAGGGGAACGGCATACTCAAATCTGGACAGGGAACTGACCCATTCACAACTGGACAGGGGAACGGCACACTCACATCTGGACAGGGAACTGACCCATTCACAACTGGACAGTGGAAAGGCACACTCAAATCTGTATGGGAACTGACAATTCACAACTGGACAGGGGCAAGGCACACTCAAACCTGGACAGGGAACTGACAATTCACAACTGGACAGGGGAACGGCACACTCAAATCTGGACAGGGAACTGACAATTCACAACTGGACAGGGGAACGGCACACTCAAATCTGGACAGGGAACTGACCCACCCACAATTGGAGAGGGGAAACACACACTCAAATCTGGACAGGGAACTGACAATTCACAACTGAACAGGGGAAAGACACACTCAAATCTGGACAGGGAACTGACCCATTCACAATTGGACTGGAGAACGGCAAACTCAAATCTGGACAGGGAACTGACCCATTCACAACTGGACAGTGGAAAGGCACACGCAAATCTGTATATGGAACTGACAATTCACAACTGGACAGGGGACCGGCATACTCAAATCTGGACAGGGAACTGACCCATTCATAACTGGACAGGGGAACGGCACACTCAAATCTGGACAGGGAACTGACCCATTCACAACTGGACAGTGGAAAGGCACACCCAAATCTGTATGGGAACTGACAATTCACAACTGGACAGGGGAAAGGCACACTTAAACCTGGACAGGGAACTGACAATTCACAACTGGACAGGGGAACGGCACACTCAAATCTGGACAGGGAACTGACAATTCACAACTGGACAGGGGAACGGCTCACTCAAATCTGGACAGGGAAATGACTATTCACAACTGGACAGGGGAACGGCACACTCAAATCTGGACAGGGAACTGACAATTTACAACTGGACAGGGGAACGGCACACTCAAATCTGGACAGGGAACAGACCCACCCACAATTGGAGAGGGGAAAGGCACACTGAAATCTAGCTAGGGAACTGACAATTCACAACTGGACAGGGGAAAGGCACACACCAATCTGGACAGGGAACTCACCCATTCACAACTGGACAGGGGAAAGGCACACTCAAATCTGGACAGGGAACTGACAATTCACAACTGGACAGTGGAACGGCACTCTCAAATCTGGACAGGGGTCTGTCAATTCACAACTGGACAGGGGAAAGACACACTCAAATCTGGACAGGGAACTGACAATTCACAACTGGCCAGGGGAACGGCACACTCAAATCTGGACAGGGAACTGACCCATTCACAACTGGACAGGAGAACGGCACACTCAAATCTGGACAGGGAACTGACCCATTCACAACTGGACAGTAGAAAGGCACACGCAAATCTGTATATGGAACTGACAATTCACAACTGGACAGGGGAAAGGCACACTCAAATCTGGACAGGGAACTGACAATTCACAACTGGACAGGGGAACGGCACACTCAAATCTGGACAGGGAACTGACAATTCACAACTGGACCGGGGAATGGCACACTCAAATCTGGACAGGGAACTGACAATTCACAACTGGACAGGGGAACGGCACACTCAAATCTGGACAGGAAACTGACAATTCACAACTGGACAGGGGAAAGACTCACTCAAATCAGGACAGGGAACTGACAATTCACAACTGGACAGGGGAACGGCACACTCAAATCTGGACAGGGAACTGACACATTCCCAACTGGACAGGGGAACAGCACACTCAAATCTGGACAGGGAACTGACCCATTCACAACTGGACAGGGGACCGGCACACTCAAATCTGGACAGGGAACTGACAATTCACAACTGGACAGGAGAACGGCACACTCAAATCTGGACAGGGAACTGACAATTCACAACTGGGCAGGGGAACGGCACACTCAAATCTGTACAAGGAACTGACCCATTCACAACTGGACAGGGGAACGGCACACTCAAATCTGGACAGGGAACTGACAATTCACAACTGGACCGGGGAAAGGCACACTCAAATCTGGTCAGGGAACTGACCCATTCACACCTGGACAGGGGAATGGCACACTCAAATCTGGACAGGGAACTGACCCTTTCACAACTGGACAGGGGAACAGCACACTCAAATCTGGGCAGGGAACTGACAATTCACAACTGGACAAGGGAACGGCACACTCAAATCTGAACAGGGAACTGACAATTCAAAACTGGACAGGGGAACGGCATACTCAAATCTGGTCAGGGAACTGACAATTCACAACTGGACAAGGGAAAGACACATTCAAATCTGGACAGGGAACTGACAATTCACAACTGGACCGGGGAAAGGCACACTCAAATCTGGACAGGGAACTGAAATTCACAACTGGACAGGGGACCGGCACACTCAAATCTGGACAGGGAACTGACCCATTCACAACTGGACAGGGGAACGGCACACTCAAATCTGGACAGGGAACAGACACATTCACAACTGGACAGGGGAACGGCATACTCAAATCTGGACAGGGAACTGACCCATTCACAACTGGACAGGGGAACGGCACACTCAAATCTGGACAGGCTACTGACACATTCACAACTGGAAAGTGGAAAGGCACACTCAAATCTGGGCAGGGAACTGACAATTCACAACTGGACAGGGGAATGGCACACTCAAATCTGGACAGGAAACTGACAATTCACAACTGGACAGGGGAAAGGCACACTCAAATCTGGACAGGGCACTGACAATTCACAACTGGACAGGCGAACGGCACACTCAAATCTGGACAGGGAACTGACAATTCACAACTGGACAGGGGAACGGCATACTCAAATCTGGACAGGGAACTGACAATTCACAACTGGACAGAGGAAAGGCACACTCAAATCTGGACAGGGAACTGACAATTCACAACTAGACAGGGGAATGGCACACTCAAACCTGGACAGGGAACTGACAATTCACAACTGGACAGGGGAAAGGCACACTCAAATCTGGACAGGGCACTGACAATTCACAACTGGACAGGCGAACGGCACACTCAAATCTGGACAGGGAACTGACAATTCACAACTGGACAGGGGAATGGCATACTCAAATCTGGACAGGGAACTGACAATTCACAACTGGACAGAGGAAAGGCACACTCAAATCTGGACAGGGAACTGACAATTCACAACTGGACAGGCGAACGGCACACTCAAATCTGGACAGGGAACTGACAATTCACAACTGGACAGGGGAACGGCATACTCAAATCTGGACAGGGACCTGACAATTCACAACTGGACAGGGGAAAGACACATTCAAATCTGTACAGGGAACTGACAATTCACAACTGGACAGGGGACCGGCACACTCAAATCTGGACAGGGAACTGACCCATTCACTACTGGACAGTGGAACGGCACACTCAAATCTGGACAGGGAACTGACAATTCACAACTGGACCGGGGAATGGCACACTCAAATCTGGACAGGGAACTGACAATTTACAACTGGACAGGGGAACGGCACACTCAAATCTGGACAGGGAACTGACCCATTCAAAACTGGACAGGCGAACGGCACACTCAAATCTGGACAGGGAATTGACCCGTTCACAACTGGACAGGGGAACGGCATACTCAAATCTGGACAGGGAACTGACCCATTCACAACTGGACAGGGGAACGGCACACTCACATCTGGACAGGGAACTGACCCATTCACAACTGGACAGTGGAAAGGCACACTCAAATCTGTATGGGAACTGACAATTCACAACTGGACAGGGGCAAGGCACACTCAAACCTGGACAGGGAACTGACAATTCACAACTGGACAGGGGAACGGCACACTCAAATCTGGACAGGGAACTGACAATTCACAACTGGACAGGGGAACGGCACACTCAAATCTGGACAGGGAACTGACCCACCCACAATTGGAGAGGGGAAACACACACTCAAATCTGGACAGGGAACTGACAATTCACAACTGAACAGGGGAAAGACACACTCAAATCTGGACAGGGAACTGACCCATTCACAACTGGACAGGGGAAAGGCACACTCAAATCTGGACAGGGAACTGACCCACCCACAATTGGAGAGGGGAAATGCACACTCAAATCTGGACAGGGAACTGACAATTCACAACTGGACAGGGGAAAGACACATTCAAATCTGGACAGGGAACTGACCCACCCACAATTGGAGAGGGGACAGGCACACTCAAATCTGGACAAGGAACTGGCGTTTCACATCTGGACTGTGAAAAGCCACACTCAAGTCTGTGCAGGGATCTGACCATTTACTATCGGACAGTGCAATGAAACACTCACATATGGATAGGGAACTGTGCCATGTGCAACTAGATAAGGGAAAGGCACTCTCAAATCTCGAGAGGGAACTGACCCATTCACAACTGGACAGGGGAAAGACACACTCAAATATGTCGCGAACTGACCCATTCACCACTGGACAGATGAAAGGCGTTTGTATCTCGACTGGGAGCAGACGCATTCACAACTGGACAAGGGGAAGACACACTCAAACCTGGAGAGGGAACTGACCCATTCACAATTGGACGATGGGGATTTCCACTCTGGACAGGGAACTGAACATTCCTAATGTGATAAGGAACAGTGACACCCGAAACTGTAAAGGGAACTCGCCATTCAGATCTGGACAGTGGAGGGGGGGGGGGGGAAGGCACACTCAAACCTGAACAGGGAATTGACCAATTCAGTGCTAGATAGGGGAAAGTCACAGTCAAAGCTGGACAGAGAAAACTGACCCACCCACAGATAGACAGACAAAATACACGATCAAATCTGTATAGGGATCTGACCAGGCAAAACTGGACAGAGGAATGACACACTCAAATCTGGGCAGGGAACTGAACCATTCTCTGCTGGACAGGGAAAAGACACATTCAGATCTGGACAGTGAACTGACACATTGTGTTCTGGTCAGGCAAAAGACTCACTCAAACCTGTATAGGAAACTGACCCACTCACGATGGACGGGGGAAAGGCACACTCACATCTGGACAGGGAGCCGACCCATTTACAAATGGAGATGGGAAAGGCACACTCTGTGCCACACTGAACAGGGAATTCACTCATGGATAGGGGAATGTCCCCTTCAAATCTGGGCAGCGAAGTGACCTATTCATTACTGGGCAAGGGAAGGATGGGCCTTGCACAGGGCAAAGACACACCTAACTCTGTCTGGGAACTGACCATTCACGACTGAACAGGGGAAAGGCACACTCAAACATGGACAAGGAACTGACCCATTCACTCCACGACAGGGGAAAGTCACACTCTAATCTGTATAGGGAACTGACCCATTCACAATGTACAGTATAAGGACACACTCAAATCTTAGCAGACAAGTGACACGTTCCCAAAACGACAGTAAAGAGGCACATGCAAATCTGGAAATTAACATAAAAACTAGACAGAAGATTCCGATCCTGACAGGGAGCTCACCAACTCTCAATTGGAAAGGAGAAAGGCGCAGACAAATATGGAATGTCCCTGGCCTCCTCTGAAATGGGCAGGTTAAAGACACATTGACATTTGGACAGGGAACCGACGCACTGACAAGAGGGCTGGGTAAATATAAACTCAAACCAGGACAGGGAATTGACATACATAGACTTGATAGGGAAAAGATGCACTCAAATCTGAACAGGGAACTGACTCTCACACACACAGCTGTCGAGAGAAGTCACGTGCAAATTTCAGAATTTGAAATGGACAGGACAGAGTGACTACTGCCACACCGAGGGATTTTGGACCCTAGTTTATGCACCACGGAAAACTTGCATACAGGTGCAGACGGTAACAGGGGAGACAAACGGAACGCTCAATTTATTTCATGGGGCCTGGAGTAAGGAGGTTTTGCTGCAACTGTTCAAGGTACTAGTGTGGCCACATTTAGAATATCATGCAGTTTTGGTCCCGATATTTAAGGGAAAATATATTAGGCTGCATTCTCTGGTCCCGTAGCTGCATTGGCACACTGTTTGCTGGCGTTGGGATTCTATACTCCTGCCACGGGTCAATGGGATTTCCTTTGAAGCTGCCCCACGCTGCAGGGAAACCTATGGGCTGCAGAATCCCAACAGCAGGGGAATTCTGACCATTCTCATTGGAGGCAGTGCAGAGGAGGTTTACCCCGATCATCCACGGCATGGAGCGACTGATAAATGAGGAAAGATTGGAGAGGCTGAGTCTGCACTCCTTGGAGTTCAGAAGAATGAAAGGCTGGATTCTCCGAGCCACCGCGATTGGTGCGAGGGCGGAGAGTGGGCGTCAACGACGAAATACGGTCTGACGCCGCTCCCACGATACTCCGGTCCCCGGGGAATCGCCGCGAATCGCACGCGCACACGCTCTACGCAGAGTAGGTGGGGGGCTATTGACAGAGGCTGCCGTGGAGATTCTCCCGCGAAAACTGGCCGAGTTCCTGACGGAGTGGTTCTTATAGAATCATAGAATTTGCAGTGCAGAAGGAGGCCATTCGGCCCATCGAGTCTGCACCGGCCCACACTTTCACCCTATCCCCATAACCCAGTAACCCCACCTAACACTAAGGGCAATTTTGGACACACCTAACCTGCACATCTTTGGACTGTGGGAGGAAACCGGAGCACGTGGAGGAAACCCACGCACACACGGGGAGAATGTGCAGACATGTCAGGAACGCCCGGTGGCAGCTGCAGACTCAGTCCATGGACGCCCTGGTGGGGGGCATGGGGATCCTTCACAGTGGAGGGGGGGGTGCTCACAGACGGCCAGGCAAGCGATCGGGCGGCACTGATCCGCGGGCGAGCGCGATCTCGGGGGGACCTACTTCGTTTATCATGGTGCGCGGTGTGAGTCCACCATGTCGCACGGGGCCGCCGCCGCCATGCAGATGTGCAGACACCCGACCGGAAGTGCGGGGCCCCGTACCTGCAGCCGGAGCTGCGAGGAGCGCTCCGGCACCCTGCTAGACCCCCTGCAAATTGGAGAATCACTCTGCACTCTCTTAAGGAAAGGCCCGCGTAATGGAGAATCCCGGCGGCAGGTCAGGGCGGAGAATCCAGCCCAAGATTCTTCGAGGTTTAGACAGGGTAGATGTTGGGAGGATTTTCCCACTCCTGGCAGAGTATCGGACCAGAGGGCACAGTCGCAGAATAAGGGCAGCTCATTTAAGACAGATTTGAGGAAGAATTTCTTATTCAAACAGCGATGAATCTTTGGAATTCTTTCCCCCAGGAGCCCTTGAACATTTTCAAGACTGAGATCAATAGGTTTTAATCAGTTGGGGAATTTAGGGTTACGGGGATAAGGCAGGGAAGTGGACTCAGTGAGTGTTAAAATCAGCCATGATCTCATTCAGCGGTGGAGCAGGCTCAGAGGGTTAAATGGTCTCCTCCAGTTCCTATTTCGTTTGGACTCAAATCTCACTGAGGAATATGAATTTGAAATTGGAGGGTTGAAATCTGTACAGGAAAATGTCCCACCCAAATACGATCAGGGTAAAAGAATAGGTTTACAGGGCAGAGAATCGTTCCTGATTGTGGAAGAGGCTGACCAAAATGGGACATGAGATGGAATATCACACACAGGAACACAGTCACACACACACACAGAGGGATCAGGCTGACTTACAGCAGCATAGCAAACCTTCCCATTCGCGATTCGACAAGGGAAGCACACTCAAAGTTGGAAGGGGCCTTAACTACACAACTGGAGATGATAGGGTCTCAATCAGAGCTTGAATGGAAACAGGCAGTGGAGTTTGGATTGGGCACGTGATCATGAAGGACGTCATGTCTGATTGAGATAATCGGCCCTTCCGCTTCGTTGCCCTCTTCAGTAGCTAACAGGTTGCTTGGTGCCATCTTCTCACTGCCCTCCTCCTCGATGACTCAGTTGTGTCGACTTTCCTCATCTCATTCCACACGTCGCTCTCCATTCGTAGCCAACACATCTCCTGTGTTGACTTCTCTTCCCACCTCTGCGCCCTTATATCTGGAGTACTCCTCGTGATCTCTGCTGGACACCACATTAACTCCCCATGTATTGCATGCCACGTCGCAATTTTAAAATTATCATTCTGGTTGAAATCCTTTTGTGCCCCTGAGGACGACCTCCACCGCCCTTGCAAACTTGTGCCTCCGAGACTAACTCAACTCTACGTGTATACTCACTGCCCTGGGGGAAGTCACGTCTCTAGAAAGATAGGTCACCCGACTTCAGCCAACCATCCCTCTGAAGGAACATTCTGTTAGACCTTTGATCTGGGTTCTGGACACGCGTAAACGCTGTCGTAAACCCCCCTCCCCCATGAGAACCAAGAGGAAACCATCATTGATCCCCCCATGGGGCTCGTGGAGTACAAGCTTCCCAAATGGCAGAGGGGGGGGGGGGGGCACCCATCTGGGGCTCCCATCTGGGGCTCATCATGAATCAAGCTATGAGTAGGCCTGGTATGGTTAGTCTTCCCAGCAAGCACTGTTCTGGGGTGCCTTGCTATCTTGAGCAGGGCTTTGTAAATAGTTAAATAAAGTTATGTTAATTTATCGCCAGGTTCCTTTGTGTTATTAAAGAACCTCAATTTATTTATTGCAATCAGACCCTCAACCCCTTTCACTTCCCTTATCCCCCATTTGTATTATCTGAGTGCCAAATGATGGGAAATCCCTCTCCTGTACATGTGTGTGGAAACAAACCATTCCCTTTTATTTTATCATACGTCGAGTTGTGTGAGGGTTATTCATTAAGGATAGGAACACTCCACGTGTTGTGGAAAAAAACCCTTCATTTATCATGGGGAAAATGTTTTAAAAAAATGAAAACGACCTTTCTGTTTGTGGACAGGTAGAGGGAGAATAAATCAGGACTGTTGAAATTCAGGCCACACTCCCGCCCCTAACCGGAAATTGGGTTGCCTCTGAATCTGTAACTTCATCCCGCCTTAGATTAGGTACTGAAATGGAGATTCCTCTGCTTCTGAGCACCTTGTGACTCTCACCACCACGCCCATTTCTACACATCAACACCGCCACACCTCCAACCATGGGCGGCCATGCCTCCAGCTGCCTCGGCTCTCATGCCCAAAATTGCCTGGGGAAACTCCTCCATTTACACACTTTGTTTGAGCCGTATCTTTGCAGCCAAACATTTGGCTCCAGCCTGGAATGTTTTCCTGTTGTTCCCACGGACGGATGATGAAGCACCTTTGATATGCCCGTGAAGACTGGCCATGTTAAAGGTGTGATGTGATAAACAGAATAATGCACTTATTGTAACTATTGTACATTATTCTTTCACTCTTTTTTTTTCCAATTAAGGGGCAATTTAGCATATTCAATCCACCTATCCTGCACACCTTTGGGTTGTAGAGGAGACCCACGCAGACACGAGGAGAATGCGCAGACTCCACACGGGGCTCGGATCGAACCTGGGTCTGTGGCGCTTTGAGGCAGCAGTGCTAACCACTGTGCCACCTGCCGCCCAAACTATTGTAAACTTAAGCACAAACGTTCTAATCAACCTCAGTCTCGGGAAATTGCACTTGTACCCCAGAAGCCTCAGCCTTTTAAACTGACACATCCCGATACCTGCTATCCAATATGTGACAACGGCTGGCTGATATCACTCGGGTATGCCCTGAATTAATGTTTAATATAGTACCCACTGCCACTCCCTCCTTTAGTCAATGACATGATGCTAATTTCCCTGGGATCAACCTGTTAAATGTTAGATTTTCTCAACAGTGTCTGTCAAATTCCACCTGAATTTTCAATGTTTGAGGGGACTCCATAGTGCAAAGCTTTGGAATGATCCACAAAGTAAAATTCGAGTGTTCCAGGATACTACATAGAACATACGGTGCAGAAGGAGGCTATTCGGCCCATCGAGTCAGCACCGACCCACTTAAGCCCTCACTTCCACCCTATCCCCGTAATCCAGTAACCCCACCTAACCTTTTTGGTTACTGAGGGCAATTTATCATGGCCAATCCACCTAACCTGCATGCCTTTGGACTGTGGGAGGAAACCAGAGCACCCGGAGAAAGCCCACACAGATATGGGGAGAACCTGCAGACTCCGCACAGACAGTGACCCAATGGGGAATCGAACCTGGGGCCCTGGCGCTGTGAAGCCACAGTGCTAACCACTGTGTTACCGTGCGGCCCGTATTACTCCCAAGAGATCCATGATCCAGGATAATACACCTTAGACATCCAGGATATTACAGAGTAATACTCCCGAGAGATCCAGGAGAAGACACAGTAATACTGCGGAGATATCATAGATTATCATAGAATTTACAGTGCCGAAGGAGGCCATTCGGCCCATCGAGTCTGCACCGGCTCTTGGAAAGAGCACCCTACCCAAAATCAACACCTCCACCCTATCCCCATAACCCAGTAACCCCATTCAACACTAAGGGCAATTTTGGACACTAAGGGCAATATATCATGGCCAATCCACCTAACCTGCACATCGTTGGAATGTAGGAAGAAACCAGAGCACCCGGAGGAAACCCACGCACACACAGGGAGGATGTGCAGACTCCGCAGAGACAGTGACCAAAGCCGGAATCGAACCTGGGACCCTGGAGCTGTGAAGCAATTGTGCTATCCACAATGCTACCGTGTTGCCCGAGGATAATACACACAGGAATTATCCAGGATAATACACACAGGAATACTCCGGAGATATCCAGGATAATACACACAGGAATACTCCAGGAGATCCCAGGATAATACACACAGTTATACTGTTGAGAGATCCATGGTAATACACACAGTAATGCCCTTGAGAGATTGGATAATGCACAGTAATACTCCCGAAAGATAGGGTAATACATACAGTAATACTCTTGAGAGATCCAGGATAATACACACAGTAATAATCCAGGGAGATTCAGGATTATACACACAGTAATATTCCTGAGATCTCCAGGATAATACACACAGTAATACCCCAGACCGATCCCAGGACAACGCACACAGTAGGACAGCAGAGTGATCCCAGGAGAGTCCCAGAGAGATGCCAAAATAATATCATAGATTATCATAGAATTTACAGTGCGGAAGGAGGCCATTCAGCCCATCGAGTCCGCACCGGCTCTTGGAAAGAGCACCCTACCCAAGGTCAACACCTCCACCCTATCCCCATAACCCAGTAACCCCACCCAACAACAAGGGCAATTTTGGACACTACGGGCAATTTAGCATGGCCAATCCACCTAACATGCACATCTTTGGACCGTGGGAGGAAACCGGAGCACCCGGAGGAAACCCACGCACACACGGGGAGGATGTGCAGACTCCGCACAGACAGTGACCCAAGCCGGGAATCGAACCTGGGACCCTGGATCCACCATGCTACCGTGCTGCCCCAATGCACAGTAATACTCCAGAGAAATACAAGGATACTATACACAGAAATTCTAAAGAGAGATATCAGGATAATACACAAACTAATAGTCCATAGATATAAAGGATAATGCACACAGTAATACTCCAGAGAAATAAAGGATAATACACACATTACTAGTCAATAGTGATCCAGGATAATGCACACAATACTTCAGAGATATAAAGGGCAATGCACACAGTAATAGTCCAGAGATCTGAAGAATAATACACACAGTAATACTCCATTGATATAAAGGATAATATACACAGTACTATTCCAGAGATATACTGGATAATAAACACAGTAAAACTCCAGAGAGATACCTTGATAATACATGCAGTAACAAAATCCCATGATGGTGAGTGAGAGTGGTGATTCCCTGCGAGCTCTCACCCCAGTTCTTCTTCGTACATCTTTTATTATCCTATGTTCTGTGTTTTCATAGATGGAACAATCTGCCAGGACCGTATGCTGAATAATTATTTTCACTGTACATTGGTGCAAGCGACAATAGATCTAATTCTACCTATCAAGAGTCTAGATTGATCCAGGATAAGACAAACAATAAAACACCAGAGTGATCCAAGGATAAGACACACAGTGAAAACCCAGTACCATCCCAGGAAAATACACACAGTAAAACCCCGGAGAGATTCCAGGATAATACACAACAGTAAAACCCTGGAGTGATCCCAAGATAATACACACAGAAAAGCCCTGGAGTGATCCCTGGGTAATACACACATTAAAACCCCGGAGAGATCCCGGGATAATACACACAGTAAAACCCCGGAGAGATCCCAGGATAATACACAACAGTAAAACCCTGGAGTGATCCCTGGATAATACACACAGTAAAACACCGGAGTGATCCCATGATAATACACACAGTAAAACCCCGGAGAGATCCGAGGGTAATGCACACAGTAAAACCCCAGAGTAATCCGAGGAAAATAAACACAGTAAAACCCCAGTGTGATCCCAGGATAATACACACAGTAAAACCCCGGAGTGATCCCAGGATAATACACACAGTAAAACCCCAGTGAGATCCCAGGATCATGCACACAGTAAAACCCGAGAGTGATCCTAGGATAATACACATAGTAAAACCCTGGAGTGATCCCTGGATAATACACACAGTAAAACCCCAGTGTGATCCCAGGATAATACACACAGTAAAACCCTGGAGTGATCCTAGGATAATACACACAGTAAAGCCCTGGAGTGATCCCTGGATAATACACATAGTAAAACCCCGGAGTGATCCCAGGAAAATACACACAGTAAAACCCTGGAGTGAGTGATCCCAGAATAATACACAAAGTAAAACCCCAGGGGGATCCCAGGATAATACAGTCAGTAAAACCCCAGAGTGATCCCAGGATACTACACACAGTAAAACCCCCAGTGGGATCCCAGGATAATACAAACAGTAAAACCCCGGAGTGATCCCACGACAATACACACAGTAAACCCCCAGAGTGATCCCAGGATAATACACAGAGTAAAACCCCAGAGTGATCCCAGGGTAATTCACACAGTAAAACGACAGAGTGATCCCAGGATAATACCCACAGTAAACCCCAGTGTGATTCAAGGATAATACACACAGTAAAACCCCAGAGTGATCCCAGGATAATACACACAGTAAAACACCGGTGAGATCCCAGGATAATACACACAGTAAAACCCCAGAGAGATCCCAGGAAAATACACACAGTAAAACGCCAGTGAGATCCAAGGATAATACACACACTAAAACCCCAGGGTGATCCCAGGATAATACACACAGTAGAACCCCAGAGTGATCCAAGGATAATACACACAGTAAAACCTCAGTGTGATCCCAGAATAATGCACACAGTAAAACCCCAGAGTAATCCCAGGAAAATACACAAAGTAAAACCCCAGTGAGATCACAGGATAATACACACAGTAAAACCCCGGAGTGATCCCAGGATAATACACACAGTAAAACCCCGGAGTGATCCCAGAATAATACACACAGTAAAACCCGAGAGTGATCCCAGTATAATACACAGTAAAACCTCGGAATGATCCCAGGATAATACACACAGTAAAACCCCAGAGTGATCCCAGGATAATACAGACAGTAAAACCCCAGAGAGATCCCAGGATGATACACACAGTAAAACGCCAGTGAGATCCAAGGATAATACACACAGTAAAACCCGAGAGTGATCCATGGATAATGCACACAGTAAAATCCCGGAGTGATCCCAGGATAATACACACAGTAAAACCCCAGAGTGATCCGAGGATAATACACAAAGTAAAACCCAAGAGAGAACCAAGGATAATACACACAGTAAAACGCCAATGAGATCCAAGGATAATACACACAGTAAAACCCCAGAGTGATCCCAGGATAACACACACAGTAAAACCCCGGAGTGATCCCAGGATAATACACACAGTAAAATCCCAGAGTGATCCCAGGATAATACATACAGTAGAACCCCAGAGTGATCCAAGGATAATACACACAGTAAAACCTCAGTGTGATCCCAGAATAATGCACACAGTAAAACCCCAGAGTAATCCCAGGAAAATACACAAAGTAAAACCACAGTGTGATCCCAGGATAATACACACAGTAATACCCGAGAGTGATCCCAGGATAATACACACAGTAAAACCCCAGAGTGATCCCAGGATAATACACACAGTAAAACCCCGGAGTAATCCCAGGATAATACACACAGTAAAATCCCAGAGTGATCCCAGGATAATACACACAGTAAAACCTCTGAGTGATCCCAGGATAATACACACTGTAAAACACCAGTGAGATCCCAGGATAATACACACAGTAAAACCCCAGAGTGATCCCAGGATAGTAACACAGTAAAACCCCAGTGAGATCCCAGGATAATACACACAGTAAAATCCCAGAGTGATGCCAGGATAATACCCAGAGTAAAACCCCGGAGTAATCCCAGGATAATACACACAGTAAAATCCCAGAGTGATCCCAGGATAATACACACAGCAAAACCCCAGAGTGATCCCAGGATAAGACAAACAGTCAAACCCCGGAGTGATCCCAGGATAATACACACTGTAAAAGCACAGAGTGATCCCATGATAATACACACAGTAAAACCCCGGAGAGAGCCGAGGATAATGCACACAGTAAAACCCCAGAGTAGTCCTAGGAAAATAAACACAGTAAAACCCCAGTGTGATCCCAGGAAAATACACACAGCAAAACCCCGGAGTGATCCCAGGATAATACACACAGTAAAACCCCAGTGAGATCCCAGGATCATGCACACAGTAAAACCCGAGAGTGATCCTAGGATAATACACATAGTAAAACCCTGGAGTGATCCCTGGATAATACACACAGTAAAACCCCGGAGTGATCCCAGGAAAATACACACAGTAAAACCCCCAGTGGGATCCCAGGATAATACAAACAGTAAAACCCCGGAGTGATCCCACGATAATACACACAGTAAAACCCCAGTGTGATGCCCGGATAATACACACAGCAAAACCCTGGAGTGAGTGATCCCAGGATAATACACAAAGTAAAACCCCAGGGGGATCCCAGGATAATACAGACAGTAAAACCCCAGAGTGATCCCAGGATACTACACACAGTAAAACCCCCAGTGGGATCCCAGGATAATACAAACAGTAAAACCCCGGAGTGATCCCACGATAATACACACAGTAAAACCCCAGTGTGATGCCAGGATAATACACACAGTAAAACCCCAGAGTGATCCCAGGATAATACACAGAGTAAAACCCCAGAGTGATCCCAGGGTAATTCACACAGTAAAACGACAGAGTGATCCCAGGATAATACCCACAGTAAACCCCAGTGTGATCCAAGGATAATACACACAGTAAAACCCCAGAGTGATCCCAGGATAATACACACAGTAAAACACCGGTGAGATCCCAGGATAATACACACAGTAAAACCCCAGAGTGATCCCAGGATAATACACACAGTAAAACCCCAGTGAGATCCCAGGATCATGCACACAGTAAAACCCGAGAGTGATCCTAGGATAATACACATAGTAAAACCCTGGAGTGATCCCAGGATAATACAAACAGTAAAACCCCGGAGTGATCCCACGATAATACACACAGTAAAACCCCAGTGTGATGCCAGGATAATACACACAGCAAAACCCTGGAGTGAGTGATCCCAGGATAATACACAAAGTAAAACCCCAGGGGGATCCCAGGATAATACAGACAGTAAAACCCCAGAGTGAACCCAGGATACTACACACAGTAAAACCCCCAGTGGGATCCCAGGATAATACAAACAGTAAAACCCCGGAGTGATCCCACGATAATACACACAGTAAAACCCCAGTGTGATGCCAGGATAATACACACAGCAAAACCCTGGAGTGAGTGATCCCAGGATAATACACAAAGTAAAACCCCAGGGGGATCCCAGGATAATACAGACAGTAAAACCCCAGAGTGATCCCAGGATAATACACAGAGTAAAACCCCAGAGTGATCCCAGGGTAATTCACACAGTAAAACAACAGAGTGATCCCAGGATAATACCCACAGTAAACCCCAGTGTGATCCAAGGATAATACACACAGTAAAACCCCAGAGTGATCCCAGGATAATACACACAGTAAAACACCGGTGAGATCCCAGGATAATACACACAGTAAAACCCCAGAGAGATCCCAGGAAAATACACACAGTAAAACGCCAGTGACATCCAAGGATAATTCACACAGTAAAACCCCAGAGTGATCCCAGGATAATACACACAGTAAAACCCCAGTGAGATCCCAGGATAATACACACACTAAAACCCCAGGGTGATCCCAGGATAATACACACAGTAGAACCCCAGAGTGATCCAAGGATAATACACACAGTAAAACCTCAGTGTGATCCCAGAATAATGCACACAGCAAAACCCCAGAGTAATCCCAGGATAATACACAAAGTAAAACCCCGGTGAGATCCCAGGATAATACACACAGTAAAACCCCGGAGTGATTCCAGGATAATACACACAGTAAAACCCCGGAGTGATCCCAGGATAATACACACAGTAAAACCCGAGAGTGATCCCAGTATAATACACAGTAAAACCCCGGAGTGATCCCAGGATAATACACACAGTAAAACCCCAGAGTGATCCCAGGATAATACAGACAGTAAAACCCCAGTGAGATCCCAGGATGATACACACAGTAAAACGCCAGTGAGATCCAAGGATAATACACACAGTAAAACCCGAGAGTGATCCATGGATAATGCACACAGTAAAATCGCGGAGTGATCCCAGGATAATACACACAGTAAAACCCCAGAGTGATCCCAGGATAATACAGACAGTAAAACCCCAGAGAGATCCCAGGATGATACACACAGTAAAACGCCAGTGAGATCCAAGGATAATACACACAGTAAAACCCGAGAGTGATCCATGGATAATGCACACAGTAAAATCCCGGAGTGATCCCAGGATAATACACACAGTAAAACCCCAGAGTGATCCGAGGATAATACACACAGTAAAACCCAAGAGAGAACCAAGGATAATACACACAGTAAAACGCCAGTGAGATCCAAGGATAATACACACAGTAAAACCCCAGAGTGATCCCAGGAGAACACACACAGTAAAACCCCGGAGTGATCCCAGGATAATACACACAGTAAAACCACAGAGTGATCCCAGGATAATACACACAGTAAAATCCCAGAGTGATCCCAGGATAATACATACAGTAGAACCCCAGAGTGATCCAAGGAAAATACACACAGTAAAACCTCAGTGTGATCCCAGAATAATGCACACAGTAAAACCCCAGAGTAATCCCAGGAAAATACACAAAGTAAAACCACAGTGTGGTCCCAGGATAATACACACAGTAATACCCGAGAGTGATCCCAGGATAATACACACAGTAAAACCCCAGAGTGATCCCAGGATAATACACACTGTAAATACCCGGAGTAATCCCAGGATAATACACACAGTAAAATCCCAGAGTGATCCCAGGATAATACACACAGTAAAACCTCTGAGTGATCCCAGGATAATACACACTGTAAAACACCAGTGAGATCCCAGGATAATACACACAGTAAAACCCCAGAGTGATCCCAGGATAGTAACACAGTAAAACCCCAGTGAGTTCCCAGGAAAATACACACAGTAAAACCCCAGAGTGATGCCAGGATAATACCCAGAGTAAAACCCCGGAGTAATCCCAAGATAATACACACAGTAAAATCCCAGAGTGATCCCAGGATAATACACACAGCAAAACCCCAGAGTGATCCCAGGATAAGACAAACAGTCAAACCCCGGACGATCCCAGGATAATACACACTGTAAAAGCACAGAGTGATCCCATGATAATACACACAGTAAAACCCCGGAGAGATCCGAGGATAATGCACACAGTAAAACCCCAGAGTAATCCGAGGAAAATAAACACAGTAAAACCCCAGTGTGATCCCAGGATAATACACACAGCAAAACCCCGGAGTGATCCCAGGATAATACACACAGTAAAACCCCAGTGAGATCCCAGGATCATACACACAGTAAAACCCGAGAGTGATCCTAGGATAATACACATAGTAAAACCCTGGAGTGATCCCTGGATAATACACACAGTAAAACCCCGGAGTGATCCCAGGAAAATACACACAGTAAAACCCCGGAGTGATCCCAGGATACTACACACAGTAAAACCCCCAGTGGGATCCCAGGATAATACAAACAGTAAAACCCCGGAGTGATCCCACGATAATACACACAGTAAAACCCCAGTGTGATGCCAGGATAATACACACAGCAAAACCCTGGAGTGAGTGATCCCAGGATAATACACAAAGTAAAACCCCAGGGGGTTCCCAGGATAATACAGACAGTAAAACCCCAGAGTGATCCCAGGTTAATACACAGAGTAAAACCCCAGAGTGATCCCAGGGTAATTCACACAGTAAAACGACAGAGTGATCCCAGGATAATACCCACAGTAAACCCCAGTGTGATCCAAGGATAATACACACAGCAAAACCCCAGAGTGATCCCAGGATAATACACACAGTAAAACACCGGTGAGATGCCAGGATAATACACACAGTAAAACCCCAGAGAGATCCCAGGAAAATACACACAGTAAAACGCCAGTGAGATCCAAGGATAATTCACACAGTAAAAGCCCAGAGTGATCCCAGGATAATACACACAGTAAAACCCCAGTGAGATCCCAGGATAATACACACACTAAAACCCCAGGGTGATCCCAGGATAATACACACAGTAGAACCCCAGAGTGATCCAAGGATAATACACACAGTAAAACCTCAGTGTGATCCCAGAATAATGCACACAGCAAAACGCCAAGTAATCCCAGGAAAATACACAAAGTAAAACTCCGGTGAGATCCCAGGATAATACACACAGTAAAACCCCGGAGAGATCCCAGGATGATACACACAGTAAAACGCCAGTGAGATCCAAGGATAATACACACAGTAAAACCCGAGAGTGATCCATGGATAATGCACACAGTAAAATCCCGGAGTGATCCCAGGATAATACACACAGTAAAACCCCAGAGTGATCCGAGGATAATACACACAGTAAAACCCAAGAGAGATGCCAGGATAATACACACAGTAAAACGCCAGTGAGATCCCAGGATATTACGTACAGTAGAACCCCAGAGTGATCCAAGGATAATACACACAGTAAAACCTCAGTGTGATCCCAGAATAATGCACACAGTAAAACCCCAGAGTAATCCCAGGAAAATACACAAAGTAAAACCCCAGTGTGATCCCAGGATAATACACACAGTAATACCCGAGAGTGATCCCAGGATAATACACACAGTAAAACCCCAGAGTGATCCCAGGATAATACACACAGTAAAACCCCGGAGTAATCCCAGGATAATACACACAGTAAAACCCCAGAGTGATGCCAGCATAATACCCACAGTAAAACCCCGGAGTAATCCCAGGATAGTAACACAGTAAAACCCCAGTGACATCCCAGGATAATACACACAGTAAAACCCCAGAGTGATGCCAGCATAATACCCACAGTAAAACCCCGGAGTAATCCCAGGATAATACACACAGTAAAATCCCAGAGTGATCCCAGGATAATACACACAGCAAACCCCAGAGTGATCCCAGGATAAGACAAACAATCAAACCCCGGAGTGATCCCAGGATAATACACACTGTAAAAGCACAGAGTGATCCCAGGATAATACGCACAGTAAACCCCCACACTGATGCCAGGGTAATACACACAGTAAAACCCCAGTGTGATCCCAGGATAACACACACAGTAAAACCCCAGTGAGATCCCAGGATAATACACACAGTGAAACCCCAGAGTGATCCCAGGATAATACACACTGGAAAATACCAGTGAGATCTCAGGATAATACACACACTAAAACCCTAGAGTGATCCCAGGATAAGACATCCAGTAAAACCTCAGTGTGATCCCAGAATAATGCACACAGTAAAACCCCAGAGTGATCCCAAGAAAATACACACAGTAAAACTCCAGTGTGACCCCAGGATAATACACACAGTAAAACCCCAGTGTGATCCCCGGATAAAACACACAGCAAATTCCCAGTGTGACCCCAGGATAATACACACAGTAAAACCCCAGCCTGATGCCAGGATAATACACACAGTAAAACCCCAGTGTGATCCCAGGATAATACACACAGTAAAACCCCTGAGTGATCCCAGGATAACACACACAGTAAAACCCCAGTGAGATCCCAGGATAATACACACAGTGAAACCCCAGAGTGATCCCAGGATAATACACACAGTAAAACCCCAGTGAGATCTCAGGATAATACACACACTAAAACCCTAGAGTAATCCCAGGATAATACACATCAGTAAAACCCCAGTGTGATCCCAGGATAAGACATCCAGTAAAACCTCAGTGTGATCCCAGAATAATGCACACAGTAAAACCCCAGAGTATTCCCAGGAAAATACAGACAGTAAAACCCCAGTGTGATCCCAGGATAATACACACAGCAAATCCCCAGTGTGACCCCAGGATAATACACACAGTAAAACCCCAGTGTGGCCCCAGGATAATACACACAGCAAAATCACACTGTTACCCCAGGTCAATACACACAGTAAAACCCAAGAGTGATCCCAGGATAATACACACAGCAAAACCACAGTGTGACCCCTGGATTATACACACAGTAAAACCCCAGACTGATCACCAGACAATACACACAGCAAAACCCCAGTGTGACCCCAGGATAATACACACAGTAAAACCCCAGTGTGACCCCAGGATAATACACACAGTAAAACCCCAGTGTGATCACAGGATAATATCAACAGTAATCCCACAGAGTGATCCCAGGATAATACACACAGCAAAACCCCAGTGTGACCCCAGGATAATACAGACAGTAAAACCCCAGTGTCATCACAGGATAATACACACAGTAAACCCCAGTGTGATCCCCGGATAATACACACAGTAAAACCCCGGAGTGATCCCAGGATAATACACACAGCAAAACCCCAGTGAAACCCCAGGATAATACAGAAAGTAAAACCCCAGTGTCATCACAGGATAATACACACAGTAACACCCCGGAGTGATCCCTGGATAATACACACAGTAAAACCCCGGAGTGATCCCAGGATAATACACACAGTAAAACCACAGAGTGATCCCCGGATAATACACACAGTAAAACCTCAGTGTGATCCTAGAATAATGCACACAGTAAAACCCCAGAGTAATCCCAGGATAATACACACAGTAAAACCCCAGTGAGATCCCACGATAATACACACAGTAAAACTTGAAAGTGATCCCAGGATAATACACACAGTGAAACACCAGAGTAATCCCAGGATAATACACACAGTAAAACTCCAGTGAGATCCCAGGATAATACACACACTAAAACCTTAGAGTAATCCCAGGATAATACACACAGTAAAACCCCAGAGTGATCCCAGGATAAGACATCCAGTAAAACCTCATGTGATCCCAGAATAATGCACACAGTAAAACTCCAGAGTGATCCCAGGAAAATACACACAGTAAAACCCCAGAGTGATCCCAGGAAAATACACACAGTAAAACCCCAGTGTGACCCCAGGATAATGCACACAGTAAAACCCCAGTGTGATCCCAGGATAATACACACAGTAAAATCCCAGTTTGATCCCAGGATAATACTCACAGCAAAACCCCGGAGTGAACCCAGGATAATACACACAGTAAAACCCCAGAGTGAACCCAGGATAATACACACAGTAAAACCCCAATGTGGCCCCGGGATTACACACACAGTAAAACCCCAGAGTGATCACCGGATAATACACACAGCAAAACCCCAGTGTGACCCCAGGATAATACACACTGTAAAACCCCAGTGTGACCCCAGGATAATACACACAGCAAAACCCCAGTGTGACCCCAGGATAATACACACAGTAAAACCCCAGTGTGATCACAGGATAATATCAACAGTAAACCCACAGAGTGATCCCAGGATAATATACACAGCAAAACCCCAGTGTGACCCCAGGATAATACAGACAGTAAAACCCCAGTGTCATCACAGGATAATACACACAGTAAACTCCAGTGTGATCCCAGGATAATACACACAGTAAACCCCAGTGTGATCCCAGGATAATACACACAGTAAATCCCCGGAGTGAACCCAGGATAATACACACAGTAACACCCCGGAGTGATCCCTGGATAATACACACAGTAAAACCCCGGAGTAATCCCAGGATAATACACACAGTAAAACCCCAGAGTGATCCGAGGATAATACACACAGTAAAACCCAAGAGAGATCCCACGATAATACACACAGTAAAACGCCAGTGAGATCCCAGGATATTACGTACAGTAGAACCCCAGAGTGATCCAAGGATAATACACACAGTAAAACCTCAGTGTGATCCCAGAATAATGCACACAGTAAAACCCCAGAGTAATCCCAGGAAAATACACAAAGTAAAACCCCAGTGTGATCCCAGGATAATACACACAGTAATACCCGAGAGTGATCCCAGGATAATACACACAGTAAAACCCCAGAGTGATCCCAGGATAATACACACAGTAAAACCCCGGAGTAATCCCAGGATAATACACACAGTAAAATCCCAGAGTGATCCCAGGATAATACACACAGTAAAACCTCTGAGTGATCCCAGGATAATACACACTGGAAAACACCGGTGAGATTCCAGGATAATACACACAGTAAAACCCCAGCGTGATCCCAGGATAGTAACACAGTAAAACCCCAGTGAGATCCCAGGATAATACACACAGTAAAACCCCAGAGTGATGCCAGGATAATACCCACAGTAAAACCCCGGAGTAATCCCAGGATAATACACACAGTAAAATCCCAGAGTGATCCCAGGATAATACACACAGCAAACCCCAGAGTGATCCCAGGATAAGACAAACAATCAAACCCCGGAGTGATCCCAGGATAATACACACTGTAAAAGCACAGAGTGATCCCAGGATAATACGCACAGTAAACCCCCACACTGATGCCAGGGTAATACACACAGTAAAACCCCAGTGTGATCCCAGGATAACACACACAGTAAAACCCCAGTGAGATCCCAGGATAATACACACAGTGAAACACCAGAGTGATCCCAGGATAATACACACTGGAAAACACCAGTGAGATCTCAGGATAATACACACACTAAAACCCTAGAGTGATCCCAGGATAAGACATCCAGTAAAACCTCAGTGTGATCCCAGAATAATGCACACAGTAAAACCCCAGAGTGATCCCAGGAAAATACACACAGTAAAACCCCAGTGTGACCCCAGGATAATACACACAGTAAAACCCCAGTGTGATCCCCGGATAAAACACACAGCTAATTCCCAGTGTGACCCCAGGATAATACACACAGTAAAACCCCAGCCTGATGCCAGGATAATACACACAGTAAAACCCCAGTGTGATCCCAGGATAAGACACACAGTAAAACCCCTGAGTGATCCCAGGATAACACACACAGTAAAACCCCAGTGAGATCCCAGGATAATACACACAGTGAAACCCCAGAGTGATCCCAGGATAATACACACAGTAAAACCCCAGTGAGATCTCAGGATAATACACACACTAAAACCCTAGAGTAATCCCAGGATAATACACATCAGTAAAACCCCAGTGTGATCCCAGGATAAGACATCCAGTAAAACCTCAGTGTGATCCCAAGAATAATGCACACAGTAAAACCCCAGAGTATTCCCAGGAAAATACAGACAGTAAAACCCCAGTGTGATCCCAGGATAATACACACAGCAAATCCCCAGTGTGACCCCAGGATAATACACAGAGTAAAACCCCAGTGTGGCCCCAGGATAATACACACAGCAAAATCACACTGTTAACCCAGGTCAATACACACAGTAAAACCCAAGAGTGATCCCAGGATAATACACACAGCAAAACCACAGTGTGACCCCTGGATTATACACACAGTAAAACCCCAGACTGATCACCAGACAATACACACAGCAAAACCCCAGTGTGACCCCAGGATAATACACACAGTAAAACCCCAGTGTGACCCCAGGATAATACACACAGTAAAACCCCAGTGTGATCACAGGATAATATCAACAGTAAACCCACAGAGTGATCCCAGGATAATACACACAGCAAAACCCCAGTGTGACCCCAGGATAATACAGACAGTAAAACCCCAGTGTCATCACAGGATAATACACACAGTAAACCCCAGTGTGATCCCCGGATAATACACACAGTAAAACCCCGGAGTGATCCCAGGATAATACACACAGCAAAACCCCAGTGTGACCCCAGGATAATACAGACAGTAAAACCCCAGTGTCATCACAGGATAATACACACAGTAACACCCCGGAGTGATCCCTGGATAATACACACAGTAAAACCCCGGAGTGATCCCAGGATAATACACACAGTAAAACCACAGAGTGATCCCCGGATAATACACACAGTAAAACCTCAGTGTGATCCTACAATAATGCACACAGTAAAACCCCAGAGTAATCCCAGGATAATACACACAGTAAAATCCCAGTGAGATCCCACGATAATACACACAGTAAAACTTGAAAGTGATCCCAGGATAATACACACAGTGAAACACCAGAGTGATCCCAGGATAATACACACAGTAAAACTCCAGTGAGATCCCAGGATAATACACACACTAAAACCTTAGAGTAATCCCAGGATAATACACACAGTAAAACCCCAGAGTGATCCCAGGATAAGACATCCAGTAAAACCTCATGTGATCCCAGAATAATGCACACAGTAAAACTCCAGAGTGATCCCAGGAAAATACACACAGTAAAACCCCAGAGTGATCCCAGGAAAATACACACAGTAAAACCCCACTGTGACCCCAGGATAATGCACACAGTAAAACCCCAGTGTGATCCCAGGATAATACACACAGTAAAACCCCAGAGTGATCCCAGGATAATACTCACAGCAAAACCCCAGTGTGAACCCAGGATAATACACACAGTAAAATCCCAGTTTGATCCCAGGATAATACTCACAGCAAAACCCCAGTGTGAACCCAGGATAATACACACAGTAAAACCCCAGTGTGGCCCCGGGATTATACACACAGTAAAACCCCAGAGTGATCACCGGATAATACACACAGCAAAACCCCAGTGTGACCCCAGGATAATACACACTGTAAAACCCCAGTGTGACCCCAGGATAATACACACAGCAAAACCCCAGTGTGACCCCAGGATAATACACACAGTAAAACCCCAGTGTGATCACAGGATAATATCAACAGTAAACCCACAGAGTGATCCCAGGATAATATACACAGCAAAACCCCAGTGTTACCCCAGGATAATACAGACAGTAAAACCCCAGTGTCATCACAGGATAATACACACAGTAAACTCTAGTGTGATCCCAGGATAATACACACAGTAAACCCCAGTGTGATCCCAGGATAATACACACAGTAAAACCCCGGAGTGATCCCAGGATAATACACACAGTAACACCCCGGAGTGATCCCTGGATAATACACACAGTAAAACCCCGGAGTGATCCCAGGATAATACACACAGTAAAACCACAGAGTGATCCCCGGATAATACACACAGTAAAACCTCAGTGTGATCCTAGAATAATGCACACAGTAAAACCCCAGAGTAATCCCAGGATAATACACACAGTAAAACCCCAGTGAGATCCCACGATAATGCACACAGTAAAACTTGAGAGAGATCCTAGGATAATACACACAGTGAAACACCAGAGTGATCCCAGGATAATACACACAGTAAAACTCCGGTGAGATCCCAGGATAATACACACACTAAAACCTTAGAGTAATCCCAGGATAATACACACAGTAAAACCCCAGAGTGATCCCAGGATAAGACATCCAGTAAAACCTCAGTGTGATCCCAGAATAATGCACACAGTAAAACCCCAGAGTGATCCCAGGAAAATATACACAGTAAAACCCCAGAGTGATCCCAGGAAAATACACACAGTAAAACCCCAGTGTGACCCCAGGATAATGCACACAGTAAAACCCCAGTGTGATCCCAGGATAATACACACAGTAAAACCCCAGTTTGATCCCAGGATAATACACACAGCAAAACCCCAGTGTGAACCCAGGATAATACACACAGTAAAACCCCAGTGTGGCCCCAGGATAATGCACACAGTAAAACCCCAGAGTGATCCCAGGAAAATACACACAGTAAAACCCCAGTGTGACCCCAGGATAATGCACACAGTAAAACCCCAGTGTGATCCCAGGATAATACACACAGTAAAACCCCAGTTTGATCCCAGGATAATACAATCAGCAAAATCCCAGTGTGACCCCAGGACAATACACACAGTAAAACCCCAGAGTGATCCCAGGATAATACACACAGCAAAACCCCAGTGTGACCCCGGGATAATGCACACAGTAAAACCCCAGAGTGATCACCGGATAATACACACAGCAAAACCCCAGTGT
Organism: Scyliorhinus torazame; assembly: GCF_047496885.1. Classification (NCBI taxonomy): domain Eukaryota; kingdom Metazoa; phylum Chordata; class Chondrichthyes; order Carcharhiniformes; family Scyliorhinidae; genus Scyliorhinus; species Scyliorhinus torazame. The sequence goes on along the minus strand of NC_092710.1, from coordinate 41,047,244 downwards.
GACCCCAGGATAATACACACTGTAAAACCCCAGTGCGACCCCAGGATAATACACACAGTAAAACCCCAGTGTGATCACAGGATAATATCAACAGTAAACCCACAGAGTGATCCCAGGATAATACACACAGCAAAACCCCAGTGTGACCCCAGGATAATACAGACAGTAAAACCCCAGTGTCATCACAGGATAATACACACAGTAAACTCCAGTGTGATCCCAGGATAATACACACAGTAAAACCCTGGTGTGATCCCTGGAAAATACACAGAGTAAAACCCCGGAGTCATCCCAGGATAATACACACAGTAAACCCTCAGTGTGATCCCAAGAATAATGCACACAGTAAAACCCCAGAGTATTCCCAGGAAAATACAGACAGTAAAACCCCAGTGTGATCCCAGGATAATACACACAGCAAATCCCCAGTGTGACCCCAGGATAATACACAGAGTAAAACCCCAGTGTGGCCCCAGGATAATACACACAGCAAAATCACACTGTTAACCCAGGTCAATACACACAGTAAAACCCAAGAGTGATCCCAGGATAATACACACAGCAAAACCACAGTGTGACCCCTGGATTATACACACAGTAAAACCCCAGACTGATCACCAGACAATACACACAGCAAAACCCCAGTGTGACCCCAGGATAATACACACAGTAAAACCCCAGTGTGACCCCAGGATAATACACACAGTAAAACCCCAGTGTGATCACAGGATAATATCAACAGTAAACCCACAGAGTGATCCCAGGATAATACACACAGCAAAACCCCAGTGTGACCCCAGGATAATACAGACAGTAAAACCCCAGTGTCATCACAGGATAATACACACAGTAAACCCCAGTGTGATCCCCGGATAATACACACAGTAAAACCCCGGAGTGATCCCAGGATAATACACACAGCAAAACCCCAGTGTGACCCCAGGATAATACAGACAGTAAAACCCCAGTGTCATCACAGGATAATACACACAGTAACACCCCGGAGTGATCCCTGGATAATACACACAGTAAAACCCCGGAGTGATCCCAGGATAATACACACAGTAAAACCACAGAGTGATCCCCGGATAATACACACAGTAAAACCTCAGTGTGATCCTACAATAATGCACACAGTAAAACCCCAGAGTAATCCCAGGATAATACACACAGTAAAATCCCAGTGAGATCCCACGATAATACACACAGTAAAACTTGAAAGTGATCCCAGGATAATACACACAGTGAAACACCAGAGTGATCCCAGGATAATACACACAGTAAAACTCCAGTGAGATCCCAGGATAATACACACACTAAAACCTTAGAGTAATCCCAGGATAATACACACAGTAAAACCCCAGAGTGATCCCAGGATAAGACATCCAGTAAAACCTCATGTGATCCCAGAATAATGCACACAGTAAAACTCCAGAGTGATCCCAGGAAAATACACACAGTAAAACCCCAGAGTGATCCCAGGAAAATACACACAGTAAAACCCCACTGTGACCCCAGGATAATGCACACAGTAAAACCCCAGTGTGATCCCAGGATAATACACACAGTAAAACCCCAGAGTGATCCCAGGATAATACTCACAGCAAAACCCCAGTGTGAACCCAGGATAATACACACAGTAAAATCCCAGTTTGATCCCAGGATAATACTCACAGCAAAACCCCAGTGTGAACCCAGGATAATACACACAGTAAAACCCCAGTGTGGCCCCGGGATTATACACACAGTAAAACCCCAGAGTGATCACCGGATAATACACACAGCAAAACCCCAGTGTGACCCCAGGATAATACACACTGTAAAACCCCAGTGTGACCCCAGGATAATACACACAGCAAAACCCCAGTGTGACCCCAGGATAATACACACAGTAAAACCCCAGTGTGATCACAGGATAATATCAACAGTAAACCCACAGAGTGATCCCAGGATAATATACACAGCAAAACCCCAGTGTTACCCCAGGATAATACAGACAGTAAAACCCCAGTGTCATCACAGGATAATACACACAGTAAACTCTAGTGTGATCCCAGGATAATACACACAGTAAACCCCAGTGTGATCCCAGGATAATACACACAGTAAAACCCCGGAGTGATCCCAGGATAATACACACAGTAACACCCCGGAGTGATCCCTGGATAATACACACAGTAAAACCCCGGAGTGATCCCAGGATAATACACACAGTAAAACCACAGAGTGATCCCCGGATAATACACACAGTAAAACCTCAGTGTGATCCTAGAATAATGCACACAGTAAAACCCCAGAGTAATCCCAGGATAATACACACAGTAAAACCCCAGTGAGATCCCACGATAATGCACACAGTAAAACTTGAGAGAGATCCTAGGATAATACACACAGTGAAACACCAGAGTGATCCCAGGATAATACACACAGTAAAACTCCGGTGAGATCCCAGGATAATACACACACTAAAACCTTAGAGTAATCCCAGGATAATACACACAGTAAAACCCCAGAGTGATCCCAGGATAAGACATCCAGTAAAACCTCAGTGTGATCCCAGAATAATGCACACAGTAAAACCCCAGAGTGATCCCAGGAAAATATACACAGTAAAACCCCAGAGTGATCCCAGGAAAATACACACAGTAAAACCCCAGTGTGACCCCAGGATAATGCACACAGTAAAACCCCAGTGTGATCCCAGGATAATACACACAGTAAAACCCCAGTTTGATCCCAGGATAATACACACAGCAAAACCCCAGTGTGAACCCAGGATAATACACACAGTAAAACCCCAGTGTGGCCCCAGGATAATGCACACAGTAAAACCCCAGAGTGATCCCAGGAAAATACACACAGTAAAACCCCAGTGTGACCCCAGGATAATGCACACAGTAAAACCCCAGTGTGATCCCAGGATAATACACACAGTAAAACCCCAGTTTGATCCCAGGATAATACAATCAGCAAAATCCCAGTGTGACCCCAGGACAATACACACAGTAAAACCCCAGAGTGATCCCAGGATAATACACACAGCAAAACCCCAGTGTGACCCCGGGATAATGCACACAGTAAAACCCCAGAGTGATCACCGGATAATACACACAGCAAAACCCCAGTGTGACCCCAGGATAATACACACTGTAAAACCCCAGTGCGACCCCAGGATAATACACACAGTAAAACCCCAGTGTGATCACAGGATAATATCAACAGTAAACCCACAGAGTGATCCCAGGATAATACACACAGCAAAACCCCAGTGTGACCCCAGGATAATACAGACAGTAAAACCCCAGTGTCATCACAGGATAATACACACAGTAAACTCCAGTGTGATCCCAGGATAATACACACAGTAAAACCCTGGTGTGATCCCTGGAAAATACACAGAGTAAAACCCCGGAGTCATCCCAGGATAATACACACAGTAAACCCTGGAGAGATCCCTGGATAATACACACAGTAAAACCCCGGAGTGATCCCAGGATAATACACACAGTAAAACCACAGAGTGATCCCCGGATAATACACACAGTAAAACCTCAGTGTGATCCCAGAATAATGCACACAGTAAAACCCCAGAGTAATCCCAGGATAATACACACAGTAAAACCCCAGTGAGATCCCACGATAATGCACACAGTAAAACCCCAGTGTGATCACAGGATAATATCAACAGTAAACCCACAGAGTGATCCCAGGATAATATACACAGCAAAACCCCAGTGTTACCCCAGGATAATACAGACAGTAAAACCCCAGTGTCATCACAGGATAATACACACAGTAAACTCTAGTGTGATCCCAGGATAATACACACAGTAAACCCCAGTGTGATCCCAGGATAATACACACAGTAAAACCCCGGAGTGATCCCAGGATAATACACACAGTAACACCCCGGAGTGATCCCAGGATAATACACACAGTAAAACCACAGAGTGATCCCCGGATAATACACACAGTAAAACCTCAGTGTGATCCTAGAATAATGCACACAGTAAAACCCCAGAGTAATCCCAGGATAATACACACAGTAAAACCCCAGTGAGATCCCACGATAATGCACACAGTAAAACTTGAGAGAGATCCTAGGATAATACACACAGTGAAACACCAGAGTGATCCCAGGATAATACACACAGTAAAACTCCGGTGAGATCCCAGGATAATACACACACTAAAACCTTAGAGTAATCCCAGGATAATACACACAGTAAAACCCCAGAGTGATCCCAGGATAAGACATCCAGTAAAACCTCAGTGTGATCCCAGAATAATGCACACAGTAAAACCCCAGAGTGATCCCAGGAAAATATACACAGTAAAACCCCAGAGTGATCCCAGGAAAATACACACAGTAAAACCCCAGTGTGACCCCAGGATAATGCACACAGTAAAACCCCAGTGTGATCCCAGGATAATACACACAGTAAAACCCCAGTTTGATCCCAGGATAATACACACAGCAAAACCCCAGTGTGAACCCAGGATAATACACACAGTAAAACCCCAGTGTGGCCCCAGGATAATGCACACAGTAAAACCCCAGAGTGATCCCAGGAAAATACACACAGTAAAACCCCAGTGTGACCCCAGGATAATGCACACAGTAAAACCCCAGTGTGATCCCAGGATAATACACACAGTAAAACCCCAGTTTGATCCCAGGATAATACAATCAGCAAAATCCCAGTGTGACCCCAGGACAATACACACAGTAAAACCCCAGAGTGATCCCAGGATAATACACACAGCAAAACCCCAGTGTGACCCCGGGATAATGCACACAGTAAAACCCCAGAGTGATCACCGGATAATACACACAGCAAAACCCCAGTGTGACCCCAGGATAATACACACTGTAAAACCCCAGTGCGACCCCAGGATAATACACACAGTAAAACCCCAGTGTGATCACAGGATAATATCAACAGTAAACCCACAGAGTGATCCCAGGATAATACACACAGCAAAACCCCAGTGTGACCCCAGGATAATACAGACAGTAAAACCCCAGTGTCATCACAGGATAATACACACAGTAAACTCCAGTGTGATCCCAGGATAATACACACAGTAAAACCCTGGTGTGATCCCTGGAAAATACACAGAGTAAAACCCCGGAGTCATCCCAGGATAATACACACAGTAAACCCTGGAGAGATCCCTGGATAATACACACAGTAAAACCCCGGTGTGATCCCAGGATAATACACACAGTAAAACCACAGAGTGATCCCCGGATAATACACACAGTAAAACCTCAGTGTGATCCCAGAATAATGCACACAGTAAAACCCCAGAGTAATCCCAGGATAATACACACAGTAAAACCCCAGTGAGATCCCACGATAATGCACACAGTAAAACCTGAGAGTGATCCCAGGATAATACACACAGTAAAACCCCAGAGTGATCCGAGGATAATACACGCAGTAAAACCCTGGTGAGATGCCAGGATAATACACACAGTAAAACCCCTGAGTGATCCCAGGATAATACACACAGTAAAACCCCAGTGAGATCCTAGGATAATACACACAGTAAAACCCCAGAGTGATCCCAGGATAGTAACACAGTAAAACCCCAGTGAGATCCCAGGATAATACACACAGTAAAACCCCAGAGTGATGCCAGGATAATACCCACTGTAAAATCCCGGAGTAATCCCAGGATAATACACACAGTAAAATCCCAGAGTGATCCCAGGATAATACACACAGCAAAACCCCAGAGTGATCCCAGGATAAGACAAACAGTCAAACCCCGGAGTGTTCCCAGGATAATACACACTGTAAAAGCACAGAGTGATCCCAGGATAATACGCACAGTAAACCCCCAGCCTGATGCCAGGATAATACACACAGTAAAACCCCAGTGTGATCCCAGGATAATACACACAGTAAAACCCCTCAGTGATCCCAGGATAACACACACAGTAAAACCCCAGTGAGATCCCAGGATAATACACACAGTAAAACCCAATTGAGATCGCAGGATAATACACCCACTTAAACCTTAGAGTAATCCCAGGATAATACACACAGTAAAACGCCAGTGAGATCCAAGGATAATACACACAGTAAAACCCCAGAGTGATCCCAGGATAACACACACAGTAAAACCCCGGAGTGACCCCAGGACAATACACACAGTAAAAAAACAGAGTGATCCCAGGATAATACACAAAGTAAAACCCCAGAGTGATCCCAGGATAATACACACAGTAGAACCCCAGAGTGATCCAAGGATAATACACACAGTAAAACCTCAGTGTGATCCCAGAATTATGCACACAGTAAAACCCCAGAGTAATCCCAGGAAAATACACACAGTAAAACCCCGGAGTGATCCCAGGATAATACACACAGTAATATCCCAGTGAGATCCCAGGATAATGCACACGGTAAAACCCGAGAGTGATCCCAGGATAATACACACAGTAAAACCCCGGTGAGATCCCAGGATAATACACACAGTAAAACCTCTGAGTGATCCCAGGATAGTAACGCTGTAAAACCCCAGTGAGATCCCAGGATAATACACACAGTATAACCCCAGAGTGATGCCAGGATAATACCCACAGTAAAACCCCGGAGTGATCCCAGGATAATACACACAGCAAAACCCCAGAGTGATCCCAGGATAAGACAAACAGTCAAACCCGGGAGTGATCCCAGGATAATACACACAGTAAATGCACAGAGTGATCCCAGGATAATACGCACAGTAAAGCCCCAGCGTGATGCCAGGATAATACACACAGTAAAACCCCAGAGTGATCCCAGAATAATACACACAGTAAACACCCACTGTGATCCCAGGATAATACACACAGTAAAACCCCAGTGAGGTCCCAGAATAATACACACAGCAAAACCCCAGTGTGATCCCAGGATAATACACACAGTAAAACCCCAGTGTGATGCCAGGATAATACACACAGTAAAACCCTGGAGTGATCCCAGGATAATACACAAAGTAAAATCCCAGGGGGATCTCAGGATAATACAGACAGTGAAAACCCAGAGTGATCCCAGGATTCTACACACAGTAAAACCCCCAGTGGGATCCCAGGATAATACAAACAGTAAAACCCCGGAGTGATCCCAGGATAATTCACACAGTAAAACCACAGAGTGATCACAGGATAATACCCACAGTAAACCTCTGTGTGATCCAAGGATAATACACACAGTAAAACCCCAGAGTGATCCCAGGATAATACACACAGTAAAACACTGGTGAGATCCCAGGATAATACACACAGTAAAACCCCAGAGAGATCCCAGGATTATACAGACAGTAAAACCCCAGTGTCATCACAGGATAATACACACAGTAAACCCCAGTGTGATCCCAGGATAATACACACAGTAAAACCCCGGAGTGATCCCAGGATAATACACACAGTAACACCCCGGAGTGATCCCTGGATAATACAAACAGTAAAACCCCGGAGTGATCCCAGGATAATACACACAGTAAAACCACAGAGTGATCCCCGGATAATACACACAGTAAAACCTCAGTGTGATCCTAGAATAATGCACACAGTAAAACCCCAGAGTAATCCCAGGATAATACACACAGTAAAACCCCAGTGAGATCCCACGATAATGCACACAGTAAAACTTGAGAGTGATCCCAGGATAATACACACAGTGAAACACCAGAGTGATCCCAGGATAATACACACAGTAAAACTCCAGTGAGATCCCAGAATATGCACACAGTAAAACCCCAGAGTGATCCCAGGATAATACACACAGTAAAACCCCAGAGTGATCCCAGGATAATGCACACAGTAAAACCCCAGTGTGATCCCAGGATAATACACACAGCAAAACCCCAGTGTGAACCCAGGATAATACAATCAGCAAAATCCCAGTGTGACCCCAGGACAATACACACTGTAAAACCCCAGAGTGATCCCATGATAATACACACAGCAAAACCCCAGTGTGACCCCGGGATAATGCACACAGTAAAACCCCAGAGTGATCACCGGATAATACACACAGCAAAACCCCAGTGTGACCCCAGGATAATACACACTGTAAAACCCCAGAGTGACCCCAGGATAATACACACAGTAAAACCCCAGTGTGATCACAGGATAATATCAACAGTAAACCCACAGAGTGATCCCAGGTTAATACACACAGCAAAACCCCAGTGTGACCCCAGGATAATACAGACAGTAAAACCCCAGTGTCATCACAGGATAATACACACAGTAAACTCCAGTGTGATCCCAGGATAATACACACAGTAAAACCCTGGTGTGATCCCTGGAAAATACACAGAGTAAAACCCCGGAGTGATCCCAGGATAATACACACAGTAAAACCCTGGAGAGATCCCTGGATAATACACACAGTAAAACCCCGGAGTGATCCCAGGATAATACACACAGTAAAACCACAGAGTGATCCCCGGATAATACACACAGTAAAACCTCAGTGTGATCCCAGAATAATGCACACAGTAAAACCCCAGAGTAATCCCAGGATAATACACACAGTAAAACCCCAGTGAGATCCCACGATAATGCACACAGTAAAACCTGAGAGTGATCCCAGGATAATACACACAGTAAAACCCCAGAGTGATCCCAGGATAATACACGCAGTAAAACCCTGGTGAGATCCCAGGATAATACACACAGTAAAACCCCTGAGTGATCCCAGGATAATACACACAGTAAAACCCCAGTGAGATCCCAGGATAATACACACAGTAAAACCCCAGAGTGATCCCAGGATAGTAACACAGTAAAACCCCAGTGAGATCCCAGGATAATACACACAGTAAAACCCCAGAGTGATGCCAGGATAATACCCACTGTAAAATCCCAGAGTAATCCCAGGACAATACACACAGTAAAATCCCAGAGTGATCCCAGGATAATACACACAGCAAAACCCCAGAGTGATCCCAGGATAAGACAAACAGTCAAACCCCGGAGTGTTCCCAGGATAATACACACTGTAAAAGCACAGAGTGATCCCAGGATAATACGCACAGTAAACCCCCAGCCTGATGCCAGGATAATACACACAGTAAAACCCCAGTGTGATCCTAGGATAATACACACAGTAAAACCCCTGAGTGATCCCAGGATAACACACACAGTAAAACCCCAGTGAGATCCCAGGATAATACACACAGTAAAACCCAATTGAGATCGCAGGATAATACACCCACTTAAACCTTAGAGTAATCCCAGGATAATACACACAGTAAAACGCCAGTGAGATCCAAGGATAATACACACAGTAAAACCCCAGAGTGATCCCAGGATAACACACACAGTAAAACCCCGGAGTGACCCCAGGACAATACACACAGTAAAAAAACAGAGTGATCCCAGGATAATACACAAAGTAAAACCCCAGCGTGATCCCAGGATAATACACACAGTAGAACCCCAGAGTGATCCAAGGATAATACACACAGTAAAACCTCAGTGTGATCCCAGAATTATGCACACAGTAAAACCCCAGAGTAATCCCAGGAAAATACACACAGTAAAACCCCGGAGTGATCCCAGGATAATACACACAGTAAAATCCCAGTGAGATCCCAGGATAATGCACACGGTAAAACCCGAGAGTGATCCCAGGATAATACACACAGTAAAACCCCGGTGAGATCCCAGGATAATACACACAGTAAAACATCTGAGTGATCCCAGGATAGTAACACTGTAAAACCCCAGTGAGATCCCAGGATAATACACACAGTATAACCCCAGTGTGATGCCAGGATAATACCCACAGTAAAACCCCGGAGTGATCCCAGGATAATACACACAGCAAAACCCCAGAGTGATCCCAGGTTAAGACAAACAGTCAAACCCCGGAGTGATCCCAGGATAATACACACAGTAAATGCACAGAGTGATCCCAGGATAATACGCACAGTAAAGCCCCAGCGTGATGCCAGGATAATACACACAGTAAAACCCCAGAGTGATCCCAGAATAATACACACAGTAAACACCCACTGTGATCCCAGGATAATACACACAGTAAAACCCCAGTGAGGTCCCAGAATAATACACACAGCAAAACCCCAGTGTGATCCCAGGATAATACACACAGTAAAACCCCAGTGTGATGCCAGGATAATACACACAGTAAAACCCTGGAGTGATCCCAGGATAATACACAAAGTAAAACCCCAGGGGGATCTCAGGATAATACAGACAGTGAAAACCCAGAGTGATCCCAGGATTCTACACACAGTAAAACCCCCAGTGGGATCCCAGGATAATACAAACAGTAAAACCCCGGAGTGATCCCAGGATAATTCACACAGTAAAACCACAGAGTGATCACAGGATAATACCCACAGTAAACCCCAGTGTGATCCAAGGATAATACACACAGTAAAACCCCCGAGTGATCCCAGGATAATACACACAGTAAAACACTGGTGAGGTCCCAGGATAATACACACAGTAAAACCCCAGAGAGATCCCAGGATAATACACACAGTAAAACGCCAGTGAGATCCAAGGATAATTCACACAGTAAAACCCCAGAGTGATCCCAGGATAATACACACAGTAAAACCCCAGTGAGATCCCAGGATAATACACACACTAAAACCCCAGGGTGATCCCAGGATAATACACACACTAAAACCCCAGGGTGATCCCAGGATAATACACACAGTAGAACCCCAGAGTGATCCAAGGATAATACACACAGTAAAACCCCAGAGTAATCCAAGAAAAATACACAAAGTAAAACCCCGGTGAGATCCCAGGATAATACACACAGTAAAACCCCGGAGTGATCCCAGGATAATACACACAGTAAAACCCCGGAGTGATCCCAGGATAATACACACAGTAAAACCCCAGTGAGATCCCAGGATAATACACACAGTAAAACCCGAGACTGATCCCAGTATAATACACAGTAAAACCCCGGAGTGTTCCCAGGATAATACACACAGTAAAGCCCCAGAGTGATCCCAGGATAATACACACAGTAAAACCCCAGAGAGATCCCAGGATAATACACACAGTAAAACGCCAGTGAGATCCAAGGATAATACACACAGTAAAACCCGAGAGTGATCCCAGGATAATACACACAGTAAAATCCCGGAGTGATCCCAGGATAATGCACACAATAAAACCCCAGAGTGATCCCAGGATAATACACACAGTAAAACCGCAGAGAGATCCCAGGATAATACACACAGTAAAACGCCAGAGTGATCCCAGGATAACACACACAGTAAAACATCGGAGTGATCCCAGGATAATACACACAGTAAAACCATAGAGTGATCCCAGGATAATACACACAGTAAAACCCGAGAGTGATCCCAGGATAATACACACAGCAAAACCCCAGTGTGACCCCGGGATAATGCACACAGTAAAACCCCCGAGTGATCACCGGAGAATACACACAGCAAAACCCCAGTGTGACCCCAGGATAATACACACTGTAAAACCCCAGTGCGACCCCAGGATAATACACACAGTAAAACCCCAGTGTGATCACAGGATAATATCAACAGTAAACCCACAGAGTGATCCCAGGATAATACACACAGCAAAACCCCAGTGTGACCCCAGGATAATACAGACAGTAAAACCCCAGTGTGATCCCAGGATAATACACACAGTAAAACCCTGGTGTGATCCCTGGAAAATACACAGAGTAAAACCCCGGAGTGATCCCAGGATAATACACACAGTAAAACCCTGGAGAGATCCCTGGATAATACACACAGTAAAACCCCGGAGTGATCCCAGGATAATACACACAGTAAAACCACAGAGTGATCCCCGGATAATACACACAGTAAAACCTCAGTGTGATCCCAGAATAATGCACACAGTAAAACCCCAGAGTAATCCCAGGATAATACACACAGTAAAACCCCAGTGAGATCCCACGATAATACACACAGTAAAACCTGAGAGTGATCCCAGGATAATACACACAGTAAATCCCCAGAGTGATCCCAGGATAATACACGCAGTAAAATCCTGGTGAGATCCCAGGATAATACACACAGTAAAACCCCTGAGTGATCCCAGGATAATACACACAGTGAAACCCCAGTGAGATCCCAGGATAATACACACAGTAAAACCCCAGAGTGATCCCAGGATAGTAACACAGTAAAACCCCAGTGAGATCCCAGGATAATACACACAGTAAAACCCCGGAGTAATCCCAGGATAATACACACAGTAAAACCATAGAGTGATCCCAGGATAATACACACAGTAAAACCCGAGAGTGATCCCAGGATAATACATACAGTAGAACCCCAGAGTGATCCAAGGATAATACACACAGTAAAACCTCAGTGTGATCCCAGAATAATGCACACAGTAAAACCCCAGAGCAATCCCAGGAAAATACACAAAGTAAAACCCCAGTGTGATCCCAGGATAATACACACAGTAAAACCCCGGTGAGATCCCAGGATAATACACACAGTAAAACCTCTGAGTGATCCCAGGATAATACACACAGTAAAACCACAGAGTGATCCCCGGATAATACACACAGTAAAACCTCAGTGTGATCCTAGAATAATGCACACAGTAAAACCCCAGAGTAATCCCAGGATAATACACACAGTAAAACCCCAGTGAGATCCCACGATAATGCACACAGTAAAACTTGAGAGTGATCCCAGGATAATACACACAGTGAAACACCAGAGTGATCCCAGGATAATACACACAGTAAAACTCCAGTGAGATCCCAGAATATGCACACAGTAAAACCCCAGAGTGATCCCAGGAAAATACACACAGTAAAACCCCAGAGTGATCCCAGGATAATGCACACAGTAAAACCCCAGTGTGATCGCAGGATAATACACACAGTAAAACCCCAGTTTGATCCCAGGATAATACACACAGTAAAACCCCAGTGTGGCCCCAGGATAATACAATCAGCAAAATCCCAGTGTGACCCCAGGACAATACACACAGTAAAACCCCAGAGTGATCCCAGGATAATACACACAGTAAAACCCCAGAGTGAACCCAGGATAATACACACAGTAAAACCCCAGTGTGGCCCCAGGATAATACAATCAGCAAAATCCCAGTGTGACCCCAGGACAATACACACAGTAAAACCCCAGTGTGGCCCCAGGATAATACAATCAGCAAAATCCCAGTGTGAACCCAGGATAATACACACAGTAAAACCCAAGTGTGGCCCCAGGATAATACAATCAGCAAAATCCCAGTGTGACCCCAGGACAATACACAAAGTAAAACCCCAGAGTGATCCCAGGATAATACACACAGTAAAACCCCAGAGTGATCCCATGATAATACACACAGCAAAACCCCAGTGTGACCCCGGGATAATGCACACAGTAAAACCCCAGAGTGATCACCGGATAATACACACAGCAAAACCCCAGTGTGACCCCAGGATAATACACACTGTAAAACCCCAGTGCGACCCCAGGATAATACACACAGTAAAACCCCAGTGTGATCACAGGATAATATCAACAGTAAACCCACAGAGTGATCCCAGGTTAATACACACAGCAAAACCCCAGGATAATACACACAGCAAAACCCCAGTGTGACCCCAGGATAATACAGACAGTAAAACCCCAGTGTCATCACAGGATAATACACACAGTAAACTCCAGTGTGATCCCAGGATAATACACACAGTAAAACCCTGGTGTGATCCCTGGAAAATACACAGAGTAAAACCCCGGAGTGATCCCAGGATAATACACACAGTAAAACCCTGGAGAGATCCCTGGATAATACACACAGTAAAACCCCGGAGTGATCCCAGGATAATACGCACAGTAAAACCACAGAGTGATCCCCGGATAATACACACAGTAAAACCTCAGTGTGATCCCAGAATAATGCACACAGTAAAACCCCAGAGTAATCCCAGGATAATACACACAGTAAAACCCCAGTGAGATCCCACGATAATGCACACAGTAAAACCTGAGAGTGATCCCAGGATAATACACACAGTAAAACCCCAGAGTGATCCCAGGATAATACACGCAGTAAAACCCTGGTGAGATCCCAGGATAATACACACAGTAAAACCCCTGAGTGATCCCAGGATAATACACACAGTAAAACCCCAGTGAGATCCCAGGATAATACACACAGTAAAACCCCAGAGTGATCCCAGGATAGTAACACAGTAAAACCCCAGTGAGATCCCAGGATAATACACACAGTAAAACCCCAGATGATGCCAGGATAATACCCACTGTAAAATCCCGGAGTAATCCCAGGATAATACACACAGTAAAATCCCAGAGTGATCCCAGGATAATACACACAGCAAAACCCCAGAGTGATCCCAGGATAAGACAAACAGTCAAACCCCGGAGTGTTCCCAGGATAATACACACTGTAAAAGCACAGAGTGATCCCAGGATAATACGCACAGTAAACCCCCAGCCTGATGCCAGGATAATACACACAGTAAAACCCCAGTGTGATCCTAGGATAATACACACAGTAAAACCCCTGAGTGATCCCAGGATAACACACACAGTAAAACCCCAGTGAGATCCCAGGATAATACACACAGTAAAACCCAATTGAGATCGCAGGATAATACACCCACTTAAACCTTAGAGTAATCCCAGGATAATACACACAGTAAAACGCCAGTGAGATCCAAGGATAATACACACAGTAAAACCCCAGAGTGATCCCAGGATAACACACACAGTAAAACCCCGGAGTGACCCCAGGACAATACACACAGTAAAAAAACAGAGTGATCCCAGGATAATACACAAAGTAAAACCCCAGAGTGATCCCAGGATAATACACACAGTAGAACCCCAGAGTGATCCAAGGATAATACACACAGTAAAACCTCAGTGTGATCCCAGAATTATGCACACAGTAAAACCCCAGAGTAATCCCAGGAAAATACACACAGTAAAACCCCGGAGTGATCCCAGGATAATACACACAGTAAAATCCCAGTGAGATCCCAGGATAATGCACACGGTAAAACCCGAGAGTGATCCCAGGATAATACACACAGTAAAACCCCGGTGAGATCCCAGGATAATACACACAGTAAAACCTCTGAGTGATCCCAGGATAGTAACACTGTAAAACCCCAGTGAGATCCCAGGATAATACACAGAGTATAACCCCAGAGTGATGCCAGGATAATACCCACAGTAAAACCCCGGAGTGATCCCAGGATAATACACACAGCAAAACCCCAGAGTGATCCCAGGTTAAGACAAACAGTCAAACCCCGGAGTGATCCCAGGATAATACACACAGTAAATGCACAGAGTGATCCCAGGATAATACGCACAGTAAAGCACCAGCGTGATGCCAGGATAATACACACAGTAAAACCCCAGAGTGATCCCAGAATAATACACACAGTAAACACCCACTGTGATCCCAGGATAATACACACAGTAAAACCCCAGTGAGGTCCCAGAATAATACACACAGCAAAACCCCAGTGTGATCCCAGGATAATACACACAGTAAAACCCCAGTGTGATGCCAGGATAATACACACAGTAAAACCCTGGAGTGATCCCAGGATAATACACAAAGTAAAACCCCAGGGGGATCTCAGGATAATACAGACAGTGAAAACCCAGAGTGATCCCAGGATTCTACACACAGTAAAACCCCCAGTGGGATCCCAGGATAATACAAACAGTAAAACCCCGGAGTGATCCCAGGATAATTCACACAGTAAAACCACAGAGTGATCACAGGATAATACCCACAGTAAACCCCAGTGTGATCCAAGGATAATACACACAGTAAAACCCCCGAGTGATCCCAGGATAATACACACAGTAAAACACTGGTGAGATCCCAGGATAATACACACAGTAAAACCCCAGAGAGATCCCAGGATAATACACACAGTAAAACGCCAGTGAGATCCAAGGATAATTCACACAGTAAAACCCCAGAGTGATCCCAGGATAATACACACAGTAAAACCCCAGTGAGATCCCAGGATAATACACACACTAAAACCCCAGGGTGATCCCAGGATAATACACACACTAAAACCCCAGGGTGATCCCAGGATAATACACACAGTAGAACCCCAGAGTGATCCAAGGATAATACACACAGTAAAACCCCAGAGTAATCCAAGAAAAATACACAAAGTAAAACCCCGGTGAGATCCCAGGATAATACACACAGTAAAACCCCGGAGTGATCCCAGGATAATACACACAGTAAAACCCCGGAGTGATCCCAGGATAATACACACAGTAAAACCCCAGTGAGATCCCAGGATAATACACACAGTAAAACCCGAGACTGATCCCAGTATAATACACAGTAAAACCCCGGAGTGTTCCCAGGATAATACACACAGTAAAGCCCCAGAGTGATCCCAGGATAATACACACAGTAAAACCCCAGAGAGATCCCAGGATAATACACACAGTGAAACGCCAGTGAGATCCAAGGATAATACACACAGTAAAACCCGAGAGTGATCCCAGGATAATACACACAGTAAAATCCCGGAGTGATCCCAGGATAATGCACACAATAAAACCCCAGAGTGATCCCAGGATAATACACACAGTAAAACCGCAGAGAGATCCCAGGATAATACACACAGTAAAACGCCAGAGTGATCCCAGGATAACACACACAGTAAAACATCGGAGTGATCCCAGGATAATACACACAGTAAAACCATAGAGTGATCCCAGGATAATACACACAGTAAAACCCGAGAGTGATCCCAGGATAATACACACAGCAAAACCCCAGTGTGACCCCGGGATAATGCACACAGTAAAACCCCCGAGTGATCACCGGAGAATACACACAGCAAAACCCCAGTGTGACCCCAGGATAATACACACTGTAAAACCCCAGTGCGACCCCAGGATAATACACACAGTAAAACCCCAGTGTGATCACATGATAATATCAACAGTAAACCCACAGAGTGATCCCAGGATAATACACACAGCAAAACCCCAGTGTGACCCCAGGATAATACAGACAGTAAAACCCCAGTGTGATCCCAGGATAATACACACAGTAAAACCCTGGTGTGATCCCTGGAAAATACACAGAGTAAAACCCCGGAGTGATCCCAGGATAATACACACAGTAAAACCCTGGAGAGATCCCTGGATAATACACACAGTAAAACCCCGGAGTGATCCCAGGATAATACACACAGTAAAACCACAGAGTGATCCCCGGATAATACACACAGTAAAACCTCAGTGTGATCCCAGAATAATGCACACAGTAAAACCCCAGAGTAATCCCAGGATAATACACACAGTAAAACCCCAGTGAGATCCCACGATAATACACACAGTAAAACCTGAGAGTGATCCCAGGATAATACACACAGTAAATCCCCAGAGTGATCCCAGGATAATACACGCAGTAAAACCCTGGTGAGATCCCAGGATAATACACACAGTAAAACCCCTGAGTGATCCCAGGATAATACACACAGTGAAACCCCAGTGCGATCCCAGGATAATACACACAGTAAAACCCCAGAGTGATCCCAGGATAGTAACACAGTAAAACGCCAGTGAGATCCCAGGATAATACACACAGTAAAACCCCGGATTAATCCCAGGATAATACACACAGTAAAACCATAGAGTGATCCCAGGATAATACACACAGTAGAACCCCAGAGTGATCCAAGGATAATACACACAGTAAAACCTCAGTGTGATCCCAGAATAATGCACACAGTAAAACCCCAGAGTAATCCCAGGAAAATACACAAAGTAAAACCCCAGTGTGATCCCAGGATAATACACACAGTAAAACCCCGGTGAGATCCCAGGATAATACACACAGTAAAACCTCTGAGTGATCCCAGGATAATACACACAGTAAAACCCCAGTGAGATCCCAGGATAATACACACAGTAAAACCCCAGAGTGATCCCAGGATAGTAACACAGTAAAACCCCAGTGAGATCCCAGGATAATACACACAGTAAAACCCCAGAGTGATGCCAGGATAATACCCACAGTAAAACCCCGGAGTAATCCCAGGATAATACACACAGTAAAATCCCGGAGTGATCCCAGGATAATACACACAGCAAAACCCCAGAGTGATCCCAGGATAAGACAAACAGTCAAACCCCGGAGTGATCCCAGGATAATACACACTGTAAAAGCACTGAGTGATCCCAGGATAATACATAGAACATAGAACATAGAACAATACAGCGCAGTACAGGCCCTTCGGCCCACGATGTTGCACCAAAACAAAAGCCATCTAACCTACACTATGCCATTATCATCCATATGTTTATCCAATAAACTTTTAAATGCCCTCAATGTTGGCGAGTTCACTACTGTAGCAGGTAGGGCATTCCACGGCCTCACTACTCTTTGCGTAAAGAACCTACCTCTGACCTCTGTCCTATATCTATTACCCCTCAGTTTAAAGTTATGTCCCCTCGTGCCAGCCATATCCATCCGCGGGAGAAGGCTCTCACTGTCCACCCTATCCAACCCCCTGATCATTTTGTATGCCTCTATTAAGTCTCCTCTTAACCTTCTTCTCTCCAACGAAAACAACCTCAAGTCCATCAGCCTTTCCTCATAAGATTTTCCCTCCATACCAGGCAACATCCTGGTAAATCTGCTCTGCACCCGCTCCAAAGCCTCCACGTCCTTCCTATAATGCGGTGACCAGAACTGTACGCAATACTCGAAATGCGGCCGTACCAGAGTTCTGTACAGCTGCAACATGACCTCCCGACTCCGGAACTCAATCCCTCTACCAATAAAGGCCAACACTCCATAGGCCTTCTTCACAACCCTATCAACCTGGGTGGCAACTTTCAGGGATCTATGTACATGGACACCTAGATCCCTCTGCTCATCCACACTTTCAAGAACTTTACCATTAGCCAAATATTCCGCATTCCTGTTATTCCTTCCAAAGTGAATCACCTCACACTTCTCTACATTAAACTCCAATAAGCACAGTAAACCCCCAGCCTGATGCCAGGATAATACACACAGTAAAACCCCAGTGTGATCCCAGGATAATACACACAGTAAAACCCCTGAGTGATCCCAGGATAACACACACAGTAAAACCCCAGTGAGATCCCAGGATAATACACACAGTAAAACCCAATTGAGATCCCAGGATAATACACACACTAAAACGCCAGTGAGATCCAAGGATAATGCACACAGTAAAACCCCAGAGTGATCCCAGGATAACACACACAGTAAAACCCCGGAGTGATCCCAGGATAATACACACAGTAAAACCACAGAGTGATCCCAGGATAATACACACAGTAAAACCCCAGAGTGATCCCAGGATAATACACACAGTAGAACCCCAGAGTGATCCAAGGATAATACACACAGTAAAACCTCAGTGTGATCCCAGAATAATGCACACAGTAAAACCCGAGAGTAATCCCACGAAAATACACAAAGTAAAACCCCAGTGTGATCCCAGGATAATAAACACAGTAAAACCCCGGAGTGATCCCAGGATAATACACACAGTAAAACCCCAGTGAGATCCCAGGATAATGCACACAGTGAAACCCGAGAGTGATCCCAGGATAATACACACAGTAAAACCCCGGTGAGATCCCAGGATAATACACACAGTAAAACCTCTGAGTGATCCCAGGATAATACACACAGTAAAACCCCAGTGAGATCCCAGGATAATACACACAGTAAAACACCAGAGAGATCCCAGGATAGTAACAGAGTAAAACCCCAGTGAGATCCCAGGATAATACACACAGTAAAACCCCATAGTGATGCCAGGATAATACCCACAGTAAAACCCCGGAGTAATCCCAGGATAATACACACAGTAAAATCCCGGAGTGATCCCAGGATAATACACACTGTAAAAGCACAGAGTGATCCCAGGATAATACGCACAGTAAACCCCCAGCCTGATGCCAGGATAATACACACAGTAAAACCCCAGTGTGATCCCAGGTTAATACACACAGTAAAACCCCTGAGTGATCCCAGGATAACACACACAGTAAAACCCCAGTGAGATCACAGGATAATACACACAGTGAAACCCCAGAGTGATCCCAGGATAATACACACAGTAAAACCCCAGTGAGATCTCAGGATAATACACACACTAAAACCTTAGAGTAATCCCCGGATAATACACCGAGTAAAACCCCAGAGTGATCCCAGGATAAGACATCCAGTAAAACCTCAGTGTGATCCCAGAATAATGCACACAGTAAAACCCCA
Source organism: Scyliorhinus torazame (assembly GCF_047496885.1). Lineage (NCBI taxonomy): Eukaryota > Metazoa > Chordata > Chondrichthyes > Carcharhiniformes > Scyliorhinidae > Scyliorhinus > Scyliorhinus torazame. Next base: position 41,026,951 of record NC_092710.1, on the reverse strand, counting down.
GAGTGATCCCAGGAAAATACACACAGTAATACCCCAGTGCGACCCCAGGATAATACACACAGTAAAACCCCAGTGTGATCACAGGATAATACACACAGCAAAACCCCAGTGTGACCCTAGGATAATACACACAGTAAAATCCCAGCGTGGCCCCAGGATAATACACACAGCAAAATCCCAGTGTGACCCCAGGATAATGCACACAGTAAAACCTGAGAGTGATCCCAGGATAACACACACAGTAAAACCCCAGTGAGATCCCAGGATAATACACACAGTGAAACCCCAGAGTGATCCCAGGATAATACACACAGTAAAACCCCAGTGAGATCCCAGGATAATACACACACTAAAACCTTAGAGTAATCCCAGGATAATACACAGTAAAACCCCAGAGTGATCCCAGGATAAGACATCCAGTAAAACCTCAGTGTGATCCCAGAATAATGCACACAGTAAAACCCCAGAGTAATCCAAGAAAAATACACAAAGTAAAACCCCGGTGAGATCCCAGGATAATACACACAGTAAAACCCCGGAGTGATCCCAGGATAATACACACAGTAAAACCCCGGAGTGATCCCAGGATAATACACACAGTAAAACCCCAGTGAGATCCCAGGATAATACACACAGTAAAACCAGAGACTGATCCCAGTATAATACACAGTAAAACCCCGGAGTGTTCCCAGGATAATACACACAGTAAAGCCCCAGAGTGATCCCAGGATAATACACACAGAAAAACCCCAGAGAGATCCCAGGATAATGCACACAGTAAAATGCCAGTGAGATCCAAGGATAATACACACAGTAAAACCCGAGAGTGATCCCAGGATAATACACACAGTAAAATCCCGGAGTGATCCCAGGATAATGCACACAATAAAACCCCAGAGTGATCCCAGGATAATACACACAGTAAAACCCCAGAGAGATCCCAGGATAATACACACAGTAATACGCCAGTGAGATCCAAGGATAATACACACAGTAAAACCCCAGAGTGATCCCAGGATAACACACACAGTAAAACCCCGGAGTGATCCCAGGATAATACACACAGTAAAACCATAGAGTGATCCCAGGATAATACACACAGTAAAACCCCAGAGTGATCCCAGGATAATACATACAGTAGAACCCCAGAGTGATCCAAGGATAATACACAAAGTAAAACCTCAGTGTGATCCCAGAATAATGCACACAGTAAAACCCCAGAGTAATCCCAGGAAAATACACAAAGTAAAACCCCAGTGTGATCCCAGGATAATACACACAGTAAAACCCCGGTGAGATCCCAGAATAATACACACAGTAAAACCTCTGAGTGATCCCAGGATAATACACACAGTAAAACCCCAGTGAGATCCCAGGATAATACACACAGTAAAACCCCAGAGTGATCCCAGGATAGTAACACAGTAAAACCCCAGTGAGATCCCAGGATAATACACACAGTAAAACCCCAGAGTGATGCCAGGATAATACCCACAGTAAAACCCCGGAGTAATCCCAGGATAATACACACAGTAAAATCCCAGAGTGATCCCAGGATAATACACACAGCAAAACCCCAGAGTGATCCCAGGATAAGACAAACAGTCAAACCCCGGAGTGATCCCAGGATAATACACACTGTAAAAGCACTGAGTGATCCCAGGATAATACATAGAACATAGAACATAGAACAATACAGCGCAGTACAGGCCCTTCGGCCCACGATGTTGCACCAAAACAAAAGCCATCTAACCTACACTATGCCATTATCATCCATATGTTTATCCAATAAACTTTTAAATGCCCTCAATGTTGGCGAGTTCACTACTGTAGCAGGTAGGGCATTCCACGGCCTCACTACTCTTTGCGTAAAGAACCTACCTCTGACCTCTGTCCTATATCTATTACCCCTCAGTTTAAAGTTATGTCCCCTCGTGCCAGCCATATCCATCCGCGGGAGAAGGCTCTCACTGTCCACCCTATCCAACCCCCTGATCATTTTGTATGCCTCTATTAAGTCTCCTCTTAACCTTCTTCTCTCCAACGAAAACAACCTCAAGTCCATCAGCCTTTCCTCATAAGATTTTCCCTCCATACCAGGCAACATCCTGGTAAATCTGCTCTGCACCCGCTCCAAAGCCTCCACGTCCTTCCTATAATGCGGTGACCAGAACTGGACGCAATACTCCAAATGCGGCCGTACCAGATTTCTGTACAGCTGCAACATGACCTCCCGACTCCGGAACTCAATCCCTCTACCTATAAAGGCCAACACTCCATAGGCCTTCTTCACAACCCTATCAACCTGGGTGGCAACTTTCAGGGATCTATGTACATGGACACCTAGATCCCTCTGCTCATCCACACTTTCAAGAACTTTACCATTAGCCTAATATTCCGCATTCCTGTTATTCCTTCCAAAGTGAATCACCTCACACTTCTCTACATTAAACTCCAATAAGCAGAGTAAACCCCCAGCCTGATGCCAGGATAATACACACAGTAAAACCCCAGTGTGATCCCAGGATAATACACACAGTAAAACCCCTGAGTGATCCCAGGATAACACACACAGTAAAACCCCAGTGAGATCCCAGGATAATACACACAGTAAAACACAATTGAGATCCCAGGATAATACACACACTAAAACCTTAGAGTAATCCCAGGATAATACACACAGTAAAACGCCAGTTAGATCCAAGGATAATGCACACAGTAAAACCCCAGAGTGATCCCAGGATAACACACACAGTAAAAGCCCGGAGTGATCCCAGGATAATACACACAGTAAAACCACAGAGTGATCCCAGGATAATACACACAGTAAAACCCCAGAGTGATCCCAGGATAATACACACAGTAGAACCCCAGAGTGATCCAAGGATAATACACACAGTAAAACCTCAGTGTGATCCCAGAATAATGCACACAGTAAAACCCCAGAGTAATCCCAGGAAAATACACAAAGTAAAACCCCAGTGTGATCCCAGGATAATACACACAGTAAAACCCCGGAGTGATCCCAGGATAATACACACAGTAAAACCCCAGTGAGATCCCAGGATAATGCACACAGTGAAACCCGAGAGTGATCCCAGGATAATACACACAGTAAAACCCCAGAGTGATCCCAGGATAATACACACAGTAAAACCCCGGTGAGATCCCAGGATAATACACACAGTAAAACACCAGAGAGATCCCAGGATAATACACACAGTAGAACCACGAAGAGATCCCAGGATAATACACACAGTAAAACCCCAGTGAGATCCCAGGATAATACACACAGTAAAACCCCAGAGTGATCCCAGGATAATACACACAGAAAACTCCAGTATAATACACACAGTAAAACCCCAGTGTAATCCCAGGATAAGACACACAGCAAAACCCCAGTGTGACGCCAGGATAATACACACGGTAAAACCCCAGAGTGATCCCACGATAATACACACAGTAAAACCCCAGAGAGATCCCAGATTAATACACACAGTAAAACCCCAGAGTGATCCCAGGATAATACACACAGTAAAACCACAGAGTGATTCCGGGATAATACACACAGTAAAATCCCAGTGTGATTCCAGGATAATACACACAGTAAAACCCCAGTGTGACCCCAGGATAATACAGACAGCAAAACCCCAGAGTGATCCCAGGATAATACACACAGCAAAACCCCAGAGTGACCCCAGGATAATACACACAGTAAAACCCCTGTGTGATCCCAGGATAAGACACACAGCAAAACCCCAGTGTGACCCCAGGATAATACACACAGTAAAACCCCAGTGTGATCCCATGATAATACACACAGAAAAACTCCAGTGTGACCCCAGGATAATACACACAGTAAAACCCCAGTGTGATCACAGGATAATATCAACAGTAAACCCACAGAGTGATCCCAGGATAATACACAGAGTAAACCCCCAGTGTGATCCCAGGATAATACACACACTAAAACCCTGGACTGATCCCAGGATAATAACCAGAGTAAAACCCCGGAGTGATCCCAGGAAAATACACACAGTAAAACCCCAGAGTGATCCCAGGATAATACCCACAGTAAACCCCAGTGTGATCCCAGAATAATACACACAGTAAAACCCTGGAGTGACCCCAGGAAAATACACACAGAAAAACCCCAGAGTGATCCCAGGATAATACACACAGTAAAACCATAGAGTGATCCCAGGATAATACACACAGGAAATCGCACAGTGTGATCCCAGGATAATACACAAAGAAAAACACCAGAGTGATCCCAGGATAATACACACAGTAAAACCACGAAGAGATCCCAGGATCATACACACAGTAAAACCCCAGTGAGATCCCAGGATAATACACACAGTAAAACCCCAGAGTGATCTCAGGATAACAAACATAGTAAAACCCCAGAGTGATCCCAGGATAATACACACCGAAAAACCCCGGTGAGATCCCAGGATATTACACACAGTTAAAGCCCAGTGTGATCCCAGGATAATACACACAGTAAAACCCCAGAGTGATCCCAGGATAATACACACAGTAAAACCCCAGTGAGATCCCAGGATGATACACTCAGTAAAACCCCGGAGTGATCCCAGGATAATATACACAATAAAACGCCAGAGTGATCCCAGGATAATACACACAGTAAACCGCAGTGTGATCCCAGGATATTACACACAGTAAAACCCTGTAGTGATCCCCCGATAATACACACAGTAAAACCCCAGAGTGATCCCAGGATAATACACACAGTAAAACCCCAGAGTGATCCAAGGATAATACACACAGTAAAACCCCAGAGTGATCCCAGGATAATACACACAGTAAAACCTCAGAGTGATCCCAGGATAATACAGACAGTAAAACCACAGAGTGATTCCGGGATAATACACACAGTAAAATCCCAGTGTGGTCCCAGGATAATACACACAGTAAAACCCCAGAGTGATCCCAGGATAATACACACAGCAAAACTCCAGGATAATACACAGAGTAAAACCCCAGAGTGCTCCCAGGATAATACACACAGAAAAACCCCAGTGTGACCCCAGGATAATACACACAGTAAAACCCCAGTGTGATCACAGGATAATATCAACAGTAAACCCACAGAGTGATCCCAGGATAATACACAGAGTAAACCCCCAGTGTGATCCCAGGATAACACACACGGTAAAACCCTGGAGTGATCCCAGGATAATACACACAGTAAAACCCCAGTGTGATCCCAGGATTATACACACAGTAAAACCCCAGAGTGATCCCAGGATAATGCACACAGTAAAAGCCATAGAGTGATCCTAGGATAATACACACACTAAAACCCTGGACTGATCCCAGGATAATAACCAGAGTAAAACCCCGGAGTGATCCCAGGATAATACACACAGTAAAACTCCAGGATGATCCCAGGATAATACCCACAGTAAACCCCAGTGTGATCCCAGAATAATACACACAGTAAAACCCTGGAATGATCCCAGGAAAATACACACAGTAAAAGCTCAGAGTGATCCCAGGATAATACACACAGTAAAACCAGAGAGTGATCCCAGGATAATACACACAGGAAAATGCGCAGAGTGATCCCAGGTTAATACACAAAGAAAAACACCAGAGTGATCCCAGGATAATACACACAGTAGAACCACGAAGAGATCCCAGGATCATACACACAGTAAAACCCCAGAGTGATCCCAGGATAATACACACAGTAGAAGCATGAAGAGATCCCAGGATAATACACACAGTAAAACCCCAGAGTCATCCGTGGAGAATACACACAGTAAAACCCCAGTGTGATCCCAGGATAATACACATCGTAAAACCCCAGAGTGATCGCAGGATAATACACACAGTAAAACCCCAGAGTGATCCCAGGATAATACACACAGTAAAACCCCAGACTGATCCCAGGATAATACACACAGTAAAACCCCTGTGTAATCCCAGGATAATACACACAGTAAAACCCCGGAGTGATTCCAGGATAATACACACAGTGAAACCCCAGTGAGATCCCAGGATAAGGCACACAGTAAAACCCGAGAGTGATCCCAGGATAATACACACAGTAAACCCCAGAGTGAACCAAGGATAATACAAACAGTTAAACCCCAGAGTGATCCCAGGATAATACATACAGTAAAACCTCAGTGTGATCCCAGAATAATGCACACAGTAAAACCCCAGAGTGATCCCTCGATAATACACACAGTAAAGCCCCGGTGAGATCCCAGGATAATACACACAGTAAAACCCCATAGTGATCACAGGATAATACACACAGTAAAACCCCAGTGAGATCCCAGGACAATACACACAGTAAAACCCCAGAGTGATCCCAGGATAATACACACAGTAAAACCCCAGAGTGAACCAAGGATAATACAAACAGTTAAACCCCAGAGTGATCCCAGGATAATACATACAGTAAAACCTCAGTGTGATCCCAGAATAATGCACACAGTAAAACCCCAGAGTGACCCCAAGATAATACACACAGCAAAACTCCAGTGTGACCCCAGGATAATACACACAGCAAAACCACAGTGTGACCCCAGGATAATACACACAGTAAAACCCCGGAGTTATCCCTGGATAATACACACAGTAAAACACCAGAGTGATCCCAGGATAATACACACAGTAAAACCAAGGAGTGTTCCCAGGATAATACACACAGTAAAACACCAGAGTGATCCCTCGATATTGCACACAGCAAAACCCCAGTATGTTCCCAGGATAATACAGACAGTAAAACCCCAGTGAGATCCCAGGATAATACACACAGTAAAACCCCAGAGTGATCCCAGGATAATACACACAGCAAAACCCCAATGTGTTCCCAGGATAATACACTCAGTAAAACCCCAGTGAGATCCCAGGATAATACACACAGCAAAACCCCAGAGTGATCCCAGGATAATACACACAGTAAAACCCCAGTGAGATCCCAGGATAATACAGACAGTAAAACCCCAGAGTGGTCCAAGGATAATACACACAGCAAAACCACAGTGTGACCCCAGGATAATACACACAGTAAAACCCCAGTGGGATCACAGGATAATATCAATAGTAAACCCACAGAGTGATCCCAGGATAATACACACAGTAAAACGCCAGTGTGATCCCAGGATAATGCACACAGTAAAACCCCGGTGTGATCCCAGGATAATACACACAGTTAAGCTCCAGAGTGATCGCAGGATAATACTCACAGTAAAACCCCGGAATGATCCCAGGATAATACAGACAGTAAAACCCCAGTGAGATCCCAGGATAATACACACAGTAAAACCCCAGTGAGATCCCAGGATAACACACACAGTAAAACCCCAGAGTGATCCCAGGATAATACACACAGCAAAACCCCAATGTGTTCCCAGGATAATACACTCAGTAAAACCCCAGTGAGATCCCAGGATAATACACACAGCAAAACCCCAGAGTGATCCCAGGATAATACACACAGTAAAACCCCAGTGTGATCCCAGGATAAAACACACAGTAAAACCCCAGAGTGTTCCCAGGATAATACACATAGTAAAACCACGGTGTGATCCCAGGATAATACATACAGCAAAATCCCGGAGTGATCCCAGGATACTACAAACAGTAAAACCCCAGTGTGATCCCAGGATAATGCACACAGCAAAACCCCTGAGTGATGCCAGGATAATACACACAGTAAAACCCCCAGTGTGATCCCAGGATAATACACACAGTAAAATCCCAGTGAGATCCCAGGATAATACACACAGTAAACCCCCAGTGTGATCCCAGGATAATACACACTGTATAACCCCAGTTTGATCCCAGGATAATACACAGATTAAACCCCCGTAGTGATCCCAGGATAATACACACAGTAAAACCTTAGAGTGATCACAGGTTAATACACACAGTAAAACCCCAGAGTGATCACAGGATAATACACACAGTAAAACCCCAGTGAGATCCCAGAAAAATACACACACTAAAACCACAGAGTGATCCCAGGATAATACATACTGTAAAGCCCCAGAGTGATCCCAGGATAATGCACACAGCAAAACTCCAGTTTGACCCCAGGATAATACACACAGTAAAACCCCAGTGTGATTCCAGGATAAGACACACAGCAAAACCCCAGTGTGACGCCAGGATAATACACACAGTAAAACCCCGGAGTGATCCCAGGATAATACACACAGTAAAACCACAGAGTGATCCCAGGATAATGCACACAGTAAAACCCCGGAGTGATCCCAGGATAATACACACAGTAAAACCACAGAGTGATCCCAGGATAATGCACACAGTAAAACCCCAGAGTGATCCCAGGATAATGCACACAGTAAAAGCCACAGAGTGATCCCAGGATAATACACACAGTAAAACCCTGGACTGATCTCAGGATAATACACAGAGTAAAACACCAGAGTGCTCCCAGGATAATACACACAGTAAAACCCCGGAGTGATCCCAGGATAATACACACAGTAAAACCACAGAGTGATCCCAGGATACTACACACAGTAAAACCCCCAGTGTGATCTCAGGATAATACACACAGTAAACCCCAGTGTGATCCCAGGATAATACACACAGTAAAACCCTGGAGTGATCCCATGATAATACACAGAGTAAAACCCCGGAGTGATCCCTGGATAATACACACAGCAAAACCCCAGAGTGATCCCAAGATAATACACACAGCAAAACTCCAGTTTGACACCAGGATAATACACACAGTAAAATCCCAGTGTGATCACAGGATAAGACACACAGCAAAACCCCCGTGTGACCCCAGGATAATACACACAGTAAAATCCCAGTGTGATCACAGGATAATACCCACAGTAAACCCACAGAGTGCTCCCAGGATAATACACAGAGTAAACCCCCAGTGTGATCGCAGGATAATACACACAGTAAAACCCCGGAGTGATCCCAGGATAATACACAGAGTAAACCCCCAGTGTGATCCCAGGATAATACACACAGTAAAACCCCGGAGTGATCCCAGGATAATACACACAGTTAAACCACAGAGTGATCCCAGGATAATGCACACAGTAAAACACCAGAGTGATCCCATGATAATACACACAGTAAAACCCCAGAGTGATCCGAGGATAATACACACAGTAAACCCCCAGTTTGATCCCAGGATAATACACACAGTAAAACCCCGGAGTTATCCCTGGATAATACACACAGTAAAACCCTGTTGTGACCCCAGGATAATACACACAGTAAAACCAAGGAGTGTTCCCAGGATAATACACACAGCAAAACCCCAGTGTGATCCCAGGATAATACACACAGTAAAACCCCAGTGTGATCCCAGGATAATGCACACAGTAAAACCCCGGTGTGATCCCAGGATAATACATACAGTAAACCCCCAGTTTGATCCCAGGATAATACACACAGTAAAACCCCGGAGTGATCCCAGGATAATACACACAGTTAAACCACAGAGTGATCCCAGGATAATGCACACAGTAAAACACCAGAGTGATCCCATGATAATACACACAGTAAAACGCCAGTGTGATCCCAGGATAATGCACACAGTAAAACCCCGGTGTGATCCCAGGATAATACACACAGTTAAGCTCCAGAGTGATCGCAGGATAATACTCACAGTAAAACCCCGGAATGATCCCAGGATAATACAGACAGTAAAACCCCAGTGAGATCCCAGGATAATACACACAGTAAAACCCCAGTGAGATCCCAGGATAACACACACAGTAAAACCCCAGAGTGATCCCAGGATAATACACACAGCAAAACCCCAATGTGTTCCCAGGATAATACACTCAGTAAAACCCCAGTGAGATCCCAGGATAATACACACAGCAAAACCCCAGAGTGATCCCAGGATAATACACACAGTAAAACCCCAGTGTGATCCCAGGATAAAACACACAGTAAAACCCCAGAGTGTTCCCAGGATAATACACATAGTAAAACCACGGTGTGATCCCAGGATAATACATACAGCAAAATCCCGGAGTGATCCCAGGATACTACAAACAGTAAAACCCCAGTGTGATCCCAGGATAATGCACACAGCAAAACCCCTGAGTGATGCCAGGATAATACACACAGTAAAACCCCCAGTGTGATCCCAGGATAATACACACAGTAAAATCCCAGTGAGATCCCAGGATAATACACACAGTAAACCCCCAGTGTGATCCCAGGATAATACACACTGTATAACCCCAGTTTGATCCCAGGATAATACACAGATTAAACCCCCGTAGTGATCCCAGGATAATACACACAGTAAAACCTTAGAGTGATCCCAGGTTAATACACACAGTAAAACCCCAGAGTGATCACAGGATAATACACACAGTAAAACCCCAGTGAGATCCCAGAAAAATACACACACTAAAACCACAGAGTGATCCCAGGATAATACATACTGTAAAGCCCCAGAGTGATCCCAGGATAATGCACACAGCAAAACTCCAGTTTGACCCCAGGATAATACACACAGTAAAACCCCAGTGTGATTCCAGGATAAGACACACAGCAAAACCCCAGTGTGACGCCAGGATAATACACACAGTAAAACCCCGGAGTGATCCCAGGATAATACACACAGTAAAACCACAGAGTGATCCCAGGATAATGCACACAGTAAAACCCCGGAGTGATCCCAGGATAATACACACAGTAAAACCACAGAGTGATCCCAGGATAATGCACACAGTAAAACCCCAGAGTGATCCCAGGATAATGCACACAGTAAAAGCCACAGAGTGATCCCAGGATAATACACACAGTAAAACCCTGGACTGATCTCAGGATAATACACAGAGTAAAACACCAGAGTGCTCCCAGGATAATACACACAGTAAAACCCCGGAGTGATCCCAGGATAATACACACAGTAAAACCACAGAGTGATCCCAGGATACTACACACAGTAAAACCCCCAGTGTGATCTCAGGATAATACACACAGTAAACCCCAGTGTGATCCCAGGATAATACACACAGTAAAACCCTGGAGTGATCCCATGATAATACACAGAGTAAAACCCCGGAGTGATCCCTGGATAATACACACAGCAAAACCCCAGAGTGATCCCAAGATAATACACACAGCAAAACTCCAGTTTGACACCAGGATAATACACACAGTAAAATCCCAGTGTGATCACAGGATAAGACACACAGCAAAACCCCCGTGTGACCCCAGGATAATACACACAGTAAAATCCCAGTGTGATCACAGGATAATACCCACAGTAAACCCACAGAGTGCTCCCAGGATAATACACAGAGTAAACCCCCAGTGTGATCGCAGGATAATACACACAGTAAAACCCCGGAGTGATCCCAGGATAATACACAGAGTAAACCCCCAGTGTGATCCCAGGATAATACACACAGTAAAACCCCGGAGTGATCCCAGGATAATACACACAGTTAAACCACAGAGTGATCCCAGGATAATGCACACAGTAAAACACCAGAGTGATCCCATGATAATACACACAGTAAAACCCCAGAGTGATCCGAGGATAATACACACAGTAAACCCCCAGTTTGATCCCAGGATAATACACACAGTAAAACCCCGGAGTTATCCCTGGATAATACACACAGTAAAACCCTGTTGTGACCCCAGGATAATACACACAGTAAAACCAAGGAGTGTTCCCAGGATAATACACACAGCAAAACCCCAGTGTGATCCCAGGATAATACACACAGTAAAACCCCAGTGTGATCCCAGGATAATGCACACAGTAAAACCCCGGTGTGATCCCAGGATAATACATACAGTAAACCCCCAGTTTGATCCCAGGATAATACACACAGTAAAACCCCGGAGTTATCCCTGGATAATACACACAGTAAAACCCTGTTGTGACCCCAGGATAATACACACAGTAAAACCAAGGAGTGTTCCCAGGATAATACACACAGTAAAACACCAGAGTGTTCCCAGGATACTACACACAGTAAAACGCACAGTGTGATCCCAGGATAATACACACAGTTAAGCTCCAGAGTGATCGCAGGATAATACTCACAGTAAAACCCCGGAATGATCCCAGGATAATACACACAGTAAAACCCCAGTGAGATCCCTCGATATTGCACACAGCAAAACCCCAGTGTGTTCCCAGGATAATACAGACAGTAAAACCCCAGTGAGATCCCAGGATAATACACACAGTAAAACCCCAGTGAGATCCCAGGATAACACACACAGTAAAACCCCAGAGTGATCCCAGGATAATACACACAGCAAAACCCCAATGTGTTCCCAGGATAATACACTCAGTAAAACCCCAGTGAGATCCCAGGATAATACACACAGCAAAACCCCAGAGTGATCCCAGGATAATACACACAGTAAAACTCCAGTGTGATCCCAGGAAAAAACACACAGTAAAACCCCAGAGTGTTCCCAGGATAATACACATAGTAAAACCACGGTGTGATCCCAGGATAATACACACAGCAAAATCCCGGAGTGATCCCAGGATACTACACACAGTAAAACCCCAGTGTGATCCCAGGATAATGCACACAGCAAAACCCCTGAGTGATGCCAGGATAATACACACAGTAAAACCCCCAGTGTGATCCCAGGATAATACACACAGTAAAATCCCAGTGAGATCCCAGGATAATACACACATTAAACCCCCGTAGTGATCCCAGGATAATACACACAGTAAAACCCCAGAGTGATCACAGGATACAGTAAAACCCCAGTGAGATCCCAGAAAAATACACACACTAAAACCACAGTGTGATCCCAGGATAATACATACAGTAAAGCCCCAGAGTGATCGCAGGATAATGCACACAGCAAAACTCCAGTTTGACCCCAGGATAATCACACAGTTAAGCTCCAGAGTGATCGCAGGATAATACTCACAGTAAAACCCCGGAATGATCCCAGGATAATACACACAGTATAACCCCAGTGAGATCCCTCGATATTGCACACAGCAAAACCCCAGTGTGTTCCCAGGATAATACAGACAGTAAAACCCCAGTGAGATCCCAGGATAACACACACAGTAAAACCCCAGAGTGATCCCAGGATAATACACACAGCAAAACCCCAATGTGTTCCCAGGATAATACACACCGTTAAGCTCCAGAGTGATCGCAGGATAATACTCACAGTAAAACCCCGGAATGATCCCAGGATAATCCACACAGTAAAACCCCAGTGTGATGCCAGGATAAAACACACAGTAAAACACCAGAGTGTTCCCAGCATAATACTCACAGTAAAACCCCGGAATGATCCCAGGATAATACACACAGTAAAACCCCAGAGTGTTCCCAGGATAATACACATAGTAAAACCACGGTGTGATCCCAGGATAATACACACAGCAAAATCCCGGAGTGATCCCAGGATACTACACACAGTAAAACCCCAGTGTGATCCCAGGATAATGCACACAGCAAAACCCCTGAGTGATGCCAGGATAATACACACAGTAAAACCCCCAGTGTGATCCCAGGATAATACACACAGTAAAATCCCAGTGAGATCCCAGGATAATACACACAGTAAACCCCCAGTGTGATCCCAGGATAATACACACTGTATAACCCCAGTTTGATCCCAGGATAATACACACATTAAACCCCCGTAGTGATCCCAGGATAATACACACAGTAAAACCTTAGAGTGATCCCAGGATAATACACACAGTAAAACCCCAGAGTGATCACAGGATAATACATAAAGTAAAACCCCAGTGAGATCCCAGAAAAATACACACACTAAAACCACAGAGTGATCCCAGGATAATACACATAGTAAAACCCCCAGTGTGATCCCAGGATAATACACACAGTAAAATCCCAGTGAGATCCCAGGATAATACACACAGTAAACCCCCAGTGTAATCCCAGGATAATACACACTGTATAACCCCAGTTTGGTCCCAGGATAATACACACATTAAACCCCCGTAGTGATCCACGGATAATACACATAGTAAACCCACAGAGTGATCCCAGGATAATACACACAGTAAAACCCCAGTGAGATCCCTGGACAATACACACAGTAAAACCACAGTGTGATCCCAGGATTATACACACAGTAAAACCACCGAGTGATACGAGGATAATACACACAGTAAAACCCCGGAGTGATCCCAGGATAATACCCACAGTAAAACCCCGGAGTGATCCCAGGATAATACACACAGTAATACTCCAGCGTGATTCCAGGATAATACACACAGTAAACCCACAGAGTGATCCCAGGATAATCCACACACTGAAACCCCAGAGTGATCCCAGTATAATACACACAGTAAAACCCTAGTGTGATCCCAGGATAAATTTACACAGTAATACTCCACATAGATCCTTGGATAGTACTAGAAGTAATATTCCAAAGGTCAGCAGGAGAATATATGACTAATACTGCAGAGTGTTTCCAGATTAACACACACAGTAATACTCCAGGGTGATCCCAGCTTATACACACAGTAATACCCCAGAGAGAACGAGGATACTACACACAGCAATACTGCAGAGAGATACCAGGATAGCATGCACAGTAAACCTCCACAGTGATCCCACGGTAATATACACAGTAATGCTTCAGAGTGATCTCAGAATAATACACATAGAAATGCTCCAGATTAACCCTGAAAAATAAACACAGTAATAATCAAAGAACAAAGAACAAAGAAATGTACAGCACAGGAACAGGCCCTTTGGCCCTCCAAGCCCGTGCCGACCATGCTGCCCGACTAAACTACAATCTTCTACACTTCCTGGGTCCGTATCCCTCCACTCCCATCCTATTCATGTATTTGTCAAGATGCCCCTTAAATGTTACTATCGTCCCTGCTTCCACCACCTCCTCCGGTAGCGAGTTCCAGGCACCCACTATCCTCTGCGTAAAAAAGTGATCGAGAGTGATCCCAATCAAAGACAGTGATACTCCAAAGTGACCCCATTATACTGACAGCAATACTCCAGAATAATCCAGGCTAATACACACAGTAAAACCCCAGAGTGCTGCAGGACAATACACACAGTAATACTTCAGAGTGATCCCAGAATAATGCACACCTAAATACTATGGAGTGATTCAGAATCATACTCATAGTATTAGTACAGAGTGATCCAGAATAATACTCACAGTAATACTCCAGAGTGATCCCAAACTACGCACAATAATAGTCCAACGATCCAGAATAATACATGCAGTAGTACTACACAGTGATCCATAATAATACATACAGTGATACTCCAAAGTGATCCCAATAATACGCAGTGATCCTCCAGAGTGATCCCAGGATAATACACACAGCAGTGATCCAGAATAATATTCAGTGATACTCCAGAGTGATCCAGAATAATACCCACCAAAATATTCCATATTAACCCAGGATAATGTCCACTGAAATGCTCAGAGTGATCCAGAATAATACTCACCGTAAAAACTGTGATCCAGAATAATACCCAAATAAATACTCATCGTGATTCGGAATAGTACTCACAGTAATGCTCCAGAGTTATCCAGAATAATGCCCGCAGAAATAATCAGCAATTCAAAATAATACCCACACTAATACTCCAGAGTGACCGAGAATGATACTCACATAAATACTCCAGACAGATCCAGAAAACACACTCACCATGATACTCCAGAGTGGTTCCAGGATAATACACACAGTAATACACCAGAGATATCCGGAATAATGTCCACAGAAGTACCCCAGTGATCCAGAATAATGCACACTAATACTCCAGAGAAAACCCAGGTTAATACACATCGTAATACACCAGAGAGATAAAGGATAATACACACAGTATTACTCCATCTAGAGACCAGAATAAGACGCACATAAATACTCCAGAGTGATCCAGAATAATACCCACAGTAATACTCCAGAGTGGTCCAGAATAATGGCCACCGAAATATTCCATATTAACCCAGGATAATGTCCACTGAAATGCTCAGAGTGATCCAGAATAATACTCACCATAAAAACTGTGATCCAGAATAATACCCAAATAAATACTCATCGTGATTCGGAATAGTACTCACAGTAATGCTCCAGAGTTATCCAGAATAATGCCCGCAGAAATAATCAGCAATTCAAAATAATACCCACACTAATACTCCAGAGTGACCGAGAATGATACTCACATAAATACTCCAGACAGATCCAGAAAACACACTCACCATGATACTCCAGAGTGGTTCCAGGATAATACACACAGTAATACACCAGAGATATCCGGAATAATGTCCACAGAAGTACCCCAGTGATCCAGAATAATGCACACTAATACTCCAGAGAAAACCCAGGTTAATACACATCATAATACACCAGAGAGGTAAAGGATAATACACACAGTATTACTCCATCTAGAGACCAGAATAAGACGCACATAAATACTCCAGAGTGATCCAGAATAATACCCACAGTAATACTCCAGAGTGGTCCAGAATAATGGCCACAGAAATACTCCAGCGTGATCCAATAATAACGCACACACTAGTACTCCCGAGTGATCCCAGCATAATAAACACAGTAATGCTCCAGAGTGATCCTGAGTAATAAAAACAGTAATTGTCCAGAGTTATCCAGGATAATACACACAATAATAATCCAGAGTGATCCTACAATAATACACACAGTAATACTCCAGATTGATCCCAGGATAGTACTAAAAGAAATATCCAAGTTATCCAGGAGAATAAACCCACCAGTACTGCAGAGTGTTTCCAGACTATCACATACAGTAACACTCCAGACTGATCCAGGATAATACACACAGTATTACTCCCAAGTGATCCCAGTTTATACATACAGTAATACCCCAGAGAGAACCAGGATTGTATGCACAGTAAAACCCCAGAATGATCATAGAATAACAAACATAGTAATACTCCAGAGTGATCCCAGGGTGATATACATAGCAATACACCACCTTGAGCCAGGATAATGTAAACATTCATACTTCAAAGAGATCTTCGGATGAAACACACAGTAATACTCCAGAGAAATCCAGGATAACGCTCACAGTAATACTCCACAATGATCCATGATAATACTCACAGTAATACTCCAGAGTGATCAAAGGATAATACACATAGTAATTCTCCAGACTGATCCAAGTTCAAGCACACAGTAATAAGCCAGAGTGGCCCCAAGGATAAGGCACACAGTAATACTCCAGTGAGAGCTGAGGATAATACTCATAGTAATATTCACCTGTGATTTCTGGATAATTCACAGAATGATATTCAAGAGCGATCCAAGGATAATGCACCCATTAGTACCCAAGAGAAATCCCAGGATAATCCTCACAGTAACACTCCAGAGTGTTGCTAAGCTAACACACACAGCACTACTTTGTGATTCCAGGGTGTATGATTCAATGCTTTACTCAAAAAAATGTGTTTCTTGTTCCTATTTAACCACTTCCTGGTGGCAACCTACTGGTTTCCAAAGCAATGCACATCTTTAGGCATTCCACTATAGTTTAAATTTCTATAAATCTCTCCATTCATCTAATGCTAATCCTTATATTCTGAGTAAGCCATGTATGCACGTTTCTTTTTCTGGTTTTGGATTTTAATGAAATATATATTTTCTGAGCACTTCCAATTGTTTCTGTTTACTTTCCATCATCCTCTTAGTCTATCTCTTGCATCAGCTGCAGCCAACTCTATGATCAATCCGATGTACCTGGCCCAAATAATGTTTATTCATTCTTGGAATGGGACTTGTGCATGCAACTTTTAAACTTGATGTGGAATTCAATATGTTATGATCACTATTTCCAAGCCAATATTTTATGATGATTTACTAATTAACTCTGTTCCTTACACAATTCTGGATGTGAAATGGATTTATTCTCATTTACTTCAATATTTCTTTGTCCCAATAATGTCACAAAAGCATGATCCAAATCATCTTTGCCTATTTAATTGGTCCAGACAATATTTTGATTAATATTTCCCATGATTATTACACTGTCTTTGTCACAAGCTCCAATAATTTCTTGTTTAATGCCCTGTCAATGATATGGCAAAACTTTGGGACTTATAAAGAAGTCCCAGCAGTATTTTATGGGTCATTCTATTCCTATTCTCCACCCATCCTGGTTCAATTTCCTAATGTTCTGTGCCAAGATCCTTTCCCCTTCACATCCTTCTGTCATTGTTTACTATCATGGCTGCTTCACCTCCCTTTCCTTTCTGTCTGCCTTTTTGAAATGTTGCACGTACTCTTTACTTCTCAACATTGGTCACTTTGTAACCATGTTTCCCCAATTGCAATTCATTCTCAGCAAAATGAAATCTTATTGTGAATTGTGCATTCAGATAAAGAACTTTTGGTGGGATTCTCCATTTCAGACTCTCAGCGTTGATGCCGGGACAGAATTAGTGGGGTTCTACAGGAAAATTGCTGCCGTTCCCAGAGCAATTCAACAACTGTGAATTGCCAACACCGGTGCCACATGGAACACGACCGATTCCAATGAAAATAGGTGTCAGGATTAACATTCGAGAGACTGACAAGACATAGAGTGAGTGATACAGAAAGAGGGTGAGTGGTACAGACAGAGAGTGAGCGATACAGACAGAGTGAGTGATACAGACAGAGAGTGAGTGGTACAGACAGAGAGTGAGTGATATAGACAGAGAGTGAGCGATACAGACAGAGTGAGTGATACAGACAGAGAGTGAGTGATACAGACAGAGAGTGAGTGATACAGACAGAGTGAGTGATACAGACAGAGAGTGAGTGGTACAGACAGAGAGGGAGTGATATAGACAGAGAGTGAGCGATACAGACAGAGTGAGTGATACAGACAGAGAGTGAGTGATACAGACAGAGAGTGAGTGACACAGACAGAGAGTGAGTGATACAGAAGAGAGTGAGTGATAAAGACAGAGAGTGAGTGACACAGACAGAGAGAGATTCAGACAGAGAGTGAGTGTCACAGACAGAGTGAGTGATACAGACAGAGAGTGAGAAATACAGACAGAGAGTGAGAGATGCAAAAAGAGAGTGAGTGATACAGACAGAGAGTGAGTGATACAGACAGAGAGTGAATGATACAGACAGAGAGTGAATGATACAGACAGACAGTGAGTGATACAGACAGAGAGTGAGTGATACAGACAGAGAGTGCTACAGAGAAAGAGTGATACAGACAGTGAGAGACACAGACAGAGAGTGAATGGTACAGACAGAGAGTGAGTGATACAGACAGAAAGTGAATGATACAGACAGATAGTGAATGATACAGACAGAGAGTGAGTGAGACAGACAGAGAGTGA
This sequence comes from Scyliorhinus torazame, assembly GCF_047496885.1. Classification (NCBI taxonomy): domain Eukaryota; kingdom Metazoa; phylum Chordata; class Chondrichthyes; order Carcharhiniformes; family Scyliorhinidae; genus Scyliorhinus; species Scyliorhinus torazame. The sequence continues at coordinate 41,007,625 of NC_092710.1, read as the reverse complement.
GTGATACAGACAGAGAGTGAGTGATACAGACAGAGAGTGACTGATACAGACAGGGAACGAGTGGCATAGATAGAGAGAAAGTGATACACACAGAGAGTGAGTGACACAGAAGAGAGTGAGTCATACAGACAGATAGTGAATGATACAGACGGAGAGAGAGGGATACAGACAATGAATGATACAGAAGAAGATTGAGTGATACTGACAGAGAATGAGTGATACAGACAGAGAGGGAGTGATACAGACAGAGAGTGTGTGGTACAGACAGAGAGTGAGAGATACATGCAGAGAGTGAGTAACACAGACAGAGAGTGAGTGATACAGACAGAGAGTGAGTGATACAGACAGAGAGTGTGTGGTACAGTCAGAGAGTGAGAGATACAGACAGTGTGTGGTACAGATAGAGAGTGAGAGATACAGACAGAGAGTGAGTGATACACAGAGTGAGTGATACACACAGAGAGTGAGTAATACAGACAGAGAGTGAGCGATACAGACAGAGATTGAGTGATACACACAGAGTGAGTGATACACACAGAGAGTGAGTAATACAGACAGAGAGTGAGAGATACAGACAGTGTGTGATACAGACAGAGAGTGAGTGATACAGACTGAGATTGAGTGATACACACAGAGAACGGGTGATGCCCACAGAGAGTGAGTGATACTCACAGACAGCAAGTGAGTGATACAGAGAGACAGTGATTGACAGAGAGTTTGTTATCGGAATAGCTTAAACAGCTTGCAGGTTCGTTTGAAGTTTTACATTTTCAGATCATTCTGACCATCAATCTGAAATTCCACTTGAGAAATTCTGACCAAAGAGATCCCACTTGCCTCCATCTGGCACTTGCTTCTTGAACCACTCTATTGTCAGCTCCCTGTGTGCACTCGCTGACTGGTCGGAAATTCTGCATTTCTTCACATTGTGATGATCAGTGGCTGAGAGTGAGGAATACAGACATAGAGTGAGTGAGACAGACAGACAGTGAGAGATACAGACAGAGAGTGAATGCTTCAGACAGAGAGTGAGGGATAGAGACAGAGAGTGAGCGACACAGACAGAGAGTGAGCGACACAGACAGAGAGTGAGTGATACAGACAGAGAATGAGCGACACAGACAGAGATTGAAAGATACGGAGAGTGAGTCATTCAGACAGAAAGTGAGTGATACAAACAGAAAGTGAGTGACACAGACAGAGAGTGAGTGATACAGACAGTGAGTGAGTGATACAGACACGAAGTATGTGATACAGACAGAGAGCAAATGGTACAGACAGAGGGTGTGACACATACAGAGAGTGAGTGATACAGACTGAGAGAGAGTGATACAGACAGAGAGTGAGTGATACAGACTGAGAGAGAATGACACTGACAAAGAATGAGTGACACAGGCAGAGAGTGAGAGATTCAGACAGAGGGTGATTCCGACAGAGAGTGAGGGATACAGGCAGAGAGTGAGTGTTACAGTCAGAGAGCGAGTGAGACAGAATGACAGTGAGAGATACAGACAGAGAGTGAGTGATACAGAAAAAGACTGAGTGATACAGGTAGAGAGTGAGAGATACAGGCAGAGAGTGAGGAATACAGACATATAGTGAGTGAGACAGAGAGACAGTGAGTGATACAGACAGAGAGTGAATGATTCAGACAGAGAGTTAGTGATGCAGACAGAGAGTGACTGATACAGACAGAGAGTGAATGATACTGAGGGAGAGTGAGTGATACAGACAGAGAATGAGTGGACACAGACAGAGATTGAAAGATTCGGAAAGTGAGTCATTCAGACAGAAAGTGAGTGATACAAACAGAAAGTGAGTGACACAGGCAGAGAGTGAGTGATACAGACAGTGAGTATGTGATACAGACAGGGAGTATGTGATACAGACAGGGAGTATGTGATACAGACAGGGAGTGAGTCACACAGACAGCGAGTGAGTGATACAGATAGTCAGAGTGTGATACAGACAGAGTGAGTGGTACAGACAGAGAGCGAATGATACAGATAGAGGGTGTGACACAGACAGAGAGTGAATGATAGAGAAGGAGAGTGAGTGATACATACAGAGATTGATACAGACCGAGAGTGAGTGATACAGACTGAGAGAGAATGATACTGACAAACAGTGAGTGAGACAGACTGACAGTGAGAGATACAGACAGAGAGTGAGTGATACAGAAAAAGAATGAGTGATGCAGGTAGAGAGTGAGTGAGACAGACAGACAGTGAGATATACAGACAGAGAGTGAATGATTCAGACAGAGAGTGAGTGATACAGACAGAGAGCGAGCGACACAGACAGAGAGTGAGCGACACAGACAGAGAGTGAGCGACACAGACAGAGAATGAGCGACAAAGACAGAGATTGAAAGATACGGAGAGTGAGTCATTCAGTCAGAAAGTGAGTGATACAAACAGAAAGTGAGTGACACAGACAGAGAGTGAGTGATACAGACAGTGAGTGAGTGATACAGACAGGGAGTATGTGATACAGACAGGGAGTGATTGACACTGACAGCGAGTGAGTGATACCGACAGTCAGAGTGTGATACAGACAGAGTGAGTGATACAGACAGAGAGCGAGTGATACAGACAGAGTGTGTGACACAGACAGTGGTTGACTGATGCAGACAGAGAGTGAGTGATACAGACAGAGAGTGAAGGAGACAGACAGAGAGTGAGTGATACAGACAGAGAGTGAATGATACAGACAGAGAGTAAGTGATTCAGACAGAGTGATTCAGACAGAATCATAGAATCATAGAATTTACAGTGCAGAAGGAGGCCATTTGGCCCCTCGAGTCTGCACCGGCTCTTGGAAAGAGCACCCTACCCAAGCCCATACCCACCACCCCATCCCCATAACCCAGTAACCCCACCCCAACACTAAGGGCAATTTTGGGTACTAAGGGCAATTTTTTAGCATGGCCAATCCACCTAACCCGCACATCTTTGGACTGTGGGAGGAAACCGGAGCACCCGGAGGAAACCCACGCACACACGGGGAGAACGTGCAGACTCCGCACAGACAGCGACCCAAGCCGGGAATCGAACCTGGGACCCTGGAGCTGTGAAGCAATTGTGCTAACCACTATGCTACCGTGCTGCCCGACAGCAGACAGAGAGTGAGTGATACATGCAGAGAGTGAGTGAGACCGACTGACAGTGAGAGTTACAGACAGAGAGAGAGGGATATAGACAGGGAGTGAGTGATGCAGACAGAGAGTTAGTCATACAGACAGAGAGTGAGCTATACAGACAGCGAGTAAGTGATACAGACAGAGAGTGAGATATTCAGACAGAGGGTGATTCAGACAGAGAGTGAGTGATACAGGCAGAGAGTGAGTGATACAGTCAGAGAGTGAGTGAGACAGACAGACAGTGAGAGATACAGACAGAGAGTGAATGATTCAGACAGAGAGTTAGTGATACAGACAGAGAGTGAGCGACACAGACAGAGAGTGAGCGACACAGACAGAGAGTGAGCGACACAGACAGAGAGTGAGCGACTCAGACAGAGAGTGAGCGACACGGACAGAGAGTGAGTGACACAGACAGAGAATGAGCGACACAGACAGAGATTGAAAGGTACAGAGGGTGAGTCATTCAGACAGAAAGTGAGTGATACAAACAGAAAGTGAGTGACACAGGCAGAGAGTGAGTGATACAGACAGTGAGTGAGTGATACAGACAGGGAGTATGTGATACAGACAGGGAGTGAGTGACACAGACAGCGAGTGAGTGATACAGACAGTGAGTATGTGATACAGACAGGGAGTATGTGATACAGACAGGGAGTATGTGATACAGTCAGGGAGTGAGTCACACAGACAGCGAGTGAGTGGTACAGACAGTCAGAGTGTGATACAGACAGAGTGAGTGGTACAGACAGAGAGCGAATGATACAGATAGAGGGTGTGACACAGACAGAGAGTGAATGATAGAGAAGGAGAGTGAGTGACACATACAGAGATTGATACAGACCGAGAGTGAGTGATACAGACTGAGAGAGAATGATACTGACAAACAGTGAGTGAGACAGACTGACAGTGAGAGATACAGACAGAGAGTGAGTGATACAGAAAAAGAATGAGTGATGCAGGTAGAGAGTGAGATATACAGGCAGAGAGTGAGTAATACAGACATAGAGTGAGTGAGACAGACAGACAGTGAGAGATACAGACAGAGAGTGAATGATTCAGACAGAGAGTGAGCGACACAGACAGAGAGTGAGCGACACAGACAGAGAGTGAGCGACACAGACAGAGAGTGAGTGATACAGACAGAGAATGAGCGACACAGACAGAGATTGAAAGGTGCGGAGGGGGAGTCATTCAGACAGAAAGTGAGTGATACAAACAGAAAGTGAGTGACACAGACAGAGAGTGAGTGATACAGACAGTGAGTGAGTGATACAGACAGGGAGTATGTGATACAGACAGGGAGTGAGTGATACAGACAGTGAGTGAGTGATACAGACAGGGAGTATGTGATACAGACAGGGAGTGAGTGACACAGACAGCGAGTGAGTGATACAGACAGTCAGAGTGTGATACAGACTGAGTGAGTGTTAAAGACAGTGGTTGACTGATGCAGACAGAGAGTGAGTGATACAGACAGAGAGTGAATGATACTGAGGGAGAGTGAGTGATACAGACAGAGAATGAGTGGACACAGACAGAGATTGAAAGATTCGGAAAGTGAGTCATTCAGACAAAAAGTGAGTGATACAAACAGAAAGTGAGTGACACAGGCAGAGAGTGAGTGATACAGACAGTGAGTGAGTGATACAGACAGAAAGTGAGTGATACAGACAGAGAGTGTGTGGTACAGACAGAGAGTGAGTGATAGACACAGAGAGTGAGTTATACAGACAGAGATTGAGTGATACACACAGAGAATGGGTGATACCAAAAGAGAGTGAGAGATACTCACAGACAGCAAGTGAGTGATACAGAGACAGTGATTGACAGAGAGTTTGTTATCGGAATACCTTAAACAGCTTGCAGGTTCGTTTGAAGTTTTACATTTTAAGATCATTCTGACCATCAATCTTAAATTCCACTTTAGAAATTCTGACCAAAGAGATCCCACTTGCCTCAAATCCTCCATCTGGCACTTGCTTCTTGAACCACTCTATTGTCAGCTCCCTGTGTGCACTCGCTGACTGGTCGGAAATTATGCATTTCTTCACATTGTGATGATCAGTGGCTGAGGGCAGAGATTGAGTGATACAGACAGAGAGTGAGTGAGACAGACAGAGAGTGAGTGAGACAGACAGAGAGTGAGTGAGACAGACAGAGAGTGAGTGACACTGACAGAGAGTGAGTGAGACAGACTGACAGTGAGAGATACAGACAGAGAGTGAGTGATACAGACAGAGAATGAGTGATACAGACAGGGATTTTGTGATACAGACAGGGAGTGAGTGATACAGACAGTCAGAGTGTGATACAGACAGAGTGAGTGTTAAAGACAGTGGTTGACTGATGCAGACAGAGAGTGAGTGATACAGACAGAGAGTGAATGATACTGAGGGAGAGTGAGTGATACAGACAGAAAATGAGTGGACACAGACAGAGATTGAAAGATTCGGAAAGTGAGTCATTCAGACAGAAAGTGAGTGATACAATCAGAAAGTGAGTGACACAGGCAGAGAGTGAGTGATACAGACAGTGAGTGAGTGATACAGACAGGGAGTATGTGATACAGACAGGGAGTGATTGACACAGACAGCGAGTGAGTGATACAGACAGTGAGTATGTGATACAGACAGAGTGAGTGGTACAGACAGAGAGCGAATGATACAGACAGAGGGTGTGACACAGACAGCGAGTGAGTGATATAGAAGGAGAGTGAGTGATACATACAGAGATTGAAACAGACCGAGAGTGAGTGATACAGACTGAGAGAGAATGATACTGACAAACAGTGAGTGAGACAGACTGACAGTGAGAGATACAGACAGAGAGTGAGTGATACAGAAAAAGACTGAGTGATACAGGTAGAGAGTGAGAGATACAGGCAGGGAGTGAATGATTCAGACAGAGAGTGAGTGATACAGACAGAGAGTGAGCGACACAGACAGAGAGTGAGCGACACAGACAGAGAGTGAGTGACACAGAAGAGTGAGTGATACAGACAGAGAGAGAGAGATATAGACCGGGAGCGAGTGATGCAGGCAGAGAGTAAGTAATACAGACAGAGAGTGAGTGATACAGAATGAGAGTGTGTGATACAGACAGAGAGTGAGAGATACAGACAATGTGTGATGCAGACAGAGAGTGAGTGTTACACACAGAGTGAGTGATACACACAGAGAGTGAGTGATACACACAGAGAGTGAGTGATACAGACAGAGAGAGAGTGATACAGACAGAGGGTGAATGATACAGACAGAGAGTGAGTGATACAGAAGAAGAGTGAGTGATACAGACAGAGTGAGTGATAGAGACAGAGAGATACAGACAGAGAGAGAGGGATATAGACAGGGAGTGAGTGATGCAGGCAGAGAGTAAGTAAAACAGGCAGAGTGTGAGTGATACATTCAGAGAGTGTGTGGTACAGTCAGAGAGTGAGAGATACAGACAGTGTGTGATACAGACAGAGAGTGAGAGATACAGACAGAGAGTGAATGACACACACAGAGTGAGTGATACACACAGAGAATGGGTGATACCAACAGAGAGTGAGAGATACTCACAGACAGCAAGTGAGTGATACAGAGAGACAGTGATTGACAGAGAGTTTGTTATCGGAATACCTTAAACAGCTTGCAGGTTCGTTTGAAGTTTTACACTTTCAGATCATTCTGACCATCAATCTGAAATTCCACTTGAGAAATTCTGACCAAAGAGATCCCACTTGCCTCAAATCCTCCATCTGGCACTTGCTTCTTGAACCACTCAATTGTCAGCTCCCTGTGTGCACTCGCTCACTGGTCGGAAATTATCATTTCTTCACATTGTGATGATCAGTGGCTGAGGGCAGAGATTGAGTGATACAGACAGAGAGTGAGTGAGACAGACAGAGAGTGAGTGACACTGACAGAGAGTGAGTGAGACAGACTGACAGTGAGAGATACAGACAGAGAGTGAGTGATACAGAAAAAGACCTGAGTGATACAGGTAGAGAGTGAGAGATACAGGCAGAGAGTGAGTGATACAGACACACAGTGAGTGAGACAGTCAGACAGTGAGAGATACAGTCAGAGAGTGAATAATTCAGACAGAGAGTGAGTGATACAGCCAGAGAGTGAGCGACACAGACAGAGAGTGAGTGATACAGACAGAGAGTGAGCGACACAGACAGAGTGAGTGATACAGACAGAGAGTGAGTGATACAAACAGAAAGCGAGTGACACAGGCAGCGTGTGGGTGATACAGACAGAGATTGAGTGACACAGACAGAGAGTGAGTGATACAGACAGAGAATGAGTGACACAGACAGAGATTGAAAGATTCGGAGAGTGAGTCATTCAGACAGAAAGTGAGTGATACAAACAGAAAGCGAGTGACACAGGCAGAGAGTGGGTGATACAGACAGAGATTGAGTGACACAGACCGAGAGTGAGTGATACAGACAGAGAATGAGTGACACAGACAGAGATTGAAAGATATGGAGAGTGAGTCATTCAGACAGTAAGTGAGTGATACAAACAGAAAGTGAGTAACACAGACAGTGAGTGAGTGATACAGACAGGGAGTATGTGATACAGACAGGGAGTGAGTGACACAGACAGCGAGTGAGTGATACAGACAGCGAGTGAGTGACACAGACAGAGAGTGAGTTTTACAGACAGTGAGTGAGTGATAGACAGGGAGTGAGTGACACAGACAGGGAGTGAGTGACACAGACAGGGAGTGAGTGATACAGACAGAGAGTGTGACACAGACAGTGGTTGACAGATGCAGACAGAGAGTGAATGATACAGAGGGAGAGTGAGTGATACAGACAGAGTCAGTGATACAGACAGAGAGATTGAATCAGACATAACGAGTGCGTGATACAGGCAGATTGAGAGATACCGACAGAGAGTGAGTGATGCAGAGAGAGAGTGAGTGATACAGACAGAGAACGACTAAGACCGACAGTGTGTGAGTGATACAGACAGATTGAGTGACAGAGACAGAGAGTGAGTGAAACAGACAGAGCGTGAGGGACAAGGGCAGGGAGTGAGTGACACAGACACAGGGAGAGTGATAAAGTCAGTGACTGAGTGATATAGACAGACAGTGACACAGACAGAGTGTGTGTGATACAGACAGAGTGAATGATACAAACAGAGAGTGAGTGATACAGACAGAGTGTGATACAGACAGAGCGTGAGTGATACAGACCGAGAGTGAGTGATACAGGCAGAGAATGAATGATACAGACAGAGAGTGATACAGACAGAGAGTGATACAGACAGAGAGTGATACTAACAGAGAGTGATAGTAACAGAGAGTGAGTGATCCAGACAGACAGAGAGTGATCCAGACAGAGAGTGAGTGATACAGACAGAGAGTGATCCAGACAGAGAGTGAGTGATCCAGACTGAGAGTGAGTGATACAGACAGAGAGTGACTGATACAGACAGAGAGTGAGTGATACAGACAGAGAGTGATCCAGACAGAGAGTGAGTGATACAGACAGAGAGTGATACAGACAGAGAGTGAATGATACAGACTGAGAGTGACTGATACAGAGAGTGAGTGATACAGACAGAGAGTGATCCAGACAGAGAGTGAGTGATACAGACAGAGAGTGATACAGACAGAGAGTGAGTGATACAAACAGAGAGTGAGTAATCCAGACTGAGAGTGACTGATGCAAACAGAGAGTGAGTGATACAGACAGAGAGTGAGTGATACTGACAGAGATTGAGTGATACAGTGAGAGTCTGAGTGATACAGACATTGAGTGGGTGAGACAGACAGTGGGAGGCAGAAAGAGAGTGAGTGATACAGAAAAAGAGCGAGTGACACAGACAGAAAATGAGTCATACAGACAGAGAGTGAATGCTAGAGACAGAGTGATACAGACAGAGCGTGAGTGATACAGACTGAGAGTGAGTGATACAGACAGAGAGTGAGTGATACAGACAGAGAGTGAGTGATACAGACAGAGAGTGATCCAGACAGAGAGTGATACAAACAGAGAGTGAGTGATACAGACAGAGAGTGAGTGATACAGACAGAGAGTGATCCAGACAGAGAGTGAGTGATACAGACTGAGAGTGACTGATACAGACAGAGAGTGAGTGATACAGACAGAGAGTGATCCAGACAGAGAGTGAGTGATACAGACAGAGAGTGATACAGACAGAGAGTGAGTGATACAGACTGAGAGTGACTGATACAGACAGAGAGTGAGTGATCCAGACAGAGAGTGATCCAGACAGAGAGTGAGTGATACAGACAGAGAGTGATACAGACAGAGAGTGAGTGATACAAACAGAGAGTGAGTGATCCAGACAGAGAGTGAGTGATGCAGACAGAGAGTGAGTGATGCAGACAGAGAGTGAGTGATACTGACAGAGATTGAGTGATACAGTGAGAGTCTGAGTGATACAGACATTGAGTGAGTGAGACAGACAGTGGGAGACAGACAGAGAGTGAGTGATACAGAAAAAGAGCGAGTGACACAGACAGAAAATGAGTCATACAGACAGAGAGTGAATGCTAGAGACAGAGAGTGAGATATATGGACAGAGTGGGAGTGATACAGAAGGAGAGTGACTGATACAGACAGAGAGATAGGATTACAGACAGAAATTGACTGATACACACAGAGAGTAGGTGATACAGACAGACAGTGAGTGATACAGACACAGTGAGTGATACAGAGACAGTGATTGAAGAACACAGACAGAGAGTGAGTGATACATGCAGAGAGTAAATGATAGAGACAGAGATTGGGATATACAGACAGAGAATGAGAAATGCAGACAGAAATTGAGTGATACAGACAAAGAGTGAGTCAGACAGACAGAGAGTGAATGCTAGAGACAGAGAGTGAGAGATACAGACAGAGAGTGAGTGATACAGACAGAGACTGAGTCATACAGACAGAGAGTGAGAGATACAGACAGAGAGTGAGTGTTACAGGCAGAGACTGAGTCATACAGACAAGAGTGAATGATAGAGACAAAGATTGAGTGATACAGACAGTGAGTGAGTGATACAGACAGAGAGAGAGTGACATGGAGAGTGAATGACTCAGAGTGTGAGTGATGTAGACAGACAGTGAGTGATACAGACAGAAAGTGAGTGACACAGACAGAGAATGTGTGATACAGACAGAGAGTGAGTGATACAGACAGAGAGTAAATGTTACAGACAGAGAGTGAATGACACAGACAGAGAGTGAGTGACCACGACAGAGAGTGAGTTATACAGACAGAGAATGAGTGATACAGACAGAGAGTGAGTGACATGGACAAAGAATGCGTGACCCCGAAAGATAGTGAGTGATACAGACAGAGAATGAGTGATACAGAGAGTGAGTGATACAGACAGTGAGTGAGTGATACAGACAGAGCATGAGTGATATAGACAGAGAGTAAATGTTACAGACAGAGAGTGAATGACACAGACAGAGAGTGAGTGACCACGACAGAGAGTGAGTTATACAGACAGAGGGTGAGTGATACAGTCAGAGTGTGAGTGATACAGAGACTGGGTGACACAAACAGAGTGAGTGACACAAACAAATAGTGTGTGATACAGACAGAGATTGAGTGATACAATCAGAGAGTGAGCTAAGCAGACAGAGATTGAGATGATACAGACAGAGAGGGAGGTATATAGAGTGAGTGATACAGACTTAGGGTGAATGATACAGACAGAGAGTGAGTGAGACAGAGAAATAGTGAGTGATACAGTCAGATTTTGTGTGATAGGGACAGAGTGAGTGATACAGACAGAGAGTGAGTGATCCAGACAGAGAGTGAGTGATACAGACAGCATGTGAGTGATACAAACAGAGAGTTAGTGATCCAGACAGAGAGTGAGTGATACAGAGAGCGTGTGAGATGGAGAGTGAGTGATACATACAGAGATTGATACAGTCAGAGCGTGAGTGATACAGACTGAGATAGAGTGATACAGACAGAGAGTGAGTCAAGCAGACAGAAATTGAATGACATAGATAGAGAGTGAGTGATACAGGCAGAGAGAGAGTGAATGATAATGACAGAGAGGGTGTGATAGAGACACAGTGAGTGACACAGGCAGAGAGTGATTGATTCAGACAGGGACTGAGTGATACAGATAGAGAGTGAGTGATACAGACAGAGAGGGGAATACAGACAGAGAGAGGGATATAAACAGAGACTGAGTGATACAACCAGATGAGGTGATGCAGACAGAGAATAAATGATGCAGGAGAGTGAGTGATACAGAAGGTGATTGAGTGACACAGAGCGTGAGTGACACAGGCAGAGAGTGAGTGATACAGACAGAGAGAGAGTATACAGACAGAGAGTGAGTGATAATGTCAGAGAGTGAGTGATACAGACAGGATGAGTGATACAGGCAGAGAGTGTGAGTCAGACAGAGAGTGAGTGATACACACAGAGAGTGAGTGATACGGACATGGATTGAGTGATAGAAAGAGAGGGGCTGATACAGACAGAGAATGAATGATACAGAAGGAGAGTGAGTGATTCAACCAGACAGAGTGATACAGACAGAGAGAGAGGGACACAGTCATAGAGTGAGTGACACAGACAGTGAGTGACAGACAGAGAGCGAGTGATGGACACAGAGTGAGTGACGCAGACAGAGGGTTAGTGATGCAGACAGAGTGAGTGATACAGACAGAGAGTGAGTGATACAGACAGAGAGTGAGTGATAAAGACAGAGAGTGAGTTATACAGACAGAAAGTGAGTCATACAGACAGAGAGTGAGTGTTATGACTGAGAGGGAGTGTGGCTGACAGAGATTGAGTGATACACACAGAGAGTGAGTGATACAGACAGCAATTGATTGATACAGAGATACAGTGATGGACAGTGAGTTTGTTATCGGAATACCTTAAACAGCTTCCACCTTCGTTTGCTGTTTTAAATTTTGAGATCATATTTCTGACAATCAATCTGAAATAAACCTGAGAACTTCACACCAAAGAGATCCCACTTGGCTCAAATCCTCCATCTGGCACTTGCTTTTTGAACCACTCTATTGTCAGCTCCCTGTGTGCACTCGCTGACTGGTCGGAAATGATGCATTTCTTCACATTGTGATGATCAGTGGCTGAGAGCAGAGAGTGAGTGATACAGAAAAAGACTGAGTGATACAGGCAGAGTGTGAGTGACACAGACAGAGAGTGAGTGACACAGACAGAGAGTGAAACAGACTGAGAGTGAGTGATACAGACAGAGAGTGAGTGAGAGAGACATAATGTGAGTGATCCAGACAGAGAGTGATTCAGACAGAGAGAGTGATACAGACAGAGAATGGGAGATGCAGACAGAAATTGAGTAATGCAGACAGAGAGTGAGTGGTACTGACAGAGATTGAGTAATACAGTCAGTGACTGAGTGATACAGACATAGAGTGAGTGAGAGAGACAGACAGTGAGAGATACAGACAGAGAATGAAATGAAATGAATGAAAATCGCTTATTGTCACAATTAGGCTTCAAATGAAGTTACTGTGAAAAGCCCCTAGTCGCCACATTCTGGCGCCTGTTCGGGGAGTCTGTTACGGGAATCGAACAGTGCTGCTGGCCTGCCTTGGTCTGCTTTCAAAGCCAGCAATTTAGCCCTGTGCTAAACAGCCCCTGAGTAAGTGATACAGAAAGAGAGTGAGTGACCAAGACAGAAACTGTGTCATACAGACAGAGAGTGATAGCGACAGAGAGATAGGATTACAGACAGAGATTGACTGATACACACAGAGAGTGGGTGATACAGACAGAGAGTATATGATACAGACACAGTGAGTGACATAGACAGAGAGTGAGTGATACAGACATAGTGAGTGATACAGGCAGAGAGTGAATGACAGAGACAGTGAGTGAGTCCGACAGACAGAAATTGAATAACGCAGACAGAGAGTGAGTGATACAGACAGAGAGTGAGTGATTCAGACAGAGAGTGAGTGACACAGACAGAGGCTGAGTCATACAGCTAGAGAGTGAATGCTAGAGGCAGAAAGTGAGTGATACATATGGAGAGTGAGTGATACAGAAGAGAGAGAGGATGACAGGCAGAGATTGACTGATACACACAGAGAGTGGGTGATACAGACAGAGAGTGAGTGATACAGACACATTCAGTGATATAGACAGAGAGTGACTGATACAGACAGATTATGAGTGACACAAACAGCGAGTGAGCTATACAGACAGGGTGAGGTATACAGAGAGTGAGTGATACAGATGGAGGGTGAGTGATATGGACAGAGAGTGAGTGATACAGACAGAACGTGAGTGATACAGACAGAGAGTGAGTGACATAGAGAGTGAGTGGCTCGGAGTGTGAGTGATGTAGACAGAGAGTGAGTGATACAGACAGAGAGTGAGTGACATAGACAAAGAGTGTGTAATACAGACAGAGGGTGAGTGATACAGTCAGAGAGTGAATGTTACAAACATAAATTTAGTCATACAGACAGAGAGTGAATGATACAGACAGAGAGTGAGTGACACAGACAGAGAGTGAGAGACATGGACAAAGAATGACTGACCCCGATAGATAGTGAGTGATACAGAGAGTGTGTGATACAGACAGAGATTGAGTGATACAGACAGAGAGTGAGTGGTACAGACAGAGAGTGAGTGATACAAACAGAGAGTGAGTGATACAGAGAGATTGTGATAGATACAGACAGAGAGTGAGTTTTACCAATAGAGTGAGTGATACAGACAGAGAGTGAGTGGTACAGATAGAGAGTGAGTGTTTGTGGTAGTATGCATTAGGGGTCATGTGGGACTGTGAAGCCGTGATGTCATTGGCTGACAGATCCCGGATACTGGTTGGACGTTGACCTCTAGCTCCGCCCTGAAGGTGGAGTATAAGTACCAGGAGTCCTCCCCCGCAGGCAGTCTACTACTGAACTGCGGGGGAACAGTCACGCTTAATAAAGCCTCATCGACTTCACTCTATTCGTCTCTCGGAGTCTTTGTGCGCTACAATTTATTAAGCATGACTAAAGGACTATGGAGCTCAGGATCATCCCGGAATGCCTGAGGATCAGCCCCCACGCAGTGAACGCAGCGCAGCTTTCAAGCACTGGCAGACTTGTTTCGAGGCCTACCTCAGAACGGCCCCCGGCCGGGTCACAGAAGACCAAAAACTACAGGTCCTGCACTCGAGGTTAAGCACGGAGATTTTCTCCCTCATTGAAGACGCAGAGGATTTCCAGACGGCGTTCGCAGCACTAAAAAGTCTCTATGTTCGCCCAGTAAACCAGATCTACGCTCGCTATCAACTCGCAACGAGACGGCAAAGTCCCGGAGAATCGATAGATGAATTCTACGCCGCGCTACTAATTTTGGGACGGGCCTGCAGCTGCCCGCCGGTGAACGCAAATGAACACACGGACATGTTAATGCGCGATGCTTTTGTGGCAGGTATGAACTCCTCCCAAATCCGCCAAAGACTTCTAGAAAAAGAGTCGCTAGGACTCTCAGAGGCACGGGCCCTAGCAGCCTCCCTAGACGTGGCCGCGCGAAATACCCGCGCCTAATGCCCCGACCGCGCGGCAGTCCATTGGGCTCCGTACGCACCCGTCGCGACAAACCCACCCTTCCCCCCGGACACCCCACAGGCTTGCGCGGTTCAAACGCCAAGTCACACCGGGGGAGCCCGCTGCTATTTCTGCGGCCAGGCGAAACACCCCCGGCAGCGCTGCCCGGCCCACGCAGCGATTTGTAAGAGCTGCGGGAAAAAGGGCCATTTCGCGGCTGTGTGCCGGTCCCGGGAGGTCGCCGCTGTCCCGGGAGAACAGGGAGCCCTGCACGCCGCTTACGCTCCCCAACCCGCCCAGCGCCCCATGTACGACCCGCAGGCGCAACCACTCTGGGTCCCGACGTTCGCTCACCCTGGAGAACAGGGAGCCCTGCACGCCGTTTACGCTCCCCAACCCCCCCCCCCCCCCGCGCCCCATGTATGACCCGCCGGCGCTACCACTTTGTTCCCGGCCACCGCTGTCCCCAGAGAAGAGGGAGTCCTGCGTGTGCCTAACGCTCCCCAACCCCCCTAGCGCCCCATGTGCGACCCGCAGGCGCCGCCATTTTGGGTCCCGGCCACCACGAGGGGAGGAAGGGCGCCGCCATCTTGGACCACCCCAGACCTGTGCGACGCATGGGGGCAGCCATTTTGTCCACCCACGCCGCCATCTTGTGACCCCCCAGCCATGTGCGATGCATGGGGGCAGCCATCTTGTTCACCCCCGACGCCATCTTGGACGGCAACAACGGACCCCAGTGTCGACGGCTCCACGGGGTTCGAAGAAGACGCTCAACCATTACAACCACGTCTGGCTTCAATGACGCTGGACCAAGCACGGCCCCGGACGCTCCAGACGACGACGACAATGATGCTGATAAACGGGCACGAGACACGATGCCTGGTCGACTCCGGGAGCACGGAGAGCTTTATCCACCCCGACACGGTAAGACGCTGTTCCTTGACCATCCGTCCCAGCGCACAAAAGATTTCCCTAGCTGCAGGATCCCACTCCGTACAGATCAAAGGCTTCTGCATAGTTACCCTAACGGTGCAAGGGAGGGAGTTCAAAAACTACAGGCTCTACGTCCTTCCCCAACTCTGCGCCCCCACATTACTGGGATTAGACTTCCAGTGCAACCTACAGAGCCTAACCTTCAAATTCGGTGGCCCAATACCCCCACTCACTATCTGCGGCCTCGCAACCCTCAAGGTGCAACCCCCATCCTTGTTTGCAAACCTCACCCCGGATTGCAAACCCGTCGCCACTAGGAGCAGACGGTACAGCGCCCAGGACCGGACCTTCATTCGGTCTGAAGTCCAGCGGCTACTAAAGGAAGGCATAATCCAGGCCAGCAATAGTCCCTGGAGAGCACAGGTGGTAGTAGTAAAGACAGGGGAGAAGCAAAGGATGGTCATAGACTATAGCCAGACCATCAACAGATACACACAACTAGACGCGTACCCTCTCCCCCGCATATCCGACATGGTCAATCGGATTGCCCAATATAAGGTCTTCTCCACCGTGGACCTCAAGTCCGCCTACCATCAGCTCCCCATCCGCCCAAGTGACCGCAAGTACACAGCCTTCGAGGCAGACGGGCGATTATACCATTGCCTAAGGGTCCCATTTGGCGTCACAAACGGGGTCTCCGTCTTCCAACGAGAGATGGACCGAATGGTTGATCAACACGGGTTATGGGCCACGTTCCCGTATCTCGACAATGTAACCATCTGCGGCCACGATCAGCAGGACCACGACGCCAACCTCCAAAAATTCCTCCAGACCGCTAAAGCCTTGAACCTCACGTACAACGAGGACAAGTGCGTTTTTAGCACAAACTGGCGAGCCATCCTGGGCTACGTAGTGCGCAATGGGATAATAGGCCCCGACCCCGAACGTATGCGCCCCCTCATGGAATTTCCCCTCCCTCACTGCTCAAAAGCCCTAAAACGCTGCCTGGGGTTCTTTTCATATTACGCCCAGTGGGTCCCCCAGTACGCAGACAAGGCCCGCCACCTAATACAGACCACGACCTTCCCTCTGTCGACAGAGGCTTGCCAGGCCTTCAGCCGCATCAAAGCGGATATCGCAAAGGCCACGATGCGCGCCATCGACGAGTCCCTCCCCTTCCAGGTCGAGAGCGACGTCTCCGACGTAGCTCTAGCGGCCACCCTTAACCAAGCGGGCAGACCCGTGGCCTTTTTCTCCCGAACCCTCCACGCTTCAGAAATAGTTCGAAACAAAAAAAACCTTGTACATACTGTAATAACATGCAAAGGTTTTCCTCCCAGAACCAGCCTTGTAAACCCTTACCACCATGCGAAGCATCACCCCGCCGGGTTCATTTTTAACAAGGGGTGAATGTGGTAGTATGCATTAGGGGTCATGTGGGACTGTGAAGCCGTGATGTAATTGGCTGACAGATCCCGGGTCCTGGTTGGACGTTGACCTCTAGCTCCGCCCTGAAGGCGGAGTATAAGTACCAGGAGTCCTCCCCCGCAGGCAGTCTACTACTGAACTGCGGGGGAACAGTCACGCTTAATAAAGTCTCATCGACTTCACTCTATTCGTCTCTCGGAGTCTTTGTGCGCTGCAGTGTTACAGACAGAAAGTGAGTGATGCAGACAGAGAGTGAGTGATACAGACAGAGAATGAGTGATACAGACAGAGAGTGAGTGATACAGCCACAGAGTGAATGATGCAGTGAGTGAGAGATGCAGACAGGGAGTGAGTGATACAGAGAGAGAGAGTGATAGACACAGACAGCTAGTGAGTGAACAGACAGCGATTGTAATACAGACAGAGAGTGAGAGATACAGGCAGAGATTGAGAGATACAGAATCAGAGTGAGTGATACGGACAGAGTGAGTGACTCAGACAGAAATTTAGTGATACAGACAGAGAGTAAGTGATACAGACAGAGAGTGAGTGATACAGACACAGAGTGAGTGACATTGACAGAGAGTGTTTGATACAGACAGAGAGTGAGTGATACAGTCAGAGAGTGAATGTTACATAAAGAAATTTAGTGATACAAACAGAGAGTGAGTGTGGCATACAGAGAGTGAGGGACACAGACAGAGAGTGAGTGACCCCGAGAGAGAGTGAGTGATACAGGCAGAGAGTGAGTGACACAGTCAGAGATTGAGTGATACAGACAGTTAGAGAGTGACAGAGTCAGAGAGTGTGTGATACAGACATAGAATGATACAGACAGAGAGTGAGTGATATAGAGTGAGTGACAGAGTGTGAGTGATACAGACAGAGGGTGAGTGATACAGACAGTGAGTGAGTGAAATACGCAGGCAGTGAATGATACAGTCAGAGAGTGAGTGCTAAAGACAGAAAGTTAGTGATGCAGACAGAGAGTAAGTGACACAGACAGAGAGTGAGTGTTACAGACAGAAGGTGAGTGACCTCGACAGAGAGTGAGTGATGCAGACAGAGAGTGAGTGTTACAGAAAGAGAGTGAATGAGACAGACAGAGAGTGAGTGACCCTGACAGAGAGTGAGGGAAACAGACAGAGAGTGAGTGAAACAGACAGGAGTGAGTGACCCCGACTGAGAGTGAGTGATACAGAGAGAGAGTGAGTGAAACAGACAGAGAGTGAGTGACGCAGTCAATCATGAGTGTCCCAGACTGACACTGAGTAATTAAAACAGAGGGTGAGCAAGGTGGTGGATGAGATACCCAGACAGAGGGTGACTGACGCAGACATGGATTGAGAGACTGAGACAGGAAGTGAGAGTCTAACAGGATGTATGCAGTAACGCAGAATGAGACTAAAAGCGAGTCAGAAGTCTGGATGTGCGGTCAGGGGTCTGGATTCCCCATTCCTCCGGCTAGGTGCCGTTCAAATGGTGAATCCGAGGAAGTTTCCCATCAAAACAATCTGTGAGCACCCCCGATCAACCTTTGAATGTTCCGGCCTAATACCCTTGAAATTGGCCTTGCCCCAATTTAGAATTTTAACTTTTGGCCCAGAACTATCATTCTCCATAGCTATCTTGAAACTAATGGAATTATGGTCACTGGTCCAAAGTGATCCCTCACTAACACTTTTGTCACCTGCACTTTCTTATTCCCCAAGAGGAGGTCAAGTTTTTCCCCTCTCTAGTCAGGCCATCCACATATGAATGAGGAATTCTTCCTGAATATACTGGACAAATGTCTCTCCATCCAACCCCCTAGTGCTCTGGCTGTGCCAGTTAATGTTGGGAATGTTAAATTCCCCAACTATCACAAACCTATTTTTCCGTCAGCTATCCGTAATCTCTTTACATATTGGCTTCTCTATTTCCCGCTGAATATTTGGGGGCCGATAGTACAGTCCTATCAAAGTGATCTCACCCTTCTTATTTTTTAGTTCTAGCTATATAGGGGCATGAGGGGCAGCATGGTAGCATAGTGGTTAGCACAATTGCTTCACAGCTCCAAGGTCCCAGGTTCGATTCCGGCTTGGGTCACTGTCAGTTCGGAGTCTGCACATCCTCTCCGTGTGTGCGTGGGTTTCCTCCGGGTGCTCCGGTTTCGTCCCACAGTCCAAAGATGTGCACGTTAGGTGGATTGGCCATGAAGAATTGCCCTTAGTGTCCAAAATTGCCCTTAGTGTTGGGTAGGGTTACTGGGTTATGGGGATAGGGTGGAGGTGTGGGCTTGGGTTGGGTGCTCTTTCCAAGAGCCGGTGTAGACTCGATGGGCCGAATGGCCTCCTTCTGCACTGTAAATTCTGTGATATAGGATCAGTGGGGAAACGCTTGGATGTATCCTCTCCCTGTCCTGCTGTAATTTTGTCCCTAATCAAAAACGTAACTCCCCCTCCTCTCTTACCTCCCGTTCTATCTTACCTATCTGTCCCCTGGAACATTGAGCTGCCAGTCCCTCTCCTCCTTTCGCCAAGTTTCAGTAAGAGCTATAATATCCCAGTCCCATGAACCTATCCATGCCCTGAGTTCATCTGCTTTGCTCGTTAGGCCTCTTGCATTGAAATAATGTTCAATCTGTTTCTCTGCCTTCCATTTTTCTCCTTACCGGCTTTTGTTTTTATCCCTTCTTTACTACACTCCGACTTCCTGCATTGGTTCCCATCCCCGTGCCACATCAGTTTAAACGCTTCCCATCAGCACGAGCAAACACCGCCCCCGACATTGGTTCCAGTCCTGTCCAGGTGAAGACCGTCCGATTTGAAATGGTCGCACCTCCCCCCGACCCGGTTCCAATGTCCCAAAAATCTGAATCCATCCCTCCTGCACCAACTCTCAAGCCACACATTCATCCTGTCTATTTTGCCATTTCTACTCTGACTAGCACAAATCTCAAGATTACTACCTTTGAGTTCCTAATTTTAAGTTTAGCTCTTAACTCCCTAAATTCAGCACGTAGGACCTCATCCTGTTTTTTACCTTTATCATTGGTGTCCATATGCACCACTACAGCTGGCTGTCCAGCTTCCCCCTTTACAATGTAGGAGCAGCCATTGGGCTCCATTGGGCAGCACGGCTGCATGGTGGTTAGCACAATTGCTTCACAGCTCCAGGGTCCCAGGTTTGATTCCCGGCTTGGGTGACTGCCTGTGCGGAGTCTGCACGTTCTCCCCGTGTGTGCGTGGGTTTCCTCCGGGTGCTCCGGTTTCCTCCCACAGTCCAAAGATGTGCAGGTCAGGTGAATTGGCCATATTAAATTGCCCTTAGTGTCCAAAATGGCCCTTAGTGTTGGGTGGGGTTACTGGGTTATGGGGATAGGGTCGATGTGTGGGCTTGGGTAGCGTGCTCTTTCAAAGAGCCGGTGCAGACTTGATGGGCCGAATGGCCTCCTTCTGCACTGTAAATTCTATGACATCCAGGACCCTTGCACCCGGGAGTCAACATACCTTCTGGAGTCTTGTTTGCGTCCACAGAAATGCCTGCGTACTCCCCTTACATTCGAATCCCTTATCACCATAGCTCTACCACTCTTCCTCCTGCCCTCCTGCGCAGCAGAACCAGCCACAGTGCCATGAACTTGGCTACTGCTGCATTCCATCTCCCTCAATAGTATCCAAAACGGTAAACCTGTTTTGGACGGAAATGACCATAGGGGACGCCTGCAATGCCTTCCTACGATTCCTCTGCCTGTTGGTCACCCATTTCCTATCTCCGTCAACAATCTTTATCTGTGGTGTGACCAACTCGCTAAATGTGCTATCCACGACTTCCTCATCACCGAGGATGCTCCAAAGTGAGTCCATCCACAGCTGCAGAGCCGCCAAGCCGTCTAACAGGAGCTGCAGCTGGACACACTTCTTGCATGTGAAGGAGCCAGCGTCAGTGAACATGTCCCAGAACCCCCACATCACACAAGAGGAGCATGACATGAGACTGGGATCTCTTGCCATGTGTTAATCCGACAATGCCAACAAAATGAATAGTTAATTGATAAATAAATGAAAAGAAAAGAAAAACTACTTACCAATCTTCACTACTTATCAGATGGATTCAAATTTAGCAGGTCCCATCTGGGCCTATTCATCTCCCAGCTCCTCTCCCGCGCTTTTAAATTCCGGTTGCTCTTCCGCGCTTTTAAATCTCCGGATTCTCTCGCTCTTACGCACTGGGTCACAGAGGGAGAATCACAGATACACACAGGTACACAGAGAGAGACTCGCAGATATGCACAGGTACACAGGAGATAATCACAGATACAGAGAGAAAGAGATTCACAGATACATACAGGGACACAGAGAGCGAGAATTACAGATACACAAAGGGACACAGCGAGAAAATCGCAGATACACACAGGGACAAAGAGATAGAATCACAGATACACACAATCACAGATACACAGAGGGACACAGAGAGAGAATCACAGATACACACAGGGACACAGAGAGAGAATCACAGATACACATGTGGACAGATTACAGTTTCACACAGGATCACTTAGAAAATCACAGATAGACACAGCGACACAGAGAGAATCACAGATACACACAGGGACACAGAGAGAGAATCACAGATACACACAGGGACACAGAGAGAGTATCACAGATACACACAGAGACACAGATAGAATCACAAATACACACAGGGCACATAGAGAGAATCACAGATACACACAGGGACACAGAGAGAATCACAAATACACACAGGGCACATAGAGAGAATCACAGATACACACAGGGACACAGAGAGAATCACAAATACACACAGGGCACATAGAGAGAATCACAGATACACACAGGGACACAGAGAGAATCACAAATACACACAGGGACACAGAGAGAATCACAAATACACACAGGGACACAGAGAGAGAATTACAGATGCACACAGGGACACAGAGAGAATCACAGATACACACAGGGACACAGAGAGAGAATCACAGATACACACAGGGACACAGAGAGAGAATTACAGATGCACACAGGGACACAGAGAGAATCACAAATACACACAGGGACACAGAGAGAGAATTACAAATGCACACAGCGACACAGATAGAATCACAGATACACACAGAGACACAGAGAGAGAATCACAGATACACAGACAGACACAGAGAGAGAATCACAGATACACACAGGGACACAGATAGAATCACAAATACACACAGGGCACATAGAGAGAATCACAGATACACACAGGGACACAGAGAGAATCACAGATACACACAGGGACACAGATAGAATCACAAATACACACAGGGCACTTAGAGAGAATCACAAATACACACAGGGACACAGAGAGAGAATTACAGATACACACAGGGACACAGATAGAATCACAGATACACACAGGGACGCAGAGAGAATAACTGGCACACACAGGAACACAGGGGGAATCACAGATGCACACAGGGACACAGAAAGAGAGATTCACAGATCTACACAGCGATACACAGATGGAATCACTGATACACACAGGGTCACAAAAGAATCACAAATACACACAGGGACACAGATGGAGAGATTCACAGATATACAAAGCGACATTAAGAGGGAATCACAGATATACACTGGGAGACAGAGAGAATCACAGATACACACACGGATACAAAGAGAATCACCGATAGAATCTTGGACAGAGAGTGGAACACCAGCAACACAAAGGGACACAGAGAGAGAATTACAGATGCACACAGGGACACAGAGAGAATCACAAATACACACAGGGACACAGAGAGAGAATTACAAATGCACACAGCGACACAGATAGAATCACAGATACACACAGAGACACAGAGAGAGAATCACAGATACACAGACAGACACAGAGAGAGAATCACAGATACACACAGGGACACAGATAGAATCACAAATACACACAGGGCACATAGAGAGAATCACAGATACACACAGGGACACAGAGAGAATCACAGATACACACAGGGACACAGATAGAATCACAAATATACACAGGGCACATAGAGAGAATCACAGATACACACAGGGACACAGAGAGAATCACAAATACACACAGGGACACAGAGAGAATCACAAATACACACAGGGACACAGAGAGAGAATTACAGATGCACACAGCGACACAGATAGAATCACAGATACACACAGGGACACAGAGAGAGAATCACAGATGGGCACAGAGACACAGAGAGAGAATCACAGATACACACAGGGACACAGATAGAATCACAAATACACACAGGGCACATAGAGAGAATCACAGATACACACAGGGACACAGAGAGAATCACAGATACACACAGGGACACAGATAGAATCACAAATACACACAGGGCACATAGAGAGAATCACAGATACACACAGGGACACAGAGAGAATCACAAATACACACAGGGACACAGAGAGAATCACAAATACACACAGGGACACAGAGAGAGAATTACAAATGCACACAGCGACACAGATAGAATCACAGATACACACAGAGACACAGAGAGAGAATCACAGATACACAGACAGACACAGAGAGAGAATCACAGATACACACAGAGACACAGAGAGAGAATCACAGATACACACAGGCACACAGAGAGAGAATCACAGATACACACAGGGACACAGAGAGAATCACAAACACACACGGACACAGAAAGAGAGATTCACAGATATACACAGCGATACACAGAGGGAATCACTGATACACACAGGGTCACAAAAGAATCAGAGATACGCACAGGGACACAGGTAGAGAGATTCACAGATATACAAAGCGACACAGAGAGAATCACAGATACACACAGGGACACAGATAGAATCACGAATACACACAGGTACACAGAGAGTGAATCACAGATACACACAGGGACACAGATAGAATCACGAATACACACAGGGCACTTAGAGAGAATCACAAATACACACAGGGACACAGAGAGAATTACAGATACACACAGGGACACAGATAGAATCACAGATACACACAGGGACGCAGAGAGAATAACTGACACACACAGGAACACAGGGGGAATCACAGATGCACACAGGGACACAGAAAGAGAGATTCACAGATCTACACAGCGATACACAGATGGAATCACTGATACACACAGGGTCACAAAAGAATCACAAATACACACATGGACACAGATGGAGAGATTCACAGATATACAAAGCGACATACAGAGGGAATCACAGATATACACTGGGAGACAGAGAGAATCACAGATACACACACGGATACAAAGAGAATCACCGATAGAATCTTGGACAGAGAGTGGAACACCAGCCACACAAAGGGACACAGAGAGAGAATTACAGATGCACACAGGGACACAGAGAGAATCACAAATACACACAGGGACACAGAGAGAGAATTACAAATGCACACAGCGACACAGATAGAATCACAGATACACACAGAGACACAGAGAGAGAATCACAGATACACAGACAGACACAGAGAGAGAATCACAGATACACACAGGGACACAGATAGAATCACAAATACACACAGGGCACATAGAGAGAATCACAGATACACACAGGGACACAGAGAGAATCACAGATACACACAGGGACACAGATAGAATCACAAATACACACAGGGCACATAGAGAGAATCACAGATACACACAGGGACACAGAGAGAATCACAAATACACACAGGGACACAGAGAGAATCACAAATACACACAGGGACACAGAGAGAGAATTACAGATGCACACAGCGACACAGATAGAATCACAGATACACACAGGGACACAGAGAGAGAATCACAGATGGGCACAGAGACACAGAGAGA
The DNA here is from genome assembly GCF_047496885.1 of Scyliorhinus torazame. Classification (NCBI taxonomy): domain Eukaryota; kingdom Metazoa; phylum Chordata; class Chondrichthyes; order Carcharhiniformes; family Scyliorhinidae; genus Scyliorhinus; species Scyliorhinus torazame. The sequence goes on along the minus strand of NC_092710.1, from coordinate 40,982,755 downwards.
GAATCACAGATACACACAGGGACACAGATAGAATCACAAATACACACAGGGCACATAGAGAGAATCACAGATACACACAGGGACACAGAGAGAATCACAGATACACACAGGGACACAGATAGAATCACAAATACACACAGGGCACATAGAGAGAATCACAGATACACACAGGGACACAGAGAGAATCACAAATACACACAGGGACACAGAGAGAATCACAAATACACACAGGGACACAGAGAGAGAATTACAAATGCACACAGCGACACAGATAGAATCACAGATACACACAGAGACACAGAGAGAGAATCACAGATACACAGACAGACACAGAGAGAGAATCACAGATACACACAGAGACACAGAGAGAGAATCACAGATACACACAGGCACACAGAGAGAGAATCACAGATACACACAGGGACACAGAGAGAATCACAAACACACACGGACACAGAAAGAGAGATTCACAGATATACACAGCGATACACAGAGGGAATCACTGATACACACAGGGTCACAAAAGAATCAGAGATACGCACAGGGACACAGGTAGAGAGATTCACAGATATGCAAAGCGACACAGAGAGAATCACAGATACACACAGGGACACAGATAGAATCACGAATACACACAGGTACACAGAGAGTGAATCACAGGGACACAGATAGAATCACGAATACACACAGGGCACTTAGAGAGAATCACAAATACACACAGGGACACAGAGAGAGAATTACAGATACACACAGGGACACAGATAGAATCACAGATACACACAGGGACGCAGAGAGAATAACTGACACACACAGGAACACAGGGGGAATCACAGATGCACACAGGGACACAGAAAGAGAGATTCACAGATCTACACAGCGATACACAGATGGAATCACTGATACACACAGGGTCACAAAAGAATCACAAATACACACAGGGACACAGATGGAGAGATTCACAGATATACAAAGCGACACACAGAGGGAATCACAGATATACACTGGGAGACAGAGAGAATCACAGATACACACACGGATACAAAGAGAATCACCGATAGAATCTTGGACAGAGAGTGGAACACCAGCCACACAAAGGGACACAGAGAGAGAATCACAAATACACACAGGGACACATAGAGAGTGTTGTAACCTGCCTGCTTACCATTGGCTGGGGACTAATGACAATCCCACAATCCTGTGGGAGGATGAGCTTCCCCAATGAGGGGGGGGCGGAGAAACCATTAGTAAACTCCAAGTATAAATAAAGCTGTCCAGTTTGGAAACAGCAGGAAGGAGTGTGCAGCAAGGGAAGTTGGTGCTGCTGTTATATATATATATATGTTATTGTAAATAAATATTTCTTTATATCCTTAAAACTCGTGCTGGATTGTTCGTAGCCCTCACAAAACTGGCGACGAGGGTTAAAGTGAATAGCTGTCTACACTGCTGAAGCCACCTCCCTGGATGTTTGTTGGATACAGGTTGGAAGTTGTTTTCTATTATACCATGCCTATGTACGGACGTTTGGATGTTTTTGATGCTGCGCTGGAAAGCTGGAACCAGTACACACAACGGATGCATTACTACATCTGGGCAAACAATATCACCGAAAACGAGTACCAGGTGGTCATATTGCTCACCGCCTGCGGCCCGCATACGTTTGGGGTGATTAGGAGCCTTACGTACCCAGCTGCGCCGGACACCAAAATGTTTGTTGAACTTGTGAATATAGTGGGGCAACATTTTAACCCAACCCCATCCACGATAGTCCAGCGTTACCGGTTTAATACCGCTGAAAGGACCCCTGGAGAATCCCTTGCCGATTTTCTATCCAGGCTACGCAGGATTGCAGAGTACTGTGACTATGGTGAGACTTTGTCAGAAATGTTACGCGGCCGTTTGGTTTGTGGTATTAACAACGCGGCCACCCAGAGAAAGTTGTTAGCTGAGCCAACATTGACTTTTCAACAGGCCATTCAAATAGAATTGTCCCGTGACAGCGCAAAACGAGGAGTGCAGGAGCTACAGGGAATGGAAGTGCATGCCTTGGGGCGCAACCCCTTCCGTCCGAAAACGTCCCCCCGCACTCCTTCGGTACCTTGGGTGAGGCAACGTCTAGAACGATGCCACTGGCCATCGGACATTCCTCCCCGAAGGGAGCCTTCTCCAGAACCAATGGATGAGGAGCCATGTCCGTGTCAGACTTGTAGGCGCCGACCCCGTCGCGGACGGCGGTCCTGGGGGCGCCAGAGGCGCCATCGTTCCGACCGAAACTGGGACCAGCCCAGGGTCCGTAACTGGGACCAGCCCAGGGGCCGTACCTTCCATGTGGATGAACCTGCGGCGACTACTCCTGAGGACGTGGAGACGGAGGACGACTGCCTGCAGCTGCACTGTGTGGCAGCTCCCCGTGTGGCCCCCATTAAGGTGACAGTACGGGTAAATGGCCACCCGCTTGAGATGCAGTTGGACACTGGTGCAGCGGTCTCTGTGATCGCCCAGAGGACATTCGACCACATCAAGCAGGGTATACAGACCCTTACATTAACCGACTCACAGGCCAGGTTGGCCACCTACACGGGGGAACCACTGGACATTGGGGGAACCACTGGACATTGCAGGAACTACAATGACCCCTGTTGTTTATGGACGCCAGGAGGGGCATTTCCCACTTATCATGGTGCGCGCATGGGCCCAGCCTGTTGGGTAGGTACTGGTTGCGCCATTTGCAGTTGCAATGGCAGCACATCCTCCAAACAGTTTCTGGTGGATTGACTGACGTGCTCGGATGATACCCAGATGTATTCCAGCCTGGTTTGGGGAAAATTAAAGGGGCCGTTGCCCATATCCAAGTCGAACCAGGAGCCACGCCGCGCTATTTCCGGGCACGCCCCGTGCCTTACGCATTGCTCGAGAAGGTAGAAGGGGAGCTCACTTGTTTGGAGAGTTTGGGTATTATCAGGCCCGTCTGTTTTGCTGACTGGGCAGCACCAATTGTACCTGTAATGAAGCCAGATGCCACAGTTCGCTTGTGTGGTGACTATAAACTTACAGTGAATACGGCTTCCCGACTCGACCGATATCCAATGCCTCGCATAGAGGATCTCTACGCAAAGCTTGCAGGTGGACTCTGGTTCACAAAATTAGATATGAGTCACGCCTACCTGCAGTTGGAGCTGGACCCTGCCTCCCGACCATATGTAACAATTAACACACACCGGGGCCTGTATGAATATACACAGTTGCTCTTTGGAGTATCCTCTGCCTGCTCAATTTTTCAACGTGTTATGGAGGGCATTTTGAGAGGTTTACCACGTGTTGCTGTCTACTTAGATGACGTTTTGATTACAGGGACGTCGGAGCAGGAACATTTGGAAAATCTGGAGGCTGTCCTTAAACGCTTTTCGGAGGCTAGAGTCCGTTTACGTCGCACAAAGTGCGTATTTCAGGCAAAGGAAGTAGTCTACCTAGGTTATCGGGTGGACCGCATAGGTTTGCACCCCGTCGCAGAGAAGGTGTGTGCAATTCAACAGGCCCCCGCCCCGACTGACACTTCGCATCTTCGTTCTTTTCTCGGTCTCGTAAACTATTCCGGGAAGTTCCTCCCCAATCTGGCAACTACGCTGGCCCCTTTGCACCTGCTGCTAAAGAAAAATCACACCTGGGTTTGGGGTCAGCCGCAAGAAACCATTTCCGGCAGGTAAAGCAACAATTGTCGTCGTCTGGGTTACTAACCCACTATGATCCTGGAAAGCCTTTGCTCGTCACATGTGATGCATCACCGTATGGTATTGGGGACGTCCTGTCCCACAAGATGGAGAATGGGGCCGAGCGACCGATAGCTTTCGCCTCCCGCACATTGACTGCAGCGGAGAAAAAGTACGTGCAGATCGAGAAGGAGGGCCTGGCAGTGGTTTTTGCGGTGAAACGCTTCCACCAGTACGTGTATGGCCGCCATTTCACTATCGTGACTGATCATAAGCCTCTGCTGGGACTTTTCAGAGAGGATAGGCCAATACCGCCCATTGCTTCTGCACGGATCCAGCGCTGGGCTTTGTTGCTTGCTGCATACGAGTATTCTCTGGAGCGCAAACCAGGTACGCAGATAGCAAATGCCGACGCACTGAGCCGATTAACTTTATCGACCGGCCCCATGTCGACCCCCACGACCGGTGAGGTGGTTGCAACCCTAAATTTTATGGACACCTTGCCTGTCACGGCATCACAGATCCGTGAGTGGACCCAGTCGGAGCCAGTCCTGTCAAAGGTTTGGCACATAGTCCTGTATGGTGGGCAGCATAGACAGCTCCCAGGCGAGTTGCGGGCATTTTCCTCAAAGTTGTCAGAATTCAGCGTGGAAGACGGCATCCTCTTGTGGGGGACGCATGTGATTGTCCACGAAAAAGGCCAGGAGCTGATACTAACAGACTTGCACAATGGGCATCCAGGTGTGACCAAGATGAAAATGTTGGCCCGGAGTTATGTCTGGTGGCCAGGCCTCGACACCGACATTGAGAAGGTGGCCCAAAACTGCTCCATTTGCCAGTTGCATCAGAAGCTTCCGCCGGCCGCGCCCCTACATCACTGGGAATGGCCAGGGCGGCCTTGGGCACGCTTGCATGCAGATTTCGCAGGCCCTTTTCAAGGATCCATGTTCCTTCTATCAATTGACGCCCAGTCTAAATGGCTAGAGGTGCATAAGATGCAGGGGACAACGTCCTGCGCAACAATTGAAAAAATGCGTTTGTTGTTTAGTACGCATGGCCTCCCCGAGGTGCTGGTCACGGATAACGGCACTCCATTCATGAGTGAGGAGTTTGCGAGGTTCACGAAGATGAACGGCATACGCCATATCCGCACAGCCCCTTACCACCCGGCTTCAAATGGGTTGGCAGAGCGCGCTGTGCAGACATTCAAAAGAGGCCGAAAGAAGCAGTCTAACAGACTTGATCAATGGACACGAGACTGGCTCGCTTTTTGTTTACGTATCGGACCACCCCCCATGCGGTGACTGGAGTAGCTCCCGCAGAACTCCTAATGGGCCGGAGACTTCACACCCGCCTTAGTATGGTTTTCTCGGACATTGGCGCAAAAGTACGGCAGGGACAGGGATTTTCTCGGCATCGGCCGAATCGGCAGTTTGCGCCCGGTGACCTAGTGTTCGTTCGGAATTTTGCTGGTGGTGCCCAGTGGGTTCCTGGTGTAATCTTTCGCCAAACGGGCCCTATATCTTACCTGGTACAAGCCCAGGGTCGTCTCCAGCGCAAACATGTAGACCACGTTCGGTCCAGAAGACTATCCCCTCAAAAGATTCCCCGCCCCCGGAGCTCATTTCTACAGCCGCAGAGACCAGAGACAAGGGAAGGTAGTCCTCACAATCTTCCACTGGAGCCTCACTCGAAGCCTGCGCAGGTCGTTACAGAACCGAATGGAGATAGAGACGCTGACATGACGGAGGCAGCAGACTCTGACTCCGAGATGGAGACACAGGATGCATCAGAGGGGGAATCCTCGGGTCCACGGGCTGTGGATGTACAACCGTTGCGCCGTTCATCACGGAAGCGCCGGTCTCCGTCTCGTTACACACCACCTGATCCGGCGCCGTGTGCAAATGGTGTCCGGCCTGTGGCAAAACAAGTCCGACGCCCTCCTTCGCCAGGGTCTTCGGTGGATTCTTTGGACTTTGCGGGGGGAGGGATGTTATAACCTGCCTGCTTACCATTGGCTGGGGACTAATGACAATCCCACAATCCTGTGGAAGTATGAGCTTCCCCAATGAGGGGGGGGGGGGCGGAGAAACCATTAGTAAACTCCAAGTATAAATAAAGCTGGCCAGTTTGGATACAGCAGGAAGGAGTGTGCAGCAAGGGAAGTTGGTGCTGCTGTTATATATATATGTTATTGTAAATAAATGTTGTTACATTGTATCCTTAAAACTCGTGCTGGATTCTTCGTGGCCCTCACAAAAGAGAGCATCACAGTTGCACACAGGGACATCGAGAGAGAAAGCAGATACAGAGAGAAACAGGGAACGAGTCGCAGATACACACAGCGACACAGAAACGGCTTCACATATACACTTTGATGCAAAGAGAGAATCACAGGTACACACAGGCACACAGAGAGAGAATCACAGATGCACACAGAGACACAAAGGGAGAATCGCAGACAAACACGGACAGAGAAAGCAAGTTAAAGGTACACACACAGACACACAGAGAGAGAATCACAGAGACACAGAGAGAGAATCACAGATACACACAGAGACACAGAGAGAGAATCACAGATACACACAGAGACATTGGGAGGGAATCACAGATACACACAGGGGCACAGAATGAGAATCACAGATTTGCTTTGGTGCAAAGTGAGAATCACAGATACATATAGGGACAGAGAGCATCAGGAGTAAAAATGAAAGATCTACAAAGGGAGTAAAGTCTTATAGTAATGATAGGCGACGTAAAATTGTATTCAACAAAATGGGAGAAATTCAGAAATGTAGATAGTAGGGATGAAATAATCTGGAGATACACAGAGGGAGAAACCCATTCCAAGGCACAGTAAATGACCGTGAAAGGGCATCATAAATAAACACAGAGAGAATCACAGATACACACAGGGACACAGAGAGAGAATCACAGATACACATCAGGCACAGAGAGAGAATCACAGATACACACAGAGACACAGAGAGAGAATCACAGATATACACAGGGACAGAGAGAGAGACACAGAGAGAGAATCACAGATACACACAGGGACACAGAGAGAGAATCACAGATACACACAGAGACACAGAGAGAGAATCACAGATACACACAGAGACACAGAGAGAGAATCACAGATACACACAGGGACACAGAGAGAAAATCGCAGATACACACATGGCACAGAGAGAATCACAGATACACACAGAGACACAGAGAGAGAATCACAGATACACACAGGGACACAGAGAGAGAATCACAGATGCACACAGGGACACAGAGAGAGAATCACAGATACACACAGGGACACAGAGAGAGAGAATCACAGATACACACAGGGACACAGAGAGAGAATCACAGATACACACAGGGACACAGAGAGAGAATCACAGATACTCACAGGGACACAGAGAGAGAATCACAGCTACACACAGAGACACAGAGAGAGAATCACAGATACACACAGAGTCACAGAGAGAGAATCACAGATACACACAGGGACACAGAGTGAATCACAGATACACACAGGGACACAGAGAGAACCACAGATACACACAGGGACACAGAGAGAGAATCACAGCTACACACAGGGACACAGAGAGAGAATCACAGCTACACACAGGGACACAGAGAGAGAATCACAGATACACGCAGTGACACAGAGAATCACAGATACACACAGGGACAGAGAGAGTGAATCACAGATACACAGAGGGACAGAGAGAGAGAATCCCAGATACACGCAGTGACACAGAGAATCACAGATACACAAAGGGACAGAGAGAGAATCACAGATACACACAGGGACACAGAGAGAGAATCACAGATACACACAGGGACACAGAGTGAATCACAGATACACACAGGGACAGAGAGAGTGAATCACAGATACACAGAGGGACAGAGAGAGAGAATCCCAGATACACTTTTGTGCAAAGAGAAAATCACTGATAAACGCATGTGCAGAGAGAATCAGAGATAGAAACTGGGACAGAGAGTGAATCACCAGACACACAAAGGGACACAGATAATAGGGATGAAATAATCATAGCGATCCATAGAGGGACAAATCCATTCTGAGTGACAGTAAACGATTGTGAAATAGAATGGAAAGTAAACACAGTTGTGAAATGCAAACTCGGCTAGACAAAACAATAGACTGATTAACATGTTCACGTGTACACACAGAGTCATTGACACAGACACGGAGAATGAATCAAAGATACACACAGGGACTGAGAGAGAGAATAACAGATGCAGAGAGGGACAGAAAGCGAGTCACAGATACACACAGCGACACACAGAGAGAGATTCACAGATATACACAGCGACACACAAAGGGAATCACAGATGCACACAGGGAGACAGAGAGAATCACAGGGCACAGAGAATCACAGATGCACTCATGGTCACAGTGAGAGAATCACAGATACACACAGGGACACAGAGAGAGAATCTCAGATGCACATAGTGACACAGAGAGAGAACCTCAGATGCACATAGAGACACAGAGAGAGAATCACAGATACACACAGGGACACAGAGAGAGAATCACAGATGCACATAGAGACACAGGGAGTGTCACAGATACACACAGGGACTCAGAGAGAGTGTCACAGATACACACAGGGACACAGAGAGAGAATCACAAATACACACAGGGACACAGTCAGACAATGAGAGTACACACAGAGACAGAGAGGATTACGACTAAAAATGAAGGGTGTACAGAAAAAGTAAAAACTAACAGTAATGTTAGTCGATGTCAAATTCTTGTGAACGAACTGAGAGAAATTATGAAGTACTGATTCTGAGTTACAGTAAACGATTGTGAAATAGAATGGAAAATTAACACAGAGATTGTGAAATGCAAACTCGGTTAGACAAAGCAATAGACTGATAAACATGTTCACGTGTACACACAGAGTCATTTACTCAGACACAGAGATGGTGAATGAAAGATACACACAGACAAAGTAGATCAAATAGAGACAAAGGGACAGAGAGAGAATCACAGATACACACAGGGACACAGAGCGTTAATCACAGATACACACTGGGACACACAGAGTGAATCACAGATACGCAAAGGGAGAATCGCACATACACACACAGATACAGAGTGTGAATCACAGATAATCACAGGGACACAGAGAGATGTACAGATTCACTCAGGGACAGAGAGAGGGAATCACACATACACAGAGGGCACAGCGAGTGAATCACAGATGCACACAGGGTCACAGAATGAGAATCACATATACGCTTTGATGTAAAGTGAGAATCACAGATACATATTGGGACAGAGAGCATCAGGAGTAAAAATGAAAGGTTTACAGAGGGAGTAAAGTCTAATAGTAATAATAGGCGATGTCAAATTTTATTCAACGAAATGGGAGAAATTCAGAAATGCAGATAATAGGGATGAAATAATCGAGAGATACACAGAGGGAGAAAGCCATTCCGAGGCACAGTAAATGATCATGAAAGGGCACGATCAATAAACACAGAAATTGTGAATGGACTCTCGGAAAGAGAAAACAATAGACTGGTAAACATGTTCATTGGTACACACAGGGACACAGAGAGAATCTCAGATACATCTCAAAGAGAGAGAATCACAGCTAAATACAGGACCACAGAGAGAATCACAGATTAAACACAGTGACACAGAGTGAATCTCAGATACACAGAGGGACAAAGAGAGAGAATCACAGATACACACAGAGACACAGAGATAGAATCACAGATACACACAGAGAGAGGATCACAGATGAAACACAGTGACACAGAGTGATTCTCAGATACACAGAGGGACAAAGAGAGAGAATCAAAGATACACGCAGGGAAACAGAGAGAGAATCACAGATACACACAGGACACAGATTAAGTATCACAGATATACACAAGGACACAGAGAATCACAGAGACACTCAGGGTCACAGAGAGAGAATCACAAATACACTCAAGAACACAGAGAGAGGATCACAGATCCACAGAGGGACAGAGAGAGAGAGAATTGCAGATACAGAGAGGCACAGAGAGATAATCACAGACGACTTTGGTGCAAAGAGAGAATCACGGATGCACACAGGGGCACAGAGAGAGAGAACGGCAGATCCACATAGGAACACTGAGATAGAATAACAGACACAGAGCAGGACAGAGAGCGAGTCACAGATACACACAGCAACACAGAGAGAATCACAAATGCACACAGGGACCCAGTGAGACAATCAGAGATACACACAGAGACAGAGAGGATCATGAGTAAAAATGAAAGCTTTAAAGAGAAAGTAAGAACTAACAGTAAAGTTAGACGATGTCAAATTCTTGTGAATGAATTGAGAGAAATTAAGAAGTGCAGATAATAGGGATGAAATAATCATGGAGATACACAGAGGGAGAAACCCATTCTGAGTCACAGTAAACGATTGTGAAATACAATGGAAAATACACACAGTTGTGAAATGCAATCTCTGCGAGAAAAAACAATAGACTGATTAACATGTTCAGATGTACACACAGAGTCATTTACACAGACACGGAATGAGTGAATCAAAGTTACACACAGACAAAGTAGATCATATATAGACACATGGACACACAGAGAATCACAGAGACACACAGGGACACACAGAGAGAATCACAGATACACACAGGGACACAGAAAGAGGGTCACAGATCCATACAGGGACACAGAGAGTGAATCACAGATACACACACAGACACAGAGAGAGAATCACAGATACACACAGGGACACAGAAAGAGAATCACAGATCCATACAGGGACACAGAAAGAGAATCACAGAACCATACAGAGACACAGAGAGAATCACAGATAAACTCAGGGTCACAGTGAGAGAATCACAGATACACACACAGACACAGAGAGAATCACAGATAAACTCAGGGTCACAGTGAGAGAATCACAGATGCACACGGGGAAACAGAGAGAGTGTCACAGATACACACGGGGAAACAGAGAGAGTATCACAGATACACACAGGGACTCAGAGAGAGAATAACAGATGCAGAGAGGGACAGAAAGCGAGTCACAGATACACACAGCGACACACACACAGAATCACAAAAACACACAGGGACACAGTCAGACAATGTGAGTACACACAGAGACAGAGAGGATTACGATTAAAAACAAAAGATTTACAGAGAAAGTAAAAACTAACAGTAATGAAACAGAGGGAGAAACCCATTCTGAGTCACAGTAAATGATTGTGAAATAGAATGTAAAATGAACACAGATTGTGAAATGCAATCTCGGCGAGACAAAACAATAGACTGATTAACATGTTCACGTGTACACACAGAGTCATTTACACACACAGGGAGATGGTGAATGAAAGAGACACACAGACAAAGTAGATCAAATATAGTCAAAGGGACACAGAGAGAGAATCACAGATACACACAGAGACACAGAGAGTTACTCACAGATACACACTGGGACACAGAGAGAGAATGACAGATGCACACTGGGACACAGAGAGAAAATCACAGATACACACAGAGACACAGAGAGAGAATGACAGATACACACAGGGAGACAGAGAGAATCACAGATACACATAGGGACACAGAGAGAGTATCACAGATACACACAGAGACACAGAGAGTTACTCACAGATACACACTGGGACACAGAGAGAGAATCACAGATGCACACAGGGAGACAGAAAGAATCACAGATACACACAGGGACACGCAGAGAGCATCACAGTTGCACGCAAGGACACCAAAAGAAAATCCCAGATACACACAGACACACAAAGAGTGAATCATAGATGCACACAGTGACACAGGAAATCACAGATACACACAGGGACACAGAGAGAGAATAACAGATAGAGACGGACATAGAGTGAATCACAGATGCACACAGCGACTCACAGAATCGCAGGTACACGTTGTTGCAAAGAGAGAATAATTGAGGGACACGTGTACACAGAGTGAGAATCATAGATACACACAGAACAGAGAGAGAATCACAGATGCACACAGTGAAACAGAGAGAGAATGACAGATGCACACAGTGACACAGAGAGAGAATCACGGATACACACAGGGACATAGAGAGAGATTAACAGATACAGAGACGGACAGAGAGAGAATGACAGATACACACAGCGATTCGCAGAGAATCATAGATACACGTTGTTGCAAATAGAGAATCATTGAGGGACAAAGGTACAAAGAGGGAAAATCACAGATACACACAGGGACACAGAGAGAGAATCACAGATACACACAGAGACAGAGAGTATTACGAGTAAAATGAAAGTTTTACAGAGAAAGTACGAACTAACAGTAAAGTTCGACGATGTCAAATTCATGTGAACTAAATTAGAGAAATTGAGAAGTGCAGATAATAGGGATGAAATAATCAGAGATCCATAGAGGGAGAAACCCATTCTGAGTCACAGTAAACGATTGTAAAATAGAATGGAAAATAAACACAGAGATTGTGAAATGCAATCTCTGCTAGACAAAACAATAGACTGATTAACATGTTCACGTGTACACACAGAGTCATTTACACAGACACGGAGAGAGTGAATCAAAGATACACACAGACAATGTAGATCAAATATAGACACAGGGACACAGAGGGAGAATCACATTTACACACAGGGACGCAGAGTGAAAATCACAGTCACAAAGGGACAGAGAGAGAGAATCACAGATTCACACAGAGACACAGAGAGAGAATCACAGATACACACAGGGACACAGAGAGAGAATCACAGATACACACAGGGACACAGAGACAGAATCACAGATCCACACAGGGACACAGAGAGAGAATCACAGATACACACAGGACACAGAGAGAGGATCACAGATACACACAGGAACACAGAAAGAGAATCACAGATACACACAGGGACACAGAGACAGAATCACAGATCCACACAGGGACACAGAGAGAGAATCACAGATACACACAGGACACAGAGAGAGGATCACAGATACACACAGGGACACAGAAAGAGAATCACAAATGCACACAGGGACACAGAGTGAGATTCACAGATATACACAGCGACACACAAAGGGAATCACAGATGCACACAGGGAGACAGAGAGAATCACAGGGCACAGAGAATCACAGATACACTCATGGTCACAGTGAGAGAATCACAGATGCACATAGAGACACAGAGAGAGTCACAGATACACACAGGGACACAGAGAGAGAATCACAAATACACACAGGGCCACAGTCAGACAATGAGAGTACACACAGAGACAAAGAGGATTACGAGTAAAAATGAAGGGTTGACAGAAAAAGTAAAAACTAACAGTAATGTTAGTCAATGTCAAATTCTTGTGAACGAAATGAGAGAAATTATGAAGTACTGATTCTGAGTCACAGTAAACGATTGTGAAATAGAATGGAAAATTAACACAGAGATTGTGAAATGCAAACTCGGTTAGACAAAGCAATAGACTGATAAACATGTTCACGTGTACACACAGAGTCATTTACTCAGACACAGAGATGGTGAATGAAAGATACACACAGACAAAGTAGATCAAATAGAGACAAAGGGACAGAGAGAGAATCACAGATACACACAGGGACACAGAGCGTTAATCACAGATACACACTGGGACACACAGACAGAATCGCAGATAGACACAGGGGCACTCGGAGAGAATCACAGATACACACAGGGACACATAGAGAGAATCACATATACACACAGGGAACGCAGAGAGCATCACAGTTGCGCACAAGGACACCGAGAGAAAATCCCAGATACACACAGACACACAGAGAGTGAATCACAGATGCACACAGTGACACAGAGGGAGAATCACAGATACACACAGGGATACAGAGAGAGAATAACAGATACAGAGATGGACAGAGAGTGAATCACAGATACACACATTGATTCACAGAGAGAATCGCAGATGCACGTTGTGGCAAAGATAGAATCATTGAGGGACACAGGTACACAGAGTGAGAATTACAGAAACACACAGAAGTACAGAGAGAGAATCACAGATACACACAGGGACACAGAGGGAGAATCACAGATACACACAGTGAGAGAGAGAGAATCACAGGCCCACTATGGGTTCAAGTGAAGACAAGCATCCCGTAGAGGGCAGTAGCGCGGAGCTGCTGACTGGCTGTTGCGGGAACATTTGCATACGTCCGTGTGCTCACCCTAACTTGAAGGTGTACCTGAGCAAGAGACCCTAGCTGTTCAAGTCAAGTCAAGCATCCAGCAGAGGTCAGTAGAGCGGAGCTGCTGATTGGCTGCTGCGGGGAAAATGAAATGAAAATCGCTTATTGACACAAGTAGGCTTCAAATGAAGTTACTGTGAAAAGCCCCTAGTCGCCACATTCCGGCACCTGTTCGGGGAGGCAGGTATGAGAATTGAACCATGCTGCTGGCCTGCCTTGGTCTGCTTACAAAGCCAGCGATTTAGCCCTGTGCTCACTCACCCTAACTTGAAGGTGCACCTGAGCAGGAGACCCTAGCTGTTAAAGTGAAGACAAGCATCCAGCAAAGGGCAGTACAGCGGAGCTGCTGATGGGCTGTTGCAGGGAAAAGTTGCATATGTCTGTATGCTCACCCTAACTTGAAGGTGGTTTGTGGAGGACCAGTTGTCAAGTGACACTTAAACCCGAAACAGTTCTTCAGTGTTTCCCTCCCTACCCCCTCCTCTAACCAAACAAAAACAACCGCTGTAAAGATCAAGAGGAAGGCTCAAGGGCAGATAGAAATAGAAAGACGTTGAACTGTGACATCACAGCCTGCAGGTAAGGGATTGGCTGGTGACTGGTTAGTAGTTTTTTTTTTATTTTCCCTCAGGTGTTATCGTGCGGGGCGCAGAGGTTGCTGAGTGATAGCTTGCTGAGAAGGGGAGTGAATAACAGGTAAGCTCTTTCTTTCTTTTTCTTTTTTGATCTAGAGGGGATGGCAGGGAAGGTAGTGCAATGTTCCTCCTGCAGAATGTTTGAGGTGAGGGATGCTGTCAGTGTCCCTGCTGATTTCATCTGTGGAAAGTGCACCCATCTCCAGCTCCTCAGAAACCGCGTTAGGGAACTGGAGCTGGATGAACTTCGGATCAATCAGGAGGCAGAGGTGATCATAGATAGAAGATTCAGGAATGTAGTTACTCCGAAGAATAAAGATAGATGGATGACGGTGAGAGGGACTGGGAATAAGCAGTCAGTACAGGGATCCCCTGTGGTTGTTCCCCTTAGTAACAAGTATACCACTTTGGATACTGTTGGGTGGGGGGGGGGGGGGACTTACCAGGGGTAAGCCATGGGGTACAGGTCTCTGGCACAGGGTCTGTCCCTGTTGCTCAGAAGGGAAGGGGGCAAGGAGTAGAGCATTAGTCATTGAAGACTCCATAGTTAGGGGATAGATAGGAGATTCTGTGGGAATGAGAGTGACTCATAGTTGGTGTGTTGCCTCCCAGGTGCCAGGGTGCGTGATGTCTTGGATCGTATTTTCGGGAGCCTTAAGGGGGAGGGGGAGCAGGCCCAAGTCGTGGTCCACATAGGTACCAACGACATAGGTAGGAAAAGGGATAGGGATGTAAGGCAGGAATTCAGGGAGCTAGGGTGGAAACTTAGATCTAGGGCAAACAGAGTTATTATCTCTGGGTTTTTACCCATGCCACGTGATAGCGAGACAAGGAATAGGGAGAGAGAGGAGTTGAACACATGGCTAGAGGGATGGTGCAGGAGGGAGGGTTTCAGATTTCTGGATAATTGGGGTTCATTCTAGGCTCGGTGGGACCTCTACAAACGGGATGGTCTACACCTGGACCAGAGGGATACCAATATCCTGTGGGGGAAATTTGCTAATGCTCTTAGGGAGGGTTTAAACTAGTTCAGCAGGGGCTTGGGAACCTGAATTGTAGCTCCAGTACACAGGAGGTTGAGAGTAGTGAGGTCATGAGTAAGGTTTCAAAGTTGCAGGAGAGTACCGGCAGGCAGGAAGGTGGTTTAAAGTGTGACTTCTTCAATGCCAGGAGCATCCGGAAGAAGGTGGGTTAACTTGCGGCATGGTTTGGTACCTGGGACTTCGATGTTGTGGCCATATCGGAGACATGGACAGAGCAGGGACAACAATGGTTGTTGCAGGTGCCGGGGTTTAGATATATCAGTAAGCTAAGGGAAGGTGGTAAAAGAGGGCGAGGGGTGGTATTGTTAGTCAAGGACAGTATTACGGTGGCAGAAAGAACGTTTGATGAGGATTCGTCTACTGAGGTAGTATGGGCTGAGGTTAGAAACAGGGAAGGAGAGGTCACCCTGTTAGGGGTTTTCTATAGGCCTCCAAAAAGTTCCAGAGATGTAGAGGAAAGGATTGCAAAGATGATTCTGGATAGGAGCGAAAGTAACAGGGTAGTTGTTATGGGGGACTTCAGCTTTCCAAATATTGACTGGAAACCCGACAGTTCCAGTACTTTAGATGGGTCTGTTTTTGTCCCATGTGTACAGGAGGGTTTCCTGACACAGTATGCAGATAGGCCAACGAGAGGCGTGGCCATATTGGATTTGGTACTGGGCAATGAACCAGGAGAGGTGTTAGATTTGGAGGTAGGTGAGCACTTTGGTGATAGTGACCACAATTCGATTATGTTTACTTTAGTGATGGAAAGGGATAGGTATATACCACAGGTCAAGAGTCATATCTGGGGGAAAGGCAATTATGATGTGATGAGGCATGACTTAGGATGCATCGGGTGGAGGGGAAAACTGCAGGGGATGGGCACAATGGAAATGTGGAGCTTGTACAAGGAACAGCAACTGCGTGTCCTTGATAAGTATGTACCTGTCAGGCAGGGAGAAAGTGGTCGAGCAAGGGAACAGTGGTTTACTAAAGCAGTCAAAACACGTGTCAAGAGGGAGAAGGAGGCTTATGTAAAGATGAGACATGAAGATCCAGTTAGGGCGCTCGAGAATTTCAAGTTAGCTAGGAAGGACCAAAAGAGAGAGCGAAGAAGAGCCAGGAGGGGACATGAGAAGTCTTTGGCAGGTAGGATCAAGGATAACCCAAAAGGTTTCTGTAGATATGTCAGGAATAAACAAATGACTAGGGTAAGAGTAGGGCCAGTCAAGGACAGCAGTGGGAAGTTGTGCGTGGAGTCCGAGGAGATAGGAGGGGTGCTAAATGAATATTTTCCATCAGTATTCCCACAGGAAAAAGACAATGTTGTCGAGGAGAATACTGAGATTCAGGATACTAGACTAGAAGGGCTTGAGGTTCATAAGGAGGAGGTGTTAGCAATTCTGGAAAGTGTGAAAATAGATGAGTCCCCTGGGCCGGATGGGATTTATCCTAGGATTCTCTGAGAAACAATGGAGGAGATTGCTGAGCCTTTGGCTTTGATCTTCATGTCATCTTTGTCTACAGGAATAGTGCCAGAAGACTGGAGGATAGCAAATGTTGTCCCCTTGTTCAAGAAGGGGAGTAGAGATAACCCCGGTAACTATAGACCAGTGAGCCTTACTTCTGTTGTGGGCAAAATCTTGGAAAGGTTTATAAGAGATAGAATGTATAATCATTTGGAAAGGAATAATTTGATTAGAGATAGTCAACGCGTTTTTGTGAAGGGTAGGGCGTGCCTCACAAACCTTATTGAGTTCTTTGAGAAGGAGACTAAACAGGTGGATGAGGGTAAAGCAGTTGATGTGGTGTATATGGATTTCAGTCAAGCGTTTGATAAGGTTCCCCACGGTAGGCTACTGCAGAAAATACGGAGGCATGGGATTCAGGGTGATTTAGCAGTTTGGATCAGAAATTGGCTAGCTGGAAGAAGACAAAGGGTGGTGGTTGATGGGAAATGTTCAGACTGGAGCCCAGTTACTAGTGGTGTACCACAAGGATCTGTTTTGGGGCCACTGCTGTTAGTCATTTTTATAAATGACCTGGAGGAGGGCGTAGAAGGATGGGTGAGTAAATTTGCAGATGACACTAAAGTCGGTGGAGTTGTGGACAGTACGGAAGGATGTTACAAGTTACAGAGGGACATAGATAAGTTGCAGCGCTGGGCTGAGAGGTGGCAACTGGAGTTTAATGCAGAAAAGTGTGAGGTGATTCATTTTGGAAGGAATAACAGGAAGACAGAGTACTGGGCTAATGCTAAGATTCTTGGTAGTGTGGATGAGCAGAGAGATCTCGGTGTACATGTACATAGATCCCTGAAAGTTGCCACCCAGGTTGAGAGGGTTGTTAAGAAGGCGTATGGTGTGTTAGCTTTTATTGGTAGAGGGATTGAGTTTCAGAGCCATGAGGTCATGTTTGCAGCTGTACAAAACTCTGGTGCGGCCGCATTTGGAGTATTGCGTGCAATTCTGGTCGCCGTATTATAGGAAGGATGTGGAAGCATTGGAAAGGGTGCAGAGGAGATTCACCAGAATGTTGCCTGGTATGGAGGGAAGGTCTGATGAGGAAAGGCTGAGGGACTTGCGGCTATTTTCATTGGAGAGAAGAAGGTTAAGAGGTGACTTAATTTGAGGCATACAAGATGATCAGAGGAATGGATAGAGTGGACAGTGAAAGCCTTTTTCCTCGGATGGTGATGTCTAGCATGAGGATACACCGCTTTAAATTGAGGGGAGATAGATATAAGACAGATGTCAGAGGTAGGTTCTTTACTCAGAGAGTAGTAAGGGCGTGGAATGCCCTGCCGGCAACAGTAGTGGACTCGCCAACACTAAGGGCATTCAAATGGTCATTGGAAAGACATATGGATGATAAGGGAATAGTGTAGATGGGCTTTAGAGTGGTTTCACAGGTCGGCGCAACATCGAGGACCAAAGGGCCTGTACTGCACTGTAATGTTCTGTGTTCTATGTTCTATGGTGCAAAGATTGAATCATAGATACACACAGGGACACACACACACATTATCACAGATACGCTCAGGGACAGAGAGGGGGAATCACACATACACCGAGGGCACAGTGAGTGAATCACAGATGCACACAGGGACACACTGGGACAATAACAGATACAAAATGGGACACAGAATGAAACTAACAGATACACTTTGCTGTAAAGAGAAAATCTCTGATCAACACAGGTACACAAAGAGCAAATCACAGATACACACAGGGACACAGAGAAAGAGTGTCACAGATACGCTTTGGTGCAAAGTGAGAACCACAGATACACAAAGGGACTCCGAAAGAATCACAGATGCATATAGGGACAGAGAGCATCACAAGTAAAAAGGAAAGGTTTACGGAGGGAGTCAAGTCTAACGGTAATAATAGGCGATGTCAACATTTTTCAACGAAATGGGAGAAATTCAGAAATGCAGATAATAGGGATGAAATGATCTGGAGATACACAGAGGGAAAAACCCATTCCGAGGCACAGTAAACGATCGTGAAAGGGCATGATAAATAAACACAGAGATTGTGAAATGGAATCTCGGAAAGAGAAAATAATAGACTGATAAACATGTTCACAGGTACACACAGGGACACAGAGAGAGAATCACAAATACACACAGGGACACAGAGAGAGAATCACTGATACACACATGGACATAGAGAGAGAATCACAGATACACACAGGGACACAGAGAGAGAATCACAGATATACACGGGGACACAGAGAGAGAATCACAGTGCACACAGGGACACAGAGAGAGGATCACAGATACACACTGGGACACAGAGAGAGAATCACAGATACACACTGGGACACAGAGAGAGAATCACAGATACACACAGGGACACAGAGAGAGTATCACAGATACACACAGGACACTGATTAAGTATCACAAATGCACTCAAGGGCAGAGAGAATCACAGATCCACACAGGAACACAGAGAGAGAATGGAAGCTACATAGAGGGGCAGAGAGCGAGTCACAGATACACACAACACACAGAGAGAATCACAAATACACACAGGGACCCAGTGAGACAATCAGACATACACACAGAGACAGAGAGGATCATGAGTAAAAATGAAAGGTTTACAGAGAAAGTAAGAACTAACAGTAAAGTTAGACAATGTCAAATTCCTGTGAACGAAATGAGAGAAATTAAGAAGTGCAGATAATAGGGATGAAATAATCATAGAGATACACAGAGGGAGAAACCAATTCTGAGTCACAGTAAACGATTGTGAAATAGAATGGAAAATAAACACAGAGATTGTGAAATGCAAACTCGGCTAAAAAAAACAATAGACTGATTAATATGTTCAGATGTACACACAGAGTCATTTACACAGACACGGAGAGAGTGAATCAGAGATGCACACAGACAAAGTAGATCAAAAATAGACAAAGGGACACAGAGGGAGAACCACAGATACACACAGGTACACAGAGAGAGAATCACAGATCCATACATGGACACAGAGAGAGAATCACAGATACACAGATGGACAGAGAGTGAGAATCACAGATAACACAGGGATAGAGAGAGTATCACAGATACATACAGGGACACAGGGACTGAATCACAGCCGCACACAGGGACAGAGAGAGAGAATCACAGATACACACAAGGACACAGAGACAGGATCACAGATACACACAGGGACAGAGAGAGATTCACAAATACACACAGGGACACAGAGACAGAATCACAGATACACACAGGGAAACAGAGACAGAATCACAGATATACACAGGGACACAGAGAGAGACTCACAGATACACACAGGGACACAGAGACAGAATCACAGATACACACAGGGACACAGAGACAGATTCACAGATACACACAGGGACACAGAGACAGAATCACAGATACACACAGGGACACTGAGACAGAATCACAGATATACACAGGGACACAGAGAGAGATTCACAGATACACACAGGACACAGACTCAGTATCACAAATACACTCAAGGACAGAGGGAATCACAGATACACACAGGGGCACAGATTAAGTATCACAAATACACTCAAGGACAGAGAGAATCACAGATCCAAACAGGAACACCGAGAGAGAATGGCAACTACAGAGAGGTGCAGAGAGCGAGTGACAGATACACACAACAACACACAGAGAGAACCATAAATACACACAGGGACCCAGTGAGACAATCAGAGATACACACAGAGACAGAGAAGATCATGAGTAAAAATGAAAGGCTTTTTGAGAAAGTAAGAACTAACAGTAAAGTTAGACAATGTCAAATTCTTGTGAACGAAATGAGAGAAATTAAGAAGTGCAGATAATAGGGATGAAATAATCATCGAGATACACAGAGGGAGAAACCCATTCTGAGTCACAGTAAACGATTGTGAAATACAATGGAAAATAAACACAGTTGTGAAATGCAATCTCTGCGAGAAAAAACAATAGACTGATTAACATGTTCAGATGTACACACAGAGTCATTTACACAGACACGGAGAGAGTGAATCAAAGACACACACAGACAAAGTGGATCAAATATAGACACAGGGACGCAGAGAGAAAATCACAGTCACAAAGGGACTGAGAGAGAGAATCACAGATAACACAGGGACAGAGAGAGTATCACAGATCCATACAGGGACCAGAAAGAGAATCACACATACACACAGGGACACAGAGAAAGAATCACAGACACACACGGGGACACACAGAGAGAATCACACATACACACAGGGACACAGAAAGGAAATCACAGATTCACACAGGGACACAGAGAGAGAATCGCAGATACACACAGGGACAGAGGGAGAGAATCACAGATACACACAGAGACATATAGAGAGTATCACAGATACACACAGGAACACAGAGAGATTCACAGATACACACAGGGACACCGATAGAGAATCACAGATGCACCCAGGACACAGATTAAGGATCACAATATACACAAGGACAGAGAATCACAGATACACTCAGGGTCACAGAGAGAGAATCACAAATACACTCAAGGACACAGTGGACTGGTCCACATTTAAGAACTCAGCGACCAACTTAAATGAGTGTGCCACCACCGTCATAGACTTCATCAGCAAATGTCTGGATGACTACGTGCGAAGGGAAGCAGTACGTGCGTTGACAACCGGAAACCATGACTCAATCGCGTGATTGACTCCCTACTGAAGGAAAGATCTGAGGCGTTCAAGGCAGACGACCCTGACCTATACAAGAAATCCAGGTTCTACCTCCGCAAAGCCATCCGGAATGCCAAGAGAGACTATCAAACCAAGCTAGAGTCACAGACAGACTCTCGGCGGTTGTGGCAAGGACTAAACAACATAACGGGCTACAAAGCGAAGCCGAACAGTACCTCTGGCAGCAGCGCACCCCTCCCCAATGAACTCAATGCATTCTATGACGGTTCGAGCAGATAACCAACAATCCACTGGCGAGTGCCCCAGCAGCCCATAATTCATCCACACCCACCATCACAGCTTCCGAAGTCAGATTGGCCTTCCTGAAAGTGAACCCTCGGAAGGCGAGGGGCCCAGACGGGATCCCTGAGAGTGCACTCAGAGCCTGCGCGGACCAGCTGGCAGAGGTATTCATGGACATCTTTAACCTGTCCCTACTCCACTCCGAGATCGCCACCTGCTTCAAGAAGACCACCATCACACCGGTACCAAAGAAGAACCAGGCAACGTGCCTCAATGACGACCGACCAGTGGCCCTGACTCCAGTCATAACGAAGTGCTTCGAGAGGTTGATCATGAAGCACATCACCTCCATACTCCCAGAATGCCTTGATCCACTGCAATTCGCATACCGCTGCAACCGGTCCACATCAGACACCATTTCCCTGGCCCTACACTCATCCCTAGAGCATCTCGAAAACAAGGACTCCTACATTTGATTCCTATTTATTGACTGCAGCTCCGCCTCCAACACCATAATCCCAGCCAAGCTCATATCAAAGCTCCAAAACCTAGGACTTGGCTGCCCACTCTGCAACTGGCTCCTCGATTTTCTGACCAACAGACCACAATCAGTAAGAATGAACAACAACACCTCCTCCACAATAGTCCTCAACACCTGCGCCCCGCAAGGCTGCGTACTTAGCCCCCTACTCTACTCCCTGGACACACACGACTGCATGGCAAAACTTGGTTCCAACTGCATCTCCAAGTTTGCTGACGATATGACCATAGTGGGCCGGATCTCGAATAACGATGAATCCGAATACAGGAGAGACATAGTGAACCTAGTGGAGTGGTGTAGCGACAACAATCTCTCCCTCAATGCCAGCAAAACTAAAGAGCTGGTAATTGACTTCAGGAAGCAAAGTACTGTACACACCCCTGTCAGTATCAATGGGGCCGAGGTGGAGATGGTTAGCAGTTTCAAATTCCTAGGAGTGCACATCTCCAAAAATCTGTCCTGGTCCACCCACGTCGACTCTACCATCAAGAAAGCACAACAGCGCCTATACTTCCTCAGGAAAACAAGGAAATTCGGCATGTCCACATTAACTCTTTCCAACTTTTACAGACGCACCATAGAAAGCATCCTATCAGGCTGCATCACAGCCTGGTATGGCAACTGCTCGGCCCAGGACCGCAAGAAACATCAGAGAGTCGTGAACACCACCCAGTCCATCACATGAACCTGCCTCCCATCCATTGACTCCATCTACACCTCCCGCTGCCTGGGGAAAGCAGGCAGTATAATCAAAGATCCCTTCCACCCGGCTTACTCACTCTTCCAACTTCTTCCATTGGGCAGGAGATACATAAATCTGAGAACACGCACAAACAGACTCAAAAACAGCTTCATCCCCACTGCCACCATTCACCTAAGTTACCCTCTTATGGACTGACTTCATTAACACTACACCCTGTATGCTTCATCCAATGCCAGTGCTTATGTCGTTACATTGTGTACCTTATGTTGCCCTATTACGTATTTTCTTTTTTCCCTTTTCTTCTGATGTCCTTTATGATCTGTTGAGGTGCACGCAGAAAAATACTTTTCACTGTCCCTCGGTACACGTGACAATAAACAAATCCAATCCAATCCAGAGGGAGTATCACAGTTACACAGAGGGACACACAGAGAGAGAATAACAGATACTGAGAGGGACAGGGAGAGAATCACAGATCTATATTGTATAGACACAGAGGTATATTAACAGTTACACACAAGGACGCAGAAAGAAAATCACAGTCACAAAGGGACAGAGAGAGAGTATCACAGATGCACACAGGGAGATAGGGAGAGAATCACAGATACTCAGAGGGACACAGGGAGAAGTACAGATACACTCAGGGACAGAGAGGGGGAATCACACATACACCGAGGGCACAGTGAGTGAATCACAGATACACACAGGGACACAGAGAAAGAGTGTCACAGATACGCTTTGGTGCAAAGTGAGAATCACAGATACACACAGGGACTGCAAAAGAATCACAGATACATATAAGGACAGAGAGCATCACGAGTAAAAAGGAAAGGTTTACGGAGGGAGTCAAGTCTAACAGTAATAATAGGCGACGACAACATTTTTCAACGAAATGGGAGAAATTCAGAAATGCAGATAATAGGGATGAAATGATCTGGAGATACACAGAGGGAAAAACCCATTCCGAGGCAGAGTAAACGATCGTGAAAGGGCATGATAAATAAACACAGAGATTGTGAAATGGAACCTCGGAAAGAGAAAATAATAGACTGATAAACATGTTCACAGGTACACACAGGGACACAGAGAGAGAATCACAAATACACACAGGGACACAGAGAGAGAATCACTGATACACACATGGACATAGAGAGAATCACAGGTACACACAGGGTCACAGAGAGAGAATCACAAATACACACGGGGACACAGAGGGAGAATCACAGATACACACAGGGACACTGAGACAGAATCACAGATACACACAGGGACAGAGGGAGAGAATCACAGATACACACAGAGACACAGAGAGAGTATCACAGATACACACAGGAACACAGAGAGAGAATGGCAGCCAGAGAGAGGGGCAGAGAGAGAGTGACAAATACACACAACAACACACAGAGAGAATCACAAATACACACAGGGACACAGTGAGACAATCAGAGATACACACAGAGACAGAGAGGATCATGAGTAAAAATGAAAGGTTTACAGAGAAAGTAAGAAATAACAGTAGAGTTAGACGATGCCAAATTTGTGTGAACGAAATGAGAGAAATTAAGAAGTGCAGATAATAGGTATGAAATAATCATCGTGATACACAGAGGGAGAAACCCATTCTGAGTCACAGTAAACGATTGTGAAATAGAATGGAAAATGAACACAGAGATTGTGAAATGCAAACTCGGCTCGACAAAACAATAGAATGATTAACATGTTCAGATGCACACACAAGTCATTTACACAGACACGGAGAGAGTAAATCACAGATACACACAGACAAAGTAGATCAAATATAGACACAGGGACACAGAGGGAGAATCACAGATACACACAGGGACGCAGAGAGAGTATCACAGATAACACAGGGATAGAGAGAGCATGACAGATACACACAGGGACAGAGAGAGAATCACAGATCCACACAGAGACACAGCGAGAGAATCACAGATACACACAGGGACACAGAGGGAGAATCACAGATACACACAGGGACACAGAGGGAGAATCACAGATCCACACAGAGACACAGAGGGAGAATCACAGATCCACACAGGGACGCAGAGAGAGAATCACAGATAACACAGGGATAGAGAGAGAATCACAGATACACACAGGGACAGACAGGGAATCACAGATCCATACAGGGACACAGAAAGAGAATCACAGATACATACAGGAACACGGGGACTGAATCACAGCCGCACACAAGGACACAGAGAGAGATTCAAAGTTCCACACAGGGACACAGAGAGAATCACAGGGACACACAGGGACACCCGAGAGAGAATCACAGAGACACACAGGGACACAGAGAGAGAATCACAGATACACACAGGGACACAGAGAGAGTACCACAGATGCACACAGGGTCACAGAGAGAGAATCACATATACACACAGGGACAGAGAGAGAATCACAGAATACACAGGGACAGAGAGAGAATCACAGATCCATACAGGGACACAGAGAGAGATTCACAGATACACACTGGGACACAGAGAGAGATTCACAGATACACACAGGGACACAGAGAGAATCACAGATACACACAGGGACACCGATAGAGAATCACAGATGCACACAGGACACAGATTAAGGATCACAATATACACAAGGACACAAAGAATCACAGATACACTCAGGGTCACAGAGAGAGAATCACAAATACACTCAAGGACACAGTGGACTGGTCCACATTTAAGAACTCAGCGACCAACTTAAATGAGTGTGCCACCACCGTCATAGACTTCATCAGCAAATGTCTGGATGACTACGTGCGAAGGGAAGCAGTACGTGCGTTGACAACCGGAAACCATGACTCAATCGCGTGATTGACTCCCTACTGAAGGAAAGATCTGAGGCGTTCAAGGCAGACGACCCTGACCTATACAAGAAATCCAGGTTCTACCTCCGCAAAGCCATCCGGAATGCCAAGAGAGACTATCAAACCAAGCTAGAGTCACAGACAGACTCTCGGCGGTTGTGGCAAGGACTAAACAACATAACGGGCTACAAAGCGAAGCCGAACAGTACCTCTGGCAGCAGCGCACCCCTCCCCAATGAACTCAATGCATTCTATGACGGTTCGAGCAGATAACCAACAATCCACTGGCGAGTGCCCCAGCAGCCCATAATTCATCCACACCCACCATCTCAGCTTCCGAAGTCAGATTGGCCTTCCTGAAAGTGAACCCTCGGAAGGCGAGGGGCCCAGACGGGATCCCTGAGAGTGCACTCAGAGCCTGCGCGGACCAGCTGGCAGAGGTATTCATGGACATCTTTAACCTGTCCCTACTCCACTCCGAGATCGCCACCTGCTTCAAGAAGACCACCATCACACCGGTACCAAAGAAGAACCAGGCAACGTGCCTCAATGACGACCGACCAGTGGCCCTGACTCCAGTCATAACGAAGTGCTTCGAGAGGTTGATCATGAAGCACATCACCTCCATACTCCCAGAATGCCTTGATCCACTGCAATTCGCATACCGCTGCAACCGGTCCACATCAGACACCATTTCCCTGGCCCTACACTCATCCCTAGAGCATCTCGAAAACAAGGACTCCTACATTTGACTCCTATTTATTGACTGCAGCTCCGCCTCCAACACCATAATCCCAGCCAAGCTCATATCAAAGCTCCAAAACCTAGGACTTGGCTGCCCACTCTGCAACTGGATCCTCGATTTTCTGACCAACAGACCACAATCAGTAAGAATGAACAACAACACCTCCTCCACAATAGTCCTCAACACCTGCGCCCCGCAAGGCTGCGTACTTAGCCCCCTACTCTACTCCCTGGACACACACGACTGCATGGCAAAACTTGGTTCCAACTGCATCTCCAAGTTTGCTGACGATATGACCATAGTGGGCCGGATCTCGAATAACGATGAATCCGAATACAGGAGAGACATAGTGAACCTAGTGGAGTGGTGTAGCGACAACAATCTCTCCCTCAATGCCAGCAAAACTAAAGAGCTGGTAATTGACTTCAGGAAGCAAAGTACTGTACACACCCCTGTCAGTATCAACGGGGCCGAGGTGGAGATGGTTAGCAGTTTCAAATTCCTAGGAGTGCACATCTCCAAAAATCTGTCCTGGTCCACCCACTTCGACTCTACCATCAAGAAAGCACAACAGCGCCTATACTTCCTCAGGAAAACAAGGAAATTCGGCATGTCCACATTGACTCTTTCCAACTTTTACAGACGCACCATAGAAAGCATCCTATCAGGCTGCATCACAGCCTGGTATGGCAACTGCTCGGCCCAGGACCGCAAGAAACTTCAGAGAGTCGTGAACACCACCCAGTCCATCACATGAACTTGCCTCCCATCCATTGACTCCATCTACATCTCCCGCTGCCTGGGGAAAGCGGGCAGTATAATCAAAGATCCCTTCCACCCGGCTTACTCACTCTTCCAACTTCTTCCATCGGGCAGGAGATACAGAAATCTGAGAACACACACAAACAGACTCAAAAACAGCTTCATCCCCACTGCCACCATTCACCTAAGTTACCCTCTTATGGACTGACTTTATTAACACAACACCCTGTATGCTTCATCCGATGCCAGTGCTTATGTTGTTACATTGTGTACCTTATGTTGCCCTATTACGTATTTTCTTTTTTCCCTTTTCTTCTGATGTCCTTTATGATCTGTTGAGGTGCTCGCAGAAAAATACTTTTCACTGTCCCTCGGTACACGTGACAATAAACAAATCCAATCCAATCCAGAGGGAGTATCACAGTTACACAGAGGGACACACAGAGAGAGAATAACAGATACTGAGAGGGACAGGGAGAGAATCACAGATCTATATTGTATAGACACAGAGGTATATTCACAGTTACACACAAGGACGCAGAAAGAAAATCACAGTCACAAAGGGACAGAGAGAGAGTATCACAGATGCACACAGGGAGATAGGGAGAGAATCACAGATACTCAGAGGGACACAGGGAGAGTATCACAGATACACACAGGAACACAGAGAGAGAATGGCAGCTACAGAGAGGGGCAGAGAGAGAGTGACAGATACACACAACAACACACAGAGAGAATCACAAATACACACAGGGACACAGTGAGACAATCAGAGATACACACAGAGACAGAGAGGATCATGAGTAAAAATGAAAGGTTTACAGAAAAAGTAAGAAATAACAGTAAAGTTAGACAATGCCAAATTCGTGTGAACGAAATGAGAGAAATTAAGAAGTGCAGATAATAGGGATGAAATAATCATCGTGATACACAGAGGGAGAAACCCATTCTGAGTCACAGTAAACGATTGTGAAATAGAATGGAAAATGAACACAGAGATTGTGAAATGCAAACTCGGCTCGACAAAACAATAGACTGATTAACATGTTCAGATGCACACACAAGTCATTTACACAGACACGGAGAGAGTAAATCACAGATACACACAGACAAAGTAGATCAAATATAGACACAGGGACACAGAGGGAGAATCACAGATACACACAGGGACGCAGAGAGAGTATCACAGATAACACAGGGATAGAGAGAGAATCACAGATACACACAGGGACAGAGAGGGAATCACAGATCCACACAGAGACACAGCGAGAGAATCACAGATACACACAGGGACACAGAGGGAGAATCACAGATACACACAGGGACACAGAGGGAGAATCACAGATCCACACAGAGACACAGAGGGAGAATCACAGATCCACACAGGGACGCAGAGAGAGAATCACAGATAACACAGGGATACAGAGAGAATCACAGATACACACAGGGACAGAGAGGGAATCACAGATCCATACAGGGACACAGAAAGAGAACCACAGAGACACACAGGGACACAGAGAGAGAATCACAGATACACACAGGTACACAGAGAGAGAATAACAGATACACACAGGGACACAGAGAGAGTACCACAGATGCACACAGTGTCACAGAGAGAATCACAGATACACACAGGGACAGAGAGAGAATCACAGAATACACAGGGACACAGAGACAGAATCACAGATATACACAGGGACACACAGAGAGATTCACAAATACACACTGGGACACAGAGAGAGTATCACAGATACACACAGGACACAGATTAAGTATCACAAATACACTCAAGGACAGAGAGAATCACAGATCCACAGAGGAACACAGAGAGAGAATGGCAGCTACAGAGAGGGGCAGAGAGTGAGTCACAGATACACACAACAACACACAGAGAGAATCTCAAATACACACAGGACACAGTGAGAAAATCAGAGATACACACAGAGACAGAGAGGATCATGAGTAAAATTGAAAGGCTTTTCGAGAAAGTAAGAACTAACAGTAAAGTTAGACACTGTCAAATTCTTGTGAACGAAATGAGAGAAATTAAGAAGTGCAGATAATAGGGATGAAATAATCATAGAGATACACAGAGGGAGAAACCCATTCTGAGTCACAGTAAACGATTGTGAAATAGAATGGAAAATAAACACAGAGGTTGTGAAATTCAATCACGGCTAGACAAAACAATAGACTGATTAACATGTTCACGTGTACACACAGAGTCATTTACACAGACACGGAGAGAGTGAATCACAGATACACACAGACAAAGTGGATCAAATATAGACACAGGGACGCAGAGAGAAAATCACAGTCACAATGTGACTGAGAGAGAGAATCACAGATCCTTCAGGGACACACAGATAAAATCACATATACACACAGGGACAGAGGGTGAGAATCACAGATACACACAGGGACACCGATAGAGAATCACAGATGCACACAGGACACAGATTAAGGATCACAATATACACAAGGACACAGAGAGAATCACAAATACACTCAAGGACACAGTGGACTGGTCCATATTTAAGAACTCAGCGACCAACTTAAATGAGCATTCCACCACCGTCACAGACTTCATCAGAAAATGTCTGGACGACTGCGTGCCAAAGAAAGCAGTACGTGCGTTCCCCAACCGGAAACCATGGCTCAATCGCGTGATTGACTCCCTACTGAAGGACAGGTCTGAGGCGTTCAAGGCAGACGACCCTGACCTATACCAGAAATCCAGGTTAGACCTCCGCAAAGCCATCCGGAATGCCAAGAGAGAATATCAAACCAAGCTAGAGTCACAGACAGACTCTCGGCGGTTGTGGCAATGACTAAACAACATAACGGGCTACAAAGAGAAGCCGAACAGTACCTCTGGCAGCAGCGCACCCCTCACCGATGAACTCAATGCATTCTATGCTCGGTTCGAGCAGGTAACCAACAATCCGCTGGCGAGTGCCCCAGCAGCCCATAATTCATCCACACCCACCATCACAGCTTCCGAAATTAGATTGGCCTTCCTGAAAGTGAACCCTCGGAAGGTGACGGGCCCAGACGGGATCCCTGGTCGAGCACTCAGAGCCTGCGTGAACCAGCTGGCAGAGGTTTTCACGGACATCTTTAACCTGTCCCTACCCCTCGCCGAGGTCCCCACCTGCTTCAAGAAGACCACCATCACGCCGGTACCAAAGAAGAACCAGGCAACGTGCCTCAATGACTACCGACCAGTGGCCCTGACTTCAGTCGTAATGAAGTGCTTCGAGAGGTTGATCATGAAGCACATCACCTCCATACTCCCAGAACGCCTTGATCCACTGTAATTGGCATACCGCTGCAACCGGTCCACATCAGACACCATTTCCCTGGCTCTACACTCATCCCTAGAGCATCTCAAAAACAAGGACTCCTACATTAGACTCCCATTTATTGACTACAGCTCCGCCTTCAACACCATAATCCCAGCCAAGCTCAAATCAAAGCTCCAAAACCTAGGACTTGGCTCCCCACTCTGCAACTGGATCCTCGATTTTCTGACCAACAGACCACAATCAGTAAGAATGAACAACAACACCTCCTCCACAATAGTCCTCAAAACCGGCGCCCCGCAAGGCTGCGTACTTAGCCCCCTACTCTACTCCCTGTACACACACGACTGCATGGCAAAACTTGGTTCCAACTCCATCTACAAGTTTGCTGACGATACGACCATAGTGGGCCGGATCTCGAATAATGATGAACCGAATACAGGAGGGAGATAGAGAACCTAGTGGAGTGGTGCATCGACAACAATCTCTCCCTCAATGCCAGCAAAACTAAAGAGCTGGTAATTGACTTCAGGAAGCAAAGTACTGTACACACCCCTGTCAGCATCAACGGGGCCGAGGTGGAGATGGTTAGCAGTTTCAAATTCCTAGCGGTGCACATTTCCAAAAATCTGTCCTGGTCCACCCACGTCGACGCTACCACCAAGAAAGCACAACAGCGCCTATACTTCCTCAGGAAACTAAGGAAATACGGCATGTCCACATTGACTCTTACCAACGTTTACAGATGCACCATAGAAAGCGTCCTATCAGGCTGCATCACAGCCTGGTATGGCAACTGCTCGACCCAGGACCGCAAGAAACTTCAGAGAGTCGTGAACACCGCCTAGTCCATCACACAAATCTGCCTCCCATCCATTGACTCCATCTACACCTCCCGCTGCCTGGGGAAAGCGGGCAGTATAATCAAAGATCCCTCCCACCCGGCTTACTCACTCTTCCAACTTCTTCCATCGGGCAGGAGATACAGAAGTCTGAGAACACGCACGAACAGACTCAAAAACAGCTTCATCCCCACTGCCACCAGACTCCTAAATGACCCTCTTATGGACTGACTTCATTAACACTACACCCTGTATGCTTCATCCGATGCCAGTGCTTCTGTCGTTACATTGTGTACCTTATGTTGCCCTATTACGTATTTTCTTTTTTCCCTTTTCTTCTGATGTCCTTTATGATCTGTTGAGGTGCTCGCAGAAAAATACTTTTCACTGTCCCTCGGTACACGTGACAATAAACAAATCCAATCCAATCCAGAGGGAGTATCACAGTTACACAGAGGGACACACAGAGAGAGAATAACAGATACTGAGAGGGACAGGGAGAGAATCACAGATCTATATTGTATAGACACAGAGGTATATTCACAGTTACACACAGGGACGCAGAAAGAAAATCACAGTCACAAAGGGACAGAGAGAGAGTATCACAGATGCACACAGGGAGATAGGGAGAGAATCACAGATACTCAAAGGGACACAGGGAGAAGTACAGATACACTCAGGGACAGAGAGGGGGAATCACACATACACCGAGGGCACAGTGAGTGAATCACAGATACACACAGGGACACACTGGTACAATAACTGATACAAAAAGGGACACAGAATCAAAATCTCAGATACACTTTGATGTAAAGAAAAAATCTCTGAAAAGCACAGGAACACAAAGAGCAAATCACAGATACACACAGGGACACAGAGAAAGAGTGTCACAGATACGCTTTGGTGCAAAGTGAGAATCACAGATACACACAGGGACTGCAAAAGAATCACAGATATATATAAGGACAGAGAGCATCACGAGTAAAACGGAAAGGATTACGGAGGGAGTCAAGTCTAACAGTAATAATAGGCGACAACATTTTTCAACGAAATGGGAGAATTTCAGAAATGCAGATAATAGGGATGAAATGATCTGGAGATACACAGAGGCAGAAACCCATCCCTAGGCACAGTAAACGATCGTGAAAGGGCATGATAAATAAACACAGAGATTGTGAAATGGAATCTCAGAAAGAGAAAACAATCGACTGATAAACATGTTCACAGGTACACACAGGGACACAGAGAGAGAATCACAAATACACACGGGGAGACAGAGAGAGAATCACTGATACACACAGGGACACAGAGAGAGAATCACAGATACACACAGGGACACAGAGAGAGAATCACAGATACACACAGGGTCACAGAGAGAGAATCACAGATACACACAGGGACACAGAGAGAGAATCACAGATACACACAGGGACACAGAGAGAGAATCACAAATACACGGGGACACAGAGAAAGAATCACAGATTAAACACAGGGACACAGAGAGAATCTCAGATACACAGGGTAACAGAGAGAGAATCACATACACACAAGGACACAGAGAGAATCACTGATACACACATGGACGCAGAGAGTGAAGCCCACATACACACAGGGAGACAGTGAGTGAATCAGAAATGTAAGGTAAAGGCAAAGACGCCAGAGTCCCAGATGATCACAGGCTGCTTTCCCTTTGATGAGTTGAGCAGACAGGTGGTGATTAAACCTGAGGATCACTGCACCTCAGGTGAGGGAAAGTTTGTCAAGGCGGGGCCTTCATGAATAACCACAGCCTATTGGGGAATTGGAAAGAACATCCAACTTAGCCCACGTCTCCATTCTACCCCTAACCCAGTAACCCCACTTAACGTTTCAGACACCTAGGGACAATTTTGCATGGGCAACCCACCTAACTTGCAAATCTTTGGACTGTGGGAGGAAACCAGAGCACCCAGAGGTGGCCCAAGCAGACACAAGGAGAAATGAAGAGAGTGCATCACTGATACAAACAGTGACATCGAAACAAACCTGTTGGACTTTAACCTGGTGTTGTAAGACTTCGTACTGTGCTCACCCCAGTCCAACGCCGGCATCTCCACATCATGGATACAAACAGGGGCAGAGAAAGAATCACAGATACACGAAGGGGCACAGAGAGAGAATCACAGGTACACACAGGAACTGAGAATCACAGTTAAACACAGGACACAGATGGAGTGAATCATAGATCCACACAAGGACAGAGAGTGATCATAGTTGCACACAGGGGCAGACAGAGAGAATCACAGATACACACAGGGACACAGAGAGAGTACCAAAGATACACACAGGGACACAGAGAGAGAATCACAGATACACAGGGACACAGAGAGAGATTCAGAGATACACACAGGGACACAGAGAGAGAATCACAGATACACACAGGGACACAGAGAGTGAATCACAGATACACACAGAGCCACAGAGAGAGTATCACAGATACACACAGGGACACAGAGAGAGAATCACAGATCCACACAGGAACACAGAGAGAGAATGGCAGCGACAGAGGAGCAGAGAGCGAGTGACAGATACACACAACAACACACAGAAAGATTCACATATACACACAGGGACACAGAGACAGAATCACAGATATACACAGGGACACAGAGAGACATTCACAGATACACACTGGGACACAGAGAGAGATTCATAGATACACACAGGACACAGAATAAGTATCACAAATACAGTCAAGGACAGAGAGAATCAAAGATCCACACAGGACACAGATTAAGTATCACAAATACACTCAAGGACGGAGGGAATCACAGATCTACATAGGAACACAGAGAGAGAATGGCAGCGACAGAGAGGGGCAGAGAGCGAGTGACAGATACACACAACAACACACAGAGAGAATCACAAATACACACAGGGACCCAGTGAGACAATCAGAGATACACACAGAGACAGAGAGGATCACGAGTAAAAATGAAAGGCTTTTCGAGAAAGTAAGAACTAACAGTAAAGTTAGACAATGTCAAATTCTTGTGAACGAAATGAGAGAAATTAAGAAGTGCAGATAATAGGGATGAAATAACCATAGAGATACACAGAGGGAGAAACCCATTCTGAGTCACAGTAAAGATTGTGAAATACAATGGAAAATAAACACAGAGATTGTGAAATGCAAACTTGGCTAGACAAAACAATAGACTGATTAACATGTTCAGATGACACACAGAGTCATTTACACAGACACGGAGAGTGAATCAAAGACACACAGACAAAGTAGATCAAATATAGTCACAGGGACGCAGAGAGAAAATCACAGTCACAAAGGGACCGAGAGAGAGAATCACAGATACACACAGGGACAGAGAGAGAATCACAGATCCATACAGGGACCAGAAAGAGAATCACAGATAGACACAGGGACACAGAAAGAGAATGACAGATTCACACAGGAATATAAAGAGAGAATCACATATACACACAGGGACAGAGGGAGAGAATCACAGATACACACAGGGACACTGATAGAGATTCACAGATGCACACAGGACACAGATTAAGGATCAAAATATGCACAAGGACACAGAGAATCACAGATACACTCAGGGTCACAGAGAGAGAATCACAAATACACTCAAGGACACAGTGGACTGGTCCATATTTAAGAACTCAGCGACCAACTTAAATGAGTATTCCACCACCGTCACAGACTTCATCAGAAAATGTCTGGACGACTGCGTGCCAAAGAAAGCTGTACGTGCGTTCCCCAACCGGAAACCATGGCTCAGTCGCGTGATTGACTCCCTACTGAAGGACAGGTCTGAGGCGTTCAAGGCAGACGACCCTGACCTATACAAGAAATCCAGGTTAGACCTACGCAAAGCCATCCGGAATGCCAAGAGAGAATATCAAACCAAGTTAGAGTCACAGACAGACTCTCAGCGGTTGTGGCAAGGACTAAACAACATAACAGGCTACAAAGCGAAGCCGAACAGTACCTCTGGCAGCAGCGCACCCCTCCCCGATGAACTCAATGCATTCTTTGCTCGGTTCGAGCAGATAACCAACAATCCGCTGGCGAGTGCCACAGCAGCCCATAATTCATCCACACCCACCATCACAGCTTCCGAAGTCAGATTGGCCTTCCTGAAAGTGAACCCTCGGAAGGCGAGGGGCCCAGACGGGATCCCTGTGAGTGCACTCAGAGCCTGCGCGGACCAGCTGGCAGAGGTATTCACGGACATCTTTAACCTGTCCCTACTCCACTCCGACGTCCCCACCTGCTTCAAGATGACCACCATCATACCGGTACCAAAGAAGAACCAGGCAACGTGCCTCAATGACTACCGACCAGTGGCCCTGACTTCAGTCGTAATGAAGTGCTTCGAGAGGTTGATCATGAAGCACATCACCTCCATACTCCCAGAACGCCTTGATCCACTGTAATTGGCATACCGCTGCAACCGGTCCACATCAGACACCATTTCCCTGGCTCTACACTCATCCCTAGAGCATCTCGAAAACAAGGACTCCTACATTAGACTCCCATTTATTGACTACAGCTCCGCCTTCAACACCATAATCCCAGCCAAGCTCAAATCATAGCTCCAAAACCTAGGACTTGGCTGCCCACTCTGCAACTGGATCCTCGATTTTCTGACCAACAGACCACAATCAGTAAGAATGAACAACAACACCTCCTCCACAATAGCCCTCAACACCGGCGCCCCGCAAGGCTGCGTACTTAGCCCCCTACTCTACTCCCTGTACACACACGACTGCATGGCAAAACTTGGTTCCAACTCCATCTCCAAGTTTGCTGACGATACGACCATAGTGGGCCGGATCTCGAATAACGATGAATCCGAATACAGGAGGGAGATAGAGAACCTAGTGGAGTGGTGCAGCGACAACAATCTCTCCCTCAATGCCAGCAAAACTAAAGAGCTGGTAATTGACTTCAGGAAACAAAGTACTGTACACACCCCTGTCAGCATCAACGGGGCCGAGGTGGAGATGGTTAGAAGTTTCAAATTCCTAGGGGTGCACATCTCCAAAAATCTGTCCTGGTCCACCCACGTCGACGCTACCACCAAGAAAGCACAACAGCACCTATACTTCCTCAGGAAACTAAGGAAATTCGGCATGTCCACATTGACGCTTACCAACTTTTACAGATGCACCACAGAAAGCATCCTATCGGGCTGCATCACAGCCTGGTATGGCAACTGCTCGACCCAGGACCGCAAGAAACCTCAGAGAGTCGTGAACACCGCCCAGTCCATCACACAAACCTGCCTCCCATCCATTGACTCAATCTACACCTCCCGCTGCCTGGGGAAAGCGGGCAGTATAATCAAAGATCCCTCCCACCCGGCTTACTCACTCTTCCAACTTCTTCCATCGGGCAGGAGATACAGAAGTCTGAGAACACGCACAAACAGACTCAAAATCAGCTTAATCCCGAATGCCACCAGACACCTAAGTTACCCTCTTATGGACTGACTTCATTAACACTACACCCGGTATGCTTCATCCGATGCCAGTGCTTATGTAGTTACATTGTTTCTGTTGTGTTGCCCTGTTATGTATTTTCTTTTATTCCCTTTTCTTCTCATGTCCTTTCTGATCTGTTGAGGTGCTCGCAGAAAAATACTTTTCACTGTCCCGCGGTACACGTGACAATAAACAAATCCAATCCAATCCAGAGGGAGTATCACAGTTACACAGAGGGACACACAGATAGAGAATAACAGATACTGAGAGGGACAGAGAGA
Source organism: Scyliorhinus torazame (assembly GCF_047496885.1). NCBI lineage: Eukaryota > Metazoa > Chordata > Chondrichthyes > Carcharhiniformes > Scyliorhinidae > Scyliorhinus > Scyliorhinus torazame. The sequence continues at coordinate 40,945,213 of NC_092710.1, read as the reverse complement.
GAATCACAGATCTATATTGTATAGACACACAGGTAGATTCACAGTGACACACAGGGACACAGGGAGAAAACCACAGTCACAAAGGGACAGAGAAAGAGTATCACAGATGCACACAGGGAGATAGGGAGAGAATCACAGATACTCAGAGGGACACAGGGAGAAGTACAGATACACTCAGGGACAGAGAGGGGGAATCACACATACACCGAGGGCACGGTGAGTGTATCACAGATACACACAGGGACACACTGGGACAATAACAGATACAAAAAGGGACACAGAATCAAAATCTCAGATACACTTTGCTGTAAAGAGAAAATCTATGAAAAGCACAGGAACACAAAGAGTAAATCACAGATACACACAGGGACACAGAGAAAGTGTGTCACAGATACGCTTTGGTGCAAAGTGAGAATCACAGACACACACAGGGACTGCAAAAGAATCACAGATACATATAAGGACAGAGAGCATCACGAGTAAAAAGGAAAGGTTTACGGAGGGAGTCAAGTCTAACAGTAATAATAGGCGACGACAACATTTTTCACCGAAATGGGAGAAATTCAGAAATGCAGATAATAGGGATGAAATGATCTGGAGATACACAGAGGGAAAAACCCATTCCGAGGCACAGTAAACGATCTTGAAAGGGCATGATAAATAAACACAGAGATTGTGAAATGGAATCTCAGAAAGAGAAAACAATAGACTGGTAAACATGTTCACAGGTACACAAAGGGACACAGAGAGAGAATCACAGATACACACAGGGACATAGAGAGAGAATCACAGGTACACACAGGGTCACAGAGAGAGAATCACAAATACACACGGGGACACAGAGGGAGAATCACAGATACACACAGGGACACAGAGAGAGAATCACAGATACACACAGAGACACAGTGAGAGAATCACAGATACACACAGGGTCACAGAGAGAGAATCACAAATACACACGGGGACACAGAGGGAGAATCACAGATACACACAGGGACACAGAGAGAGAATCACAGATACACACAGGGACACAGTGAGAGAATCACAGATACACACAGGGATACAGAGAGAGAATCACAGATACACATGGTAACAGAGAGAGAATCACAGTTACACACAGGGACACAGAGAGAGAATCACAGATACACACAGGGACATAGAGAGAGAATCACAGGTACACACAGGGTCACAGAGAGAGAATCACAAATACACACAGGGACACAGAGGGAGAATCACAGATACACACAGGGACACAGAGAGAGCATCACAGATACACACAGAGACACAGTGAGAGAATCACAGATACACACAGGGTCACAGAGAGAGAATCACAAATACACACGGGGACACAGAGGGAGAATCACAGACACACACAGGGACACAGAGAGAGAATCACAGATACACACAGGGACACAGAGAGAGAATCACAGATACACACAGGGACACAGTGAGAGAATCACAGATGCACACAGGGACACAGAGAGAGAATCACAGATACACATGGTAACAGAGAGAGAATCACAGTTACACACAGGGACACAGAGAGAGAATCACAGATACACATGGTAACAGAGAGAGAATCAAATATACACACAGGGACACAGAGAGAATCTCAGATACACAGAGGTGCAAAGAGAGAATCACAGATACACTCAGGGTAACAGAGAGAGAATCACAGTTACACACAGGGTAACAGAGAATCACATATTCATACATGGACACAGAGAGTGAAGCCCACATACACACAGGGACACAGTGAGTGAATCAGAAATGTATGTACACACATATGTACACACATGTATGTATGTACACACATATACACATGCATGTACACACATATGTACACACAGGGACACAGAGAGTGAAGCCCACATACGCACTGGGAGACAGTGAGTGAATCAGAAATGTATGTACACACATGTACACATGTATGTACACACATATGTACACACAGGGACACAGAGAGTGAAGCCCACATACACACAGGGAGACAGTGAGTGAATCATAAATGTAAGGTAAAGGCAAAGACGCCAGAGTCCCAGATGATCACAGGCTGCTTTCCCTTTGATGAGTTGAGCAGACAGGTGGTGATTAAACCTGAGGAGCCTTCCTGAATAACCACAGCCTTTACCCGACGAAACCATCCAACCCCTAACCCAGTAACCCCACCTAACCTTTTCGACACTTAGCATGGGCAACCCACCTAACTTGCAAATCTTTGGATTGTGGGAGGAAACCAGAGCACCCGGAGGTGGCCCAAGCAGACACAAGGAGAAATGAAGAGAGTACATCACTAATACAAACAGGGGCAGAGAAAGAATCACTGATACACACAGGGACACACAGAGAGAATCACAGATACACACAGGAACAGAGAGTGAACCACAGTGCACCCAGGGACACAGAGAGAGAATCACAGATACACACAGGGACACAGAGAGAATCACAGTTACACACAGGGACAGAGAGAGAGAATCACAGATACACACAGGGACACAGAGAGAGAATCACAGATACACACAGGGACACAGAGAGAGAATCACAGTTACACACAGGACACAGAGAGAGAATCACAGATACACACAGGGACACAGAGAGAGAATCACAGATACACACAGGGACACAGAGAGAGAATCACAGATACACACAGGGACACAGAGAGAGTATCACAGATACACACAGGGACACAGAGAGAGATTCACAGATACACACAGGGACACAGAGAGAGAATCACAGATACACACAGGGACACAGAGAGAGAATCACAGATACACAGGGACACAGAGAGAGATTCACAGATACACACAGGGACACAGAGAGAGAGAATCACAGATACACACAGGGACACAGAGAGTGAATCACAGATACACACAGAGCCACAGAGAGAGTATCACAGATACACACAGGAACACAGAGAGAGAATCACAGATCCACACAGGAACACAGAGAGAGAATGGCAGCGACAGAGAGGAGCAGAGAGCGAGTGACAGATACGCACAACAACACACAGAAAGATTCACAGATACACACAGGGACACAGAGACAGAATCACAGATATACACAGGGACACAGAGAGAGATTCATAGATACACACAGGACACAGAATAAGTATCACAAATACAGTCAAGGACAGAGAGAATCAAAGATCCACACAAGACACAGATTAAGTATCACAAATACACTCAAGGACAGAGGGAATCACAGATCCACATAGGAACACAGAGAGAGAATGGCAGCGACAGAGAAGGGCAGAGAGCGAGTGACAGATACACACAACAACACACAGAGAGAATCACAAATACACACCTGGACCCAGTGAGACAATCAGAGATACACATAGAGTCAGAGAGGATCACGAGTAAAAATGAAAGGCTTTTCGAGAAAGTAAGAACTAACAGTAAAGTTAGACAATGTCAAATTCTTGTGAACGAAATGAGAGAAATTAAGAAGTGCAGATAATAGGGATGAAATAATCATTGAGATACACAGAGGGAGAACCCCATTCTGAGTCACAGTAAAGATTGTGAAATACAATGGAAAATAAACACAGAGATTGTGAAATGCAAACTTGGCTAGACAAAACAATAGACTGATTAACATGTTCAGATGACACACAGAGTCATTTACACAGACACGGAGAGTGAATCAAAGACACACAGACAAAGTAGATCAAATATAGACACAGGGACGCAGAGAGAAAATCACAGTCACAAAGGGACCGAGAGAGAGAATCACAGATACACACAGGGACAGAGAGAGAATCACAGATCCATACAGGGACCAGAAAGAGAATCACAGATAGACACAGGGACACAGAAAGAGAATCACAGATTCACACAGGAATATAAAGAGAGAATCACATATACACACAGGGACAGAGGGAGAGAATCACAGATACAGACAGGGACACCGATAGAGAATCACAGATGCACACAGGACACAGATTAAGGATCACAATATGCACAAGGACACAGAGAATCACAGATACACTCAGGGTCACAGAGAGAGAATCACAAATACACTCAAGGACACAGTGGACTGGTCCATATTTAAGAACTCAGCGACCAACTTAAATGAGTATTCCACCACCGTCACAGACTTCATCAGAAAATGTCTGGACGACTGCGTGCCAAAGAAAGCAGTACGTGCGTTCCCCAACCGGAAACCATGGCTCAGTCGCGTGATTGACTCCCTACTGAAGGACAGGTCTGAGGCGTTCAAGGCAGACGACCCTGACCTATACAAGAAATCCAGGTTAGACCTACGCAAAGCCATCCGGAATGCCAAGAGAGAATATCAAACCAAGTTAGAGTCACAGACAGACTCTCAGCGGTTGTGGCAAGGACTAAACAACATAACAGGCTACAAAGCGAAGCCGAACAGTATCGCTGGCAGCAGCGCACCCCTACCCGATGAACTCAATGCATTCTTTGCTCGGTTCGAGCAGATAACCAACAATCCGCTGGCGAGTGCCACAGCAGCCCATAATTCATCCACACCCACCATCACAGCTTCCGAAGTCAGATTGGCCTTCCTGAAAGTGAACCCTCGGAAGGCGAGGGGCCCAGACGGGATCCCTGAGAGTGCACTCAGAGCCTGCGTGGACCAGCTGGCAGAGGTATTCACGGACATCTTTAACCTGTCCCTACACCACTCCGACGTCCCCACCTGCTTCAAGATGACCACCATCATACCGGTACCAAAGAAGAACCAGGCAACGTGCCTCAATGACTACCGACCAGTGACCCTGACTTCAGTCGTAATGAAGTGCTTCGAGAGGTTGATCATGAAGCACATCACCTCCATACTCCCGGAGCGCCTTGATCCACTGTAATTGGCATACCGCTGCAACCGGTCCACATCAGACACCATTTCCCTGGCCCTACACTCATCCCTAGAGCATCTCAAAAACAAGGACTCCTACCTTAGACTCCTATTTATTGACTACAGCTCCGCCTTCAACACCATAATCCCAGCCAAGCTCATATCAAAGCTCCAAAACCTAGGACTTGGCTCCCCACTCTGCAACTGGATCCTCGATTTTCTGACCAACAGACCACAATCAGTAAGAATGAACAACAACACTTCCTCCACAATAGTCCTCAACACCGGCGCCCGGCAAGGCTGTGTACTTAGCCCCCTACTCTACTCCCTGTACACACACGACTGCGTGGCAAAACTTGGTTCCAACTCCATCTCCAAGTTTGCTGACGATACGACCATAGTGGGCCGGATCTCGAATAACGATGAATCCGAATACAGGAGGAAGATAGAGAACCTAGTGAAGTGGTGTAGCGACAACAATCTCTCCCTCAATGCCAGCAAAACTAAAGAGCTGGTAATTGACTTCAGGAAGCAAAGTACTGTACACACCCCTGTCAGCATCAACGGGGCCGAGGTGGAGATGGTTAGCAGTTTCAAATTCCTAGGGGTGCACATTTCCAAAAATCTGTCCTGGTCCACCCACGTCGACGCTACCACCAAGAAAGCACAACAGCGCCTATACTTCCTCAGGAAAATAAGGAAATTCGGCATGTCCACATTGACTCTTACCAACGTTTACAGATGCACCATAGAAAGCATCCTATCAGGCTGCATCACAGCCTGGTATGGCAACTGCTCGACCCAGGACCGCAAGAAACTTCAGAGAGTGGTGAACACCGCCCAGTCCATCACACAAACCTGCCTCCCATCCATTGACTACATCTACACCTCCCGCTGCCTGGGGAAAGCGGGCAGTATAATCAAAGATCCCTCCCACCTGACTTACTCACTCTTCCAACTTCTTCCATCGGGCAGGAGATACAGAAGTCTGAGAACACGCACGAACAGACTCAAAAACAGCTTCATCCCCACTGCCACCAGACTGCTAAATGACCCTCTTATGGACTGACTTCATTAACACTACACCCTGTATGCTTCATCCGATGCCAGTGCTTCTGTCGTTACATTGTGTACCTTATGTTGCCCTATTACGTATTTTCTTTTTTCCCTTTTCTTCTGATGTCCTTTATGATCTGTTGAGGTGCTCGCAGAAAAATACTTTTCACTGTCCCTCGGTACACGTGACAATAAACAAATCCAATCCAATCCAGAGGGAGTATCACAGTTACACAGAGGGACACACAGAGAGAGAATAACAGATACTGAGAGCGACAGGGAGAGAATCACAGATCTATATTGTATCGACACAGAGGTATATTCACAGTTACACACAGGGACGCAGAAAGAAAATCACAGTCACAAAGGGACAGAGAGAGAGTATCACAGATGCACACAGGGAGATAGGGAGAGAATCACAGATACTCAGAGGGACACAGGGAGAAGTACAGATACACTCAGGGACAGAGAGGGGGAATCACACATACACCGAGGGCACAGTGAGTGAATCACAGATACACACAGGGACACAAAGAAAGAGTGTCACAGATACACTTTGGTGCAAAGTGAGAATCACAGATACACACAGGGACTGCAAAAGAATCACAGATACATATAAGGACAGAGAGCATCACGAGTAAAAAGGAAAGGTTTACGGAGGGAGTCAAGTCTAACAGTAATAATAGGCGACGACAACATTTTTCAACGAAATGGGAGAAATTCAGAAATGCAGATAATAGGGATGAAATGATCTGGAGATACAGAGGGAAAATCCCATTCCGAGGCACAGTAAACGATCGTGAAAGGGCATGATAAATAAACACAGAGATTGTGAAATGGAATCTCAGAAAGAGAAAACAATAGACTGGTAAACATGATCACAGGTACACACAGGGACACAGAGAGAATCACAGATACACACGGGGACACAGAGGGAGAATCACAGATACACAAAGGGACACTGAGACAGAATCACAGATACACACAGGGACAGAGGGAGAGAATCACAGATACACACAGAGACACAGAGAGAGTATCACAGATACACACAGGAACACAGAGAGAGAATGGCAGCTACAGAGAGGGGCAGAGAGAGAGTGACAGATACACACAACAACACACAGAGAGAATCACAAATACACACAGGGACACAGTGAGACAATCAGAGATACACACAGAGACAGAGAGGATCATGAGTAAAAATGAAAGGTTTACAGAGAAAGTAAGAAATAACAGTAAAGTTAGACGATGCCAAATTCGTGTGAACAAAATGAGAGAAATTAAGAAGTGCAGATAATAGGGATGAAATAATCATCGTGATACACAGAGGGAGAAACCCATTCTGAGTCACAGTAAACGATTGTGAAATAGAATGGAAAATGAACACAGAGATTGTGAAATGCAAACTCGGCTCGACAAAACAATAGACTGATTAACATGTTCAGATGCACACACAAGTCATTTACACAGACACGGAGAGAGTAAATCACAGATACACACAGACAAAGTAGATCAAATATAGACACAGGGACACAGAGGGAGAATCACAGATACACACAGGGACGCAGAGAGAGTATCACAGATAACACAGGGATAGAGAGAGAATCACAGATACACACAGGGACAGAGAGGGAATCACAGATCCACACAGAGACACAGCGAGAGAATCACAGATACACAAAGGGACACAGAGGGAGAATCACAGATACACACAGGGACACAGAGGGAGAATCACAGATCCACACAGAGACACAGAGGGAGAATCACAGATCCACACAGGGACGCAGAGAGAGAATCACAGATAACACAGGGATAGAGAGAGAATCACAGATACACACAGGGACAGAGAGGGAATCACAGATCCATACAGGGACACAGAAAGAGAATCACAGACACACACAGGGACACAGAGAGAGAATCACAGAGACACACAGGGACACAGAGAGAGAATCACAGATACACACAGGTACACAGAGAGAGAATAACAGATACACACAGGGACACAGAGAGAGTATCACAGATACACACAGGGACACAGAGAGAGTACCACAGATGCACACAGGGTCACAGAGAGAGAATCACAGATACACACAGGGACAGAGAGAGAATCACAGAATACACAGGGACACAGAGACAGAATCACAGATATACACAGGGACACAGAGAGAGATTTACAAATACACGCTGGGACACAGAGAGAGTATCACAGATACACACAGGACACAGATTAAGTATCACAAATACACTCAAGGACAGAGAGAATCACAGATCCACAGAGGAACACAGAGAGAGAATGGCAGCTACAGAGAGGGGCAGAGAGTGAGTCACAGATACACACAACAACACACAGAGAGAATCTCAAATACACACAGGACACAGTGAGACAATCAGAGATACACACAGAGACAGAGAGGATCATGAGTAAAATTGAAAGGCTTTTCGAGAAAGTAAGAACTAACAGTAAAGTTAGACACTGTCAAATTCTTGTGAACGAAATGAGAGAAATTAAGAAGTGCAGATAATAGGGATGAAATAATCATAGAGATACACAGTGGGAGAAACCCATTCTGAGTCACAGTAAACGATTGTGAAATAGAATGGAAAATAAACACAGAGATTGTGAAATTCAATCACGGCTAGACAAAACAATAGACTGATTAACATGTTCACGTGTACACACAGAGTCATTTACACAGACACGGAGAGAGTGAATCACAGATACACACAGACAAAGTGGATCAAATATAGACACAGGGACGCAGAGAGAAAATCACAGTCACAATGGGACTGAGAGAGAGAATCATAGGTCCTTCAGGGACACACAGATAAAATCACATATACACACAGGGACAGAGGGTGAGAATCACAGATACACACAGGGACACCGATAGAGAATCACAGATGCACACAGGACACAGATTAAGGATCACAATATACACAAGGACACAGAGAGAATCACAGATACACTCAGGGTCACAGAGAGAGGATCACAAATACACTCAAGGACACAGTGGACTGGTCCATATTTAAGAACTCAGCGACCAACTTAAATGAGTATTCCACCACCGTCACAGACTTCATCAGAAAATGTCTGGACGACTACGTGCCAAAGAAAGCAGTACGTGCGTTCCCCAACCGGAAACCATTGGTCAATCGCGTGATTGACTCCCTACTGAAGGACAGGTCTGAGGCGTTCAAGGCAGACGACCCTGACCTATACCAGAAATCCAGGTTAGACCTCCGCAAAGCCATCCGGAATGCCAAGAGAGAATATCAAACCAAGCTAGAGTCACAGACAGACTCTCGGCGGTTGTGGCAATGACTAAACAACATAACGGGCGACAAAGCGAAGCCGAACAGTACCTCTGGCAGCAGCGCACCCCTCCCCGATGAACTCAATACATTCTATGCTCGGTTCGAGCAGGTAACCAACAATCCGCTGGCGAGTGCCCCAGCAGCCCATAATTCATCCACACCCACCATCACAGCTTCCGAAATCAGATTGGGCTTCCTGAAAGTGAACCCTCGGAAGGTGACGGGCCCAGACGGGATCCCTGGTCGAGCACTCAGAGCCTGCGTGAACCAGCTGGCAGAGGTATTCACGGACATCTTTAACCTGTCCCTACCCCTCGCCGAGGTCCCCACCTGCTTCAAGAAGACCACCATCACACCGGTACCAAAGAAGAACCAGGCAACGTGCCTCAATGACTACCGACCAGTGGCCCTGACTTCAGTCGTAATGAAGTGCTTCGAGAGGTTGATCATGAAGCACATCACCTCCATACTCCCAGAACGCCTTGATCCACTGTAATTGGCATACCGCTGCAACCGGTCCACATCAGACACCATTTCCCTGGCTCTACACTCATCCCTAGAGCATCTCGAAAACAAGGACTCCTACATTAGACTCCCATTTATTGACTACAGCTCCGCCTTCAACACCATAATCCCAGCCAAGCTCAAATCATAGCTCGAAAACCTAGGACTTGGCTCCCCACTCTGCAACTGGATCCTCGATTTTCTGACCAACAGACCACAATCAGTAAGAATGAACAACAACACCTCCTCCACAATAGTCCTCAACACCGGCGCCCCGCAAGGCTGCGTACTTAGCCCCCTACTCTACTCCCTGTACACACACGACTGCATGGCAAGACTTGGTTCCAACTCCATCTACAAGTTTGCTGACGATACGACCATAGTGGGCCGGATCTCGAATAACGATGAATCCGAATACAGGAGGGAGATAGAGAACCTAGTGAAGTGGTGTAGCGACAACAATCTCTCCCTCAATGCCAGCAAAACTAAAGAGCTGGTAATTGACTTCAGGAAACAAAGTACTGTACACACCCCTGTCAGCATCAACGGGGCCGAGGTGGAGATGGTTAGCAGTTTCAAATTCCTAGGGGTGCACATTTCCAAAAATCTGTCCTGGTCCACCCACGTCGACGCTACCACCAAGAAAGCACAACAGCGCCTATACTTCCTCAGGAAAATAAGGAAATTCGACATGTCCACATTGACGCTTCCCAACTTTTACAGATGCACCACAGAAAGCATCCTATCAGGCTGCATCACAGCCTGGTATGGCAACTGCTCGACCCAGGACCGCAAGAAACCTCAGAGAGTCGTGAACACCGCCCAGTCCATCACACAAACCTGCCTCCCATCCATTGACTCCATCTACACCTCCCGCTGCCTGGGGAAAGCGGGCAGTATAATCAAAGATCCCTCCCACCCGGCTTACTCACTCTTGCAACTTCTTCCATCGGGCAGGAGATACAGAAGTCTGAGAACACGCACCAGCAGACTCAAAAACAGCTTCTTCCCCACTGTCACCAGACACCTAAGTTACCTTCTTATGGACTGACTTCATTAACACTACACCCTGTATGCTTCATCCGATGCCAGTGCTTATGTAGTTACATTGTTTCTGTTGTGTTGCCCTGTTATGTATTTTCTTTTATTCCCTTTTCTTCTCATGTCCTTTCAGATCTGTTGAGGTGCTCGCAGAAAAATACTTTTCACTGTCCCTCGGTACACGTGACAATAAACAAATCCAATCCAATCTAGAGGGAGTATCACAGTTACACAGAGGGACACACAGAGAGAGAATAAGATACTGAGAGGGACAGAGAGAGAATCACAGATCTATATTGTATAGACACAGAGGTAGATTCACAGTTACACACAGGGACGCAGGGAGAAAACCACAGTCACAAAGGGACAGAGAGAGAGTATCACAGATGCACACAGGGAGATAGGGAGAGAATCACAGATACTCAGAGGGACACAGGGAGAAGTACAGATACACTCAGGGACAGAGAGGGGGAATCACACATACACCGAGGGCACGGTGAGTGAATCACAGATACACACAGGGACACACTGGGACAATAACAGATACAAAAAGGGACACAGAATCAAAATCTCAGATACACTTTGCTGTAAAGAGAAAATCTATGAAAAGCACAGGAACACAAAGAGTAAATCACAGATACACACAGGGACACAGAGAAAGTGTGTCACAGATACGCTTTGGTGCAAAGTGAGAATCACAGATACACACAGGGACTGCAAAAAAATCACAGATACATATAAGGACAGAGAGCATCACGAGTAAAAAGGAAAGGTTTACGGAGGGAGTCAAGTCTAACAGTAATAATAGGCGACGACAACATTTTTCAACGAAATGGGAGAAAATCAGAAAAGCAGATAATAGGGATGAAATGATCTGGAGACACACAGAGGGAAAAACCCATTCCGAGGCACAGTAAACGATCGTGAAAGTGCATGATAAATAAACACAGAGATTGTGAAATGGAATCTCAGAAAGAGAAAACAATAGACTGGTAAACATGTTCACAGGTACACACAGGGACACAGAGAGAGAATCACAAATACACACAGGGACACAGAGGGAGAATCACAGATACACACAGGGACACAGAGAGAGAATCACAGATACACACAGAGACACAGTGAGAGAATCACAGATACACACAGGGTCACAGAGAGAGAATCACAAATACACATGGGGACACAGAGGGAGAATCACAGATACACACAGAGACACAGTGAGAGAATCACAGATACACACAGAGTCACAGAGAGAGAATCACAAATACACACGGGGACACAGAGGGAGAATCACAGATACACACAGGGACACAGAGAGAGAATCACAGATACACACAGAGACACAGTGAGAGAATCACAGATACACACAGGGTCACAGAGAGAGAATCACAAATACACATGGGGACACAGAGGGAGAATCACAGATACACACAGGGACACAGAGAGAGAATCACAGATACACACAGGGACACAGTGAGAGAATCACAGATACACACAGGGTCACAGAGAGAGAATCACAAATACACACGGGGACACAGAGGGAGAATCACAGATACACACAGGGACACAGAGAGAGAATCACAGATACACACAGGGACACAGAGAGAGAATCACAGATACACACAGGGACACAGTGAGAGAATCACAGATACACACAGGGACACAGAGAGAGAATCACAGATACACATGGTAACAGAGAGAGAATCACAGTTACACACAGGGACACAGAGAGAGAATCACAGATACACATGGTAACAGAGAGAGAATCATATATACACACAGGGACACAGAGAGAATCTCAGATACACAGAGGTGCAAAGAGAGAATCACAGATACACACAGGGTAACAGAGAGAGAATCACAGTTACACACAGGGTAACAGAGAGAGAATCACATATTCATACATGGACACAGAGAGTGAAGCCCACATACACACAGGGACACAGTGAGTGAATCAGAAATGTATGTACACACATATGTACACACATGTATGTATGTACACACATGTACACATGTATGTACACACATATGTACACACAGGGAGACAGAGAGTGAAGCCCACATACGCACTGGGAGACAGTGAGTGAATCAGAAATGTATGTACACACATGTACGCATGTATGTACACACATATGTACACACAGGGACATAGAGAGTGAAGCCCACATACGCACTGGGAGACAGTGAGTGAATCAGAAATGTATGTACACACGTATGTACACACATGTACACATGTATGTACACACATATGTACACACAGGGACACAGAGAGTGAAGCCCACATACACACAGGGAGACAGTGAGTGAATCAGAAATGTAAGGTAAAGGCAAAGACGCCAGAGTCCCAGATGATCACAGGCTGCTTTCTCTCTGAAGTGTTGAGCAGACAGGTGGTGATTAAACCTGAGGAGCCTTCCTGAATAACCACAGCCTTTACCCCACGAAACCATCCTACCCCTAACCCAGTAACCCCACCTAACCTTTTCGACACTTAGCATGGGCAACCCACCTAACTTGCAAATCTTTGGATTGTGGGAGGAAACCAGAGCACCCGGAGGTGGCCCAAGCAGACACAAGGAGAAATGAAGAGAGTACATCACTAATACAAACAGGGGCAGAGAAAGAATCACAGATACACACAGGGACACACAGAGAGAATCACAGATACACACAGGAACAGAGAGTGAACCACAGTGCACCCAGGGACACAGAGAGAGAATCACAGATACACACAGGGACACAGAGAGAATCACAGTTACACACAGGGACACAGACAGAGAATCACAGATACACACAGGGACACAGAGAGAGAATCACAGATACACACAGGGACACAGAGAGAGAATCACAGTTACACACAGGACACAGAGAGAGAATCACAGATACACACAGGGACACAGAGAGAGAATCACAGATACACACAGGGACACAGAGAGAGAATCACAGATACACACAGGGACACAGAGAGAGTATCACAGATACACACAGGGACACAGAGAGAGATTCACAGATACACACAGGGACACAGAGAGAGAATCATAGATACACACAGGGACACAGAGAGAGAATCACAGATACACAGGGACACAGAGAGAGATTCACAGATACACACAGGGACACAGAGAGAGAGAATCACAGATACACACAGGGACACAGAGAGTGAATCACAGATACACACAGAGCCACAGAGAGAGTATCACAGATACACACAGGAACACAGAGAGAGAATCACAGATCCACACAGGAACACAGAGAGAGAATGGCAGCGACAGAGAGGAGCAGAGAGCGAGAGACAGATACACACAACAACACACAGAAAGATTCACAGATACACACAGGGACACAGAGACAGAATCACAGATATACACAGGGACACAGAGAGAGATTCACAGATACACACTGGGACACAGAGAGAGATTCATAGATACACACAGGACACAGAATAAGTATCACAAATACAGTCAAGGACAGAGAGAATCAAAGATCCACACAGGACACAGATTAAGTATCACAAATACACTCAAGGACAGAGAGAATCACAGATCCACATAGGAACACAGAGAGAGAATGGCAGCGACAGAGAGGGGCAGAGAGCGAGTGACAGATACACACAACAACACACAGAGAGAATCACAAATACACACAGGGACCCAGTGAGACAATCAGAGATACACACAGAGACAGAGAGGATCACGAGTAAAAATGAAAGGCTTTTCGAGAAAGTAAGAACTAACAGTAAAGTTAGACAATGTCAAATTCTTGTGAACGAAATGAGAGAAATTAAGAAGTGCAGATAATAGGGATGAAATAATCATAGAGATACATAGAGGGAGAACCCCATTCTGAGTCACAGTAAAGATTGTGAAATACAATGGAAAATAAACACAGAGATTGTGAAATGCAAACTTGGCTAGACAAAACAATAGACTGATTAACATGTACAGATGACACACAGAGTCATTTACACAGACACGGAGAGTGAATCAAAGACACACAGACAAAGTAGATCAAATATAGACACAGGGACGCAGAGAGAAAATCACAGTCACAAAGGGACCGAGAGAGAGAATCACAGATACACACAGGGACAGAGAGAGAATCACAGATCCATACAGGGACCAGAAAGAGAATCACAGATAGACACAGGGACACAGAAAGGGAATCACAGATTCACACAGGAATATAAAGAGAGAATCACATATACACACAGGGACAGAGGGAGAGAATCACAGATACACACAGGGACACCGATAGAGATTCACAGATGCACACAGGACACAGATTAAGGATCACAATATGCACAAGGACACAGAGAATCACAGATACACTCAGGGTCACAGAGAGAGAATCACAAATACACTCAAGGACACAGTGGACTGGTCCATATTTAAGAACTCAGCGACCAACTTAAATGAGTATTCCACCACCGTCACAGACTTCATCAGAAAATGTCTGGACGACTGCGTGCCAAAGAAAGCAGTACGTGCGTTCCCCAACCGGAAACCATGGCTCAGTCGCGTGATTGACTCCCTACTGAAGGACAGGTCTGAGGCGTTCAAGGCAGACGACCCTGACCTATACAAGAAATCCAGGTTAGACCT
Source organism: Scyliorhinus torazame (assembly GCF_047496885.1). Classification (NCBI taxonomy): domain Eukaryota; kingdom Metazoa; phylum Chordata; class Chondrichthyes; order Carcharhiniformes; family Scyliorhinidae; genus Scyliorhinus; species Scyliorhinus torazame. The sequence continues at coordinate 40,929,872 of NC_092710.1, read as the reverse complement.
ACGCAAAGCCATCCGGAATGCCAAGAGAGAATATCAAACCAAGTTAGAGTCACAGACAGACTCTCAGCGGTTGTGGCAAGGACTAAACAACATAACAGGCTACAAAGCGAAGCCGAACAGTATCTCTGGCAGCAGCGCACCCCTCCCCGATGAACTCAATGCATTCTTTGCTCGGTTCAAGCAGATAACCAACAATCCGCTGGCGAGTGCCACAGCAGCCCATAATTCATCCACACCCACCATCACAGCTTCCGAAGTCAGATTGGCCTTCTGAAAGTGAACCCTCGGAAGGCGAGGGGCCCAGACGGGATCCCTGAGAGTGCACTCAGAGCCTGCGTGGACCTGCTGGCAGAGGTATTCACGGACATCTTTAACCTATCCCTACTCCACTCCGAGGTCCCCACCTGCTTCAAGAGGACCACCATCATACCGGTACCAAAGAAGAACCAGGCAACGTGCCTCAATGACTACCGACCAGTGGCCCTGACGTCAGTCGTAATGAAGTGCTTCGAGAGGTTGATCATGAAGCACATCACCTCCATACTCCCGGAGCGCCTTGATCCACTGTAATTCGCATACCGCTGCAACCGGTCCACATCAGACACCATTTCCCTGGCCCTACACTCATCCCTAGAGCATCTCAAAAACAAGGACTCCTACCTTAGACTCCTATTTATTGACTACAGCTCCGCCTTCAACACCATAATCCCAGCCAAGCTCATATCAAAGCTCCAAAACCTAGGACTTGGCTGCCCACTCTGCAACTGGATCCTCTATTTTCTGACCAACAGACCACAATCAGTAAGAACGAACAACAACACCTCCTCCACAATAGTCCTCAATACCTGCGCCCCGCAAGGCTGCGCACTTAGCCCCCTACTCTACTCCCTGTACACACACGACTGCGTGGCAAAACTTGGTTCCAACTCCATCTCCAAGTTTGCTGACGATACGACCATAGTGGGCCGGATCTCGAATAACGATGAATCCGAATACAGGAGGAAGATAGAGAACCTAGTGAAGTGGTGTAGCGACAACAATCTCTCCCTCAATGCCAGCAAAACTAAAGAGCTGGTAATTGACTTCAGGAAACAAAGTACTGTACACACTCCAGTCAGCATCAACGGGGCCGAGGTGGAGATGGTTAGCAGTTTCAAATTCCTCGGGGTGCACATTTCCAAAAATCTGTCCTGGTCCACCCACGTCGACGCTACCACCAAGAAAGCACAACAGCGCCTATACTTCCTCAGGAAAATAAGGAAATTCGGCATGTCCACATTGACTTTTACCAACGTTTACAGATGCACCATAGAAAGCATCCTATCAGGCTGCATCACAGCCTGGTATGGCAACTGCTCGACCCAGGACCGGAAGAAACTTCAGAGAGTTGTGAACACCGCCCAGTCCATCACATAAATCTGCCTCCCATCCATTGACTACATCTACACCTCCCGCTGCCTGGGGAAAGTGGGCAGTATAATCAAAGATCCCTCCCACCTGACTTACTCACTCTTCCAACTTCTTCCATCGGGCAGGAGATACAGAAGTCTGAGAACACGCACGAACAGACTCAAAAACAGCTTCATCCCCACTGCCACCAGACTGCTAAATGACCCTCTAATGGACTGACTTCATTAACACTACACCCTGTATGCTTCATCCGATGCCAGTGCTTCTGTCGTTACATTGTGTACCTTATGTTGCCCTATTACGTATTTTCTTTTTTCCCTTTTCTTCTGATGTCCTTTATGATCTGTTGAGGTGCTCGCAGAAAAATACTTTTCACTGTCCCTCGGTACACGTGACAATAAACAAATCCAATCCAATCCAGAGGGAGTATCACAGTTACACAGAGGGACACACAGAGAGAGAATAACAGATACTGAGAGCGACAGGGAGAGAATCACAGATCTATATTGTATCGACACAGAGGTATATTCACAGTTACACACAGGGACGCAGAAAGAAAACCACAGTCACAAAGGGACAGAGAGAGAGTATCACAGATGCACACAGGGAGATAGGGAGAGAATCACAGATACTCAGAGGGACACAGGGAGAAGTACAGATACACTCAGGGACAGAGAGGGGGAATCACACATACACCGAGGGCACAGTGAGTGAATCACAGATACACACAGGGACACACTGGTACAATAACTGATACAAAAAGGGACACAGAATCAAAATCACAGATACACAAAGGGACACAGAGAAAGAGTGTCACAGATACGCTTTGGTGCAAAGTGAGAATCACAGATACACACAGGGACTGCAAAAGAATCACAGATACATATAAGGACAGAGAGCATCACGAGTAAAACGGAAAGGATTATGGAGGGAGTCAAGTCTAACAGTAATAATAGGCGACAACATTTTTCAACGAAATGGGAGAATTTCAGAAATGCAGATAATAGGGATGAAATGATCTGGAGATACACAGAGATACACAGAGGCAGAAACACATCCCTAGGCACAGTAAACGATCGTGAAAGGGCATGATAAATAAACACAGAGATTGTTAAATGGAATCTCAGAAAGAGAAAACAATAGACTGGTAAACATGTTCACAGGTACACACAGGGACACAGAGAGAGAATCACAAATACACACGGGGACACAGAGAGAGAATCACAGATACACACAGAGACACAGAGAGAGAATCACAGATACACACAGGGTCACAGAGAGAGAATCACAGATACACACAGGGTCACAGAGAGAGAATCACAGATACACACAGGGTCACAGAGAGAGAATCACAGATACACACAGGGTCACAGAGAGAGAATCTGAGATACACACAAGGACACAGAGAGAATCACTGATACACACATGGACGCAGAGAGTGAAGCCCACATACACACAGGGAGACAGTGAGTGAATCAGAAATGTAAGGTAAAGGCAAAGACGCCAGAGTCCCAGATGATCACAGGCTGCTTTCCCTTTGAAGTGTTGAGCAGACAGGTGGTGATTAAACCTGAGGATCACTGCACCTCAGGTGAGGGAACGTTTGTCAAGGCGGGGCCTTCATGAATAACCACAGCCTGTTGCGGAATTGGAAAGAACATCCTACTTAACCCACGTCTCCATTCTACCCCTAACCCAGTAACCCCACTTAACGTTTCAGACACTTAGGGACAATTTCGCATGGGCAACCCACCTAACTTGCAAATCTTTGGATTGTGGGAGGAAACCAGAGCACCCGGAGGTGGCCCAAGCAGACACAAGGAGAAATGAAGAGAGTGCATCACTGATACAAACAGTGACATCGAAACAAACCTGTTGGACTTTAACCTGGTGTTGTAAGGCTTCGCACTGTGCTCACCCCAGTCCAACGCCGGCATCTCCACATCATGGATACAAACAGGGGCAGAGAAAGAATCACAGATACACGAAGGGGCACAGAGAGAGAATCACAGGTACACACAGGAACAGAGAATCACAGTTAAACACAGGACACAGATGGAGTGAATCATAGATCCACACAAGGACAGAGAGTGATCATAGTTGCACACAGGGGCAGACAGAGAGAATCACAGATACACACAGGGACACAGAGAGAGAATCTCAGATGCACACAGGGACACAGAGAGAGAATCACAGATACACACAGGGACACAGAGAGAGAATCACAGTGCACACAGGGACACAAAGAGGGAATCACAGATAGACACAGGGACATAGTGAAAATCACAGATACACACAGGGACATAGTGAGAATCACAGATACACACAGGGACTCACAGAGAGACTCAGAGATATATACAGGTACACAGAGCGAGAATCACAGATACTCACAGGGAGACAGAGCACCACACGTCAAGAAAGTTGATCAAGGAAGACACAGGGACAGAGACTGAATCACTGAGATACACAGGGCCACATGGAGAGAATCACAGAGACACACAGAGACACAAAGGGAGAATTGCAGATACACAGACGGACACAGAGAGCGAAACACAGACACTCACAGGGACACAGAGAGAGAGAATCACAGATACACATAGGGACACAGAAAGAGAGAATCACAGATACACAGAGAGACACAGAGAGAGAATCACAGATACACACAGGGACTCAGAGAGAATCACAGATACACACAGGGACACAGAGAGAGAATCTCAGATACACACAGGGACACAGTGAGAGATTCACAGGTACACACAGGGACACAGATAGAGAATCACAGATACAGACAGGGACACAGAGAGAGAATCACAGATACACACAGAGACACAGAGAGAGAATCACAGATGCACACAGGGACACAGAGAGAGAATCTCAGATACACACAGGGAGACAGTGAAAGATTCACAGGTACACACAGGGACACAGATAGAGAATCACAGATACAGACAGGGACACAGAGAGAGAATCACAGATACACACAGGGGCACAGAGGGAGAATCACAGATACACACAGGAACACAGAGAGAGTATCACAGATACACACAGGGACACAGAGAGAATCACAGATACACACAGGGACACTGAGAGAATCTCAGATGCACACAGGGACACAGAGAGAATCACAGATACACACAGGGACACTGAAAGAATCGCAGATGCACACAGGGACACAGAGAGATAATCACAGATACAAACAGGGACACGGAGAGTGAATCACAGATACACACAGGGACACAGAGAGAGAATCACAGATATACACAGGGACACAGAGAGAAAATCACAGATATACACAGGGACACAAGAGAGAGAATCACAGATACACACAGGGACACAGAGAGAGAATCACAGATACACACAGGGACACAGTGATTGAATCACAGATACACACAGAGACACAGAGAGAGAGAATCACAGATACACACAGAGACACACAGAGAGAGAATCACAGATACACAGTGAGAGAATCACAGATACACACAGGGACACAGAGAGAGAATCACAGATACACACAGGGACACAGAGAGAGAATCACAGATACACACAGGGACATAAAGAGAGAATCACAGATACACACAGAGACACAGAGAGAGAGAATCACAGATACACACAGGGACACAGAGAGAGAATCACAGATACACACAGGGACACAGAGAGAGAATCACAGATACACAGAGGGACACACAGAGAGAATCACAGATACACACAGGAACACAGAGAGAGTATCACAAATACACACAGGGACACAGAGAGAATCACAGATACACACAGGGACACAGAGAGAGAATCACAGATACACACAGGGACACTGATAGAATCACAGATATAAACAGGGACACAGAGAGAGAATCACAGATACACACAGGGAGACAGAGAGAGAATCACAGATACACACAGGGACACAGAGAGAGAATCACAGATACACACAGGGACTTAGAGAGAGAATCACAGATACACACAGAGACACAGAGAGAGAATCACAGATACACACAGGGACACAGAGAGAGAATCACAGATACACACAGGGACAATGGGTAAGAATCACAGATACACACAGGGACACAGAGAGAGAATCACAGATACACACAGGGACACAGAGAGAATCACAGATACACACAGGGACAATGGGTAAGAATCACAGATACACACAGGGACACAGAGAGAGAATCACAGAGACACACAGGTTCACAGAGAGAGAATCACAGAGACACACAGGGTCACAGAGAGAGAATCACAGATACACACAGGGACACAGAGAGAGAATCACAGATACACAGGGACACAGAGAGAGAATCACAGATACACACAGGGACACAGAGAGTGAAGCCCACATACACACAGGGAGACAGTGAGTGAATCAGAAATGTGAGGTAAAGGCAAAGAAGCCAGAGTCCCAGATGATCACAGGCTGCTTTCCCTTTGAAGTGTTGAGCAGACAGGTGGTGATTAAACCTGAGGATCACTGCACCTCAGGTGAGGGAAAGTTTGTCAAGGCGGGGCCTTCATGAATAACCACAGCCTGTAGGGGAATTGGAAAGAACATCCAACTTAGCCCACGTCTCCATTCTACCCCTAACCCAGTAACCCCACTTAACGTTTCAGACACCTAGGGGCAATTTCGCATGGGCAACCCACCTAACTTACAAATCTTTGGACTGTGGGAAGAAACCAGAGCACCCAGAGGTGGCCCAAGCAGACACAAGGAGAAATGAAGAGAGTGCATCACTGATACACACAGGGGCAGAGAGAGAATCACAAACACAAGAAGGGGCACACAGAGAGAATCACAGTTACACACAGGAACTGATAATCACAGTTAAACACAGGACACAGGTGGAGTGAATCATAGATCCACACAAGGACAGAGAGTGATCATAGTTACACACCGGGACAGACAGAGAGAATCACAGATACACACAGGGACACAGAGAGGGTATCACAGAGACACACAGGGACACAGAGAGGGTATCACAGATACACACAGGGACACAGAAAGAGAGAATGACAGATACACACAGGGACACAGAGAGAATCACAGATACACACAAGGACGCAAAGAGAGAATGACAGATACACACAGGGACACAGAAAAAGAGAATCCCAGTTACACACAGGGACACAGAAAGAGAGAATGACAGATACACACAGGGACACAGAAAGAGAGAATGACAGATACACACAGGGACAACGGGTAAGAATCACAGATACACACAGGGACACAGAGAGAGAATCACAGAGACACACAGGGAAACAGAGAGAGTATCACAGATACACACAGGGACACAGAAAGAGTATCACAGATACACACAGGGACACAGAGAGAATCACAGATACATAGAACAAAGAACAAAGAAATGTACAGCACAGGAACAGGCCCTTCGGCCCTCCAAGCCCGTGCCGACCATGCTGCCTGACTAAACTACAATCTTCTACACTTCCTTGGTCCGTATCCTTTTATTCCCATCCTATTCATATATTTGTCAAGATGCCCCTTAAATGTCCCTATCGTCCCTGCTTCCACTACCTCCTCCGGTAGCGAGTTCCAGGCACCCACTACCACCTGCGTAAAAAACTTGCCTCGTACATCTACTCTAAACCTTGCCCCTCTCACCTTAAACCTATGCCCCCTAGTAATTGACCCCTCTACCCTGGGGAAAAGCCTCTGACTATCCACTCTGTCTATGCCCCTCATAATTTTATATACCTCTATCAGGTCTCCCCTCAACCTCCTTCGTTCCAGTGAGAACAAACCGAGTTTATTCAATCGCTCCTCATAGCTAATGCCCTCTATACCAGGCAACATTCTGGTAAATCTCTTCTGCACCCTCTCTAAAGCCTCCACATCCTTCTGGTTGTGTGGCGACCAGAATTGAACACGATACTCCAAGTGTGGCCTAACTAAGGTTCTATACAGCTGCAACATGACTTGCCAATTCTTATACTCAATGCCCCGGCCAATGAAGGCAAGCATGCCGTATGCCTTCTTGACTACCATCTCCACCTGTGTTGCCCCTTTCAATGACCTGTGGACCTGTACTCCTAGATCTCTTTGACTTTCAATACTCTTGAGGGTTCTACCATTCACTGTATATTCCCTACCTGCATTAGACCTTCCAAAATGCATTACCTCACATTTGTCCGGATTAAACTCCATCTGCCATCTCTCCGCCCAAGTCTCCAGACAATCGAAATCCTGCTGTATCCTCCGACAGTCCTAATCACTATTCGCAATTCCACCAACCTTTGTGTCATCTGCAAACTTACTCATCAGACCAGTTACATTTTCCTCCAAATCATTTATATATACTACAAAGAGCAAAGGTCCCAGCACTGATCCCTATGGAACACCACTGGTCACAGCCCTCCAATTAGAAAAGCATCCCTCCATTGCTACTCTCTGCCTTCTATGGCCTAGCCAGTTCTGTATCCACCTTGCCAGCTCACCCCTGATCCTGTGAGACTTCACCTTTTGTACTAGTCTACCATGAGGGACCTTGTCAAAGGCCTTACTGAAGTCCATATAGACAACATCTACTACCCTACCTGCATCAATCATCTTGGTGACCTCCTCGAAAAACTCTATCAAGTTAGTGAGACACGACCTCCCCTTCACAAAACCGTGCTGCCTCTCACTAATACATCCATTTGCTTCCAAATGGGAGTAGATCCTGTCTCGAAGAATTCTCTCCAGTAATTTCCCTACCACTGAAGTAAGGCTCACCGGCCTGTAGTTCCCGGGATTATCCTTGCTATCCTTCTTAAACAGAGGAACAACATTGGCTATTCTCCAGTCCTCCGGGACATCCCCTGAAGACAGCGAGGATCCAAAGATTTCTGTCAAGGCCTCAGCAATTTCCTCTCCAGCCTCCTTCAGTATTCTGGGGTATATCCCATCAGGCCCTGGGGACTTATCTACCTTAATATTTTTTAAGACACCCAACACCTCGTCTTTTTGGATCACAATGTGACCCTGGCTATCTACACCCCCTTCTCCAGACTCAACATCTACCAATTCCTTCTCTTTGGTGAATACTGATGCAAAGTATTCATTTAGTACCTCGCCCATTTCCTCTGGCTCCACACATAGATTCCCTTGCCTTTCCTTCAGTGGGCCAACCCTTTCTCTGGCTACCCTCTTGCTTTTTATGTACGTGTAAAAAGCCTTGGGATTTTCCTTAACCCTATTTGCCAATGACTTTTCGTGACCCCTTCTAGCCCTCCTGACTCCTTGCTTAAGTTCCTTCCTACTTTCCTTATATTCCACGCAGGCTTCGTCTGTTCCCAGCCTTTTAGCCCTGACAAATGCCTCCTTTTTCTTTTTGACGAGGCTACAATATCACTCGTCATCCAAGGTTCCCGAAAATTGCCGTATTTATCTTTCTTCCTCACAGGAACATGCCGGTCCTGTATTCCTTTCAACTGCCACTTGAAAGCCTCCCACATGTCAGATGTTGATTTGCCATCAACATCCGCCCCCAATCTATGTTCTTCAGTTCCCGCCTAATATTGTTATAATTAGCCTTCCCCCAATTTAGCACATTCATCCTCGGACCACTCTTATCCTTGTCCACCAGTACTTTAAAACTTACTGAATTGTGGTCACTGTTCCCGAAATGCTCCCCTACTGAAACATCTACCACCTGGCCGGGCTCATTCCCCAATACCAGGTCCAGTACCGGCCCTTCCCTAGTTGGACTGTCTACATATTGTTTCAAGAAGCCCTCCTGGATGCTCCTTACAAACTCCGCCCCGTCTAAGCCCCTGGCACTAAGTGAGTCCCAGTCAATATTGGGGAAGTTGAAGTCTCCCATCACCACAACCCTGTTGTTTTTACTCTTTTCCAAAATCTGTCTACCTATCTGCTCCTCTATCTCCCGCTGGCTGTTGGGAGGCCTGTAGTATACCACCAACATTGTGACTGCACCCTTCTTATTCCTGATCTCTACCCATATAGCCTCACTGCCCTCTGAGGTGTCCTCTCGCCGTACAGCTGTGATATTCTCCCGAACAAGTAGCGCAACTCCACCTCCCCTTTTACATCCCCCTCTATCCCGCCTGAAACATCTAAATCCTGGAACGTTTAGCTGCCAATCCTGCCCTTCCCTCAACCAGGTCTCTGTAATGGCAACAACATCATAGTTCCAAGTACTAATCCAAGCTCTAAGTTCATCTGCCTTACCCGTAATGCTCCTTGCATTAAAACATATGCACTTCAGGCCACCAGACCCGCTGTGTTCAGCAACTTCTCCACGTCTGCTCTGCCTCAGAGCCACACTGTCCCTATTCCCTAGTTCTCCCTCAATGCTCTCACCTTCTGACCTATTGCTCCCGTGCCCACCCCCCTGCCATACTAGTTTAAACCCTCCCGTGTGACACTAGCAAACCTCGCAGCCAGGATATTTATGCCTCTCTGGTTTAGATGCAACCCGTCCTTCTTATACAGGTCACATATGCCCCGGAAGAGCTCCCAGTGGTCCAGATAATGGAAACCCTCCCTCCTACACCAGCTGTTTAGCCACGTGTTTATCTGCTCTATCTTCCTACTTCTAGCCTCACTGTCACGTGGCACAGGGAGTAATCCCGAGATTACAACCCTCGAGGTCCTGTCTTTTAACTTTATGCCTAGCTCCCTGAACTCCTGCTGCAGGACCTCATGCCCCTTCCTGCCTATGTCGTTAGTACCAATATGTACAACGACCTCTGCCTGTTTGCCCTCCCCCTTCAGGGTGCCCTCTACCCGTTCGGAGACATCCTGGACCCTGGCACCAGGGAGGCAACATACCATCCTGGAGTCTCTTTCACGTCCACAGAAGCGCCTATCTGTGCCCCTGACTATAGAGTCCCCTATTACTATTACTCTTCTGCGCTTTGACCCTCCCTTCTGAACATCAGAGCCAGCCGTGGTGCCACTGCTCTGGCTGCTGCTGTTTTCCCCTGATAGGCTATCCCCCCCGACAGTATCCAAAGGGGTATATCTGTTCGAGAGGGGGACAACCATAGGGGATTCCTGCACTGACTGCCTGCCCTTTCTGGTGGTCACCCATTTCTCTGCCTGCACCTTGGGTGTGACCACATTTACATAACTGCGATCTATGACGCTTTCCGCCACCTGCATGCTCCTAAGTGCATCCAATTGCTGCTCCAACCGAACCATGCGGTCTCTGAGGAGCTCCAGTTGGGTGCACTTTCTGCAGATGAAGACATCCGGGACGCTGGAAGCCTCCCGGACCTGCCACATCTCACAGTCAGAGCACAGCACCCCTCTAACTGACATTGCGTCAATTAATTAAAATTAAAATTAAAATTTGTCTTTTTTTAATATATTTTTTTAAATTTCAAAGTTACTGTCAACTATCTGTTTCCTAGCACTAGATTTCTAATAGAAATGCGATAGCTAACTATAGTACTCTCCGATCTCTGGCTTAGATATCCCTATAAATTATAATTAAGTTATTATGTTTAATTAGTTACCAAATCCTCAAATTCTTTTAAATTTAGGGTAGAATCCCAACCAGCCACTCTGGCCACAGCTTTTCTGTGATGTCACTTCAGTTTCCCCCCGACACACACAATTTGAAAAAAGGTATAAAAGTAAAAATAAGTAAAAATCACTTCCTTACCTTCTTACCTTCTGAGTGTCTTAGATCTTCTCAGGTTCTCTCGCTGACAGAGACTGCTCCTCCACCTCCGAACCTTGACCTGCACAATGCTAATAATATAATAATATAATATGGCACTTACCTTACACCAATGGGTCTTATTATTAGGTTAGAGGAGGAGGGTGGGTGGGAGACACTACACGTGTAGTGTCTCGGGTTTCCTCTCCACCAGAATTTATTGGTTGGGGTGGGGGGGGGGGGACTTCCCAGATACACAGGGACACAGAGAGAGAATCACATATTCACACATGGACACAGGGAGTGACACCCACATACACACAGGGAGACAGTGAATGAATCAGAAATGTGAGGTAAAGGCAAAGACGCCAGAGTCCCAGATGATCACAGGCTGCTTTCCCTTTGAAGTGTTGAGCAGACAGGTGGTGATTAAACCTGAGGGTCACTGCACCTCAGGTGAGGGAAAGTTTGTCAAGGCGGGGCCTTCATGAATAACCACAGCCTGTTGCGGAATTGGAAAGAACATCCAACTTAGCCCACGTCTCCATTCTACCCCTAACCCAGTAACCCCACTTAACGTTTCAGACAACTAGGGACAATTTCGCATGGGCAACCCACCTACCTTGCAAATCTTTGGACTGTGGGAGGAAACCAGAGCACCCAGAGGTGGCCCAAGCAGACACAAGGAGAAATTAAGAGAGTGCATCACTGATACAAACAGGGGCAGAGAGAGTATCACAGATACACACAGGAACACAGAGAGTGCATCACTGATACACACAGTGACACAGAGAGAGAATCACAGATGCACACAGGGACACAGAGAGAGAATCACAGATACACACAGGAACACAGAGAGAGAATCACAGGTACACACAGGGACACAGAGAGAGAATCACAGATACACACAGGGACACAGAGAGAGAATCACAGTTACACACAGGAACAGAGAGTGAATCACAGTGCACACAGGGACACAGAGAGAGAATCACAGATACACACAGGGACACAGAAAGAGAATCACAGATACACACAGGAACACAGAGAGAGAATCACAGATACACGCAGGGACACAGAGAGAGAATCACAGATACACACAGGGACACAGAGTGAATCACAGATACACACAGGAACACAGAGAGAGAATCACAGATACACACAGGGACACAGAGAGAGAATCACAGATACACACAGGGACACAGAGAGAGAATCACAGATACACACAGGGACACAGAGAGAGAATCACAGATACACACTGGGACACAGAGAGAGAATCACAGATACACACAGGGACACAGAGAGAGAATCACAGATACACACAGAGAGAGAATCACAGATACACACAGGGACACAGAGAGAGAATCACAGATACACCCAGAGACACAGAGAGAGAATCACAGATACACACAGGGACACAGAGAGAGAATCACAGATACACACAGAGACACAGAGAGAGAATCACAGATACACACAGAGACACAGAGAGAGAATCACAGATACACAGCGGGACACAGAGAGAAAATCACAGATACACACAGAGACACAGAGAGAGAATCACAGATACACACAGGGACACAGAGAGAGAATCACAGATACACACAGGGACACAGAGAGAGAATCACAGATACACACAGGGACACAGAGAGAATCACAGATACACAAGGACACAGAGAGAGAATAACAGATGCACACAGAGACACAGAGAGAGAATCACAGATACAAACAGAGACACAGAGAGAGAATCACAGATACACACAGAGACACAGAAAGAGAATCACAGATACACACAGGAACACAGAGAGAGAATCACAGATACACGCAGGGACACAGAGAGAGAATCACAGATACACACAGGGACACAGAGTGAATCACAGATACACACAGGAACACAGAGAGAGAATCACAGATACACACAGGGACACAGAGAGAGAATCACAGATACACACAGGGACACAGAGAGAGAATCACAGATACACACAGGGACACAGAGAGAGAATCACAGATACACACTGGGACACAGAGAGAGAATCACAGATACACACAGGGACACAGAGAGAGAATCACAGATACACACAGAGAGAGAATCACAGATACACACAGGGACACAGAGAGAGAATCACAGATACACCCAGAGACACAGAGAGAGAATCACAGATACACACAGGGACACAGAGAGAGAATCACAGATACACACAGAGACACAGAGAGAGAATCACAGATACACACAGAGACACAGAGAGAGAATCACAGATACACAGCGGGACACAGAGAGAAAATCACAGATACACACAGAGACACAGAGAGAGAATCACAGATACACACAGGGACACAGAGAGAGAATCACAGATACACACAGGGACACAGAGAGAGAATCACAGATACACACAGGGACACAGAGAGAATCACAGATACACAAGGACACAGAGAGAGAATAACAGATACACACAGAGACACAGAGAGAGAATCACAGATACAAACAGAGACACAGAGAGAGAATCACAGATACACACAGAGACACAGAGAGAGAATCACAGATACACACAGGGACACAGAGAGAGAATCACAGATACACACAGGGACACAGAGAGAGAATCACAGATACACACAGGGACACAGAGAGAGAATCACAGATACACACAGGGACACCGAGAGAGAATCACAGATACACACATGGACACAGAGAGAGAATCACAGATACACACATGGACACAGAGAGAGAATCACAGATACACTGATGGACACAGGTACACAGAGAAAGAATCACATCACAAGTAAAAATGACAGTTTTACAGTGGGAGTAAAAACTAACACGATTGTTTGACAATGACAAATTCCTGTGAACGAAATGGGAGAAATTGGGACAAACAGTGAAACTGGGATTAAATAATCAGAGGGACAAACAAACCCATTCTGAGTCACAGTAAACAAGAGATTTTGAAATGCAATCTCGGCTATACAAAACAATAGACTAATAATGATGTTCGAGAATGACAAGATCGTTCCAACTCAGGATAGTGTGTGACTTGGAGGCAAACTTTCAGGTGACGACATTCTCATCTTGCACCTGGCCTTGCTCATTCAGCTGTGTGATCGCAAGTTTGCAAGATGCTGATGAAGAAGATTCAATATCTCCACTGCAGTTTCTGATGGCACGAAGTCTATGAATAGACATAATGCAAAGAAAATGAATGTTTCAGGCAATGTCCAAGTGGACCATTAATTCAACTTTGTTTTCATCGATACAATTCAAGGATCTTGAGATAATCACAGATACAGGGAGAGAATCACAAGTGCACACGGGAACAAAGAGATAAAATCACAGATACACAGGGACACAGAGAGAGAATCACAGAGACACACAGGGACACAGAGAGAGAATCACAGAGACACACAGGGACACAGAGAGAGAATCACATATTCACACAAGGACACAGAGAGTGAAGCCCACATACACACAGGGAGACAGTGAGTGAATCAGAAATGTGAGGTAAAGGCAAAGACGCCAGAGTCCCAGATGATCACAGGCTGATTTCCCTTTGAAGTGTTGAGCAGACAGGTGGTGATTAAACCTGAGGAGCCTTCCTGAATAACCACAGCCTTTAACCCACGAAACCATCCTACCCCTAACCCAGTAACCCCACCTAACGTTTTCGACACTTAGCATGGGCAACCCACCTAACTTGCAAATCTTTGGACTGTGGGAGGAAAACAAAGCACCCGGAGGTGGCCCAAGCAGACATAAGGAGAAATGAAGAGAGTACATCACTAATACAAACAGGGGCATAGAAAGAATCACAGATACACACAGGGACACACAGAGAGAGTATCACAGATACACACAGGGACACAGAGAGAGAATCACAGATACACACAGGGACACAGAGAGAGAATCACAAATACACACAGGGACACAGAGAGTGCATCACAGATACACACAGGGACACAGAGAGAGAATCGCAGATACACACAGGGACACAGAGAGAGAATCACAGGTACACACAGGGACACAGAGAGAGAATCACAGATACACACAGGGACACAGAGAGAGTATCACAGATACACACAGGGACACAGAGAGTGCATCACTGATACACACAGAGACACAGAGAGAATCACAAATACAAGAAGGGGCACACAGAGAGCATCACAGTTACACACAGGTACAGAGAGAGAATCACAGTGCACACAGGGACAGAGAGAGAGAATCACAGATACACACAGAGACACAGAGAGAGAATCACAGATACACACAGGGACACAGAGAGAGAATCACAGATACACACAGGGACACACAGAGAGAATCACAGATACACACAGAGACACATAGCGAGAGAATCACAGATACACACAGGGAGACAGAGAGAGAATCACAGATACACACAGAGACACATAGAGAGAATCACAGATACACACAGGGACACAGAGAGAGTATCACAGATACACACAGGGACACAGAGAGAATCACAGATACACACAGGGACACAGAGAGAGTAGCACAGATACACACAGGGACACAGGGAGGATCACAGATACACACAGGGAGACAGAGAGAATCACAGATACACACAGGGACATGGAGAGAGAATCACAGATACACACAGAGACACAGAGAGAGAATCACAGATACACACAGGGACACAGAGCGGATCACAGATACACACAGGGACACAGAGAGAAAATCGCAGATACACACAGGGACATAGAGAGAGAATCACAGATACACACAGGGACACAGGGAGGATCACAGATACACACAGGGAGACAGAGAGAATCACAGATACACACAGGGACATGGAGAGAGAATCACAGATACACACAGTGACACAGAGAGAATCACAGATACACACAGGGACACAGAGCGGATCACACATACACACAGGGACACATAGATTATCACAGATACACACAGGGACAGACAGAGAGAATCACAGATACACACAGTGACACAGAGAGAATCACAGATACACACAGGGACACAGAGCGGATCACACATACACACAGGGACACATAGATTATCACAGATACACACAGAGACACAGAGAGAGAATCACAGATACTCACAGAGACACAGAGAGAATCACAGATACACACAGGCACACAGAGATTATCACAGATACACACAGGGACATAGTGTGAATCACAGATTGTAGCACACAAAGACTCTGAGAGACGAATAGAGTGAAGTCGATGAGGCTTTATTAAGCGTGACCTGTAGTTTTTGGTCTTCTGTGACCCGGCCGGGGGCCGTTCTGAGGTAGGCCTCGAAACAAGTCTGCCAGTGCTTGAAAGCTGCTGCTGCGTTCACTGCGTGGGGGCTGATTCTCAGGCATTCCGGGATGATCCTGAGCTCCATAGTCCTTTAGTCACGCTTAATAAATTGTAGCGCACAAAGACTCCGAGAGACGAATAGAGTGAAGTCGATGAGGCTTTATTAAGCGTGACTGTTCCCCCGCAGTTCAGTAGTAGACTGGCCTGCGGGGGAGGACTCCTGGTTCTTATACTCCGCCTTCAGGGCGGAGCTAGAGGTCAATGGCCAACCAGGACCCGGGATCTGTCAGTCAATGACATCACGGCTTCACAGTCCCACATGACCATTAATGCATACTACCACATTCACCCCTTGTTAAAAATGAACCCGGCGGGGTGATGCTTCGCATGGTGGTAAGTGTTGACAAGGCTGGTCCTGGGAGGAAAACTTTCGCATGTTATTACAGTATGTACAAGGTTTTTTTTTGTTTCGAACTATTTACAGTAATCGTCAGGAGAAAAAGACAAAATGTTTTCGTTAAAAGTCCACATATTGTAGTGTTAGATCGACGCCACGAGTCGGTCGGGCGGTCTGGTCGTCCGTGTCGGTCACCTCGGCCCCGGTGGTGGTGGTGGTGCTTGTTCCGGTGTTGTCATCTCCGGGAGCCTTACGGTTTCAGCTTGGGCTTCACTCCTGGTCGGGCCTGGGAGGAGGACCGATCCTCCTGGGAAGGGGGCGGTCGCGGGGTGCAGCGGTGGCAGGGAGGGGGCGATTGGTGTCGGGGGGGGTGTTTGTGTTGCCGGCGGGCGCCAGATCTCGCAGGGAGACCGTGTCCTGTCGGCCGTCGGGGTACTCCACGTAAGCGTACTGCGGGTTCACGTGAAGGAGGTGAAACCTTTCGACCAACGGGTCCGACGTGTGCGCCCGCACATGTTTTCGGAGCAAAATGGGTCCTGGGGCCGCCAGCCAGGTCAGCAGCGACGTTCCAGAGGAGGACTTCCTGGGGAAGACAAGGAGGCGCTCATGAGGCGTTTGGTTAGTGCTAGTACACAGTAGTGACCGGATGGAGTGGAGGGCGTCCGGGAGGACCTCCTGCCACCGTGAAACTGGGAGGTCCCTGGACCGTAGGGCCAGTAGGACGGTCTTCCAGACTGTGCCGTTCTCCCTCTCTACTTGCCCGTTCCCCCGGCGGTTGTAGCTGGTCGTCCTGCTCGAGGCTATACCGTTGCTGAGCAGGAACTGGCGCAGCTCGTCACTCATGAAGGAGGACCCCCTGTCGCTGTGCACGTATGCGGGGCAACCGAACAGTGTGAATATGGTGTTCAGGGCTTTAATGACTGTGGCCGCGGTCATGTCAGGGCAGGGGATGGCGAATGGGAAGCGGGAGTACTCGTCCACCACATTAAGGAAGTATGTGTTGCGGTCGGTGGAGGGGTCCTTTGAAATCCAGACTAAGGCGTTCAAAGGGGCGGGAAGCCTTAATCAGGTGCGCACCATCCGGCCTGAAAAAATGCGGTTTGCACTCTGCGCAGATGTGGCAGTTCCTGGTGACTGTAGGGACCTCCTCCAAAGAGTATGGGAGGTTGCGGGACTTAATAAAGTGGTAGAACCGAGTGACCCCCGGGTGGCAGAGGTCCTCCTGGAGGGTTTGGAGGCGGTTAATTTGTGCGTTGGCACATGTGCCGCGGGATAGGGCATCGGACGGCTCGTTCAGCTTTCCAGGACGATACAAGATCTCGTAGTTGAAGGTGGAGAGCTCGATCCTCCACCTTAAGATCTTGTCGTCTTTGATTTTGCCCCGCTGTGCATTATCGAACATGAAGGCTACCGACCTTTGGTCCGTGAGGAGAGTGAATCTCCTGCCGGCCAGGTAATGCCTCCAATGTCGCACCGCTTCCACTATGGCTTGGGCTTCCTTTTCCACTGAGGAGTGGCGGATTTCTGAAGCGTGGAGGGTTCGGGAGAAAAAGGCCACGGGTCTGCCCGCTTGGTTAAGGGTGGCCGCTAGAGCTACGTCGGAGGCGCCGCATCGTGGCCTTTGCGATATCCGCTTTGATGCGGCTGAAGGCCTGGCAAGCCTCTATCGACAGAGGGAAGGTCGTGGTCTGTATTAGGGGGCGGGCCTTGTCTGCATACTGGGGGACCCACTGGGCGTAGCATGAAAAAAACCCCAGGCAGCGTTTTAGGGCTTTTGAGCAGTGCGGGAGGGGGAATTCCATGAGGGGGCGCATACGTTCGGGGTCGGGGCCTATTATCCCATTGCGCACTACGTAGCCCAGGATGGCTCGCCGGTTGGTGCTAAAAACGCACTTGTCCTCGTTGTACGTGAGGTTCAAGGCTTTAGCGGTCTGGAGGAATTTTTGGAGGTTGGCGTCGTGGTCCTGCTGATCGTGGCCGCAGATGGTTACATTGTCGAGATACGGGAACGTGGCCCGTAACCCGTGTTGATCAACCATTCAGTCCATCTCTCGTTGGAAGACCGAGACCCCGTTTGTGACGCCAAATGGGACCCTTAGGAAATGGTATAATCGCCCGTCTGCCTCGAAGGCTGTGTACTTGCGGTCACTTGGGCGGATGGGGAGCTGATGGTATGCGGACTTGAGGTCCATGGTGGAGAAGAACTTATATTGGGCAATCCGATTGACCATGTCGAATATGCGGGGGAGAGGGTACGCGTCTAGTTGTGTGTACCTGTTGATGGTCTGGCTATAGTCTATGACCATCCTTTGCTTCTCCCCTGTCTTTACTACTACCACCTGTGCTCTCCAGGGACTATTGCTGGCCTGGATTATGCCTTCCTTTAGTAGCCGCTGGACTTCGGACCGAATGAAGGACCGGTCCTGGGCGCTGTACCGTCTGCTCCTAGTGGTGACGAGTTTGCAATCCGGGGTGAGGTTTTCAAACAAGGATGGGGGTTGAACCTTGAGGGTTGCGAGGCCGCAGATAGTGAGTGGGGGTGTTGGGCCGCCGAATTTGAAGGTTAGGCTCTGTAGATTGCACTGGAAGTCTAATCCCAGTAATGTGGGGGCGCAGAGTTGGGGAAGGACGTAGAGCCTGTAGTTTTTGAACACCCTCCCTTGCACCGTTAGGGTAACTATGCAGAAGCCTTTGATCTGTACGGAGTGGGATCCTGCAGCTAGGGAAATCTTTTGTGCGCTGGGACGGATGGTAAAAGAACAGCGTCTTACCGTGTCAGGGAGGATAAAGCTCTCCGTGCTCCCGGAGTCGACCAGGCATGGTGTCTCGTGCCCGTTTATCAGCACCGTTGTCGTCGTCGTCTGGAGCGTCCGGGGCCGTGCTTGGTCCAGCGTCATTGAAGCCAGACGTGGTTGTAATGGTTGAGCGTCTTCTTCGAACCCCGTGGAGCCGTCGACACTGGGGTCCGTTGTTGCCGTCCAAGATGGCGTCGGGGGTGAACAAGATGGCTGCCCCCATGCATCGCACATGGCTGGGGGGTCACAAGATGGCGGCGGGGGTGGACAAAATGGCCGCCCCCATGCGTCGCACAGGTCTGGGGTGGTCCAAGATGGCGGCGCCCCTCCTCCCCTTGTGGTGGCCGGGACCCAAAATGGCGGCGCCTGCGGGTCGCACATGGGGCGCTGGGGGGTTGGGGAGCGTTAGGAACACGCAGGACTCCCTCTTCTCTGGGGACAGCGGTGGCCGGGACCCAAAGTGGTAGCGCCTGCGGGTCCTACATGGGGCGCTGGGGGGGTTGGGGAGCGTAAAAGGCATGCAGGGCTCCCTGTTCTCCTGGGACAGCGGCGACCTCCCGGGACCGGCACACAGCCGCAAAATGGCCCTTTTTCCCGCAGCTCTTACAGATCGCTGCGCGGGCCGGGCAGCGCTGCCGGGGGTGTTTCGCCTGGCCGCAGAAATAGCAGCGGGCTCCCCCGGTGCGACTTGGCGTTTGAACCGCGCAAGCCGGTGTGGTGTCCGGGGGGGGGGGGGTGGGTTTGTCGCGACGGGTGCGTACGGAGCCCAATGGGCTGCCGCGCGGTCGGGGCCGTAGGCGCGGGTGTTTCACGCGGCCACGTCTAGGGAGGCTGCTAGGGCCCGTGCCTCTGAGAGTCCTAGCGACTCTTTTTCTAAAAGTCTTTGGCGGATTTGGGAGGAGTTCATACCTGCCACAAAAGGTTCGCGCATTAACATGTCCGTGTGTTCATTTGCGTTCACCGGCGGGCAGCTGCAGGCTCGTCCCAAAATTAGTAGCGCGGCGTAGAATTCATCTATCGATTCTCCGGGACTTTGCCGTCTCGTTGCGAGTAGATAGCGAGCGTAGATCTGGTTTATTGGGCGAACATAGAGACTTTTTAGTGCTGCGAACGTCGTCTGGAAATCCTCTGCGTCTTCAATGAGGGAGAAAATCTTAACCTCGAGTGCAGGACCTGTAGGTTTTGGTCTTCTGTGACCCGGCCGGGGGCCGTTCTGAGGTAGGCCTCGAAACAAGTCTGCCAGTGCTTGAAAGCTGCTGCTGCGTTCACTGCGTGGGGGCTGATCCTCAGGCATTCCGGGATGATCCTGAGCTCCATAGTCCTTTAGTCACGCTTAATAAATTATAGCACACAAATACTCCGAGAGATGAATAGAGTGAAGTCGATGAGGCTTTATTAAGCGTGACTGTTCCCCCGCAGTTCAGTAGTAGACTGGCCTGCGGGGGAGGACTCCTGGTTCTTATACTCCGCCTTCAGGGCGGAGCTAGAGGTCAATGGCCAACCAGGACCCGGGATCTGTCAGCCAATGACATCACGGCTTCACAGTCCCACATGACCCCTAATGCATACTACCACACAGATACACACAGAGACACAGAGAGAGAATCACAGATACACACAGAGACACAGAGAGAGAATCACAGATACTCACAGAGGCACAGAGAGAATCACAGATACACACAGGCACACAGAGATTATCACAGATACACACAGGGACACAGAGATAGAATCACAGATACACACAGGGACATAGTGGGAATCACAAATACACACAGGCACACAGAGATTATCACAGATACACACAGGGACAGACAGTGAGAATCAGAGATACATACAGGGCCACAGAGCTAGAATCACAGAAACACACAGCGAGTCAGAGCATCACAAGTCAAATTGAAAGGGTTACAGAGTCAGTAAAAACTAACACTAATGATGGGCGATGACAAATTCATGTGAACGAAATTACAGAAATTAAGAAATGCAGATAAACAGTGATGGAATATTCACAGAGATGCACAGAGGAAGTAACTCATTCAGAGGCACAGCAAACGATTGTGAAATAGAATGAAAAATAAACACAGCTATTGTGAAATGCAATCTCAGCTAGTCAAAACAATAGACTGATAAACATGTTCACGTGTACACACAGAGTCATCAACGCAGACACGGAGAGATTGAATCAGAGATACACACAGAAAAAAGTAGATCAAGATAGACACAGGGACGCAGAGAGGGAATCATAGATACACACAGAGACACAGAGAGAGAATCACAGATACACACAGGGACACAGAGAGAGAATCACAGCTACACACAGGAACAGAAAGAGAGAATCACACAAACACACAGGTACACAGAGAGAATCACAGATACACACAGGTACACAGAGAGAATCACAAAAACACACAGGGACACAGAGAGAGAATCACAGCTACACACAGGGACAGAGAGAATCACAGAGACAAACGGAGACACACAGAGAGAATCACAGAGACAGACGGGGCACACACAGAGACTCACAAATACACACAGGGACAGAGAGGGATTCACAGATACACACAAGGAGACAGTGACAGTCAGTGGCCCAGTTGATGGCACTCAGCATCATGAACCAGCTGTCGAGCTAAGATGTACCAGGGTGACTGAGAAAAAGAATCTGAGATTAACACAGGACACATCGAGTCAATTACACATACGCTCAGGGACTGATAGAGAGAGAATGGGAACACAAGGATCGATGCTGGGGCCTCTGGTGTTTGTAGTATACATAAATGATTTGGAGGAAAATATTGCTGGTCTAGTTCGTAAATTTGAGGATGACACCAAGGTTAGTGGAGTGGCAGATAGTGTTGAGGATTGTCAAAGGACACACCGGGCCACAGAGGGAGAATCACAGATACACATAGGGCCACAGAGAGAGTATCACAGAAACACAGAGGGACACAGCTGGAGAATCACAGAGGTTCACCAAGTCTCCATTAACAGCATCTTCACAATCAGCAACACATAATCTCCAACACACGCACCACGCTGCCTTGGAAATATATCACTGTTCTATTTCTGTCACTGAGTCAAATCCAGACCCCCCCCCCCCACCCCTCCCAAGCCAATGGACAGCAGCAATGTCACAATACAGCTCTCCATCACATTCTAAAGGGCAATATGTGATGGTTCATTACTGCTGGCCTCAAGGTTCAGGTGGGAGAGACTGGATTTCACAGAGCGACAGAGAAGGAGCGATGAGATAGTTCCAAGTCAGAATAGTGTGTGACTTGGAGGAGAACATACAGGTGGTGATATCGTCATCATTCACCCGTTCTTGCCCATTCAGCCATGTTCTCACGTTTGCAAGATATTGTTGAAGTGGATTCAATGATCATTCACTGCAGTTTCTTATGGCACAAAGGGGAAAAGAGAGAATCACAGATTCACACAGGGACACAGAGAGAGAATCACAGATACACTCAGGGACACAGAGAGAGAATCACAGAAACACACTGGGAAACAGAGAGAATCATAGATACACACAGGGACACAGTGAGAGAATCACAGATACACACAGGGACACAGAGAGAGAATCACAGATATTCACAGGGACACAGAGAGAGAATCACAGATACACACAGGGACACAGAGACAGAATCACAGATTCACACAGGGACACAGTGAGAGAATCACAGATACACACAGGAACAGAAAGAGAGGATCACAGAAACACACTGGGAAACAGAGAGAATCACAGGTACACACAGGGACACAGAGAGAGAATCACAGATACACACAGGGACACAGAGAGAGAATCACAGATACACACAGGGACACAGAGAGAGAATCACAGATACACACAGGGACACGCAGAGATTCACAGAAACACACAGGCACAGAGAGATAAAAATCACAGATACTCACATGGACAGAGAGGGAGAGATTCAAAGAATTACTCAGGGACAGAGAAGGAAAATCACACATACACAAAGGGACAAAGAATTGGAGAGATTCACAGATAGAGACAGTAGGATGGGGATAGAATCACAGATGCACGCGGGGTACAGAGAATCACATATACACACCGGGATGGAAAGAGAATCAAATATATACACAGGGACACAGAGAGAGAATCACAGAGACAGAATCACATCTATACACAGGGCCACAGAGACAGAATCACAGAGACAGAATCACATGTATACACAGGGCCACAGAGAGAGAATCACAGATACACACAGGTACACAGAGAGAGGATCACAGAGACAGAATCACATGTATACAGGGGGCCACAGAGAGAGAATCACAGATACACACAGGTACATAAGTGAAATGTGGAACTTGTTCAAGGAACAAGGTTCCGACCGGGCGCTGGAGGGATACAAGATAGCCAGGAGGGAACTGAAGAAAGGGATTAGGAGAGCTAAGAGAGGGCATGAACAATCTTTGGTGGGTAGGATCAAGGAAAACCCCAAGGACGTTTACACATTTGTGAGAAACATGAGAATGACTAGAGAGAGGGTAGGTCCGATCAAGGACAGTAGCGGGAGATTGTGTATTGAGTCTGAAGAGACAGGAGAGGTCTTGAACGAGTACTTTTCTTCTGTATTTACAAATGAGAGGGGCCATATTGTTGGAGAGGACAGTGTGAAACAGACTGATAAGCTCGAGGAAATACTTGTTCGGAAGGAAGATGTGTAGGGCATTTTGAAAAACTTGAGGATAGACAAGTCCCCCGGGCCTGATGGGATATATCCAAGGATTCTAAGGGAAGCAAGAGATGAAATTGCCGTTGGCAATGATCTTTTCGTCCTCACTGTCAACAGGGGAGGTACCAGGGGATTGGAGAGTGGCGAATGTCATGCCGCTGTTCAAAAAAGGGACTAGGGATAACCCTAGGAATTACATACCAGTTAGTCTTACTTTGGTGGCAGGCAAAGTAATGGAAAGGGTACTGAATGATAGGATTTCTGAGCATCTGGAAAGACACTGCTTGATTAGGGATAGTCAGCACGGATTTGTGAGGGGTAGGTCTTGCCTTACAAATCTCACTGAATTCTTTGAGGAGGTGACCAAGCATGTGGATGAAGGTAAAGCAGTGGATGTAGTGTACATGGATTTTAG
The DNA here is from genome assembly GCF_047496885.1 of Scyliorhinus torazame. Classification (NCBI taxonomy): domain Eukaryota; kingdom Metazoa; phylum Chordata; class Chondrichthyes; order Carcharhiniformes; family Scyliorhinidae; genus Scyliorhinus; species Scyliorhinus torazame. The sequence goes on along the minus strand of NC_092710.1, from coordinate 40,905,276 downwards.
TAAGGCATTTGATAAGGTTCCCCATGGTAGGCTTATGCAGAAAGTAAGGAGGCATGGGATAGTGGGAAATTTGGCCAATTGGATAACAAACTGGCTAACCGATAGAAGTCAGAGAGTGGTGGTGGATGGCAAATATTCTGCCTGGATCCCAGTTACCAGTGGCGTACCGCAGGGATCAGGTCTGGGTCCTCTGCTGTTTGTAGTTTTCATTAATGACTTGGATGAGGGAGTTGAAGGGTGGGTCAGTAAATTTGCAGACGATACGAAGATTGGTGGAGTTGTGGATAGTGAGGAGGGCTGTTGTCGGCTGCAAAGAAACATAGATAGGATGCAGAGCTGGGCTGAGAAGTGGCAGATGGAGTTTAACCCTGAAAAGTGTGAGGATGTCTATTTTGGAAGGACAAATATGAATGCGGAATACAGGGTTAACGGTAGAGTTCTTGGCAATGTGGAGGAGCAGAGAGATCTTGTGGTCTATGTTCATACATCTTTGAAAGTAGCCACTCAAGTGGATAAAGCTGTGAAGAAGGCCTATGGTGTGCTAGCGTTCATTAACAGAGGGATTGAATTTAAGAGCCGTGAGGTGATGATGCAGCTGTATAAAATTTTGGTAAGGCCACATTTGGAGTACTGTGTACAGTTCTGGTCGCCTCATTTTAGGAAGGATGTGGAAGCTTCGGAAAAGGTGCAAAGGAGATTTACCAGGATGTTGCCTGGAATGGAGAGTACGTCTTATGATCAGGGATAGTCAGGATGGCTTTGTGAAGGGTAGGTCATGCCTCACAAACCTTATGGAGTTCTTTGAGAAGGTGACTGAACAGGTAGACGAGGGTAGAGCAGTTGATGTGGTGTATATGGATTTCAGCAAAGCGTTTGATAAGCGTTCGACATGCGGTGCAGAAAGTTAATGTTTCAGGCAATGTCTGACTGAATCATTAATTTAACTTTGCTTGCATCAATACAATTCAAGGATCTTGAGAAGGAGGGATTCACAATAGCGCACAGGGGAAAAGGGAGAATCAAAGATTCACACAGGGACACAGAGAGAGAATGACAGATACACACAGGAAGAGAAAGAGAGGATCACAGAAACGCTCTGAAACAGAGATAATCACAGATACACACATGGGACAGACAAAGGGTCAAACAAACACACAGGGACACGCAGAGATTCACAGAAACACACAGGCACAGAGAGATACAAATCGCAGATACTCACATGGACAGAGAGGTAGAGATTCAAAGATTTACTCAGGGACAGAGAAGAAAAATCACACATACACAAAGGGACAGAGAGATGGAGAGATTCACAGATAGAGACAGTGACACGGGAATAGAATCACAGATGCACGCAGGGTACAGAGAGAGGATCACAGATACACACAGGAACAGAAAGAGGGGAACAGAGGGAAAATCACAAGGGTTCGCCAAGTCTCCTTTGACAGCATCTTCTCAATCAGCAAAATACATTCAGAGTCAGACCAAGAGGAAGAGATACTGAGAACATCACCATTACCACGGTCACCTCAAACACACACCATAGTGACTTGGAAATATATCACTGATTTATTTCTTTTTTTTATATAAGTTTAGTGTTCCCAATTATTTTTTTCCAATAAAGGGGCAATTTAGTGTGCCCAATCCACCCACCCTGCACATCTTTGGGTTGTGGGGTGAAACCCACGCAAACACGGGGAGAATGTGGACACACCATACTCACTGTTCTATTCCTGTCACTGAGTCAAATCCAGACCCTGCCCCCCCAACCCAATGGATAGCAGCAATGTCACAATACAGCTCTCCATCACATTCTAAAGGGCAATATGTGATGGTTCATTACTGCTGGCCTTGCAGTTCAGGTGGGGGAGACTGGATTTGACTGAGCGACAGAGAAGGAACGACGAGATAGTTCCAAGTCAAAATAGTGTGTGACTTGGAGGAGAACATACAGGTGGTGATATTGTCATCATTCACCTGTTCTTGCCCATTCAGCCATGTTCTCACGTTTGCAAGATATTGTTGAAGTGGATTCAATGGTCATGCACTGCAGTTTCTTCTGGCACAAATTCTATGAATATGCATGCGGTGCAGAAAGTTAATGTTTCAGGCAATGTCTGACTGAATCATTAATTTCATTTTGCTTGCATCAATACAATTCAAGGATCTTGAGAGGAAGGGGTTCACAAAAGCACACAAGGAAAAAGGGAGAATCACAGATACATACAGGAACAGAAAAAGAGGATGACAGAAACGCACAGGGAAACAGAGATAATCACAGATACACACAGGGGACAGACAAAGGTTCAAACATACACACAGAGACTCAGAGAGATTCACAGATACACACAGGCACAGCGAGGTACAAATCACAGATGCACACATTGACAGAGAGGAAGAGATTCAAAGATTATCTCAGGTACAGAGAAGGAAAATCACACATACACAAAGGGACAAAGAGAGAGGGAGATTCACAGATGGGGACAGTGACACGGGGATAGAATCACAGATGTGCGCAGGGTACAGAGAATCACATATACACACAGGGACGGTGAGAGAATCAAATGTATACACAGAGAAGCACAGAAACACAGGGGCTGTCTAGCATAGGGCTAAATCGCTGGCTTTGAAAGCAGACCAAGGCAAGCCATTAGCACGGTTCCATTCCCGTACCAGAATCCCTGAACAGGCGTTGGAATGTGGCGACGAGGGGCTTTTCACAGTTACTGCGTTTGATGCTTACTTGTGACAACAAGCAATTTTATTTTACATTCAGAATCACAGATGCACTCAGGGGACAGAGAGATACAAATCACAGATACTCACCTGGACATAGAGGTCGAGATTCAAAGATTTACTCAGGGGCAGTGAAGGAAAATCACACAAACACAAAGGGACAAAGAGAGAGAGAGATTCACAGATGGACACAGTGACACGGGGATAGAATCACAGATGCACGCAGGGTACAGAGAATCACATATAAACACAGGGACGGAGAGAGAATCACAGATACACCCAGGGTCACAGAGAGATAATCACAGATACACAGAGAGACACAGAGAGAGAATCACTGATACACAGAGAGAGAATCACATATACACACAGGGACACAGAGAGAGAATCACAGATACACACCAGAACAGAAAGAGAGGATCACAGAAACGCACAGGGAAACAGAGATAATCACAGATGCACACAGGGGACAGACAAAGGATCATACATACACACAGGGACACAGAGACATTCACAGAAACACACAGGCACAGAGAGATACGAATCACAGATACTCACATGGACAGAGAGTTGGGATTCAAAGATTTACTCAGGGACAGAGAAGGAAAATCACACATATACAAAGGGGCAAAGAGATGGAGAGATTCACAGATGGGGACAGTGACACGGGGATAGAATCACAAGATGCGCGCAGGGGACAGAGAATCACATATACACACAGGGACGGAGAGAGAATCACAGATACACACAGGGTCACAGTGAGATAATCACAGATACACAGAGAGACACAGAGAGAGAATCACTGATACACAGAGAGAGAATCACATATACACACAGGGACACAGAGTGAGTATCACAGTTACACAGAGGGACACAGAGAATCACAGATAAATATCTGGAAAGGAATAATTTGATTAGAGACAGTCAATACAGTTTTGTGAAGGATAGGCGGTGCCTCACAAACATTATCGAGTTCTTTGAGAAGGTGACCAAACAGGTGGATGAGGGTAAAGCAGTTGATGTGGTGTGCATGGATTTCAGTAAAGCGTTTGACAAGGTTTCCCACGGTAGGCTACTGCAGGAAATACGGAGGCATGGGATTCAGGGTCATTTAGCAGTTTGGATCAGAAATTGGCTAGCTGGAAGAAGACAAAGGGTGGTGGTTGATGGGAAATGTTCAGACTGGAGTCCAGTTACTAGTGATGTACCAGAGGATCTGTTTTGGGGCCACTGCTGTTTGTCATTGAAATAAATGACCTGGAGGAGGGCATAGAAGGATGGGTGAGTAAATTTGCAGATGACACTGAAGTCGGTGGAGTTGTGGACAGTGCGGAAGGATGTTACAAGTTACAGAGGGACATAGATAAGCTGCAGCATTGGGCTGAGAGGTGGCAAATGGAGTTTAGTGCAGAAAAGTGTGAGGTGATTCATTTTGGAAGGAATAACAGGAAGACAGAGTACTGGGCTAATGGTACGATTCTTGGCATTGTGGATGAGCAGAGGGATCTCGGTGTCCATGTACATAGATCCCTGAAAGTTGCCACCCAGGTTGAGAGGGTTGTAAAGAACATAAGAACTAGGAGCAGGAGTTGGCCATCTGGCCCCTCGAGCCTGCTCCACCATTCAATGAGATCATGTCTGATCTTTTGTGGACTCAGCTCCACTTTCCGGCCCGAACACCATAACCCTTAATCCCTTTATTCTTCAAAAAACTATCTTTATCTTAAAAACATTTAATGAAGGAGCCTCTACTGCTTCACTGGGCAAAGAATTCCATAGGTTCACAACCCTTTGGGTGAAGGCGTACGGTGTGTTAGCTTTTATTGGTAGAGGCATTGAGTTTCGGAGCCATGATGTCATGTTGCAGCTGTACAAAACTCTGGTGCGGCCGCATTTGGAGTATTGCGTGCAATTCTGGTCGCCGCATTATAGGAAGGATGTGGAAGCATTGGAAAGGGTGCAGAGGAGGTTTACGAGAATGTTGCCTGGAATGGAGGGAAGATCTTATGAGGAAAGGCTGAGGGACTTGAGGCTGTTTTCGTTAGAGAGAAGAAGGTTAAGAGGTGACTTAATTTGAGGCATACAGATGATCAGAGGATTGCATAGGGTGGACAGTGAGAGCCTTCTTCCTCGGATGGTGATGTCTAGCACGAGGGGACATCGTTTTAAGTTGAGGGGAGATAGCGAAAGACAGATGTAAGAGGTAGGTTCTTGACTCAGAGAGTATTAAGGCCGTGGAATGCCCTGCCTGCAACAATAGTGGACTCGTCAACACTAAGGGCATTCAAATGGTCATTGGATAGACATATGGACAATAAGGGAATAGTGTAGTTGGGCTTTAGAATGGTTTCACAGGTCAGCGCAACATTGAGGGCCGAAGGGCCTGTACTGCGCTGTAATGTTCTATGTTCTCTGTTCTACACAGGGACACAGAGAGAGAATCACAGAGAGAGAATCAGAGAGAGAGAATCACATATACACACAGGGCCACACAGAGAGAATCATAGATACACGCTGGGATGGAGGGAAAATCGCAGGGGTTCACCAAGTCTCCTTTGACAGCATCTTCACAATCTGCAAAATACATTCAGAGTCAGACCAAGAGGAGGAGATACTGAGAACATCACCATTACCACGGTCACCTCCAACACACACCATTGTGACTTGGAAATATATCACTGATTTATTTCTTTTTTTTATATAAGTTTAGTGTTCCCAATTATTTTTTTCCAATAAAGGGGCAATTTAGTGTGCCCAATCCACCCACCCTGCACATCTTTGGGTTGTGGGGTGAAACCCACGCAAACACGGGGAGAATGTGGACACACCATACTCACTGTTCTATTCCTGTCACTGAGTCAAATCCAGACCCTGCCCCCCCAACCCAATGGATAGCAGCAATGTCACAATACAGCTCTCCATCACATTCTAAAGGGCAATATGTGATGGTTCGTTACTGCTGGCCTTGCAGTTCAGGTGGGGGAGACTGGATTTGACTGAGCGACAGAGAAGGAACAACGAGATAGTTCCAAGTCAGAATAGTGTGTGACTTGGAGGAGAACATACAGGTGGTGATATTGTCATCATTCACCTGTTCTTGCCCATACAGCCATGTTCTCACGTTTGCAAGATATTGTTGAAGTGGATTCAATGGTCATTCACTGCAGTTTCTTCTGGCACAAATTCTATGAATATGCATACGGTGCAAAAATTAATGTTTCAGGTAATGTCCAACTGAATCATTAATTTCATTTTGCTTGCATCAATACAATTCAAGGATCTTGAGAGGAAGGGGTTCACAAAAGCACACAAAGAAAAAGGGAGAATCACAGATTCACACAGGAACAGAAAAAGAGGATCACAGCAACACAGGGAAACAGAGATAATCACAGATACACACAGGGGACAGACAAAGGGTCAAACAAACACACAGAGACACAGAGAGATTCACAGATACACACAGGCACAGCGAGGTACAAATCACAGATACACACATTGACAGAGAGGAAGAGATTCAAAGATTTACTCAGGGCCAGAGAAGGATATTCACACAATAGCAAAGGGACAATGAGAGAGGGAGATTCACAGATGGGGACAGTGACACGTGGATAGAATCACAGATGTGTGCAGGGTACAGAGAATCACATATACACACAGGGACGGAGAGAGAATCAAATGTATACACAGAGAGGCACAGAAACACAGGGGCTGTCTAGCATAGGGCTAAATCGCTGGCTTTGAAAGCAGACCAAGGCAAGCCATTAGCACGGTTCCATTCCCATACCAGAATCCCTGAACAGGCGTTGGAATGTGGCGATGAGGTTCTTTTCACAGTTACTGCGTTTGATGCTTACTTGTGACAAAAAGCGATTTTATTTTACATTCAGAATCACAGATGCACGCAGGGGACAGAGAGATACAAATCACAGATACTCACATGGACATAGAGGTCGAGATTCAAAGATTTACTCAGGGGCAGTGAAGGAAAATCACACATACAAAAAGGGACAAAGAGAGAGAGAGATTCACAGATGGAGACAGTGACACGGGGATAGAATCACAGATGCGCGCAGGGTACAGAGAATCACATATAAACACAGGGACGGAGAGAGAATCACAGATACACACAGGGTCACAGTGAGATAATCACAGATACACAGAGAGACACAGAGAGAGAATCACTGATACACAGAGAGAGAATCACATATACACACAGGGACACAGAGTGAGTATCACAGTTACACAGAGGGACACAGAGAATCACAGATACACACCGGAACAGAAAGAGAGGATCACAGAAACGCACAGGGAAACAGAGATAATCACAGATACACACAGGGGACAGACAAAGGGTCATACATACACACAGGGACACAGAGACATTCACAGAAACACACAGGCACAGAGAGATACGAATCACAGATACTCACATGGACAGAGAGGTAGAGATTCAAAGATTTACTCAGGGGCAGAGAAGGAAAATCACACATATACAAAGGGGCAAGGAGATGGAGAGATTCACAGGTGGGGACAGTCACACGGGGATAGAATCACAGATGCGCGCAGGGTACAGAGAATCACATATACACACAGGGACAGAGAGAGAATCACAGATACACAGAGAGACACAGAGAGAGAATCACAGATACACACAGGGACACAAAGAGAATCACTGATACACACAGGGACACAGAGAGAGAATCACAGATACACACAGGGACACAGAGAGAGTTTCACAGAGTGACACAGAGAATCACAGATACACACAGGGACACAGAGAGAGAATCACAGATACACACAGGGACACAGAGAGAGAATCACAGATACACAGAGGGACACACAGAGAGAATCACAGATACACACAGGGACACAGAGAGAGAATCACAGATACACACAGGGACACAGTGAGAGAATCTCAGATACACACAGAGACACAGAGAGAGAATCACAGATAAACACAGGGACACAGAGAGAGTATCACAGATACACACAGGGACACAGAGAGAGAATCACAGATAAACACAGGGACACAGAGAGAGTATCACAGATACACACAGGGACACAGAGAGAGAGTCACAGATACACACAGAGACACAGAGAGAGAATCACAGATACACACAGGCACAGAGAGATACGAATCACAGATACTCACATGGACAGGAGGTAGAGATTCAAAGATTTGCTCAGGGACAGAGAAGGAAAATCACACATACACAAAGGGACAAAGAGATGGAGAGATTGACAGATAGAGACAGTGACACGGGGATAGAATCACAGATGCACGCAGGGTACAGAGAATCACATATACACCAAGGGACGCAGGGAGAGAATCACAGATACACATCTGGAAAGGAATAATTTGATTAGAGATAGTCAACACGGATTTGTGAAGGGTAGGTCGTGCCCCACAAACATTATTGAGTTCTTTGAGAAGGTGACCAAACAGGTGGATGAGGGTAAAGCAGTTGATGTGGTGTACATGGATTTCAGCAAAGCGTTTGATAAGGTTTCCCATGGTAGGCTACTGCAGGAAATACGGAGGCATGGGATTCAGGGTCATTTAGCAGTTTGGATAAGAAATTGGCTAGCTGGAAGAAGACAAAGGGTGGTGGTTGATGGGAAATGTTCAGACTGGAGTCCAGTTACTAGTGATGTACCAGAGGATCTGTTTTGGGGCCACTGCTGTTTGTCATTTAAATAAATGTCCTGGAGGAGGACATAGAAGGATGGGTGAGTAAATTTGCAGATGACACTGAAGTCGGTGGAGTTGTGGACAGTGCGGAAGGATGTTACAAGTTACAGAGGGACAGAGATAAGCTGCAGCGCTGGGCTGAGAGGTGGCAAATGGAGTTTAATGCAGAAAAGTGTGAGGTGATTCATTTTGGAAGGAATAACAGGAAGACAGAATACTGGGCTAATGGTAAGATTCTTGGCAGTGTGGATGAGCAGAGGGATCTCGGTGTCCATGTACATAGATCCCTGAAAGTTGCCACCCAGGTTGAGAGGGTTGTTAAGAACATAAGAACTAGGAGCAGGAGTAGGCTATCTGGCCCCTCGAGCCTGCTCCACCATTCAATGAGATCATGGCTGATCTTTTGTGGACTCAGCTCCACTTTCCGGCCCGAACACCATAACCCTTAATCCCTTTATTCTTCAAAAAACTATCTATCTTTATCTTAAAAACATTTAATGAAGGAGCCTCTACTGCTTCACTGGGCAAAGAATTCCATAGGTTCACAACCCTTTGGGTGAAGGCGTACGGTGTGTTAGCTTTTATTGGTAGAGGGATTGAGTTTCGGAGCCATGATGTCATGTTGCAGCTGTACAAAACTCTGGTGCGGCCGCATTTGGAGTATTGCGTGCAATTCTGGTCGCCGCATTATCGGAAGGATGTGGAAGCATTGGAAAGGATGCAGAGGAGGTTTACAAAAATGTTGCCTGGATGGAGGGAACATCTTATGAGGAAAGGCTGAGGGACTTGAGGCTGTTTTCGTTAGAGAGAAGAAGGTTAAGAGGTGACTTAATTTGAGGCATACAATATGATCAGAGGATTGGATAGGGTGGACAGGGAGAGCCGTCTTACTCGGATGGTGACGTCTAGCGCAAGGGGACATAGTTTTAAGTTGAGGGGAGATAGAGAAAGACAGATGTCAGAGGTAGGTTCTTTACTCAGAGAGTACTAAGGCCGTGGAATGCCCTGCCTGCAACAGTAGTGGACTCGCCAACACCAAGGGCATTCAAATGGTCATTGGATAGACATATGGACGATAAGGGAATAGTGTAGTTGGGCTTTAGCATGGTTTCACAGGTTGGCGCAACATTGAGGGCCGAAGGGCCTGTACAGCGCTGTAATGTTCTATGTTCTATGTTCGACACAGGGACTCAGAGAGAGAATCACAGAGAGAGAATCAGAAAGAGAGAATCACATATACACACAGGGCCACACAGAGAGAATCATAGATACACGCTGGGACAGGGGGAAAATCACAGGGGTTCACCAAGTCTCCTTTGACAGCATCTTCACAATCTGCAAAATACATTCAGAGTCAGACAAGCGGAGGAGATACTGAGAACATCACCATTACCACGGTCACCTCCAACACACACCATTGTGACTTGGAAATATATCACTGATTTATTTCTTTTTTTTATATAAGTTTAGTGTTCCCAATTATTTTTTTCCAATAAAGGGGCAATTTAGTGTGCCCAATCCACCCACCCTGCACATCTTTGGGTTGTGGGGTGAAACCCACGCAAACACGGGGAGAATGTGGACACTGCACACTCACTGTTCTATTCCTGTCACTGAGTCAAATCCAGACCCCCCCCACCAACCCAATGGACAGCAGCAACGTCATAAAAGGGTTCTCCATCACATTCTAAAGGGCAATATGTGATGGTTCATTACTGCTGGCCTCGAGGTTCAGGTGGGGGAGACGGGATTTGACTGGGCGACAGAGAAGGAACGATGAGATAGTTCCAAGTCAGAATAGTGTGTGACTTGGAGGAGAACATACAGGTGGTGATATTGTCATCATTCACCTGTTCTTGCCCATTCAGCCATGTTCTCACGTTTGCAAGATATTGTTGAAGTGGATTCAATGGTCATTCACTGCAGTTTCTTCTGGCACAAATTCTATGAATATGCATACGGTGCAGAAAGTTAATGTTTCAGGCAATGTCCGACTAGATTATTAATTTCATTTTGCTTGCATCAATACAATTCAAGGATCTTGAGAGGAAGGGGTTCACAAAAGCACACAAGGAAAAAGGGAGAATCTCAGATTCACACAGGAACAGAAAAAGAGGATCACAGAAACACACAGGGAAACAGAGGTAATCACAGATACACACAGCGGACAGACAAAGGGTCAAACATACACACAGAGACTCAGAGAGATTGACAGATACACACAGGCACAATGAGGTACAAACCCCAGATACACACATGGACAGAGAGGAAGAGATTCAAAGATTTACTCAGGGCCAGAGAAGGATATTCACACAATAGCAAAGGGACAATGAGAGAGGGAGATTCACAGATGGGGGCAGTGATACGTGGATAGAATCACAGATGCGCGCAGGGTAAAGAGAATCACATATACACACAGGGACGGAGAGAGAATCAAATGTATACACAGAGAGGCACAGAAACACAGGGGCTGTCTAGCATAGGGCTAAATCGCTGGCTTTGAAAGCAGACCAAGGCAAGCCATTAGCACGGTTCCATTCCTGTACCAGAATCCCTGAACAGTCGTTGGAATGTGGCGATGAGGGTCTTTTCACAGTTACTGCGTTTGATGCTTACTTGTGACAATAAGCGATTTTCATTTTGCATTCAGAATCACAGATGCACGCAGGGGACAGAGAGATACAAATCACAGATACTCACATGGACACAGAGGTCGAGATTCAAAGATTTACTCAGGGGCAGTGAAGGAAAATCACACATACACAAAGGGACAAAGAGAGAGGGAGATTCACAGATGGAGACAGTGACACGGGGATAGAATCACAGATGCGTTCAGGGTACAGAGAATCACACATACACACAGGGACAGAGAGAGACTCACAGATACACACAGGGACACAGAGAGAATCAAATATATACACAGGGCAGCAGAGAGAGAATCACAGATACACACAGGGACACAGAGAGAAAATCACAGATACACAGGGAGACACAGAGAATTATAGATACACCCAGGCACACAGAGAGAGAATCACAGATACAAACAGGGACACAGAGAGAGAATCACAGACACACAGAGAGACACAGAGAGAGGATCTCAGTTGCACAGAGAGACACACAGAGAGAATCACAGATACACAGACAGACACAGAGAGAGAATCACACATACACACAGGCACACAGAGAGAGAATCACAGATACACAGACAGACACAGAGAGAGAATCACAGATACACACAGGCACACAGGGAGAGAATCACAGATACACACAGGCACACAGAGAGAGAATCACAGATACACACAGGCACACAGAGAGAGAATCACAGATACACACAGGCACACAGAGAGAGAATCACAGATACACACAGGGACACAGAGAGAGAATCACAGATACACACAGGGACACAGAGAGAATCACAGACACACAGAGGGACACAGAGAGAGAATCACAGATACACAGACAGACACAGAGAGAGAATTACAGATACACACAGGCACACAGAGAGAGAATCACAGATACACACAGGCACACAGAGAGAGAATCACAGATACACACAGGGACACAGAGAGAGAATCACAGACACACAGAGGGACACAGAGAGAGAATCACAGATACACAGACAGACACAGAGAGAGAATCACAGATACACACAGGCACACAGAGAGAGAATCACAGATACACACAGGGACACAGAGAGAGAATCACAGATACACACAGGCACACAGAGAGAGAATCACAGATACACACAGGGACACAGAGAGAGTATCACAGATACACACAGAGCCACAGAGTGAGTATCACAGATACACACAGTGACACAGAGAGAGGATCTCAGTTACACAGAGAGAATCACAGATACACAGACAGACACAGAGAGAGAATCACACATACACACAGGCACGCAGAGAGAGAATCACAGATACACAGACAGACAAAGAGAGAGAATCACAGATACACACAGGCACACAGAGAGAGAGAATCACAGATACACACAGGGACACAGAGAGAGAATCACAGATACATACAGGGACACAGAGAGAGAATCACAGACACACAGAGGGACACAGAGAGAGAATCACAGATACACAGACAGACACAGAGAGAGAATTACAGATACACACAGGCACACAGAGAGAGAATCACAGATACACACAGGCACACAGAGAGAGAATCACAGATACACACAGAGCCACAGAGAGAGTATCACAGATACACACAGTGACACAGAGAGAGTATCACAGTTACACAGAGGGACACTGAGAGAGTATCACAGATATACAGAGGTACACAGAGAGAGAATCACAGATACACACAGAGCCACAGAGTGAGTATCACAGATACACACAGTGACACAGAGAGAGGATCTCAGTTACACAGAGAGAATCACAGATACACAGACAGACACAGAGAGAGAATCACACATACACACAGGCACGCAGAGAGAGAATCACAGATACACAGACAGACAAAGAGAGAGAATCACAGATACACACAGGCACACAGAGAGAGAGAATCACAGATACACACAGGGACACAGAGAGAGAATCACAGATACATACAGGGACACAGAGAGAGAATCACAGACACACAGAGGGACACAGAGAGAGAATCACAGATACACAGACAGACACAGAGAGAGAATTACAGATACACACAGGCACACAGAGAGAGAATCACAGATACACACAGGCACACAGAGAGAGAATCACAGATACACACAGGGACACAGAGAGAGTATCACAGATACACACAGAGCCACAGAGAGAGTATCACAGATACACACAGTGACACAGAGAGAGTATCACAGTTACACAGAGGGACACTGAGAGAGTATCACAGATATACAGAGGTACACAGAGAGAGAATCACAGATACACAGAGGGACAGAGAGAGAGAATCACAGATACACACAGGCACACAGAGAGAGGATCACAGTTACACAGAGGGATAACGAGAGAGTATCACAGATATACAGAGGGACACAGAGAGAGAATCACAGATACACCCTGGGACAGAGGGAGAATCACAGGGGTTCACCAAGTCTCCTTTGACAGCATCTTCACAATCTTCAAAAAAAAAATTCCGAGTCAGAAAAGAGGAGGACATACTGAGAACATCACCATCATCACGGTCACCTCCAACACACAGACCATGCTGACTTGGAAATATATCACTGTTCTATTTCTTTTTTCAATATAAATTTATTGTAACCAATTATTTTTTTCCAATAAAGGGGCAATTTAGCGTGCCCAATCCACTCACCCTGCACATCTTTGGGTTGTGGGGTGAAACCCACGCAAACACGGGGAGAATGTGGAAACTCCACACTCACTGTTCTATTCCTGTCACTGAGTCAAATCCAGACCGTCCCTTCCCCAACATAATGGACAGCAGCAATGTCATAAAAGAGTTCTCCATCACATTCTAAAGGGCAATATGTGATGGTTCATTACTGTTGGCCTTGTCTGGAGCGACAGATAAGGAACGACGAGATAGTTCCAAGTCAGAATAGTGTGTGACTTGGAGGAGAACATACAGGTGCTGATATTGTCATCATTCACCTGTCCTTACCCATTCAGCCATGTTCTCACGTTTGCAAATTGTTGTTGAAGTGGATTCAATGATCATTCACTGCAGTTTATTATGGCATAAATTCTATAAATTTGCATACGGTGCAGAAAGATTATGTTTCAGGCATTGTCCGACTGGATCATGAATTTAACTTTGCTTGCATCAATCGATTCAAGGATCTTGAGAAGGAGGGATTCACAATAGCACACAGGGAAAAAGGAAGAATCACAGATTCACACAGGGACACAGAGAGAGAATCACAGATACACACAGGAACAGAAAGAGAGGATCACAGAAACACACAGGGAAACATAGATAATCACAGATACACACAGGCACAGAGAGATACAAATCACAGTTACTCACATGGACAGAGGTAGAGATTCAAAGATTTACTCAGGGGCAGTGAAGGAAAATCACACATACACAAAGGGACAAAGGGCGAGAGATTCACAGATAGAGACGGTGACATGGGGATAGAGTCACAGATGCGTGCAGGGTACAGAGAATCACAAATACACCCAGGGACGGAGAGAGAATCAAATATATACACAGGGACACAGAGAGAGAATCACAGATACACAGAGGGACACAGAGAGAGAATCAAATATATACACAGGGACACAGAGAGAGAATCACATATACACACAGGGACAGAGCGAGAGTGTCACAGTTACACAGAGGGACACCGAGAGTGTATCACAGATATGCAGAGGGACAGAGAGAGAGAATCACAGATACAGACTGGGACAGAGGGCAAATCACAGGGGTTCACCAAGTCTCCTTTGACAGCATCTTCACAATCAGCAAAAAGCATTCAGAGTCAGACAAGAGGAGGACATACTGAGAACATCACCATCATCACGGTCACCTCCAAGACACAGAACATGCTGACTTGGAAATATATCACTGTTCTTTTTCTTTTTTTAATACAAATTTAGTGTAAGCAATTATTTTTTTCCAATGAATGGGCAATTTAGCGTGCCCAATCCACCTACCCTGCACATCTTTGGTTTGTGGGCTGAAACCACGCAAACACGGGGAGAATGTGGACACTGCACACTCACTGTTCTATTCCTGTCACTGAGTCAAATCCAGACCCACCACCCCCAAGCCAATGGACAGCAGCAATGTCATAAAAGAGTTCTCCTTCACATTCTAAAGGGCAATATGTGATGGTTCATTACTGCTGGCCTTGCAGTTCAGGTGGGAGAGACGGGATTTGACTGGGCGACAGAGAAGGAACGACGAGATAGTTCCAAGTTAGAATAGTGTGTAACTTGGAGGAGAACATACAGGTGGTGATATTGTCATCATTCACATGTTCTTGCCCATTCAGCCATGTTCTCACGTTTGCAAGTTGTTGGTGAAGTGGATTCAATGGTCATTCACAGCAGTTTATTGTGGCACAAATTCTATAAATTTTTATATTCTGGCAGAAAGTTAATCTTTCAGGCAATGTTCGACTGGATCATTAATTTAACTTTGCTTGCATCAATACGATTGACGGATCTTGAGAAGGAGGGATTCACAATAGCATACAGGGAAACAGGAAGAATCACAGATTCACACAGGGACACAGAGAATCACAGATACACACAGGGAAACAGAGGTAATCACAGATACACACAGGGGACAGACAAAGGGCCATACATACACACAGAGACACAGAGAGATTCCTAGATACACACAGGCACAGAGAGATACAAATCAAAGATACTCACATGGACAGAGGTAGAGACTCAAAGATTTACTCACGGACAGAGAAGGATATTCACACAATAACAAAGGGACAAAGAGAGAGAGAGATTCACAGATCAAGACAGTGACACGGGGATTGAATCACAGATGTGCGCAGGGTACAGAGAATCACATATACACACAGGGACGGAGAGAGAATCAAATGTATACACAGAGAGGCACAGAAACACAGGGGCTGTCTAGCAGAGGGCTAAATCGCTGGCTTTGAAAGAAGACCAAGACAAGCCAGTAGCACGGTTCAATTCCCGTACCAGCCTCCCCGAACAGGCGTTGGAATGTGGAGACTAGGGGCTTGTCACAGTGACTTTGTTTGATGCCTACTTGTGACAATAAGCGATTTTCATTTTTCCTTCAGAATCACAGATGCACGCAGGGTACAGAGTATCACAGATACACAGAGGGGACAGAGACAGGGTCATACATACTCACAGGGATACAGAGAGATTCAGAGATACACACAGGCCCAGAGAGATACAAATCACAGATACTCATATGGACAGAGAGGTAGAGATTCAAAGATTTACTCAGGTACGGTGAAGGAAAATCACACAGACACAAAGCGACAAACAGAGAGAGAGATTCACAGATGGAGACAGTTATACAGGGATAAAATCACAGATGTGCACATGATACAGTGAATCACAATTACACACAGGGACAGAGAGAGAATCAAATATATACGCAGGGACACAGAGAGAGAAAAACACAGAGAGAAAATCACATGTACACACTGGGCCGCAGTGAGAGAATCACATATACATACAGGGACACAGAGAGAGTATCACAGATATACACAGGGACACAGAGAGAGAATCACAGATACACACAGGGACACAGAGAGAGAATCACAGATACACACAGAGCCACAGAGAGAGTATCACAGATACACACTGAGACATAAGGAGAATCACAGGGGTTCACCAAGGCTCCTTTGGCAGCATCTTCACAATCAGCAAAAAGCATTCAGAGTCAGACAAGAGGAGGACATACTGAGAACATCATCATCATTACGGTCACCTTCAACACACAGACATAATTGACTTGGAAAACATCACTGTCCAATTACTTTTTTTAAATATAAATTTAGTGAAACCAATTATTTTTTTACAATACACCTACCCTGCACATCTTTGGGTTGTGGGGTGAAACCCACCCAAACACGGGAAGAATGTGGAAACTGCACACTCACTGTTCTATTCCTGTCACTGAGTAAAATCCAGACCCACCACCCCCAAGCCAATGGACAGCAGCAATGTCATAAAAGAGTTCTCCTCACATTCTAAAGGGCAATATGTGATGGTTCATTACTGCTGGCCTTGCAGTCAGGTGGGAGAGACGGGATTTGACTGGGCGACAGAGAAGGAACGACGAGATAGTTCCAAGTCAGAATAGTGTGTGACTTGGAGGAGAACATACAGGTGGTGATATTGTCATCATTCACCTGTTCTTGCCCATTCAGCCATGTTCTCACGTTTGCAAGTTGTTGGTGAAGTGGATTCAATGGTCATTCACTGCAGTTTATTGTGGCACAAATTCAATACCTTTGCATACGGTGCAGAAAGTTAATATTTCACGCAATGTCCGACTGGATCATTAATTTAACTTTGCTTTCATCAATACAATTCAAGGATCTTGAGAAGGACGGATTCTCAATAGCACACTGGGAAAAAGGGAAATTCACAGATACACACAGGAACAGAGAGATACAAATCGCAGATACTCACATGGACAGAGAGGTAGAGATTCAAAGATTTACTCAGGGACAGAGAAGGAAAATCACACATACACAAAGGGGCAAAGAGAGAGAGATTCACAGATAGAGAAATTGACACGGGGATAGAATCACAGATGCACGCAGGGTACAGAGAGAGAATCAAATAGATACACAGGGACACAGAGAGAGAAACACAGAGAGAGAATCACAGATACACACAGGGACACAGAGAGAGTATCACAGATACACAGAGGGACACAGAGAATCACAGATACACACAGGGACACACAGAGAGAGAATCACAGATACACACAGGGACACAGAGAGAGAATCACAGATGTCCTCATCTGTCCTCTGTCGTAAACAGCAGATGGATACAGTGATACGGGGATAAAATCACAGATGTCCTCATGCTACAGAGAATCACAGATACACACAGGGACACAGAGAGAGAATCACAGATACACCCAGGGACACAGAGAGAGAATCACAGATACACAAAGGGACACAGAGAGAGAATTACAGATACACACAGGGACACAGAGAGAGAATCACAGATACACACAGGGACACAGAGAGAGAATCACAGATACACACAGCGACAAAGAGAGAGAATCACAGATACACACAGAGACACATAGAGAGAGAATCGCAGATACACAGAGGGACACAGAGAGAGAATCACAGATACACAGAGGGACACAGAGAGAGAATCACAGCTACACAGAGGGACACAGAGAGAGAATCACAGATACACACAGAGAGAATCACAGATACACACAGGGACACAGAGAGAGAATCACAGATACACACTGGGACAGGCGGAGAATCAGAAGGTTTCACCAATTCGCCTTTGACAGCATCTTCACAATCAGCAAAAAGCTTCCAAAGTCAGACAAGAGCAGGAGATACTGAGAACATCACCATCTACACGGTCACCTCCATCACACACACCATGCTGACTTGGAAATATATCATTGTTCTATCCCTTTTAAAAATAAATTTCGTGTACCCAATTATTTTTTTTGAATTAAGGTGCAATTTAGCGTACCCAATCCACCTACCCTGCACATCTTTGGGTTGTGGGCTGAAACCACACAAACACGGGGAGAATGTGGACACTGCACACTCACTGTTCTATTCCTGTCTCTGAGTCAAATCCAGACCCTTCCCCAACCAAGCCAATGGACAGCAGCAATGTCACAATACAGCTCTCCATCACATTCTAAAGGGCAATATGTGATGGATCTTTACTGCTGGCCTTGCAGTTCAGGTGGGAGAGACGGGATTTGACGGAGCGACAGAGAAGGAACGACGAGATAGTTCCAAGTCAGAATAGTGTGTGACTTGGAGGAGAACATACAGGTGGTGATATTGTCATCATTCACCTGTTCTTGCCCATTCAGCCATGTTCTCACGTTTGCAAGTTGTTGGGGAATTGGATTCAATGGTCATTCACTGCAGTTTATTGTGGCACAAATTAAATACCTTTGCATACGGTGCAGAAAGTTAATATTTCACGCAATGTCCGACTGGATCATTAATTTAACTCTGCTTTCATCAATACAATTCAAGGATCTTGAGAAGGACGGATTCTCAATAGCACACTGGGAAAAAGGGAGAATCACAGATACACACAGGAACAGAGAGATACAAATCGCAGATACTCACATGGACAGAGAGGTAGAGATTCAAAGATTTACTCAGGGCCAGAGAAGGAAAATCACACATACACAAAGGAACAAAGAGAGAGAGATTCACAGATAGAGAAATTGACACGGGGATAGAATCACAGATGCACGCTGGGTACAGAGAATCACAAATACTCACAGGGACGGAGAAAAATCAAATATATATACAGGGAGACAGAGAGCGTATCACAGATACACAGAAGGACACAGAGAGAATCACAGATACGCGCTGGGACAGAGGGAGAATCACAGGGTTTCACCAAATCTCCTTTGACAGCATCTTCTCAATCAGCAAAAAGCATTCTGAGTCAGACAAGAGGAGGACATACTGAGAACATCATTATCATCACGGTCACCTTCAACACAGAGATCATGCTGACTTGGAAATACATCACTGCTCTATTCCATTTTTAAAATCTAAATTTAATGTAACCAATTATTTTTTTACAATACACCTACCCTGCACATCTTTGGGTTGTGGGGTGAAACCCACCCAAACACGGGGAGAATGTGGACACTGCATACTCACTGTTCTATTCCTGTCACTGAGTCAAATCCAGACCCACCACGCCCAAGCCAATGGACAGCAGCAATGTCATAAAAGAGTTCTCCTCACATTCTAAAGGGCAATATGTGATGGTTCATTACTGCTGGCCTTGCAGTCAGGTGGGGGAGACTGGATTTGATTGAGCGACAGAAAAGGAACGACGAGATAGTTCCAAGTCAGAATAGTGTGTGACTTGGAGGAGAACATACAGGTGGTGATATTGTCATCATTCACCTGTTCTTGCCGATTCATCCATGTTCTCGCGTTTGCAAGTTGTTGGTCAAGTGGATTCAATGATCATTCACTTTAGTTTATTATGGCACAAATTCAATGAATTTGCATACGGTGCAGAAAGTTAATGTTTCAGGCAATGTCCGACTGGATCATTAATTTAACTTTGCTTGCATCAATACGATTCAAGGATCTTGAGAAGGAGGGTTTTACAATGGCACACAGGGAAAAAGGAAGAATCACAGATTCACACAGGATCAGAAAGAGAGAATCACAGATACACACAGGGGGCAGACAAAGGGCCATACATACACACAGAGACACAGAGAGACTCATAGATACACACAGGCACAGAGAGATACAAATCACAGATAGACACATGGACAGTGAGGTAGAGACTCAAAGATTTACTCAGGGACAGAGAAGGGAAATCACACATACACAAAGGGACAAAGAGAGAGAGAGATTCACAGATCGAGACAGTGACACGGGGATAGAATCACAGATGCACACAGGGACACAGAGAGAGAAACACAGAGAGAGAATCACAGATACACACAGGGACACAGAGAGAGTATCACAGATTCACACAGGGACACAGAGAGAGTATCACAGATACACACAGGGACACAGAGAGAGAATCACAGATGTCCTCATCTGTCCTCTGTCGTAAACTGCAGATGGATACAGTGATACGGGGATAAAATCACAGATGTCCTCATGCTACAGAGAATCACAATTACACACAGGGACGGAGAGAGAATCAAATATATACACAGGGACACAGAGAGAGAACCACAGCGAGAGAATCACAGATACACCCAGGGACACAGAGAGAGAATCACAGATACACACAGGGACACAGAGAGAGAATCACAGATACACAAAGGGACACAGAGAGAGAATCACAGATACACACAGGGACACGGAGAGAATCACAGATACACACAGGGACACAGAGAGAGAATCACAGATACACACAGGGACACAGAGAGAGAATCACAGATACACACAGAGACACAGAGAGAGAATCACAGATACACACATGGACACAGAGAGAGAATCACAGATACACACAGAGAGAGAATCACAGATACACACAGAGACACAGAGAGAGAGAATCACAGATACACAGAGGGACACAGAGAGAGAATCACAGATACACAGAGGGACACAGAGAGAGAATCACAGATACACACAGGGACACAGAGAGAGAATCACAGATACACACAGGGACACAGAGAGAGAATCACAGATACTCAGAGGGACACAGAGAGAGAATCACAGATACACAGAGGGACACAGAGAGAGAATCACAGATACACACAGGGACACAGAGAGAGAATCACAGATACACAGAGGGACACAGAGAGAGAATCACAGATACACACAGAGTCACAGAGAGAGAATCACAGATACACACAGAGTCACACAGAGAGAGAATCACAGATACACACAGAGACACAGAGAGAGAATCACAGATACACACAGGGACACAGAGAGAGAATCACAGATACACAGAGGGACACAGAGAGAGAATCACAGATACACAGAGGGACACAGAGAGAGAATCACAGATACACACTGGGACAGGCGGAGAATCAGAAGGTTTCACCAATTCGCCTTTGACAGCGTCTTCACAATCAGCAAAAAGCTTCCAAAATCAGACAAGAGCAGGAGATACTGAGAACATCACCATCTACACGGTCACCTCCAACACACACACCATGCTGACTTGGAAATATATCATTGTTTTATCCCTTTTAAAAATAAATTTAGTGTCCCCAATTATTTTTTTTGAATTAAGGTGCAATTTAGCGTACCCAATCCACCTACCCTGCACATCTTTGGGTTGTGGGCTGAAACCACACAAACACGGGGAGAATGTGGACACTGCACACTCACTGTTCTATTCCTGTCACTGAGTCAAATCCAGACCCACCACCCCCAAGCCAATGGACAGCAGCAATGTCATAAAAGAGTTCTCCTTCACATTCTAAAGGGCAATATGTGATGGTTCATTACTGCTGGCCTTGCAGTTCAGGTGGGGGAGACTGGATTTGACTGGGCGACAGAGAAGGAACGACGAGATAGTTCCAAGTCAGAATAGTGTGTGACTTGGAGGAGAACATACAGGTGGTGATATTGTCATCAATCACTTGTTCTTGCCCATTCAGCCATGTTCTCACGTTTGCAAGTTGTTGGTGAAGTGGATTCAATGGTCATTCACTGCAGTTTATTGTGGCACAAATTAAATACCTTTGCATACGGTGCAGAAAGTTAATATTTCACGCAATGTCCGACTGGATCATTAATTTAACTTTGCTTTCATCAATACCATTCAAGGATCTTGAGAGGGACGGATTCTCAATAGCGCACTGGGAAAAAGGGAGAATCACAGAAACACACAGGAACAGAGAGATACAAATCACAGATACTCACATGGACAGAGAGGTAGAGATTCAAAGATTTACTCAGGGACAGAGAAGGAAAATCACACATACACAAAGGGACAAAGAGAGAGAGATTCACAGATAGAGAAATTGACACGGGGATAGAATCACAGATGCACGCAGGGTACAGAGAATCACAAATACTCACAGGGACGTAGAAAAATCAAATATATATACAGGGAGACAGAGAGCGTATCACAGATAAACAGAGGGACACACAGAGAGAATCACAGATACGCGCTGGGACAGAGGGAGAATCACAGGGGTTCACCAAATCTCCTTTGACAGCATCTTCTCAATCAGCAAAAAGCATTCTGAGTCAGGCAAGAGGAGGACATACTGAGAAGATCATTATCATCACGGTCACCTTCAGCACAGAGATCATGCTGACTTGGAAATACATCACTGCTCTATTCCATTTTTAAAATCTAAATTTAATGTAACCAATTATTTTTTTACAATACACCTACCCTGCACATCTTTGGGTTGTGGGGTGAAATCCACCCAAACACGGGAAGAATGTGGACACTGCACACTCACTGTTCTATTCCTGTCACTGAGTCAAATCCAGACCCACCACGCCCAAGCCAATGGACAGCAGCAATGTCATAAAAGAGTTCTCCTTCACATTCTAAAGGGCAATATGTGATGGTTCATTACCGCTGGCCTTGCAGTTCAGGTGGGAGAGACTGGATTTGACTGAGCGACAGAGAAGCAACGACGAGATAGTTCCAAGTCAGAATAGTGTGTGACTTGGAGGAGAACATACAGGTGGTGATATTGTCATCATTCACCTGTTCTTGCCCATTCAGCCATGTTCTCGCGTTTGCAAGTTGTTGGTGAAGTGGATTCAATGGTCATTCACTGTAGTTTATTATGGCACAAATTCAATGAATTTGCATACGGTGCAGAAAGTTAATGTTTCAGGCAATGTCCGACTGGATCATTAATTTAACTTTGCTTGCATCAATACGATTCAAGGATCTTGAGAAGGAGGGTTTCACAATAGCACACAGGGAAAAAGGAAGAATCACAGATTCACACAGGAACAGAAACAGAGGATCACAGAAACACACAGGGAAACAGAGGGAATCACAGATACACACAGGGGGCAGGCAAAGGGCCATACATACACACAGAGACACAGAGAGACTCATAGATACACACAGGCACAGAGAGATACAAATCACAGATAGACACATGGACAGTGAGGTAGAGACTCAAAGATTTACTCAGGGACAGAGAAGGAAAATCACACATACACAAAGGGACAAAGAGAGAGAGAGATTCACAGATCGAGACAGTGACACGGGGATAGAATCACAGATGCACACAGGGACGGAGAGAGAATCACAGATACACACAGGGACACAGAGAAAGAAACACAGAGAGAGAATCACAGATACACACAGGGACACAGAGAGAGTATCACAGATACACACAGGGACACAGAGAGAGTATCACAGATACACACAGGGACACAGAGAGAGAATCACAGATGTCCTCATCTGTCCTCTGTCGTAAACTGCAGATGGATACAGTGATACGGGGATAAAATCACAGATGTCCTCATGCTACAGAGAATCACAATTACACACAGGGACGGAGAGAGAATCAAATATATACACAGGGACACAGAGAGAGAACCACAGCGAGAGAATCACAGATACACCCAGGGACACAGAGAGAGAATCACAGATACACACAGGGACACAGAGAGAGAATCACAGATACACAAAGGGACACAGAGAGAGAATCACAGATACACACAGAGACACGGAGAGAATCACAGATACACACAGGGACACAGAGAGAGAATCACAGATACACACAGGGACACAGAGAGAGAATCACAGATACACACAGAGACACAGAGAGAGAATCACAGATACACACATGGACACAGAGAGAGAATCACAGATACACACAGAGAAAGAATCACAGATACACACAGAGACACAGAGAGAGACAATCACAGATACACAGAGGGACACAGAGAGAGAATCACAGATACACATAGGGACACAGAGAGAGAATCACAGATACACACAGGGACACAGAGAGAGAATCACAGATACACACAGGGACACAGAGAGAGAATCACAGATACTCAGAGGGACACAGAGAGAGAATCACAGATACACAGAGGGACACAGAGAGAGAATCACAGATACACACAGGGACACAGAGAGAGAATCACAGATACACAGAGGGACACAGAGAGAGAATCACAGATACACAGAGGGACACAGAGAGAGAATCACAGATACACACTGGGACAGGCGGAGAATCAGAAGGTTTCACCAATTCGCCTTTGACAGCGTCTTCACAATCAGCAAAAAGCTTCCAAAATCAGACAAGAGCAGGAGATACTGAGAACATCACCATCTACACGGTCACCTCCAACACACACACCATGCTGACTTGGAAATATATCATTGTTTTATCCCTTTTAAAAATAAATTTAGTGTACCCAATTATTTTTTTTGAATTAAGGTGCAATTTAGCGTACCCAATCCACCTACCCTGCACATCTTTGGGTTGTGGGCTGAAACCACGCAAACACGGGGAGAATGTGGACACTGCACACTCACTGTTCTATTCCTGTCACTGAGTCAAATCCAGACCCACCACCCCCAAGCCAATGGACAGCAGCAATGTCATAAAAGAGTTCTCCTTCACATTCTAAAGGGCAATATGTGATGGTTCATTACTGCTGGCCTTGCAGTTCAGGTGGGGGAGACTGGATTTGACTGGGCGACAGAGAAGGAACGACGAGATAGTTCCAAGTCAGAATAGTGTGTGACTTGGAGGAGAACATACAGGTGGTGATATTGTCATCAATCACCTGTTCTTGCCCATTCAGCCATGTTCTCACGTTTGCAAGTTGTTGGTGAAGTGGATTCAATGGTCATTCACTGCAGTTTATTGTGGCACAAATTAAATACCTTTGCATACGGTGCAGAAAGTTAATATTTCACGCAATGTCCGACTGGATCATTAATTTAACTTTGCTTTCATCAATACCATTCAAGGATCTTGAGAGGGACGGATTCTCAATAGCGCACTGGGAAAAAGGGAGAATCACAGAAACACACAGGAACAGAGAGATACAAATCGCAGATACTCACATGGACAGAGAGGTAGAGATTCAAAGATTTACTCAGGGACAGAGAAGGAAAATCACACAGACACAAAGGGACAAAGAGAGAGAGATTCACAGATAGAGAAATTGACACGGGGATAGAATCACAGATGCACGCAGGGTACAGAGAATCACAAATACTCACAGGGACGTAGAAAAATCAAATATATATACAGGGAGACAGAGAGCGTATCACAGATAAACAGAGGGACACACAGAGAGAATCACAGATACGCGCTGGGACAGAGGGAGAATCACAGGGGTTCACCAAATCTCCTTTGACAGCATCTTCTCAATCAGCAAAAAGCATTCTGAGTCAGACAAGAGGAGGACATACTGAGAAGATCATTATCATCACGGTCACCTTCAGCACAGAGATCATGCTGACTTGGAAATACATCACTGCTCTATTCCATTTTTAAAATCTAAATTTAATGTAACCAATTATTTTTTTACAATACACCTACCCTGCACATCTTTGGGTTGTGGGGTGAAACCCACCCAAACACGGGGAGAATATGGACACTGCACACTCACTGTTCTATTCCTGTCACTGAGTCAAATCCAGACCCACCACCCCCAAGCCAATGGACAGCAGCAACGTCATAAAAGAGTTCTCCGTCACATTCTAAAGGGCAATATGTGATGGTTCATTACTGCTGGCCTTGCAGTTCAGGTGGGAAAGACGGGATTTGATTGAGCGACAGAAAAGGAACGACGAGATAGTTCCAAGTCAGAATAGTGTGTGACGTGGAGGAGAACATACAGGTGGTGATATTGTCATCATTCACCTGTTCTTGCCCATTCAGCCATGTTCTCGCGTTTGCAAGTTGTTGGTGAAGTGGATTCAATGATCATTCACTGTAGTTTATTATGGCACAAATTCAATGAATTTGCATACGGTGCAGAAAGTTAATGTTTCAGGCAATGTCCGACTGGATCATTAATTTAACTTTGCTTGCATCAATACGATTCAAGGATCTTGAGAAGGAGGGTTTCACAATAGCACACAGGGAAAAAGGAAGAATCACAGATTCACACAGGAACAGAAACAGAGGATCACAGAAACACACAGGGAAACAGAGGTAATCACAGATACACACAGGGGGCAGGCAAAGGGCCATACATACACACAGAGACACAGAGAGACTTCTAGATACACACAGGCACAGAGAGATACAAATCACAGATACTCACACGGACAGAGAGGTAGAGACTCAAAGATTTACTCAGGGACAGAGAAGGAAAATCACACATACACAAAGGGACAAAGAGAGAGAGAGATTCACAGATCGAGACAGTGACACGGGGATAGAATCACAGATGCACACAGGGACGGAGAGAGAATCACAGATGCACACAGGGACACAGAGAGAGAAACACAGAGAGAGAATCACAGATACACACAGGGACACAGAGAGAGTATCACAGATACACATAGGGACACAGAGAGAGTATCACAGATACACACAGGGACACAGAGAGAGAATCACAGATGTCCTCATCTGTCCTCTGTCGTAAACTGCAGATGGATACAGTGATACGGGGATCAAATCACAGATGTCCTCATGCTACAGAGAATCACAATTACACACAGGGACGGAGAGAGAATCAAATATATACACAGGGACACAGAGAGAGAACCACAGAGAGAGAATCACAGATACACCCAGGGACACAGAGAGAGAATCACAGATACACACAGGGACACAGAGAGAGAATCACAGATACACACAGGGACTCAGAGAGAGAATCACAGATACACACAGAGACACAGAGAGAGAATCACAGATACACACAGGGACACAGAGAGAATCACAGATACACACAGAGAGAGAATCACAGATACACACAGAGACACAGAGAGAGAGAATCACAGATACTCAGAGGTACAGAGAGAGAGAATCACAGATACACAGAGGGACACAGAGAGAGAATCACAGATACACAGAGGGACACAGAGAGAGAATCACAGATACACACAGGGACACAGAGAGAGAATCACAGATACTCAGAGGGACACAGAGAGAGAATCACAGATACACAGAGGGACACAGAGAGAGAATCACAGATACACACAGGGACACAGAGAGAGAATCACAGATACACAGAGGGACACAGAGAGAGAATTACAGATACACACAGAGTCACAGAGAGAGAATCACAGATACACACAGAGTCACACAGAGAGAGAATCACAGATACACACAGACACACAGAGAGAGAATCACAGATACACAGAGGGACACAGAGAGAGAATCACAGATACACAGAGGGACACAGAGAGAGAATCACAGATATACACAGGGACACAGAGAGAGAATCATAGATACACAGAGGGACACAGAGAGAGAATCACAGATACACAGAGGGACACAGAGAGAGAATCACAGATACACACTGGGACAGGCGGAGAATCAGAAGGTTTCACCAATTCGCCTTTGACAGCGTCTTCACAATCAGCAAAAAGCTTCCAAAATCAGACAAGAGCAGGAGATACTGAGAACATCACCATCTACACGGTCACCTCCAACACACACACCATGCTGACTTGGAAATATATCATTGTTCTATCCCTTTTAAAAATAAATTTAGTGTACCCAATTATTTTTTTTGAATTAAGGTGCAATTTAGCGTACCCAATCCACCTACCCTGCACATCTTTGGGTTGTGGGCTGAAACCACGCAAACACGAGGAGAATGTGGACACTCCACACTCACTGTTCGATTCCTGTCACTGAGTCAAATCCAGACCCACCACCCCCAAGCCAATGGACAGCAGCAATGTCATAAAAGAGTTCTCCTTCACATTCTAAAGGGCAATATGTGATGGTTCATTACTGCTGGCCTTGCAGTCAGGTGGGTGAGACGGGATTTGACTGGGCGACAGAGAAGGAACGACGAGATAGTTCCAAGTCAGAATAGTGTGTGACTTGGAGGAGAACATACAGGTGGTGATATTGTCATCATTCACCTGTTCTTGCCCATTCAGCCATGTTCTCACGTTTGCAAGTTGTTGGTGAAGTGGATTCAATGGTCATTCACTGCAGTTTATTGTGGCACAAATTCAATACCTTTGCATACGGTGCAGAAAGTTAATATTTCACGCAATGTCCGACTGGATCATTAATTTAACTTTGCTTTCATCAATACGATTCAAGGATCTTGAGAAGGACGGATTCTCAATAGCACACTGGGAAAAAGGGAGAATCACAGAAACACACAGGAACAGAGAGATACAAATCACAGATACACACATGGACAGAGAGGTAGAGACTCAAAGATTTACTCAGGGCCAGAGAAGGAAAATCACACATACACAAAGGGACAAAGAGAGAGAGATTCACAGATAGAGAAATTGACACGGGGATAGAATCACAGATGCACGCAGGGTACAGAGAATCACAAATACTCACAGGGACGGAGAAGAATCAAATATATATACAGGGAGACAGAGAGCGTATCACAGATACACAGAGGGACACACAGAGAGAATCACAGATACGCGCTGGGACAGAGGGAGAATCACAGGGGTTCACCAAATCTCCTTTGACAGCATCTTCTCAATCAGCAAAAAGCATTCTGAGTCAGACAAGAGGAAGACATACATAGAACACCATTATCATCACGGTCACCTTCAACACAGAGATCATGCTGACTTGGAAACACATCACTGTTCTATTCCATTTTTAAAATCTAAATTTAATGTAACCAATTATTTTTTTCCAATCCACCTACCCTGCACATCTTTGGGTTGTGGGGTGAAACCCACGCAAACACGAGGAGAATGTGGACACTCCACACTCACTGTTCTATTCCTGTCACTGAGTCAAATCCAGACCCACCACCCCCAAGCCAATGGACAGCAGCAATGTCATAAAAGAGTTCTCCGTCACATTCTAAAGGGCAATATGTGATGGTTCATTACTGCTGGCCTTGCAGTTCAGGTGGGAGAGACTGGATTTGATTGAGCGACAGAATTGGAACGACGAGATAGTTCCAAGTCAGAATAGTGGGTGACTTGGAGGAGAACATACAGGTGGTGATATTGTCATCATTCACCTGTTCTTGCCCATTCAGCCATGTTCTCCCGTTTGCAAGTTGTTGGTGAAGTGGATTCAATGGTCATTCACTGCAGTTTATTATAGCACAAATTCAATGAATTTGCATGCGGTGCAGAAAGTTAATGTTTCAGGCAATGTCCGACTGGATCATTAATTTAAATTTGCTTGCATCAACACGATTCAAGGATCTTGAGAAGGAGGGTTTCACAATAGCACACAGGGAAAAAGGAAGAATCACAGATTCACACAGGATCAGAAAGAGAGGATCACAGAAACACACAGGGAAACAGAGAGAATCACAGATACACACAGGGGGCAGACAAAGGGCCATACATACACACAGAGACACAGAGAGACTCATAGATACACACAGGCACAGAGAGATACAAATCACAGATACACACATGGACAGAGAGGTAGAGACTCAAAGATTTACTCAGGGACAGAGAAGGAAAATCACACATACACAAAGGGACAAAGAGAGAGAGAGATTCACAGATCGAGACAGTGACCTGGGGATAGAATCACAGATGCACACAGGGACGGAGAGAGAATCACAGATGCACACAGGGACACAGAGAGAGAAACACAGAGAGAGAATCACCGATACACACAGGGACACAGAGAGAGTATCACAGATACACACAGGGACACAGAGAGAGTATCACAGATACACACAGGGACACAGAGAGAGAATCACAGATGTCCTCATCTGTCCTCCGTCGTAAACTGCAGATGGATACAGTGATACGGGGATCAAATCACAGATGTCCTCATGCTACAGAGAATCACAATTACACACAGGGACGGAGAGAGAATCAAATATATACACAGGGACACAGAGAGAGAACCACAGAGAGAGAATCACAGATACACCCAGGGACACAGAGAGAGAATCACAGATACACACAGGGACACAGAGAGAGAATCACAGATACACAAAGGGACACAGAGAGAGAATCACAGATACACACAGGGACACAGAGAGAGAATCACAGATACACACAGGGACACAGAGAGAGAATCACAGATACACACAGGGACTCAGAGAGAGAATCACAGATACACACAGAGACACAGAGAGAGAATCACAGATACACACAGGGACACAGAGAGAGAATCACAGATACACACAGAGAGAGAATCACAGATACACAGAGGGACACAGAGAGAGAATCACAGATACACAGAGGGACACAGAGAGAGAATCACAGATACACACAGGGACACAGAGAGAGAATCACAGATACACACAGGGACACAGAGAGAGAATCACAGATACTCAGAGGGACACAGAGAGAGAATCACAGATACACAGAGGAAACCCGGAGAGAGAATCACAGATACACACAGGGACACAGAGAGAGAATCACAGATACACAAAGGGACACAGAGAGAGAATTACAGATACACACAGAGTCACAGAGAGAGAATCACAGATACACACAGAGGGACACAGAGAGAGAATCACAGATACACACTGGGACAGGCGGAGAATCAGAAGGTTTCACCAATTCGCCTTTGACAGCGTCTTCACAATCAGCAAAAAGCTTCCAAAATCAGACAAGAGCAGGAGATACTGAGAACATCACCATCTACACGGTCACCTCCAACACACACACCATGCTGACTTGGAAATATATCATTGTTCTATCCCTTTTAAAAATAAATTTAGTGTACCCAATTATTTTTTTTGAATTACGGTGCAATTTAGCGTACCCAATCCACCTACCCTGCACATCTTTGGGTTGTGGGCTGAAACCACGCAAACACGGGGAGAATGTGGACACTGCACACTCACTGTTCTATTCCTGTCACTGAGTCAAATCCAGACCCACCACCCCCAAGGCAATGGACAGCAGCAATGTCATAAAAGAGTTCTCCTTCACATTCTAAAGGGCAATATGTGATGGTTCATTACTGCTGGCCTTGCAGTTCAGGTGGGGGAGACTGGATTTGACTGAACGACAGAGAAGGAACGACGAGATAGTTCCAAGTCAGAATAGTGTGTGACTTGGAGGAGAACATACAGGTGGTGATATTGTCATCATTCACCTGTTCTTGCCCATTCAGCCATGTTCTCACGTTTGCAAGTTGTTGGTGAAGTGGATTCAATGGTCATTCACTGCAGTTTATTGTGGCACAAATTCAATACCTTTGCATACGGTGCAGAAAGTTAATATTTCACGCAATGTCCGACTGGATCATTAATTTAACTTTGCTTTCATCAATACAATTCAAGGATCTTGAGAAGGACGGATTCTCAATAGCACACTGGGAAAAAGGGAGAATCACAGAAACACACAGGAACAGAGAGATACAAATCACAGATACACACATGGACAGAGAGGTAGAGACTCAAAGATTTACTCAGGGCCAGAGAAGGAAAATCACACATACACAAAGGGACAAAGAGAGAGAGATTCACAGATAGAGAAATTGACACGGGGATAGAATCACAGATGCACGCAGGGTACAGAGAATCGCATATACTCACAGGGACGGAGAAGAATCAAATATATATACAGGGAGACAGAGAGCGTATCACAGGCACACAGAGGGACACACAGAGAGAATCACAGATACGCGCTGGGACAGAGGGAGAATCACAGGGGTTCACCAAATCTCCTTTGACAGCATCTTCTCAATCAGCAAAAAGCATTCTGAGTCAGACAAGAGGAGGACATACTGAGAACACCATTATCATCACGGTCACCTTCAACACAGAGATCATGCTGACTTGGAAATACATCACTGTTCTATTCCATTTTTAAAATCTAAATTTAATGTAACCAATTATTTTTTTCCAATCCACCTATCCTGCACATCTTTGGGTTGTGGGGTGAAACCCACGCAAACACGAGGAGAATGTGGACACTCCACACTCACTGTTCTATTCTGTCACTGAGTCAAATCCAGACCCACCACCCCCAAGCCAATGGACAGCAGCAATGTCATAAAAGAGTTCTCCTTCACATTCTAAAGGGCAATATGTGATGGTTCATTACTGCTGGCCTTGCAGTCAGGTGGGAGAGACTGGATTTGATTGAGCGACAGAATTGGAACGACGAGATAGTTCCAAGTCAGAATAGTGGGTGACTTGGAGGAGAACATACAGGTGGTGATATTGTCATCATTCACCTGTTCTTGCCCATTCAGCCATGTTCTCCCGTTTGCAAGTTGTTGGTGAAGTGGATTCAATGGTCATTCACTGCAGTTTATTATAGCACAAATTCAATGAATTTGCATGCGGTGCAGAAAGTTAATGTTTCAGGCAATGTCCGACTGGATAATTAATTTAACTTTGCTTGCATCAACACGATTCAAGGATCTTGAGAAGGAGGGTTTCACAATAGCACACAGGGAAAAAGGAAGAATCACAGAGTCACACAGGAACAGAAACAGAGGATCACAGAAACACACAGGGAAACAGAGGGAATCACAGATACACACAGGGGGCAGACAAAGGGCCATACATACACACAGAGACACAGAGAGACTCATAGATACACACAGGCACAGAGAGATACAAATCACAGATACACACATGGACAGTGAGGTAGAGACTCAAAGATTTACTCAGGGACAGAGAAGGAAAATCACACATACACAAAGGGACAAAGAGAGAGAGAGATTCACAGATCGAGACAGTGACACGGGGATAGAATCACAGATGCACACAGGGACAGAGAGAGAGAAACACAGAGAGAGAATCACAGATACACACAGGGACACAGAGAGAGTATCACAGATACACACAGGGACACAAAGAGAGTATCACAGATACACACAGGGACACCGAGAGAGAATCACAGATGTCCTCATCTGTCCTCTGTCGTAAACTGCAGATGGATACAGTGATACAGGGATAAAATCACAGATGTCCTCATGCTACAGAGAATCACAATTACACACAGGGACGGAGAGAGAATCAAATATATACACAGGGACACAGAGAGAGAACCACAGAGAGAGAATCATAGATACACCCAGGGACACAGAGAGAGAATCACAGATACACACAGGGACACAGAGAGAGAATCACAGATACACAAAGGGACACAGAGAGAGAATCACAGATACACACAGGGACACAGAGAGAGAATCACAGATACACACAGGGACACAGAGAGAGAATCACAGGTACACACAGGGACACAGAGAGAGAATCACAGATACACACAGAGACACAGGCAGAGAATCACAGATACTCACAGGGACACAGAGAGAGAATCACAGATACACACAGAGAGAGAATCACAGATACACACAGATACACAGAGAGAGAGAATCACAGATACACAGAGGGACACAGAGAGAGAATCACAGATACACAGAGGGACAGAGAGAGAGAATCACAGATACACAGAGGGACACAGAGAGAGAATCACAGATACACACAGGGACACAGAGAGAGAATCACAGATACACACAGGGACACAGAGAGAGAATCACAGATACACAGAGGGACACAGAGAGAGAATCACAGATACACACAGGGACACAGAGAGAGAATCACAGATACACAGAGGGACACAGAGAGAGAATCACAGATACACACAGAGTCACATAGAGAGAATCACAGATACACACAGAGTCACACAGAGAGAGAATCACAGATACACAGAGGGACACAGAGAGAGAATCACAGATACACAGAGGGACACAGAGAGAGAATCACAGATACACAGAGGGACACAGAGAGAGAATCACAGATATACACAGGGACACAGAGAGAGAATCATAGATACACAGAGGGACACAGAGAGAGAATCACAGATACACAGAGGGACACAGAGAGAGAATCACAGATACACACTGGGACAGGCGGAGAATCAGAAGGTTTCACCAATTCGCCTTTGACAGCGTCTTCACAATCAGCAAAAAGCTTCCAAAATCAGACAAGAGCAGGAGATACTGAGAACATCACCATCTACACGGTCACCTCCAACACACACACCATGCTGACTTGGAAATATATCATTGTTCTATCCCTTTTAAAAATAAATTTAGTGTACCCAATTATTTTTTTTGAATTAAGGTGCAATTTAGCGTACCCAATCCACCTACCCTGCACATCTTTGGGTTGTGGGCTGAAACCACGCAAACACGGGGAGAATGTGGACACTGCACACTCACTGTTCTATTCCTGTCACTGAGTCAAATCCAGACCCACCACCCCCAAGGCAATGGACAGCAGCAATGTCATAAAAGAGTTCTCCTTCACATTCTAAAGGGCAATATGTGATGGTTCATTACTGCTGGCCTTGCAGTCAGGTGGGAGAGACGGGATTTGACTGGGCGACAGAGAAGGAACGACGAGATAGTTCCAAGTCAGAATAGTGTGTGACTTGGAGGAGAACATACAGGTGGTGATATTGTCATCATTCACCTGTTCTTGCCCATTCAGCCATGTTCTCACGTTTGCAAGTTGTTGGTGAAGTGGATTCAATGGTCATTCACTGCAGTTTATTGTGGCACAAATTCAATACCTTTGCATACGGTGCAGAAAGTTAATATTTCACGCAATGTCCGACTGGATCATTAATTTAACTTTGCTTTCATCAATACAATTCAAGGATCTTGAGAAGGATGGATTCTCAATAGCACACTGGGAAAAAGGGAGAATCACAGAAACACACAGGAACAGAGAGATACAAATCGCAGATACTCACATGGACAGAGAGGTAGAGATTCAAAGATTTACTCAGGGCCAGAGAAGGAAAATCACACATACACAAAGGGACAAAGAGAGAGAGATTCACAGATAGAGAAATTGACAGGGGGATAGAATCAGAGATGCACGCAGGGTACAGAGAATCACAAATACTCACAGGGACGGAGAAGAATCAAATATATATACAGGGAGACAGAGAGCGTATCACAGATACACAGAGGGACACACAGAGAGAATCACAGATACGCGCTGGGACAGAGGGAGAATCACAGGGGTTCACCAAATCTCCTTTGACAGCATCTTCTCAATCAGCAAAAAGCATTCTGAGTCAGACAAGAGGAGGACATACTGAGAACATCATTATCATCACGGTCACCTTCAACACAGAGATCATGCTGACTTGGAAATACATCACTGTTCAATTCCATTTTTTAAATATAAATTTAATGTAACCAATTATTTTTTTACAATCCACCTACACTGCACATCTTTGGGTTGTGGGCTGACACCACGCAAACACGAGGAGAATGTGGACACTCCACACTCACTGTTCTATTC
The DNA here is from genome assembly GCF_047496885.1 of Scyliorhinus torazame. Taxonomy (NCBI): domain Eukaryota; kingdom Metazoa; phylum Chordata; class Chondrichthyes; order Carcharhiniformes; family Scyliorhinidae; genus Scyliorhinus; species Scyliorhinus torazame. The sequence continues at coordinate 40,869,442 of NC_092710.1, read as the reverse complement.
CTGTCACTGAGTCAAATCCAGACCCACCACCCCCAAGCCAATGGACAGCAGCAATGTCATAAAAGAGTTCTCCGTCACATTCTAAAGGGCAATATGTGATGGTTCATTTCTGCTGGCCTTGCAGTTCAGATGGGGGAGACTGGATTTGACTGAGCTACAGAGAAGGAACGACGAGATAGTTCCAAGTCAGAATAGTGTGTGACTTGGAGGAGAACATGCAGGTGGTGATATTGTCATCTTTCACCTGTTCTTGCCCATTCAGCCATGTTCTCACGTTTGCAAGTTGTTGGTGAAGTGGATTCAATGGTCATTCACTGCAGTTTATTATGGCACAAATTCTATGAATTTGCATGCGGTGCAGAAAGTTAATGTTTCAGGCAATGTCCGGCTGGATCATTAATTTAACTTTGCTTGCATCAACACGATTCAAGGATCTTGAGAAGGAGGGTTTCACAATAGCACACAGGGAAAAAGGAAGAATCACAGATTCACACAGGAACAGAAAGAGAGGATCACAGATACACACAGGGGCAGACAAAGGGCCATACATACACACAGAGACACAGAGAGACTCCTAGATACACACAGACACAGCGAGGTACAAATCAAAGATACTCACATGGACAGAGAGGTAGAGACTCAAAGATTTACTCAGGGACAGAGAAGGAAAATCACACATACACAAAGGGACAAAGAGAGAGAGAGATTCACAGATCGAGACAGTGACACGGGGATAGAATCACAGATACACACAGGGACGGAGAGAGAATCAAATATATACACAGGGACACAGAGAGAGAGAATCACACATACACACAGGGACGGATAGAGAATCAAATATATACACAGGGACACAGAGAGAGAAACACAGAGAGAGAATCACAGATACACACAGGGACACAGAGAGAGTATCACAGATGCACACAGGGACACAGAGAGAGAATCACAGATACACACAGGGACACAAAGAGAGTATCACAGATACACAAAGGGACACAGAGAGAGTATCACAGATACACACAGGGACACAGAGAGAGAATCACAGATACACACAGGGACACAGAGAGAGTATCACAGATACACACAGGGACACAGAGAGAGTATCACAGATACACACAGGGACACAGAGAATCACAGATACACACAGGGACACACAGAGAGAGAATCACAGATCCACACAGGGACACAGAGAATCACAGATACACACAGGGACACAGAGAGAGTATCACAGATACACACAGGGACACAGAGAGAGAATCACAGATGTCCTCATCTGTCCTCTGTCGTAAACTGCAGATGGATACAGTGATACGGGGATGAAATCACAGATGTCCTCATGCTACAGAGAATCACAGATACACACAGGGACGGAGAGAGAATCAAATATATACACAGGGACACAGAGAGAGAAACACAGAGAGAGAATCACAGATACACACAGGGACACAGAGAGAGTATCACAGATACACACAGGGACACAGAGAGAGTATCACAGATACACACAGTGACACAGAGAGAGAATCACAGATACACACAGGGACACAGAGCGAGAATCACAGATACACACAGGGACACAGAGAGAGTATCACAGATACACACAGGGACACAGAGAGAGAATCACAGATACACACAGGGACACAGAGAGAGACTCACAGATACACACAGGGACACAGAGAGAGAATCACAGATACACACAGGGACACAGAGAGAGAATCACAGATACACACAGAGTCACACAGAGAGAGAATCACAGATACACACAGAGACACAGAGAGAGAATCACAGATACACACAGACACAGAGAGAGAATCACAGATACACACAGGAACACAGAGAGAGAATCACAGATACACACAGACACAGAGAGAGAATCACAGATACACACAGGGACACAGAGAGAGTATCACAGATACACACAGGGACACAGAGAGAGTATCACAGATACACACAGGGACACAGAGAGAGAATCACGGATACACACAGGGACACAGAGAGAGAATCACAGATACACACAGAGACACAGAGAGAGAATCACGGATACACACAGGGACACAGAGAGAATCACAGATACACACAGGAACACAGAGAGAGAATCACAGATACACACAGACACAGAGAGAGAATCACAGATACACACAGGGACACAGAGAGAGAATCACAGATACACACAGACACAGAGAGAGAATCACAGATACACACAGGAACACAGAGAGAGAATCACAGATACACACAGACACAGAGAGAGAATCACAGATACACACAGGGACACAGAGAGAGTATCACAGATACACACATGGATACAGAGAGAGTATCACAGATACACACAGGGACACAGAGAGAGAATCACAGATACACCCAGGGACACAGAGAGAGAATCACAGATACACAAAGGGACACAGAGAGAGAATCACAGATACACACAGGGACACAGAGAGAGAATCACAGATACACACAGGGACACAGAGAGAGAATCACAGATACACACAGGGACACACAGAGAGAATCACAGATACACACAGAGACACAGAGAGAGAATCACAGATACACACAGGGACACAGAGAGAGAATCACAGATACACACAGAGTCACACAGAGAGAGAATCACAGATACACACAGAGGGACACAGAGAGAGAATCACAGATACACAGAGGGACACAGAGAGAGAATCACAGATACACAGAGGGACACAGAGAGAGAATCACAGATACACACTGGGACAGGCCGAGAATCAGAAGGTTTCACCAATTCGCCTTTGACAGCATCTTCACAATCAGCAAAAAGCTTCCAAAGTCAGACAAGAGCAGGAGATACTGAGAACATCACCATCTACACGGTCACCTCCAGCACACACACCATGCTGACTTGGAAATATATCATTGTTCTATCCCTTTTAAAAATAAATTTAGTGTACCCAATTATTTTTTTTGAATTAAGGTGCAATTTAGCGTACCCAATCCACCTACCCTGCACATCTTTGGGTTGTGGGCTGAAACCACACAAACACGGGGAGAATGTGGACACTGCACACTCACTGTTCTATTCCTGTCACTGAGTCAAATCCAGACCCTTCCCCAACCAAGCCAATGGACAGCAGCAATGTCACAATACAGCTCTCCATCACATTCTAAAGGGCAATATGTGATGGTTCATTACTGCTGGCCTTGCAGTTCAGGTGGGGCAGACTGGATTTGACTGAGCGACAGAGAAGGAACGACGAGATAGTTCCAAGTCAGAATAGTGTGTGACTTGGAGGAGAACATACAGGTGGTGATATTGTCATCATTCACCTGTTCTTGCCCATTCAGCCATGTTCTCATGTTTGCAAGATGTTGTTGAAGTGGATTCAATGATCATTCACTGCAGTTTCTTATGGCACAATTTCTATGAATATGCATACGGTGCAGAAAGTAAATGTTTCAGGCAATGTCCGACTGGGTCGTTCATTAAACTTTGCTTGCATCAATACAATTCAAGGAACTTGAGAAGGAGGGATTCACTACAGCACACAGGGGAAAAGGGTGAATCACAGATTCACACAGAGACACAGAGAGAGAATCACAGATACATACAGGAACAGAAAGAGAGGATCACAGAAACACACAGGAACAGAATGAGAGGAGCACAGAAACACACATGGCGCGGGACTGTCCCCCCCCCCCCGCTGGTCTGAGAATCCCTGGGTGACGGCACTTATCCCGCCAAACCGCCCCGACGATGGCTGCGATATACTCCTGCTCCGGTTTTCGGGTGGGGTGGGGTTCACGCCACATTTGTCGGGGACCGCCACCTGCAATTCACCGGGCCCTGATGGGCCGAGCGGCCGTTGGTTTCTGGCCAGTCCCACCCTCCTGGATTAGACCTTGTCTCACACGGCGGGGTCAGGCAGTTCAGTCGGTGGTCCTTGGAGGGGGCCTGGGCAGATCCGACCTCAGGGGGGGACCCTAAGGTGGCCTGTCCCGCGATCGGAGCCCACCAATCGGCGAGCAGGCCTGTGCCATGGGGGCACTTTTTTCTTCCGCGCTGGCCACATGTCGGGCTCCGCCATGGCTGGCTCAGAGAAGACACCCCCCCCAGCGCATCCGCCAGAATACGTCGGCAGTTCCGCGCATGCACGTTATCACGTCAACCATTTGGCGCATGGCAGACACATGCAATCCCTTCACCACCGGCTGCCGTGGTGCCAATGACTCTGGTGTCCTTCTAACCCCCGGAAGTGCGGATCATTCCGCTACTTCCAGTCGGCCCGACACCGCATGATTTGTGCCGTTTCTGACACCGGCGCCGGATATCGCGCAGATTCCGGAGAATCCTGCCCAGGGACACAGAGAGTACCACAGATACACACAGGGATACAGAGAGAGAATCACGGATACACACAGGGACACAGAGAGAGAATCACGGACACACACAGGGACACAGAGAGACAATCACAGATACACACAGGGACATAGAGAGAGAATCATAAATACACACAGGGACACAGAGAGAGAATCACAGATACACACAGAGACACAGAGAGAGAATCACGGATACACACAGGGACACAGAGAGAGAATCACAGATACACACAGGGACACAGAGAGAGAATCACAGATACACACAGGAACACAGAGAGAGAATCACAGAGACACACAGGGACACAGAGAGAGAATCACAGATACACAAAGGGACAGAGAGAGAGAGAATCACAGATACACACAGATACAGAGAGAGAATCACAGATACACACAGGGACACAGAGAGAGAATCACAGATACACAAAGGGACAGAGAGAGAGAGAATCACAGATACACACAGATACAGAGAGAGAATCACAGATACACACAGGAACACAGAGAGAGAATCACAGATACACACAGGAACACAGAAAGAGAATCACAGATACACACAGACACAGAGAGAGAATCACAGATAAACACAGGGACACAGAGAGAGAATCACAGATACACACAGGAACACAGAGAGAGAATCACAGATACACACGTTAACTGTGGACACAGATCTTTGGACTGTGGAAGGAAACCCGAGCACCTGGAGGAGGCCTAAGCAGACAGGAGGAGAAATGAAGAGAGGGCATCACTGATACACACAGGGGCAGGGATTGAGTGAATTACAGATACACACAGGTATAAAAAGAGTCAATCACAGATGCACACAGATGAGAGAGAATCACAGATACACACAGGAACAGAGAGCGAATCACAGATACACACAGGTACATAGAGAGACAATCACAGATCCACACTGGAGCAGAGGGAGAATCACAGTTACACACAGGGACACAGAGACACAATCAAAGACGCAGAGAGGGACACAGATAGAGAAACACAGATACACACAGAAAATCACAGATGCACACAAGAGCACAAAGAGGGAGAAATTCAGATACACACATGGACGCAGAGAGTGACCACAGATACACACAGGGCAGAGAGAGAATCACAGATACACACAGGGACACAGAGAGAGAATCACAGATACACACAGACACAGAGAGAGAATCACAGATACACACAGGAACACAGAGAGAGAATCACAGATACACACAGACACAGAGAGAGAATCACAGATACACACAGGGACACAGAGAGAGAATCACAGATACACACAGGAACACAGAGAGAGAATCACAGATACACACAGGGACACAGAGAGAGAATCACAGATACACACAGGAACACAGAGAGAGAATCACAGATACACATAGGGACACAGAGAGAGAATCACAGATACACACAGGGACACAGAGAGAGAATCACAGATACACACAGGGACACCGAGAGAGAATCACAGATACACACAGGAACACAGAGAGAGTATCACAGGTACACACAGGGACACAGATAGAGAATCACAGATACACACAGGGACACAGAGAGAGAATCACAGATACACACAGGGACACAGAGAGAGAATCACAGATACACACAGACACAGAGAGAGAATCACAGATGCACACAGGGACACACAGAGAGAAGCACAAATACACACGTTAACTGTGGACACAGATCTTTGGACTGTGGAAGGAAACCCGAGCACCTGGAGGAGGCCTAAGCAGACAGGAGGAGAAATGAAGAGAGGGCATCACTGATACACACAGGGGCAGAGATTGAGTGAATCACAGATACACACAGGTATAAAAAGAGTCAATCACAGATGCACACAGATGAGAGAGAATCACAGATACACACAGGAACAGAGAGCGAATCACAGATACACACAGGTACATAGAGAGAATCACAGATACACACAGGGACACAGAGAGAGAATCACAGATACACACTGGAGCAGAGGGAGAATCACAGTTACACACAGGGACACAGAGACACAATCAAAGACGCAGAGAGGGACACAGATAGAGAAACACAGATACACACAGAAAATCACAGATGCACACAAGAGCACAAAGAGGGAGAAATTCAGATACACACATGGACGCAGAGAGTGACCACAGATACACACAGGGCAGAGAGAGAATCACAGATACACAGACAGACACAGAGAGAGAATCACAGATACACAGACGGACACAGAGGGAGAATCACAGATACACACAGGGGCACAGAGAAAGAATCACAGATACACAGAGGAACACAGAGAGGGAATCACAGATACACACAGGGACACAGAGAGGGAATCACAGATACACGCAGGGTCATTGAGAGGGAATCACAGATACACACAGCGACACAGAGAGAGAATCACAGATACACACAGGGACATTGAGACATACGGCGAGGACACCCATTCAACTGTGAAATATTCATATCCTCCAGTTCTCATATACATTATGGGAAGGAGTTGGAAGTGAACGTATATCGATGTGGGCCTTGTCTACCCCAATGTTAGTTGAAATCCGAATCTGATCACAAGTATTTTAAAGGTGGCGGGACACGTGGATTAGGTGGTTTCAAAAAGCCTGTGGAATGCTTTCTTTAATTGGACAAAGCTTCGAACACATATTCGGGATGTAATGATGGAATTGTGACAAACGCTGACTCGGACACAGCAGGGATTCTGTGTGCAGTTCTGGTCACCACATTACAGGAATGGCAAGGTATCTGTGGAACTCATTAATGGATATGGCTCTGGAGGCCAAGTCACTGACATTAAGACAGAGATAGATAGGTTCTTCATTAATAGGGGGATCAGTGGTTATGGGGAGAGGGCAGGAGAATAGGTCTGAGAAATATATCAGCCATGATTGAATGGCCGTGATGTGGAGATGCTGGCGTTGGACTGGGGTGAGCGCAGTAAGAAGTTTTACAACACCAGCTTAATGTCCAACAGGTTGGTTTCACCTGATTCAGATTCACCTGAGGAAGGAGCAGTGCTCTGAAAGCGAGTGTTTGAAACAAACCTGTTGGACTTTAAACTGGTGTCGTAAGACTTCTTCCTATGATTGAATGGCGGAACAGACTCGATGGGCCTAGTGACCAACTTATGCTCCTCAGTCTTGTTGTCGATAATAACTCTGGAGTGAGTGGCGAGCAGATTCACAAGAATGTTGCCAGCGCTTTAAATGTGCTGGTGTGAGGAGGGGTCGATTTGCAGGGAAGAGAGGGGGCCAACATTTGACCTAATCGATGTGACCGAATTATGAGAGGCCGAGACAGTGTAAACAGGAAAGTCCTGTTTCCCCCTCTGAAGGGTTAATACCAGGGAGCATAGATTTATTGTGATTAGTCGAAGGATTACAGGGTACATGAGGAAAAACATTTTCGTCCAGAGGGTGAGGGGCATGTGGAATTCACTGCCTGAGCTGGTGGTTGAGGCTGGAACTCTCAACTTATTTACAAGGTCCCATTGTGCATCTGAATCATAATAATAATAATAATCTCTATTGTCACAAGTAGGCTTACATTAGCACTGCAATGAAGTTACTGTGGAAAGCCTCTCGTCGCCAAATTCCGGCGCCTGTTCGGACACACAGAGGGAGAATTCAGAATGTCCGAATTAGCTAACAGTGCATCTTACAGCATTTGTGGGATGAAACCGGAGCACCCGGAGGAAACCCACGCAGACACAGGGAAACACAGAGTGAATCACAGATACACACAGGGACACAGTGAGAGAATCACAGATACACAGAGGGACAGAGAGAGAGAGGATCAGAGATTCACAGAGGGAGACAGAGAGAATGAGGGATACACATAGGGACAGGGTATTGAGAATGAGAGAATTCTAGGTAGAAAAAATATCTTAGAGATTGAATCTGGGATATTCACAGTGAGACAGAGAGACGGGTTCGAGAGACAGGGATACACACAGTAGTAATGTCAGACAGAGGTACAGAGATGGGCGTTTGCTATGTACCGTGCATAAGAATTGTTGACAAATACAATTGTCAATTGTAGGCCACTGAGCCCCTTGAGCCTGTCCAGTATTTATTAATTACATTTATTGACCTGATTTACTTTGTAACCCACTTTCCTGCCTAACCCCCTTCACTCTCTTTCAATCGAAAATCTAACTCAACTTGTATTATTTCAATGATCCATCCTCCACTGTTCTCTGGAGGAGGGAATTTCAAACATTAACATCTCTCTCAGACAAGGCAATCTTCCTCTCCATGCCCCAGGAAGCAAAACCCACTCTTTGAGACACACAATCAGCTCTTGAATTATATTTAGTCGACACTAATGTGCTCGAACTTCATTGTTATCCTTTTTTATCTGCCCCCCCATCTCCATCCATTGCTTCAGCAGGACATCTCTCTCAGCCCTGTCCATGCTATCGGTTCCCAGGTGGGCCAGGACATCTTTACCGTGTCCCTCCCACTCCATTTTCCTCTCTAACACCAATTAAATGTCCTTAACCTCCGCATCGGGCGACAACCCAGACTTCGGAACTCATTACCGAACTTGCAGAGAAGTGTTCATTCCTCTAACCATAATGTTCCCCACGGCATTACATTCCTCTTGACTTCTATTTCATCATCTTCCCTGCAGCCCCTCCAGTCACCAGTACAGCCTTGGGATCCTGAAACCTGCTAGGCAATAGCAATGGCTGCTGTTCCCCCATTGTTATGAACTCCCATAATTGCTTCACGCACAATCACGACATCCTGTCTCTGATGTCAGACTAAATCTGAAGTACTTAGCGTGTAGATTGCGTTTCTCTCTTTGAGCGACGTATCCAGGAAAATATTTCTTCTCTTTGATGTTTCTGCTCACACTCCAGGTTCTTCTCTCTGTTCCAAAGGTTCTCGGGTTGCAGACACTGTCGATCATACTGGTGGCCAGAAGTGTCCACATACTGCAGCTGCAACACATCAATGGATTGCTACCTTACCCTGATTAATTTATCCAAATAGATTCACATGTTTAGAATGTCATTCAATGATCGTCCGCTCACAGATCATGAACTTTTCCAGTTGCAGTATTAAAGTAATTTCAGCCTTAAATCTTCCCATCGCCAACTTAGAATACTGACGCAGTTAAGATGGAAACCAAACATAAAAATCACAAATGACCGACCTGAAATCCTACTGGCGCACCTGGCTTTCGGAATTCTTGCCCAAATGTCTTTGAATCCCTCTCTTGAACCGTTCAACGTTTGGAAAAGTCCAGAAGAGCAGCTCTTCACAAACTATATCGAATTCCCTCCTTTCCCAAATTGCCGGAGTTTGCCACTCTGTCTCGCACCATTCAATGTTCAGCTGCAACTTCACTTGAAGTATAAAAGAACCACAGGGACACAGACAGAAAGGAGGAATCACGGATTCACTCAGGGATTGATACTCACTTGCCAATGATGAACACGGCGAGTGAGGGAGAGAGCGAAAGAATCACAGATACACAAAACAAATAAGAGAGGCTGAGAGAGAGCAGAGATTGAAGCAATGATACATGCAGGCAAAAAAAGAGTGAGTCACAGGTACTCACAGGAATAGTGATAGGGCGAATCACAGATAGAAACAGGGACAAAAAGATGAGTGGAGAGTTCTCCAATCCAACAGTGAAACGTTCATTGCCTCCAACGCCCATGGACATATAAGGTGTGAGAAGAACTAATTTATTGACTGGCTTCTGAGTAGAAAAACACTGGGCAGTAATTGTTGTGGGCCTTGATTACCCTAATATCAATCAGGATATGAAAAGTGTGAAGGACACAGAGGATGCAAAATTCATGATCTAAGTTCATAGAATGATAGAATCATAGAATCAATATAAGTGGCAGGAGATGTAGAGGGGGCATGAGGAAAAATTATTTTACGCAGTGTATTGGGAGTCTGGGATTCAGTGCCCGAGTTGGTGGTGGAGGCAGAGACCTTTAACTCTTTTAAAATGTACCTGGATCTGCATCTTAAGTGCCATAAGATACAGGGCTATGGACCAAGTGCAGGAACGTGGGATTAGAAAGGGCATCTGTGTATCCTCGAGCTGGCATAGACAAGATGGGCCAAATGGCCTCCTTCTGAGCTGTAACTTTGCAATGATGAAATGATGTTAATCCCTACAGTGCAGAAGGAGGCCATTCAGACCATCGCACTGACGCTCAGCAAGAGCACCCCACTTTGGCCAAATTCCCCGCCCTCACCCCGGAACCTCGCCTACATTGTTGAACACTGAGGGGCAACGAAGCACGGCCAATCGCCTAACCTGCACATCTTTTGACTGTGTGAGGAAACCGGAGCACACGGCGGAAACCCACGCAGACACGGGAAGAATGTACAAACTCCACAATGTCACCAGAGGTCGGAATGGAACAAATGACATTGGCGCTGTGAGGCAGCATTGCTAACTACTGAGAACATTTCACTGAGAAGCGCCAAGAACATTTCAGCCAGAACATAACAAGTCCAAGAAGAGGTAGAGCAATTTTAAATTTCAGTCCTCGAAAGTAAAACTGGAGACAGAGATGAAGTAACGGGGAACCATTTTGGAAATAGTGATCATAATACATTTAGAGGTAGCATCATAGTGGAAAAGGACAGATATAGAAAAGGAGTAACAATTCTAAACTGGGGTGAGACAACTTTTACACAGCTGAGAGAGAGGAGCTGGTGCGAGTGGATTGTATACAGCTATTGGAAGGAAAAGCTTTGTCACAACAGTGGGAGGCATTCAATGGTGAGATTCTACGGGCACAGTGTAGACATGTCCCCAGAAAGATAAAGAAAATGGGTGGTATTGTCATTTGAAGGAGGCAAACAAAATGACGGACTACTGAATAAACGGGAAGATAATCACACGGGTTGAGGAAGTGAGAGAACCTGCCGTGCATGTCCACAGGACTTTGAAGCTGGCAGGGAAAGTGGATAAGATGGTCAAGAAAGCCGATGAACTGGTGTCCTTTTTGGGGCGAGATATCGAATACAAGAGCAGAGATGTAATGAGGGAACTGTATAAAACGCTGGCTAGGCCACAGCTGGAGTTTGTGCACAGTTCTGGTCACCACATTACAGGAAGGACATCATTGCTATGGAGAGAGTGTCGAGGAGATTTCCAAGAATGTTGCCAAGGCTTGAAAATGGCATCCATGAGGATTAATTGGAGAGGCTGGGGTTGATTTCAGGAAAACAGAGAGGGAGGTGGGGTGACACAATTGAGGTGTACAAAATGGTGTGTGGCCAAGACAGCGTAGACAGGAAAGAGTTGATTCCCATCGCTGGGCGCTGAACTACAATGGAGCAAAGATTGAAGGTGATTGATAGAAGGGTTGCTGGGGACATGAGGAAAAGCCTTTTCATCCAGAGGGTGAAATCCGCTGCCTAAGTTGGTGGTTGATGAGGAAACTCTTATTTCGAAGGTGCCTGGATCTGCATCTGAAGAGCCAGACTACAGACCAGGTGCTGGAAAGTGTGGTTAAAATGAACAATGAGTTTCTTTTCATTTTTTGTGGCTATGATGGGCTGAATGGCCTCCTTGTGCAGCCAGACATTTCTCTGGTTCTATGGTACAGTGATAGCGCTGTGTACCAGAAACAACATCACACAACCATCAAATCCCGCAGAAGGAGGCAATTCGGCCCATCAAGTCTGCCTGCCCGTAACCCCACCTATTGACACGAAGGGGCAATTTAACATTGTCCAGCCACCTAAACTGCATATCTTTGGAGAGTGGGGGTAAACCGGAGCACCCGGAGATAATCCACACAGACATGGGGAGAATGTGCAGAATCCACACAGCCAAGGCCGGAATCGAACCTGGGTCCCAGGCACTGTGAGGGAGCAGAGCTAACCACTGTGCCAACTGCAGAATCTCAGCAAGCATCTGTGGACAGCACTTTCTAAGACAGAAAATAACATTCTGGGACAGACAATGGCTGCAGAAACATGGAGCATTAGTATCTTCCAGTTACGCTCAATGATGCAGACATGGAAATCTATCACTGTTCCTTCACTGTCACTGGGTCAAATCCTGGACATCTGCTCTAACTGCACTGAGGCTGTACCTACACCAGTTGGACTGCAGTAGTTCAAGTAACCAAATGATGCTCACTCACAACCCAAGAAGATCTGTTTCAATGTTTACAAAGGAAATGAGGGGGGAACAGATACACACACGGACAAATCAGAATCACAGAAACACAGGGATAGCGAAAGGGAGGGAATCACAGATTTCTCTGAATTTCTTCGTGAGATTTGAATGTTCCTGACAAGCCCAGAAGATCCCCATCCCTAATTTCCCTTGAGAAGGTGATGGGGAGCTGCTTTGTTGGAAGGTGCAGTCTGTCTGGTGTGGGTAAGTCAGCAGGGCAGTTGGGCAGGAGTTTGAGGATGGGACTCAGTGACATTGAAGGGAGGACGATACAGTTTCAGTGGTGTGTGCCCCAGAATGGAACTTGCAGATGGTCACCTGAGTCTTTGGCACCTGTCCGTCTTGGTGGTCAGGTTTGTCTGATTGGATGATGCTATTCATCGAAGTTTGACATGATGAATTACTGCAAACTGTACATCGATTGCAAATTCTATGCACTGAGGGACAGGGAGAGATTGTGCATTGCAGACCTTGCGGCCTTCTTTGTCTGAGATGCACATGCGCCCTCAGAGAGAGATTACATACATGCGTCACTTTCAAAAACCAATGATCACGTCGTTCGCTCTCTCACTAGCATGGTAGCACAGTCGTTAGCACTGCTGCCTCACAGCGCCAGGGACCAGGATTTAATTCCAACTACGGGTCACGGCCTGCGCACAGTTTCTACTTTCGCCCTGTGTCTGCGTGGGTTTCCTCCGAGTTCTGCGTTTTCCTCACACAGTCGAAAGATGTACGGGTTAGGTTGATTGGGCATGCCAAATTGCTCCTTAGTGACCAGGTATTTGCAGATTAGGTGATAGGGTTACAGCGATAGGGTGGGGTGGACGTGGGAGTGGAAATCAGTCAAGTCCTCATTCAAAGGGTAGATGTAGGCTCAATGGGCCGAATGGCAATGGACCGTGTGCAGGAATGTGGGATTAGAAAGGGCCTATGGGTATCCTCGGGCTGGCATAGACAAGATGGGCCAAATGGCCTCCTTCTGAGCTGTCACTTTTCTATGATTCTCTGATATTAATCCCTACAGTGCAGAAGGAGGCCATTCAGACCATCGCGTCAGCACTGATCCTCAGAAAGAGCACCCCACTTCAGCAAAAGCACTGAGAACGTTTCAGCCAGAACATAACAAGTCCAAGAAGAGGTAAGCAATTTTAAATTTTAGTCTTCGCAAGTGAAACTGGAGACATGGATGAAGTAACGGGGAACCGATTTGTAAATAGTGATCATAATACATTTAGAGTTTACATCATAATGGAAAAGGACAGATATAGAAAGGGAGTAACAATTCTAAACTGGGGTCAGACAACTTTTACATAGCTGAGAGAGAGGAGCTGGTGCGAGTGGATTGTATACAGCTATTGGAAGGAAAAGCTTTGTCACAACAGTGGGAGGCATTCAATGGTGAGATTCTACGGGCACAGTGTAGACATGTCCCCAGAAAGATAAAGAAAATGGGTGGTATTGTCATTTGAAGGAGGCAAACAAAATGACGGACTACTGAATAAACGGGAAGATAATCACACGGGTTGAGGAAGTGAGAGAACCTGCCGTGCATGTGCACAGGACTTTGGAGCTGGCAGGGAAAGTGGATAAGATGGTCAAGAAAGCCGATGAACTGGTGTCCTTTTTGGGGCGAGATATCGAATACAAGAGCAGAGATGTAATGAGGGAACTGTATAAAACGCTGGCTAGGCCACAGCTGGAGTTTGTGCACAGTTCTGGTCACCACATTACAGGAAGGACATCATTGCTATGGAGAGAGTGTCGAGGAGATTTCCAAGAATGTTGCCAAGGCTTGAAAATGGCATCCATGAGGATTAATTGGAGAGGCTGGGGTTGATTTCAGGAAAACAGAGAGGGAGGTGGGGTGACACAATTGAGGTGTACAAAATGGTGTGTGGCCAAGACAGCGTAGACAGGAAAGAGTTGATTCCCATCGCTGGGCGCTGAACTCCAATGGAGCAAAGATTGAAGGTGATTGATAGAAGGGTTGCTGGGGACATGAGGAAAAGCCTTTTCATCCAGAGGGTGAAATCCGCTGCCTAAGTTGGTGGTTGATGAGGAAACTCTTATTTCGAAGGTGCCTGGATCTGCATCTGAAGAGCCAGACTACAGACCAGGTGCTGGAAAGTGTGGTTAAAATGAACAATGAGTTTCTTTTCATTTTTTGACCGGTGTGGCTATGATGGGCTGAATGGCCTCCTTGTGCAGCCAGACATTTCTCTGGTTCTATGGTACAGTGATAGCGCTGTGTACCAGAAACAACATCACACAAACATCAAATCCCGCAGAAGGAGGCAATTCGGCCCATCAAGTCTGCCTGCCCGTAACCCCACCTATTGACACGAAGGGGCAATTTAACATTGTCCAGCCACCTAAACTGCATATCTTTGGAGAGTGGGGGTAAACCGGAGCACCCGGAGATAATCCACACAGACATGGGGAGAATGTGCAGAATCCACACAGCCAAGGCCGGAATCGAACCTGGGTCCCAGGCATTGTGAGGGAGCAGAGCTAACCACTGTGCCAACTGCAGAATCTCAGCAAGCATCTGTGGACAGCACTTTCTAAGACAGAAAATAACATTCTGGGACAGACAATGGCTGCAGAAACATGGAGCATTAGTATCTTCCAGTTACGCTCAATGATGCAGACATGGAAATCTATCACTGTTCCTTCACTGTCACTGGGTCAAATCCTGGACATCTGCTCTAACTGCACTGAGGCTGTACCTACACCAGTTGGACTGCAGTGGTTCAAGTAACCAAATGATGCTCACTCACAACCCAAGAAGATTTGTTTCAATGTTTACAAAGGAAATGAGGGGGGAACAGATACACACACGGACAAATCAGAATCACAGAAACACAGGGATAGCGAAAGGGAGGGAATCACAGATTTCTCTGAATTTCTTCGTGAGATTTGAATGTTCCTGACAAGCCCAGAAGATCCCCATCCCTAATTTCCCTTGAGAAGGTGATGGGGAGCTGCTTTGTTGGAAGGTGCAGTCTGTCTGGTGTGGGTAAGTCAGCAGGGCAGTTGGGCAGGAGTTTGAGGATGGGACTCAGTGACATTGAAGGGAGGACGATACAGTTTCAGTGGTGTGTGCCCCAGAATGGAACTTGCAGATGGTCACCTGAGTCTTTGGCACCTGTCCGTCTTGGTGGTCAGGTTTGTCTGATTGGATGATGCTATTCATCGAAGTTTGACATGATGAATTACTGCAAACTGTACATCGATTGCAAATTCTATGCACTGAGGGACAGGGAGAGATTGTGCATTGCAGACCTTGCGGCCTGCTTTGTCTGAGATGCACATGCGCCCTCAGAGAGAGATTACATACATGCGTCACTTTCAAAAACCAATGATCACGTCGTTCGCTCTCTCACTAGCATGGTAGCACAGTCGTTAGCACTGCTGCCTCACAGCGTCTGGGACCAGGATTTAATTCCAACTCCGGGTCACGGCCTGTGCACAGTTTCTACTTTCGCCCTGTCTCTGCGTGGGTTTCCTCCGAGTTCTGCGTTTTCCTCACACAGTCGAAAGATGTACGGGTTAGGTTGATTGGGCATGCCAAATTGCTCCTTAGTGACCAGGTATTTGCAGATTAGGTGATAGGGTTACAGCGATAGGGTGGGGTGGACGTGGGAGTGGAAATCGGTCAAGTCCTCATTCAAAGGGTAGGTGTAGGCTCAATGGGCCAAATGGCAATGGACCGTGTGCAGGAATGTGGGATTAGAAAGGGCCTATGGGTATCCTCGGGCTGGCATAGACAAGATGGGCCAAATGGCCTCCTTCTGAGCTGTCACTTTTCTATGATTCTCTGATATTAATCCCTACAGTGCAGAAGGAGGCCATTCAGACCATCGCGTCTGCACTGATCCTCAGAAAGAGCACCCCACTTCAGCAAAAGCACTGAGAACGTTTCAGCCAGAACATAACAAGTCCAAGAAGAGGTAAGCAATTTTAAATTTTAGTCTTCGCAAGTGAAACTGGAGACATGGATGAAGTAACGGGGAACCGATTTGTAAATAGTGATCATAATACATTTAGAGTTTACATCATAATGGAAAAGGACAGATATAGAAAGGGAGTAACAATTCTAAACTGGGGTCAGACAACTTTTACATAGCTGAGAGAGAGGAGCTGGTGCGAGTGGATTGTATACAGCTATTGGAAGGAAAAGCTTTGTCAAAGCAGTGGGAGGCATTCAATGGTGAGATTCTATGGGCACAGTGTAGACATGTCCCCACAAAGATAAAGAAAATGGGTGGTATTGTCATTTGGTGGAGCCAAACAAAATGACGGAATACTGAATAAACGGGAAGATAATGAGACGGGTTGAGGAAGTGAGAGAACCTGCCGTGCATGTCCACAGCACTTTGAAGTTGGCAGGGAAAGTGGATAAGATGGTCAAGAAAGCCTATGAAATGGTGTCACTATTTGGGCGAGATATTGAATATAAGAGCAGAGATGTAATGAGGGAACTGTATAAAACGCTGGCTAGGCCACAGCTGGAGTTTGTGCACAGTTCTGGTCACCACATTATAGGAAGGAAATTATTGCTTTGGAGAGAATGTAGAGGATATTTCCAAGAATGTTGCCAAGGCTTGAAAATTGCAGCTATGAGGAGTAATTGGAGAGGTTGGGGCTGATTTCAGGAAGACAGAGAGGGAGGTGGGGTGACTCAATTGAGGTGTACAAAATGGTGAGTGGCCAAGACAGCGTAGACAGGAAAGAGTTGATTCCCATCGCTGGGGGCTGAACTACAACGGAGCACAGATTTAAGGTGATTGATAGAAGGGTTGTTGGGGACATGACGAAAAACCTTTTCATCCAGAGGGTGAAATCCGCTGCCTAAGTTGGTGGATGATGATGAAACTCTTGACTTATTTCGAAGGAGCCTGGATCTGCATCTGAAGAGCCAGACTACAGACCAGGTGCTGGAAAGTGGGGTTAAAATGAACAATGAGTTTCTGTTTATTTTTTGACCAGTGTTGATATGATGGGCTGAATGGCCTCCTTGTGCAGCCAGACATTTCTCTGATTCTATGGTACAGTGATAGCGCTGTGTACCATAAACAACTTCACACAATCATCAAATCCCTACAGTGCAGAAGGAGGCAATTCGGCCCATCGAGCCTGTATCCACGTAACCCCACCTAACCTATTGACACAAAGGGGCAATTTAACATTGTCCAGCCACCTAACATGCATATCTTTGGAGTGTGGGGGTAAACCGGAGCACCCGGAGATAACCCACACAGACACGGGGAGAATGTGCAGAATCAACACAGCCAACGCTGGTATCGAACCTGGGTCCCAGGCACTGTGAGGGAGCAGAGCTAACCACTGTGCCAACTGCAGAATCTCAGCAAGCATCTGTGGACAGCACTTTCTAAGGCAGAAAACTACATTCCGGGACAGGCAATGGCTGCAGAAACATGGAGCATTAGTATCTTCCAGTTACGCTCAATGATGCAGACATGGAATTGAATCACTGTTCCTTCACTGTCACTGGGTCAAATCCTGGACATCTGCTCTAACTGCACTGAGGCTGTACCTACACCAGTTGGACTGCAGCGGTTCAAGTAACCAAGTGATGCTCACTCACATCCCAAGAAGATCTGTTTCAGTGTTTACAAAGGAAATGAGGGGGGAACAGATACACACACGGACAAATCAGAATCACAGACACACAGGGATAGAGAAAGGGAGGGAATCACAGATTTCTCTAAATTTCTTCATGGGATGTGAGTGCTGCTGTCAAGGCCAGCAGGTTCCCATCCCTAATTGCCCTTGAGAAGATGATGGGGAGCTGCTTTCTTGAAAGGTGCAGTCTGTCTGGTGTGGGTAAGTCAGCAGGGCAGTTCGGCAGGAGTTTCAGGATGGGACTCAGTGACATTGAAGGGAGGGCGATACAGTTCTGTGGTGTGTGCCCCAGAGTGGAACTTGCAGATGGTCACCTGAGTCTTTGGCCCTTGTCCCTCTTGCTGGTCGGGTTTGTCTGATTGGATGATGGTATTCATTGAAGTTTGACTTATTGATTCACTGCAAACTGTACAGCGATTGCAAATTCTGTGCACTGAGTGACAGGGAGAGATTGTGCATTGCAGATCATGTGGCCTGCTTTGAATGAGATGCACAGGGGCCCAGATTACATACATGCGTCACTTTCAAAAACCAACAATCACGTTGCTAACTCTATCACTGGCATGGTAGCACAGTCGTTAGCACTGCTACCTCACAGCGCCAGGGACCAGGGTTTAATTCCTGCTCGGATACGGCCTGCGCACAGTTTCTACTTTCGCCCTGTGTCTGCGTGGTTTTCCTCCGAGTTCTGCGTTTTCCTCACACCGTCAAAAGATGTACGGGTTTGGTTGATTGGCCATGCCAAATTGCTCCTTAGTGACCAGGAATTTGCAGATTAGGTGATAGGGTTACAGCGATAGGGTGGGGTGGACGTGGGAGTGGAAATAGGTCAAGTGCTCATTCAAAGGATAGGTGTAGGCTCAATGGGCCGAATGGCTATTGCCCGTGTGCAGGAATGTGGGACTAGAAAGGGCATCTGGGTGTCCTCTGGCTGGCAGAGACAAGATGGGCCAAATGGCCTCCTTCTGAGCTGTAACGTTTCTATGATTCTATGATGTTAATCCCTACAGTGCAGAAGGAGGCCATTCAGACCATCGCGTCTGCACTGACCCTCAGAGAGAGCACACACTGCGGCCAAATTCCCCGCCCTAACCCCGTACTCTCGCCTGCACTTTTAAACACTGAGGGGAAACTTAACACGGCCAATCGCCTAACCTGCACATCTTTAGACTGTGTGAGGAAATCGGAACACACGGAGGAAACCCACGCAGTCATGGGAAAAATGTACAAACTCTACACTGTCACCCAAGGTGGAATTCGAACGCATGACCTTTGTGATTTGAGGCAGCAGTGCTAACCACTGAGGACATTTCACTGAGAAGCACCGATAACATTTCAGCCAGAACATAACAAGTCCAATAAGAGGTAGAGCAATTTTAAATTTTAGTCTTCGCAAGTGAAACTGGAGACATGGATGAAGTAACAGGGATTGTAGTTTAGTCGTGTAGTATGGTTGGCACGGGCTTGGAGGGCCGAAGGGCCTGTTCCTGTGCTGTACATTTCTTTGTTCTTTGTTTGTTGGAACCATTTTGGAAATAGTGACCATAATACATTTAGAGTTGGCATCATAATGGAAAAGGACAGATATTGAAAAGGAGTAACAGTTCTAAACTGGGGTAAGACAACTTTTACATAGCTGAGAGAGATGAGCTGGTGCGAGTGGATTGGCTACAGCTATTGGAAGGAAAAACTTTGTCAAAGCAGTGGGAGGCATTCAATGGTGAGATTCTACGGGCACAGTGTAGACATGTCCCCACAAAGGTAAAGAAAATGGGTGGTATTGTCATTTGGTGGAGCCAAACAAAATGACGGAACACTGAATAAACGGGAAGATAATGAGACAGGTTGAGGAAGTGAGAGAACCTGCCGTGCATGTCCACAGCACTTTGAAGTTGACAGGGAAAGTGGATAAGATGGTGAAGAAAGCCTATGAAATGGTGTCACTATTTGGGCGAGATATTGAATATAAGAGCAGAGATGTAATGAGGGAACTGTATAAAACGCTGGCTGGGCCACAGCTGGAGTTTGTGCACAGTTCTGGTCACCACATTACAGGAAGGAAATCATTGCTTTGGAGAGAATGTAGAGGATATTTCCAAGAATGTTGCCAAGGCTTGAAAATTGCAGCTATGAGGAGTAATTGGAGAGGTTGGGGCTGATTTCAGGAAGACAGAGAGGGAGGTGGGGTGACTCAATTGAGGTGTACAAAATGGTGAGTGGCCAAGACAGCGTAGACAGGAAAGAGTTGATTCCCATCGCTGGGGGCTGAACTACAACGGAGCAAAGGTTTAAGGTGATTGATAGAAGGGTTGTTGGGGACATGAGGAAAAACATTTTCATCCAGAGGGTGAAATCCGCTGCCTAAGTTGGTGGATGATGATGAAACTCTTGACTTATTTCGAAGGAGCCTGGATCTGCATCTGAAGAGCCAGACTACAGACCAGGTGCTGGAAAGGGTGGTTAAAATGAACAATGAGTTTCTCTTTATTTTTGACCAGTGTGGATATGATGGGCTGAATGGCCTCCTTGTGCAGCCAGACATTTCTCTGGTTCTATGGTACAGTGATAGCGCTGTGTACCAGAAAGAGCATCACACAATCATCAAATCCCTACAGCGCAGAAGGTGGCAACTCGGCCCATCGAGCCTGTATCCCCGTAACCCCACCTAACCTATTGACACGAAGGGGCAATTTAACATTGTCCAGCCACCTAACCTGCATATCTTTGGTGTGTGGGGGTAAACCGGAGCACCCGGAAATAACCCACACAGACACGGGGAAAATGTGTAGAATCCACACAGGCAAGGCCGGAATCGAACCTGGGTCCCAGGCACTGTGAGGGAGCAGTGCTAACCACTGTGCCAACTGCAGAATCTCAGCAAGCATCTGTGCACAGCAATTTCTAAGGCAGAAAATAACATTCTGGGACAGGCAATGGCTGCAGAAACATGGAGCATTAGTATCTTCCAGTTACGCTCAATGATGCAGACATGGAATTGAATCACTGTTCCTTCACTGTCACTGGGTCAAATCCTGGACATCTGCTCTAACTGCACTGAGGCTGTACCTACACCAGTTGGACTGCAGTGGTTCAAGTAACCAAATGATGCTCACTCACATCCCAAGAAGATCTGTTTCAATGTTTACAAAGGAAATGAGGGGGGAACAGATACACACACGGACAATTCAGAATCACAGACACACAGGGATAGAGAAAGGGAGGGAATCACAGATTTCTCTAAATTTCTTCATGGGATTTGAGTGCTGCTGACAAGGCCAGCAGGTTCCCATCCCTAATTGCCCTTGATAAGATGATGGGGAGCTGCTTTCTTGAAAGGTGCAGTCTGTCTGGTGTGGGTAAGTCAGCAGGGCAGTTCGGCAGGAGTTTCAGGATGGGACTCAGTGACATTGAAGGGAGGGCGATACAGTTTCAGTGGCGTGTGCCCCAGAGTGGAACTTGCAGATGGTCACCTGAGTCTTTGGTCCTTGTCCCTCTTGCTGGTCGGGTTTGTCTGATTGGATGATGGTATTGATTCACTGCAAACTGTACAGCGATTGCAAATTCTGTGCACTGAGGGACAGGGAGAGATTGTGCATTGCAGATCATGTGGCCTGCTTTGTATGAGATGCACAGGGGCCCAGATTACATACATGCATCACTTTCAAAAACCAACGATCAAGTTGCTAACTCTATCACTGGCATGGTAGCACAGTCGTTAGCACTGCTGCCTCACAGCACCAGGGACCAGGGTTTAATTCCTGCTCGGATCACTGCCTGTGCAGTTTCTACTTTCGCCCTGTGTCTGCGTGGTTTTCCTCCGAGTTCTGCGTTTTCCTCACACCGTCAAAAGATGTACGGGTTTGGTTGATTGGCCATGCCAAATTGCTCCTTAGTGACCAGGAATTTGCAGATTAGGTGATAGGGTTACAGCGATAGGGTGGGATGGACGTGGGAGTGGAAATAGGTCAAGTGCTCATTCAAAGGATAGGTGTAGGCTCAATGGGCCGAATGGCTATTGCCCGTGTGCAGAAATGTGGGATTTGAAAGGGCATCTGGGTGTCCTCTGGCTGGCAGAGACAGGATGGGCCAAATGGCCTCCTTCTGAGCTGTAACGTTTCTATGATTCTATGATGTTAATCCCTACAGTGCAGAAGGAGGCCATTCAGACCATCGCGTCTGCACTGACCCTCAGAGAGAGCACCCACTGCGGCCAAATTCCCCGCCCTAACCCCGTACTCTCGCCTGCACTTTTAAACACTGAGGGGAAACTTAACACGGCCAATCGCCTAACCTGCACATCTTTTGACTGTGTGAGGAAATCGGAACACACGGAGGAAACCCACGCAGTCATGGGAAAAATGTACAAACTCTACACTGTCACCCGAGGTGGAATTCGAACGCATGGCCTTTGTGATTTGAGGCAGCAGTGCTAACCACTGAGAACATTTCACTGAGAAGCACCGATAACATTTCAGCCAGAACATAACAAGTCCAATAAGAGGTAGAGCAATTTTAAATTTTAGTCTTCGCAAGTGAAACTGGAGACATGGATGAAGTAACAAGGAACCATTTTGGAAATAGTGACCATAATACATTTAGAGTTGGCATCATAATGGAAAAGGACAGATATTGAAAAGGAGTAACAGTTCTAAACTGGGGTAAGACAACTTTTACATAGCTGAGAGAGATGAGCTGGTGCGAGTGGATTGGATACAGCTATTGGAAGGAAAAACTTTGTCAAAGCAGTGGGAGGCATTCAATGGTGAGATTCTACGGGCACAGTGTAGACATGTCCCCACAAAGGTAAAGAAAATGGGTGGTATTGTCATTTGGTGGAGCCAAACAAAATGACGGAACACCGAACAAACGGGAAGATCATGAGACGAGTTGAGGAAGTGAGAGAACCTGCCGTGCATGTCCACAGGACTTTGAAGTTGGCAGGGAAAGTGGATAAGATGGTCAAGAAAGCCGATGAACTGGTGTCCTTTTTGGGGCGAGATATTGAATACAAGAGCAGAGATGTAATGAGGGAATTGTATAAAACGCTGGCTAGGCCACAGCTGGAGTTTGTGCACAGTTCTGTTCACCACATTACAGGAAGGAAATTATTGCTTTGGAGAGAATGCAGAGGGTATTTCCAAGAATGTTGCCAAGGCTTGAAAATTGCAGCTATGAGGAGTAATTGGAGAGGCTGGGGCTGATTTCAGGAAGACAGAGAGGGAGGTGGGTTGACTCAATTGAGGTGTACAAAATGGTGAGTGGCCAAGACAGCGTAGACAGGAAAGAGTTGATTCCCATCGCTGGGGGCTGAACTACAATGGAGCAAAGGTTTAAGGTGATTGATAGAAGGGTTGCTGGGGACATGATGAAAAACCTTTTCATCCAGAGGGTGAAATCCGCTGCCTACGTTGGTGGATGATGATGAAACTCTTGACTTATTTCGAAGGAGCCTGGATCTGCATCTGAAGAGCCAGACTACAGACCAGGTGCTGGAAAGTGTGGTTAAAATGAACAATGAGTTTCTGTTTATTTTTGGCCAGTGTGGATATGATGGGATGAATGGCCTCCTTGTGCAGCCAGACATTTCTCTGGTTCTATGGTACAGTGATAGCGCTGTGTACCAGAAACAACATCACACAACCATCAAATCCCTACAGCGCAGAAGGAGGCAATTCGGCCCATCAAGTCTGCCTGCCCGTAACCTCACCTATTGACACGAAGGGGCAATTTAACATTGTCCAGCCACCTAACCTGCATATCTTTGGAGAGTGGGAGTAAACCGGAGCACCCGGAAATAATCCACACAGACACAGGGAGAATGTGCAGAATCCACACAGCCAAAGCCAGACTCGAAGCTGGGTCCCAGGCACTGTAAGGGAGCAGTGCTAACCACTGTGCCAATTGCAGAATCTCAGCAAGCATCTGTGGACAGCGCGTTCTAAGGCAGAAAACTACATTCCGGGACAGGCAATGGCTGCAGAAACATGGAGCATTAGTATCTTCCAGTTACGCTCAATGATGCAGACTTGGAATTGAATCACTGTTCCTTCACTGTCACTGGGTCAAATCCTGGACATCTGCTCTAACTGCACAGAGGCTGTACCTACACTAGTTGGACTGCAGTGGTTCAAGTAACCAAATGATGTTCACTCACAACCCAAGAAGATCTGTTTCAATGTTTACAAAGGAAATGAAGGGGGAACAGATACACACACGGACAAATCAGAATCACAGACACACAGGGATAGAGAAAGGGAGGGAATCACAGATTTCTCTAAATTTCTTCATGGGATTTGAGTGTTGCTGACAAGGCCAGCAGGTCCCCATCACTAATTACCCTTGAGAAGGTGATGGGGAGCTGCTTTCTTGAAAGGTGCAGTCTGTCTGGTGTGGGTAAGTCAGCAGGGCAGTGGGCAGGAGTTTCAGGATGGGACTCAGTGACATTGAAGGGAGGGCGATACAGTTTCAGTGGTGTGTGCCCCAGAATGGAACTTGCAGATGGTCACCTGAGTCTTTGGCACCTGTCCGTCTTGGTGGTCAGGTTTGTCTGATTAGATGATGCTATTCATCGAAGTTTGACATGATGAATTACTGCAAACTGTACATCGATTGCAAATTCTGTGTACTGAGGGACAGGGAGAGATTGTGCATTGCAGACCTTGCGGCCTGCTTTGTCTGAGATGCACATGGGCCCTCAGAGAGAGATTACATACATGCATCACTTTCAAAAACCAATGATCACGTCGTTAGCTCTCTCACTGGCATGGTAGCACAGTCGTTAGCACTGCTGCCTCACAGCGCCTGGGACCAGGATTTAATTCCAACTCCGGGTCACGGCCTGCGCACAGTTTCTACTTTCGCCCTGTGTCTGCGTGGGTTTCCTCCGAGTTCTGCGTTTTCCTCACACAGTCGAAAGATGTAGGGGTTAGGTTGGTTGGCCATGCCAAATTGCTCCTTCATGACCAGAAATTTGCAGATTATGTGATAGGTTTGCAGCGATAGGGTGGGGTGGACGTGGGAGTGGAAATCGGTCAAGTGCTCATTCAAAGGGTAGGTGTAGGCTCAATGGGCCGAATGGCTATGGACCGTGTGCAGGAATGTGGGATTAGAAGGGGCATCTGGGTATCCTCGGGCTGGCATAGACAAGATGGGCCAAATGGCCTCCTTCTGAGCTGTAACTTTTCTATGATGCTCTGATATTAATCCCTACAGTGCAGAAGGAGGCCATTCAGACCATCGCGTCTGCACTGACCCTCAGAAAGAGCACCCCACTTCAGCAAAAGCACTGAGAACGTTACAGCCAGAACATAACAAGTCCAAGAAGAGGTAGAGCAATTTTAAATTTTAGTCTTCGCAAGTGAAACTGGAGACATGGATGAAGTAACTGGGAACCATTTTGGAAATAGTGACCATAATACATTTAGAGTTTACATCATAATGGAAAAGGACAGATATAGAAAAGGAGTAACAATTCTAAACTGGGGTCAGACAACTTTTACATCGCTGAGAGAGAGGAGCTGGTGCGAGTGGATTGGATACAGCTATTGGAAGGAAAAGCTTTGTCACAACAGTGGGAGGCATTCAATGGCGAGATTCTACGGGCACAGTGTAGATATGTCCCCACAAAGATGAAGAAAATGGGTGGTATTGTCATTTGGTGGAGGCAAACAAAATGACGGAACACTGAATCAACGGGAAGATAATCACACGGGTTGAGGAAGTGAGAGAACCTGCCGTGCATGTCCACAGCACTTTGAAGTTGGCAGGGGAAGTGGATAAGATGGTCAAGAAAGCCTATGAAATGGTGTCCTTTTTTGGGCGAGATATTGAATTTCAAGAGCAGATGTAATGAGGGAACTGTATAAAACGCTGGTTAGGCCACAGCTGGAGTTTGTGCACAGTTCTGGTCACCACATTACAGGAAGGAAATTATTGCTACGGAGCGAGGGTAGAGGAGATTTCCAAGAATGTTGCCAATGCTTGAAAATTGCGGATAGGAGGAGAAATTGGATAGGCTGGGGATGATTTCAGGAAAACAGAGAGGGTGGTGGGGTGACTCACTTGATGTGTACAAAATGGTGAGTGGCCAAGACAGCGTAGACAGGAAAGAGTTGATTCCCATCGCTGGGGGCTGCACTGCAATGGAGCACAGAGATAAAGTGATTGATAGAAGGGTTGCTGGAGACATGATGAAAAACCTTTTCATCCAGAGGGTGAAATCCACTGCCTAAGTTGGTGGTTGATATTTTAACTCTCAACTTATTTTGAAGGTGCCTGGATCTGCATCTGAAGAGCCAGACTACAGACCAGGTGCTGGAAAGGGTGGTTAAAAAGAACAATGAGTTTCTGTTTATTTTTTGAACAGCGTGGATATGATGGGCTGACTGGCCTCCTTGTGCAGCCAGACATTTATCTGGTTCTATGGTACAGTGATAGCGCTGTGTACCAGAAACAACATCACATAATCATCAAAACCCTACAGCGCAGAAGGAGGCAATTCGGCCCATCGAGTCTGTAACCCCGTAACCCCACCTGACCTATGGACACAAAGGGGCAATTTAACATTGTCCAGCCACCTAACCTGCATATCTTTGGGGTGTGGGGGTAAACCGGAGCACCCGGAGATATTCCACACAGACACGGGGAGAATGTGCAGAATCCACACAGCCAAGGCTGGAATCGAAAATGGGTCCCAGGCACTGTGAGGAGCAGAGCTAACCACTGTGCCAACTGCAGAATCTCAGCAAGCATCTGTGGACAGCACTTTCTAAGGCAGAATACAACATTTCGGGACAGGCGCTGGCTGCAGAAACATGGAGCATTAGTATCTTCCAGTTACGCTCAATGATGCAGACTTGGAAATCTATCACTGTTCCTTCACTGTCACTGGGTCAAATCCTGGACATCTGCTCTAACTGCACTGAGGCTGTACCTACACCAGTTGGACTGCAGCGGTTCAAGTAACCAAATGATGCTCATTCACATCCCAAGAAGATCTGTTTCAATGTTTACAAAGGTAATGAGGGGGAAACAGATACACACACGGACAAATCAGAATCACAGACACACAGGGATAGAGAAAGGGAGGGAATCACAGACTTCTCTAAATTTCTTCATGGGATTTGAGTGTTCCTGACAAGTCCAGCAGGTCCCCATCCCTAATTGCCATTGAGAAGATGACGGGGAGCTGCTTTGTTGAAAGGTGCAGTCTGTCTGGTGTGGGTAAGTCAGCAGGGCAGTTGGGCAGGATTTTCAGGATGGGACTCGGTGACGTTGAAGGGAGGGCGATACAGTTTCAGTGGTGTGTGCCTAGAATGGAACATGCAGATGGTCACCTGAGTCTTTGGCACCTGTCCGTCTTGGTGGTCAGGTTTGTCTGATTAGATGATGCTATTCATCGAAGTTTGACATGATGAATTACTGCAAACTGTACATCGATTGCAAATTCTGTGCACTGAGGGACAGGGAGAGATTGTGCATTGCAGACCTTGCGGCCTGCTTTGTCTGAGATGCACATGGGCCCACAAAGAGAGATTACACACATGCATCACTTTCAAAAACCAACAATCACGTTGCTAACTCTATCACTGGCAAGGTAGCACAATCGTTAGCACTGCTACCTCAAAGCGCCAGGGACCAGGGTTTAATTCCTGCTCGGATCACTGCCTGTGCAGTTTCTACTTTCGCCCTGTGTCTGCGTGGTTTTCCTCCGAGTTCTGCGTTTTCAGGAATTTGCAGATTAGGTAATAGGGTTACAGCGATAAGGTGGAATGAACGTGGGAGTGGAAATAGGTCAAGTGCTCATTCAAAGGATAGGTGTAAGCTCAATGGGCCGAATGTCTATTGACCGTGTGCAGGAATGTGGGATTAGAAAGGGCATCTGGGTGTCCTCGGGATGGCATAGACAAGATGGGCCAAACGGCCTCCTTCTGTGCAGTAACATTTCTATGATTCTATGATGTTAATCCCTACAGTGCCGAAGGAAGCCATTCAGACCATCTCGTCTGCACTGACTCTGAGAAAGAGCGCCCCACTTCAGCAAAAGCATTGAGAACATTTCAGCCAGAACAGAACAAGTCCAAGAAGAGGTAGAGCAATTTTAAATTTTAGTCTTCGGAAATGAAACTGGAGACATGGATGAAGTAACGGGTAACCATTTTGGAAATAGTGACCATAATACAGTTAGAGTTAGCATCATAATGGAAAAGGACAGATCTAGAAAACGAGTAACAATTCTAAACTGGGGTCAGACAACTTTTACATAGCTGAGAGAGTGGATTGGACACAGCTATTGGAAGGAAAAGCTTTGTCAAAGCAGTGGGAGGCATTCAATGGTGAGATCCTATGGGCACAGTGTAGACATGTTCCCAGAAAGATAAAGAAAATGTGTGGTATTGTCATTTGGTGGAGGCAAACAAAATGACGGAACACTGAATAAACGGGAAGATAATGAGACGGGTTGAGGAAGTGAGAGAACCTGCAGTGCATGTCCACAGCACTTTGAAGTTGGCAGGGAAAGTGGATAAGATGGTGAAGAAAGCCTATGAAATGGTGTCCTTTTTTGGGCGTGATATTGAATACAAGAGCTGAGACGGAATGAGGGAACTGTGTAAAACACTGTCCAGGCCACAGCTGGAGTTTGTGCACAGTTCTGGTCACCACATTACAGGAAGGAAATTATTTCTGTGTGAGAGTGTAGAGGAGATTTCCAAGAATGTTGCCAAGGCTTGAAAATTGCATCCATGCGGATTAATGGGAGAGGCTGTGTTTGATTTCAGGAAAACAGAGAGGGAGGTGGGGTGACACAATTGAGGTGTATAAAATGGGGAGTGGCCAAGACAGCGTAGACAGGAAAGAGTTGATTCCCATCGCTGGGGGCCCAACTGCAATGGAACACAGAGTTAAGGTGATTGATAGAAGGGTTGCTGGGGACATGAGGAAAAACCTTTTCATCCAGAGGGTGAAATCCGCTGCCTGAGCTGGTGGTTGAGGCTGGAACTCTCAACTCATTTTGAAGGTCCCATTGTGCATCTGAATAATACTAATAATAATCTCTATTGTCACAAGTAGGCTTACATTAACACTGCAATGAAGTTACTGTGGAAAGGCTCTCGTCGCTAAATTCCGGCGCCTGTTCGGATACACAGAGTGAGAATTCAGAATGTCCAAATTACCTCACAGTGCATCTTACAGCTTTTGTGGGATGAAACCGGAGCACCCGGAGGAAACCCACGCAGACACGGGGAGAACGTGCAGACGCCACACAGTGACCGAAGCGAGAATTGAACCTGGGACCCTGGCGCAGTGATACCCACTGTGCTACCATGCTACCCGAAGTGCTGCAACCTGCCAGGCTCCGGACCAGGTGCTGGCAGTGGGATTAAACTCAGGGGCCAATTTGTTCTTGCTCGCTTTCGGTCAATCCAGTAACGATGGGCTGCATGCCGTCTTTCTGCAACGGAAGCTTTCTGCGTTTCTCAGACCAACCCCGTACCAACTTGGAAATATTCGCTGTTCCTTCACTGACACTGGGTCAAATCCTGGACTTCTGCTCTAACTGCACTGAGGCTGTACCGACACCAGTCAGACTGCGGAGGGTCAAGCAGCCTAGTGATGCGCACTCACATCCCAAGAAGAAATATTGAAATGCTTACGAGGAAATGGGAGTGGAACACAAACACACAGAGATAGAGAGGGAGGGGGGACACACACACATATTTCTGTAACTTTCTTCATGGGATATGAGTGTTACTGACAAGAGCAGCAGTTCCCCATCCCTAATTGCCCCCTGGAAGGTGATGGGGAGCGGCCTACTTGATGCGCTGCAGTCTCTCTGGTGTAGGTCCACCTGCAGGGCAGGGCTTGATACAATTCACACCTCTTTAACCTGGGGTTACCCCATCTCTGGATCTGTAAAGATTTAATCACCTGCTAATAATCACATTCCAAGCATTGCTTGGCATCTTTGAATTTGTCTATATATGTGTTTCTGGAACATACCTCTTCATTCACCTGAGGAAGGAGCAGCACTCCGAAAGCTAGTGACATCAAAACAAACCTGTTGGACTTTAACCTGGTGTTGTAAGACTTCGTACTGTGCTCACCCCAGTCCAATGCCGGCATCTCCACATCATTGCTCTAGTTGAAGAGGAGGAGTGTGACATATTACCCACAACCAATATAATGAGCGAGGAAACATTGGAGGGACTGGAATACGTGAAGGTGGACACATTGGACCCAGATGGATTGAATCCTCGGCTGTTGAGGGAAGCCAGGGGGTAAATTTCAAACGCCCTGGGGATTGATTTCCAATCCTCACTAGCTACAGGTGAGGTTCCAGTGGATTGGTCGTGTGCGAACATTGCAGTATTATGTTACACACAGTGACAGAGAGAGAAAATTACAGGTGCTCACTGGGACGCACAGAGAGAATCACAGATACACAGAGGAACACACAGAAAGAATCACAGATACACACAGGGACAGAGAGAGAGGATCACAGATGCACACAGGGACACACAGAGAGGATCACAGATTCACAGAGGGACACAGTGAGAGAATCACAGATACACACTGGGACACAGAGAGAGAATCACAGATACACACAGGGACAGAGAGAGAATCACAGATACACACAGGGACACAGAGACAGAATCACAGATACACACAGGAACACAGTGAGAGATTCACAGAGGGACAGAGAGAGAATTACAGATACACACAGGGACACAGTGAGAGAATCACAGATACACACAAGAACACAGAGAGAATCACAGATACAAAGGGACACAGTGAGAGAATCACAGATACACACAGGGACACACAGAGAGAATCACAGATACACACAGGGACACAGTGAGAGAATCACAGATACACAGAAGGAGAGAGAGAGAGGATCATAGATTCACCGAGGGACACAGAGAATGAGGGATACACATCGGGACAGGGTATTGAGAATGAGAGAATTCTAGGTAGAAAAAATATCTTAGAGATTGAATCTGGGATATTCACAGGGATACAGAGAGACGGGTTCGAGAGACAGGGATACACACAGTAGCAAAGTCAGACAGAGGTACAGAGATGGGCATTTGCTATGTACCGTGCATAAGAATTGATGACAAATACAATTGTCAATTGTAGGCCACTGAGCCCCTTGAGCCTGTCCAGTATTTATTAATTACATTTATTGACCTGATTTACTTTGTAACCCACTTTCCTGCCTAACCCCCTTCACTCTCTTTCAATCGAAAATCTAACTCAACTTGTATTATTTCAATGATCCATCCGCCACTGTTCTCTAGAGGAGAGAATTTCAAACATTAACATCTCTCTCAGACAAGGCAATCTTCCTCTCCATGCCCCAGGAAGCGAAACCCACTCTTTGAGACACACAATCAGCTCTTGAATTATATTTAGTCGACACTAATGTGCTCGAACTTCATTGCTATCCTTTTTTATCTGCTCCCCCATCTCCATCCATTGCTTCAGCAGGACATCTCTCTCAGCCCTGTCCATGCTATCGGTTCCCAGGTGGGCCAGGACATCTTTACCGTGTCCCTCCCACTCCATTTTCCTCTCTCACCCCAATGAAATGTCCTTAACCTCCGCATCGGGCGACAACCCAGACTTCGGAACTCATTACCGAACTTGCAGAGAAGTGTTCATCCCTCTAACCATAATGTTCCCCACGGCATTACATTCCTCTTGACTTCTATTTCATCATCTTCCCTGCAGCCCCTCCAGTCACCCGTACAGCCTTGGGATCCTGAAACCTGCTAGGCAATAGCAATGGCTGCTGTTCCCCCATTGTTATGAACTCCCATAATTGCTTCACGCACAATCACGACATCCTGTCCCTGATGACAGACTAAATCTGAAGTACTTAGCGTATAGATTGCGGTTCTCTCCTTGAGCGACGTATCCAGGAAAATATTTCTTCTCCTTGATGTGTCTGCTCACACTCCAGGTTCTTCTCTCTGTTCCAAAGGTTCTCGGGTTGCAGACACTGTCGATCATACTGGTGGCCAGAAATGTCCACATACTGCAGCTGCAACACATCAATGGATTGCTACCTTACCCTGATTAATTTATCCAAATAGATTCACATGTTTAGAATGTCATTCAATGATCGTCCGCTCACAGATCATGAACTTTTCCAGTTGCAGTATTAAAGTAATTTCAGCCTTAAATCTTCCCATCGCCAACTTAGAATATTGACGCAGTTAAGATGGAAACCAAACATAAAAATCACAAATGACCGACCTGAAATCCTACTGGCGCACCCGGCTTTCGGAATTCTTGCCCAAATGTCTTTGAATCCCTCTCTTGAACCGTTCAACGTTTGGAAAAGTCCAGAAGAGCAGCTCTTCACAAACTGTATCGAATTCCCTCCTTTCCCAAATTGCCGGAGTTTGCCACTCTGTCTCGCACCATTCAATGTTCAGCTGCAACTACACATGAAGTATAAAAGAACCACAGGGACACAGACAGAAAGGAGGAATCACGGATTCACTCAGGGATTGATACTCACTTGCCAATGATGAACACGGCGAGTGAGGGAGAGAGCAAAAGAATCACAGATACACAAAACAAATAAGAGAGGCTGAGAGAGAAGCAGAGATTGAAGCAATGATACATGCAGGCAAAAAAAGAGTGAGTCACAGGTACTCACAGGAATAGTGATAGGGTGAATCACAGATAGAAACAGGGACAAAAAGACGAGTGGAGAGTTCTCCAATCCAACAGTGAAACGTTCATTGCCTCCAACGCTCATGGACATATAAGGTGTGAGAAGAACTAATTTATTGACTGGCTTCTGAGTAGAAAAACACTGGGCAGTAATTGTTGTGGGCCTTGATTACCCTAATAACAATCAGGATATGAAAAGTGTGAAGGACACAGAGGATGCAAAATTCATGATCTAAGTTCATAGAATGATAGAATCATAGAATCAAGATAAGTGGCAGGAGATGTAGAGGGGACATGAGGAAAAATTATTTTACGCAATGTATTGGGAGTCTGGGATTCACTGCCCGAGTTGGTGGTGGAGGCAGAGACCCTTAACTCTTTTAAAATGTACCTGGATCTGCATCTTAAGTGCCATAAGCTACAGGGCTATGGACCAAGTGCAGGAACGTGGGATTAGAAAGGGCATCTGTGTATCCTCGAGCTGGCATAGACAAGATGGGCCAAGTGGCCTCCGTCTGAGCTGTAACTTTGCTATGATGAAATGATGTTAATCCCTACAGTGCAGAAGGAGGCCATTCAGACCATCGCACTGACGCTCAGAAAGAGCACCCCACTTTGGCCAAATTCCCCGCCCTCACCCCGGAACCTCGCCTACATTGTTGAACTCTGAGGGGCAACTAAGCACGGCCAATCGCCTAACCTGCACATCTTTTGACTGTGTGAGGAAACCGGAGCACACAGCGGAAACCCACGCAGACACGGGAAGAATGTACAAATTCCACACTGTCACCAGAGGTCGGAATGGAGCAAATGACCTTGGCGCTGTGAGGCAGCATTGCTAACTACTGAGAACATTTGACTGAGAAGCACCAAGAACATTTCAGCCAGAACATAACAAGTCCAAGAAGAGGTAGAGCAATTTTAAATTTCAGTCCTAGAAAGTAAAACTGGAGACAGAGATGAAGTAACGGGGAACCATTTCGGAAATAGTGATCATAATACATTTAGAGGTAGCATCATAATGGAAAAGGACAGATATAGAAAAAGAGTAACAATTCTAAACTGGGGTGAGACAACTTTTACATAGCTGAGAGAGAGGAGCTGGTGCGAGTGGATTGGATACAGCTATTGGAAGGAAAAGCTTTGTCAAAGCAGTGGCAGGCATTCAATGGTGAGATTCTACAGGCACAGTATAGTCATGTCCCCAGAAAGATAAAGAAAATGGGTGGTATTGTCATTTGGTGGAGGCAAACAAAATGACGGAACACTGAATCAACGGGAAGATAATCACACGGGTTGAGGAAGTGAGAGAACCTGCCGTGCATGTCCACAGGACTTTGAAGTTGGCAGGGAAAGTGGATAAGATGGTCAAGAAAGCCGATGAACTGGTGTCCTTTTTGGGGCGAGATATTGAATACAAGAGCAGAGATGTAATGAGGGAACTGTATAAAACGCTGGCTGGGCCACAGCTGGAGTTTGTGCACAGTTCTGGTCACCACATTACAGGAAGGAAATTATTGCAATGGAGAGAGTGTCGAGGAGATTTCCAAGAATGTTGCCAAGGATTGAAAATTGCATCTATGAGGAGAAATTGGAGAGGCTGGGGTTGATTTCAGGAAAACAGAGAGGGAGGTGGGGTGACACAATTAAGGTGTACAAAGGTGTGGCCAAGACAGCGTAGACAGGAAAGAGTTGATTCCCATCGCTGGGGGCTGAACTACAATGGAG
The DNA here is from genome assembly GCF_047496885.1 of Scyliorhinus torazame. Lineage (NCBI taxonomy): Eukaryota > Metazoa > Chordata > Chondrichthyes > Carcharhiniformes > Scyliorhinidae > Scyliorhinus > Scyliorhinus torazame. Next base: position 40,834,891 of record NC_092710.1, on the reverse strand, counting down.
CAAAGGTTTAAGGTGATTGATAGAAGGGTTGCTGGGGACATGAGGAAAAGCCTTTTCATCCAGAGGGTGAAATCCGCTGCCTAAGTTGGTGGTTGATGAGGAATCTCTTATTTCGAAGGTGCCTGGATCTGCATCTGAAGAGCCAGACTACAGACCAGGTGCTGGAAAGTGTGGTTAAAATGAACAATGAGTTTCTTTTCATTTTTTGACCGGTGTGGATATGATGGGCTGAATGGCCTCTTCTGTAGCCAGACATTTCTCTGATTCTATGGTACAGTGATAGCGCTGTGTACCAGAAACAACATCACACAATCATCAAATCACTACAGCGCAGAAGGAGGCAATTCGGCCCATCAAGTCTGTCGGCCCGTAACCCCACCTATTGACACGAAGGGGCAATTGAACATTGTCCAGCCACCTAACCTGCATATCTTTGGAGTGTGGGGGTAAACCGGAGCACCCGGAGATAATCCACACAGACACCGGGAGAATGTGCAGAATCAACACAACCAACGCTGGTATAGAACCTGGCTGCCAGGCACTGTGAGGGAGCAGAGCTAACCACTGTGCCAACTGCAGAATCTCAGCAAGCATCTGTGGACAGCACTTTCTAAGGCAGAAAACTACATTCCGGGACAGGCAATGGCTGCAGAAACATGGAGCATTAGTATCTTCCAGTTACGCTCAATGATGCAGACTTGGAAATCTATCACTGTTCCTTCACTGTCACTGGGTCAAATCCTGGACATCTGCTCTAACTGCACTGAGGCTGTACCTACACCAGTTGGACTGCAGTGGTTTAAGTAACCAAATGATGCTCACTCACATCCCAAGCAGATCTGTTTCAATGTTTACAAAGGAAATGAGAGGGAAACAGATACACACACGGACAAATCAGAATCACAGACACACAGGGAGAGAGAAAGGGAGGCAATCACAGATATCTCTAAATTTCTTCGTGTGATTTGAGTGCTGCTGACAAGGCCAGCAGTTCCCCATCCCTAATTGCCCTTGAGAAGGTGATGGGGAGCTGCTTTCTTGAAAGGTGCAGTCTGTCTGGTGTGGGTAAGTCTGCAGGGCAGTTTGGCAGGAGTTTCAGGATGGGACTCAGTGACATTGAAGGGAGGGCGATACAGTTTCAGTGGTGTGGGCCCCAGAGTGGAACTTGCAGATGGTCACCTGAGTCTTCGGCCCTTGTCCCTCTTGCTGGTCGGGTTTGTCTGAATGGATGATGGTATTCATAGTTTGACATGTTGATTCACTGCAAACTGTACATAGATTGCAAATTCTGTGCACTGAGTGACAGGGAGAGATTGTGCATTGCAGATCATGCGGCCTGCTTTGTATGAGATTCACATGGGCCCACAAAGGGAGATTACATATATGCGTCACTTTCAAAAACCAACGATCACGTTGCTAACTCTATCTCTGGCAATGGTAGCACAGTCGTTAGCACTGCTACCTCACAGAGCCAGGGACCAGGGTTTAATTCCTGCTCGGATACAGCCTGCGCACAGTTTCTACTTTCGCCCTGTGTCTGCGTGGTTTTCCTCCGAGTTCTGCGTTTTCTTCACACCGTCAAAAGATGTACGGGTTAGGTTGATTGGCCATGCCAAATTGCTCCTTAGTGACCAGGAATTTGCAGATTAGGTAACAGGGTTACAGCGATAGGGTGGGGTGGACGTGGGAGTGGAAATAGGTCAAGTGCTCAATCAAAGGGTAGGTGTAGACTCAATGGGCTGAATGGCTATGGACCGTGTGCAGGAATGTGGGATTAGAAAAGGCATCCGGGTATCCTCGGCTGGCATAGACAAGATGGGCCAAATGGCCTCCTTCTGAGCTGTAACTTTTCTATGATTCTCTGATGTTAATCCCTACAGTGCAGGAGGAGGCCATTCAGACCATCGCGCCTGCACCGACCCTCAGAAAGAGCACCCACTTCAGCAAAATCACTGAGAACATTTCAGCCAGAACATAACAAGTCCAAGAAGAGGTAGCGCAATTTTAAATTTTAGTCTTCGGAAATGAAACTGGAGACATGGATGAAGGAACGGGGAACCATTTTGGAAATAGTGACCATAATACAGTTAGAGTTAGCAACATAATGGAAAAGGACAGTTTTGAAAACGAGTAACAACTCTAAACTGGGGTATGACAACTTTTACATAGCTGAGAGAGAGGAGCTGGTGCGAGTGGATTGGATACAGCTATTCGAAGGACGAGCTTTGTCAAAACAGTGGGAGGCATTCAATGGTGAGATTCAGGCACAGTGTAGACATGTCCCCACAAAGATAAAGAAAATGGGTGGTATTGTCATTTGGTGGAGCCAAACAAAATGACGGAACACTGAATAAACGGAAAGATAATGAGACGGGCTGAGGAAGTGAGAGAATCTGCCGTGCATGTCAACAGGACTTTGAAGTTGGCAGGGAAAGTGGATAAGATGGTCAAGAAAGCCGATGAACTGGTGTCCTTTTTGGGCGAGATATTGAATACAAGAGCAGAGATGTAATGAGGGAACTGTATAAAACGCTGGCTGGGCCACAGCTGGAGTTTGTGCACAGTTCTGGTCACCACATTACAGGAAGGAAATTATTGCAATGGAGAGAGTGTCGAGGAGATTTCCAAGAATGTTGCCAAGGATTGAAAATTGCATCTATGAGGAGAAATTGGATAGGCTGGGGTTGATTTCAGGAAAACAGAGAGGGAGGTGGGGTGACACAATTGAGGTGTACAAAATGGTGTGTGGCCAAGACAGCGTAGACAGGAAAGAGTTGATTCCCATCGCTGGGGGCTGAACTACAACGGAGCACAGATTTAAGGTGATTGATAGAAGGGTTGCTGGGGACATGAGGAAAAGCCTTTTCATCCAGAGGGTGAAATCCGCTGCCTAAGTTGGTGGTTGATGAGGAATCTCTTATTTCGAAGGTGCCTGGATCTGCATCTGAAGATCCAGACTACAGACCAGGTGCTGGAAAGTGTGGTTAAAATGAACAATGAGTTTCTTTTCATTTTTTGACCAGTGTGGATATGATGGGCTGAATGGCCTCATTGTGCAGCCAGACATTTCTCTGGTTCTATGGTACAGTGATAGCACTGTGTACCAGAAACAACTTCACACAATCATCAAATCCCTACAGCGCAGAAGGAGGCAATTCGGCCCATCGAGTCGTAACCCCGGAACCCCACCTAACCTATGGACACGAAGGGGCAATTTAACATTGTCCAGCCACCTAACCTGCATATCTTTGGAGTGTGGGGGTAAACCGGAGCTCCCGGAGATAATCCACACAGACACGGGGTGAATGTGCAGAATCCACACAGCCAAGGCCGGAATCGAACCTGGCTCCCAGGCACTGTGAGGGAGCAGATCTAACCACTGTGCCAACTGCAGAATCTCAGCAAGCATCCGTGGACAGCACTTTCTAAGGCAGAAAACAACATTCCTGGACAGACAATGGCTGCAGAAATATGGAGCATTAGTATCTTCCAGTTACGCTCAATGATGCAGACATGGAATTGAATCACTGTTTCATCACTGTCACTGGGTCAAATCCTGGACATCTGCTCTAACTGCACTGAGGCTGTACCTACACCAGTTGGACTGCAGCGGTTCAAGTAACCAAGTGATGCTCACTCACATCCCAAGCAGATCAGTTTCAATGTTTACAAAGGAAATGAGGGGGGAACAGATACACACACGGACAAATCAGAATCACAGACACACAGGGATAGCGAAAGGGAGGGAATCACAGATTTCTCGAAATTTCTTCATGGGATTTGAGTGTTGCTGACAAGGCCAGCAGGTCCCCATCACTAATTGCCCTTGATAAGATGATGGGGAGCTGCTTTTTTGCAAGGTTCAGTCTGTCTGGTGTGGGTAAGTCTGCAGGGCAGTTCGGCAGGAGTTTAAGGATGGTACTCAGTGACATTGAAGGGAGGGCGATACAGTTTCAGTGGTGTGGGCCCCAGAGTGGAACTTGCAGATGGTCACCTGATTCTTCGGCCCTTGTCCCTCTTGCTGGTCGGGTTTGTCTGATTGGGTGATGGTATTCATTGAAGTTTGACGTGTTGATTCACTGCAAACTGTACATAGATTGCAAACTCTGTGCACTGAGTTACAGAGAGAGATTGTTTGTGCATTGCAAATCATGCGGCCTGCTTTGTATGAAATGCACATGGGCCCACAAAGAGAGATTACATATATGCGTCACTTTCAAAAACCAACGATCACGTTGTTAACTCTCTCACTGGCATGGTAGCACAGTCGTTAGCACTGCTGCCTCACAGCGCCAGGGACCAGGGTTTAATTTCTGCTTCGGATCTCTGCCTGTACTTTCGCCCTGTGTCTGCGTGGGTTTCCTCCGAGTTCTGCGTTTTCCTCACACCGTCGAAAGATGTAGGGGTTAGGTTGATTGGCCATGCCAAATTGCTCCTTAGTGACCAGGAATTTGCAGATTAAGTGATAGGGTTACAGCGATAGGGTGGGATGGATGTGGGAGTGGAAATAGGTCAAGTGTTGACCTGATGAAATGTATCCCAGGATGTTGTGGGAGGCTAGGGAGGAAATTGCCGGTCCCCTAACAGAGATATTTGAATCATCGGCAGCCACAAGTAAGGTGCCTGAAGATTGGAGAGTGGCGAATGTTGTGCCCTTGTTTAAGAAGGGCAGCAGGGAAAAGCCTGGGAACTACAGACCGGTGAGCCTAACGTCTGTAGTACGTAAGTTGCTAGAAGGTATTCTGAGAGACAGGATCTACAAGCATTTAGAGAGGCAAGGACTGATTCGGGGCAGTCAGCATGGCTTTGTGCGTGGAAAATCATGTCTAACAAATTTGATTGAGTTTTTTGAGGGTGTGACCAAGAAGGTAGATGAGGGCAGTGCAGTAGACGTTGTCTACATGGACTTTAGCAAAGCCTTTGACAAGGTACCGCATGGTAGGTTGTTGCAGAAGGTTAAAGCTCACGGGATCCAGGGTGAGGTTGCCAATTGGATTCAAAATTGGCTGGACGACAGAAGACAGAGGGTGGTTGTAGAGGGTTGTTTTTCAAACTGGAGGCCTGTGACCAGTGGTGTGCCTCAAGGATCGGTGCTGGGTCCACTGTTATTTGTGATTTATATTAATGATTTGGATGTGAATTTAGGAGGCATGATTCGTAAGTTTGCAGATGACACCAAGATTGGTGGCACAGTGGATAGTGAAGAAGGTTATCTAGGATTGCAACGGGATCTTGATCAATTAGGCCAGTGGGCCGACGAATGGCAGATGGAGTTTAATTTAGATAAATGTGAGGTGATGCATTTTGGTAGATCGAATCAGACCAGGATCTACTCAGTTAATGGTATGGCGTTGGGGAGAGTTATAGAACAAAGAGATCTAGGAGCACAGGTGCATAGCTCCTTGAAGGTGGAGTCGCAGGTGGACAGGGTGGTGAAGAAGGCATTCGGCATGCTTGGTTTCATTGGTCAGAACATTGAATACAGGAGTTGGGACGTCTTGTTGAAGTTGTACAAGACATTGGTACGGCCACACTTGGAATGCTGTGTGCAGTTCTGGTCACCCTATTCTAGAAAGGATATTATTAAACTAGAAAGAGTGCAGAAAAGATTTACTAGGATGTTACCGAGACTTGATGGTTTGAGTTATAAGGAGAGGCTGGATAGACTGGGACTTTTTTCCCTGGAGCGTAGGAGGCTTAGGGGTGATCTTATAGAGGTCTATAAAATAATGAGGGTCATAGATGAGGTAGATAGTCAACATCTTTTCCCAAAGGTAGGGGAGTCTAAAACGAGAGGGCATAGGTTTAAGGTGAGAGGGGAGAGATTCAGAAGGGCCCAGAGGGGCAATTTCTTCACTCAGAGGGTAGTGAGTGTCTGGAATGTGCTGCCAGAGGTAGTAGTAGAGGCGGGTACAATTGTGTCTTTTAAAAAGCATTTAGATAGTTACATGGGTAAGATGGGTATAGAGGGTTATGGGCCAAGTGCGGGCAACTGGGACTAGCTTAATGGTAAAAACTGGGCGGCATGGACTGGTTGGGCCGAAGGGCCTGTTTCCATGCTGTAAACTTCAAACAAAAAAGTGCTCATTCAAAGGATAGGTGTAGGCTCAATGGGCCGAATGGCTATTGACTGTGTGCAGGAATGTGGGATTAGAAAGGGCATCTGGGTGTCCTCGGGCTGGCATAGACAAGATGGGCCAAATGGCCTCCTTCTGAGCTGTAACGTTTCTATGATTCTATGATGTTAATCGCCACAGTGCAGAAGGAGGCCATTCAGACCATCGCGTCTGCACTGACCCTCAGAGAGAGCACCCACTTCGGCCAAATTCCCCGCCCTAACCCCGTACTCTCGCCTGCACTTTTAAACACTGAGGGGAAACTTAGCACGGCCAATCGCCTAACCTGCACATCTTTTGACTGTGTGAGGAAATCGGAACACACGGAGGAAACCCACGCAGTCATGGGAAAAATGTACAAACCCTACACTGTCACCCGAGGTGGAAATCGAACGCATGACCTTTGTGATTTGAGGCAGCAGTGCTAACCACTGAGAACATTTCACTGAGAAGCACCGATAACATTTCAGCCAGAACATAACAAATCCAATAAGACGTAGAGCAATTTTAAATTTTAGTCTTCGCAAGTGAAACTGGAGACATGGATGAAGGAACGGGAACCATTTTGGAAATAGTGACCATAATACGTTTAGAGTTAGCATCATAATGGAAAAGGATAGATATCGAAAACGAGTAACAACTCAAAACTGGGGTAAGACAACTTTTACATAGCTGAGAGAGAGGTGCTCGTGCGAGTGGATTGGATACAGCTCTTGGAAGGAAACGCTTTGTCAAAGCAGTGGGAGGCATTCAATGGTGAGATTCTACGGGCACAGTGTAGACATGTCCCCACAAAGATAAAGAAAATGGGTGGTATTGTCATTTGGTGGAGCCAAACAAAATGACGGAACACTGAATAAACGGGAAGATAATGAGACGGGTTGAGGAAGTGCGGGAACCTGCCGTGCATGTCCACAGGACTTTGAAGTTGGCAGGGAAAGCGGATAAGATGGTGAAGAAAGCCTATGAAATGGTGTCCTTTATTGGGCGAGATATTGAATACAAGAGCAGAGATGTAATGAGGGAACTGTATAAAACGCTGGCTGGGCCACAGCTGGAGTTTGAGCACAGTTCTGGTCACCACATTACAGGAAGGAAATTATTGCTATGGAGAGAATGTAGAGGAGATTTCCAAGAATGTTGCCAAGGATTGAAAATTGCAGCTATGAGTAGAAATTGGAGAGACTCGGGTTGATTTCAGGAAGATAGAGAGGGAGATGGGGTGACACAATTGAGGTGTACAAAATGGTGAGTGGCCAAGACAGCGTAGACAGGAAAGAGTTGATTCCCATCGCTGGGGGCTGAACTACAACGGAGCACAGATTTAAGGTGATTGATAGAAGGGTTGCTGGGGACATGAGGAAAAACATTGTCATCCAGAGGGTGAAATCCGCTGCCTAAGTTGGTGTTTGATGTTGAAACTCTCAACTTATTTCGAAGGAGCCTGGATCTGCATCTGAAGAGCCAGACTACAGACCAGGTGCTGGAAAGTGTGGTTAAAATGAACAATGAGTTTCTGTTTATTTTTTGACCAGTGTGGATATGATGGGATGAATGGCCTCTTCTGTAGCCAGACATTTCTCTGGTTCTATGGTACAGTGATAGCGCTGTGTACCAGAAACAACTTCACACAATCATCAAATCCCTACAGCGCAGAAGGAGGCAATTCGGCCCATCGAGCCTGTCTGCCCATAACCCTACCTAACCTATGGACACGGAGGGGCAATTTAACATTGTCCAGCCACCTAACCTGCATATTTTTGGTGTGTGGGGATAAACCGGAGCACCCGGAGATAACCCACACAGACACGGGGAGAATGTGCAGAATCCACACAGCCAAGGCCGGAATCGAACCTGGGTCCCAGGCACTGTGAGGGAGCAGAGCTAACCACTGTGCCAACTGCAGAATCTCAGCAAGCATCTGTGGACAGCACTTTCTAAGGCAGAAAACAACATTCCTGGACAGGCAATGGCTGCAGAAACATGGAGCAATAGTATCTTCCAGTTACGCTCAATGATGCAGACTTGGAATTGAATCACTGTTCCTTCACTGTCACTGGGTCAAATCCTGGACATCTGCTCGAACTGCACTGAGGCTGTACCTACAGCAGTTGGACTGCAGTGGGTCAAGTAACCAAGTGATGCTCACTCACATCCCAAGAAGATCTGTTTCAATGTTTACAAAGGGAATGAGAGGGAAACAGATACACACACGGACAAATCAGAATCACAGACACACAGGGATAGAGAAAGGGAGGGAATCACAGATTTCTCTAAATTTCTTCATGGGATTTGAGTGTTGCTGACAAGGCCAGCAGGTCCCCATCCCTAATTGCCCTTGAGAAGATGATGGGGAGCTGCTTTCTTGAAAGTTGCTGTCTGTCTGGTGTGGGTAAGTCAGCAGGGCAGTTGGGCAGGAGTTTCAGGATGGGACTCAGTGACATTGAAGGGAGGGCGATACAGTTTCAGTGGTGTGTGCCCCAGAGTGGAACTTGCAGATGGTCACCTGAGTCTTCGGCCCTTGTCCCACTTGGTGGTCAGGTTTATCTGATTGGATGATGCTATTCATCGAAGTTTGACATGTTGCATTACTGCAAACTGTACATCGATTGCAAATTCTGTGCATTGAGGGACAGGGAGTGATTTTTTGTGCATTGCCGACCATGCGGCCTGCTCTCTCTGAGATGCACATGAGCCCTCAGAGAGAGATTATATCCATGCGTCACCAGCAATAACCAACGATCACGTCGTTAACTCTCTCACTGGCATGGTAGCACAGTCGTTAGCACTGCTACCTCACAGCGCCAGGGACCAGGATTTAATTCCAGCTTCGGCTCACTGCCTGCGCACAGTTTCTACTTTCGCCCTGTGTCTGCGTGGTTTTCCTCCGAGTTCTGCGTTTTCCTCACACAGTCGAAATATATACGGGTTAGGTTGGTTGGCCATGCCAAATTGCTCCTTAGTGACCAGGAATTTGCAGATTAGGTGATAGGGTTACAACAGTAGGGTGGGGTGGACGTGGGAGTGGAAATAGGTCAAGTGCTCATTCAAAGGGTAGGTGTAGGCTCAATGGGCCGAATGGCTATGGACCGTGCTCAGGAATGTGGGATTAGAAAGGGCATCTGGGTATCCTCGGGCTGGCATAGACAAAATGGGACAAATGGCCTCCTTCTGAGCTGTAACATTTCTATGATTCTCTGATGTTAATCCCTACAGTGCAGAAGGAGGCCATTCAGACCATCGCGCCTGCACTGACCCTCAGAAAGAGCACCCACTTCAGCAAAATCACTGAGAACATTTCAGCCAGAACATAACAAGTCCAAGAAGAGGTAGAGCAATTTAAAATTTTAGTCTTCGGAAATGAAACTGGAGACATGGATGAAGTAACGGGGAACCATTTTGGAAATAGTGACCATAATACAGTTAGAGTTAGCATCGTAATGGAAAAGGACATATATAAAAGGAGTAACAATTCTAAACTGGGGTATGACAACTTTTACATCGCTGAGAGAGAGGAGGTCGTGCGAGTGGATTAGACACAGTAATTGGAAGGAAAAGCTTTGTCAAAGCAGTGAGAAGCATTCAATGGTGAGATTCAGGCACAGTGTAGACATGTCCCCACAAAGATAAAGAAAATGGGTGGTATTGTCATTTGGTGGAGGCAAACAAAATGACGGAACACTGAATAAAAGGGAAGATAATGAGACGGGTTGAGGAAGTGAGAGAACCTGCCGTGCATGTCCACAGCACTTTGAATTTGGCAGGGAAAGTGGATAAGGTGGTGAAGAAAGCCTATGAAATGGTGTCCTTTATTGGGCGAGATATTGAATACAAGAGCAGAGATGTAATGAGGGAACTGTATAAAACGCTGGCTAGGCCGCAGCTGGAGTTTGAGCACAGTTCTGGTCACCACATCACAGGAAGGAAATCATTGCTATGGAGAGAGTGTAGAGGGGATTTCCAAGAATGTTGCCAAGGCTTGAAAATTGCAGCTATGAGTAGAAATTGGAAAGACTCGGGTTGATTTCAGGAAAACAGAGAGGGAAGTGAGGTGACACAATAGGTGTACAAAATGGTGAGTGGCCAAGACAGCGTAGACAGGAAAGAGTTGATTCCCATCGCTGGGGGCTGCACTGCAATGGAGCAAAGATTTAAGGTGATTGATAGAAGGGTTGCTGGGGGCATGAGGAAAAACCTTGTCATCCAGAGGGTGAAATCCACTGCCCAAGTTGGTGTTTGATGTTGAAACTCTCAACTTATTTTGAAGGAGCCTGGATCTGCATCTGAAGAGCCAGACTACAGACCAGGTGCTGGAAAGTGTGGTTAAAATGAACAATGAGTTTCTGTTTATTTTTTGACCAGTGTGGATATGATGGGCTGAATGGCCTCCTTGTGCAGTCAGACATTTCTCTGGTTCTATGGTACAGTGAAAGCTCTATGTACCAGAAACAACATGACACAACCATCAAATCCCTACAGCGCAGAAGGAGGCAATTCGGCCCATCGAGTCTGTCTGCCCGTAACCCTACCTAACCTATGGACACGAAGGGGCAATTTAACATTGTCCAGCCACCTAACCTGCATATCTTTGGTGTGTGGGGGTAAACCGGAGCACCCGGAAATAACCCACACAGACACAGGGAGAATGTGCAGAATCCACAAAGCCAAGACCGGAATCGAACCTGGGTCCCAGGCACTGTGAGGGAGCAGATCTAACCACTGTGCCAACTGCAGAATCTCAGCAAGCATCTGTGGACAGCACTTTCTAAGGCAGAAAACTACATTCCGGGACAGGCAATGGCTGCAGAAACATGGAGCATTAGTATCTTCCAGTTACGCTCAATGATGCAGACTTGGAATTGAATCACTGTTCCTTCACTGTCACTGGGTCAAATCCTGGACATCTGCTCTAACTGCACTGAGGCTGTACCTACACCAGTTGGACTGCAGCGGTTCAAGTAACCAAATGATGCTCACTCACATCCCAAGAAGATCTGTTTCAATGTTTACAAAGGGAATGAGAGGGAAACAGATACACACACGGACAAATCAGAATCACAGACACACAGGGATAGAGAAAGGGAGGGAATCACATATTTCTCTCAATTTCTCTCAGTGACATTGAAGGGAGGGCAATACAGTTTCAGTGGTGTGGGCCCCAGAATGGAACTTGCAGATGGTCACCTTGTCCCTTGTCCCTCTTGGTGGTCGGGTTTGTCTGATTAGATGATGGTGTTTATCGAAGTTTGACGTATTGATTCACTGCAAACTGTACAGCGATTGCAAATTCTGTGCACTGAGTGACAGGGAGAGATTGTTTTGCATTGCAGACCTTGTGGCCTGCTCTGTCTGAGATGCACATGGGCCCTCAGAGAGAGATTACATACATGCGACTCTTTGAAATACCAACGATCACGTCGTTAGCTCTCTCACTGGCATGGTAGCACAGTCGTTAGCACTGCTGCCTCACAGCGCCAGGGACCAGGATTTATTTCCAGCTTCGGGTCATGGCCTGCGCACAGTTTCTACTTTCACCCTGTGTCGGCGTGGGTTTCCTCCGAGTTCTGTGTTTTCCCCCCTCAGTCCAATGATGGAAGGGTTTGGTTGGTTGGCCATGCCAAATTGCTCCTTAGTGACCAGGAATTTGCAGATTAGGTGATAGGGTTGCAGCGATAGGGTGGGATGGACGTGGGAGTGGAAATAGGTCAAGTGCTCATTCAAAGGGTAGGTGTAGGTTCAATGGGCCGAATGGCCCCTTCTGCACTGTAGGGATTCTATGATTCTGTGATTCAATGATATTAAAATGTTAGTAGAAACTCCTACTGTCTACCTTTACATTTCCGGCTAGCTTTCTTTCATACTCTAATTGGGCTGCATTCTCTGTCCCGCCAGCTCTGTTTTCCGGCGTGACATGCCCCTGTTGGCAGTGGGATTTTCCGTTCCTGCAGCCGGCCAATGTGGTTTCCCATTGTAATACCCCCTTGCCGTCAGGACGTCCGTGGGTGTGAGCGCTGCCGGAGAAGTAGAGGATCCCGCCGAATGTGCATCAGCAGCGGATTTGTCCGATACCAATTACCAAGTGGCTCAGGTAATAATCCACAAATTATGCCCTTTGAGGCTCCGTATCTTTATTTGATGCCGAGCCCCTCATACTGATGATGCAGAACCTCCCGCCTATGGCACTGGTGCCAAAAAGGACTACAACCCTGGATCCTCTCCCTCCCACTGCAGGTTCCTCTCCACCCCAAAGCAGAATTCCTGAACCCTGGCACCAAGCATTCAACACAGCCTCGGTAATTCTTGCCCCCCTCCTCCCCCCCCCCCCCCCCCCCCACCCCCGATGTGCCTCAGTGTCCGCAGATCACTGCGCGGGACAAGGTTTAGAGGAGTTTTTTTACACAGTGGGGAGTGGGTTCCTGGAACTCGCTGCCAGAGCAGGTGGTGGAAGCAGGGACGATCGTGCTGTTTAAGGGGCACCTTGACAAATACATGAATAGGATGGGAATAAAGGGATAAGGACCCTGGAAGTGTGGAAGATTGTAGTTTAGTCGGGCAGCATGGTAGGCACGGGCTTGGAGGGCCGAAGGGCCTGTTCCTGTGCTGTACATTTTCTTTGTTCTTTATCAGCCTCCAGCTCAATAACTCTGAGTCGAAACTCCTCAAGTCGCAGACACTTGCTGCAGATGTGCTTGTCCTGGCTAACACCAGTATCTACCAGCTTCTGCATCCTGCGGTCTAGACACATTACCTCTCCTGCCATACTCATGGGGCTGGATTCTCCGCTGTCGGGATTCTCTGTCTCGCTGCCAGCGCCCCCACGCCTGGGGATTTCCCAACGGCTGGAGCTATCCACAATGGGGAACCCCATTGGCCAGCTGGCGGGACGTCGAATCCCTCTGCCGCTGGGGCACAGAATTCGGGTGTCAGTCTTCAACTGGTTATATTTTTCAATTACTTTTTTGGGGGCGACATTTATTAATCTTCTCACAAACTGCAGGACAAATTTAAACCATTTGAGAAGAGACGTTGACCACTTACCTTCCATATGTTCATTGACAGCTCACCTCAATCTCCGCAGTAGACCACAATCCAATTCCAACAGGGTGGCAAAATTTTAAAAAAGGAGTACCTCCTTCCCCCCCCTCCGAACTTCCACACTCTGTATGTTACAATCAGTGCGACACATGGAACCGGAGGCCGAGAGAGAGAATTACTGAAACACAGGAGGATAGAGGATGCTTACCGAAACTGGTCACAGGGATAGAGAGACAGAATCACAGGTGCATACATGGAGAAACATAGAACTATAGAAAAATGGAGCAGGTGTGGGCCAATCGGCACTTCGAGCCTGATCCGCCCTTCAACAGTATCATGGCTGATAATCTAACTCAAGGCCAGACTCTTGCACTATCCTCATACCCCATTGACACTGTGTGAAGAAATTTCTCTATTTCCGTTTTAAGCAGATTCAATGATTACCCTCCAAATCACTCAATGGTAGAGAATCCACAGGTTCATCATCCCCTGCGTGAAGAAATCTCTCATCCTCTCAGTCATAAATGGACGACCCGGTATCCTGAGATTGTGGGCCCTTCTTCTAGATGGGTCCAGACGGAGCAAACAACATCCCTGCACCCAATCTGTCCAGCCACATAGGATTTTGACGTGTTTCGATCAGATCCCCTCCCATTCTTGTAAATTCCTGTGAATATGGCCAAATCTCTTCTTTTTCATTTGTTCATGGGATGTGGGCCAGCATTTCTTGCCCCTCCCTGGGGGCATTTAAGAGTCTACAACATTGCTGTGGGTCTGGAGTCACATGTAGGCCAGACCAAGTAAGGGTGATAGATTTCCTTCCCTAAAGGACATTAGTGAACCACGTGGGTTATTACGCCAATCTGCAATGGTTTCACGATCATCGTTAGACTTTCTATTCCAGATTTGGATTGTATTTACAGTTCACCATTTGCCAAGATGGGATTTGAACCTGGGTCTCCAGAGCGATACCGGCTCTCTGGATTGCTAGTACAATGACAAGACCATTATGCCACTGCCTCTTCTCATACGACAATTATTCCATACCAGGAATCAGTTTGGTGGTCCTTTGCTACACTCCCTCTCTGGCCATGGCATTTTTTCTTAGTTAAGGAGACAAAAACTGCCCTGAATACTCCAGATGTGGTCTAACCTATGCCCTGCAGTGAGACGTCCTTGCTCCTGAACTCAAGACCTCTCGCAATGAGGGCCAACAGATCATTTGCGATCCTAACTGCTTGATGTACCTGCAGGCTTGTTTTCAGTGACTAGTGTACTCGGACACCCTCTTTGTACATCAACGTTTCCCAATCTATCACCATTTCAATAATATTCTGCCATTCTCTTTCTGCTTCAGAAATGGATTACTTCGGACTTATCCACCTTATACTGCATTTGTCATGTGATTGCCCACTAACCCAACCTGTCAAAATTATCTTGAAGCCTTAACATCCTTCGCACCACTCACATTCAGAGAACCATCGAATTAATATGGTGCAGAAGGCCCATCTAGTCTGCAGCGACCCTCCGAAAGAGCACTCTAACTAGGTCCAATCCATCACCCTATCCCCATACCCCCACTTGACCTTTTGGACACGAAGGGGAAATTCAGCATGGCCAATCCACCTAACCTCTAACCTGCACATCTTTGAACATTGGAAAAAAACCGGAGAATCCGGAGGAGGTCAGTAAGATAGTCACCCGAGGTCGGAATTGAGACAGCAGTGCTAAACCATCTCTACCACCCTCCCAGGAAGTTCATTCCAGACTGCCACTGCCCTCTGGGTGAAAATAGATTTCCTCAAATTCCTAAACCTCCTGCTCTTCACTTTAAAATTATGTCCCTCTCCTGATTGACCCTCCAACTAAGACAAACAGCTGTTTCTAATCCACCCTGTCCATACCATTTATAATGTTATCCACATCAATCATGTCCCCCTCTCAGTCTTCTCTGCCTTAAACAAATCAACCCAACCCTATCCAACGTCTCTTCATAGCTCAAATCCTCCATCCAAGGCAACATCCTGGAAAATGTTTAAAATTGTGTGGCAGGGGGATGGGATCCAGGAGTAGGATCATAGGTCAAATTCAGATCAGGGAAGTGGAGGTAGATCATTAGCCAGTGATGTAGAAGATGTTGTGGCAGACGTACAATTGCAAGGGAAGCAATGTTTAAACAGTCCAGCAAGGGACGTTGATGGGGTCAAACTACTTATTCTTCAATGCAAGGAGTTTTACAAACAAGGTAGATGAGTTAAGGGCACAGATTGACACATGGCAGCGGGATGCCATTGCTGTAACAGAAACTGAGCTGAAGGAGAGGCAAAATTGACAACTCAATAGCCGTGGTTACAGAGTTTTCAGACAGGACAGAGGGGCAGATTAAAAAGGAGGGGGAGCAGCACTAATGGTTAAAGAATCCATTCCAGTTGTTAGAAGGGATGATACACAAAAGGGTCAATAAACAAGGCTTTACGGTTTGAGCTTAGAAATAAAAAAGGGGCATTCACACTACTGGGAGTATACTACGGACCCCCAAATTGTGAAAGGGAGATAAGAGCAAGAGGATAATAATAGTAGGATAATTCAACTATTTCAATATCGACTGAGATTCAATCAATATCAGGGGAACTGAGAGAGGAGAATTCATGCAGTGCACAAAGGAAATTCTTCTTAATCAATTAATGTCAAATCCAACGATCTTGGGGAATGAAAAAGGGCAAGTGGGTGAATTGACATTTGGTGACCATATCGAGATAGAGATCACAACTCAGTTAGATTCAGTATTGCCATGAAAAAGGACAGAAATGAAGCAGGAGTAAAAATTTTGAACTGGGGAATTTTGCAGGAATGAGACTGGGCTGAGGAGGGCTGGACAGCACTGCTAGAGGATAAATCTGTGGAAAACCAGTGGGAGCACTAAAAGGAGAGATCCTAAATGTCCAAAGTAGCCATGTCCTGATCAAAGATAAAGGGCCAAATCTAGACCCTCCTCGTTGTTTTGAAGTATACAGGGGAAGATCAAACAGAAAAAGATGGTACACAATAGGCACAAAGAAATGAGCACTTCAGAAAGCCGAGACAAGCATAGGAAGAGCAGGGACAAAGTCAAAATGGAAATAAGGAAATCAAAGCAAGTGCATGATAAAGGTTCAGCAAGTAACGTTAAAGAAAACCCAAAAATGATTTGCCAATATGGGCAGCATGGTAGCATAGTGGTTAGCACAGTTGCTTCAAAGCTCCAGGGTCCCAGGTTCTACTCCCGGCTTGGGTCACTCTGTGCGGAGTCTGCACATCCTCCCCGTGCCTGCGTGGGTTTCCTCCGGGTGCTCCGGTTTCCTCCCATAGTCCAAAGATGTGCGGGTTAGATGAATTGTCCATGATAAATTGTCCTTAGTGTCCAAAAATGTTAAGTGGGGGTTACTGGGTTACGGGGACAGGGGAGAGACGTGGGCTTGAGTAGGTTGCTCTTTGTAAGGGCCAGTGCAGACTCGATGGGCCGAGTGGCCTCCTTCTGCACATAAAATTCTATGATTCTATGACATTAAAGGTAAAAAGGTGAGTTAAGGGAAAAGTTCGACCTATCAGAGATTAAGACAGGAACTTCTGTGCAAATGCAGAGGCTGTGAGACGGGTCTTAAATGAATATTTTGTCTCCGTGTTTACAAAGGAAATGGATGATGCAGATATAGCAGTCCAGGAGGAACACTGTGAGATACTGGATGGGATAATCATACAGAGTGAGGAGGTGCACGAAGGATTGAAATCCTTGAAAGTTGATGCGTCGCTAGGGCCAGATGGATTGTTTCTAAGGCTATTGAAGGACATGAGGGGGAAGATAGCAGATGCTGAGGATGATTTTCCCATCCTCACTAAACACAGGGGAAGTACCGGAGGAGTGGAGACATGCGACCGTGGTACCATTGTTTAAAAAAGGTTAGAAGGAAATGCCAAACAATTATAGACCAGTTAGTCTTACGTTGGTAGTGGGCAAATTAGTAGAATCAATCCAGAGAGATAGGATTAACTGGCACATAGAAAAGCATGGACCAGTCAGGGATAGAAAGCATGGATTTGTTAAAGGAATGTGTCCGGAACGGTAGCACAGTGGTTAGCATTGTTGCTTCACTACTCCAGGGACATGGGTTCGATTACTGGCTTGGGTCATTGTCTTTGCGGAGTCTGCACGTTCTCCCCGTGTCCACATGGGTTACCTCCGGACGCTCCACTTTCCTCCCACAAGTCCCGAAAGACGTGCTTGTTAGGTGAATTGGACATTCTGAATTCTCCCTCTGTGTACATGAACAGGCGACTAGGGACTTTTCACTGTACCTTCATTGCAGTGTTCATGTAAGCTTACTTGTGACAATAATAAAAAGAGAGGTCTTTCCTCATACATTTGATTGAATTATTTGAGGAAGAGCCAAGTAGGGTTGATGAAGGTGGCGTAGTGGATGTTGTGTACTTGGATTTTAGGAAGCTTTTCGACAAGGTCCGACATGGCAGATTGGTCAACAATGTAAAAGCTCATGGGATACAGGGCAATGTGGCAGGCGGGATAAAAATTTGGCTTTGTAACAAAAAGCAAAGGGTAATGGTTGATGGCTGCCCTTGCAATTGGAAAGTTGCTTCAAGTGGTGTTCCACAGGGCTCAGTGTAGGGACACTTTCTCTTTGTGTTGTATATTAACGATTTGGGTCTGAACATGAGGAGCATGAGAATAATAATAATAATCTTTGATTGGGATAGATGCAGATGACACAAAGGTTTCGATAAGATTGGGCAGTTTGAGGGGGTCTGCCCAGCTACGGCTGGACAGAGAATGGCACTGATACGTGGAACAACTAATAAATAATACATTTATGGACAAATAATTTCTGCAATAAAGTTGTGGACCTGATAAAACATGTTCAAGCTTCTCTGTACCTGTTGCGGACTCTGTGAAGGGTGATGCATTGTTTGGTTTACTTTTTGTGAAACTGAACTAACATAGCTTTGTAATAGTACCAAGATGGAACAGTGACGTGTTTCCTAGTTGGTTAATAGTTAGTGTGATGGGTGGAATCATATAATTTAGAATCATAGAATTTACAGTGCAGAAGGAGGCCATTCGGCCCATCAAGTCTGCACTGGCTCTTGGAAAGAGCACCCTACCCAAGCCCACGCCTCCGCCCTACCCCATAACCCAGTAACCCCACCTGACACTCAGGGCAATTTCGGACACTAAGGGCAATTTAGCATGGGCAATCCACCTAACCTGCACATCTTTGGACTGTGGGAGGAAACCGGAGCTCCCGGAGGAAGTCCACGCAGACACGAGGAGAACGTGCAAACTCCGCACAGACAGTGACCCAGCAGGGAATCGAACCTGGGACCCCGGAGCTGTGAAGCAATTGTGCTAACCACTATGCTACCATGCTGCCCCATGTTATGTAGTTGATTTTAAAATCCTGGCTAATGTTGACCATTTTAATAAAAAGCGTATTACTGAATTGGCTTCTCGTGGGTTGATGTGTTATGTCTCAGCTGTTGATACGTTCAGTGCACTTCAATCAAACTTGAAGCCTAAGAACTTTGCTTGACCTCTAGATGTGCCAGCACCAGAGAGTCAGCAGCCAACAATCACTCAAGAGCTGAGCTTCAGCACTGGGGATATCCGCACAACCAAAGGGTGAGTGTGTGGATCTGGGAGTATGTGGATCGCGGAGTACTTGGAAGTGCATGATATAGGACTGAGTCAGCATGGCTTCGTCAAGGGGAGGTCATGTCTGACACCTCTGTTCGAGTTCTTTGATGAAGTAACAAGGAAGTTAGACAAAGGAGAACCAATGACTAAGTGACCGACTTAGATTTCCAGAAGGCCTTTGAAAAGGTGGCCGAATAGGAGATTGTTAAATAAGTTAAGAGCCCATGGTGTTCAGGGTAAGATCCTGGCATGGAGAGAGGATTGGCTGACTGGCAGAAGGCAGAGAGTGGGGATTTTCGTGAGGCCCATGAGGAATCCAGCACGAGTTTGCAAAATAGAAAGAAATAACATTTATTTACAATTACACATATATATAAAACAGCAGCAGTACTCCCTTGCTGCTCACTCCTCTCTAGCTGGTTCCATACAGGCCAGCTATATTCATGCAAGGACTCTGCTAATGATTTCTCTGCCCCCCTCGTTGGGGAAGCTCTTATTCCCTAAGGTTTGTGGGATTGCCATTAGTCTCCAGCCAGTGGTAAGCAGGCAGGTTATAACAGGGATAAAGGGGTCTTTTTCAGGATGGCAGGCAGTGGTGTGCCTCAGGGGTCGGTACTGGGACCACAACTTTCCACAATATACATTAGTGATCTGGAAGATGAAGCTGAAAGCACTGTTGCTAAGTTTGCAAATGATACAGATATTTAGAGGGGCAGGTAGTATTGAGGAAGCAGACGGGCTGCAGAAGGACTTGGACAGGCTAAGAGTGTGGGCAAAGAAGTGGCAGATGGAATGCAATGTGGAAAAGTGTGAGGTTATGCACTTTGGAAGGAGAAATGGAGGCGCAGACTATTTTCTAAATGGGAAGATGCTCAGGAAATCAGAAGCACAAATGGACTTGGGAGTCCTTGTTCACGATTCTCTTAACGTTATCGTGCAGGCTCAGTCGGTCGTTGGGAAGGCAAATGCAATGTTAGCATTCATGTCGAGAGGGCTAGAATACAAGATCAGGGATGTACTTCTGAGTCTGTATAAGGCTCTGGTCAGATCCCATTTGGAACATTGTGAGCTGTTTTGGGCCCCGTATCTAAGGAAAGATGTAGTGGCCTTGGAAAGAGTCCAGAGGAGGTTCACAAGAATGATCCCTGGAATGAAGAGCTTGTCATATGAGGAACGGTTGAGGACTCTGGGTCTGTACTCGTTGGGAGTTTGGAAGGATGAGGGGGGAATCCTATTGAAACTTACAGGATACTGCTAGGCCTGGATAGAGTGGACGTGGAGAGCATGGTTCCACTTGTAGGAAAAACTAGAAGCAGAGGACACCATCTCAGACTAAAGGGACGATCCTTTAAAACAGAGATGAGGAGGAATTTCTTCAGCCAGAGGGTGGTGAATCTGTGGAACTCTTTGCCGCAGAAGGCTGTGGAGGCCAAATCGCTGAGTGTCTTTAAGACAGAGATAGATAGGTTTTTGATTAATAAGGGGATCAGGGGTTATGGGGAGAAGGCAGAAGAATGGAGATGAGAAAAAATATCAGCCATGATTGAATGGTGGAGAAGATTCGATGGGCCGAGTGGCCTAATTCTGCTCCTATGTCTCATAGTCTTATGGGAAGAGCAGCTGAGCATGATCTCCCTAATGCTCCCGGCAGTGATCTGGGGTCTGGGATCTAGGGGCTCCTGCTGTGGCAGGGGGTGAGTGTGCAGATCACGGTTTTCCAACACAAGTGCCTCGCTGGATGGCACTGGCACTCTGAGAGAAGGCTGGATATGTAAAGTTGCGGGAAGCTTGGGGAATTTGCGGGTCCAGCGGCGGAAGCCCCACCTGATTGTTGGTCCATCTCCTTCTCCAGTTCCTTACAGAGACCAAGTTGGATGGTGGTGTCCGCCCCACAGAGGATGCCCTTGCAGTGCTGATGGTGGCCCAGGAGCTGGATGCCGGAGAAGGCAGCAGCGTCCACGCTGGCCGGAGGTGGTACCCCAAGTGCGGGGGTGGGGGGGGGGGGGTGGCGCACACCCTGAAAACCCAGTAGCCCATTAGACCAGGAGAAACCCAGAGGAGGAGGCCGGTGACGGCCCACGTTTTACAGGCATCGTTGGTCTTTTGAGGACATGATGGACATATGCGGCAGGAGACTCCGTCTCAACAAAGAGACAGTGCGGCACCTGTGCCACGTTCCCGCAGACTTGGCACCCCGTGGAGGGAAGAATATAGCCTCAGGGTGGCTGTGAAGGGCAGCGCAGCTCTGCACTTCTATGCCACCAGTTCATTCCAGGGCTCGAGCGGGGACTTGTGCAGCATTTCACAAGCTACATAGAGGTCACGGATGCCCTGTAGGCCCAGGCAGCAGATTATATCAAATTTGAGCTGTACTAAGCCTATCAAGATGCCCGGGATGCAGGATTCCTTGCCATCGCCAGTATGCCCAGGTCCAAGGGGTAATTGATGGCACGTGTGTCGTATTGCAAGCATCAGGGTGTCAGGGAGTGCCTTTCGTTAACACAAAGGGGTTCCAGTCCCTGAATGTTAATCACATTTCCCTCCAACCACCTCCGCCCCTGCATGACTACTACCCAGTTCCACCCTGCCGGTTCCTGTGTCACCTTACCCGAGGGTGATGGACCTTACTTAAACCCAGGGCCTTAATTAAATCTCTTGTCGGACCTTCCAAGTACTGGCTTAAAATGTTTTCCTGAATCTTCATAGCTTCCTTTTGTTTCGATTTAGGGGCTTAGTTTCACAACGAGCAGAGGTGTATTTACACCTTGTGAACCCCGCACGGCCATTGATGTCTGCCGTCGCATGACATCACGCTCCTCCCGTCCACGCCCACCCTCTCCCCGCAGAACGCAAAGGCGCAAGCCACAATAATACTCAAATTGTTCACCGCTTTCGCGATTTTTAACTTGTATGAATGATTGCTGAATTGAAATGCAAGCTTACCGCTTGGCAGAATGGGGCTAAAGACGGACAAAGTTGCGATGCGTGTCTTGAGGCGAGCAAACGTAGAACTCGCGGAGGAGCAACGAGGCGCACAAATCAGCCAGTGACATGACTGCAGCACAGGCCAGTGCAGGACAGAATGAGCCAGTCCAGTACATTAGCAAATATTCTGAGCAACAAGATGCACATGCTGCATTTTAGGATATTTCAGCGCCTCATTCAGTTTCAAAAGTTAACTTCCTTACTTCCGCTCACAATATCAAAGAAGTCATTGCCGTAAATACATGCGAGCAGAGTGCCCAGTGAGTCCAAGTCCAATATCAGTGCAAGATTCCTTATTTGTCCAGGAAGAGACTTTCTGAAAGCCAGTCTTGAGAGCAATGGTGAGTAGGACTGTCAGCATGTGATCAGCTGCAGCCATTATATCAGACCAGCAATGGTCGCGTGTGAAAAACAGAATTTAACAAGAGAACATGGAAAATGGACATAATTTTAAGATTTTCTTGTTTCATCGCTTGTTGGAACAATTTAATAGCTTTCCTCCTCTGCTTTTTCTTCACAAAATCATTGATTATGTCATCATAGGTGAAACCTTGTCAAGATGCACTTTCAATCGTTAATATTTCTGTTAAATGTATGATTCATCATGCTTCACAAATAATTTTGAACTCTTTTCAATATAGAAGAACAATGTTCACCGGAAGGATTTGTGTCAAGTCTTTGCAGAATGGTTTCCACATTTGGAAAGGACGTCTGCAAACACCATGGACAAATCTGTACAAATCAGCTGGTGATCTCGAAGCACAGAGCTCATCATTATCGATGAAATGAATGATTTGTTTCACTTCACCTTCAGACAGTTTTGTGTCTGTGTCCTCTCGGTAGAGTTCATTTAGTTTCTCACTGCAGTGGCTTTTAGGATTCTCATCCAAACTTCGGTCACAAAGAATGCAAAATAAATCAGGTTTTCTTCAGAGATTCACTTCTCCTCTGCAATTGCACAATTATTGTGTCAGAAATAACACTGACAGTCCCAACGATGATCTTTCCATTTTAAAGTGATTTCTTTGTCTCTAGTTTAATCGAAAAATAACTTCCTGCCTCTTGGACGCTTCTCATCATCAGAGGGAACTGTATTTTTTGTTGTTGTTAGTGCCTCTACTTCCACTGAGCTATAGTCATTTTGAACTTTTGAACTTCATGGCATAACTGAGGTGAATAATTTTGCAGCATTCAAAAATCCATCACCATTTGGCAATGATTTGCTGATGACATTAATTATTTGAAGTAAGCGGTTCCAGAAAACAGTAAAAGCAGCAATATCATGCAATTAAATTTCTCTGCTGAGGATTTTCTTTCAGAGTATACATGGGGTTTTTCTGAATTTGATGCGGAAATGTTGAATAATGTTTCCTTTATATCAGCAAAGTTAGGGTGGTGCAATGGTTACCACTGCTAATCCGATCCCGGCCCCAGGTCACTGTCCGTGTGGTGTTTGTACATTCTCCCCGTGTCCACATGGGTCTCAATCCCATCCAAACAAACGCAGGGTAGGTGGATTGGCCATGCAACATTTTCCCTGAGGAGGAGAAAAAATGAATTGGGTACTTTAAATTTGTTAAGAAAATATCAGCAAAGTTCATTTTCGAAATCAAAACAACATTTGCACAAGTAGATTAATTGCTGTAACAAATTATTTTGACAGTCAAATGTTTCCATTTGCCAGCTCCAAACGTGATTGCAACATATTCCACTGATGCGTGCAAACTGAAAAAAAGGCAGACACATTTTGAAAAAAGCCAAACAGTTTACAGCTCCCTCACAGGGTTCAGCTGCAGCATTCAAGGAGTGACTGGAATATGGAATGAAGGATGCACAGGGGCCTGCATTGGTCAGTCCAGCTTGTAGAACTGAATATTTCCCCGGCATATTTGTGGCATTATCAAAGGTCTGCCCACGACTACTTTTGATGTCGAAACCTAAATTCGCAATGGTTTCCAAGAGCATTGTTTCCAGACATTCAGAAGTGTGGGATTGTAGCTGGACAAAACAAATAAATCTCTCTGCAATATCTCCATCGCTGGTCACATATCTTAAAATCAATGTTCATCGGCCCACACAACTCAAATTTGGAGTTGAATCAATTACGATGGAATTATATTTCGCATCTTTGACTTCATGAGGAAATTGATTTCTGAGCTATTCTGCCAATACAGTGATGAAGTTGTCTTTCATTTGGAGCGTTAGAAAGTAGGCCTGAAGTATTTTGTGGCAATTGATGCGGAAAAGGCGTTCAACCGGGTGGAGTGGGACTATCGATGGGAGGTGCTGGGACGATTTGGGTTCGGGAGGGGCTTTATCGGCTGGGTCAGGCTGTTGTACCTGGCCCCGGAGGCTAGTGTAAGGATGAATAGGACGACCTCGGACTATTTTAGACTGTACCAGGGGACAAGACAGGGGTGCCCCCTCGCACCACTGTTGTTTGCAGTAGCTAGAGAGCCACTGGCAATTGCTCTGAGAGTTTCAAGGTACTGGGAGGGGCTGGTTCGGGGGGGAGTGGGGGGGGGGGGTGGAACATAGAGTCTCGCTGCATGCGGACGACCTGCTCTTATTCATGTAGGATCTAGGGGCAGGGATGGGTGAAATTATGGCAATTTGGGGGGAATTTAGCTGGTTTTCGGAGTATAATCTGAATATGTCAAAGAGTGAAATGTTTGTCGTCCAGGCGAGGGGCCAGGATAGTCAGCTGAGGCAGCTGCCATTTATGGTTAGTAGGGGACAGTTTCAGGTACTTAGGGATACAAATGGCACGCTGCTGGGGCCGGTTACACAAGTTGAACTTGTCCCGGTTGGTTGAACGGATGAGGGGGAGTTTCAGAGATGGGATGCGCTCCTGCTGTCGTTAGCTGGGAGAGTGCAGACTGTCAAAATGGCGGTCCAACCGAGGTTTCTGTTCATATTTCAGTGTCTCCCAATTTTCATCCCGCGGTCTTTTTTTAAGAGGGTTAATAAAATTATCCTGGGTTTTGTATGGGCGGGTAAGTCCCCGCGAGTGAAGAAGGTGATGCTCGAGCGGATTCGGGGGGAGGGGGGGCTGGCGCTGCCGAATTTTAACAATTATTACTGGGCGGCTAACATAGCCATGATAAGGAAGTGGGTGGTGGAGGCGGGGTCGGTTTGGGAGCGAATGGAGGCAGCTTCGTGTAGGGGCACCAGTTTGGGGGCATTGATAACGGCACCTCTGCCCCGTAGTGGTGGCGGCCCTGAGAATCTGGGGTCAGTGGAGGAGGTACGCTGGAGCAGTGGGAGCATCGGCCTGGTCCCCAATATGTGACAATCACCAGTTTGCCCCGGGGAGCTTAGATGGGGGGTTCCGAGTATGGTGAAGGCCGGGAATTGAGAAGATGGGGGACTTGTTTCTAGATGGGAGCTTCCCTAGCTTGAGGGCGCTGGCGGAGAAGTTTGGGTTGGCAAGGGGGAACGAATTTAGATATTTACAGGTGCGGGACTTTCAGGTATCATCCTTCCCACTCCTGTCACTAAGGGGGATTCAGGATAGGATAGTGTCTAGTGGATGGGTGGGAGAGGGGAGCGTCTCGGACATCTCCAAAGAACTCATGGGGGCGGAGGAGTCGCAGACCGAGGAGCTGAAGCGTAAGTGGGAGGAGGAGCTTAATGGTGAGATGGAGGATGGCTTATGGGCGGACGCGTTGAGCAGAGTCAACGTGACCGCAACATGCACCAGAATCAGCTTGATCCACATGACAGTGGCCCAGACGAGTAGATTCATTGGGGTGGAGGACAGGTGTGTAAAATGTGCCAGAGGACCAGCGAACCATGGCCACATGTTCTGGGCGTGTCCAAAACTTAGTGGATATTGGCAGGGGTTCGCGGACGTCATGTCCAGAGTATTGAAAACAAGGGTGGCAATGAGTCCAGAGGTGGCGATTTTCAGGGTGTCGGAAGACGCGGGAATCCAGGAGGAGGAAGAGGCAGATGTTCTGGCCTTTGCTTCCCTGCTAGCCCGGGGACGGATACTGATAGCTTGGAGGGACTCATTCCCCCGAAGCCAGAGACCTGGTTAACTGACATGGCGAGATTTGTCGGCAGAGAGAAGATTAAGTTTGCCCTGGGAGGGTCACTGTTGGGGTTCGCCCGGAGGTGGCAAACATTCGTCGACTTCTTCGCGGAGAGTTAATCGTCAGCCAGGGTGGGGGGGGAAGGGGTTAGGTTAGCGTACAACAGGGGGTCAATTAGGCGAGTCTTGGCAGGATAGGAGTCGGTGATTGCACTCTGCTTCTTGTTGTTTGTACATTGCTTTTATACTGTTGCTGTTTGTAATGCCCAAAACACCTCATTAAAATTGTTTATCATAAAAAAAGAAAGTCGGGCTTCCCTGAGCCACAACAGTCATAACTTTTCAAATGCTCTGTGGGAAGCTCAGCAAATTGGCGGAAATTACCTCTCAGACGTGACACTGATGACTGGTCACGTCCTCTGAGAGGAAATGCAGAAGCAGACGGCAGGGTTGGCTGTGGAAACAACACAAATGGGCACTTTCCTCCAATAAGAGGAGTCCTTTGCCAAATCAGCCGACAACGCAGAATCAATTCTTCCACATTTTGTCCCAGCCGACACACAGCGTCAACATGACATTTCACACGAACCTGGCTGGGTCAAGTCGCCACTCACCTGCTCCTCTCGATGCTCGACAGGCACGGTCGAGGTCGCTCACCTTGGCACACAGCTGGCGCCTGGCGCGTCTCGTTGCTGCTGGCGAGTCTGTCCCACTCCGCCGTTCACCTCGCTGCTCGACCAGCTGCTCACCCCGGCAGGCTCGCTCCTCGCCTCCGGGCTTCCGCTGGCCTCAGAGCCTTGCTTTGCTGTTGCTGGCAGGTCGGCCCTGAGCCGCGGGGTCAAGGCTGAGCATTTGCGCGCTGAAGTAAAACACAAGGATCTTCGGCCTCCGACTCCCCCTGTCCTCACCTCGTCCACGCTCGTTCCTCGCGTCCATGCATTCGGACTGTCGGACCAGAATGTTTTTTCACTGGTCGGGGATTCTAGCGATCAAAGTCTGAGACCACTGAACATTGTTGCTGATAACCTGTCAAAGGGACACAGAGAGAGCGAATCACAGATACACTGAAGGACACAGAGAGAGAATCACAGATACACACAGGGACACAGAGAGAGAATCACAGATACACACAGGGACACAGAGAGAGAATCACAGATACACACAGGGACACAGAGAGAGAATCGCAGAGCCACACAGGGACACAGAGAGAGAATCACAGATACACACAGGGACACAGAGAGAGAATCACAGATACACACAGGGACACAGAGAGAGAATCACAGATACACACAGGGACACAGAGAGAGAATCACAGATACACACAGGGACACAGAGAGAGAATCGCAGGGACACAGAGAGAGAATCACAGATACACACAGGGACACAGAGAGAGAATCACAGATACACACAGGGACACAGAGAGAGAATCACAGATACACACAGGGACACAGAGAGAGAATCACAGATACACACAGGGACACAGAGAGAGAATCACAGATACACACAGAGACACAGGGCGTCATTCTCCGACCCCCCGCCGGGTCGGAGAATGGCCGTTGGCCGCCGTGAATCCCGCCCCCGCCGAAGTCTCCGAAGGGAGAAAAGTCGGCGGGGCGTTAATGGCGCCGCTGCCGCGGAGAATGTCACGGGTCTGCGCAAGGCAGCCGATTTTCGGCCTGCCGATATTCTCCCTTCCGGATGGGCCGAAGTCCCGTCGACGTGATGACCGTTCACGTGGACGTGAATCAAACCTCCTTTTCATCGGTGACCCGGTGCTCCAGGCTCACGCCGACCAGCGAGGAGGTGAGTGACGGCCTGGGGGGTTGGCTCGGGGCAGGAAATGGCGTGGCCGCAGACTGATTGCGTGAGGAGAGGTGTGTCTCGGCTTGTGTGTGTGTGTGTGCGGCAGGTGGGGGGTGGTTAGAGTAGGCTGGGCTCCGGGGGAGTGCCGGGAGGGGGTCCGTGCTGGGGTGGAGGTTGGGGGTTGGGGGGGGGTCCGTGCCGGGGTGGAGGTTAGGGGTTGGGGGGGGGTCCGTGCTGGGGTGGAGGTTGGGGAGGGGGTCCGTGCCGGGGTGGAGGTTGGGGAGGGGGTCCGTGCCGGGGTGGAGGTTGGGGGGGGGTCCGTGCTGGGGTGGAGGTTGGGGGTTGGGGAGGGGGTCCGTGCCGGGGTGGAGGTTGGGGGGGGGGTCCGTGCCGGGGTGGAGGTTGGGGAGGGGTTCCGTGTCGGGGTGGAGGTTGGGGAGGGGGTCCGTGCTGGGGTGGAGGTTGGGGAGGGAGTCCGTGCCGGGGTGGAGGTTGGGGGGGGGTCCGTGCTGGGGTGGTTGGGGAGGGGGTCCGTGCCGGGGTGGAGGTTGGGGAGGGGGTCCGTGCCGGGGTGGAGGTTGGGGGGGGGTCCGTGCTGGGGTGGAGGTTGGGGGTTGGGGAGGGGGTCCGTGCCGGGGTGGAGGTTGGGGGGGGGTCCGTGCTGGGGTGGAGGTTGGGGGTTGGGGAGGGGGTCCGTGCCGGGGTGGAGGTTGGGGTGGGGTCCGTGCTGGGGTGGAGGTTGGGGGTTGGGGAGGGGGTCCGTGCCGGGGTGGAGGTTGGGGGGGGGTCCGTGCTGGGGTGGAGGTTGGGGGTTGGGGAGGGGGTCCGTGCCGGGGTGGAGGTTGGGGGGGGGTCCGTGCTGGGGTGGAGGTTGGGGGGGGGGGTCCGTGCTGGGGTGGAGGTTGGGGGTTGGGGAGGGGGTCCGTGTCGGGGTGGAGGTTGGGGGGGGGGGTCCCTGCTGGGGTGGAGGTTGGGGAGGGGGTCCGTGCCGGGGTTGAGGTTGGGGGGGGGTCCGTGCTGGGGTGGAGGTTGGGGGTTGGGGAGGGGGTCCGTGCCGGGGTGGAGGTTGGGGGGGGGTCCGTGCTGGGGTGGAGGTTGGGGGCTCGGGAGGTGGTCCGTGCCGGGGTGGGGGTCCGTGCTGGGGTGGGTGATGGGAGGGCAAATGAGTTGGTCCACCTGGCCAGGTGCCAGCCTCCAACAGTTGGACCCATGCGGTCCATGCCACCTGGCTGGGGGGAGGAGGGGATATGGGCAATGATGACATGTCGTCGTTCCCCTCCCCCCCACCAGGCCGTCATGTTTTCAGACCATCCAGCGATGTTGGCCGCCGTGGTGGCAGCCGCTCATGTCTATGTTGCCCTGGATGAGGAGGAGGAGGAGCATGCCAGAGAGGCGGCGCAGGCTGCCGCAGAGGCTGGAGGGACACCTGACCGACAGGACGAGGAGGGGGAGGAGGACGTCGTGGCCCCACGGCAACGGAGGCACCCGAGGGCGCCCCGTGTGTACCGGCCCCGGCAGTCATACCAGGACCTCACGGACCGGGAATGCAGGAGGAGACTCCGGATGAGCCGGGAAACCGTGGCACACATCTGCCACCTGCTGGCACACCTGTCACCGCGTGGCACTGGCGGGGGACACCCTCTCCCCGTGTCCGTCAAGGTTACGGTGGCCCTGAACTTTTATGCAACGGGGTCATTCCAGGCACCGAGTGGGGACCTGTCCGGCATATCGCAGACATCGGTGCATCGGTGCATCCGGGCAGTGACAGATGCCCTTTATGCCATGGCGCACCGCTACATCCGCTTCCCCGTGGACCGGGCCAGCCAAGATGCCCGGGCCGTGGGCTTCTCTGCCGT
Source organism: Scyliorhinus torazame (assembly GCF_047496885.1). Lineage (NCBI taxonomy): Eukaryota > Metazoa > Chordata > Chondrichthyes > Carcharhiniformes > Scyliorhinidae > Scyliorhinus > Scyliorhinus torazame. The sequence continues at coordinate 40,805,374 of NC_092710.1, read as the reverse complement.
TGCCGGGTTCCCCATGGTCCAGGGCGCGATCGATGGGATGCACGTCGCCGTGCGGCCACCTGCAGAGAACAGGGCCGTGTTCACTAATAGGAAGGGGAACTATTCAATGAATGCATGATGATCCTGCACGTCTGCGCCCGTCACCCAGGCAGTGTACACGACTCATTCGTGTTGTCGCGGTCATCCATCCCCGGCATGTACGAGGGTCGCCATCCCCGGCTGAGGGGCTGGTTGCTGGGCGACAGGGGCTACCCATTGCGATCGTGGCTGATGACGCCTATACGGAGGCCACGCAATGAGGCGGAGAACCGCTACAATGATGCCCATGTAGCGACAAGGGGAGTGATCGAGAGGTGCTTTGGCGTGCTGAAGATGCGTTTCAGGTGCCTGGACCTCTCTGGGGGCGCCCTCCAGTATCGGTCAGATAGGGTCGGCCGCATCATTGTGGTGTGCTGCGTCCTGCACAACATAGCCCAGCAGAGGGGCGATGTGCCGCAGGCAGAGGAGGGCGGAGTGGAGGAGCAGCAGGAAGAGGCCCAGTCCTCCCCAGATGACGGGGATGGGGGCAATGGTCAGGGCAGACGGGGTAGACACAGGCGGGTGGCTGTCCACCGTTACCGGCTGGCCCAGCGAACACGGGACAGACTGATAGACGCCCGCTTCACTGACTAGATGGGCGTGGGAATCGGGTAGTATGGCCACAGACCGCACACCATGACAACAGCCGACCACCCACACCCCCCACCCATCCACCCACCCAGCACCCTCACCCCCCTCCCCAACCCCACACACCCCACCCGCATGCACACCACCCCCCCACCCCCAATTGCCGATCCACCGGCGGCACAACGGGCCGGGCTCACCCAGTTGCGGGTGGACGCGTGTCTATCGCAGGCCATGGAGGATGATGACAACCCGCCTCCGATGAGCTCCTGGCTCTACATCGTTGGACTATGTCTGACCCATGGCCACAGTACCACCATCCACCCGGACCATCCCTGCATGCGGCTGTGACACTGCAGCGCACGGTCCGGTCCTCTGCCCGGGGGATGTTGATGGCGGCCCAGGGGGAAGGGGGCAGACTCACCTGGGGCTGAGGTAAGACCACCCGTCACACACACACTTGCGCTCAACGTACATGACACGCCCGCACACTTTGGACAGAGCACAAAGGCAGCTTCGGTAGGTGTAACATTGACTTTAATAACCAAAGGAGTTCATGCACGTGCCCTAGCCCCTAAAACTCATCTGTGCCCTGCACCCGTGCCAACTTACTCAGTGTCTAATTGTTTGGCCTTACGGGCCCTTTGACTACGTCTACGTGGTTCCCCAGACGGTACAGCAGAACTGGAGGTGGACTCCTGTGATTCCTGCCCTCTGACACCGGATCCCTTTGGCGGCCGTTTCCTGAGGCGTCCTGGCCTAGATGGGCCAGGCTGCGGCCCGGGCGACTGGGATGGCGAGCTGCCAGCCTGTCCTGCCCGTTGCCCACCCGATACACCTGGGACGGAAGGGGGGAAGTCCGAGGTGTCGCGGTGTACCGGGACCTCCCCTACAGAGGGAGCCGGGACGGACCACACCACCTCCTCCTCCCTCGGGGTGCCCGATGGCCCCCAGGCCTCCACATGGGTGGGGGATACGAACGGACTGGCCATCCGACGCGCCCCCGACATCTGGCGCTGCCAGTCCTGGAGGCCCGTGCTGGTATCGACAGGGGTCTGCAGGTTTGCAGCCATGGAGCCCAGGGGGTTGTCGAACCCTGTCTGCGACAGTGCGACGCCAGCTCGCACATGGCCACTGGCGCCGATGCCCTCAGCGATGGCCTGCTGAGACTGGGCCATGGCCTGCAGAGACTGGGCCATGGCCTGCAGAGACGGGCTATGGCCTGCTGAGACTGGGCCATGGCCTGCTGAGACTGGGCCATGGCCTGCTGAGACTGGGCCATGGCCTGCTGAGACTGGGCTATGGCGTTGAGCGCCTCTGGCATCTGGCGCTGGCACTGGCTCATGGCCTCCTGTGAGAGGGCAGCCATTTCCTGGGCCACAGACGCCGCCTGCACGGAAGGCCCCAGGCCTCGCAAACCGTTCCCCATGTCTGACACCGTCGCACCCATTGCCTCCACCGCGGACGCCACCCGTGCGGTGTCAGCCTGGGTGGCATGCATGACCGGGACCACTCCCAGCTCCTGGACGCGGGTGGACTCCTCCACCTGCGACCGCAGCCGCCGCAAGCCACCCGTCACCCTATTCGCTTGTCTCCGTGTCGGTGGTTGCATCGGATCTATGTGTGGGTGTGGTAATTGCAGGAACCCGGGATCCACCTGGGCGGCAGATGTTCGCTTGGCCTGGGCTGCCCTCCGACCGCCCGGTCCCTCTGCTGCTCCTACCTCCACCTGCTGTACCGGGACGGCTGTGTTGTGCGCACGAGTGAGTGTACCAGACGCCTCATCACTAAAGTGCCCAACCGTGGTGAGTGTTTCTGCGATGGTGGAGGGTGTTGGTGACAGCAGTGGCGTTGTGTCGTGCTCTTCGTCCCACTCTGAGTCCATGGCACTTTGGGGTGGGGGTTCGTCTCCACCCATCCACTCTGAGTCACTGTCCGGTATTTCATCTTCCCAGGTAGGGGTGTCCTGGGTAGTGCTGTCCCGGGTAGTGCTGTCCCGGGTAGTGCTGTCCCGGGTAGGGGTGTCCTGGGTAGTGGTGTCCCGGGTAGGGGTGTCCTGGATAGTGGTGTCCTGGGTAGTGGTGTCCCGGGTAGGGGTGTCCTGGGTAGTGGTGTCCTGGGTAGTGGTGTCCCGGGTAGGGGTGTCCTGGATAGTGGTGTCCTGGCTCGGATGTGACGAGGGCCTGTGGCTGCCCCTCTCATCGCTGGGTGGTCGCTCCCGCACGTGACGGGGGTGTCATCTCCCTGTTGCTCCAGGTCTCTCCGTCTCCCGTGGTGTGCGAGGGGCATCCTGCGGGCGTCGCATGCTGGAGGGTGCGGGTCTCTCCGTCTCCCGTGGTCTCCGAGGGGCATCCTGCGGGCGTCGCATGCTGGAGGGTGCGGGTCTCTCCGTCTCCTGTGGTCTCCGAGGGGCATCCTGCGGGCGTCGCATGCTGGAGGGTGCGGGTCTCTCCGTCTCCTGTGGTCTCCGAGGGGCATCATGCAGGCGGTCTGCATCTGCGGGGATGGGTGCCTGGACGTTTGGTCCTGCGATACACAATGAAGCATGCATGGTTAGACATCAGGCAGTGATCAGGTGATACGGGGGAGGGGGATATAGGGGAGGGGGGATATGGGGACGGGCTGTTGGTGGCTCACTTGCTCGTGGGACCCCGACCTCTGCATCAGCAACCTCCCGGTCCTCAGGTCCGCCAGCCAGTTCCAGGGCTCTTTCCTCGTGTATGGTCAGTGGCCTCTCATCAGCGGGCCCTCCTCCAGTCCTCACATGCTCCCTTTTGTTGTTTGCGCGCTTCTCCTGTGGGGGGGGGGGGGTGGGGTGGTGGCAGGGGTAAAAGGCAACAGTGTTAGGCAGGTATATGAATGCACGCCATCGGTTGCGCGTGCATTGCAGAGGTTAAGGTTAGGGCTGGATTCACTTGGGGATATGGGGGAGGGGGGATATGGGGGAGGGGGAATAAGGGGGAGGGGGGATATGGGGATATGGGGGAGGGGGGATATGGGGGAGGGGGGATATGGGGAGGGGGGATATGGGGAGGGGGGATGGGGGAGGGGGGATATGGGGGAGGGGGGATATGGGGAGGGGGGATATGGGGGAGGGGGGATATGGGGGAGGGGGGGATATGGGGGAGGGGGGATATGGGGAGGGGGATATGGGGAGGGGGGTATGGGGGAGGGGGGATATGGGGGAGGGGGGATATGGGGAGGGGGATATGGGGAGGGGGGTATGGGGGAGGGGGGATATGGGGGAGGGGGGATATGGGGGAGGGGGGATATGGGGGAGGGGGGATATGGGGGAGGGGGGGATATGGGGGAGGGGGGATATGGGGGAGGGGGATATGGGGGATATGGGGAGGGGGATATGGGGCAGGGGGGATATGGGGAGGGGGGTATGGGGGATATGGGGGAGGGGGGATATGGGGGAGGGGGGATTTGGGGAGGGGGGATATGGGGGAGGGGGGATATGGGGGAGGGGGGATATGGGGGATATGGGGGAGGGGGGATATGGGGGAGGGGGGGATATGGGGAGCGGGGATATGGGGGATATGGGGGAGGGGGGATATGGGGAGGGGGGATATGGGGGTGGCTCACCCTGCCTGCTCTGACGAGGTCGTTCACCTTCTTGTGGCACTGGGTGCCTGTCCGTGGTGTCAGGGCCACAGCGGTGACGGCCTCTGCCACCTCCCTCCACAGACGCCGGCTGTGGCGTGGGGCAACTCTGCGGCCGTGCCCGGGATACAGGGCGTCCCTCCTCTGCTCCACCGCGTCCAGGATCGCCTCCACATCGCGTGACTCGAACCTCGGGGCTGAGCGACGGCCAGCCATCAAGTCGGGAGTTGCGGTCGGGTGTTCCGGTCGGGTGGGGGGGAGCTGCGCGGCCTTATGAGCCGTCACGCCGTGCAGCGCGTATCACGCTGCACGGCGTGAACCACTGCGCAAGCGCGGATCCCGTTACGTCGCTGCTAGCCCATTTCGGGCCGCAGACTATCGGCCCATTTTTATGACGTGACGCAAGTGGGATTTGCGCCGTTTTTTGCGCCGATCGGTGGAGTTTCCGCCGATAATGGAGAATTTCGCCCACAGAGAGAGAATCACAGATACACACAGAGACATAGAGAGAGAATCACAGATATACACAGGGACATAGAGAGAGAATCACAGACACACACAGAGAGAATCATAGATACACACAGGGACACAGAGAGAGAATCACAGATACACACAGGGACACAGAGAGAGTATCACAGATACACACAGAGACACAGAGAGAGAATCACAGATATACACAGGGACAAAGAGAGAGAATCACAGACACACACAGAGAGAATCACAGATATACACAGGGACAGAGAGAGAGAATCACAGACACACACAGAGAGAATCACAGATACACACAGAGACACAGAGAGAGAATCACAGATACACACAGGGACACAGAGAAAGAATCACAGATACACACAGGGACATAGAGAGGATCACAGATACACACAGGGACACAGAGAGAGAATCACAGATACACACAGGGACACAGAGAGAGAATCACAGATACACACAGAGAGAATCACAGATACACACAGAGACACAGAGAGAGAATCACAGATACACACAGGGACACAGAGAGAGAATCACAGATACACACAGGGACACAGAGAGAGAATCACAGATACACACAGAGAGAATCACAGATACACACAGAGACACAGAGAGAGAATCACACATACACACAGGGACACAGAGAGAGAATCACAGATGCACACAGAGAGAATCACAGATACACACAGAGACACAGAGAGAGAATCACAGATACACACAGGGACACAGAGAGAGAATCACAGATACACACAGGGACACAGAGAGAGAATCACAGATACACACAGGTACACAGAGAGCGAATCACAGATACACACAGGGACATAGAGAGAGAAACAGAGATACACACAGGGACACAGAGTGAGTATCACAGATACACACAGGGACACAGAGAGAGAATCACAGATACACACAGGGACACGGAGAGAGAATCACAGATACACACAAGGACAGAGAGAGAGAATCACAGATACACACAGGGACACAGAGAGAGAATCACAGATACACACAGGGACACAGAGAGAGAATCACAGATACACACAGGGACACAGAGCGAATCACAGATGCACACAGGGACACAGAGAGAGAATCACAGATACACACAAGGGCACAGAGAGAATCATAAATGCACACAGGGACACAGAGAGAATGTCAGATGCACACACAAACACAGAGAGAAAATCACAGATACACACAGGGACACAGAGAGAACTCAGATGCACACAGGGACACAGAGAGAGTATCATACATACACACAGGGACACAGAGAGAGAATCACAGATACACACAGGGACACAGAGTGAGAATCACAGATACACACAGGGACACAGTGAGAGAATCACAGATGCACACAAGGACAGAGAGAGAGATAATCACAGATACACACAGGGACACAACGAGATAATCACAGATACACACAGGAACACAGAGAGAGAATCACAGATACACACAGGGACTCAAAGAGAATCACAGATGCACACACAAACACAGAAAGGGAATCACAGATACACAAAGGGACACAGAGCGAATCACAGATGCACACAGGGACACAGAGAGAGAATCACAGATACACACAAGGGCACAGAGAGAATCATAAATGCACACAGGGACATAGAGTGAATGACAGATACACACATGGAGACAGAGAGAGAATCACAGATACACACAGAGACACAAAGAGAGAGAATCACAGATACACACAAGGGCACAGAGAGAGAATCATAGATACACACAGGGCCACATAGCGAATCACAGATCCACACAGGGACACAGAGAGAGAATCACAGATACACACAGGGACACACAGAGAGAATCACAGATACACACAGGGACACAGAGTGAGAATCACAGATACACACAGGGACACAGTGAGAGAATCACAGATGCACACAAGGACAGAGAGAGAGATAATCACAGATACACACAGGGACACAACGAGATAATCACAGAAACACACAGGAACACAGAGAGAGAATCACAGATACACACAGGGACTCAGAGAGAATCACAGATGCACACACAAACACAGAAAGGAAATCATAGATACACACAGGGAAACAGAGAGAATCTCAGATGCACACAGGGACATAGAGTGAATCACAGATACACACAGGGACATAGAGAGAATCACATATGCACACACAGACACTGAGAGAGAATCATAGATACAGGGAAACAGAGAAAATCTCAGATGCACACAGGGACATAGAGTGAATCACAGATACACACAGGTACACAGAGAGAGAGAATCACAGATACACACAGGGACACAGAGAGAGAATCACAGATACACACAGGGATACCGAGAGAATCTCAGATGCACACAGGGACATAGAGTGAATCACAGATACACACAGGGACACAGAGAGAATCACATATGCACACACAGACACTGAGAGAGAATCATAGATACAGGGAAAGAGAGAAAATCTCAGATGCACACAGGGAAATAGAGTGAATCACAGATACACACAGGTACACAGAGAGAGAGAATCACAGATACACGCAGGGACACAGAGAGAGAATCACAGATACACACAGGGATACCGAGAGAATCTCAGATGCACACAGGGGCACAGAGAGAGAATCACAGATACACACAGAGACAGAGAGAGAAAATCACAGATACACACAGGGACACAGAGAGAATAACAGATACAGACAGGGACACAGAGAGAGAATCACAGATACACACAGGGACACAGAGCGAATCACAGATACACACAGGGACACAGAGAGAGAATCACAGATACACACAGGGACACAGAGAGAATCACAGATACAGACAGGGACACAGAGCGAATCACAGATGCACACAGGGACACAGAGAGAGAATCACAGATACACACAGGGACACAGAGCGAGAATCACAGATGCACACAGGGACACAGAGCGAATCACAGATGCACACACAACACAGAGAGAGAATCATAGATACACACAGGGACACAGAGCAAATCACAGATGCACACACAAACACAGAGAGAAAATCATAGATACACACAGGGACACAGAGAGAACTCAGATGCACACAGGGACACAGAGAGAGTATCATACATACACACAGAGACACAGAGAGAGAATGACAGATACACAGGGACACAGAGAGAATGTCAGATGCACACACAAACACAGAGAGAATCATACATACACGCAGGGACATAGAGTGAATCACAGATATACACAGGGACACAAAGAGAGAATCATAGATACACACAGAGACACAGAGAGAGAATCACAGATACACAGGGACAAAGAGAGAGAATCATAGATAAACACAGAGACACAGAGAGAGAATCAGAGTTACACACAAGGTCACAGAGAGAGAATCACAGGTACACACAGGGACACAGAGAGAGGATCACAGAAACACACAGAGACACAGAGAGAGAATCACAGATACACACAGAGACATAGTGAGAGAATCACAGATACACACAGAGACACAGATAGAGAATCACAGATACACACAGCGACACAGAGAGAATCACAGATACACACAGGGACACAGAGAGAGAATCACAGATACACACAGAGACACAGGTAGAGAATCACAGATACACACAGAGACACAGAGAGAATCACAGATACACACTGGGACACAGAGAGAGAATCACAGATACACACAGGGACACAGAGAGAGAATCACAGATACACACAGGGACAAAGAGAGAGAATCACAGATACACACAGGGACACAGAGAGAGAATCACAGATACACACAGGGACACAGAGAGAGTATCACAGATACACACAAGGACACAGAGAGAGAATCACAGATATACACAGGGACACACAGAGAGAATCACAGATATACACAGAGACACAGAGAGAGAATCACAGGTACACACAGGGACACAGAGACAGAATCACAGATACACACAGGGTCACTTTGAGAGAATCACAGATACTCACAGGGACACAGAGAGAGAATCACAGATACACACAGGGACACAGAGAGAGAATCACAGATGCACACAGGGTCACAGTGAGAGAATCACAGATACACACAGGCACACAGAGAGAGAATCACAGATACACACAGGGACACAGAGAGAGAATCACAGACACATACAGGGACACAGAGAGAGAATCACAGATACACACAGGGACACAGAGATAATCACAGATACACACAGAGACACAGAGAGAGAATCCCAGATACACACAAAGACACAGATAGAGAATGACAGATACACACATAGACACAGAGAGAGAATCACAGATACAAACAGAGACACAGATAGAGAATCACAGATGCACACAGAGACACAGAGAGAATCACAGAAACACACAGGGACACAGAGAGAGAATCACAGATACACACAGGGACACAGAGAGAGTATCACAGATACACTCAAGGACACAGAGAGATAATCACAGATATACACAGGGACACACAGAGAGAATCACAGATATACACAGAGACACAGAGAGAGAATCACAGATACACACAGGGACACAGAGACAGAATCACAGATACACACAGGGTCACAGAGAGAGAATCACAGATACACACAGGGATACCGAGAGAATCTCAGATGCACACAGGGACATAGAGTGAATCACAGATACACACAGGGACACAGAGAGAATCACATATGCACACACAGACACTGAGAGAGAATCATAGATACAGGGAAAGAGAGAAAATCTCAGATGCACACAGGGAAATAGAGTGAATCACAGATACACACAGGTACACAGAGAGAGAGAATCACAGATACACACAGGGACACAGAGAGAGAATCACAGATACACACAGGGATACCGAGAGAATCTCAGATGCACACAGGGGCACAGAGAGAGAATCACAGATACACACAGAGACAGAGAGAGAAAATCACAGATACACACAGGGACACAGAGAGAATAACAGATACAGACAGGGACACAGAGAGAGAATCACAGATACACACAGGGACACAGAGCGAATCACAGATACACACAGGGACACAGAGACAGAATCACAGATACACACAGGGACACAGAGAGAATCACAGATACAGACAGGGACACAGAGCGAATCACAGATGCACACAGGGACACAGAGAGAGAATCACAGATACACACAGGGACACAGAGCGAGAATCACAGATGCACACAGGGACACAGAGCGAATCACAGATGCACACACAACACAGAGAGAGAATCATAGATACACACAGGGACACAGAGCAAATCACAGATGCACACACAAACACAGAGAGAAAATCATAGATACACACAGGGACACAGAGAGAACTCAGATGCACACAGGGACACAGAGAGAGTATCATACATACACACAGAGACACAGAGAGAGAATGACAGATACACAGGGACACAGAGAGAATGTCAGATGCACACACAAACACAGAGAGAATCATACATACACGCAGGGACATAGAGTGAATCACAGATATACACAGGGACACAAAGAGAGAATCATAGATACACTCAGAGACACAGAGAGAGAATCACAGATACACACAGGGACAAAGAGAGAGAATCATAGATAAACACAGAGACACAGAGAGAGAATCAGAGTTACACACAAGGTCACAGAGAGAGAATCACAGGTACACACAGGGACACAGAGAGAGAATCACAGAAACACACAGAGACACAGAGAGAGAATCACAGATACACACAGAGACACAGTGAGAGAATCACAGATACACACAGAGACACAGATAGAGAATCACAGATACACACAGCGACACAGAGAGAATCACAGATACACACAGGGACACAGAGAGAGAATCACAGATACACACAGAGACACAGGTAGAGAATCACAGATACACACAGAGACACAGAGAGAATCACAGATACACACTGGGACACAGAGAGAGAATCACAGATACACACAGGGACACAGAGAGAGAATCACAGATACACACAGGGACAAAGAGAGAGAATCACAGATACACACAGGGACACAGAGAGAGAATCACAGATACACACAGGGACACAGAGAGAGTATCACAGATACACACAAGGACACAGAGAGAGAATCACAGATATACACAGGGACACACAGAGAGAATCACAGATATACACAGAGACACAGAGAGAGAATCACAGATACACACAGGGACACAGAGAGAGAATCACAGATACACACAGGGACACAGAGAGAGAATCACAGATATACACAGGGACACACAGAGAGAATCACAGATATACACAGAGACACAGAGAGAGAATCATAGATACACACAGGGACACAGAGCAAATCACAGATGCACACACAAACACAGAGAGAAAATCATAGATACACACAGGGACACAGAGAGAACTCAGATGCACACAGGGACACAGAGAGAGTATCATACATACACACAGAGACACAGAGAGAGAATGACAGATACACAGGGACACAGAGAGAATGTCAGATGCACACACAAACACAGAGAGAATCATACATACACGCAGGGACATAGAGTGAATCACAGATATACACAGGGACACAAAGAGAGAATCATAGATACACACAGAGACACAGAGAGAGAATCACAGATACACACAGGGACAAAGAGAGAGAATCATAGATAAACACAGAGACACAGAGAGAGAATCAGAGTTACACACAAGGTCACAGAGAGAGAATCACAGGTACACACAGGGACACAGAGAGAGAATCACAGAAACACACAGACACACAGAGAGAGAATCACAGCTACACACAGAGACACAGTGAGAGAATCACAGATACACACAGAGACACAGATAGAGAATCACAGATACACACAGCGACACAGAGAGAATCACAGATACACACAGGGACACAGAGAGAGAATCACAGATACACACAGAGACACAGGTAGAGAATCACAGATACACACAGAGACACAGAGAGAATCACAGATACACACTGGGACACAGAGAGAGAATCACAGATACACACAGGGACACAGAGAGAGAATCACAGATACACACGGGGACAAAGAGAGAGAATCACAGATACACACAGGGACACAGAGAGAGAATCACAGATACACACAGGGACACAGAGAGAGTATCACAGATACACACAAGGACACAGAGAGAGAATCACAGATATACACAGGGACACACAGAGAGAATCACAGATATACACAGAGACACAGAGAGAGAATCACAGATACACACAGGGACACAGAGACAGAATCACAGATACACACAGGGTCACTTTGAGAGAATCACAGATACTCACAGGGACACAGAGAGAGAATCACAGATACACACAGGGACACAGAGAGAGAATCACAGATGCACACAGGGTCACAGTGAGAGAATCACAGATACACACAGGCACACAGAGAGAGAATCACAGATACACACAGGGACACAGAGAGAGAATCACAGACACATACAGGGACACAGAGAGAGAATCACAGATACACACAGGGACACAGAGATAATCACAGATAGACACAGAGACACAGAGAGAGAATCCCAGATACACACAAAGACACAGATAGAGAATGACAGATACACACATAGACACAGAGAGAGAATCACAGATACAAACAGAGACACAGATAGAGAATCACAGATGCACACAGAGACACAGAGAGAATCACAGAAACACACAGGGACACAGAGAGAGAATCACAGATACACACAGGGACACAGAGAGAGTATCACAGATACACTCAAGGACACAGAGAGATAATCACAGATATACACAGGGACACACAGAGAGAATCACAGATATACACAGAGACACAGAGAGAGAATCACAGATACACACAGGGACACAGAGACAGAATCACAGATACACACAGGGTCACTGTGAGAGAATCACAGATACACACAGGGACACAGAGAGAGAATCACAGATACACACAGGGACACAGAGAGAGAATCACAGATGCACACAGGGTCACAGTGAGAGAATCACAGATACACACAGGCACACAGAGAGAGAATCACAGATACACACAGGGACACAGAGAGAGAATCACAGATACATACAGGGACACAGAGAGAGAATCACAGATACACACAGGGACACGGAGTGAGAATCACAGATACACACAGAGACACAGATAGAGAATCACAGATACACACAGAGACACAGAGAGAGAATCACAGATACACACAGGGACACAGAGAGAATCACAGCTACACACAGGGACACAGAGTGAGAATCACAGATACACACAGAGACACAGATAGAGAATCACAGATACACACAGAGACACAGAGAGAGAATCACAGATACACACAGAGACACAGAGAGAATCACAGATACACATTGGGACACAGAGAGAGAATCACAGATACACACAGGGACACAGAGAGAGAATCACAGATAAACACAGGGACACAGAGAGAGAATCACAGAATACACAGGGACACAGAGAGAGAATCACAGATACACACAGGGACACAGAGAGAGAATCACAGATACACACAGGCACACATAGAGAGAATCACAGATAAACACAGGGGCAAAGAGAGAGAATCAGAGAAACGCACAAAGATACAGGGAGAGAATCACAGATGCACACAGAGACACAGAGAGAGAATCAGAGATACACACGGGGACACATGGAGAATATCTCAGATACACAGAGGGACACAGAGAGAGAATCACAGATACACACAGGGACACAGAGAGAGAATCACAGATACACACAGGGACACAGAGAGAGAATCTCAGATACACACAGTGACACAGAGAGAGAATCACAGATACACACAGGGGCACAGAGACAGAATCACAGATACACACAGGGACACAGAGAGAGAATCACAGATACACACAGGGACACAGAGAGAGAATCACTGATACACACAATGACACAGAGAGAGAATCACAGATACACACAGAGACACAGAGAGAGAATCACAGATACACACAGGGACACAGAGAGAGAATCACAGGTACACACAGGGACACAGAGAGAGAATCACAGATACACACAGAGACACAGAGAGAGAATCACAGATTCACACAGAGCCACAGAGAGAGAATCACAGATACACACAGAGACACAGAGAGAGAACAAAGAACAAAGAACAAAGAAATGCACAGCGCAGGAACAGGCCCTTCGGCCCTCCAAGTCCGTGCCGACCATGCTGCCCGACTAAACTACAATCTTCTACACTTCCTGGGTCCATATCCTTCTGTTCCCATCCTATTCATATATTTGTCAAGATGCCCCTTAAATGTCCCTATCGTCCCTGCTTACACTACCTTCTCCGGTAGCGAGTTCCAGGCACCCACTACCCTCTGCGTAAAAAACTTGCCTCGTACATCTACTCTAAACCTTGCCCCTCTCACCTTAAACCTATGCCCCCTAGTAATTGACCCCTCTACCCTGGGGAAAAGTCTCTGACTATCCACTCTGTCTATGCCCCTCATAATTTTGTATACCTCTATCAGGTCTCCCCTCAACCTCCTTCGTTCCAGTGAGAAAAAGCCGAGTTTATTCAATCGCTCCTCATAGCTAATGCCCTCCATACCAGGCAACATTCTGGTAAATCTCTTCTGCACCCTCTCTAAAGCCTCCACATCCTTCTGGTAGTGTGGCGAGCAGAATTGAACACTATACTCCAAGTGTGGCCTAACTAAGGTTCTATACAGCTGCAACATGACTTGCCAATTCTTATACTCAATGCCCCGGCCAATGAAGGCAAGCATGCCGTATGCCTTCTTGACTACCTTCTCCACCTGTGTTGCCCCTTTCAATGACCTGTGGACCTGTACTCCTAGATCTCTTTGACTTTCAATACTCTTGAGGGTTCTACCATTCACTGTATATTCCCTACCTGCATTAGACCTTCCAGAATGCATTACCTCACATTTGTCCGGATTAAACTCCATCTGCCATCTCTCCGCCCAAGTCTCCAGACAATCTAAATCCTGCTGTATCCTCCGACAGTCCTCATCGCTATCCGCAATTCCACCAACCTTTGTGTCGTCTGCAAACTTACTAATCAGACCAGTTACATTTTCCTCCAAATCATTTATATATACTACAAAGAGCAAAGGTCCCAGCACTGATCCCTGTGGAACACCACTGGTCACAGCCCTCCAATTAGAAAAGCATCCCTCCATTGCTACTCTCTGCCTTCTATGGCCTAGCCAGTTCTGTATCCACCTTGCCAGCTCACCCCTGATCCCGTGTGACTTCACCTTTTGTACTAGTCTACCATGAGGGACCTTGTCAAAGGCCTTACTGAAGTCCATATAGACAACATCTACTGCCCTACCTGCATCAATCATCTTAGTGACCTCCTCGAAAAACTCTATCAAGTTAGTGAGACACGACCTCCCCTTCACAAAACCGTGCTGCCTCTCACTAATACGTCCATTTGCTTCCAAATGGGAGTAGATCCTGTCTCGAAGAATTCTCTCCAGTAATTTCCCTACCACTGAAGTAAGGCTCACCGGCCTGTAGTTCCCGGGATTATCCTTGCTACCCTTCTTAAACAGAGGAACAACATTGGCTATTCGCCAGTCCTCCGGGACATCCCCTGAAGACAGCGAGGATCCAAAGATTTCTGTCAAGGCCTCAGCAATTTCCTCTCCAGCCTCCTTCAGTATTCTGGGGGAGATCCCATCAGGCCCTGGGGACTTTTCTACCTTAATATTTTTTAAGACACCCAACACCTCGTCTTTTTGGATCACAATGTGACCCAGGCTATCTACACACCCTTCTCCAGACTCAACATCTACCAATTCCTTCTCTTTGGTGAATACTGATGCAAAGTATTCATTTAGTACCTCGCCCATTTCCTCTGGCTCCACACATAGATTCCCTTGCCTATCCTTCAGTGGGCCAACCCTTTCCCTGGCTACCCTCTTGCTTTTTATGTACGTGTAAAAAGCCTTGGGATTTTCCTTAACCCTATTTGCCAATGACTTTTCGTGACTCCTTCTAGCCCTCCTGACTCCTTGCTTAAGTTCCTTCCTACTTTCCTTATATTCCACGCAGGCTTCGTCTGTTCCCAGCCTTTTAACCCTGACAAATGCCTCCTTTTTCTTTTTGACGAGGCCTATAATATCACTCGTCATCCAAGGTTCCCGAAAATTGCCGTATTTATCTTTCTTCCTCACAGGAACATGCCGGTCCTGTATTCCTTTCAACTGCCACTTGAAAGCCTCCCACATGTCAGATGTTGATTTGCCCTCTAACATCCGCCCCCAATCTATGTTCTTCAGTTCCCGCCTAATATTGTTATAATTAGCCTTCCCCCAATTTAGCACATTCGTCCTCGGACCACTCTTATCCTTGTCCACCAGTACTTTAAAACTTACTGAATTGTGGTCACTGTTACCGAAATGCTCCCCTACTGAAACATCTACCACCTGGCCGGGCTCATTCCCCAATACCAGGTCCAGTACCGCCCCTTCCCTAGTTGGACTGTCTACATATTGTTCTAAGAAGCCCTCCTGGATGCTCCTTACAAACTTCGCCCCGTCTAAGCCCCTGGCACTAAGTGAGTCCCAGTCAATATTGGGGAAGTTGAAGTCTCCCATCACCACAACCCTGTTGTTTTTACTCTTTTCCAAAATCTGTCTACCTATCTGCTCCTCTATCTCCTGCTGGCTGTTGGGAGGCCTGTAGTATACCCCCAACATTGTGA
This sequence comes from Scyliorhinus torazame, assembly GCF_047496885.1. NCBI lineage: Eukaryota > Metazoa > Chordata > Chondrichthyes > Carcharhiniformes > Scyliorhinidae > Scyliorhinus > Scyliorhinus torazame. Next base: position 40,789,057 of record NC_092710.1, on the reverse strand, counting down.
CTGCACCCTTCTTATTCCTGATCTCTACCCACATAGCCTCACTGCCCTCTGAGGTGTCCTCTCGCAGTTCAGCTGTGATACTCTCCCGAACAAGTAGCGCAACTCCGCCTCCCCTTTTACATCCCCCCCTATCCCGCCTGAAACATCTAAATCCTGGAACGTTTAGCTGCCAATCCTGCCCTTCCCTCAACCAGGTCTCTGTAATGGCAACAACATCATAGTTCCAAGTACTAATCCAAGCTCTAAGTTCATCTGCCTTACCCGTAATGCTCCTTGCATTAAAACATATGCACTTCAGGCCACCAGACCCGCTGTGTTCAGCAGCTTCTCCCCGTCTGCTCTGCCTCAGAGCCACACTGTGCCTATTCCCTAGTTCTCCCTCAATGCTCTCACCTTCTGACCTAGTGCTCCCGTGCCCACCCCCCTGCCATACTAGTTTAAACCCTCCCGTGTGACACTAGCAAACCCCGAGGCCAGGATATTTATGCCTCTCCGGTTTAGATGCAACCCGTCCTTCTTATACAGGTCACACCTGCCCCGGAAGAGCTCCCAGTGGTCCAGATAATGGAAACCCTCCCTCCTACACCAGCTGTTTAGCCACGTGTTTATCTGCTCTATCTTCCTATTTCTAGCCTCACTGGCACGTGGCACAGGGAGTAATCCCGAGATTACAACCGTCGAGGTCCTGTCTTTTAACTTTCTGCCCAGCTCCCTGAACTCCTGCTGCAGGACCTCATGCCCCTTCCTGCCTATGTCGTTAGTACCAATATGTACAACGACCTCGGCCTGTTTGCCCTCCCCCTTCAGGATTCCCTCTACCCGTTCGGAGACATCCTGGACCCTGGCACCAGGGAGGCAACATACCATCCTGGAGTCTCTTTCACGTCCACAGAAGCGCCTATCTGTGCCCCTGACTATAGAGTCCCCTATTACTATTACTCTTCTGCGCTTTGACCCTCCCTTCTGAACATCAGAGTCAGCCGTGGTGCCAATGCTCTGGCTGCTGCTGTTTTCCCCTGATTGGCTATCCCCCCCGACAGTATCCAAAGGGGTATATCTGTTCGAGAGGGGGACAACCACAGGGGATTCCTGCACTGACTGCCTGCCCTTTCTGGTGGTCACCCATTTCTCTGCCTGCACCTTGGGTGTGACCACATTTACATAACTGCGATCTATGACGCTTTCCGCCACCTGCATGCTCCTAAGTGCATCCAATTGCTGCTCCAACCGAACCATGCGGTCTGTGAGGAGCTCCAGTTGGGTGCACTTTCTGCAGATGAAGCCATCCGGGATGCTGGAAGCCTCCCGGACCTGCCACATCTCACAGTCAGAGCACAGCACCCCTCTAACTGACAGTGCGTCAATTAATTAAAATTAAAATTTGTCTTTTTAAAAAAAATATTTTTATAAAAATTTCAAATCACAGATATACACAGGGACTCAGATAGAGAATCACAGATACACACAGGGACACAGAGAGAGAATCACAGATACGTACAGGGACACAGAGAGAGAATCACAGATACACACAGAGACACAGAGGGAGAATCACAGATACACACAGAGACACAGAGCGAATCACAAATACACACGAGGGCACAGAGAGAGATAATCACAGATATACACAGGGACACAGAGAGATTCTCAGATGCACACACAAACACAGAGAGAGAATCATAGATACACACAGGAACACAAAGAGAGAGAATCATAGATACACACAGGGACACAGAGAGATTCACAGATACGCACAGGGACACAGAGAGAGAATCACAGATACACACAGAGACACAGATAGAGTATCACAGATACACACAGAGTCACAGGGAGAGAATCACAGATAAACACAGAGACACAGAGGGAGAATCACAGATACACACAGAGACACAGAGAGAGAATTACAGATACACACTGAGACACATAGCGAATCACAAATACACACTAGGGCACAGAGAGAGATAATCACAGATATACACAGGGACACAGAGAGAATCTCAGATGCACACACAAACACAGAGAGAGAATCATAGATACACACAGGGACACGGAGAGAATCTCAGATGCACACACAAACACAGAGAGAGAATCACAGATACACACAGGAACACAAAGAGAGAGAATCATACATACACACAGGGACACAGAGAGAATCTCAGATGCACACACAAACACAGAGAGAGAATCACAGATACACACAGGGTCACAGTGAGAGAATCACAGATACACACAGGGACACAGAGAGAGAATCACAGATACGCACAGGTACACAGAGAGAGAATCACAGATACACACAGAGACACAGATAGAGTATCACAGATACACACAGAGTCACAGGGAGAGAATCACAGATACACACAGAGACACAGAGGGAGAATCACAGATACACACAGAGACACAGAGGGAGAATCACAGATACACACAGAGACACAGAGCGAATCACAAATACACACTAGGGCACAGAGAGAGATAATCACAGATATACACAGGGACACAGAGAGATTCTCAGATGCACACACAAACACAGAGAGAGAATCATAGATACACACAGGAACACAAAGAGAGAGAATCATAGATACACACAGGGACACAGAGAGTTCACAGATACGCACAGGGACACAGAGAGAGAATCACAGATACACACAGAGTCACAGGGAGAGAATCACAGATAAACACAGAGACACAGAGGGAGAATCACAGATACACACAGAGACACAGAGAGAGAATTACAGATACACACTGAGACACATAGCGAATCACAAATACACACTAGGGCACAGAGAGAGATAATCACAGATATACACAGGGACACAGAGAGAATCTCAGATGCACACACAAACACAGAGAGAGAATCATAGATACACACAGGGACACGGAGAGAATCTCAGATGCACACACAAACACAGAGAGAGAATCACAGATACACACAGGAACACAAAGAGAGAGAATCATACATACACACAGGGACACAGAGAGAATCTCAGATGCACACACAAACACAGAGAGAGAATCACAGATACACACAGGGTCACAGTGAGAGAATCACAGATACACACAGGGACACAGAGAGAGAATCACAGATACGCACAGGTACACAGAGAGAGAATCACAGATACACACAGAGACACAGATAGAGTATCACAGATACACACAGAGTCACAGGGAGAGAATCACAGATACACACAGAGACACAGAGGGAGAATCACAGATACACACAGAGACACAGAGAGAGAATCACAGATACACACAGAGACACAGAGCGAATCACAAATACACACTAGGGCACAGAGAGAGATAATCACAGATATACAAAGGGACACAGAGAGAATCTCAGATGCACACACAAACACAGAGAGAGAATCATCGATACACACAGGAACACAAAGAGAGAGAAACATAGATACACTCAGGGACACAGAGAGAATCTCAGATGCACACAGGGTCACAGTGAGAGAATCATAGATACATGCAGGAACACAGAGAGAGAATCACAGATACGCACAGGGACACAGAGAGAGAATCACAGATACACACAGAGACACAGATAGAGTATCACAGATACACACAGAGTCACAGGGAGAGAATCACAGATATACATAGGGAGAATCACAGATACACACAGAGACACAGAGAGAGAATCACAGATACACACAGAGACACAGAGCGAATCACAAATACACACTAGGGCACAGAGAGAGATAATCACAGATATACACAGGGACACAGAGAGAATCTCAGATGCACACACAAACACAGAGAGAGAATCATAGATACACACAGGGACACGGAGAGAATCTCAGATGCACACACAAACACAGAGAGAGAATCATAGATACACACAGGAACACAAAGAGAGAGAATCATAGATACACACAGGGACACAGAGAGAATCTCAGATGCACACACAAACACAGAGAGAGAATCACAGATACACACAGAGACACAGATAGAGTATCACAGATACACACAGGGACACAGAGAGAGAATCACAGATACACACAGGGTCACAGTGAGAGAATCACAGATACGCACAGGGACACAGAGAGAGAATCACAGATACACACAGAGACACAGATAGAGTATCACAGATACACACAGAGTCACAGGGAGAGAATCACAGATACACACAGAGACACAGAGGGAGAATCACAGATACACACAGAGACACAGAGAGAGAATCACAGATACACACAGAGACACAGAGCGAATAACAAATACACACTAGGGCACAGAGAGAGATAATCACAGATATACACAGGGACACAGAGAGATTCTCAGATGCACACACAAACACAGAGAGAGAATCATAGATACACACAGGAACACAAAGAGAGAGAATCATAGATACACACAGGGACACAGAGAGAATCACAGATACGCACAGGGACACAGAGAGAGAAGCACAGATACACACAGAGACACAGATAGAGTATCACAGATACACACAGAGTCACAGGGAGAGAATCACAGATAAACACAGAGACACAGAGGGAGAATCACAGATACGCACAGGGACACAGAGAGAGAATCACAGATACACACAGAGACACAGAGAGAGAATCACAGATACACACAGAGACACAGAGAGAGAATCACAGATACACACAGAGACACAGATAGAGTATCACAGATACACACAGAGTCACAGGGAGAGAATCACAGATACACACAGAGACACAGAGGGAGAATCACAGATACACACAGAGACACAGAGAGAGAATCACAGATACACACAGAGACACAGAGCGAATCACAAATACACACTAGGGCACAGAGAGAGATAATCACAGATATACACAGGGACACAGAGAGAATCTCAGATGCACACACACACACACACAGAGAATCATAGATACACACAGGGACACGGAGAGAATCTCAGATGCACACACAAACACAGAGAGAGAATCACAGATACACACAGGGACACAGAGAATCTCAGATGCACACACAAACACAGAGAGAGAATCATAGATACATGCAGGGACATAGAGTGAATCACAGATATATACAGGGGCACAAAGAGCGAATCACAGATACACACAGGAACACAGAGAGAGAATCACAGAAATGCACAAGGACACAGCGAGAGAACCACAGATACACACAGGGACACAGAGAGAGAATCACAGATACACACATGGACACAGAGAGAATCACAGATACACACAGGGACAGAGCGAGAATCACAGATAAACACAGGGACAGAGAGAGTATCATAGATACAAACAGGGACACAGAGAGAGTATCACAGATACACACAGGGACACAGAGAGAGAATCACAAATACACACAGGGACACAGAGAGAATCACAGATACACACAGGGACACAGAGAGAGAATCACAGAAACACACAGGGACACAGAGAGAGAATCACAGATACACACAGGAACACAGAGAGAGAGATTCACAGATACACACAGGGACACAAAGAGCGAATCACAGATACACACAGGAACACAGAGAGAGAGAATCACAGAAATGCACAAGGACACAGCGAGAGAATCACAGATACCCAGAGGGACACTGAGAGAGAATCACAGATACACACAGTGACACAGAGAGAGAATCACAGATACACACAGGGACACAGAGAGAGAATCACAGATATACATAGGGACGCAAAGAGAGAATCACAGATACACACAGGAACATAGAGAGCGGGAATCACAGACACGCACAAGGTCACACAGAGAGAATCACAGATACACACAGGGACACAGAGAGAGAATCACAGATACACACAGGGACACACAGAGAGTATCACAGATACATCCAGAGACACAGAGCGAATCACAGATACACACAAGGGTACAGAGAGAGATAATCGCAGGTATAGACAGGGACACAAAGAGAGAATCATAGATACACACAGGGACAAAGAGAGCATCTCAGATGCACACACAAACACAGAGAGAGAATCATAGATACACACAGGGACACAGAGAGAGTATCACAGATACACTCAAGGACACAGAGAGATAATCACAGATATACACAGGGACACACAGAGAGAATCACAGATATACACAGAGACACAGAGAGAGAATCACAGATACACACAGGGACACAGAGACAGAATCACAGATACACACAGGGTCACAGAGAGAGAATCACAGATACACACAGGGATACCGAGAGAATCTCAGATGCACACAGGGACATAGAGTGAATCACAGATACACACAGGGACACAGAGAGAATCACATATGCACACACAGACACTGAGAGAGAATCATAGATACAGGGAAAGAGAGAAAATCTCAGATGCACACAGGGAAATAGAGTGAATCACAGATACACACAGGTACACAGAGAGAGAGAATCACAGATACACACAGGGACACAGAGAGAGAATCACAGATACACACAGGGATACCGAGAGAATCTCAGATGCACACAGGGGCACAGAGAGAGAATCACAGATACACACAGAGACAGAGAGAGAAAATCACAGATACACACAGGGACACAGAGAGAGAATCACAGATACACACAGGGACACAGAGAGAGAATCACTGATACACACAATGACACAGAGAGAGAATCACAGATACACACAGAGACACAGAGAGAGAATCACAGATACACACAGGGACACAGAGAGAGAATCACAGGTACACACAGGGACACAGAGAGAGAATCACAGATACACACAGAGACACAGAGAGAGAATCACAGATTCACACAGAGCCACAGAGAGAGAATCACAGATACACACAGAGACACAGAGAGAGAACAAAGAACAAAGAACAAAGAAATGCACAGCGCAGGAACAGGCCCTTCGGCCCTCCAAGTCCGTGCCGACCATGCTGCCCGACTAAACTACAATCTTCTACACTTCCTGGGTCCATATCCTTCTGTTCCCATCCTATTCATATATTTGTCAAGATGCCCCTTAAATGTCCCTATCGTCCCTGCTTACACTACCTTCTCCGGTAGCGAGTTCCAGGCACCCACTACCCTCTGCGTAAAAAACTTGCCTCGTACATCTACTCTAAACCTTGCCCCTCTCACCTTAAACCTATGCCCCCTAGTAATTGACCCCTCTACCCTGGGGAAAAGCCTCTGACTATCCACTCTGTCTATGCCCCTCATAATTTTGTATACCTCTATCAGGTCTCCCCTCAACCTCCTTCGTTCCAGTGAGAAAAAGCCGAGTTTATTCAATCGCTCCTCATAGCTAATGCCCTCCATACCAGGCAACATTCTGGTAAATCTCTTCTGCACCCTCTCTAAAGCCTCCACATCCTTCTGGTAGTGTGGCGAGCAGAATTGAACACTATACTCCAAGTGTGGCCTAACTAAGGTTCTATACAGCTGCAACATGACTTGCCAATTCTTATACTCAATGCCCCGGCCAATGAAGGCAAGCATGCCGTATGCCTTCTTGACTACCTTCTCCACCTGTGTTGCCCCTTTCAATGACCTGTGGACCTGTACTCCTAGATCTCTTTGACTTTCAATACTCTTGAGGGTTCTACCATTCACTGTATATTCCCTACCTGCATTAGACCTTCCAGAATGCATTACCTCACATTTGTCCGGATTAAACTCCATCTGCCATCTCTCCGCCCAAGTCTCCAGACAATCTAAATCCTGCTGTATCCTCCGACAGTCCTCATCGCTATCCGCAATTCCACCAACCTTTGTGTCGTCTGCAAACTTACTAATCAGACCAGTTACATTTTCCTCCAAATCATTTATATATACTACAAAGAGCAAAGGTCCCAGCACTGATCCCTGTGGAACACCACTGGTCACAGCCCTCCAATTAGAAAAGCATCCCTCCATTGCTACTCTCTGCCTTCTATGGCCTAGCCAGTTCTGTATCCACCTTGCCAGCTCACCCCTGATCCCGTGTGACTTCACCTTTTGTACTAGTCTACCATGAGGGACCTTGTCAAAGGCCTTACTGAAGTCCATATAGACAACATCTACTGCCCTACCTGCATCAATCATCTTAGTGACCTCCTCGAAAAACTCTATCAAGTTAGTGAGACACGACCTCCCCTTCACAAAACCGTGCTGCCTCTCACTAATACGTCCATTTGCTTCCAAATGGGAGTAGATCCTGTCTCGAAGAATTCTCTCCAGTAATTTCCCTACCACTGAAGTAAGGCTCACCGGCCTGTAGTTCCCGGGATTATCCTTGCTACCCTTCTTAAACAGAGGAACAACATTGGCTATTCGCCAGTCCTCCGGGACATCCCCTGAAGACAGCGAGGATCCAAAGATTTCTGTCAAGGCCTCAGCAATTTCCTCTCCAGCCTCCTTCAGTATTCTGGGGGAGATCCCATCAGGCCCTGGGGACTTTTCTACCTTAATATTTTTTAAGACACCCAACACCTCGTCTTTTTGGATCACAATGTGACCCAGGCTATCTACACACCCTTCTCCAGACTCAACATCTACCAATTCCTTCTCTTTGGTGAATACTGATGCAAAGTATTCATTTAGTACCTCGCCCATTTCCTCTGGCTCCACACATAGATTCCCTTGCCTATCCTTCAGTGGGCCAACCCTTTCCCTGGCTACCCTCTTGCTTTTTATGTACGTGTAAAAAGCCTTGGGATTTTCCTTAACCCTATTTGCCAATGACTTTTCGTGACTCCTTCTAGCCCTCCTGACTCCTTGCTTAAGTTCCTTCCTACTTTCCTTATATTCCACGCAGGCTTCGTCTGTTCCCAGCCTTTTAACCCTGACAAATGCCTCCTTTTTCTTTTTGACGAGGCCTATAATATCACTCGTCATCCAAGGTTCCCGAAAATTGCCGTATTTATCTTTCTTCCTCACAGGAACATGCCGGTCCTGTATTCCTTTCAACTGCCACTTGAAAGCCTCCCACATGTCAGATGTTGATTTGCCCTCTAACATCCGCCCCCAATCTATGTTCTTCAGTTCCCGCCTAATATTGTTATAATTAGCCTTCCCCCAATTTAGCACATTCGTCCTCGGACCACTCTTATCCTTGTCCACCAGTACTTTAAAACTTACTGAATTGTGGTCACTGTTACCGAAATGCTCCCCTACTGAAACATCTACCACCTGGCCGGGCTCATTCCCCAATACCAGGTCCAGTACCGCCCCTTCCCTAGTTGGACTGTCTACATATTGTTCTAAGAAGCCCTCCTGGATGCTCCTTACAAACTTCGCCCCGTCTAAGCCCCTGGCACTAAGTGAGTCCCAGTCAATATTGGGGAAGTTGAAGTCTCCCATCACCACAACCCTGTTGTTTTTACTCTTTTCCAAAATCTGTCTACCTATCTGCTCCTCTATCTCCTGCTGGCTGTTGGGAGGCCTGTAGTATACCCCCAACATTGTGACTGCACCCTTCTTATTCCTGATCTCTACCCACATAGCCTCACTGCCCTCTGAGGTGTCCTCTCGCAGTTCAGCTGTGATACTCTCCCGAACAAGTAGCGCAACTCCGCCTCCCCTTTTACATCCCCCCCTATCCCGCCTGAAACATCTAAATCCTGGAACGTTTAGCTGCCAATCCTGCCCTTCCCTCAACCAGGTCTCTGTAATGGCAACAACATCATAGTTCCAAGTACTAATCCAAGCTCTAAGTTCATCTGCCTTACCCGTAATGCTCCTTGCATTAAAACATATGCACTTCAGGCCACCAGACCCGCTGTGTTCAGCAGCTTCTCCCCGTCTGCTCTGCCTCAGAGCCACACTGTGCCTATTCCCTAGTTCTCCCTCAATGCTCTCACCTTCTGACCTAGTGCTCCCGTGCCCACCCCCCTGCCATACTAGTTTAAACCCTCCCGTGTGACACTAGCAAACCCCGAGGCCAGGATATTTATGCCTCTCCGGTTTAGATGCAACCCGTCCTTCTTATACAGGTCACACCTGCCCCGGAAGAGCTCCCAGTGGTCCAGATAATGGAAACCCTCCCTCCTACACCAGCTGTTTAGCCACGTGTTTATCTGCTCTATCTTCCTATTTCTAGCCTCACTGGCACGTGGCACAGGGAGTAATCCCGAGATTACAACCGTCGAGGTCCTGTCTTTTAACTTTCTGCCCAGCTCCCTGAACTCCTGCTGCAGGACCTCATGCCCCTTCCTGCCTATGTCGTTAGTACCAATATGTACAACGACCTCGGCCTGTTTGCCCTCCCCCTTCAGGATTCCCTCTACCCGTTCGGAGACATCCTGGACCCTGGCACCAGGGAGGCAACATACCATCCTGGAGTCTCTTTCACGTCCACAGAAGCGCCTATCTGTGCCCCTGACTATAGAGTCCCCTATTACTATTACTCTTCTGCGCTTTGACCCTCCCTTCTGAACATCAGAGTCAGCCGTGGTGCCAATGCTCTGGCTGCTGCTGTTTTCCCCTGATTGGCTATCCCCCCCGACAGTATCCAAAGGGGTATATCTGTTCGAGAGGGGGACAACCACAGGGGATTCCTGCACTGACTGCCTGCCCTTTCTGGTGGTCACCCATTTCTCTGCCTGCACCTTGGGTGTGACCACATTTACATAACTGCGATCTATGACGCTTTCCGCCACCTGCATGCTCCTAAGTGCATCCAATTGCTGCTCCAACCGAACCATGCGGTCTGTGAGGAGCTCCAGTTGGGTGCACTTTCTGCAGATGAAGCCATCCGGGATGCTGGAAGCCTCCCGGACCTGCCACATCTCACAGTCAGAGCACAGCACCCCTCTAACTGACAGTGCGTCAATTAATTAAAATTAAAATTTGTCTTTTTAAAAAAAATATTTTTATAAAAATTTCAAATCACAGATATACACAGGGACTCAGATAGAGAATCACAGATACACAAAGGCACACAGAGAGAGTATCACAGATACACACAGGGACACAGAGAGAGAATCACAGATACACACAGAGACAAAGAGAGAGAATCACAGATATACACAGGGACTCAGAGAGAGAATCACAGATACACAAAGGCACACAGAGAGAGAATCACAGATACACACAGGGTCACAGTGAGAGAATCACAGATACACACAGAGACACAGAGAGAGAATCACAGATACACACAGGGTCACAGAGAGAGAATCACAGATATACACAGGAACACAGAGAGAGAATCACAGATACACACAGGGACACAGAGAGAGAATCACATATACACACAGGGAGACAGAGAGAGAAATACAGATACACACAGAGACACAGAGAGAGAATCACAGATACACACAGGGTCACAGAGAGAGAATCACAGATACACACAGGAACACAGAGAGAGAATCACAGATACACACAGGGACACAGAGAGAGAATCACAGATACACACAGGGACACAGAGAGAGAATCACAGATACACACAGGGACACAGAGAGAGAGAATCACAGATACACACAGGGACACAGAGAGAGAATCACAGATACACACAGGGACACAGAGAGAGAATCACAGATACATACAGGGTCACAGTGAGAGAATCACAGATACACACAGGGACACAGAGAGAGAATCACAGATACGTACAGGGACACAGAGAGAGAATCACAGATACACACAGAGACACAGAGGGAGAATCACAGATACACACAGAGACACAGAGCGAATCACAAATACACACTAGGGCACAGAGAGAGATAATCACAGATATACACAGGGACACAGAGAGATTCTCAGATGCACACACAAACACAGAGAGAGAATCATAGATACACACAGGAACACAAAGAGAGAGAATCATAGATACACACAGGGACACAGAGAGATTCACAGATACGCACAGGGACACAGAGAGAGAATCACAGATACACACAGAGACACAGATAGAGTATCACAGATACACACAGAGTCACAGGGAGAGAATCACAGATAAACACAGAGACACAGAGGGAGAATCACAGATACACACAGAGACACAGAGAGAGAATTACAGATACACACTGAGACACATAGCGAATCACAAATACACACTAGGGCACAGAGAGAGATAATCACAGATATACACAGGGACACAGAGAGAATCTCAGATGCACACACAAACACAGAGAGAGAATCATAGATACACACAGGGACACGGAGAGAATCTCAGATGCACACACAAACACAGAGAGAGAATCACAGATACACACAGGAACACAAAGAGAGAGAATCATACATACACACAGGGACACAGAGAGAATCTCAGATGCACACACAAACACAGAGAGAGAATCACAGATACACACAGGGTCACAGTGAGAGAATCACAGATACACACAGGGACACAGAGAGAGAATCACAGATACGCACAGGTACACAGAGAGAGAATCACAGATACACACAGAGACACAGATAGAGTATCACAGATACACACAGAGTCACAGGGAGAGAATCACAGATACACACAGAGACACAGAGGGAGAATCACAGATACACACAGAGACACAGAGGGAGAATCACAGATACACACAGAGACACAGAGCGAATCACAAATACACACTAGGGCACAGAGAGAGATAATCACAGATATACACAGGGACACAGAGAGATTCTCAGATGCACACACAAACACAGAGAGAGAATCATAGATACACACAGGAACACAAAGAGAGAGAATCATAGATACACACAGGGACACAGAGAGTTCACAGATACGCACAGGGACACAGAGAGAGAATCACAGATACACACAGAGTCACAGGGAGAGAATCACAGATAAACACAGAGACACAGAGGGAGAATCACAGATACACACAGAGACACAGAGAGAGAATTACAGATACACACTGAGACACATAGCGAATCACAAATACACACTAGGGCACAGAGAGAGATAATCACAGATATACACAGGGACACAGAGAGAATCTCAGATGCACACACAAACACAGAGAGAGAATCATAGATACACACAGGGACACGGAGAGAATCTCAGATGCACACACAAACACAGAGAGAGAATCACAGATACACACAGGAACACAAAGAGAGAGAATCATACATACACACAGGGACACAGAGAGAATCTCAGATGCACACACAAACACAGAGAGAGAATCACAGATACACACAGGGTCACAGTGAGAGAATCACAGATACACACAGGGACACAGAGAGAGAATCACAGATACGCACAGGTACACAGAGAGAGAATCACAGATACACACAGAGACACAGATAGAGTATCACAGATACACACAGAGTCACAGGGAGAGAATCACAGATACACACAGAGACACAGAGGGAGAATCACAGATACACACAGAGACACAGAGAGAGAATCACAGATACACACAGAGACACAGAGCGAATCACAAATACACACTAGGGCACAGAGAGAGATAATCACAGATATACAAAGGGACACAGAGAGAATCTCAGATGCACACACAAACACAGAGAGAGAATCATCGATACACACAGGAACACAAAGAGAGAGAAACATAGATACACTCAGGGACACAGAGAGAATCTCAGATGCACACAGGGTCACAGTGAGAGAATCATAGATACATGCAGGAACACAGAGAGAGAATCACAGATACGCACAGGGACACAGAGAGAGAATCACAGATACACACAGAGACACAGATAGAGTATCACAGATACACACAGAGTCACAGGGAGAGAATCACAGATATACATAGGGAGAATCACAGATACACACAGAGACACAGAGAGAGAATCACAGATACACACAGAGACACAGAGCGAATCACAAATACACACTAGGGCACAGAGAGAGATAATCACAGATATACACAGGGACACAGAGAGAATCTCAGATGCACACACAAACACAGAGAGAGAATCATAGATACACACAGGGACACGGAGAGAATCTCAGATGCACACACAAACACAGAGAGAGAATCATAGATACACACAGGAACACAAAGAGAGAGAATCATAGATACACACAGGGACACAGAGAGAATCTCAGATGCACACACAAACACAGAGAGAGAATCACAGATACACACAGAGACACAGATAGAGTATCACAGATACACACAGGGACACAGAGAGAGAATCACAGATACACACAGGGTCACAGTGAGAGAATCACAGATACGCACAGGGACACAGAGAGAGAATCACAGATACACACAGAGACACAGATAGAGTATCACAGATACACACAGAGTCACAGGGAGAGAATCACAGATACACACAGAGACACAGAGGGAGAATCACAGATACACACAGAGACACAGAGAGAGAATCACAGATACACACAGAGACACAGAGCGAATAACAAATACACACTAGGGCACAGAGAGAGATAATCACAGATATACACAGGGACACAGAGAGATTCTCAGATGCACACACAAACACAGAGAGAGAATCATAGATACACACAGGAACACAAAGAGAGAGAATCATAGATACACACAGGGACACAGAGAGAATCACAGATACGCACAGGGACACAGAGAGAGAAGCACAGATACACACAGAGACACAGATAGAGTATCACAGATACACACAGAGTCACAGGGAGAGAATCACAGATAAACACAGAGACACAGAGGGAGAATCACAGATACGCACAGGGACACAGAGAGAGAATCACAGATACACACAGAGACACAGAGAGAGAATCACAGATACACACAGAGACACAGAGAGAGAATCACAGATACACACAGAGACACAGATAGAGTATCACAGATACACACAGAGTCACAGGGAGAGAATCACAGATACACACAGAGACACAGAGGGAGAATCACAGATACACACAGAGACACAGAGAGAGAATCACAGATACACACAGAGACACAGAGCGAATCACAAATACACACTAGGGCACAGAGAGAGATAATCACAGATATACACAGGGACACAGAGAGAATCTCAGATGCACACACACACACACACAGAGAATCATAGATACACACAGGGACACGGAGAGAATCTCAGATGCACACACAAACACAGAGAGAGAATCACAGATACACACAGGGACACAGAGAATCTCAGATGCACACACAAACACAGAGAGAGAATCATAGATACATGCAGGGACATAGAGTGAATCACAGATATATACAGGGGCACAAAGAGCGAATCACAGATACACACAGGAACACAGAGAGAGAATCACAGAAATGCACAAGGACACAGCGAGAGAACCACAGATACACACAGGGACACAGAGAGAGAATCACAGATACACACATGGACACAGAGAGAATCACAGATACACACAGGGACAGAGCGAGAATCACAGATAAACACAGGGACAGAGAGAGTATCATAGATACAAACAGGGACACAGAGAGAGAATCACAAATACACACAGGGACACAGAGAGAATCACAGATACACACAGGGACACAGAGAGAGAATCACAGATACACACAGGGACACAGAGAGAGAATCACAGATACACACAGGAACACAGAGAGAGAGATTCACAGATACACACAGGGACACAAAGAGCGAATCACAGATACACACAGGAACACAGAGAGAGAGAATCACAGAAATGCACAAGGACACAGCGAGAGAATCACAGATACCCAGAGGGACACTGAGAGAGAATCACAGATACACACAGTGACACAGAGAGAGAATCACAGATACACACAGGGACACAGAGAGAGAATCACAGATATACATAGGGACGCAAAGAGAGAATCACAGATACACACAGGAACATAGAGAGCGGGAATCACAGACACGCACAAGGTCACACAGAGAGAATCACAGATACACACAGGGACACAGAGAGAGAATCACAGATACACACAGGGACACACAGAGAGTATCACAGATACATCCAGAGACACAGAGCGAATCACAGATACACACAAGGGTACAGAGAGAGATAATCGCAGGTATAGACAGGGACACAAAGAGAGAATCATAGATACACACAGGGACAAAGAGAGCATCTCAGATGCACACACAAACACAGAGAGAGAATCATAGATACACACAGGGACACAGAGAGAATCACAAATGCACACAGAGAGACCGAGAGAGAATCATAGATACACACAGGGACACAGAGAGAATCACAGATGCACACACAAACACAGAGAGAGAATCATAGATAAACACAGGGACACAGAGAGAATCTCAGACGCACACACAAACACAGAGAGAGAATCATAGATACACTCAGGGACACGGAGAGAATCACAGATACACACAGGGACAGAGCGAGAATCACAGATACACACAGGGACAGAGAGAGTATCATAGATACAAAATGGGACACAGAGTATCACAGATACACACAGGGACACAGAGAGAGAATCACAGATACACACAGGGACACAGAAAGAATCACAGATACACACAGGGACACAGAGAGAGAATCACAGATACACAGCGGTACACAGAGAGAGTATCACAGATATACACAGGGACACAGAGAGAGAATCACAGATACACACAGGGACACAGAGACAGAATCACAGATACACACAGGGACACAGAGAGAGAATCACAGATACACACAAACACAGAGAGAGGATCACAGATACACAGAGGGACACAGAGAGAGAATCACAGATACACACAGGGACACAGAGAGAGAATCACAAATACACACAGGGACACAGAGAGAGAATCACAGATACACACAGGGACACAGAGAGAGAGAATCACAGATACAGACAGGGACATAGAGGGAGAATCACAGATACACACAGGGACACAGAAATAGAATCACAGTTACACACACGGACAGAGCGAGAATCACAAAACACACAGGGACAGAGAGAGTATCATAGATACCAACATGGGCACAGCGAGAGTATCACAGATACACACAGGGACACAGAGAGAGAGAATCACAGATACACACAGAGAGAGAATCACAGATACACACAGGGACACAGAGAGAGAATCACAGATACACACAGGGACACAGAGAGAGAATCACAGATACACACAGTGACACAGAGCGAATCACAGATGCACACACAAACACAGGGAGGGAATCATAGATACACACAGGGACACAGAGAGAATCCCAGATGCACACAGGGACATTGAGAGGGAATCACAGATATACACAGGTACACCGAGAGAGAATCTCAGAAACACACCCGGACAGAGAGAGAGGCTGCATCACACATACACACAGGGACACAGGGAGAGAATCACAGACACACACAGAGTCAGAGAGGGACAGTGAATCGCAGATACACACAGGGACACTGTGAAAGAGAATCACAGATACACTCAGGGATACAGAGAGAGAGAATCTCAGATACACACAAGGGCACAGAGAGAGATAATCACAGATCCATACAAGGGCACAGAGAGAGAGAATCACAGATACACACTGGGACAGAGGGAGAGAGAATCACAGATAAACACAGGGACACAGAGAGAAAGACTCACAGGTGCATATCGTGTCTAATAATGTCAGATAATGAGAGTTAAATGTACAGAGACAGGGGTGAGATTGATGGCAGTTTGTTTGACACCTGGCAGGAGGTGTTGTGTGTGAAGGTGTCGCTTTACATTGTGGCGAACAAAAGGCTTAGCTTTGCTGGAGCACCTGTTGGGTCCTCATGGGATTTAATTGTGATTGGTCAGGTGTCCTGGAGCCAGAAGACACTGAAAGCTTCTGGTGAGCAGAGTGCATGTATCCCCCAGGGTCCTGTGTCATTACTCTATACCCAAATGTATGGTCAGAAAACGGAGGGACAAATCTGGGGAGGCCAAAGCACAGACCTGTGTCAGGAAGGGATAAATAGCGATGGAGTATAAATTGCCTGGGCTTGTTCTGACCTCAGCAATGAGACGGTTAACAACATATCCCGTGGCACAGTGGCGCAGGAGTTAGCCCTGCTGCCTCACAGCGCCCGGGACCCGGATTTGATTCTGTTGATTCTGGGTGTCTGGCCGTGTGAGGTGTGTACACTCTCTCCGTGCCTGCCTGCATTTCCTCCGGGAATCCCATTTCCTCCAGCAACCCAAAGATGGTTCAGTTAGGTGGACTGGCCATGCTAAACTGCCCATTCATGTCCCAATAGGTCAGGTGGGCTTACGGGGCTGCGAGAGTGTGGGCCTAGGCAGGGTGCTCTTTCAGAGAGTCGGTACAGTCTCAATGGGTCAAACGGTCTTCTGCACTGCAGGAATTCTATGATGGGGAGGATGTGACAGTTGTTCATGATGAAGAGATACAGAGAGTTGCTGGGAAAGAGACAGGAGAGAAGCGTACCCCTGCCAGCGAGCTTCCCGGTGGCGTAAGGTGCTTCCAATGGGAAATCCCATTGACAGCAATTGGTTCAGAGAATCCCGCGCCAATTGGTGCGCCACCTCCCGCTGCCAAAGAACAGCGGCTGGGAGGCCTGAAAAGCTCGCCCCTGATTTCCCAGGTTTTGCTGGTGTATCATTTCAATGTTTACAGGACAAGCTGGACCACTACTCTCATCTTCCCGTTTTAATACGTTCTTTTTCCTGCCCAGCTGCTAAGTCGGCGACAGTCTGAATCCATCACAACGGGAAGCAAAAGATCGATCGAGAGGGAGAAACCGAATGTGAGGCCGATGAGAGAGGGAAAGAGAGAGACAATTGGACGGGCAGTGAGGGTAATGGAGACAGACATCGAGACCAACAGCAGGAGGAAACGTGGCCTGGTTTGAGGACTATTGGTGTGCTCTCGATGGAGTGTAGAAGGATGAGGGGGGATCGTATTGAAGCTTACAGGATACTGCGAGGCCTGGATAGAGTGGACGTGGAGAGGATGTTTCCACTTGTAGGAACAATTAGAAGCAGAGGACACCATCTCAGACTAAAGGGACGATCCTTTAAAACTGAGATGAGGAGAAATTTCTTCAGCCAGAGGGTGGTGAATCTGTGGAACACTTTGCCGCAGAAGGCTGTGGAGGCCAATTCACTGACAGACAGGGATAGATAGGTTCTTGATTAATAAGGGGATCAGAGGTTATGGGAAGAAGGCAGGAGAACGGGGATGAGAAAACTATCAGCCATGATTGAATGGCGGAGCAGACTCGATGGGCCGAGTGGCCTAATCCTTCTGCAATAGAACATAGAAAAAGAACATACAGTGCAGAAGGAGATTATTCGGCCCATCGAGTCTGCACCGACCCACTTAAGCCATCACTTCCACCCCATCCTCGTAACCCAATAACCCCTCCTAATCTTTTTGGACACTCAGGACAATTTATCATGGCCAATCCACCTAACCTGCACATCTTTGGACTGTGGGAGGAAACCGGAGCACCCGGACGAAACCCACGCAGACATAGTGAGAACGTGCAGACTCCGCACAGACAGTGACCCAGCGGGGATTCGAACCTGGGACCCTGGCGCTGTGAAGCCACCATGCTAGCCACTTGTGCTACCGTGCTGCCAGAGGACCACAATGACCTACGTTCTCGTGGTATTGACACTGACTAAAAGCTGGATGAGTGAGAGGGGGCAGAAGAGTGGGACAGCGGTCGAGAACGTTGTGAAGCTGATAGGATGAGGTACTCAGAGCGACGGTGACAGAGGCTGGAGTGAGAGAAAGTGACGGAGAATGAGGCCAAGAACAAGTGGGTGTAGAAATCAAGTGTTTGAGAGAGAGATGGAGTGAGACTGGTGGGGGTGAGTGAGAGGAAGAGATGGGCAAAGGGCCCGGGGGCCAGTCCGCATTGCGGACGAAAGTCCGCAGCACGGTTTTGTGAAGGGAAGGTCGTGTCTCACTAACTTGATAGAGTTTTTTGAGGAGGTCACTAAGATGATTGATGCAGGTAGGGCAGTGGATGTTGTCTATATGGACTTCAGTAAGGCCTTTGACAAGGTACCTCATGGTAGACTAGTACAAAAGGTGAAGTCACATGGGATCGGGGTGAGCTGTCAAGGTGGATGCAGAACTGGCTAGGTCATAGAAGGCAGAGAGTAGCAATGGAAGGATGCTTTTCTAATTGGAGGGCTGTGACCAGTGGTGTTCCACAGGGATCAGTGCTGGGACCTTTGTTCTTTGTAGTATATATAAATGATTTGGAGGAAAATGTAACTGGTCTGATTAGGAAGTTTGCAGACGACACAAAGGTTGGTGGAATTGCGGATAGCGATGAGGACTGTCAGAGGATACAGCAGGATTTAGATTGTTTGGAGACTTGGGCAGAGAGATGGCAGATGGAGTTTAATCCGGGCAAATGTGAGGTAATGCATTTTGGAAGGTCTAATGCAGGTAGGGAATATACAGTGAATGGTAGAACCCTCAAGAGTATTGAAAGTCAAAGAGATCTAGGAGTACAGGTCCACAGGTCATTGAAAGGGCAACACAGGTGGAGAAGGTAGTCAAGAAGGCATACGGCATGCTTGCCTTTCATTGGCCGGGGCATTGAGTATAAGAATTGGCAAGTCACGTTGCAGCTGTATAGAACCTTAGTTAGGCCACACTTGGAGTATAGTGTTCAATTCTGGTCGCCACACTACCAGAAGGATGTGGAGGCTTTAGAGAGGGTGCAGAAGAGATTTACCAGAATGTTGCCTGGTATGGAGGGCATTAGCTATGAGGAGCGGTTGAATAAACTCGGTTTGTTCTCACTGGAACGAAGGAGGTTGAGGGGAGACCTGATAGAGGTCTACAAAATTATGAGGGGCATCGACAGAGTGGATAGTCAGAGGCTTTTCCCCAGGGTAGAGAGGTCAATTACTAGGGGGCATATGTTTAAGGTGAGAGGGGCAAGGTTTAGAGTAGATGTACGAGGCAAGTTTTTTACGCAGAGGGTAGTGGGTGCCTGGAACTCGCTACCGGAGGAGGTGGTGGAAGCAGGGACGATAGTGACATTTAGGGGGCATCTTGACAAAGACATGAATAGGATGGGAATAGAGGGATACGGACCTAGGAAGTGTAGAAGATTGTAGTTTAGTCGGGCAGCATGGTCGGCACGGGCTTGGAGGGCCGAAGGGCCTGTTCCTGTGCTGTACATTTCTTTGTTCTTTGTTCTTTGTTCTTTGACAGAGACATCATAATGGTTGCGCAAAAAGTTGTTCAATGTGCAGTACCATACCACATTCCCAAACACGCCCAGCCTCCAGTCCCAACTCCTTCCCACCCCTATCCTAACCACCCACCCCCTCCCCCCTACCCCGGTTCCCTGAGTGATCCTCAATGTGCCTGGCCCTCCGAGCTCTACCTCGACATGCTGGCGTTTTCCAGAATGCATATCTCAGGTGGAGGATGCCAGCTGCCTGCCTCGTCCCCTGGCCCTCGATGCCCCTGATGGGCGTCCTCTGGTGTCTCTGGGGTTGGAGGGCACCAGCACACTTGTCGGCGGCACATGCCCAGCTGTTCGTGTCCACTCACTTGTGCAGCCCGGTCGATGTAGGACTTTGGCCTGTTTCATGCACGGCCGACACATGACCCCAGGCAGGTCTCGCTGAACTTTAGCTCACCCTTTGGGCCCCGTGGAGGATCAGGACATCCCTCTGGACTCCACCGCGTCCAGGAGCCACCCCAGGTCAGCGTGCTGGAGTTTTGGGACCGGTCCCGACGGCGCTATTGCTGCGAACTGGCTGGGGAGGCTGAGCAAGTGCAGTTTTTGTGCCGCTCGACCTTGTTAGCAGGGCGCTGGCGAGCACGGTCCCGGAGCAGTGGTGCGGAGAGAGGCCCGTAAGGCCTCATTAAATACAGCAATTAATGGCGAGCACAAGGAAACTCGCGGCAATTCAGTGTCTGTGTCTCTTACCCCCTGTCTGTGTGTCTCACTCAGTGTCTGTGTCTCACCCAGTGTCTGTGTCTCTCACTCAGTGTCTGTGTCTCTCACTCAGTGTCTGTGTCTCTCACTCAATTTCTGTGTCTCTCACTCAGTGTCTGTGTGACTCTCACTCAGTGTTTGTGTTTCTCACTCAGTGTCTGTGACTCTCACTCAGTGTCTGTGTCTCTCACTCAGTGTCTGTGTTTCTCACTCAGTGTCTGTGTCTCTCACTCAGTGTCTGTGTCTCTCACTCAGTGTCTGTGTTTCTCACTCAGTGTCTGTGTCTCTCACTCAGTGTCTGTGACTCTCACTCAGTGTCTGTGTCTCTCACTCAGTGTCTGTGTTTCTCACTCAGTGTCTGTGTCTCTCACTCAGTGTCTGTGACTCTCACCCAGTGTCTGTGTTTCTCACTCAGTGTCTGTGTCTCTCACACAGTGTCTGTGTTTCTCACTCAGTCTCTGTGACTCTCACTCAGTGTCTGTGTCTCTCAGTCAGTGTCTGTGTTTCTCACTCAGTCTCTGTGTCTCTCACTCAGTCTCTGTGTCTCTCACTCAGTGTCTGTGACTCTCACTTCGTGTGTGTCTCTCACACAGTGTCTGTTTCTCACTCAGTGCCTGTGACTCACATTCATTGTCTGTGAATCTCACTCAGTGTCTGTGTTTCTCACTCAGTGTCTGTGACTCTCACTCAGTGTCTGTGTCTCTCACTCAGTGTCTGTTTCTCACTCAGTGTCTGTGTCTCTCACACAGTGTCTGTGTTTCTCACTCAGTGTCTGTGTTTCTCACTCAGTGTTTGTGTTTCACACTCAGTGTCTGTGTTCCTCACTCAGTGTCTGTGTCTCTCACTCAGTGTCTGTGCCTCACTCAGTGTCTGTGTCTCTCACTCAGTGTCTGTGTCTCTCACTCAGTGCCTGTGTCTCACTCAGTGTCTGTGTGTCTCACTCAGTGTCTGTGTCTCTCACATAGTGTCTGTGTCTCACTCAGTCTCTGTGTCTCTCACTCAGTGTCTGTGTGACTCTCACTCAGTGTCTGTGTTTCTCACTCAGTGTCTGTGACTCTCACTCAGTGTCTGTGTCTCTCACTCAGTGTCTGTGTCTCTCACTCAGTGTCTGTGATTCTCATTCAGTGTCTGTGTCTCTCTCTCAGTGTCTGTGTTTCTCACTCAGTGTCTGTGTCTCTCACTCAGTGTCTGTGACTCTCACCCAGTGTCTGTGTTTCTCACTCAGTGCCTGTGTCTCTCACATAGTGTCTGTGTTTCTCACTCAGTCTCTGTGATTCTCACTCAGTGTCTGTGTCTCTCAGTCAGTGTCTGTGTCTCTCACTCAGTAACTGTGTCTCTCACTCAGTCTCTGTGTCTCTCACTCAGTGTCTGAGACTCTCACTCCGTGTCTGTGTCTCTCACTCAGTGTGTGTTTCTCACTCAGTGCCTGTGACTCTCATTCATTGTCTGTGAATCTCACTCAGTGTCTGTGTTTCTCACTCAGTGTCTGTGACTCTCACTCAGTGACTGTGTCTCTCACTCAGTGTCTGTTTCTCACTCAGTGTCTGTGTCTCTCACACAGTGTCTGTGTTTCGCACTCAGTGTCTGTGTTTCTCACTCAGTGTTTGCGTTTCTCACTCAGTGTCTGTGTTCCTCACTCAGTGTCTGTGTCTCTCACTCAGTGTCTGTGTCTCTCACTCAGTGTCTGTGTCTCACTCAGTGTCTGTGTCTCTCACTCAGTGTCTGTGTCTCTCACTCAGTGTCTG
This sequence comes from Scyliorhinus torazame, assembly GCF_047496885.1. Taxonomy (NCBI): domain Eukaryota; kingdom Metazoa; phylum Chordata; class Chondrichthyes; order Carcharhiniformes; family Scyliorhinidae; genus Scyliorhinus; species Scyliorhinus torazame. The sequence goes on along the minus strand of NC_092710.1, from coordinate 40,765,709 downwards.
TGTATCTCACTCAGTGTCTGTGTCTCACTCAGTGCCTGTGTCTCTCACTCAGTGTCTGTGTCTCTCACTCAGTGTCTGTGTCTCACTCAGTGTCTGTGTCTCTCACTCAGTGTCTGTGTCTCTCACTCAGTGTCTGTGTATCTCACTCAGTGTCTGTGTCTCACTCAGTGTCTGTGTCTCAATCAGTGTCTGTGTCTCTCACTCAGTGTCTGTGTCTCACTCAGTGTCTGTGTCTCTCACTCAGTGTCTGTGTATCTCACTCAGTGCCAGTGTCTCACTCAGTGTCTGTGACTCTCACTCAGTGTCTGTGTCTCTCATTCAGTGTCTGTGTTTCTCACTCAGTGTCTGTGTTTCGCACTCAGTATCTGTGTATCTCACTCAGTGTCTGTGAAACTCACTCAGTGTTTGTGTCTCTCACTCAGTGTCTGTGTTTCTCACTCAGTGTCTGTTTCTCACCCAGTCTCTGTGTCTCTCACTCAGTGTCTGTGTTTCTCACCCAATGTCTGTGTCTCTCACTCAGTGACTGTGTTTCTCACTCAGTATCTGTGTTTCTCACTCAGTATCTGTGTTTCTCACTCAGTGTCTGTGTCTCACTCAGTGTCTGTGTCTCACTCAGTGTCTGTGTCTCTCACTCAGTGTCTGTGTCTCACTCAGTGTCTGTGTCTCTCACGCAGTGTCTGTATCTGTCACTCAGTGTCTGTATTTCTCTCTCAGTGTCTGTGTCTCTCACTCAGTGTTTGTGTTACTCACTCAGTGTCTGTGTTTCTCACTCAGTGCCTGTGTCTCTAACTCAGTGTCTGTGTCTCACTCAGTGTCTGTGTCTCTCACTCAGAGTCTGTGTCCCCCACTCAATGTCTGTGTTTCTCTCTCAGTGTGTGTGTCTCTTACTCAGTGTTTGTGTCTCTCACTCAGTGTCTGTGTTTCTCACTCAGTGTCTGTGTCTCACTCAGTGTCTGTGTCTCTCACTCAGAGTCTGTGTCCCCCACTCAATGTCTGTGTTTCTCTCACTCAGTGTCTGTGACTCTCACTCAGTGTCTGTGTCTCTCACTCAGTGTGTGTTTCTCACTCAGTGCCTGTGACTCTCATTCATTGTCTGTGAATCTCACTCAGTGTCTGTGTTTCTCACTCAGTGTCTGTGTCTCCCTCAGTGTCTGTGTCTCACTCAGTGTCTGTGCCTCACTCAGTGTCTGTCTGTCACTCAGTGTCTCTGTGTCTCACTCAGTGTCAGTGTCTCACGCAGGTTCTGTGTGTCTCTCACTCAGGGTCTGTATCTCACTCGGTGGCTGTATCTCACTCAGTGTCTGTGTCTCACACTCAGTGTCTGTGTCTCTCACTCAGTGTCTGAATCTCACTCAGTGTCTGTGTCTCACTCAGTATCTGTGTGTCTCACTCAGTGTCTGTGTCTCTCATTCAGTGTCTGTGTCTCTCACTCAGTGTATGTGTGTCTCACTCAGGGTCTGTCTGTCTCACTCAGGTTCTGTGTGTCTCTCACTCAGGGTCTGTGTCTCACTCAGTGTCTGTGTCTCTCACTCAGTGTCTGTGTCTCTCACTCAGTGTATGTGTGTCTCACTCAGTGTCTGTCTCACTCAGGGTCTGTGTGTCTCTCAGTGGCTGTGTCTCACTCAGTGTTTGTGTCTCTCAGTCAGTGTCTGTGTCTCACTCAGTGTCTGTGTCTGTCACTCAGCGTCTGTGTCTCTTACTCAGTGTCTGTGTCTCTCACTCAGTGTCTTTGTCTCACTCAAAGTCTGTGTCTCATTCAGTGTGTGTGTCTCTCACTCAGTGTCTGTGTCCCTCACTCAGTGTTTGTGTCTCTCAGTGTCTGTGTCTCACTCGATGTCTGTATCTCTCAGTGTCTGTGTCATCACACTCAGTGTATGTCTCTGACTCAGTGTCTGTGTCTCACTCAGTGTCTGTCTCTCACTCAGTGTCTGTGTCTCATTCAGTGTCTGTGTGTCTCACTCAGTGTCCGTGTCTCTCACTCAGTGTCTGTCTCTCACTCACTGTCTGTGTCTCACTCAGTGTCTGTGTGTCTCTCACTCAGTGTCTGTGTGTCACTCCGTGTCTGTGTGTCTCACTCATTGTCTGTGTCTTACTCAGAGTCTGTGTTTCTCACTCAGTGTCTGTGTGTCTCACTCAGTGTTTCTGTCTCACTCAGTGTCTGTCTGTCTCACTCGTAGTCTGTGTGTCTCTCACTCAGTGTCTGTCTGTCTCACTCAGTGTCTGTGTCTCTCACACAGTGTCTGTCTCTCACTCAGTGTCTGTGCGTTACTCAGTGTCTGTGTCTATCACTCAGTGTCTGCGTCTCTCACTCAGTGTCTGTCTCACTCAGTGTCTGTGTCTCACTCAGTGTCTCTGTATCTCTCACTCAGTGCCTGTGTCTCTCACTCAGTGTATGTGTGTCACACGCAGTGTCTGTCTGTCTCACTCAGTGTCTCTGTGTCTCACGCAGTGTCTGTGTGTCTCAGTCAGAGTCTGTGTCTCACTCAGGGTCTGTGTGTCTCTAACTCAGCGTCTGTGGCTCACTCAGGTTCTCTGTGTCTCACTCAGTGTCTGTGTCTCTCACTCAGTGTCTGTGTCTCTCACTCAGTGTATGTGTATCTCACTCAGTGTCTGTGTCTCTCACTCAGTGTCTGTGTGTCTCACTCAGTGTCTGTGACTCTCACTCAGTGTCTGTGTCTCACTCGGTATCTGTTTCTCACTCAGTGTCTCTGTCTCTCACTCAGTGTCTGTGTGTCTCACTCAGTGTCTGTGTCTCACTCAGGGTCTGTGTGTCTCGCAATCAGGGTCTGTGTCTCGCTCAGTGGCTGTGTCTCACTCAGTGTCTGTGTCTCTCACTCAGTGTCTGTGTCTCACTCAGCATCTGTGTCTCACTCAGTGTCTGTATCTCACTCAGCGTCTGTGTCTCACTCAGTGTATGTATCTCACTCAGTGTATGTGTCTCTCAGTCAGTGTCTGTGTCTCGCAATCAGTGTCTGTGTCTCACTCAGTGTCTCTGTATCTCTCACTCAGTGCCTGTGTCTCTCACTCAGTGTATGTGTGTCTCACGCAGTGTCTGTCTGCCTCACTCAGTGTCTCTGTGTCTCACGCAGTGTCTGTGTGTCACACTCAGAGTCTGTGTCTCACTCAGGGTCTGTGTGTCTCTCACTCAGCGTCTGTGTCTCACTCAGGTTCTCTGTGTCTCACTCAGTGTCTGTGTCTCTCACTCAGTGTCTGTGTATCTCACTCAGTGTATGTGTATCTCACTCAGTGTCTGTGTCTCTCACTCAGTGTCTGTGTGTCTCACTCAGTGTCTGTGACTCTCACTCAGTGTCTGTGTCTCACTCGGTGTCTGTTTCTCACTCAGTGTCTCTGTCTCTCACTCAGTGTCTGTGTGTCTCACTCAGTGTCTGTGTCTCACTCAGGGTCTGTGTGTCTCTCAATCAGGGTCTGTGTCTCGCTCAGTGGCTGTGTCTCACTCAGTGTCTGTGTCTCTCACTCAGTGTCTGTGTCTCACTCAGCATCTGTGTCTCACTCAGTGTCTGTATCTCACTCAGCGTCTGTGTCTCACTCAGTGTATGTATCTCACTCAGTGTATGTGTCTCTCAGTCAGTGTCTGTGTCTCGCAATCAGTGTCTGTGTCTCACTCAGTGTCTCTGTATCTCTCACTCAGTGCCTGTGTCTCTCACTCAGTGTATGTGTGTCTCACGCAGTGTCTGTCTGCCTCACTCAGTGTCTCTGTGTCTCACGCAGTGTCTGTGTGTCACACTCAGAGTCTGTGTCTCACTCAGGGTCTGTGTGTCTCTCACTCAGCGTCTGTGTCTCACTCAGGTTCTCTGTGTCTCACTCAGTGTCTGTGTCTCTCACTCAGTGTCTGTGTATCTCACTCAGTGTATGTGTATCTCACTCAGTGTCTGTGTCTCTCACTCAGTGTCTGTGTGTCTCACTCAGTGTCTGTGACTCTCACTCAGTGTCTGTGTCTCACTCGGTGTCTGTTTCTCACTCAGTGTCTCTGTCTCTCACTCAGTGTCTGTGTGTCTCACTCAGTGTCTGTGTCTCACTCAGGGTCTGTGTGTCTCTCAATCAGGGTCTGTGTCTCGCTCAGTGGCTGTGTCTCACTCAGTGTCTGTGTCTCTCACTCAGTGTCTGTGTCTCACTCAGCATCTGTGTCTCACTCAGTGTCTGTATCTCACTCAGTGTCTGTGTCTCACTCAGTGTATGTATCTCACTCAGTGTCTGTGTCTCTCAGTCAGTGTCTGTGTCTCGCAATCAGTGTCTGTGTCTCACTGAATATCTGTGTCTCACTCAGTGTCTGTCTCTCACTCAGTGTCTCTGTCTCTCACTCAGTGTCTGTCTCTCACTCAGTGTTTGTGTCTCACTCAGTGTCTGTGTCTCTCACTCAGTGTTTGTGTCTCTCACTCAGTGTCTGTGTCTCTCACTCAGTGTTTGTGTCTCTCACTCAGTGTCTGTGTCTCACTCAATGTCTGTGTCTCTCACTCTGTGTCTGTGTCTCTTACTCAGTGTCTGTGTCTCACTCAAAGTCTGTGTCTCACTCAGTGTCTCTGTGTCTCACTCAGTGTCTGTGTCTCACTCAAAGTCTGTGTCTCACTCAGTGTCTGTGTCTCTCACTCAGTGTCTGTGTCTCTCACTCAGTGTCTGTGTCTCACTCAGTGTCTGTGTATTGCTCAGCATCTGTGTGTCACTCAGTGTCTGTATCTCACTCAGCGTCTGTGTCTCTCACTCAGTGTCTGTGTCTCTCAGTCAGTGTCTGTGTCTTACTCAGTGTCTGTGTCTCACACAGTGTCTGTGTCTCTCAGTCAGTGTCTGTGTCTCACTCAATGTCTGTGTCTCACTCAGTGTCTGTGTCTCTCACTCAGTGTCAGTGTCTCACTCAGTGTCTGTGTCTCTCACTCAGTGTCTGTGTCTCTCAATCAGTGTCTGTGTCTCACTCAATGTCTGTGTCTCTCACTCTGTGTCTGTGTCTCTTACTCAGTGTCTGTTTCTCTCGCTCAGTGCCTGTGTCTCGCTCAAAGTCTGAGTTATACTCAGTGTCTGTGTCTCTCACTCTGTGTCTGTGTCTCTTACTCAGTGTCTGTGTCTCACTCAAAGTCTGTGTCTCACTCAGTGTCTCTGTGTCTCACTCATTGTCTGTGTCTCACTCAAAGTCTGTGTCTCACTCAGTGTCTGTGTCTCTCACTCAGTGTCTGTGTCTCTCACACAGTGTCTGTGTTTCGCACTCAGTGTCTGTGTTTCTCACTCAGTGTTTGCGTTTCTCACTCAGTGTCTGTGTTCCTCACTCAGTGTCTGTGTCTCTCACTCAGTGTCTGTGTCTCTCACTCAGTGTCTGTGTCTCACTCAGTGTCTGTGTCTCTCACTCAGTGTCTGTGTCTCTCACTCAGTGTCTGTGTATCTCACTCAGTGTCTGTGTCTCACTCAGTGCCTGTGTCTCTCACTCAGTGTCTGTGTCTCTCACTCAGTGTCTGTGTCTCACTCAGTGTCTGTGTCTCTCACTCAGTGTCTGTGTCTCTCACTCAGTGTCTGTGTATCTCACTCAGTGTCTGTGTCTCACTCAGTGTCTGTGTCTCAATCAGTGTCTGTGTCTCTCACTCAGTGTCTGTGTCTCACTCAGTGTCTGTGTCTCTCACTCAGTGTCTGTGTATCTCACTCAGTGCCAGTGTCTCACTCAGTGTCTGTGACTCTCACTCAGTGTCTGTGTCTCTCATTCAGTGTCTGTGTTTCTCACTCAGTGTCTGTGTTTCGCACTCAGTATCTGTGTATCTCACTCAGTGTCTGTGAAACTCACTCAGTGTCTGTGTCTCTCACTCAGTGTCTGTGTTTCTCACTCAGTGTCTGTTTCTCACCCAGTCTCTGTGTCTCTCACTCAGTGTCTGTGTTTCTCACCCAATGTCTGTGTCTCTCACTCAGTGACTGTGTTTCTCACTCAGTATCTGTGTTTCTCACTCAGTATCTGTGTTTCTCACTCAGTGTCTGTGTCTCACTCAGTGTCTGTGTCTCACTCAGTGTCTGTGTCTCACTCAGTGTCTGTGTCTCTCACGCAGTGTCTGTATCTGTCACTCAGTGTCTGTATTTCTCTCTCAGTGTCTGTGTCTCTCACTCAGTGTTTGTGTTACTCACTCAGTGTCTGTGTTTCTCACTCAGTGCCTGTGTCTCTAACTCAGTGTCTGTGTCTCACTCAGTGTCTGTGTCTCTCACTCAGAGTCTGTGTCCCCCACTCAATGTCTGTGTTTCTCTCTCAGTGTGTGTGTCTCTTACTCAGTGTTTGTGTTTCTCACTCAGTGTCTGTGTTTCTCACTCAGTGTCTGTGTCTCACTCAGTGTCTGTGTCTCTCACTCAGAGTCTGTGTCCCCCACTCAATGTCTGTGTTTCTCTCACTCAGTGTCTGTGACTCTCACTCAGTGTCTGTGTCTCTCACTCAGTGTGTGTTTCTCACTCAGTGCCTGTGACTCTCATTCATTGTCTGTGTTTCTCACTCAGTGTCTGTGTCTCCCTCAGTGTCTGTGTCTCACTCAGTGTCTGTGCCTCACTCAGTGTCTGTCTGTCACTCAGTGTCTCTGTGTCTCACTCAGTGTCAGTGTCTCACGCAGGTTCTGTGTGTCTCTCACTCAGGGTCTGTATCTCACTCGGTGGCTGTATCTCACTCAGTGTCTGTGTCTCACACTCAGTGTCTGTGTCTCTCACTCAGTGTCTGAATCTCACTCAGTGTCTGTGTCTCACTCAGTATCTGTGTGTCTCACTCAGTGTCTGTGTCTCTCATTCAGTGTCTGTGTCTCTCACTCAGTGTATGTGTGTCTCACTCAGGGTCTGTCTGTCTCACTCAGGTTCTGTGTGTCTCTCACTCAGGGTCTGTGTCTCACTCAGTGTCTGTGTCTCTCACTCAGTGTCTGTGTCTCTCACTCAGTGTATGTGTGTCTCACTCAGTGTCTGTCTCACTCAGGGTCTGTGTGTCTCTCAGTGGCTGTGTCTCACTCAGTGTTTGTGTCTCTCAGTCAGTGTCTGTGTCTCACTCAGTGTCTATGTCTGTCACTCAGCGTCTGTGTCTCTTACTCAGTGTCTGTGTCTCTCACTCAGTGTCTTTGTCTCACTCAAAGTCTGTGTCTCATTCAGTGTCTGTGTCTCTCACTCAGTGTCTGTGTCTCTCACTCAGTGTTTGTCTCTCGCACTCAGTGTCTGTGTCTCTCACTCAGTGTCTGTGTCCCTCACTCAGTGTTTGTGTCTCTCAGTGTCTGTGTCTCACTCGATGTCTGTATCTCTCAGTGTCTGTGTCATCACACTCAGTGTATGTCTCTCACTCAGTGTCTGTGTCTCACTCAGTGTCTGTCTCTCACTCAGTGTCTGTGTCTCATTCAGTGTCTGTGTGTCTCACTCAGTGTCCGTGTCTCTCACTCAGTGTCTGTCTCTCACTCACTGTCTGTGTCTCACTCAGTGTCTGTGTGTCTCTCACTCAGTGTCTGTGTGTCACTCCGTGTCTGTGTGTCTCACTCATTGTCTGTGTCTTACTCAGAGTCTGTGTTTCTCACTCAGTGTCTGTGTGTCTCACTCAGTGTTTCTGTCTCACTCAGTGTCTGTCTGTCTCACTCGTAGTCTGTGTGTCTCTCACTCAGTGTCTGTCTGTCTCACTCAGTGTCTGTGTCTCTCACACAGTGTCTGTCTCTCACTCAGTGTCTGTGCGTTACTCAGTGTCTGTGTCTATCACTCAGTGTCTGCGTCTCTCACTCAGTGTCTGTCTCACTCAGTGTCTGTGTCTCACTCAGTGTCTCTGTATCTCTCACTCAGTGCCTGTGTCTCTCACTCAGTGTATGTGTGTCACACGCAGTGTCTGTCTGTCTCACTCAGTGTCTCTGTGTCTCACGCAGTGTCTGTGTGTCTCACTCAGAGTCTGTGTCTCACTCAGGGTCTGTGTGTCTCTCACTCAGTGTCTGTGTCTCTCACTCAGTGTATGTGTATCTCACTCAGTGTCTGTGTCTCTCACTCAGTGTCTGTGTGTCTCACTCAGTGTCTGTGACTCTCACTCAGTGTCTGTGTCTCACTCGGTATCTGTTTCTCACTCAGTGTCTCTGTCTCTCACTCAGTGTCTGTGTGTCTCACTCAGTGTCTGTGTCTCACTCAGGGTCTGTGTGTCTCGCAATCAGGGTCTGTGTCTCGCTCAGTGGCTGTGTCTCACTCAGTGTCTGTGTCTCTCACTCAGTGTCTGTGTCTCACTCAGCATCTGTGTCTCACTCAGTGTCTGTATCTCACTCAGCGTCTGTGTCTCACTCAGTGTATGTATCTCACTCAGTGTATGTGTCTCTCAGTCAGTGTCTGTGTCTCGCAATCAGTGTCTGTGTCTCACTCAGTGTCTCTGTATCTCTCACTCAGTGCCTGTGTCTCTCACTCAGTGTATGTGTGTCTCACGCAGTGTCTGTCTGCCTCACTCAGTGTCTCTGTGTCTCACGCAGTGTCTGTGTGTCACACTCAGAGTCTGTGTCTCACTCAGGGTCTGTGTGTCTCTCACTCAGCGTCTGTGTCTCACTCAGGTTCTCTGTGTCTCACTCAGTGTCTGTGTCTCTCACTCAGTGTCTGTGTATCTCACTCAGTGTATGTGTATCTCACTCAGTGTCTGTGTCTCTCACTCAGTGTCTGTGTGTCTCACTCAGTGTCTGTGACTCTCACTCAGTGTCTGTGTCTCACTCGGTGTCTGTTTCTCACTCAGTGTCTCTGTCTCTCACTCAGTGTCTGTGTGTCTCACTCAGTGTCTGTGTCTCACTCAGGGTCTGTGTGTCTCTCAATCAGGGTCTGTGTCTCGCTCAGTGGCTGTGTCTCACTCAGTGTCTGTGTCTCTCACTCAGTGTCTGTGTCTCACTCAGCATCTGTGTCTCACTCAGTGTCTGTATCTCACTCAGTGTCTGTGTCTCACTCAGTGTATGTATCTCACTCAGTGTCTGTGTCTCTCAGTCAGTGTCTGTGTCTCGCAATCAGTGTCTGTGTCTCACTGAATATCTGTGTCTCACTCAGTGTCTGTCTCTCACTCAGTGTCTCTGTCTCTCACTCAGTGTCTGTCTCTCACTCAGTGTTTGTGTCTCACTCAGTGTCTGTGTCTCTCACTCAGTGTTTGTGTCTCTCACTCAGTGTCTGTGTCTCACTCAATGTCTGTGTCTCTCACTCTGTGTCTGTGTCTCTTACTCAGTGTCTGTGTCTCACTCAAAGTCTGTGTCTCACTCAGTGTCTCTGTGTCTCACTCAGTGTCTGTGTCTCACTCAAAGTCTGTGTCTCACTCAGTGTCTGTGTCTCTCACTCAGTGTCTGTGTCTCTCACTCAGTGTCTGTGTCTCACTCAGTGTCAGTGTATTGCTCAGCATCTGTGTGTCACTCAGTGTCTGTATCTCACTCAGCGTCTGTGTCTCTCACTCAGTGTCTGTGTCTCTCAGTCAGTGTCTGTGTCTTACTCAGTGTCTGTGTCTCACACAGTGTCTGTGTCTCTCAGTCAGTGTCTGTGTCTCACTCAATGTCTGTGTCTCACTCAGTGTCTGTGTCTCTCACTCAGTGTCAGTGTCTCACTCAGTGTCTGTGTCTCTCACTCAGTGTCTGTGTCTCTCAATCAGTGTCTGTGTCTCACTCAATGTCTGTGTCTCTCACTCTGTGTCTGTGTCTCTTACTCAGTGTCTGTTTCTCTCGCTCAGTGCCTGTGTCTCGCTCAAAGTCTGAGTTATACTCAGTGTCTGTGTCTCTCACTCAGTGTCTGTGTCTCTCACTCAGTGTATGTGTGTCTCACTCAGTGTCTGTCTGTCTCACTCAGGGTCTGTCTGTCTCTCACTCTGGGTCTGTGACTCACTCAGTAGACGTGTCTCACTCAGTGTCTGTGTTTCTCACTCAGTGTTTGTGTCTCGCTCAGTGTCTGTGTCTCACCCAGTGTCTCTGTGTCTCACTCAGTGTCTGTGTCTCTCACTCAGTGTTTGTGTCTCTCACTCAGTGTCTGTGTCTCACTCAGTGTCTGTGTCTCTCACTCAGTGTTTGTGTCTCTCAGTCAGTGTCTGTGTCTCACTCAGTGTCTGTGTCTCACTCAGCGTCTGTGTCTCTTACTCAGTGTCTGTGTCTCTCACTCAGTGCCTGTGTCTCACTCAAAGTCTGTGTCTCACTCAGTTTCTGTGTCTCTCACTCAGTGTCTGTGTCTCTCACTCAGTGTTTGTGTCTCTCACTCAGTGTCTGTGTCTCACTCAATGTCTGTATGTCCCACTGAGTGTCTGTGTCATCACACTCAGTGTCTGTGTCTCACTCAGTGTCTGTCTCTCACTCAGTGTCTGTGTCTCATTCAGTGTCTGTGTGTCTCACTCAGTGTCCGTGTCTCTCACTCAGTGTCTGTGTCTCACTCAGAGTCTGTGTTTCTCACTCAGTGTCTGTGTCTCTCACTCAGTGTTTGTGTCTCACTCAGTGTCTGTCTGTCTCACTCGTAGTCTGTGTGTCTCTCACTCAGTGTCTGTCTGTCTCACTCAGTGTCTGTGTCTCTCACACAGTGTCTGTCTCTCACTCAGTGTCTGTGCGTTACTCGGTGTCTGTGTCTATCACTCAGTGTCTGCGTCTCTCACTCAGTGTCTGTCTCACTCAGTGTCTGTGTCTCACTCAGTGTCTCTGTATCTCTCACTCAGTGCCTGTGTCTCTCACTCAGTGTATGTGTGTCTCACGCAGTGTCTGTGTGTCTCACTCAGTGTCTGTGTCTCACTCAGGGTCTGTGTGTCTCTCAATCAGGGTCTGTGTCTCGCTCAGTGGCTGTGTCTCACTCAGTGTCTGTGTCTCTCACTCAGTGTCTGTGTCTCACTCAGCATCTGTGTCTCACTCAGTGTCTGTATCTCACTCAGCGTCTGTGTCTCACTCAGTGTATGTATCTCACTCAGTGTCTGTGTCTCTCAGTCAGTGTCTGTGTCTCGCAATCAGTGTCTGTGTCTCACTCAATGTCTCTGTATCTCTCACTCAGTGCCTGTGTCTCTCACTCAGTGTATGTGTGTCTCACGCAGTGTCTGTCTGTCTCACTCAGTGTCTCTGTGTCTCACGCAGTGTCTGTGTGTCACACTCAGAGTCTGTGTCTCACTCAGGGTCTGTGTGTCTCTCACTCAGCGTCTGTGTCTCACTCAGGTTCTCTGTGTCTCACTCAGTGTCTGTGTCTCTCACTCAGTGTCTGTGTCTCTCACTCAGTGTATGAGTATCTCACTCAGTGTCTGTGTCTCTCACTCAGTGTCTGTGTGCCTCACTCAGTGTCTGTCTGTCTCACTCAGGGTCTGTGTGTCTCTCACTCAGGGTCTGTGACTCACTCAGTGGCTGTGTCTCACTCAGTGTCTGTGTCTCTCACTCAGTGTCTGTGTCTCTCACTCAGTGTTTGTGTCTCTCACTCAGTGTCTGTGTCTTACTCAGTGTCTGTGTCTCTCACTCAGTGTCTGTGTCTCTCACTCAGTGTCAGTGTCTCACTCAGTGTCTGTGTCTCTCACTCAGTGTCTGTGTCTCTCAATCAGTGTCTGTGTCTCACTCAATGTCTGTGTCTCTCACTCTGTGTCTGTGTCTCTTACTCAGTGTCTGTTTCTCTCACTCAGTGCCTGTGTCTCGCTCAAAGTCTGAGTTACACTCAGTGTCTGTGTGTCTCACTCAGTGTTTGTGTCTCTCACTCAGTGGCTGTGTCTCACTCAGTGTCTGTGTCTCTCACTCAGTGTCTGTGTCTCTCACTCAGTGTATGTGTGTCTCACTCAGTGTCTGTCTGTCTCACTCAGGGTCTGTGTGTCTCTCACTCTGGGTCTGTGACTCACTCAGTGGATGTGTCTCATTCAGTGTCTGTGTTTCTCACTCAGTGTTTGTGTCTCACTCAGTGTCTGTGTCTCACCCAGTGTCTCTGTGTCTCACTCACTGTCTGTGTCTCTCACTCAGTGTTTGTGTCTCTCACTCAGTGTTTGTGTCTCACTCAGTGTCTGTGTCTCTCACTCAGTGTTTGTGTCTCTCAGTCAGTGTCTGTGTCTCACTCAGTGTCTGTGTCTCTCACTCAGCGTCTGTGTCTCTTACTCAGTGTCTGTGTCTCTCACTCAGTGTCTGTGTCTCACTCAAAGTCTGTGTCTCACTCAGTGTCTGTGTCTCTCACTCAGTGTCTGTGTCCCTCACTCAGTGTTTGTGTCTCTCACTCAGTGTCTGTGTCTCACTCGATGTCTGTATCTCTCAGTGTCTGTGTCATCACACTCAGTGTCTGCCTCTCACTCAGTGTCTGTGTCTCACTCAGTGTCTGTCTCTCACTCAGTGTCTGTGTCTCATTCAGTGACTGTGTGTCTCACTCAGTGTCCGTGTGTCTCACTCAGTGTCTGTCTCTCACTCAGTGTCTGTGTCTCACTCAGTGTCTGTGTGTCTCTCACTCAGTGTCTGTGTGTCACTCCGTGTCTGTGTGTCTCACTCATTGTCTGTGTCTCACTCAGTGTCTGTCTCTCACTCAGTGGCTGTGTCTCACTCAGTGTCTGTGTCTCTCACTCAGTGTCTGTGTCTCTCACTCAGTGTATGTGTGTCTCACTCAGTGTCTGTCTGTCTCACTCAGGGTCTGTGTGTCTCTCACTCTGGGTCTGTGACTCACTCAGTGGATGTGTCTCACTCAGTGTCTGTGTTTCTCACTCAGTGTTTGTGTCTCACTCAGTGTCTGTGTCTCACCCAGTGTCTCTGTGTCTCACTCAGTGTCTGTGTCTCTCACTCAGTGTTTGTGTCTCTCACTCAGTGTCTGTGTCTCACTCAGTGTCTGTGTCTCTCACTCAGTGTTTGTGTCTCTCAGTCAGTGTCTGTGTCTCACTCAGTGTCTGTGTCTCTCATTCAGCGTCTGTGTCTCTTACTCAGTGTCTGTGTCTCTCACTCAGTGTCTGTGTCTCACTCAAAGTCTGTGTCTCACTCAGTGTCTGTGTCTCTCACTCAGTGTCTGTGTCCCTCACTCAGTGTTTGTGCCTCTCACTCAGTGTCTGTGTCTCACTCGATGTCTGTATCTCTCAGTGTCTGTGTCATCACACTCAGTGTCTGTCTCTCACTCAGTGTCTGTGTCTCACTCAGTGTCTGTCTCTCACTCAGTGTCTGTGTCTCATTCAGTGACTGTGTGTCTCACTCAGTGTCTGTGTCTCACTCAGAGACTGTGTTTCTCACTCAGTATCTGTGTCTCTCACTCAGTGTTTGTGTCTCACTCAGTGTCTGTCTGTCTCACTCGTAGTCTGTGTGTCTCTCACTCAGTGTCTGTCTGTCTCACTCAGTGTCTGTGTCTCTCACACAGTGTCTGTGTCTCGCTCAAACTCTGAGTTACACTCAGTGTCTGTGTCTCTCACTCAGTGTTTGTGTCTCTCACTCAGTGGCTGTGTCTCACTCAGTGTCTGTGTCTCTCACTCAGTGTCTGTGTCTCTCACTCAGTGTATGTGCGTCTCACTCAGTGTCTGTCTGTCTCACTCAGGGTCTGTGTGTCTCTCACTCTGGGTCTGTGACTCACTCAGTGGATGTGTCTCACTCAGTGTCTGTGTTTCTCACTCAGTGTTTGTGTCTCACTCAGTGTCTGTGTCTCACCCAGTGTCTCTGTGTCTCACTCAGTGTCTGTGTCTCTCACTCAGAGTTTGTGTCTCTCACTCAGTGTCTGTTTCTCACTCAGTCTCTGTGTCTGTCACTCAGTGTTTGTGTCTCTCAGTCAGGGTCTGTGTCTCAATCAGTGTCTGTGTCTCTCACTCAGCGTCTGTGTCTCTTACTCAGTGTCTGTGTCTCTCACTCAGTGTCTGTGTCTCACTCAAAGTCTGTGTCTCACTCAGTGTCTGTGTCTCTCACTCAGTGTCTGTGTCCCTCACACAGTGTTTGTGTCTCTCACTCAGTGTCTGTGTGCCACTCGATGTCTGTTTCTCTCAGTGTCTGTGTCATCACACTCAGTGTCTGTCTCTCACTCAGTGTCTGTGTCTCATTCAGTGACTGTGTGTCTCACTCAGTGTCCGTGTCTCTCACTCAGTGTCTGTCTCTCACTCAGTGTCTGTGTCTCACTCAGTGTCTGTGTGTCTCTCACTCAGTGTCTGTGTGTCAATCCGTGTTTGTGTGTCTCACTCATTGTCTGTGTCTCACTCAGTGTTTATCTCTCATTCAGTGTCTGTGACTCAGTGCCTGTGTCTCTCACTCAGTGTCTGTGTCTCACTCAGAGTCTGTGTTTCTCACTCAGTGTCTGTGTCTCTCACTCAGTGTTTGTGTCTCACTCAGTGTCTGTCTGCCTCACTCGTAGTCTGTGTGTCTCTCACTCAGTGTCTGTCTGTCTCACTCAGTGTCTGTGTCTCTCACACAGTGTCTGTCTCCCACTCAGTGTCTGTGCGTTACTCAATGTCTGTGTCTCACTCAGTGTCTCTGTATCTCTCACTCAGTGCCTGTGTCTCTCACTCAGTGTATGTGTGTCTCACGCAGTGTCTGTCTGCCTCACTCAGTGTCTCTGTGTCTCACGCAGTGTCTGTGTGTCTCACTCAGAGTCTGTGTCTCACTCAGGCTCTGTGTGTCTCTCACTCAGGTTCTGTGTCTCACTCAGGTTCTCTGTGTCTCACTCAATGTCTGTGTCTCTCACTCAGTGTCTGTGTCTCTCACTCAGTGTATGTGTGTCTCACTCAGTGTCTGTGACTCTCACTCAGTGTCTGTGTCTCACTCGGTGTCTGTTTCTCACTCAGTGTCTCTGTCTCTCACTCAGTGTCTGTGTGTCTCACTCAGTGTCTGTGACTCTCACCCAGAGTCTCTGTGTCTCACTCGGTGTCTGTTTCTCACTCAGTGTCTCTGTCTCTCAGTTTCTGTGTGTCTCACTCAGTGTCTGTGTCTCACTCAGGGTCTGTGTGTCTCTCAATCAGGGTCTGTGTCTCGCTCAGTGGTTGTGTCTCACTCAGCGTCTGTGTCTCTCACTCAGTGTCTGTGTCTCACTCAGCATCTGTGTCTCACTCAGTGTCTGTATCTCACTCAGCGTCTGTGTCTCACTCAGTGTATTTATCTCACTCAGTGTCTGTGTCTCTCAGTCAGTGTCAGTGTCTCGCAATCAGTGTCTGTGTCTCACTCAATATCTGTGTCTCACTCAGTGTCTGTCTCTCACTCAGTGTCTCTGTCTCTCACTCAGTGTCTGTCTCTCACTCAGTGTTTGTGTCTCACTCAGTGTCTGTGTCTCTCACTCAGTGTTTGTGTCTCTCACTCAGTGTCTGTGTCTCACTCAAAGTCTGTGTCTCACTCAGTGTCTGTGTCTCTCACTCAGTGTCAGTGTCCCTCACTCAGTGTTTGTGTCTCTCACTCAGTGTCTGTGTCTCACTCGATGTCTGTATCTCTCAGTGTCTGTGTCATCACACTCAGTGTCTGTCTCTCACTCAGTGTCTGTGTCTCACTCAGTGTCTGTCTCTCACTCAGTGTCTGTGTCTCATTCAGTGACTGTGTGTCTCACTCAGTGTCCGTGTCTCTCACTCAGTGTCTGTCTCTCACTCAGTGTCTGTGTCTCACTCAGTGTCTGTGTGTCTCTCACTCAGTGTCTGTGTGTCACTCCGTGTCTGTGTGTCTCACTCATTGTCTGTGTCTCACTCAGTGTCTGTCTCTCACTCAGTGGCTGTGTCTCACTCAGTGTCTGTGTCTCTCACTCAGTGTCTGTGTCTCTCACTCAGTGTATGTGTGTCTCACTCAGTGTCTGTCTGTCTCACTCAGGGTCTGTGTGTCTCTCACTCTGGGTCTGTGACTCACTCAGTGGATGTGTCTCACTCAGTGTCTGTGTTTCTCACTCAGTGTTTGTGTCTCACTCAGTGTCTGTGTCTCACCCAGTGTCTCTGTGTCTCACTCAGTGTCTGTGTCTCTCACTCAGTGTTTGTGTCTCTCACTCA
Source organism: Scyliorhinus torazame (assembly GCF_047496885.1). Lineage (NCBI taxonomy): Eukaryota > Metazoa > Chordata > Chondrichthyes > Carcharhiniformes > Scyliorhinidae > Scyliorhinus > Scyliorhinus torazame. The sequence continues at coordinate 40,749,889 of NC_092710.1, read as the reverse complement.
GTGTCTGTGTCTCACTCAGTGTCTGTGTCTCTCACTCAGTGTTTGTGTCTCTCAGTCAGTGTCTGTGTCTCACTCAGTGTCTGTGTCTCTCATTCAGCGTCTGTGTCTCTTACTCAGTGTCTGTGTCTCTCACTCAATGTCTGTGTCTCACTCAAAGTCTGTGTCTCACTCAGTGTCTGTGTCTCTCACTCAGTGTCTGTGTCCCTCACTCAGTGTTTGTGTCTCTCACTCAGTGTCTGTGTCTCACTCGATGTCTGTATCTCTCAGTGTCTGTGTCATCACACTCAGTGTCTGTCTCTCACTCAGTGTCTGTGTCTCACTCAGTGTCTGTCTCTCACTCAGTGTCTGTGTCTCATTCAGTGACTGTGTGTCTCACTCAGTGTCTGTGTCTCACTCAGAGACTGTGTTTCTCACTCAGTATCTGTGTCTCTCACTCAGTGTTTGTGTCTCACTCAGTGTCTGTCTGTCTCACTCGTAGTCTGTGTGTCTCTCACTCAGTGTCTGTCTGTCTCACTCAGTGTCTGTGTCTCTCACACAGTGTCTGTGTCTCGCTCAAATTCTGAGTTACACTCAGTGTCTGTGTCTCTCACTCAGTGTTTGTGTCTCTCACTCAGTGGCTGTGTCTCACTCAGTGTCTGTGTCTCTCACTCAGTGTCTGTGTCTCTCACTCAGTGTATGTGCGTCTCACTCAGTGTCTGTCTGTCTCACTCAGGGTCTGTGTGTCTCTCACTCTGGGTCTGTGACTCACTCAGTGGATGTGTCTCACTCAGTGTCTGTGTTTCTCACTCAGTGTTTGTGTCTCACTCAGTGTCTGTGTCTCACCCAGTGTCTCTGTGTCTCACTCAGTGTCTGTGTCTCTCACTCAGAGTTTGTGTCTCTCACTCAGTGTCTGTGTCTCACTCAGTCTCTGTGTCTGTCACTCAGTGTTTGTGTCTCTCATTCAGGGTCTGTGTCTCAATCAGTGTCTGTGTCTCTCACTCAGCGTCTGTGTCTCTTACTCAGTGTCTGTGTCTCTCACTCAGTGTCTGTGTCTCACTCAAAGTCTGTGTCTCACTCAGTGTCTGTGTCTCTCACTCAGTGTCTGTGTCCCTCACACAGTGTTTGTGTCTCTCACTCAGTGTCTGTGTCTCACTCGATGTCTGTTTCTCTCAGTGTCTGTGTCATCACACTCAGTGTCTGTCTCTCACTCAGTGTCTGTGTCTCATTCAGTGACTGTGTGTCTCACTCAGTGTCCGTGTCTCTCACTCAGTGTCTGTCTCTCACTCAGTGTCTGTGTCTCACTCAGTGTCTGTGTGTCTCTCACTCAGTGTCTGTGTGTCAATCCGTGTTTGTGTGTCTCACTCATTGTCTGTGTCTCACTCAGTGTTTATCTCTCATTCAGTGTCTGTGACTCAGTGCCTGTGTCTCTCACTCAGTGTCTGTGTCTCACTCAGAGTCTGTGTTTCTCACTCAGTGTCTGTGTCTCTCACTCAGTGTTTGTGTCTCACTCAGTGTCTGTCTGCCTCACTCGTAGTCTGTGTGTCTCTCACTCAGTGTCTGTCTGTCTCACTCAGTGTCTGTGTCTCTCACACAGTGTCTGTCTCCCACTCAGTGTCTGTGCGTTACTCAGTGTCTGTGTCTATCACTCAGTGTCTGCGTCTCTCACTCAGTGTCTGTCTCACTCAATGTCTGTGTCTCACTCAGTGTCTCTGTATCTCTCACTCAGTGCCTGTGTCTCTCACTCAGTGTATGTGTGTCTCACGCAGTGTCTGTCTGCCTCACTCAGTGTCTCTGTGTCTCACGCAGTGTCTGTGTGTCTCACTCAGAGTCTGTGTCTCACTCAGGCTCTGTGTGTCTCTCACTCAGGTTCTGTGTCTCACTCAGGTTCTCTGTGTCTCACTCAATGTCTGTGTCTCTCACTCAGTGTCTGTGTCTCTCACTCAGTGTATGTGTATCTCACTCAGTGTCTGTGTCTCTCACTCGGTGTCTGTTTCTCACTCAGTGTCTCTGTCTCTCAGTTTCTGTGTGTCTCACTCAGTGTCTGTGTCTCACTCAGGGTCTGTGTGTCTCTCAATCAGGGTCTGTGTCTCGCTCAGTGGTTGTGTCTCACTCAGCGTCTGTGTCTCTCACTCAGTGTCTGTGTCTCACTCAGCATCTGTGTCTCACTCAGTGTCTGTATCTCACTCAGCGTCTGTGTCTCACTCAGTGTATTTATCTCACTCAGTGTCTGTGTCTCTCAGTCAGTGTCTGTGTCTCGCAATCAGTGTCTGTGTCTCACTCAATATCTGTGTCTCACTCAGTGTCTGTCTCTCACTCAGTGTCTCTGTCTCTCACTCAGTGTCTGTCTCTCACTCAGTGTTTGTGTCTCACTCAGTGTCTGTGTCTCTCACTCAGTGTTTGTGTCTCTCACTCAGTGTCTGTGTCTCACTCAATGTCTGTGTCTCTCACTCTGGGTCTGTGTCTCTTACTCAGTGTCTGTGTCTCACTCAAAGTCTGTGTCTCACTCAGTGTCTCTGTGTCTCACTCAGTGTCTGTGTCTCACTCAAAGTCTGTGTCTCACTCAGTGTCTGTGTCTCTCACTCAGTGTCTGTCTCACACTCAGTGTCTCTGTCTCTTTCTCAGTGTCTGTCTCTCACTCAGTGTCTGTCTCTCACTCAATGTCTGTGTCTCTCACTCTGTGTCTGTGTCTCTTACTCAGTGTCTGTGTCTCACTCAAAGTCTGTGTCTCACTCAGTGTCTCTGTGTCTCACTCAGTGTCTGTGTCTCACTCAATATCTGTGTCTCACTCAGTGTCTGTCTCTCACTCAGTGTCTCTGTCTCTCACTCAGTGTCTGTCTCTCACTCAGTGTTTGTGTCTCACTCAATGTCTGTGTCTCTCACTCTGTGTCTGTGTCTCTTACTCAGTGTCTGTGTCTCACTCAAAGTCTGTGTCTCACTCAGTGTCTCTGTGTCTCACTCAGTGTCTGTGTCTCACTCAAAGTCTGTGTCTCACTCAGTGTCTGTGTCTCTCACTCAGTGTCTGTGTCTCTCACTCAGTGTCTGTATCTCTCACTCAGTGTCTGTGTCTCTCACTCAGTGTCTCTGTCTCTTTCTCAGTGTCTGTCTCTCACTCAGTGTCTGTATCTCTCACTCAGTGTCTCTGTGTCTCACTCAGTGTCTGTGTGTCTCACTCGGTGTATGTGTGTTTCACTCACAGTCTGTGTCTCTCACTCAGTGTCTCTGTGTGTCTCACTCAGCGTCTCTGTCTCTCACTCAGTGTCTGTGTGTCTCACTCGGTGTCTGTGTGTTTCACTCAGAGTCTGTGTCTCTCACTTAGTGTCTCTGTCTCTCACTCAGTGTCTCTGTGTCTCACTCAGGGTCTCTTTGTCTCTCACTCAGGGTCTGTGTCTCACTCGGATTCTGTGTGTCTCACTCAGTGTCTGTGTCTCTCACTCAGTGTCTGTGTCTCTCACTCAGTGTATGTGTGCCTCACTCAGTGTCTGTCTGTCTCACTCAGGGTCTGTGTGTCTCTCACTCAGGGTCTGTGACTCACTCAGTGGCTGTGTCTTACTCAGTGTCTGTGTCTCTCACTCAGTCTCTGTCTTTCTCACTCAGTGTCTGTGTCTCTCACTCAGTGTCTGTGTCTCTCACTCAGTGTCTGTGTCTCTCATTCAGTGTCTGTGTCTCACTCAATGTCTGTGTCTCACTCAATGTCTGTATCTCTCACTCAGTGTCTGTGTCTTTCACTCAGTGTCTGTGTCTCTCACTCAGTGTTTGTGTCTCTCACTCAGTGTCTGTGTCTCACTCAATGTCTGTATCTCTCACTCAGTGTCTGTGTCTCTCACTCAGTTTCTGTCTCTCACTCAGTGTCTGTGTCTCACTCAGTAGCTGTCTCTCACTCAGTGTCTGTGTCTCATTCAGTGTCTGTGTGTCTCACTCAGTGTCCGTGTCTCTCACTCAGTGTCTGTCTCTCACTCAGTGTCTGTATCTCACTCAGCGTCTGTGTCTCACTCAGTGTATTTATCTCACTCAGTGTCTGTGTCTCTCAGTCAGTGTCTGTGTCTCGCAATCAGTGTCTGTGTCTCACTCAATATCTGTGTCTCACTCAGTGTCTGTCTCTCACTCAGTGTCTCTGTCTCTCACTCAGTGTCTGTCTCTCACTCAGTGTTTGTGTCTCACTCAGTGTCTGTGTCTCTCACTCAGTGTTTGTGTCTCTCACTCAGTGTCTGTGTCTCACTCAATGTCTGTGTCTCTCACTCTGGGTCTGTGTCTCTTACTCAGTGTCTGTGTCTCACTCAAAGTCTGTGTCTCACTCAGTGTCTCTGTGTCTCACTCAGTGTCTGTGTCTCACTCAAAGTCTGTGTCTCACTCAGTGTCTGTGTCTCTCACTCAGTGTCTGTCTCACACTCAGTGTCTCTGTCTCTTTCTCAGTGTCTGTCTCTCACTCAGTGTCTGTCTCTCACTCAGTGTCTGTGTCTCACTCAGTGTCTGTGTCTCTCACTCAGTGTTTGTGTCTCTCACTCAATGTCTGTGTCTCTCACTCTGTGTCTGTGTCTCTTACTCAGTGTCTGTGTCTCACTCAAAGTCTGTGTCTCACTCAGTGTCTCTGTGTCTCACTCAGTGTCTGTGTCTCACTCAATATCTGTGTCTCACTCAGTGTCTGTCTCTCACTCAGTGTCTCTGTCTCTCACTCAGTGTCTGTCTCTCACTCAGTGTTTGTGTCTCACTCAATGTCTGTGTCTCTCACTCTGTGTCTGTGTCTCTTACTCAGTGTCTGTGTCTCACTCAAAGTCTGTGTCTCACTCAGTGTCTCTGTGTCTCACTCAGTGTCTGTGTCTCACTCAAAGTCTGTGTCTCACTCAGTGTCTGTGTCTCTCACTCAGTGTCTGTGTCTCTCACTCAGTGTCTGTCTCACACTCAGTGTCTGTATCTCTCACTCAGTGTCTGTGTCTCTCACTCAGTGTCTGTGTCTCTCACTCAGTGTCTCTGTCTCTTTCTCAGTGTCTGTCTCTCACTCAGTGTCTGTATCTCTCACTCAGTGTCTCTGTGTCTCACTCAGTGTCTGTGTGTCTCACTCGGTGTATGTGTGTTTCACTCACAGTCTGTGTCTCTCACTCAGTGTCTCTGTGTGTCTCACTCAGCGTCTCTGTCTCTCACTCAGTGTCTGTGTGTCTCACTCGGTGTCTGTGTGTTTCACTCAGAGTCTGTGTCTCTCACTTAGTGTCTCTGTCTCTCACTCAGTGTCTCTGTGTCTCACTCAGGGTCTCTTTGTCTCTCACTCAGGGTCTGTGTCTCACTCAGTGGCTGTGTCTTACTCAGTGTCTGTGTCTCTCACTCAGTCTCTGTCTTTCTCACTCAGTGTCTGTGTCTCTCACTCAGTGTCTGTGTCTCTCACTCAGTGTCTGTGTCTCTCACTCAGTGTATGTGTGCCTCACTCAGTGTCTGTCTGTCTCACTCAGGGTCTGTGTGTCTCTCACTCAGGGTCTGTGACTCACTCAGTGGCTGTGTCTTACTCAGTGTCTGTGTCTCTCACTCAGTCTCTGTCTTTCTCACTCAGTGTCTGTGTCTCTCACTCAGTGTCTGTGTCTCTCACTCAGTGTCTGTGTCTCTCATTCAGTGTCTGTGTCTCACTCAATGTCTGTGTCTCACTCAATGTCTGTATCTCTCACTCAGTGTCTGTGTCTTTCACTCAGTGTCTGTGTCTCTCACTCAGTGTTTGTGTCTCTCACTCAGTGTCTGTGTCTCACTCAATGTCTGTATCTCTCACTCAGTGTCTGTGTCTCTCACTCAGTTTCTGTCTCTCACTCAGTGTCTGTGTCTCACTCAGTAGCTGTCTCTCACTCAGTGTCTGTGTCTCATTCAGTGTCTGTGTGTCTCACTCAGTGTCCGTGTCTCTCACTCAGTGTCTGTCTCTCACTCAGTGTCTGTGTGTCTCTCACTCAGTGTCTGTGTGTCACTACGTGTCTGTGTGTCTCACTCATTGTCTGTGTCTCACTCAGTGTCTATCTCTCATTCAGTGTCTGTGTGTGACTCAGTGCCTGTGTCTCTCACTCAGTGTCTGTGTCTCACTCAGAGTCTGTGTTTCTCACTCAGTGTCTGTGTCTCTCACTCAGTGTTTGTGTCTCACTCAGTGTCTGTCTGTCTCACTCGTAGTCTGTGTGTCTCTCACTCAGTGTCTGTCTCACTCAGTGTCTGTGTCTCTCACACAGTGTCTGTGTCTCGCTCAGTGGCTGTGTCTCTCACTCAGTGTATGTGCGTCTCACTCAGTGTCTGTCTGTCTCACTCAGGGTCTGTGTGTCTCTCACTCTGGGTCTGTGACTCACTCAGTGGATGTGTCTCACTCAGTGTCTGTGTTTCTCACTCAGTGTTTGTGTCTCACTCAGTGTCTGTATCTCACCCAGTGTCTCTGTGTCTCACTCAGTGTCTGTTACTCTCACTCAGTGTCTGTGTCTCACTCAGTCTCTGTGTCTGTCACTCAGTGTTTGTGTCTCTCAGTCAGGGTCTGTGTCTCAATCAGTGTCTGTGTCTCTCACTCAGTGTCTGTGTCTCTTACTCAGTGTCTGTGTCTCTCACTCAGTGTCTGTGTCTCACTCAAAGTCTGTGTCTCACTCAAAGTCTGTGTCTCACTCAGTGTCTGTGTCTCTCACTCAGTGTCTGTGTCCCTCACACAGTGTTTGTGTCTCTCACTCAGTGTCTGTGTCTCACTCGATGTCTGTATCTCTCAGTGTCTGTGTCATCACACTCAGTGTCTGTCTCTCACTCAGTGTTTGTGTCTCACTCAGTGTCTGTCTGTCTCACTCGTAGTCTGTGTGTCTCTCACTCAGTGTCTGTCTGTCTCACTCAGTTTCTGTGTCTCTCACACAGTGTCTGTCTCTCACTCAGTGTCTGTGCGTTACTCAGTGTGTGTGTCTATCACTCAGTGTCTGCGTCTCTCACTCAGTGTCAGTCTCACTCAGTGTCTGTGTCTCACTCAGTGTCTCTGTATCTCTCACTCAGTGCCTGTGTCTCTCACTCAGTGGATGTGTGTCTCAATCAGTGTCTGTCTGTCTCACTCAGTGTCGCTGTGTCTCACGCAGTGGCTGTGTGTCTCACTCAGAGTCTGTGTCTCCCTCAGGCTCTGTGTGTCTCTCACTCAGCGTCTGTGTCTCACTCAGATTCTCTGTGTCTCACTCAGTGTCTGTGTCTCTCACTCAGTGTCTGTGTCTCTCACTCAGTGTATGTGTATCTCACTCAGTGTCTGTGTCTCTCACTCAGCGTCTGTGTGTCTCACTCAGTGTCTGTGACTCTCACTCAGTGTCTGTGTTTCTCACTCAATGTCTGTGTCTCACTCGGTGTCTGTCTCTCACTCAGTGTCTCTGTCTCTCACTCAGTGTCTGTGTGTCTCACTCAGTGTCTGTGTCTCAGTCAGGGTCTGTGTGTCTCTCAATCAGGGTCTGTGTCTCGCTCAGTGGCTGTGTCTCACTCAGTGTCTGTGTCTCTCACTCTGTGTCTGTGTCTCAATCAGCACCTGTGTCTCACTCAGTGTCTGTATCTCACTCAGCGTCTGTGTCTCACTCAGTGTATGTATCTCACTCAGTGTCTGTGTCTCTCAGTCAGTGTCTGTGTCTCTCAATCAGTGTCTGTGTCTCACTCAATATCTGTGTCTCACTCAGTGTCTGTGTCTCGCTCAGTGTCTCTGTCTCTCACTCAGTGTCTGTCTCTCACTCAGTGTTTGTGTCTCACTCAATGTGTGTGTCTCTAACTCAGTGTTTGTGTCTCTCACTCAGTGTCTGTGTCTCACTCAATGTCTGTGTCTCTCACTCTGTGTCTTTGTCTCTTACTCAGTGTCTGTGTCTCACTCAAAGTCTGTGTCTCACTCAGTGTCTCTGTGTCTCTCACTCAGTGTCTGTGTCTCACTCAAAGTCTGTGTCTCACTCAGTGTCTGTGTGTCTCACTCAGTGTCTGTCTCACTCAGTGTCTGTTTGTCTCTCACTCAGGGTCTGTGTCTCACTCAGTTTCTGTGTGTCTCACTCAGTGTCTCAGTGTCTGTGTCTCTCTCTCAGTGTCTGTGTCTCTCACTCAGTGTATGTGTGTCTCACTCAGTGTCTGTCTCACTCAGGGTCTGTGTGTCTCTCAGTGGCTGTGTCTCACTAAGTGTCTGTGTCTCTCACTCAGTGTCTGTATCTCTCTCAGTGTCTATGTCTCACTCAGTATTTGTGTTTCTCACTCAGTGTCTGTGTCTCTCACTCAGTGTCTGTGTCTTACTCAGTGTCTGTGTCTCTCACGCAGTGTCTGTGTCTCTCACTCAGTGTATGTGTGTCTCACTCAGTGTCTGTCTGTCTCACTCAGGGTCTGTGTGTCTCTCACTCTGGGTCTGTCTCTCACTCAGTGGCTGTGTCTCACTCAGTGTCTGTGTCTCTCACTCAGTGTCTGTGTCTCTTACACAGTGCCTGTCTTTCACTCAGTGTCTGTGTGTCTCACTCAGTGTCTGTGTCTCTCACTCAGTGTCCGTCTCCCACTCAGAGTCTGTGTCTCACTCAGTGTCTGTGTCTCACTCAGGGTCTGTGTCTCTCACTCAGTGTCTGTGTCTCTCACTCAGTGTTTGTGTCGCTCACTCAGTGTCTGTGTCTCTCACTCAGTGTCTGTGTCTCTCACTCAGTGTCTGTCTCTCACTCAGTGTCTGTGTCTCTCACTCAGTGCCTGAGTCTCACTCAGTGTCTGTGTCTCTGACTCAGTGTCTGAGTATCTCACTCAGTGTCTGTGTCTCACTCAGTGTCAGTGTCTCTCACTCAGTGTCTCTGTGTTTCACTCAGTGTCTCTGTCTCACTCAGTGTCAGTGTCTCTTACTCAGTGTGCTGTGTCCGACTTAGTGTCTGTGTCTCACTCAGTGTCTTTGTCTCTCACTCAGTGTCTGTCTCTCACTTAGAGTCTGTGTCTCCCTCAGTGTCTGTCTCTCACTCAGTTTCTGTGCCTCACTCAGTGTCTCTGTGTCTCACTCAGTGTCTGTGTATCACGCAGGTTCTGTGTGTCTCTCACTCAGGGTCTGTATCTCACTCAGTGGCTGTATCTCACTCAGTGTCTGTGTCTCTCACTCAGTGTCTGTGTCTCTCACTCAGTGTCTGTATCTCACTCAGTGTCTGTGTCTCACTCAGTGTCTGTGTGTCTCACTCAGTGCCTGTGTCTCTCATTCAGTGTCTGTGTCCCTCACTCAGTGTATGTGTGTCTCACTCAGTGTCTGTCTGTCTCACTCAGGGTCTGTGTGTCTCTCACTCAGGGTCTGTGTCTCACTCAGTGTCTGTGTCTCTCACTCAGTGTCTGTGTCTCTCACTCAGTGTATGTGTGTCTCACTCAGTGTCTGTCTCACTCAGGGTCTGTGTGTCTCTCAGTGGCTGTGTCTCACTAAGTGTCTGTGTCTCTCACTCAGTGTCTGTGTCTTACTTAGTGTCTGTGTCTCACTCAGTGTCTGTGTCTCTCACTCAGTGTATGTGTGTCTCAGTCAGTGTCTGTCTGTCTCACTCAGGGTCGGTGTGTCTCTCACTCTGGGTCTGTCTCTCACTCAGTGGCTGTGTCTCACTCAGTGTCTGTGTCTCTCACTCAGTGTCTGTGTCTCTTACACAGTGTCTGTCTCTCACTCAGTGTCTGTGTGTCTCACTCAGTGTCTGTGTCCCTCACTCGTTGTCCGTCTCTCACACAGAGTCTGTGTCTTCCTCAGTGTCTGTGTCTCACTCAGTGTCTGTGTCTCACTCAGTATCTGAGTCTCTCACTCAGTGTCTGTCTCTCACTCAGTGTCTGTGTCTCACTCAGTATCTGAGTCTCTCACTCAGTGTTTGTGTCTCACTCAGTGTCTGTCTGTCTCACTCAGTGTCTGTGTCTCTCACTCAGTGTCTGTGTGTCTCACTCAGTGTATGTGTGTCTCACTCAGTGTCTGTGTCTCACTGCGGGTCTGTGTGTCTCTCACTCAGGGTCTGTGTCTCACTCAGTGTCTGTGTCTCTCACTCAGTGTCTGTGTCTCACTCAGTGTCTGTGTCTCTGACTCAGTGTCTGAGTATCTCACTCAGTGTCTGTGTCTCACTCAGTGTCAGTGTCTCTCACTCAGTGTCTCTGTGTTTCACTCAGTGTCTGTGTCTCACTCAGTGTCAGTGTCTCTTACTCAGTGTGCTGTGTCTCACTCAGTGTCTGTGTCTCACTCAGTGTCTTTGTCTCTCACTCAGTGTCTGTCTCTCACTCAGAGTCTGTGTCTCCCTCAGTGTCTGTGTCTCACTCAGTGTCTGTGCCTCACTAAGTGTCTGTCTGTCACTCAGTGTTTCTGTGTCTCACTCAGTGTCTGTGTCTCACGTAGGTTCTGTGTGTCTCTCACTCAGGGTCTGTATCTCACACAGTGGCTGTATCTCACTCAGTGTCTGTGTCTCTCACTCAGTGTCTGTGTCTCTCACTCAGTGTCTGTATCTCACTCAGTGTCTGTGTCTCACTCAGTGTCTGTGTGTCTCACTCAGTGTCTGTGTCTCTCATTCAGTGTCTGTGTCTCTCACTCAGTGTATGTATGTCTCACTCAGTGTCTGTCTGTCTCACTCAGGGTCTGTGTGTCTCTCACTCAGGGTCTGTGTCTCACTCAGTGTCTGTGTCTCTCACTCAGTGTCTGTGTCTCTCACTCAGTGTATGTGTGTCTCACTCAGTGTCTGTCTCACTCAGGGTCTGTGTGTCTCTCAGTGGCTGTGTCTCACTAAGTGTCTGTGTCTCTCACTCAGTGTTTGTGTCTCACTCAGTGTCAGTGTCTCTCACTCAGTGTCTCTGTGTTTCACTCAGTGTCTCTGTCTCACTCAGTGTCAGTGTCTCTTACTCAGTGTCTGTGTCTCACTTAGTGTCTGTGTCTCACTCAGTGTCTTTGTCTCTCACTCAGTGTCTGTCTCTCACTTAGAGTCTGTGTCTCCCTCAGTGTCTGTCTCTCACTCAGTTTCTGTGCCTCACTCAGTGTCTGTCTGTCACTCAGTGTCTCTGTGTCTCACTCAGTGTCTGTGTCTCACGCAGGTTCTGTGTGTCTCTCACTCAGGGTCTGTATCTCACACAGTGGCTGTATCTCACTCAGTGTCTGTGTCTCTCACTCAGTGTCTGTGTCTCTCACTCAGTGTCTGTATCTCACTCAGTGTCTGTGTCTCACTCAGTGTCTGTGTGTCTCACTCAGTGTCTGTGTCTCTCATTCAGTGTCTGTGTCTCTCACTCAGTGTATGTATGTCTCACTCAGTGTCTGTCTGTCTCACTCAGGGTCTGTGTGTCTGTCACTCAGGGTCTGTGTCTCACTCAGTGTCTGTGTCTCTCACTCAGTGTCTGTGTCTCTCACACAGTGTATGTGTGTCTCACTCAGTGTCTGTCTCACTCAGGGTCTGTGTGTCTCTCAGTGGCTGTGTCTCACTAAGTGTCTGTGTCTCTCACTCAGTGTCTGTGTCTTACTTAGTGTCTGTGTCTCTCACACAGTGTCTGTGTCTCTCACTCAGTGTATGTGTGTCTCACTCAGTGTCTGTCTGTCTCACTCAGGGTCGGTGTGTCTCTCACTCTGGGTCTGTCTCTCACTCAGTGGCTGTGTCTCACTCAGTGTCTGTGTCTCTCACTCAGTGTCTGTGTCTCTTACACAGTGTCTGTCTCTCACTCAGTGTCTGTGTGTCTCACTCAGTGTCTGTGTCTCTCACTCAGTGTCCGTCTCTCACTCAGAGTCTGTGTATTCCTCAGTGTCTGTGTCTCACTCAGTGTCTGTGTCTCACTCAGTATCTGAGTCTCTCACTCAGTGTCTGTCTCTCACTCAGTGTCTGTGTCTCACTCAGTATCTGAGTCTCTCACTCAGTGTTTGTGTCTCACTCAGTGTCTGTCTGTCTCACTCAGTGTCTGTCTGTCTCACTCAGGGTCTTTGTGTCTCTCACTCAGAATCTGTCTGTCTCACTCAGTGTCTATGTCCCTCACTCAGTGTCTGTGTGTCTCACTCAGTGTATGTGTGTCTCACTCAGTGTCTGTGTCTCACTGCGGGTCTGTGTGTCTCTCACTCAGGGTCTGTGTCTCACTCAGTGTCTGTGTCTCTCACTCTGTGTCTGTGTCTCACTCAGTGTCTGTGTCTCTGACTCAGTGTCTGAGTATCTCACTCAGTGTCTGTGTCTCACTCAGTGTCAGTTTCTCTCACTCAGTGTCTCTGTGTTTCACTCAGTGTCTGTGTCTCACTCAGTGTCAGTGTCTCACTCAGTGTCTTTGTCTCTCACTCAGTGTCTGTCTCTCACTCAGAGTCTGTGTCTCCCTCAGTGTCTGTGTCTCACTCAGTGTCTGTGCCTCACTAAGTGTCTGTCTGTCACTCAGTGTTTCTGTGTCTCACTCAGTGTCTGTGTCTCACGCAGGTTCTGTGTGTCTCTCACTCAGGGTCTGTATCTCACACAGTGGCTGTATCTCACTCAGTGTCTGTGTCTCTCACTCAGTGTCTGTGTCTCTCACTCAGTGTCTGTATCTCACTCAGTGTCTGTGTCTCACACAGTGTCTGTGTGTCTCACTCAGTGTCTGTGTGTCTCATTCAGTGTCTGTGTCTCTCACTCAGTGTATGTATGTCTCACTCAGTGTCTGTCTGTCTCACTCAGGGTCTGTGTGTCTCTCACTCAGGGTCTGTGTCTCACTCAGTGTCTGTGTCTCTCACTCAGTGTCTGTGTCTCTCACTCAGTGTATGTGTGTCTCACTCAGTGTCTGTCTCACTCAGGGTCTGTGTGTCTCTCAGTGGCTGTGTCTCACTAAGTGTCTGTGTCTCTCACTCAGTGTCTGTGTCTCACTCAGTGTCAGTGTCTCTCACTCAGTGTCTCTGTGTTTCACTCAGTGTCTCTGTCTCACTCAGTGTCAGTGTCTCTTACTTTACTCAGTGTGCTGTGTCTCACTTAGTGTCTGTGTCTCACTCAGTGTCTTTGTCTCTCACTCAGTGTCTGTCTCTCACTTAGAGTCTGTGTCTCCCTCAGTGTCTGTCTCTCACTCAGTTTCTGTGCCTCACTCAGTGTCTGTCTGTCACTCAGTGTCTCTGTGTCTCACTCAGTGTCTGTGTATCACGCAGGTTCTGTGTGTCTCTCACTCAGGGTCTGTATCTCACTCAGTGGCTGTATCTCACTCAGTGTCTGTGTCTCTCACTCAGTGTCTGTGTCTCTCACTCAGTGTCTGTATCTCACTCAGTGTCTGTGTCTCACTCAGTGTCTGTGTGTCTCACTCAGTGCCTGTGTCTCTCATTCAGTGTCTGTGTCCCTCACTCAGTGTATGTGTGTCTCACTCAGTGTCTGTCTGTCTCACTCAGGGTCTGTGTGTCTCTCACTCAGGGTCTGTGTCTCACTCAGTGTCTGTGTCTCTCACTCAGTGTCTGTGTCTCTCACTCAGTGTATGTGTGTCTCACTCAGTGTCTGTCTCACTCAGGGTCTGTGTGTCTCTCAGTGGCTGTGTCTCACTAAGTGTCTGTGTCTCTCACTCAGTGTCTGTGTCTTACTTAGTGTCTGTGTCTCTCACGCAGTGTCTGTGTCTCTCACTCAGTGTATGTGTGTCTCAGTCAGTGTCTGTCTGTCTCACTCAGGGTCGGTGTGTCTCTCACTCTGGGTCTGTCTCTCACTCAGTGGCTGTGTCTCACTCAGTGTCTGTGTCCTCACTCAGTGTCTGTGTCTCTTACACAGTGTCTGTCTCTCACTCAGTGTCTGTGTGTCTCACTCAGTGTCTGTGTCCCTCACTCGTTGTCCGTCTCTCACACAGAGTCTGTGTCTTCCTCAGTGTCTGTGTCTCACTCAGTGTCTGTGTCTCACTCAGTATCTGAGTCTCTCACTCAGTGTCTGTCTCTCACTCAGTGTCTGTGTCTCACTCAGTATCTGAGTCTCTCACTCAGTGTTTGTGTCTCACTCAGTGTCTGTCTGTCTCACTCAGTGTCTGTGTCTCTCACTCAGTGTCTGTGTGTCTCACTCAGTGTATGTGTGTCTCACTCAGTGTCTGTGTCTCACTGCGGGTCTGTGTGTCTCTCACTCAGGGTCTGTGTCTCACTCAGTGTCTGTGTCTCTCACTCAGTGTCTGTGTCTCACTCAGTGTCTGTGTCTCTGACTCAGTGTCTGAGTATCTCACTCAGTGTCTGTGTCTCACTCAGTGTCTCTGTGTTTCACTCAGTGTCTGTGTCTCACTCAGTGTCAGTGTCTCTCACTCAGTGTCTGTGTCTCTCACTCAGTGTCAGTGTCTCTCACTCAGTGTCTGTGTCTCACTCAGTGTCTGTGTCTCTCACTCAATGTCTGTGTCTCACTCAGTGTCAGTGTCTCTTACTCAGTGTGCTGTGTCTCACTCAGTGTCTGTTTCTCACTCAGTGTCTTTGTCTCTCACTCAGTGTCTGTCTCTCACTCAGAGTCTGTGTCTCCCTCAGTGTCTGTGTCTCACTCAGTGTCTGTGCCTCACTAAGTGTCTGTCTGTCACTCAGTGTTTCTGTGTCTCACTCAGTGTCTGTGTCTCACGCAGGTTCTGTGTGACTCTCACTCAGCGTCTGTATCTCACACAGTGGCTGTATCTCACTCAGTGTCTGTGTCTCTCACTCAGTGTATGTGTCTCTCACTCAGTGTCTGTATCTCACTCAGTGTCTGTGTCTCACTCAGTGTCTGTGTGTCTCACTCAGTGTCTGTGTCTCTCATTCAGTGTCTGTGTCTCTCACTCAGTGTATGTATGTCTCACTCAGTGTCTGTCTGTCTCACTCAGGGTCTGTGTGTCTCTCACTCAGGGTCTGTGTCTCACTCAGTGTCTGTGTCTCTCACTCAGTGTCTGTGTCTCTCACTCAGTGTATGTGTGTCTCACTCAGTGTCTGTCTCACTCAGGGTCTGTGTGTCTCTCAGTGGCTGTGTCTCACTAAGTGTCTGTGTCTCTCACTCAGTGTCTGTGTCTTACTTAGTGTCTGTGTCTCTCACGCAGTGTCTGTGTCTCTCACTCAGTGTATGTGTGTCTCACTCAGTGTCTGTCTGTCTCACTCAGGGTCGGTGTGTCTCTCACTCTGGGTCTGTCTCTCACTCAGTGGCTGTGTCTCACTCAGTGTCTGTGTCTCTCACTCAGTGTCTGTGTCTCTTACACAGTGTCTGTCTCTCACTCAGTGTCTGTGTGTCTCACTCAGTGTCTGTGTCTCTCACTCAGTGTCCGTCTCTCACTCAGAGTCTGTGTATTCCTCAGTGTCTGTGTCTCACTCAGTGTCTGTGTCTCACTCAGTATCTGAGTCTCTCACTCAGTGTCTGTCTCTCACTCAGTGTCTGTGTCTCACTCAGTATCTGAGTCTCTCACTCAGTGTTTGTGTCTCACTCAGTGTCTGTCTGTCTCACTCAGGGTCTTTGTGTCTCTCACTCAGGGTCTGTCTGTCTCACTCAGTTTCAATGTCCCTCACTCAGTGTCTGTGTGTCTCACTCAGTGTATGTGTGTCTCACTCAGTGTCTGTGTCTCACTGAGGGTCTGTGTGTCTCTCATTCAGGGTCTGTGTCTCACTCAGTGTCTGTATCTCTCACTCAGTGTCTGTGTCTCACTCAGTGTCTGTGTTTCTCACTCAGTGTCTGTGTCTCTTACACAGTGTCTGTCTCTCACTCAGTGTATGTGTGTCTCACTCAGTGTCTGTCTGTCTCACTCAGTGTCTGTGTCTCTCACACAGTGTCTGTGTCTCACTCCGGGTCTGTGTGTCTCTCACTCAGAGTCTGTGCCTCATTCAGTGTCTGTCTGTCTCACTCAGTGTCTGTGTCTCTCACACAGTGTCGGTCTCTCACTCAGTGTCTGTGTGTCACTCAGTGTCTGTCTCTCACTCAGTGTCTGTCTCTCACTCAGTGTCTGTGTCTCTCACTCAGTGTCTGTGTCTCACTCAGTGTCTGTGTCTCTCATTCAGTGTCTGTGTCTCTCACTCAGTGTATGTATGTCTCACTCAGTGTCTGTCTGTCTCACTCAGGGTCTGTGTGTCTCTCACTCAGGGTCTGTGTCTCACTCAGTGTCTGTGTCTCTCACTCAGTGTATGTGTGTCTCACTCAGTGTCTGTCTCACTCAGGGTCTGTGTGTCTCTCAGTGGCTGAGTCTCACTAAGTGTCTGTGTCTCTCACTCAGTGTCTGTGTCTCACTCAGTGTCAGTGTCTCTCACTCAGTGTCTCTGTGTTTCACTCCGTGTCTCTGTCTCACTCAGTGTCAGTGTCTCTTACTCAGTGTGCTGTGTCTCACTCAGTGTCTGTGTCTCACTCAGTGTCTTTGTCTCTCACTCAGTGTCTGTCTCTCACTCAGAGTCTGTGTCTCCCTCAGTGTCTGTGTCTCACTCAGTGTCTGTGCCTCACTCAGTGTCTGTCTGTCACTCAGTGTCTCTGTGTCTCACTCAGTGTCTGTGTCTCACACAGGTTCTGTGTGTCTCTCACTCAGGGTCTGTATCTCACTCAGTGGCTGTATCTCACTCAGTGTCTGTGTCTCTCACTCAGTGTCTGTGTCTCTCACTCAGTGTCTGTATCTCACTCAGTGTCTGTGTCTCACTCAGTGTCTGTGTGTCTCACTCAGTGTCTGTGTCTCTCATTCAGTGCCTTGTCTCTCACTCAGTGTATGTGTGTCTCACTCAGTGCCTGTCTGTCTCACTCAGGGTCTGTGTGTCTCTCACTCAGGGTCTGTGTCTCACTCAGTGTCTGTGTCTCTCACTCAGTGTCTGTGTCTCTCACTCAGTGTATGTGTGTCTCACTCAGTGTCTGTCTCACTCAGGGTCTGTGTGTCTCTCAGTGGCTGTGTCTCACTAAGTGTCTGTGTCTCTCACTCAGTGTCTGTGTCTTACTTAGTGTCTGTGTCTCTCACGCAGTGTCTGTGTCTCTCACTCAGTGTACGTGTGTCTCACTCAGTGTCTGTCTGTCTCACTCAGGGTCGGTGTGTCTCTCACTCTGGGTCTGTCTCTCACTCAGTGGCTGTGTCTCACTCAGTGTCTGTGTCTCTCACTCAGTGTCTGTGTCTCTTACACAGTGTCTGTCTCTCACTCAGTGTCTGTGTGTCTCACTCAGTGTCTGTGTCTCTCACTCAGTGTCCGTCTCTCACTCAGAGTCTGTGTATTCCTCAGTGTCTGTGTCTCACTCAGTGTCTGTGTCTCACTCAGTATCTGAGTCTCTCACTCAGTGTCTGTCTCTCGCTCAGTGTCTGTGTCTCACTCAGTATCTGAGTCTCTCACTCAGTGTTTGTGTCTCTGACTCAGTGTCTGAGTATCTCACTCAGTGTCTGTCTGTCTCACCCAGTGTCTCTGTGTCTCACTCAGTGTCTGTGTGTCTCACTCAGTGTCTGTCTCACTCAGTGTCTGTTTGTCTCTCACTCAGGGTCTGTGTCTCACTCAGTTTCTGTGTGTCTCACTCAGTGTCTGTGTCTCTCACTCAGTGTCTGTGTCTCTCACTCAGTGTATGTGTGTCTCACTCAGTGTCTGTCTCACTCAGGGTCTGTGTGTCTCTCAGTGGCTGTGTCTCACTAAGTGTCTGTGTCTCTCACTCAGTGTCTGTATCTCTCTCAGTGTCTATGTCTCACTCAGTGTTTGTGTTTCTCACTTAGTGTCTGTGTCTCTCACTCAGTGTCTGTGTCTTACTCAGTGTCTGTGTCTCTCACTCAGTGTCTGTGTCTCTCACTCAGTGTCTGTGTCTCACTCGAGGTCTGTGTGTCTCTCACTCAGGGTCTGTATCTCACTCAGTGTCTGTGTCTCACTCAGTGTCTGTGTCTCTAACTCAGTGTTTGTGTCTCTCACTCAGTGTCTTTGTCTCTCACTCAGTGTCTGTGTTTCTCACTCAGTGTCTGTCTCTCACTCAGTGTCTGTGTCTCTCACTCAGTGGCTGAGTCTCACTCAGTGTCTGTGTCTCTGACTCAGTATCTGAGTATCTCACTCAGTGTCTGTCTGTCTCACCCAGTGTCTCTGCGTCTCACTCAGTGTCTGTGTGTCTCACTCAGTGTCTGTCTCACTCAGTATCTGTTTGTCTCTCACTCAGGGTCTGTGTCTCACTCAGTTTCTGTGTGTCTCACTCAGTGTCTATGTCTCTCACTCAGTGTCTGTGTCTCCCACTCAGTGTATGTCTGTCTAACTCAGTGTCTGTCTCACTCAGGGTCTGTGTGTCTCTCAGTGGCTGTGTCTCACTAAGTGTCTGTGTCTCTCACTCAGTGTCTGTATCTCTCACTCAGTGTCTGTGTCTCTCACTCAGTGTCTGTATCTCACTCAGTGTCTGTGTCTCACTCAGTGTCTGTGTGTCTCACTCAGTGTCTGTGTCTCTCATTCAGTGCCTTGTCTCTCACTCAGTGTATGTGTGTCTCACTCAGTGCCTGTCTGTCTCACTCAGGGTCTGTGTGTCTCTCACTCAGGGTCTGTGTCTCACTCAGTGTCTGTGTCTCTCACTCAGTGTCTGTGTCTCTCACTCAGTGTATGTGTGTCTCACTCAGTGTCTGTCTCACTCAGGGTCTGTGTGTCTCTCAGTGGCTGTGTCTCACTAAGTGTCTGTGTCTCTCACTCAGTGTCTGTGTCTTACTTAGTGTCTGTGTCTCTCACGCAGTGTCTGTGTCTCTCACTCAGTGTACGTGTGTCTCACTCAGTGTCTGTCTGTCTCACTCAGGGTCGGTGTGTCTCTCACTCTGGGTCTGTCTCTCACTCAGTGGCTGTGTCTCACTCAGTGTCTGTGTCTCTCACTCAGTGTCTGTGTCTCTTACACAGTGTCTGTCTCTCACTCAGTGTCTGTGTGTCTCACTCAGTGTCTGTGTCTCTCACTCAGTGTCCGTCTCTCACTCAGAGTCTGTGTATTCCTCAGTGTCTGTGTCTCACTCAGTGTCTGTGTCTCACTCAGTATCTGAGTCTCTCACTCAGTGTCTGTCTCTCGCTCAGTGTCTGTGTCTCACTCAGTATCTGAGTCTCTCACTCAGTGTTTGTGTCTCTGACTCAGTGTCTGAGTATCTCACTCAGTGTCTGTCTGTCTCACCCAGTGTCTCTGTGTCTCACTCAGTGTCTGTGTGTCTCACTCAGTGTCTGTCTCACTCAGTGTCTGTTTGTCTCTCACTCAGGGTCTGTGTCTCACTCAGTTTCTGTGTGTCTCACTCAGTGTCTGTGTCTCTCACTCAGTGTCTGTGTCTCTCACTCAGTGTATGTGTGTCTCACTCAGTGTCTGTCTCACTCAGGGTCTGTGTGTCTCTCAGTGGCTGTGTCTCACTAAGTGTCTGTGTCTCTCACTCAGTGTCTGTATCTCTCTCAGTGTCTATGTCTCACTCAGTGTTTGTGTTTCTCACTTAGTGTCTGTGTCTCTCACTCAGTGTCTGTGTCTTACTCAGTGTCTGTGTCTCTCACTCAGTGTCTGTGTCTCTCACTCAGTGTCTGTGTCTCACTCGAGGTCTGTGTGTCTCTCACTCAGGGTCTGTATCTCACTCAGTGTCTGTGTCTCACTCAGTGTCTGTGTCTCTAACTCAGTGTTTGTGTTTCTCACTCAGTGTCTGTCTCTCACTCAGTGTCTTTGTCTCTCACTCAGTGTCTGTGTTTCTCACTCAGTGTCTGTCTCTCACTCAGTGTCTGTGTCTCTCACTCAGTGGCTGAGTCTCACTCAGTGTCTGTGTCTCTGACTCAGTATCTGAGTATCTCACTCAGTGTCTGTCTGTCTCACCCAGTGTCTCTGCGTCTCACTCAGTGTCTGTGTGTCTCACTCAGTGTCTGTCTCACTCAGTATCTGTTTGTCTCTCACTCAGGGTCTGTGTCTCACTCAGTTTCTGTGTGTCTCACTCAGTGTCTATGTCTCTCACTCAGTGTCTATGTCTCTCACTCAGTGTATGTGTGTCTCACTCAGTGTCTGTGTGTCTCACTCAGTGTCTGTCTCACTCAGTGTCTGTGTGTCTCACTCAGTGTCTGTCTCACTCAGTATCTGTTTGTCTCTCACTCAGGGTCTGTGTCTCACTCAGTTTCTGTGTGTCTCACTCAGTGTCTGTGTCTTTCACTCAGTGTCTGTGTCTCCCACTCAGTGTATGTCTGTCTAACTCAGTGTCTGTCTCACTCAGGGTCTGTGTGTCTCTCAGTGGCTGTGTCTCACTAAGTGTCTGTGTCTCTCACTCAGTGTCTGTATCTCTCTCAGTGTCTATGTCTCACTCAGTGTTTGTGTTTCTCACTCAGTGTCTGTCTCTCACTCAGTGTCTGTCTGTCTCACTCAGTGTCTGCGTCTCTCACACAGTGTTTGTGTCTCACTCAGTGTCTGTGTCTCACTCAGTGTCTGTGTCATTCAGTGTCTGTGTCTCTCACTCAGTGTCTGTCTCTCACTCAGTGTCTGTGTGTCACTCAGTGTCTGTGTCTCTCACTCAGTGTCTGTGTCTCTCACTCAGTGTCTGTCTCTCACTCAGTGTCTGTGTGTCACTCAGTGTCTGTGTCTCTCACTCAGTGTATGTGTGTCTCACTCAGTGTCTGTCTCACTCAGGGTCTGTGTGTCTCTCAGTGGCTGTGTCTCACTAAGTGTCTGTGTCTCTCACTCAGTGTCTGTGTCTTACTTAGTGTCTGTGTCTCTCACGCATTGTCTGTGTCTCTCACTCAGTGTATGTGTGTCTCACTCAGTGTCTGTCTGTCTCACTCAGTGTCTGTGTGTCTCACTCAGTGTCTGTGTCTCTCACTCAGTGTCCGTCTCTTACTCAGAGTCTGTGTCTTCCTCAGTGTCTGTGTCTCACTCAGTGTTTGTGTCTCACTCAGTGTCTGTCTGTCTCACTCAGGGTCTTTGTGTCTCTCACTCAGGGTCTGTCTGTCTCACTCAGTGTCTGTCTGTCTCACTCAGGGTCTTTGTGTCTCTCACTCAGGGTCTTTGTGTCCCTCACTCAGTGTCTGTGTGTCTCACTCAGTGTATGTGTGTCTCACTCAGTGTCTGTGTCTCACTGAGGGTCTGTTTCTCACTCAGTGTCTGTGTCTCTCACTCAGGGTCTTTGTGTCTCTCACTCAGGGTCTGTCTGTCTCACTCAGTGGCTATGTCCCTCACTCAGTGTCTGTGTGTCTCACTCAGTGTATGTGTGTCTCACTCAGTGTCTGTGTCTCACTCAGTGTCAGTGTCTCTCACTCAGTGTCTCTGTGTTTCACTCAGTGTCTGTGTCTCACTCAGTGTCAGTGTCTCTCACTCAGTGTCTGTGTGTCTCACTCAGTGTATGTGTGTCTCACTCAGTGTCTGTGTCTCACTCAGTGTCAGTGTCTCTTACTCAGTGTGCTGTGTCTCACTCAGTGTCTGTGTCTCACTCAGTGTCTTTGTCTCTCACTCAGTGTCTGTCTCTCACTCAGAGTCTGTGTCTCCCTCAGTGTCTGTGTCTCACTCAGTGTCTGTGCCTCACTCAGTGTCTGTCTGTCACTCAGTGTCTCTGTGTCTCACTCAGTGTCTGTGTCTCACACAGGTTCTGTGTGTCTCTCACTCAGGGTCTGTATCTCTCTCAGTGGCTGTATCTCACTCAGTGTCTGTGTCTCTCACTCAGTGTCTGTGTCTCTCACTCAGTGTCTGTGTCTCTCACTCAGTGTCTGTATCTCACTCAGTGTCTGTGTCTCACTCAGTGTCTGTGTGTCTCACTCAGTGTCTGTGTCTCTCATTCAGTGCCTTGTCTCTCACTCAGTGTATGTGTGTCTCACTCAGTGTCTGTCTGTCTCACTCAGGGTCTGTGTGTCTCTCACTCAGGGTCTGTGTCTCACTCAGTGTCTGTGTCTCTCACTCAGTGTCTGTGTCTCTCACTCAGTGTATGTGTGTCTCACTCAGTGTCTGTCTCACTCAGGGTCTGTGTGTCTCTCAGTGGCTGTGTCTCACTAAGTGTCTGTGTCTCTCACTCAGTGTCTGTGTCTTACTTAGTGTCTGTGTCTCTCACGCAGTGTCTGTGTCTCTCACTCAGTTTATGTGTGTCTCACTCAGTGTCTGTCTCACTCAGGGTCTGTGTGTCTCTCAGTGGCTGTGTCTCATTATGTGTCTGTGTCTCTCACTCAGTGTCTGTCTGTCTCACTCAGTGTCTGTGTCTCTCAGTCAGTGTCTGTGTCTCTTACACAGTGTCTGTCTCTCACTCAGTGTCTGTGTGTCTCACTCAGTGTCTGTGTCTCTCACTCAGTGTCCGTCTCTCACTCAGAGTCTGTGTATTCCTCAGTGTCTGTGTCTCACTCAGTGTCTGTGTCTCACTCAGTATCTGAGTCTCTCACTCAGTGTCTGTCTCTCACTCAGTGTCTGTGTCTCACTCAGTATCTGAGTCTCTCACTCAGTGTTTGTGTCTCACTCAGTGTCTGTCTGTCTCACTCAGGGTCTTTGTGTCTCTCTCTCAGGGTCTGTCTGTCTCACTCAGTGTCTATGTCCCTCACTCAGTGTCTGTGTGTCTCACTCAGTGTATGTGTGTCTCACTCAGTGCCTGTGTCTCACTGAGGGTCTGTGTGGCTCTCACTCAGGGTCTGTTTCTCACTCAGTGTCTGTGTCTCTCACTCAGAGTCTGTGTCTCATTCAGTGTCTGTCTGTCTCACTCAGTGTCTGTGTCTCTCACACAGTGTCGGTCTCTCACTCAGTGTCTGTGTGTCACTCAGTGTCTGTGTCTCTCACTCAGTGTCTGTCTCTCACTCAGTGTCTGTGTCTCTCACTCAGTGTCTGTGTCTCTCACTCAGTGTCTGTGTTTCTCACTCAGTGTCTGTCTCTCACTCAGTGTCTGTGTCTCTCACTCAGTGTCTGAGTCTCACTCAGTGTCTGTGTCTCTGACTCAGTGTCTGAGTATCTCACTCAGTGTCTGTCTGTCTCAACCAGTGTCTCTGTCTCACTCAGTTTCTGTGTGTCTCACTCAGTTTCTGTGTCTCTCACTCAGTGTCTGTGTCTCTCACTCAGTGTATGTGTGTCTCACTCAGTGTCTGTCTCACTCAGGGTCTGTGTGTCTCTCAGTGGCTGTGTCTCACTAAGTGTCTGTGTCTCTCACTCAGTGTCTGTCTGTCTCACTCAGGGTCGGTGTGTCTCTCACTCTGGGTCTGTCTCTCACTCAGTGGCTGTCTCTCACTCAGTGTCTGTGTCTCTCACTCTGGGTCTGTCTCTCACTCAGTGGCTGTCTCTCACTCAGTGTCTGTGTCTCTTACACAGTGTCTGTCTCTCACTCAGTGTCTGTGTGTCTCACTCAGTGTCTGTGTCTCTCACTCAGTGTCCGTCTCTCACTCAGAGTCTGTGTATTCCTCAGTGTCTGTGTCTCACTCAGTGTCTGTGTCTCACTCAGTATCTGAGTCTCTCACTCAGTGTCTGTCTCTCACTCAGTGTCTGTGTCTCACTCAGTATCTGAGTCTCTCTCTCAGTGTTTGTGTCTCACTCAGTGTCTGTCTGTCTCACTCAGGGTCTTTGTGTCTCTCACTCAGAATCTGTCTGTCTCACTCAGTGTTTGTGTCTCACTCAGTGTCTGTCTGTCTCACTCAGGGTCTTTGTGTCTCTCTCTCAGGGTCTGTCTGTCTCACTCAGTGTCTATGTCCCTCACTCAGTGTCTGTGTGTCTCACTCAGTGTATGTGTGTCTCACTCAGTGTCTGTGTCTCACTGAGGGTCTGTGTGGCTCTCACTCAGGGTCTGTTTCTCACTCAGTGTCTGTGTCTCTCACTCAGTGTCTGTGTCTCACTCAGTGTCTGTGTCTCTCACTCAGTGTCTGTGTCTCTTACACAGTGTCTGTCTCTCACTCAGTGTATGTGTGTCTCACTCAGTGTCTGTCTGTCTCACTCAGTGTCTGTGTCTCTCACACAGTGTCTGTGTGTCACTCAGTGTCTCTGTCTCTCACTCAGTGTCTGTGTCTCACTCCGGGTCTGTGTGTCTCTCACTCAGAGTCTGTGTCTCATTCAGTGTCTGTCTGTCTCACTCAGTGTCTGTGTCTCTCACACAGTGTCGGTCTCTCACTCAGTGTCTGTGTGTCACTCAGTGTCTGTGTCTCTCACTCAGTGTCTGTCTCTCACTCAGTGTCTGTGTCTCTCACTCAGTGTCTGTGTTTCTCACTCAGTGTCTGTCTCTCACTCAGTGTCTGAGTCTCACTCAGTGTCTGTGTCTCTGACTCAGTGTCTGAGTATCTCACTCAGTGTCTGTCTCACCCAGTGTCTCTGTGTCTCACTCAGTTTCTGTGTGTCTCAATCAGTTTCTGTGTCTCTCACTCAGTGTCTGTGTCTCTCACTCAGTGTATGTGTATCTCACTCAGTGTCTGTCTCACTCAGGGTCTGTGTGTCTCTCAGTGGCTGTGTCTCACTAAGTGTCTGTGTCTCTCACTCAGTGTCTGTATCTCTCTCAGTGTCTATGTCTCACTCAGTGTTTGTGTTTCTCACTTAGTGTCTGTGTCTCTCACTCAGTGTCTGTGTCTTACTCAGTGTCTGTGTCTCTCACTCAGTGTCTGTGTCTCACTCCAGGTCTGTGTGTCTCTCACTCAGTGTCTGTGTCTCTCACTCAGTGTCTGTGTCTCTTACACAGTGTCTGTCTCTCACTCAGTGTAAGTGTCTCACTCAGTGTCTGTGTCTCTCACTCAGTGTTTGTGTCTCTCACTCAGTGTCTGTGTCTCTCACTCAGTGTCTGTGTCTCTCACTCAGTGTCTGTGTTTCTCACTCAGTGTCTGTATCTCTCACTCAGTGTCTGAGTCTCACTCAGTGTCTGTGTCTCTGACTCAGTGTCTGAGTATCTCAGTCAGTGTCTGTCTGTCTCACCCAGTGTCCCTGCGTCTCACTCAGTGTCTGTGTGTCTCACTCAGTGTCTGTCTCACTCAGTGTCTGTTTCTCTCTCACTCAGGGTCTGTGTCTCACTCAGTTTCTGTGTGTCTCACTCAGTGTCTGTGTCTCTCACTCAGTGTCTGTGTCTCTCACTCAGTGTATGTGTGTCTCACTCAGTGTCTGTATCTCTCTCAGTGTCTATGTCTCACTCAGTGTTTGTGTTTCTCACTCAGTGTCTGTCTCTCACTCAGTGTCTGTGTCTCTCACTCAGTGTCTGAGTCTCACTCAGTGTCTGTGTCTCTGACTCAGTGTCTGAGTATCTCACTCAGTGTCTGTCTGTCTCACCCAGTGTCTCTGCGTCTCACTCAGTGTCTGTCTCACTCAGTGTCTGTTTGTCTCTCACTCAGGGTCTGTGTCTCACTCAGTTTCTGTGTGTCTCACTCAGTGTCTGTGTCTCTCACTCAGTGTCTGTGTCTCTCCCTCAGTGTATGTGTGTCTCACTCAGTGTCTGTCTCACTCAGGGTCTGTGTGTCTCTCAGTGGCTGTGTCTCACTAAGTGTCTGTGTCTCTCACTCAGTGTCTGTATCTCTCTCAGTGTCTATGTCTCACTCAGTGTTTGTGTTTCTCACTCAGTGTCTGTCTCTCACTCAGTGTCTGTGTCTCTCACTCAGTGTCTGTGTCTCTTACACAGTGTCTGTCTCTCACTCAGTGTCTGTGTGTCTCACTCAGTGTCTGTGTCTCTCACTCAGTGTCTGTCTCTCACTCAGTGTATGTGTGTCTCACTCAGTGTCTGTCTGTCTCAGTCAGTGTCTGTGTCTCTCACACAGTGTCTGTCTCTCACTCAGTGTCTGTGTCACTCAGTGTCTGTGTCTCTAACTCCGTGTCTGTGTCTCACTCCGGGTCTGTGTGTCTCTCACTCAGGGTCTGTGTCTCACTCAGTGTCTGTCTGTCTCACTCAGCGTCTGCGTCTCTCACACAGTGTCTGTCTCTCACTCAGTGTCTGTGTCTCACTCAGTGTCTGTGTCACTCAGTGTCTGTGTCTCTCACTCAGTGTCTGTGTGTCACTCAGTGTCTGTGTGTCACTCAGTGTCTGTGTCTCTCACTCAGTGTCTGTGTCTCACTCCGGGTCTGTGTCTCTCACTCAGTGTCTGTGTCTCTTACACAGTGTCTGTCTCTCACTCAGTGTCTGTCTCTCACTCAGTGTCTGTGTCTCTCACTCAGTGTCTCTGTGTCTCACTCAGTGTCTGTGTCTCTTACACAGTGTCTGTCTCTCACTCAGTCTCTGTATCTCACTCAGTGTCTGTATCCCACTCAGTGTATGTGTCTCTCACTCAGTGTCTGTGTCTCACTCAGTGTCTGTGTCTCTCACTCAGTGTCTGTGTCTCTTACACAGTGTCTGTCTCTCACTCAGTGTCTGTGTCTCACTCAGTGTCTGTGTCTCTCACACAGTGTCTGTGTCTCTCACTCAGTGTCTGTGTCTCTCACTCAGTGTCTGTCTCACTCAGGGTCTGAGTGTCACTCAGTGGCTGTGTCTCACTCAGTGTCTGTGTCTCACTCAGTTTCTGTGTGTCTCACTCAGTATCTGAGTCTCTCACTCAGTGTCTGTCTCTCACTCAGTGTCTGTGTCTCACTCAGTATCTGAGTCTCTCACTCAGTGTTTGTGTCTCACTCAGTGTCTGTCTGTCTCACTCAGGGTCTTTGTGTCTCTCTCTCAGGGTCTGTCTGTCTCACTCAGTGTCTATGTCCCTCACTCAGTGTCTGTGTGTCTCACTCAGTGTATGTGTGTCTCACTCAGTGCCTGTGTCTCACTGAGGGTCTGTGTGGCTCTCACTCAGGGTCTGTTTCTCACTCAGTGTCTGTGTCTCTCACTCAGTGTCTGTTTCTCACTCAGTGTCTGTGTCTCACTCAGTGTCTGTGTCTCTTACACAGTGTCTGTCTCTCACTCAGTGTCTGTGTCTCATTCAGTGTCTGTCTGTCTCACTCAGTGTCTGTGTCTCGCACACAGTGTCGGTCTCTCACTCAGTGTCTGTGTGTCACTCAGTGTCTGTGTCTCTCACTCAGTGTCTGTCTCTCACTCAGTGTCTGTGTCTCTCACTCAGTGTCTGTGTCTCTCTCTCAGTGTCTGTCTCTCACTCAGTGTCTGTGTCTCTCACTCAGTGTCTGAGTCTCACTCAGTGTCTGTGTCTCTGACTCAGTGTCTGAGTATCTCACTCAGTGTCTGTCTGTCTCACCCAGTGTCTCTGTGTCTCACTCAGTTTCTGTGTGTCTCACTCAGTGTCTGTCTCACTCAGTGTCTGTTTGTCTCTCACTCAGGGTCTGTGTCTCACTCAGTTTCTGTGTGTCTCATTCAGTGTCTGTGTCTCTCACTCAGTGTCTGTGTCTCTCACTCAGTGTATGTGTGTCTCACTCAGTGTCTGTCTCACTCAGGGTCTGTGTGTCTCTCAGTGGCTGTGTCTCACTAAGTGTCTGTGTCTCTCACTCTGTGTCTGTATCTCTCTCAGTGTCTATGTCTCTCTCAGTATTTGTGTTTCTCACTTAGTGTCTGTGTCTCTCACTCAGTGTCTGTGTCTTACTCAGTGTCTGTGTCTCTCACTCAGTATCTGTGTCTCTCACTCAGTGTCTGTGTCTCACTCCAGGTCTGTGTGTCTCTCACTCAGGGTCTGTGTCTCACTCAGTGTCTGTGTCTCACTCAGTGTCTGTGTCTCTCACTCAGTGTCTGTGTCTCTTACACAGTGTCTGTCTCTCACTCAGTGTCTGTGTCTCACTCAGTGTTTGTGTCTCTCACTCAGTGTCTGTGTCTCTCACTCAGTGTCTGTGTCTCTCACTCAGTGTCTGTGTTTCTCACTCAGTGTCTGTCTCTCACTCAGTGTCTGTGTCTCACTCAGTGTCTGTGTCTCTGACTCAGTGTCTGAGTATCTCACTCAGTGTCTGTCTGTCTCACCCAGTGTCTCTGCGTCTCACTCAGTGTCTGTGTGTCTCACTCAGTGTCTGTCTCACTAAGTGTCTGTTTGTCTCTCACTCAGGGTCTGTGTCTCACTCAGTTTCTGTGTATCTCACTCAGTGTCTGTGTCTCTCACTCAGTGTCTGTGTCTCTCACTCAGTGTATGTGTGTCTCACTCAGTGTCTGTCTCACTCAGGGTCTGTGTGTCTCTCAGTGGCTGTGTCTCACTAAGTGTCTGTGTCTCTCACTCAGTGTCTGTATCTCTCTCAGTGTCTATGTCTCACTCAGTGTTTGTGTTTCTCACTCAGTGTCTGTCTCTGACTCAGTGTCTGTGTCTCTCACTCAGTGTCTGTGTCTCTTACACAGTGTCTGTCTCTCACTCAGTGTCTGTGTGTCTCACTCAGTGTCTGTGTCTCTCACTCAGTGTCTGTCTCTCACTCAGTGTATGTGTGTCTCACTCAGTGTCTGTCTGTCTCAGTCAGTGTCTCTGTCTCTCACACAGTGTCTGTCTCTCACTCAGTGTCTGTGTCACTCAGTGTCTGTGTCTCTAACTCCGTGTCTGTGTCTCACTCCGGGTCTGTGTGTCTCTCACTCAGGGTCTGTGTCTCACTCAGTGTCTGTCTGTCTCACTCAGCGTCTGCGTCTCTCACACAGTGTCTGTCTCTCACTCAGTGTCTGTGTCTCACTCAGTGTCTGTGTCACTCAGAGTCTGTGTCTCTCACTCAGTGTCTGTCTCTCACTCAGTGTCTGTGTGTCACTCAGTGTCTGTGTCTCTCACTCAGTGTCTGTGTCTCACTCCGGGTCTGTGTGTCTCTCACTCAGTGTCTGTGTCTCACTCAGTGTCTGTGTCTCTCACTCAGTGTCTGTGTCTTACTCAGTGTCTGAGTATCTCACTCAGTGTCTGTCTGTCTCACCCAGTGTCTCTGTGTCTCACTCAGTTTCTGTGTGTCTCACTCAGTGTCTGTCTCACTCAGTGTCTGTTTGTCTCTCACTCAGGGTCTGTGTCTCACTCAGTTTCTGTGTGTCTCATTCAGTGTCTGTGTCTCTCACTCAGTGTCTGTGTCTCTCACTCAGTGTATGTGTGTCTCACTCAGTGTCTGTCTCACTCAGGGTCTGTGTGTCTCTCAGTGGCTGTGTCTCACTAAGTGTCTGTGTCTCTCACTCAGTGTCTGTATCTCTCTCAGTGTCTATGTCTCTCTCAGTGTTTGTGTTTCTCACTTAGTGTCTGTGTCTCTCACTCAGTGTCTGTGTCTTACTCAGTGTCTGTGTCTCTCACTCAGTGTCTGTGTCTCTGACTCAGTGTCTGAGTATCTCACTCAGTGTCTGTCTGTCTCACCCAGTGTCTCTGCGTCTCACTCAGTGTCTGTGTGTCTCACTCAGTGTCTGTCTCACTAAGTGTCTGTTTGTCTCTCACTCAGGGTCTGTGTCTCACTCAGTTTCTGTGTATCTCACTCAGTGTCTGTGTCTCTCACTCAGTGTCTGTGTCTCTCACTCAGTGTATGTGTGTCTCACTCAGTGTCTGTCTCACTCAGGGTCTGTGTGTCTCTCAGTGGCTGTGTCTCACTAAGTGTCTGTGTCTCTCACTCAGTGTCTGTATCTCTCTCAGTGTCTATGTCTCACTCAGTGTTTGTGTTTCTCACTCAGTGTCTGTCTCTGACTCAGTGTCTGTGTCTCTCACTCAGTGTCTGTGTCTCTTACACAGTGTCTGTCTCTCACTCAGTGTCTGTGTGTCTCACTCAGTGTCTGTGTCTCTCACTCAGTGTCTGTCTCTCACTCAGTGTATGTGTGTCTCACTCAGTGTCTGTCTGTCTCAGTCAGTGTCTCTGTCTCTCACACAGTGTCTGTCTCTCACTCAGTGTCTGTGTCACTCAGTGTCTGTGTCTCTAACTCCGTGTCTGTGTCTCACTCCGGGTCTGTGTGTCTCTCACTCAGGGTCTGTGTCTCACTCAGTGTCTGTCTGTCTCACTCAGCGTCTGCGTCTCTCACACAGTGTCTGTCTCTCACTCAGTGTCTGTGTCTCACTCAGTGTCTGTGTCACTCAGTGTCTGTCTCTCACTCAGTGTCTGTCTCTCACTCAGTGTCTGTGTGTCACTCAGTGTCTGTGTCTCTCACTCAGTGTCTGTGTCTCACTCCGGGTCTGTGTGTCTCTCACTCAGTGTCTGTGTCTCACTCAGTGTCTGTGTCTCTCACTCAGTGTCTGTGTCTCTTACACAGTGTCTGTCTCTCACTCAGTGTCTGTCTCTCACTCAGTGTCTGTGTCTCTCACTCAGTGTCTCTGTGTCTCACTCAGTGTCTGTGTCTCTTACACAGTGTCTGTCTCTCACTCAGTCTCTGTCTCTCACTCAGTGTCTGTGTCTCACTCAGTGTCTGTGTCTCTCACTCAGTGTCTGTGTCTCTTACACAGTGTCTGTCTCTCACTCAGTGTCTGTGTCTCTCACCCAGTGTCTCTGTGTCTCACTCAGTGTCTGTGTGTCTCACTCAGGGTCTGTGTCTCACTCAGTGTCTGTGTCTCTCACACAGTGTCTGTGTCTCTCACTCAGTGTCTGTGTCTCTCACTCAGTGTCTGTCTCACTCAGCGTCTGTGTGTCACTCAGTGGCTGTGTCTCACTCAGTGTCTGTGTCTCACTCAGTTTCTGTGTGTCTCACTCAGTGTCTGTGTCTCTCACTCAGTGTCTGTCTCACTCAGGGTCTGTGTGTCTCTCAGTGTTTGTGTTTCTCACTCAGTGTCTGTATCTCACTCTGTGTCTATGTCTCACTCAGTGTTTGTGTTTCTCACTCAGTGCCTGTGTCTCTCAGTCAGTGTCTGTGTCTCACTAAATGTCTGTGTCTCACTCAGTGTCTGAGTCTCTCACTCAGTGTCTGTGTCTCTCACTCAGTGTTTGTGTCTCACTCAGTGTTTGTGTCTCTCACTCAGTGTTTGTGTCTCACTCAGTGTCTGTGTCTCTCACTCAGGGTCTGTGTCTCTTACTCAGTGTCTGTGTCTGACTCAGTGTCTGTGTTTCTCACTCAGTGACTGTGTCTCACTCAGTCTCTGTGTCTCTCACTCAGTGTCTGTATCTCTCTCAGTGTCTATGTCTCACTCAGTGTTTGTGTTTCTCACTCATTGTCTGTCTCTCACTCAGTGTCTGTGTCTCTCACTCAGTGTCTGTGTCTCTTACACAGTGTCTGTCTCTCACTCAGTGTCTGTGTGTCTGACTCAGTGTCTGTGTCTCTCACTCAGTGTCTGTCCCTCACTCAGTGTCTCTCTCTCACTCAGTGTCTGTCTCTCACTCAGTGTATGTGTGTCTCACTCAGTGTCTGTCTGTCTCAGTCAGTGTCTGTGTCTCTCACACAGTGTCTGTCTCTCACTCAGTGTCTGTGTCACTCAGTGTCTGTGTCTCTAACTCCGTGTCTGTCTGTCTCACTCAGTGTCTGCGTCTCTCACACAGTGTCTGTCTCTCATTCAGTGTCTGTGTCTCACTCAGTGTCTGTGTCACTCAGTGTCTGTGTCTCTCACTCAGTGTCTGTCTCTCACTCAGTGTCTGTGTGTCACTCAGTGTCTGTGTCTCTCACTCAGTGTCTGTGTCTCACTCCGGGTCTGTGTGTCTCTCACTCAGTGTCTGTGTCTCACTCAGTGTCTGTGTCTCTCACTCAGTGTCTGTCTCTCACTCAGTGTCTGTCTCTCACTCAGTGTCTGTGTCTCTCACTCAGTGTCTCTGTGTCTCACTCAGTGTCTGTGTCTCTTACACAGTGTCTGTCTCTCACTCAGTCTCTGTATCTCACTCAGTGTCTGTATCCCACTCAGTGTCTGTGTCTCACTCAGTGTCTGTGTCACTCAGTGTCTGTGTCTCTCACTCAGTGTCTGTCTCTCACTCAGTGTCTGTTTGTCACTCAGTGTCTGTGTCTCTCACTCAGTGTCTGTGTCTCACTCCGGGTCTGTGTGTCTCTCACTCAGTGTCTGTGTCTCACTCAGTGTCTGTGTCTCTCACTCAGTGTCTTTGTCTCTCAGTCAGTGTCTGTGTCTCTTACACAGTGTCTGTCTCTCACTCAGTGTCTGTGTGTCTCACTCAGTGTCTGTCTCTCACTCAGTGTCCGTCTCTCACTCAGAGTCTGTGTATTCCTCAGTGTCTGTGTCTCACTCAGTGTCTGTGTCTCACTCAGTATCTGAGTCTCTCACTCAGTGTCTGTCTCTCACTCAGTGTCTGTGTCTCACTCAGTATCTGAGTCTCTCACTCAGTGTTTGTGTCTCACTCAGTGTCTGTCTGTCTCACTCAGGGTCTTTGTGTCTCTCTCTCAGGGTCTGTCTGTCTCACTCAGTGTCTATGTCCCTCACTCAGTGTCTGTGTGTCTCACTCAGTGTATGTGTGTCTCACTCAGTGCCTGTGTCTCACTGAGGGTCTGTGTGGCTCTCACTCAGGGTCTGTTTCTCACTCAGTGTCTGTGTCTCTCACTCAGAGTCTGTGTCTCATTCAGTGTCTGTCTGTCTCACTCAGTGTCTGTGTCTCTCACACAGTGTCGGTCTCTCACTCAGTGTCTGTGTGTCACTCAGTGTCTGTGTCTCTCACTCAGTGTCTGTCTCTCACTCAGTGTCTGTGTCTCTCACTCAGTGTCTGTGTCTCTCACTCAGTGTCTGTGTTTCTCACTCAGTGTCTGTCTCTCACTCAGTGTCTGTGTCTCTCACTCAGTGTCTGAGTCTCACTCAGTGTCTGTGTCTCTGACTCAGTGTCTGAGTATCTCACTCAGTGTCTGTCTGTCTCACCCAGTGTCTCTGTGTCTCACTCAGTTTCTGTGTGTCTCACTCAGTTTCTGTGTCTCTCACTCAGTGTCTGTGTCTCTCACTCAGTGTATGTGTGCCTCACTCAGTGTCTGTCTCACTCAGGGTATGTGTGTCTCTCAGTGGCTGTGTCTCACTAAGTGTCTGTGTCTCTCACTCAGTGTCTGTCTGTCTCACTCAGGGTCGGTGTGTCTCTCACTCTGGGTCTGTCTCTCACTCAGTGGCTGTGTCTCACTCAGTGTCTGTGGCTCTCACTCAGTGTCTGTGTCTCTTACACAGTGTCTGTCTCTCACTCAGTGTCTGTCTCTCACTCAGTGTCTGTGTCTCTCACTCAGTGTCTCTGTTTCTCACTCAGTGTCTGTGTCTCTTACACAGTGTCTGTCTCTCACTCAGTCTCTGTATCTCACTCAGTGTCTGTATCCCACTCAGTGTTTGTGTCTCTCACTCAGTGTCTGTGTCTCACTCAGTGTCTGTGTCTCTCACTCAGTGTCTGTGTCTCTCACTCAGTGTCTGTCTCTCACTCAGTGTCTGTGTCTCTCACCCAGTGTCTCTCTGTCTCACTCAGTGTCTGTGTCTCTCACACAGTGTCTGTGTCTCTCACTCAGTGTCTGTGTCTCTCACACAGTGTCTGTGTCTCTCACTCAGTGTCTGTGTCTCTCACTCAGTGCCTGTCTCACTCAGTGTCTGTGTGTAACTCCGTGGCTGTGTCTCACTCAGTGTCTGTGTCTCACTCAGTTTCTGTGTGTCTCACTCAGTGTCTGTGTCTCTCACTCAGTGTCTGTCTCACTCAGGGTCTGTGTGTCTCTCAGTGTTTGTGTTTCTCACTCAGTGTCTGTATCTCACTCAGTGTCTATGTCTCACTCAGTGTTTGTGTTTCTCACTCAGTGCCTGCGTCTCTCAGTCAGTGTCTGTGTCTCACTAAATGTCTGTGTCTCACTCAGTGTCTGTGTCTCTCACTCAGTGTTTGTGTCTCACTCAGTGTCTGTGTCTCTCACTCAGGGTCTGTGTCTCTTACTCAGTGTCTGTGCCCCACTCAGTGTCTGTGTCTGACTCAGTGTCTGTGTTTCTCACTCAGTGTCTGTGTCTCACTCAGTCTCTGTGTCTCTCACTCAGGGTCTGTGTCTCACTCTGTGTCTGTGTTTCTCACTCAGCGTCTGTGTCTCTCAATCAGTGTTGTGTCTCTCACTCAGTGTCTGTGTGTCTCACTCAGTGTCTGTGTCTCACTCTGTCTCTGTGTCTCACTCAGTGTCTGTGACTCTCACTCAGTGTCTGTGTCTCTCACTCCGGGTCTGTGTGTTTCTCACTCAGTGTTTGTGTCTCTCACTCAGTGTCTGTGTCTCTCACTCAGTGTCTGTGTCTCTCACTCAGTGCCTATGTGTCACTCAGTGTCTGTCTCTCACTCAGTGTCTGTGTGTCACTCAGTGTCTGTGTGTCTCACTCAGTGTCTGTTTGTCTCACTCAGTGTCTGTCTGTCTCACCCAGTGTCTCTGTGTCTCACTCAGTGTCTGTGTGTCTCACTCAGTGTCTGTCTCACTCAGTGTCTGTTTGTCTCTCACTCAGTGTCTGTGTCTCTGACTCAGTGTCTGAGTATCTCACTCAGTGTCTGTCTGTCTCACCCAGTGTCTCTGTGTCTCACTCAGTGTCTGTGTGTCTCACTCAGTGTCTGTCTCACTCAGTGTCTGTTTGTCTCTCACTCAGAGTCTGTGTCCCACTCAGTTTCTGTGTGTCTCACTCAGTGTCTGTGTCTCTCACTCAGTGTCTGTGTCTCTCACTCAGTGTATGTGTGTCTCACTCAGTGTCTGTCTCACTCAGGGTCTGT
This sequence comes from Scyliorhinus torazame, assembly GCF_047496885.1. Classification (NCBI taxonomy): domain Eukaryota; kingdom Metazoa; phylum Chordata; class Chondrichthyes; order Carcharhiniformes; family Scyliorhinidae; genus Scyliorhinus; species Scyliorhinus torazame. The sequence continues at coordinate 40,715,810 of NC_092710.1, read as the reverse complement.
GTGTCTCTCAGTGGCTGTGTCTCACTAAGTGTCTGTGTCTCTCACTCAGTGTCTGTATCTCACTCAGTGTCTGTATCCCACTCAGTGTTTGTGTCTCTCACTCAGTGTCTGTGTCTCACTCAGTGTCTGTGTCTCTCACTCAGTGTCTGTGTCTCTTACACAGTGTCTGTCTCTCACTCAGTGTCTGTGTCTCTCACCCAGTGTCTCTGTGTCTCACTCAGTGTCTGTGTCTCACTCGGTGTCTGTGTCTCTCACTCAGTGTCTGTGTCTCTTACACAGTGTCTGTCTCTCACTCAGTGTCTGTCTCTCACTCAGTGTCTGTGACTCTCACTCAGTGTCTCTGTCTCTCACTCAGTCTCTGTATCTCACTCAGTGTCTGTATCCCACTCAGTGTTTGTGTCTCTCACTCAGTGTCTGTGTCTCACTCAGTGTCTGTGTCTCCCACTCAGTGTCTGTGTCTCTCACTCAGTGTCTGTCTCACTCAGGGTCTGTGTGTCTCTCAGTGTTTGTGTTTCTCACTCAGTGTCTGTATCTCACTCAGTGTCTATGTCTCACTCAGTGTTTGTGTTTCTCACTCTGTGCCTGTGTCTCTCAGTCAGTGTCTGTGTCTCACTAAATGTCTGTGTCTCACTCAGTGTCTGAGTCTCTCACTCAGTGTCTGTGTCTCTCACTCAGTGTTTGTGTCTCACTCAGTGTCTGTGTCTCTCACTCAGGGTCTGTGTCTCTTACTCCATGTCTGTGCCTCACTCAGTGTCTGTGTCTGACTCAGTGTCTGTGTTTCTCACTCAGTGTCTGTCTCTCACTCAGTGTCTGTGTCTCTCACACAGTGTCTGTGTCTCTTACACAGTGTCTGTCTCTCACTCAGTGTGTGTGTCTCACTCAGTGTCTGTGTCTCTCACTCAGTGTCTGTCTCTCACTCAGTGTATGTGTGTCTCACTCAGTGTCTGTCTGTCTCAGTCAGTGTCTGTGTCTCTCACACAGTGTCTGTCTCTCACTCAGTGTCTGTGCCACTCAGTGTCTGTGTCTCTAACTCCGTGTCTGTCTGACTCACTCAGTGTCTGCGTTTCTCACACAGTGTCTGTCTCTCACTCAGTGTCTGTGTCTCACTCAGTGTCTGTGTCACTCAGTGTCTGTTTCTCTCACTCAGTGTCTGTCTCTCACTCAGTGTCTGTGTGTCACTCAGTGTCTGTGTCTCTCACTCAGTGTCTGTGTCTCACTCCGGGTCTGTGTGTCTCTCACTCAGTGTCTGTGTCTCACTCAGTGTCTGTGGCTCTCACTCAGTGTCTGTGTCTCTTACACAGTGTCTGTCTCTCACTCAGTGTCTGTCTCTCACTCAGTGTCTGTGTCTCTCACTCAGTGTCTCTGTTTCTCACTCAGTGTCTGTGTCTCTTACACAGTGTCTGTCTCTCACTCAGTCTCTGTATCTCACTCAGTGTCTGTATCCCACTCAGTGTTTGTGTCTCTCACTCAGTGTCTGTGTCTCACTCAGTGTCTGTGTCTCTCACTCAGTGTCTGTGTCTCTTACACAGTGTCTGTCTCTCACTCAGTGTCTGTGTCTCTCACCCAGTGCCTCTCTGTCTCACTCAGTGTCTCTGTGTCTCACTCAGTGTCTGTGTGTCTCACTCAGGGTCTGTGTCTCACTCAGTGTCTGTGTCTCTCACACAGTGTCTGTGTCTCTCACTCAGTGTCTGTGTCTCTCACTCAGTGCCTGTCTCACTCAGGGTCTGTGTGTAACTCCGTGGCTGTGTCTCACTCAGTGTCTGTGTCTCACTCAGTTTCTGTGTGTCTCACTCAGTGTCTGTGTCTCTCACTCAGTGTCTGTCTCACTCAGGGTCTGTGTGTCTCTCAGTGTTTGTGTTTCTCACTCAGTGTCTGTATCTCACTCAGTGTCTGTGTCTCACTCAGTGTTTGTGTTTCTCACTCAGTGCCTGTGTCTCTCAGTCAGTGTCTGTGTCTCACTAAATGTCTGTGTCTCATTCAGTGTCTGTGCCTCACTCAGTGTCTGTGTCTGACTCAGTGTCTGTGTTTCTCACTCAGTGTCTGTGTCTCACTCAGTCTCTGTGTCTCTCACTCAGGGTCTGTGTCTCACTCTGTGCCTGTGTTTCTCACTCAGCGTCTGTGTCTCTCAATCAGTGTTGTGTCTCTCACTCAGTGTCTGTGTGTCTCACTCAGTGTCTGTGTCTCACTCTGTCTCTGTGTCTCACTCAGTGTCTGTGACTCTCACTCAGTGTCTGTGTCTCTCACTCCTGGTCTGTGTGTTTCTCACTCAGTGTTTGTGTCTCTTACTCAGTGTCTATGTCTCACTCAGTGTCTGTGTCTCTCACTCAGTGTCTGTGTCTCTCACTCAGTGCCTGTGTGTCACTCAGTGTCTGTCTCTCACTCAGTGTCTGTGTGTCACTCAGTGTCTGTGTCTCTCACTCAGTGTCTGTTTGTCTCACTCAGTGTCTGTCTGTCTCACCCAGTGTCTCTGTGTCTCACTCAGTGTCTGTGTGTCTCACTCAGTGTCTGTCTCACTCAGTGTCTGTTTGTCTCTGACTCAGTGTCTGTGTCTCTGACTCAGTGTCTGATTATCTCACTCAGTGTCTGTCTGTCTCACCCAGTGTCTCTGTGTCTCACTCAGTGTCTGTGTGTCTCACTCAGTGTCTGTCTCACTCAGTGTCTGTTTGTCTCTCACTCAGAGTCTGTGTCCCACTCAGTTTCTGTGTGTCTCACTCAGTGTCTGTGTCTCTCACTCAGTGTCTGTGTCTCTCACTCAGTGTATGTGTGTCTCACTCAGTGTCTGTCTCACTCAGGGTCTGTGTGTCTCTCAGTGGCTGTGTCTCACTAAGTGTCTGTGTCTCTCACTCAGTGTCTGTATCTCTCTCAGTGTCTTTGTCTCACTCAGTGTTTGTGTTTCTCACCCAGTGTCTGTCTCTCACTCAGTGTCTGTGTCTCTCACTCAGTGTCTGTGTCTCTTACACAGTGTCTGTCTCTCACTCAGTGTCTGTGTGTCTCACTCAGTGTCTGTGTCTCTCACTCAGCGTCTGTCTCTCACTCAGTGTATGTGTGTCTCACTCAGTGTCTGTCTGTCTCAGTCAGTGTCTGTGTCTCTCACACAGTGTCTGTCTCTCACTCAGTGTCTGTGTCACTCAGTGTCTGTGTCTCTAACTCCGTGTCTGTGTCTCACTCCGGGTCTGTGTGTCTCTCACTCAGGGTCTGTGTCTCACTCAGTGTCTGTCTGTCTCACTCAGTGTCTGCGTCTCTCACACAGTGTGGTCTCTCACTCAGTGTCTGTGTCTCACTCAGTGTCTGTGTCACTCAGTGTCTGTGTCTCTCACTCAGTGTCTGTGTCTCACTCCGGGTCTGTGTGTCTCTCACTCAGTGTATGTGTCTCACTCAGTGTCTGTGCCTCTCACTCTGTGTCTGTGTCTCTTACACAGTGTCTGTGTCTCTCACTCAGTGTATCTGTGTCTCACTCAGTGTCTGTGTCTCTTACACAGTGTCTGTCTCTCACTCAGTCTCTGTATCTCACTCAGTGTCTGTATCCCACTCAGTGTTTGTGTCTCTCACTCAGTGTCTGTGTCTCACTCAGTGTCTGTGTCTCTCACTCAGTGTCTGTGTCTCTTACACAGTGTCTGTCTCTCACTCAGTGTCTGTGTCTCTCACCCAGTGTCTCTGTGTCTCACTCAGTGTCTCTGTGTCTCACTCAGTGTCTGTGTGTCTCACTCAGGGTCTGTGTCTCACTCAGTGTCTGTGTCTCACTCAGTTTCTGTGTGTCTCACTCAGTGTCTGTGTCTCTCACTCAGTGTCTGTCTCACTCAGGGTCTGTGTGTCTCCCAGAGTTTGTGTTTCTCACTCAGTGTCTGTATCACACTCAGTGTCTATGTCTCACTCAGTGTTTGTGTTTCTCACTCAGTGCCTATGTCTCACTCAGTGTTTGTGTTTCTCACTCAGTGCCTGTGTCTCTCAGTCAGTGTCTGTGTCTCACTAAATGTCTGTGTCTCACTCAGTGTCTGAGTCTCTCACTCTGTCTCTGTGTCTCACTCAGTGTCTGTGACTCTCACTCAGTGTCTGTGTCTCTCACTCCTGGTCTGTGTGTTTCTCACTCAGTGTTTGTGTCTCTCACTCAGTGTCTGTGTCTCTCACTCAGTGTCTGTGTCTCTCACTCAGTGCCTGTGTGTCACTCAGTGTCTGTCTCTCACTCAGTGTCTGTGTGTCACTCAGTGTCTGTGTCTCTCACTCAGTGTCTGTTTGTCTCACTCAGTGTCTGTGTGTCTCACCCAGTGTCTCTGTGTCTCACTCAGTGTCTGTGTGTCTCACTCAGTGTCTGTCTCACTCAGTGTCTGTTTGTCTCTGACTCAGTGTCTGTGTCTCTGACTCAGTGTCTGTGTCTCTTACACAGTGTCTGTCTCTCACTCAGTGTCTGTGTGTCTCACTCAGTGTCTGTGTCTCTCACTCAGCGTCTGTCTCTCACTCAGTGTATGTGTGTCTCACTCAGTGTCTGTCTGTCTCAGTCAGTGTCTGTGTCTCTCACACAGTGTCTGTCTCTCACTCAGTGTCTGTGTCACTCAGTGTCTGTGTCTCTAACTCCGTGTCTGTGTCTCACTCCGGGTCTGTGTGTCTCTCACTCAGGGTCTGTGTCTCACTCAGTGTCTGTCTGTCTCACTCAGTGTCTGCGTCTCTCACACAGTGTCTGTCTCTCACTCAGTGTCTGTGTCTCACTCAGTGTCTGTGTCACTCAGTGTCTGTGTCTCTCACTCAGTGTCTGTGTCTCACTCCGGGTCTGTGTGTCTCTCACTCAGTGTATGTGTTTCACTCAGTGTCTGTGTCTCTCACTCAGTGTCTGTGTCTCTTACACAGTGTCTGTGTCTCTCACTCAGTGTCTCTGTGTCTCACTCAGTGTCTGTGTCTCTTACACAGTGTCTGTCTCTCACTCAGTCTCTGTATCTCACTCAGTGTCTGTATCCCACTCAGTGTTTGTGTCTCTCACTCAGTGTCTGTGTCTCACTCAGTGTCTGTGTCTCTCACTCAGTGTCTGTGTCTCTTACACAGTGTCTGTCTCTCACTCAGTGTCTGTGTCTCTCACCCAGTGTCTCTGTGTCTCACTCAGTGTCTCTGTGTCTCACTCAGTGTCTGTGTGTCTCACTCAGGGTCTGTGTCTCACTCAGTTTCTGTGTGTCTCACTCAGTGTCTGTGTCTCTCACTCAGTGTCTGTCTCACTCAGGGTCTGTGTGTCTCTCAGAGTTTGTGTTTCTCACTCAGTGTCTGTATCACACTCAGTGTCTATGTCTCACTCGGTGTTTGTGTTTCTCACTCAGTGCCTATGTCTCACTCAGTGTTTGTGTTTCTCACTCAGTGCCTGTGTCTCTCAGTCAGTGTCTGTGTCTCACTAAATGTCTGTGTCTCACTCAGTGTCTGAGTCTCTCACTCTGTCTCTGTGTCTCACTCAGTGTCTGTGACTCTCACTCAGTGTCTGTGTCTCTCACTCCTGGTCTGTGTGTTTCTCACTCAGTGTTTGTGTCTCTCACTCAGTGTCTGTGTCTCTCACTCAGTGTCTGTGTCTCTCACTCAGTGCCTGTGTGTCACTCAGTGTCTGTCTCTCACTCAGTGTCTGTGTGTCACTCAGTGTCTGTGTCTCTCACTCAGTGTCTGTTTTTCTCACTCAGTGTCTGTCTGTCTCACCCAGTGTCTCTGTGTCTCACTCAGTGTCTGTGTGTCTCACTCAGTGTCTGTCTCACTCTGTGTCTGTTTGTCTCTGACTCAGTGTCTGTGTCTCTGACTCAGTGTCTGAGTATCTCACTCAGTGTCTGTCTGTCTCACCCAGTGTCTCTGTGTCTCACTCAGTGTCTGTGTGTCTCACTCAGTGTCTGTCTCACTCAGTGTCTGTTTGTCTCTCACTCAGAGTCTGTGTCCCACTCAGTTTCTGTGTGTCTCACTCAGTGTCTGTGTCTCTCACTCAGTGTCTGTGTCTCTCACTCAGTGTATGTGTGTCTCACTCAGTGTCTGTCTCACTCAGGGTCTGTGTGTCTCTCAGTGGCTGTGTCTCACTAAGTGTCTGTGTCTCTCACTCAGTGTCTGTATCTCTCTCAGTGTCTATGTCTCACTCAGTGTTTGTGTTTCTCACCCAGTGTCTGTCTCTCACTCAGTGTCTGTGTCTCTCACTCAGTGTCTGTGTCTCTTACACAGTGTCTGTCTCTCACTCAGTGTCTGTGTGTCTCACTCAGTGTCTGTGTCTCTCACTCAGCGTCTGTCTCTCACTCAGTGTATGTGTGTCTCACTCAGTGTCTGTCTGTCTCAGTCAGTGTCTGTGTCTCTCACACAGTGTCTGTCTCTCACTCAGTGTCTGTGTCACTCAGTGTCTGTGTCTCTAACTCCGTGTCTGTGTCTCACTCCGGGTCTGTGTGTCTCTCACTCAGGGTCTGTGTCTCACTCAGTGTCTGTCTGTCTCACTCAGTGTCTGCGTCTCTCACACAGTGTCTGTCTCTCACTCAGTGTCTGTGTCTCACTCAGTGTCTGTGTCACTCAGTGTCTGTGTCTCTCACTCAGTGTCTGTGTCTCACTCCGGGTCTGTGTGTCTCTCACTCAGTGTATGTGTCTCACTCAGTGTCTGTGTCTCTCACTCAGTGTCTGTGTCTCTTACACAGTGTCTGTGTCTCTCACTCAGTGTCTCTGTGTCTCACTCAGTGTCTGTGTCTCTTACACAGTGTCTGTCTCTCACTCAGTCTCTGTATCTCACTCAGTGTCTGTATCCCACTCAGTGTTTGTGTCTCTCACTCAGTGTCTGTGTCTCACTCAGTGTCTGTGTCTCTCACTCAGTGTCTGTGTCTCTTACACAGTGTCTGTCTCTCACTCAGTGTCTGTGTCTCTCACCCAGTGTCTCTGTGTCTCACTCAGTGTCTCTGTGTCTCACTCAGTGTCTGTGTGTCTCACTCAGGGTCTGTGTCTCACTCAGTGTCTGTGCCTCTCACACAGTGTCTGTGTCTCTCACTCAGTGTCTGTGTCTCTCACTCAGCGTCTGTCTCACTCAGGGTCTGTGTTTCACTCAGTGGCTGTGTCTCACTCAGTGTCTGTGTCTCACTCAGTTTCTGTGTGTCTCACTCAGTGTCTGTGTCTCTCACTCAGTGTCTGTCTCACTCAGGGTCTGTGTGTCTCTCAGAGTTTGTGTTTCTCACTCAGTGTCTGTATCACACTCAGTGTCTATGTCTCACTCAGTGTTTGTGTTTCTCACTCAGTGCCTATGTCTCACTCAGTGTTTGTGTTTCTCACTCAGTGCCTGTGTCTCTCAGTCAGTGTCTGTGTCTCACTAAATGTCTGTGTCTCACTCAGTGTCTGAGTCTCTCACTCAGTGTCTGTGTCTCTCACTCAGTGTTTGTGTCTCACTCAGTGTCTGTGTCTCTCACTCAGGGTCTGTGTCTCTTACTCAGTGTCTGTGCCTCACTCAGTGTCTGTGTCTGACTCAGTGTCTGTGTTTCTCACTCAGTGTTTGTGTCTCACTCAGTGTCTGTGTCTCTCACTCAGGGTCTGTGTCTCTTACTCAGTGTCTGTGCCTCACTCAGTGTCTGTGTCTGACTCAGTGTCTGTGTTTCTCACTCAGCGTCTGTGTCTCACTCAGTCTCTGTGTCTCTGACTCAGGGTCTGTGTCTCACTCTGTGTCTGTGTTTCTCACTCAGTGTCTGTGTCTCACTCTGTCTCTGTGTCTCACTCAGTGTCTGTGTCTCTCACTCAGTGTCTGTGTCTCTCACTCCGGGTCTCTGTGTTTCTCACTCAATGTTTGTGTCTCTCACTCAGTGTCTGTGTCTCTCACTCAGTGTCTGTGTCTCTCACTCAGTGCCTGTGTGTCACTCAGTGTCTGTCTCTCACTCAGTGTCTGTGTGTCACTCAGTGTCTGTGTGTCTCACTCAGTGTCTGTTTGTCTCATTCAATGTCTGTGTCTCACTCAGTGTCTGTGTCTCTCACTCAGTGTCCGTGTCTCACTCAGTGTCAGTGTCTCTCACTCAGTGTCTCTGTGTTTCACTCAGTGTCTGTGTCTCACTCAGTGTCAGTGTCTCTTACTCAGTGTGCTGTGTCTCACTCAGTGTCTGTGTCTCATTCAGTGTCTTTGTCTCTCACTCAGTGTCTGTCTCTCACTCAGAGTCTGTGTCTCCCTCAGTGTCTGTGTCTCACTCAGTGTCTGTGCCTCACTCAGTGTCTGTCTGTCACTCAGTGTCTCTGTGTCTCACTCAGTGTCTGTGTCTCACGCAGGTTCTGTGTGTCTCTCACTCAGGGTCTGTATCTCACTCAGTGGCTGTATCTCACTCAGTGTCTGTGTCTCTCACTCAGTGTCTGTGTCTCTCACTCAGTGCCTGTATCTCACTCAGTGTCTGTGTCTCACTCAGTGTCTGTGTGTCTCACTCAGTGTTTGTGTCTCTTACTCAGTGTCTATGTCTCACTCAGTGTCTGTGTCACTCACTCAGTGTCTGTGTCTCTCACTCAGTGCCTGTGTGTCACTCAGTGTCTGTCTCTCACTCAGTATCTGTGTGTCACTCAGTGTCTGTGTGTCTCATTCAGTGTCTGTTTGTCTCATTCAATGTCTGTGTCTCACTCAGTGTCTGTCTCTCACTCAGTGTCTGTGTCTCTCACTCAGTGTCTGTGTCTCATACACAGTGTCTGTCTCTCACTCAGTGTCTGTGTCTCTCACACAGTGTCTGTCTCTCACTCAGTGTCTGTGTCACTCAGTGTCTGTGTCTCTAACTCCGTGTCTGTGTCTCACTCAGTGTCTGAGTCTCTCACTCAGTGTTTGTGTCTCTCACTCAGTGTTTGTGTCTCACTCAGTGTCTGTGTGTCTTTCTCAGTGTCTGTGCCTCACTCAGTGTCTGTGTCTGACTCAGTGTCTGTGTTTCTCACTCAGTGTCTGTGTCTCAATCAGTCTCTGTGTCTCTGACTCAGGGTCTGTGTCTCTCTCTGTGTCTGTGTTTCTCACTCAGTGTCTGTGTCTCACTCTGTCTCTGTGTCTCACTCAGTGTCTGTGACTCTCACTCAGTGTCTGTGTCTCTCACTCCGGGTCTGTGTGTTTCTCACTCAATGTTTGTGTCTCTCACTCAGTGTTTGTGTCTCTCACTCAGTGTCTGTGTCTCTCACTCAGTGCCTGTGTGTCACTCAGTGTCTGTCTCTCACTCAGTGTCTGTGTGTCACTCAGTGTCTGTGTGTCTCACTCAGTGTCTGTGTCTCTCACTCAGTGTCCGTGTCTCACTCAGTGTCAGTGTCTCTCACTCAGTGTCTCTGTGTTTCACTCAGTGTCTGTGTCTCACTCAGTGTCAGTGTCTCTTACTCAGTGTGCTGTGTCTCACTCAGTGTCAGTGTCTCTTACTCAGTGTGCTGTGTCTCACTCAGTGTCTGTGTCTCACTCAGTGTCTTTGTCTCTCACTCAGTGTCTGTCTCTCACTCAGTGTCTGAGTCTCACTCAGTGTCTGTCTGTCACTCAGTGTCTCTGTGTCTCACTCAGTGTCTGTGTCTCACGCAGGTTCTGTGTGTCTCTCACTTAGGGTCTGTATCTCACTCTGTGGCTGTATCTCACTCAGTGTCTGTGTCTCTCACTCAGTGTCTGTGTCTCTCACTCAGTGCCTGTATCTCACTCAGTGTCTATGTCTCACTCAGTGTCTGTGTGTCTCACTCAGTGTTTGTGTCTCTTACTCAGTGTCTATGTCTCACTCAGTGTCTGTGTCTCTCACTCAGTGCCTGTGTCTCTCACTCAGTGCCTGTGTGTCACTCAGTGTCTGTCTCTCACTCAGTGTCTGTGTGTCACTCAGTGTCTGTGTGTCTCACTCAGTGTCTGTTTGTCTCATTCAATGTCTGTGTCTCACTCAGTGTCTGTCTCTCACTCAGTGTCTGTGTCTCTCACTCAGTGTCTGTGTCTCTTACACAGTGTCTGTCTCTCACTCAGTGTCTGTGTGTCTCACACAGTGTCTGTGTCTCTCACTCAGTGTCTGTCTCTCACTCAGTGTATGTGTGTCTCACTCAGTGTCTGTCTGTCTCAGTCAGTGTCTGTGTCTCTCACACAGTGTCTATCTCTCACTCAGTGTCTGTGTCACTCAGTGTCTGTCTCTCTAACTCCGTGTCTGTGTCTCACTCCGGGTCTGTGTGTCTCTCACTCAGGGTCTGTGTCTCACTCAGTGTCTGTCTGTCTCACTCAGTGTCTGCGTCTCTCACACAGTGACTGTCTCTCACTCAGTGTCTGTGTCTCACTCAGTGTCTGTGTCACTCAGTGTCTGTGTCTCTCACTCAGTGTCTGTCTCTCACTCAGTGTCTGTGTGTCACTCAGTGTCTGTGTCTCTCACTCAGTGTCTGTGTCTCACTCCGGGTCTGTGTGTCTCTCACTCAGTGTCTGTGTCTCACTCAGTGTCTGTGTCTCTCACTCAGTGTCTGTGTCTCTTACACAGTGTCTGTGTCTCTCACTCAGTGTCTCTGTGTCTCACTCAGTGTCTGTGTCTCTTACACAGTGTCTGTCTCTCAGTCAGTCTCTGTATCTCACTCAGTGTCTGTATCCCACTCAGTGTTTGTGTCTCTCACTCAGTGTCTGTGTCTCACTCAGTGTCTGTGTCTCTCACTCAGTGTCTGTGTCTCTTACACAGTGTCTGTCTCTCACTCAGTGTCTGTGTCTCTCACCCAGTGTCTCTGTGTCTCACTCAGTGTCTCTGTGTCTCACTCTGTGTCTGTGTGTCTCACGCAGGGTCTGTGTCTCACTCAGTGTCTGTGTCTCTCACACAGTGTCTGTGTCTCTCACTCAGTGTCTGTGTCTCTCACTCAGTGTCTGTCTCACTCAGAGTCTGTGTGTCACTCAGTGGCTGTGTCTCACTCAGTGCCTGTGTCTCACTCAGTTGCTGTGTGTCTCACTCAGTGTCTGTGTCTCTCACTCAGTGTCTGTCTCACTCAGGGTCTGTGTGTCTCTCAGTGTTTGTGTTTCTCACTCAGTGTCTGTATCACACTCAGTGTCTATGTCTCACTCAGTGTTTGTGTTTCTCACTCAGTGCCTGTGTCTCTCAGTCAGTGTCTGTGTCTCACTAAATGTCTGTGTCTCACTCAGTGTCTGGGTCTCTCACTCAGTGTCTGTGTCTCTCACTCAGTGTTTGTGTCTCACTCAGTGTCTGTGTCTCTCACTCAGGGTCTGTGTCTCTTACTCAGTGTCTGTGACTCACTCAGTGTCTGTGTCTGACTCAGTGTCTGTGTTTCTCACTCAGTGTCTGTGTCTCACTCAGTCTCTGTGTCTCTGACTCAGGGTCTGTATCTCACTCTGTGTCTGTGTTTCTCACTCAGCGTCTGTATCTCTCACTCAGTGTTTGTGTCTCTCACTCAGTGTCTGTGTGTCTCACTCAGTGTCTGTGTCTCACTCTGTCTCTGTGTCTCACTCAGTGTCTGTGTCTCTCAGTGTCTGTGTCTCTCACTCCGGGTCTGTGTGTTTCTCACTCAGTGTCTGTGTCTCTCACTCAGTGTCTGTGTCTCTCACTCAGTGTCTGTCTCTCACTCAGTGTCTGTCTCTCACTCAGTGTCTGTGTGTCTCACTCAGTGTCTGTTTGTCTCATTCAATGTCTGTGTCTCACTCAGTGTCAGTGTCTCTCACTCAGTGTCCGTGTCTCACTCAGTGTCAGTGTCTCTCACTCAGTGTCTCTGTGTTGCACTCAGTGTCTGTGTCTCACTCAGTGTCAGTGTCTCTTACTCAGTGTGCTGTGTCTCACTCAGTGTCTGTGTCTCACTCAGTGTCTTTGTCTCTCACTCAGTGTCTGTCTCTCACTCAGAGTCTGTGTCTCCCTCAGTGTCTGTTTCTCACTCAGTGTCTGAGTCTCTCACTCAGTGTTTGTGTCTCTCACTCAGTGTTTGTGTCTCACTCAGTGTCTGTGTCTGACTCAGTGTCTGTGTTTCTCACTCAGTGTCTGTGTCTCACTCAGTCTCTGTGTCTCTGACTCAGGGTCTGTGTCTCACTCTGTGTCTGTGTTTCTCACTCAGTGTCTGTGTCTCACTCTGTCTCTGTGTCTCACTCAGTGTCTGTGTCTCTCACTCAGTGTCTGTGTCTCTCACTCCGGGTCTGTGTGTTTCTCACTCAATGTTTGTGTCTCTCACTCAGTGTTTGTGTCTCTCACTCAGTGTCTGTGTCTCTCACTCAGTGCCTGTGTGTCACTCAGTGTCTGTCTCTCACTCAGTGTCTGTGTGTCACTCAGTGTCTGTGTGTCTCACTCAGTGTCTGTTTGTCTCATTCAATTTCTGTGTCTCACTCAGTGTCTGTGTCTCTCACTCAGTGTCCGTGTCTCACTCAGTGTCAGTGTCTCTCACTCAGTGTCTCTGTGTTTCACTCAGTGTCTGTGTCTCACTCAGTGTCAGTGTCTCTTACTCAGTGTGCTGTGTCTCACTCAGTGTCTGTGTCTCACTCAGTGTCTTTGTCTCTCACTCAGTGTCTGTCTCTCACTCAGAGTCTGTGTATCCCTCAGTGTCTGTGTCTCACTCAGTGTCTGTGCCGCACTCAGTGTCTGTCTGTCACTCAGTGTCTCTGTGTCTCACTCAGTGTCTGTGTCTCACGCAGGTTCTGTGTGTCTCTCACTCAGGGTCTGTATCTCACTCAGTGTCTGTGTCTCTCACTCAGTGTCTGTGTCTCTCACTCAGTGCCTGTATCTCACTCAGTGTCTGTGTCTCACTCAGTGTCTGTGTGTCTCACTCAGTGTTTGTGTCTCTTACTCAGTGTCTATGTCTCACTCAGTGTCTGTGTCTCTCACTCAGTGTCTGTGTCTCTCACTCAGTGCCTGTGTGTCACTCAGTGTCTGTCTCTCACTCAGTGTCTGTGTGTCACTCAGTGTCTGTGTGTCTCACTCAGTGTCTGTTTGTCTCATTCAATGTCTGTGTCTCACTCAGTGTCTGTCTCTCACTCAGTGTCTGTGTCTCTCACTCAGTGTCTGTGTCTCTTACACAGTGTCTGTCTCTCACTCAGTGTCTGTGTGTCTCACACAGTGTCTGTGTCTCTCACTCAGTGTCTGTCTCTCACTCAGTGTATGTGTGTCTCACTCAGTGTCTGTCTGTCTCAGTCAGTGTCTGTGTCTCTCACACAGTGTCTGTCTCTCACTCAGTGTCTGTGTCACTCAGTGTCTGTGTCTCTAACTCCGTGTCTGTGTCTCACTCCGGGTCTGTGTGTCTCTCACTCAGGGTCTGTGTCTCACTCAGTGTCTGTCTGTCTCACTCAGTGTCTGCGTCTCTCACACAGTGTCTGTCTCTCACTCAGTGCCTGTGTCTCACTCAGTGTCTGTGTCACTCAGTGTCTGTGTCTCTCACTCAGTGTCTGTCTCTCACTCAGTGTCTGTGTGTCACTCAGTGTCTGTGTCTCTCACTCAGTGTCTGTGTCTCACTCCGGGTCTGTGTGTCTCTCACTCAGTGTCTGTGTCTCACTCAGTGTCTGTGTCTCTCACTCAGTGTCTGTGTCTCTTACACAGTGTCTGTGTCTCTCACTCAGTGTCTCAGTGTCTCACTCAGTGTCTGTGTCTCTTACACAGTATCTGTCTCTCAGTCAGTCTATGTTTCTCACTCAGTGTCTGTATCCCACTCAGTGTTTGTGTCTCTCACTCAGTGTCTGTGTCTCACTCAGTGTCTGTGTCTCTCACTCAGTGTCTGTGTCTCTTACACAGTGTCTGTCTCTCACTCAGTGTCTGTGTCTCTCACCCAGTGTCTGTGTGTCTCACTCAGTGTCTCTGTGTCTCACTCTGTGTCTGTGCGTCTCACGCAGGGTCTGTGTCTCACTCAGTGTCTGTGTCTCTCACACAGTGTCTGTGTCTCTCACTCAGTGTCTGTGTCTCTCACTCAGTGTCTGTCTCACTCTGAGTCTGTGTGTCACTCAGTGGCTGTGTCTCACTCAGTGCCTGTGTCTCACTCAGTTGCTGTGTGTCTCACTCAGTGTCTGTGTCTCTCACTCAGTGTCTGTCTCACTCAGGGTCTGTGTGTCTCTCAGTGTTTGTGTTTCTCACTCAGTGTCTGTATCACACTCAGTGTCTATGTCTCACTCAGTGTTTGTGTTTCTCACTCAGTGCCTGTGTCTCTCAGTCAGTGTCTGTGTCTCACTAAATGTCTGTGTCTCACTCAGTGTCTGGGTCTCTCACTCAGTGTCTGTGTCTCTCACTCAGTGTTTGTGTCTCACTCAGTGTCTGTGTCTCTCACTCAGGGTCTGTGTCTCTTACTCAGTGTCTGTGCCTCACTCAGTGTCTGTGTCTGACTCAGTGTCTGTGTTTCTCACTCAGTGTCTGTGTCTCACTCAGTCTCTGTGTCTCTGACTCAGGGTCTGTGTCTCACTCTGTGTCTGTGTTTCTCACTCAGCGTCTGTGTCTCTCACTCAGTGTTTGTGTCTCTCACTCAGTGTCTGTGTGTCTCACTCAGTGTCTGTGTTTCACTCTGTCTCTGTGTCTCACTCAGTGTCTGTGTCTCTCACTCAGTGTCTGTGTCTCTCACTCCGGGTCTGTGTGTTTCTCACTCAGTGTTTGTGTCTTTCACTCAGTGTCTGTGTCTCTCACTCAGTGTCTGTGTCTCTCACTCAGTGTCTGTCTCTCACTCAGTGTCTGTGTGTCACTCAGTGTCTGTGTGTCTCACTCAGTGTCTGTTTGTCTCATTCAATGTCTGTGTCTCACTCAGTGTCAGTGTCTCTCACTCAGTGTCCGTGTCTCACTCAGTGTCAGTGTCTCTCACTCAGTGTCTCTGTGTTGCACTCAGTGTCTGTGTCTCACTCAGTGTCAGTGTCTCTTACTCAGTGGCTGTGTCTCACTCAGTGCCTGTGTCTCACTCAGTTGCTGTGTGTCTCACTCAGTGTCTGTGTCTCTCACTCAGTGTCTGTCTCACTCAGGGTCTGTGTGTCTCTCAGTGTTTGTGTTTCTCACTCAGTGTCTGTATCACACTCAGTGTCTATGTCTCACTCAGTGTTTGTGTTTCTCACTCAGTGCCTGTGTCTCTCAGTCAGTGTCTGTGTCTCACTAAATGTCTGTGTCTCACTCAGTGTCTGGGTCTCTCACTCAGTGTCTGTGTCTCTCACTCAGTGTTTGTGTCTCACTCAGTGTCTGTGTCTCTCACTCAGGGTCTGTGTCTCTTACTCAGTGTCTGTGCCTCACTCAGTGTCTGTGTCTGACTCAGTGTCTGTGTTTCTCACTCAGTGTCTGTGTCTCACTCAGTCTCTGTGTCTCTGACTCAGGGTCTGTGTCTCACTCTGTGTCTGTGTTTCTCAGTCAGCGTCTGTGTCTCTCACTCAGTGTTTGTGTCTCTCACTCAGTGTCTGTGTGTCTCACTCAGTGTCTGTGTTTCACTCTGTCTCTGTGTCTCACTCAGTGTCTGTGTCTCTCACTCAGTGTCTGTGTCTCTCACTCCGGGTCTGTGTGTTTCTCACTCAGTGTTTGTGTCTTTCACTCAGTGTCTGTGTCTCTCACTCAGTGTCTGTGTCTCTCACTCAGTGTCTGTCTCTCACTCAGTGTCTGTGTGTCACTCAGTGTCTGTGTGTCTCACTCAGTGTCTGTTTGTCTCATTCAATGTCTGTGTCTCACTCAGTGTCTGTGTCTCTCACTCAGTGTCTGTGTGTCACTCAGTGTCTGTGTGTCTCACTCAGTGTCTGTTTGTCTCATTCAATGTCTGTGTCTCACTCAGTGTCTGTGTCTCTCACTCAGTGTCCGTGTCTCACTCAGTGTCAGTGTCTCTCACTCAGTGTCTCTGTGTTTCACTCAGTGTCTGTGTCTCACTCAGTGTCAGTGTCTCTTACTCAGTGTCTGTGTCTCACTTAGTGTCTGTGTCTCACTCAGTGTCTTTGTCTCTCACTCAGTGTCTCTGTGTTTCACTCAGTGTCTGTGTCTCACTCAGTGTCTGTGTCTCACTCAGTGTCTGTCTCTTACTCAGTGTGCTGTGTCTCACTCAGTGTCTGTGTCTCACTCAGTGTCTTTGTCTCTCACTCAGTGTCTGTCTCTCACTCAGAGTTGTGTCTCCCTCAGTGTCTGTGTCTCACTCAGTGTCTGTGCCTCACTAAGTGTCTGTCTGTCACTCAGTGTCTCTGTGTCTCACTCAGTGTCTTTGTCTCACGCAGGTTCTGTGTGTCTCTCACTCAGGGTCTGTATCTCACTCAGTGGCTGTATCTCACTCAGTGTCTGTGTCTCTCACTCATTGTCTGTGTCTCTCACTCAGTGCCTGTATCTCACTCAGTGTCTGTGTCTCACTCAGTGTCTGTGTGTCTCACTCAGTGTTTGTGTCTCTTACTCAGTGTCTATGTCTCACTCAGTGTCTCTCACTCAGTGTCTGTGTCTCTCACTCAGTGTCTGTCTCACTCAGAGTCTGTGTGTCACTCAGTGGCTGTGTCTCACTCAGTGCCTGTGTCTCACTCAGTTGCTGTGTGTCTCACTCAGTGTCTGTGTCTCTCACTCAGTGTCTGTCTCACTCAGGGTCTGTGTGTCTCTCAGTGTTTGTGTTTCTCACTCAGTGTCTGTATCACACTCAGTGTCTATGTCTCACTCAGTGTTTGTGTTTCTCACTCAGTGCCTGTGTCTCTCAGTCAGTGTCTGTCTCTCACTCAGTGTCTGTGTCACTCAGTGTCTGTGTCTCTAACTCCGTGTCTGTGTCTCACTCCGGGTCTGTGTGTCTCTCACTCAGGGTCTGTGTCTCACTCAGTGTCTGTCTGTCTCACTCAGTGTCTGCGTCTCGTACACAGAGTCTGTCTCTCACTCAGTGCCTGTGTCTCACTCAGTGTCTGTGTCACTCAGTGTCTGTGTCTCTCACTCAGTGTCTGTCTCTCACTCAGTGTCTGTGTCTCTCACTCAGTGTTTGTGTCTCACTCAGTGTCTGTGTCTCTCACTCAGAGTCTGTGTCTCTTACTCAGTGTCTGTGCCTCACTCAGTGTCTGTGTCTGACTCAGTGTCTGTGTTTCTCACTCAGTGTCTGTGTCTCACTCAGTCTCTGTGTCTCTGACTCAGGGTCTGTGTCTCACTCTGTGTCTGTGTTTCTCACTCAGCGTCTGTGTCTCTCACTCAGTGTTTGTGTCTCTCACTCAGTGTCTGTGTGTCTCACTCAGTGTCTGTGTTTCACTCTGTCTCTGTGTCTCACTCAGTGTCTGTGTCTCTCACTCAGTGTCTGTGTCTCTCACTCCGGGTCTGTGTGTTTCTCACTCAGTGTTTGTGTCTTTCACTCAGTGTCTGTGTCTCTCACTCAGTGTCTGTGTCTCTCACTCAGTGTCTGTCTCTCACTCAGTGTCTGTGTGTCACTCAGTGTCTGTGTGTCTCACTCAGTGTCTGTTTGTCTCATTCAATGTCTGTGTCTCACTCAGTGTCAGTGTCTCTCACTCAGTGTCTGTCTCTCACTCAGTGTCCGTGTCTCACTCAGTGTCAGTGTCTCTCACTCAATGTCTCTGTGTTGCACTCAGTGTCTGTGTCTCACTCAGTGTCAGTGTCTCTTACTCAGTGTGCTGTGTCTCACTCAGTGTCTGTGTCTCACTCAGTGTCTTTGTCTCTCACTCAGTGTCTGTCTCTCACTCAGAGTCTGTGTCTCCCTCAGTGTCTGTGTCTCACTCAGTGTCTGTGACTCACTCAGTGTCTGTCTGTCACTCAGTGTCTCTGTGTCTCACTCAGTGTCTTTGTCTCACGCAGGTTCTGTGTGTCTCTCACTCAGGGTCTGTATCTCACTCAGTGGCTGTATCTCACTCAGTGTCTGTGTCTCTCACTCAGTGTCTGTGTCTCTCACTCAGTGCCTGTATCTCACTCAGTGTCTGTGTCTCACTCAGTGTCTGTGTGTCTCACTCAGTGTTTGTGTCTCTTACTCAGTGTCTATGTCTCACTCAGTGTCTCTCACTCAGTGTCTGTGTCTCTCACTCAGTGTCTGTCTCACTCAGAGTCTGTGTGTCACTCAGTGGCTGTGTCTCACTCAGTGCCTGTGTCTCACTCAGTTGCTGTGTGTCTCACTCAGTGTCTGTGTCTCTCACTCAGTGTCTGTCTCACTCAGGGTCTGTGTGTCTCTCAGTGTTTGTGTTTCCCACTCAGTGTCTGTATCACACTCAGTGTCTATGTCTCACTCAGTGTTTGTGTTTCTCACTCAGTGCCTGTGTCTCTCACTCAGGGTCTGTGTCTCACTCAGTGTCTGTCTGTCTCACTCAGTGTCTGCGTCTCGTACACAGTGTCTGTCTCTCACTCAGTGCCTGTGTCTCACTCAGTGTCTGTGTCACTCAGTGTCTGTGTCTCTCACTCAGTGTCTGTCTCTCACTCAGTGTCTGTGTGTCACTCAGTGTCTGTGTCTCTCACTCAGTGTCTGTGTCTCACTCCGGGTCTGTGTGTCTCTGACTCAGTGTCTGTGCCTCACTCAGTGTCTGTGTCTCTCACTCAGTGTCTGTGTCTCTTACACAGTGTCTGTGTCTCTCACTCAGTGTCTCAGTGTCTCACTCAGTGTCTGTGTCTCTTACACAGTATCTGTCTCTCAGTCAGTCTCTGTATCTCACTCAGTGTCTGTATCCCACTCAGTGTTTGTGTCTCTCACTCAGTGTCTGTGTCTCACTCAGTGTCTGTGTCTCTCACTCAGTGTCTGTGTCTCTCACCCAGTGTCTCTGTGTCTCACTCAGTGTCTCTGTGTCTCACTCTGTGTCTGTGTGTCTCACGCAGGGTCTGTGTCTCACTCAGTGTCTGTGTCTCTCACACAGTGTCTGTGTCTCTCACTCAGTGTCTGTCTCACTCTGAGTCTGTGTGTCAGTCAGTGGTTGTGTCTCACTCAGTGCCTGTGTCTCACTCAGTTGCTGTGTGTCTCACTCAGTGTCTGTGTCTCTCACTCAGTGTCTGTCTCACTCAGGGTCTGTGTGTCTCTCAGTGTTTGTGTTTCTCACTCAGTGCCTGTGTCTCTCAGTCAGTGTCTGTGTCTCACTAAATGTCTGTGTCTCACTCAGTGTCTGGGTCTCTCACTCAGTGTCTGTGTCTCTCACTCAGTGTTTGTGTCTCACTCAGTGTCTGTGTCTCTCACTCAGGGTCTGTGTCTCTTACTCAGTGTCTGTGCCTCACTCAGTGTCTGTGTCTGACTTAGTGTCTGTGTTTCTCACTCAGTGTCTGTGTCTCACTCAGTTCTGTGTCTCTGACTCAGGGTCTGTGTCTCACTCTGTGTCTGTGTTTCTCACTCAGCGTCTGTGTCTCTCACTCAGTGTTTGTGTCTCTCACTCAGTGTCTGTGTGTCTCACTCAGTGTCTGTGTTTCACTCTGTCTCTGTGTCTCACTCAGTGTCTGTGTCTCTCACTCAGTGTCTGTGTCTCTCACTCCGGGTCTGTGTGTTTCTCACTCAGTGTTTGTGTCTCTCACTCAGTGTCTGTGTCTCTCACTCAGTGTCTGTGTCAGTCACTCATTGTCTGTCTCTCACTCAGTGTCTGTGTGTCACTCAGTGTCTGTGTGTCTCACTCAGTGTCTGTTTGTCTCATTCAATGTCTGTGTCTCACTCAGTGTCAGTGTCTCTCACTCAGTGTCCGTGTCTCACTCAGTGTCAGTGTCTCTCACTCAGTGTCTCTGTGTTGCACTCAGTGTCTGTGTCTCACTCAGTGTCAGTGTCTCTTACTCAGTGTGCTGTGTCTCACTCAGTGTCTGTGTCTCACTCAGTGTCTTTGTCTCTCACTCAGTGTCTGTCTCTCACTCAGAGTCTGTGTCTCCCTCAGTGTCTGTGTCTCACTCAGTGTCTGTGACTCACTCAGTGTCTGTCTGTCACTCAGTGTCTCTGTGTCTCACTCAGTGTCTGTGTCTCACGCAGGTTCTGTGTGTCTCTCACTCAGGGTCTGTATCTCACTCAGTGGCTGTATCTCACTCAGTGTCTGTGTCTCTCACTCAGTGTCTGTGTCTCTCACTCAGTGCCTGTATCTCACTCAGTGTCTGTGTCTCACTCAGTGTCTGTGTGTCTCACTCAGTGTTTGTGTCTCTTACTCAGTGTCTATGTCTCACTCAGTGTCTCTCACTCAGTGTCTGTGTCTCTCACTCAGTGTCTGTCTCACTCAGAGTCTGTGTGTCACTCAGTGGCTGTGTCTCACTCAGTGCCTGTGTCTCACTCAGTTGCTGTGTGTCTCACTCAGTGTCTGTGTCTCTCACTCAGTGTCTGTCTCACTCAGGGTCTGTGTGTCTCTCAGTGTTTGTGTTTCTCACTCAGTGTCTGTATCACACTCAGTGTCTATGTCTCACTCAGTGTTTGTGTTTCTCACTCAGTGCCTGTGTCTCTCAGTCAGTGTCTGTGTCTCACTAAATGTCTGTGTCTCACTCAGTGTCTGGGTCTCTCACTCAGTGTCTGTGTCTCTCACTCAGTGTTTGTGTCTCACTCAGTGTCTGTGTCTCTCACTCAGGGTCTGTGTCTCTTACTCAGTGTCTGTGCCTCACTCAGTGTCTGTGTCTGACTCAGTGTCTGTGTTTCTCACTCAGTGTCTGTGTCTCACTCAGTCTCTGTGTCTCTGACGCAGGGTCTGTGTCTCACTCTGTGTCTGTGTTTCTCACTCAGCGTCTGTGTCTCTCACTCAGTGTTTGTGTCTCTCACTCAGTGTCTGTGTGTCTCACTCAGTGTTTGTGTCTCTCACTCAGTGTCTGTGTCTCTCACTCAGTGTCTGTGTCTCTCACTCAGTGTCTGTCTCTCACTCAGTGTCTGTGTGTCACTCAGTGTCTGTGTGTCTCACTCAGTGTTTGTGTCTCACTCAGTGTCTGTGTCTCTCACTCAGTGTCTGTGTCTCTCACTCCGGGTCTGTGTGTTTCTCACTCAGTGTTTGTGTCTCTCACTCAGTGTCTGTGTCTCTCACTCAGTGTCTGTGTCTCTCACTCAGTGTCTGTCTCTCACTCAGTGTCTGTGTGTCACTCAGTGTCTGTGTGTCTCACTCAGTGTCTGTTTGTCTCATTCAATGTCTGTGTCTCACTCAGTGTCAGTGTCTCTCACTCAGTGTCCGTGTCTCACTCAGTGTCAGTGTCTCTCACTCAGTGTCTCTGTGTTGCACTCAGTGTCTGTGTCTCACTCAGTGTCTGTGTCTCACTCAGTGTCTTTGTCTCTCACTCAGTGTCTGTCTCTCACTCAGAGTCTGTGTCTCCCTCAGTGTCTGTGTCTCACTCAGTGTCTGTGCCTCACTCAGGTTCTGTGTGTCTCTCACTCAGGGTCTGTATCTCACTCAGTGGCTGTATCTCACTCAGTGTCTGTGTCTCTCACTCAGTGTCTGTGTCTCTCACTCAGTGCCTGTATCTCACTCAGTGTCTGTGTCTCACTCAGTGTCTGTGTGTCTCACTCAGTGTTTGTGTCTCTAACTCAGTGTCTATGTCTCACTCAGTGTCTCTCACTCAGTGTCTGTGTCTCTCACTCAGTGCCTGTGTATCACTCAGTGTCTGTCTCTCACTCAGTGTCTGTGTGTCACTCAGTGTCTGTGTGTCTCACTCAGTGTCTGTTTGTCTCATTCAATGTCTGTGTCTCACTCAGTGTCTGTGTCTCTCACTCAGTGTCCGTGTCTCACTCAGTGTCAGTGTCTCTCACTCAGTGTCTCTGTGTTTCACTCAGTGTCTGTGTCTCACTCAGTGTCAGTGTCTCTTACTCAGTGTGCTGTGTCTCACTCAGTGTCTGTGTCTCACTCAGTGTCTTTGTCTCTCACTCAGTGTCTGTCTCTCACTCAGAGTCTGTGTCTCCCTCAGTGTCTGTGTCTCACTCAGTGTCTGTGCCTCACTCAGTGTCTGTCTGTCACTCAGTGTCTCTGTGTCTCACTCAGTGTCTGTGTCTCACGCAGGTTCTGTGTGTCTCTCACTCAGGGTCTGTATCTCACTCAGTGGCTGTATCTCACTCAGTGTCTTTGTCTCTCACTCAGTGTCTGTGTCTCTCACTCAGTGCCTGTATCTCACTCAGTGTCTGTCTCTCACTCAGTGTCTGTCTTACACTCAGTGTTTGTGTCTCTCACTCAGTGTCTATGTCTCTTACTCAGTGTCTGCGTCTCTCACTCAGTGTCTGTGTCTCACTCAGTGTCTGCGTCGCTCACTCAGTGTCTGCGTCTCTCACTCCGTGTCTGTGTCTCTCACTCAGTGTCTCTGTCTCTCACTCAGTGCCTGTGTCTCACTCAGTGTCTGTGTCTCGCACACAGTGTCTGTTTCTCTCACACAGTGTCTGTGTGTCTCACTCAGTGTCTGTGTCTCACTCAGTGTCTGTGTCTCACTCAGTGTCTGTGTGTCTCACTCAGAGTCTGTGTGTCTCACTCAGTGTCTGTGTCTCTCACTCAGTGTCTGTGTCTCTCACTCAGTGTCTGTGTCTCACTCAGTGTCTGTGTCTCTCACTCAGTGTCTGTATGTCTCACTCAGAGTCTGTATGCCTCACTCAGTGTCTGTGTCTCACTCAGTGTCTGTGTGCCTAACTCAGTATCTGTGTGTCTCACTCAGTGTCTGTGTCTCTCACTCAGTGTCTGTGTCTCTGACTCAGTGTCTGTGTCTCACTCAGTGTCTGTGTCTCACTCAGTGTCTGTATCTCACTCAGTGTCTGTGTCTCACTCAGTGTCTGTGTGTCTCACTCAGTCTCTGTGTCTCTCACACAGTGTCTGTGTGTCTCACTCAGTGTCTGTGTCTCACTCAGTGTCTGTGTCTCTCACTCAGTGTCTGTGTCTCTTACACAGTGTCTGTGTCTCTCACTCAGTGTCTCTGTGTCTCACTCAGTGTCTGTGTCTCTTACACAGTGTCTGTCTCTCACTCAGTCTCTGTATCTCACTCAGTGTCTGTACCCCACTCAGTGTTTGTGTCTCTCACTCAGTGTCTGTGTCTCACTCAGTGTCTGTGTCTCTCACTCAGTGTCTGTGTCTCTTACACAGTGTCTGTCTCTCACTCAGTGTCTGTGTCTCTCACCCAGTGTCTCTGTGTCTCATTCAGTGTCTCTGTGTCTCACTCAGTGTCTGTGTGTCTCACTCAGGGTCTGTGTCTCACTCAGTGTCTGTGTCTCTCACACAGTGTCTGTGTCTCTCACTCAGTGTCTGTGTCTCTCACTCAGTGTCTGTCTCACTCAGGGTCTGTGTGTCACTCAGTGGCTGTGTCTCACTCAGTGTCTGTGTCTCACTCAGTTTCTGTGTGTCTCACTCAGTGTCTGTGTCTCTCACTCAGTGTCTGTCTCACTCAGGGTCTGTGTGTCTCTCAGTGTTTGTGTTTCTCACTCAGTGTCTGTATCACACTCAGTGTCTATGTCTCACTCAGTGTTTGTGTTTCTCACTCAGTGCCTGTGTATCACTCAGTGTCTGTCTCTCACTCAGTGTCTGTGTGTCACTCAGTGTCTGTGTGTCTCACTCAGTGTCTGTTTGTCTCATTCAATGTCTGTGTCTCACTCAGTGTCTGTGTCTCTCACTCAGTGTCCGTGTCTCACTCAGTGTCAGTGTCTCTCACTCAGTGTCTCTGTGTTTCACTCAGTGTCTGTGTCTCACTCAGTGTCAGTGTCTCTTACTCAGTGTGCTGTGTCTCACTCAGTGTCTGTGTCTCACTCAGTGTCTTTGTCTCTCACTCAGTGTCTGTCTCTCACTCAGAGTCTGTGTCTCCCTCAGTGTCTGTGTCTCACTCAGTGTCTGTGCCTCACTCAGTGTCTGTCTGTCACTCAGTGTCTCTGTGCCTCACTCAGTGTCTGTCTGTCACTCAGTGTCTCTGTGTCTCACTCAGTGTCTGTGTCTCACGCAGGTTCTGTGTGTCTCTCACTCAGGGTCTGTATCTCACTCAGTGGCTGTATCTCACTCAGTGTCTTTGTCTCTCACTCAGTGCCTGTATCTCACTCAGTGTCTGTCTCTCACTCAGTGTCTGTCTTACACTCAGTGTTTGTGTCTCTCACTCAGTGTCTATGTCTCTTACTCAG
Source organism: Scyliorhinus torazame (assembly GCF_047496885.1). Lineage (NCBI taxonomy): Eukaryota > Metazoa > Chordata > Chondrichthyes > Carcharhiniformes > Scyliorhinidae > Scyliorhinus > Scyliorhinus torazame. The sequence goes on along the minus strand of NC_092710.1, from coordinate 40,692,035 downwards.
TGTCTGCGTCTCTCACTCAGTGTCTGTGTCTCACTCAGTGTCTGCGTCGCTCACTCAGTGTCTGCGTCTCTCACTCCGTGTCTGTGTCTCTCACTCAGTGTCTCTGTCTCTCACTCAGTGCCTGTGTCTCACTCAGTGTCTGTGTCTCGCACACAGTGTCTGTTTCTCTCACACAGTGTCTGTGTGTCTCACTCAGTGTCTGTGTCTCACTCAGTGTCTGTGTCTCACTCAGTGTCTGTGTGTCTCACTCAGAGTCTGTGTGTCTCACTCAGTGTCTGTGTCTCTCACTCAGTGTCTGTGTCTCTCACTCAGTGTCTGTGTCTCACTCAGTGTCTGTGTCTCTCACTCAGTGTCTGTATGTCTCACTCAGAGTCTGTATGCCTCACTCAGTGTCTGTGTCTCACTCAGTGTCTGTGTGCCTAACTCAGTATCTGTGTGTCTCACTCAGTGTCTGTGTCTCTCACTCAGTGTCTGTGTCTCTGACTCAGTGTCTGTGTCTCACTCAGTGTCTGTGTCTCACTCAGTGTCTGTATCTCACTCAGTGTCTGTGTCTCACTCAGTGTCTGTGTGTCTCACTCAGTCTCTGTGTCTCTCACACAGTGTCTGTGTGTCTCACTCAGTGTCTGTGCCTCACTCAGTGTCTGTGTCTCACTCAGTGTCTGTGTCTCTCACTCAGTGTCTGTGTCTCTTACACAGTGTCTGTGTCTCTCACTCAGTGTCTCTGTGTCTCACTCAGTGTCTGTGTCTCTTACACAGTGTCTGTCTCTCACTCAGTCTCTGTATCTCACTCAGTGTCTGTACCCCACTCAGTGTTTGTGTCTCTCACTCAGTGTCTGTGTCTCACTCAGTGTCTGTGTCTCTCACTCAGTGTCTGTGTCTCTTACACAGTGTCTGTCTCTCACTCAGTGTCTGTGTCTCTCACCCAGTGTCTCTGTGTCTCATTCAGTGTCTCTGTGTCTCACTCAGTGTCTGTGTGTCTCACTCAGTGTCTGTGTCTCACTCAGTGTCTGTGTCTCTCACACAGTGTCTGTGTCTCTCACTCAGTGTCTGTGTCTCTCACTCAGTGTCTGTCTCACTCAGGGTCTGTGTGTCACTCAGTGGCTGTGTCTCACTCAGTGTCTGTGTCTCACTCAGTTTCTGTGTGTCTCACTCAGTGTCTGTGTCTCTCACTCAGTGTCTGTCTCACTCAGGGTCTGTGTGTCTCTCAGTGTTTGTGTTTCTCACTCAGTGTCTGTATCACACTCAGTGTCTATGTCTCACTCAGTGTTTGTGTTTCTCACTCAGTGCCGTTGTCTCTCAGTCAGTGTCTGTGTCTCACTAAATGTCTGTGTCTCACTCAGTGTCTGAGTCTCTCACTCAGTGCCTGTGTCTCTCAGTCAGTGTCTGTGTCTCACTAAATGTCTGTGTCTCACTCAGTGTCTGAGTCTCTCACTCAGTGTCTGTGTCTCTCACTCAGTGTTTGTGTCTCACTCAGTGTCTGTGTCTCTCACTCAGGGTCTGTGTCTCTTACTCAGTGTCTGTGCCTCACTCAGTGTCTGTATCTGACTCAGTGTCTGTGTTTCTCACTCAGTGTCTGTGTCTCACTCAGTCTCTGTGTCTCTGCCTCAGGGTCTGTGTCTCACTCTGTGTTTGTGTCTCTCACTCAGTGTCTTTGTCTCTCACTCAGTGTCTGTGTCTCTCACTCAGTGTCTGTGTCTCTCACTCAGTGCCTGTGTGTCACTCAGTGTCTGTCTCTCACTCAGTGTCTGTGTGTCACTCAGTGTCTGTGTGTCTCACTCAGTGTCTGTTTGTCTCATTCAATGTATGTGTCTCACTCAGTGTCTGTGTCTCTCACTCAGTGTCCGTGTCTCACTCAGTGTCAGTGTCTCGCACTCAGTGTCTCTGTGTTTCACTCAGTGTCTGTGTCTCACTCAGTGTCAGTGTCTCTTACTCAGTGTGCTGTGTCTCACTCAGTGTCTGTGTCTCACGCAGGTTCTGTGTGTCTCTCACTCAGGGTCTGTATCTCACTCAGTGGCTGTATCTCACTCAGTGTCTGTGTCTCTCACTCAGTGTCTGTGTCTCTCACTCAGTGCCTGTATCTCACTCAGTGTCTGTCTCTCACTCAGTGTCTGTCTTTCACTCAGTGTTTGTGTCTCTCACTCAGTGTCTATGTCTCTTACTCAGTGTCTGTGTCTCTCACTCAGTCTCTTTGTCTCACACAATGTCTGTGTCTCACTCAGTGTCTGTGTCTCTTACTCAGTGTCTGTCTCTCACTCGGTGTCTGTGCCTCTTTCTCAGTGTCTGTGTCTCTCACTCAGTGTCTGTGTGTCTCACTCAGTGTCTGTCTGTCTCACCCAGTGTCTCTGTGTCTCACTCAGTGTCTGTGTCTCTCACTCAGTGTCTGTCTCTCACTCAGTGTATGTGTCTCACTCAGTGTCTGTCTGTCTCAGTCAGTGTCTGTGTCTCTCACACAGTGCCTGTCTCTCACTCAGTGTCTGTGTCACTCAGTGTCTGTGTCTCTAACTCCATGTCTGTGTCTCACTCCGGGTCTGTGTGTCTCTCACTCAGGGTCTGTGTCTCACTCAGTGTCTGTCTGTCTCACTCAGTGTCTGCGTCTCTCACACAGTGTCTGTCTCTCACTCAGTGTCTGTGTCTCACTCAGTGTCTGTGTCACTCAGTGTCTGTGTCTCTCACTCAGTGTCTGTCTCTCACTCAGTGTCTGTGTGTCACTCAGTGACTGTGTCTCTCACTCAGTGTCTGTGTCTCACTCCGGGTCTGTGTGTCTCTCACTCAGTGTCTGTGTCTCACTCAGTGTCTGTGTCTCTCACTCAGTGTCTGTGTCTCTTACACAGTGTCTGTGTCTCTCACTCAGTGTCTCTGTGTCTCACTCAGTGTCTGTGTCTCTTACACAGTGTCTGTCTCTCACTCAGTCTCTGTATCTCACTCAGTGTCTGTACCCCACTCAGTGTTTGTGTCTCTCACTCAGTGTCTGTGTCTCACTCAGTGTCTGTGTCTCTTACACAGTGTCTGTCTCTCACTCAGTGTCTGTGTCTCTCACCCAGTGTCTCTGTGTCTCACTCAGTGTCTCTGTGTCTCACTCAGTGTCTGTGTGTCTCACTCAGGGTCTGTGTCTCACTCAGTGTCTGTGTCTCTCACACAGTGTCTGTGTCTCTCACTCAGTGTCTGTGTCTCTCACTCAGTGTCTGTCTCACTCAGGGTCTGTGTGTCACTCAGTGGCTGTGTCTCACTCAGTGTCTGTGTCTCACTCAGTTTCTGTGTGTCTCACTCAGTGTCTGTGTCTCTCACTCAGTGTCTGTCTCACTCAGGGTCTGTGTGTCTCTCAGTGTTTGTGTTTCTCACTCAGTGTCTGTATCACACTCAGTGTTTGTGTTTCTCACTCAGTGCCTGTGTCTCTCAGTCAGTGTCTGTGTCTCACTAAATGTCTGTGTCTCACTCAGTGTCTGAGTCTCTCACTCAGTGCCTGTGTCTCTCAGTCAGTGTCTGTGTCTCACTAAATGTCTGTGTCTCACTCAGTGTCTGAGTCTCTCACTCAGTGTCTGTGTCTCTCACTCAGTGTCTGTGTCTGACTCAGTGTCTGTGTTTCTCACTCAGTGTCTGTGTCTCACTCAGTCTCTGTGTCTCTGACTCAGGGTCTGTGTCTCACTCTGTGTTTGTGTCTCTCACTCAGTGTCTTTGTCTCTCACTCAGTGTCTGTGTCTCTCACTCAGTGTCTGTGTCTCTCACTCAGTGCCTTTGTGTCACTCAGTGTCTGTCTCTCACTCAGTGTCTGTGTGTCACTCAGTGTCTGTGTGTCTCACTCAGTGTCTGTTTGTCTCATTCAATGTATGTGTCTCACTCAGTGTCTGTGTCTCTCACTCAGTGTCCGTGTCTCACTCAGTGTCAGTGTCTCTCACTCAGTGTCTCTGTGTTTCACTCAGTGTCTGTGTCTCACTCAGTGTCAGTGTCTCTTACTCAGTGTGCTGTGTCTCACTCAGTGTCTGTGTCTCACTCAGTGTCTTTGTCTCTCACTCAGTGTCTGACTCTCACTCAGAGTCTGTGTCTCCCTCAGTGTCTGTGTCTCACTCAGTGTCTGTGCCTCACTCAGTGTCTGTCTGTCACTCAGTGTCTCTGTGTCTCACTCAGTGTCTGTGTCTCACGCAGGTTCTGTGTGTCTCTCACTCAGGGTCTGTATCTCACTCAGTGGCTGTATCTCACTCAGTGTCTGTGTCTCTCACTCAGTGTCTGTGTCTCTCACTCAGTGCCTGTATCTCACTCAGTGTCTGTGTCTCACTCAGTGTCTGTGTGTCTCACTCAGTGTTTGTGTCTCTTACTCAGTGTCTATGTCTCACTCAGTGTCTGTGTCTCTCACTCAGTGTCTGTGTCTCTCACTCAGTGTCTGTGTCTCTCACTAAGTGCCTGTGTGTCACTCAGTGTCTGTCTCTCACTCAGTGTCTGTGTGTCACTCAGTGTCTGTGTGTCTCACTCAGTGTCTGTTTGTCTCATTCAATGTCTGTGTCTCACTCAGTGTCTGTGTCTCTCACTCAGTGTCCGTGTCTCACTCATGTCAGTGTCTCTCACTCAGTGTCTCTGTGTTTCACTCAGTGTCTGTCTCTCACTCAGTGTCTGTGTGTCACTCAGTGTCTGTGTGTCTCACTCAGTGTCTGTGTCTCTCACTCAGTGTCTGTGTCTCACTCAGTTTAGTGTCTCTCACTCAGTGTCTCTGTGTCTCACTCAGTTTCTGTGTCTCACTCAGTGTCAGTGTATCTCACTCAGTGTCTGTGTGTCTCATTCAGTGTCTGTGTCTCTCACTCAGTGTCTGCCTCTCACTCAGAGTCTGTGTCTCCCTCAGTGTCTGTGTCTCACTCAGTGTCTGTGTCTCACTCAGTGTCTGTGTCTCTCACTCAGTGTTTGTCTCTCACTCAGAGTCTGTGTCTCCCTCAGAGTCTGTGTCTCCCTCAGTGTCTGTGTCTCACTCAGTGCCTGTGTGTCTCACTCAGTGTCTGTGTCTCTCACTCAGTGTCTGTGTCTCACTCAGTGTCTGTCTCTCACTCAGTGCCTGTGTGTCTCACTCAGTGTCTGTGTCTCTCACTCAGTGTCTGTGTGGCTCACTCAGTGTCTGTGTCTCACTCATTTTCTGTCTCTCACTCAGTGTCTGTGTCTCTCACTCAGTGCCTGTGTGTCTCACGCAGTGTCTCTGTCTGTCACTCAGTGTCTGTGTCTCACTCAGTCCCTGTGTCTCACTCAGTGTCTGCGTCTCACTCAGTGTCTGTCTCTCACTCAGTGTCTGTGTCTCTCACTCAGTGTCTGCCCCTCACCGCCCCCCCCGCCCCCGCACACAGACACACAGACGCACAGATATACACACACACACGCACAGATATACACACACATGCTCTCTTCAGATTATCATTATAGGACTAGAGTCTTTTCAGAGTAACTTCATTGCAGTGTTAATGTAAGCCTTCTCGTGACAATGGAGATTATTCTTTTTGCCTGTCATTGTGGCTTGAATGAGCCCCAGAGGGGCAGCGCGATGGCCCAGTGGTCAGCACTGCGTCCTCACAGCACCAGGGACCCGGGCTCAATTCCGGCCTTGGGTGATCGTCTGTGGTGAGTCTGGATGTTCTCCCCGTGTGCGCGTGGGTTTCCTCCGGGCGCCACGGTTCCCTCCCACAGACCAGAGATGTGCAAGTAAAGTGGATTGGTCGTGATAAATTTCCCCTCAGTGTCCAGATGTTTAGGTGGTGTTCCGGGGTAGGGCGAAGTATTGGGACCAGATAGGTTGTGCCAAATGGCCTCCTTCTGCACTGTGGGTGGACAACAATTCTATGATTGCAAGAATTGACCCCTTCAATGAACTCATGATTCTGCCCTGGCCCTCTATTGAAATCTTTCTTCCCCACATGGAGCTTCAACACACACAGCCTTTTCTTCAGACGTCCACTGCTCACCTGCTACAAACATTACATCTCTCCTGTCCCTGTGTTTCCCCAGCCACCCCGCTTTCCAATCCCTCCCAGTGTCTGCTCGTCTCCACGCTGCTGTCACCGGGGGGGGGAGATTGTCAGCGTTTGGACGCGACTGAGAGTTCCAGGTAGTCTCATTCCGCCCCCCCCCCCCCCCCCCGGTGCCCCCACACTGCTGCTTAAAGCTTCTCTCTCCTCTCCCGGGAGGAAGCAGAGAGATTGAATCACCCTCCTCGGGGCTGCCTGGTAAACTGCCTGCCCGAGTTCAGGTATTGCCAACTGCTGGCTGTGCCTGCAGAGCATGTGCACCGAGGGATTTAACATGAATGATCTCGCCCCAAGTGTCTCAGCGTGTCCCAGCTCATTCCCCAATCGTTCGCATCCCCATCTGTCACGATCTGACATCATTTCAATGCTAACCTCTCTGAACGTGGCTCTGCCTCTCTCTGAGACCCTGTCTCATTTGGAGTCTGTGAAACTCGCTCTGATTTTTCATTCAGGCATCTCTGCGCCCAAGATTTTATTGCCCCACAAGACGCACAGGATATTACGGGCTAGCCGAGGTCATCGGAAATGTAACTGACCCAACATACCGTCTGGCGGGATACACACCAATCACACCCCTGACTCTGACACTGCCACTCACTGTCTGTATCTCACCCAGTGTCTGTGTCTCACTCCGTGTCTCTGTGTCTCACTCAGTGTCTGTGTCTCTCACTCAGTGCCTCTGTGTCTCAGTCAGTGCCTGTGTCTCTCACTCAGTGTCTGTGTCTCAATCAGTGTCTCTGTGTCTCACTCAGTGTCTGTGTCTCACTCAGTCTCTGTCTCTCACTCAGTGTCTGTGTCTCACTCAGTGTCTCTGTGTCTCGCTCAGTGTCTGTGTCTCTCACTCAGTGTCCATGTCTCACTCAGTGTCTGTGTCTCACTCAGTGTCTGTGTCTGTCACTCAGTGTCCATGTCTCACTCAGTGTCTCTATGCCTCACTCAGTGTCTGTGTCTCTCACTCAGTGTCTCTGTGTGTCTCACTCAGTGTCTCTGTGTCTCACTCAGTGTCTGTGTGTCTCACACAGTGTCTGTGTCTCACTCAGTGTCTGTTTCTCACTCAGTGTCTCTGTCTAACTCAGTGTCTGTCTCTCACTCAGTGTCTGTGTCTCTCACTCAGTCTCTGTCTCACTCAGTGTCTCTGTGTCTCACTCAGTGTCTGTCTCTCACTCAGTGTCTCTGTCTCACTCAGTGTCTATGTGTCTCACTCAGTGTCTGTGTCTCACTCAGTGTGTGTGTCTCACTCAGTGTCTGTTTCTCACTCAGTGTCTCTGTGTCTCACTCAGTCTCTGTGTCTCACTCAGAGTCTCTGTGTCTCACTCAGTGTCTGTGTCTCTCACTCAGTGTCTGTCTCACTCAGTGTCTGTGTCCCTCGCTCAGTGTCTGTGTGTCTCACTCAGTGTCTGTCACTCAGTGTCTGTGTCTCACTCAGTGTCTGTGTCTCTCACTCAGTGTCTGTGTGTCTCACTCAGTGTCTGTTTCTCACTCAGCGTCTGTGTCTCACTCAGTTTCTGTGTCTCTCACTCAGAGTCTATGTGTCTCACTCAGTGTCTGTTTCTCACTCAGTGTCTGTGTGTCTCACTCAGAGTCCGTGTCTCTCACTCAGTGTCTGAGTCTCACTCACTGTCTGTGTGTCTCATTCAGTGTCTGCCCCTCACTCAGAGTCTGTGTCTCTCACTCTGTGCCTGTGTCTCACTCAGTAACTGCGTCTCTCACTCAGTGTCTGTCTCTCACTCAGTGTCTCTGTGTCTCACTTCGTGTCTGTGTGTCTCACTCAGTGTCTGTCTCTCACCCAGTGTCTCTGTCTCTCACTCAGTGTCTCTGTGTCTCACTCAGTGCCTGTGTCTCACTCAGTGTCTGTGTCTGACTCAGTGTCCGTGTCTCTCACTCAGTGTCTGTGTCATACTCAGTGCTGTGTGTCTCACTCAGTGTCCGAGTCTCTCACTCAGTGTCTGTGTCTCACTCAGTGTCTGTGTCTCTCACTCAGTGTCTGTGTCTCACTCAGTGCCTGTGTCTCTCACTCAGTGTCTGTGTGTCTCACTCAGTGTCTCTGTGTCTCACTCAGCGTCTGTGTCTCTCACTCAGTGTCTGTGTCTCTCACTCAGTGTCTGTCTCACTCAGTGTCTGTGTGTCTCACTCAGTGTCTGTCTCACTCAGTGTCTGTGTCTCTCACTCAGTGTCTGTGTGTCTCACTCAGTGTCTGTTTCTCACTCAGTGTCTGTCTCACTCAGTGTCTGTGTCCCTCACTCAGTGTCTGTGTGTCTCACTCAGTGTCTGTCTCTCACTCAGTGTCTGTGTCTCACTCAGTGTCTGTGTCTCAAACTCAGTGTCTGTTTCTCACTCAGTGTCTGTGTGTCTCACTCAGTGTCTGTGTGTCTCACTCAGATTCTATGTGTCTCACTATGTGTCTGTTTCTCACTCAGTGTCTGTGTGTCTCACTCAGTGACTGTGTGTCTCACTCAGTGTCCGTGTCTCTCACTCATTGTCTGTGTCTCACTCACTGTTTGTATCTCACTTAGTGTCTGTGTCTCACTCAGTGTCTGTGTCTCACTCAGTGTCTGTGTCTCTCACTCAGTGTCTGCCCCTCACTCAGAGTCTGTGTTTCTCACTCTGTGCCTGTGTCTCACTCAGTATCTGTGTCTCTCACTCAGTGTCTGTGTCTCACTCAGTGTCCGTGTCTCTCACTCAGTGTCTGTCTCTCACTCAGCGTCTCTGTGTCTCACTCAGTATCTGTTTCTCTCACCCAGTGCCTCTGTCTCTCACTCAGTGTCTCTGTCTCTCACTCAGTGTCTCTGTGTCTCACTCAGTGCCTGTGTCTCACTCAGTGTCTGTGTCTGACTCAGTGTCCGTGTCTCTCACTCAGTGTCTGTGTCTCACTCAGTGTCTGTGTCTCACACTCAGTGTCTGTGTCTCACTCCGTGTCTGTGTCTGACTCAGTGCTGTGTGTCTCACTCAGTGTCCGTGTCTCTCACTCAGTGTCTGTGTCTCACTCAGTGTCTGTGTCACAGTCAGTGTCAAACAAAGAACAAAGAACAAAGAAATGTACAGCACAGGAACAGGCCCTTTGGCCCTCCAAGCCCGTGCCGACCATGCTGCCCGACTAAACTACAGTCTTCTACACTTCCTGGGTCTGTATCCCTCTCTTCCCATCCTATTCATGTATTTGTCAAGATGCCCCTTAAATGTCACTATCGTCCCTGATTCCACCACCTCCTCCGGTAGCGAGTTCCAGGCACCCACTACCCTCTGCGTAAAAAAATTGCCTCGTACATCTACTCTAAACCTTGCCCCTCTTACCTTAAACCTATGCCCCCTAGTAATTGACCCCTCTACCCCGGGGAAAAGCCTCTGACTATCCACTCTGTCTATGCCCCTCATAATTTTGTAGACCTCTATCAGGTCTCCCCTCAACCTCCTTCGTTCCAGTGAGAACAAACCGAGTTTATTCAACCGCTCCTCATAGCTAATGCCCTCCATACCAGGCAACATTCTGGTAAATCTCTTCTGCACCCTCTCTGAAGCCTCCACATCCTTCTGGTACTGTGGTGACACTATACTCCAAGTGTGGCCTAAATAAGGTTCTTTACAGCTGCAACATGACTTGCCAATTCTTATACTCAATGCCCCGGCCAATGAACGCAAGCATGCCTTATGCCTTCTTGACTACCTTCTCCACCTGTGTTGCCCCTTTCAGTGACCTGTGGACCTGTACTCCTAGATCTCTTTGACTTTCAATACTCTTGAGGGTTCTACCATTCACTGTATATTCCCTCCCTGCATTAGACCTTCCAAAATGCATTTTCCTCACATTTGTCCGGATTAAACTCCATCTGCCATCTCTCCGCCCAAGTCTCCAAACAATCTAATCCTGCTGTATCCTCTGACAGTCCTCATCGCTATCCGCAATTCCACCAACCTTTGTGTCGTCTGCAAACTTACTAATCAGACCAGTTACATTTTCCTCCAAATCATTTATATATACTACAAAGAGCAAAGGTCCCAGCACTGATCCCTGTGGAACACCACTGGTCACAGCCCTCCAATTAGAAAAGCATCCTTCCATTGCTACTCTCTGCCTTCTGTGACCTAGCCAGTTCTGTATCCACCTTGACAGCTCACCCCTGATCCCGTGTGACTTCACCTTTTGTACTAGTCTACCATGAGGGACCTTGTCAAAGGCCTTACTGAAGTCCATATAGACAACATCCACTGCCCTACCTGCATCAATCATCTTAGTAACCTCCTCAAAATACTCTATCAAGTTAGTGAGACACGACCTCCCCTTCACAAAACCATGCTGCCTCTCACTAATACATCCATTTGCTTCCAAATGGGAGTAGATCCTGTCTCGAAGAATTCTCTCCAGTAATTTCCCTACCAATGAAGTAAGGCTCACCGGCCTGCAGTTCCCTGGATTATCCTTGCTACCCTTCTTAAACAGAGGAACAACATTGGCTATTCTCCAGTCCTCCGGGACATCCCCTGAAGACAGTGAGGATCCAAATATTTCTGTCAAGGCCTCAGCAATTTCCTCTCCAGCCTCCTTCAGTATTCTGGGGTAGATCCCATCAGGCCCTGGGGACTGATCTATCATAATATTTTTTAAGACACCCAACACCTCGTCCTCTTGGATCTCAATGTGACTCAGGCTATCTGCACACCCTTCTCCAGACTCAACATCTACCAATTTCTTCTCTTTGGTGAATCCTGATGCAAAGTATTCATTTAGTACCTCGCCCATTTCCTCTGGCTCCACACATAGATTCCCTTGCCTATCCTTCAGTGGGCCAACCCTTTCCCTGGCTACCCTCTTGCTTTTTATGTACGTGTAAAAAGCCTTGGGATTTTCCTTAACCCTATTTGCCAATGACGTTTCGTGACCCCTTCTAGCCCTCCTGACTCCTTGCTTAAGTTCCTTCCTACTTTCCTTATATTCCACACAGGCTTCGTCTGCTCCCAGCCTTTTAGCCCTGACAAATGCCTCCTTTTTCTTTTTGACGAGGCCTACAATATCTCTCGTTATCCAAGGTTCCCGAAAATTGCCGTATGTATCCTTCTTCATGACAGGAACATGCCGGTCCTGAATTCCTTTCAACTGACACTTGAAAGCCTCCCACATGTCAGATGTTGATTTGCCCTCAAACATCCAACCCCAATCTATGTTCTTCAGTTCCCGCCTAATATTGTTATAATTAGCCTTCCCCCAATTTAGCACATTCATCCTAGGACCACTCTTATCCTTGTCCACCAGCACTTTAAAACTTACTGAATTGTGGTCACTGTTCCCGAAATGCTCCCCTACTGAAACATCTACCACCTGGCCGGGCTCATTCCCCAATACCAGGTCCAGTACCGCCCCTTCCCTAGTTGGGCTGTCCACATATTGTTTTAAGAAGCCCTCCTGGATGCTCCTTACAAACTCCGCCCCGTCTAAGCCCCTGGCACTAAGTGAGTCCCAGTCAATATTGGGGAAGTTGAAGTCGCCCATCACCTCAACCCTGTTGTTTTTACTCTTTTCCAAAATCTGTCTACCTATTTGCTCCTCTATCTCCCGCTGGCTGTTGGGAGGCCTGTAGTAAACCCCCAACATTGTGACTGCACCCTTCTTATTCCTGATCTCTACCCATATAGCCTCACTGACCTCTGAGGTGTCCTCCCGCAGTACAGCTGTGATATTCTCCCTAACCAGTAGCGCAACTCCGCCACCCCTTTTACATCCCCCTCTATCCCACGTGAAACATCTAAATCCTGGAACGTTTAGCTGCCAATCCTGCCCTTCCCTCAACCAGGTCTCTGTAATGGCAACAACATCATAGTTCCAAGTACTAATCCAGGCTCTAAGTTCATCTGCCCTACCCGTAATACTTCTTGCATTAAAACATATGCACTTCAGGCCACCAGACCCGCTGTGTTCAGCAACATCTCCCTGAATTCGCTGCCTCAGGGCCCCACTGTCCCTATTCCCTAGTTCTCCCTCAATGCTCTCACCTTCTGACCTATTGCTCCCGTGCCTACCCCCCTGCCATACTAGTTTAAACCCTCCCATGTGACACTAGCAAACCTCACGGCCAGGATATTTATGCCTCTCCAGTTTAGATGCAAACCGTCCTTCTTATATAGGTCACACCTGCCCCGGAAGAGCTCCCAGTGGTCCAGATAACGGAAACCCTCCCTCCTACACCAGCTGTTTAGCCACGTGTTTAGCTGCTCTATCTTCCTATTTCTAGCCTCACTGGCACGTGGCACAGGGAGTAACCCCGAGATTACAACCCTAGAGGTCCTGTCTTTTAACTTCCTGCCTAGCTCCCTGAACTCCTGCTGCAGGACCTCATGCCCCTTCCTGCCTATGCCGTTAGTATCAATATGTACAACGACCTCTGCCTGTTTGCCCTCCCACTTCAGGATGCCCTCTACCCGTTCGGAGACATCCTGGACCCTGGCACCAGGGAGGCAACATACCATCCTGGAGTCTCTTTCACGTCCACAGAAGCGCCTCTCTGTGCCCCTGACTATAGAGTCCCCTATTACTATTGCTCTTCTGCGCTTTGACCCTCCCTTCTGAACATCAGAGCCAGCCGTGGTGCCACTGCTCTGGCTGCTGCTGTTTTCCCCTGATAGGCTATCCCCCCCGACAGTATACAAAGGGGTATACCTATTCGAGAGGGGGACAACCACAGGGGATTCCTGCACTGACTGCCTGCCCTTTCTGGTGGTCACCCATTTCTCTGCCTGCACCATGGGTGTGACCACATTTACATAACTGCTATCTATGACGCTTTCCGCCACCTGCATGCTCCTAAGTGCATCCAATTGCTGCTCCAACCGAACCATGCGGTCTGTGAGGAGCTCCAGTTGGGTGCACTTTCTGCAGATGAAGCCATCCGGGATGCTGGAACCCTCCCGGACCTGCCACATCTCACAGTCAGAGCACAGCACCCCTCTAACTGACATTGCGTCAATTAATTAAAATTAAAAGTTTTTTAAAAAAAATTATGAATATATATTTTTGAAGTTACTGTTAACTATCTGTTTCCTCGCACAAGATTTCTAAAATAAATGCGAAAGCTAAATATAGTACTCTCCAATCTCTGACTTAGATACCCCTCTACAATTATAATTAAGTAATTATGTTTAATTAGTTACCAATGCTTAATTTTTTAAATTTAGTGTAGATTCCCAACCAGCAACGCTGGTCACAGCTTTTCTGTGATGTGACTTCAGTTTCCCCCCCGACACACACAATTTGAAAAAGGTATAAAAGTAAAATTGAGTAAAAATCAATTACTTACATTCTTACCTTCTGAGTGTCTTAGATTTTCTCAGGTTCTCTCCCTGACAGAGACTGCTCCTCCACCTCCGAACTAAGTGTGTCTCACTCAGTGGCTGTGTCTCACTCAGTGTCTGCAGCTCTCACTGAGTGTCTGTGTCTCACTCAGTGTCTGTGTCTCACTCAGTGTATGACTCTCACTCAGTGTCTGTGTCTCTCACTCAGTGTCTGTGTCTCACTCAGTGTCTCTGTGTCTCACTCAGAGGCTGTGTCTCACTCTGTGTCTGTGTGTCTACCACTCAGTGTCTGTCTCTCACATAGTGTCTCTTTCTCACTCAGTGTCTGTGTGTCTCACTCAGTGTCTGTGTGTCTCACTCAGTACCTGTTTCTCTCACTCAGTGTGTGTGTCTCACTCAGAGCCAGTGTCTCACTCAGTGTCAGTGTTTCACTCAGTGTCTGTGTCTCACTCAGTGTCTGTGTGTCTCACTCAGTCTCTGTGTCTCTCACACAGTGTCTGTGTCTCACTCAGACTCTATGTCTCTCACTCAGTGTCTCTGTGTCTCACTCAGTGTCTGTCTCTCACTCAGTGTCTCTGTGTCTCACTCAGTGTCTGTATGTCTCACTCAGTGTCTATGTCTCACTCAGTGTCTGTGTCTCTCACTCAGTGTCTCTGAGTCTCACTCAGTGTCTGTGTCTCTCACTTAGTGACTGTGTCTCTCACTCAGTGTCTGTGTGTCTCACTCAGTACCTGTTTCTCTCACTCAGTGTGTGTGTCTCACTCAGTGTCTGTGTGTCTCACTCAGTGTCTTTGTGTCTCTGACTCAGTGTCTGTTTCTCTCACACAGAGTCTGTGTCTCTCACTCAGTGACTGTGTCTCTCACTCAGTGTCTGTGTGTCTCACCCAGTATCTGTTTCTCTCACTCAGTGTGTGTGTGCCTCACTCAGTCTCTGTGTGTCTCACTCAGTTTCAGTGTCTCACTCAGTGTCTGTGTGTCTCACTCAGTCTCTATGTCTCTCACTCAGTGTCTGTGTCTCAGTCAGCGTCTGTGTGTCTCACTCAGTCTCTGTTTGTCTCACTCAGTGTCTGTGTCTCACTCAGTGTCTGTGTGTCTCACTCCGTCTCTATGTCTCTCTCTCAGTGTCTGCGTCTCAGTCAGTGTCTGTGTGTCTCACTCAGTCTCTATGTCTCTCACTCAGTGTCGGTGTGTCTCATTCAGTGTCTGTGTCTCACTCAGTGTCTGTGTGTCTCACTCAGTGTCTGTGTCTCAGTCAGTGTCTGTGTGTCTCACTCAGTGTCTGTCTCTCACTCAGTGTGTGTGTGTCTCAGTCAGTGTCTGTGTGTCTCACTCAGTGTCTGTCACTGAATCAGTGTGTGTGTCTCACTCAGTGTCTGTGTGTCTCACTCAGAGTCTGTGGCTCACACTCAGTGTCTTTGTGTCTCAATCAGTGTCTGTGTCTCTCACTCAGTGTCTGTGTGTCTCACGCAGAGTCTGTGTCTCTCACTCAGTGTCTGTGTGTCTCACTCAGAGTCTGTGTCTCACACTCAGTGTCTGTGTGTCTCACTCAGTGTCTGTGTCTCTCACTCAGTGTCTGTGTGTCTCACTCAGTCTCTATGTCTCTCACTCAGTGTCTGTGTGTCTCACTCAGTAACTGTTTCTCTCACTCAGTGTGTGTGTGTCTCACTCAGTCTCTGTGTGTCTCACTCAGTGTCAGGGTCTCTCACTCAGTGATTGTGTATCACTCAGTGTCTCTGTGTCTCACTCAGTGTCTTTGTCTCACTCAGTGTCTGTGTCTCACTCTGTCTGTCTCTCACTCAGTACCTGTGTCTCTCACTCAGTGTCTGTGTGTCTCACTCAGTGTCTGTGTCTCACTCAGTGTCTGTGTCTCATTCAGTGTCTATGTCTCACTGAGTGTCTGTGTGTCTCACTCAGTGTCTGTGTGTCTCACTCAGTTTTTGTGTCTTACTCAGTGTCAGGGTCTCTCACTCAGTGTCTGTGTCTCACTCAGTGTCAGGGTCTCTCACTCAGTGTTTGTGTCTCACTCAGTGTCTCTGTGTCTCACTCAGTGTCTGTGTCTCACTCAGTGTCTCTGTGTCTCACTCAGTGTCTGTGTGTCTCACTCAGAGTCTGTGTCTCACACTCAGTGTCTGTGTGTCTCACTCAGTGTCTGTGTCTCTCACTCGGTGTCTGTGTGTCTCACTCAGAGTCTGTGTCTCTCACTCAGTGTCTGTGTGTCTCACTCAGAGTCTGTGTCTCACACTCAGTGTCTGTGTGTCTCACTCAGTGTCTGTGTCTCTCACTCAGTGTCTGTGTGTCTCACTCAGTCTCTGTGTCTCTCACTCAGTGTCTGCGTCTCAGTCAGTGTCTGTGTGTCTCACTCAGTCTCTATGTCTCTCACTCAGTGTCTGTGTGTCTCACTCAGTATCTGTTTCTCTCACTCAGTGTGTGTGTGTCTCACTCAGTCTCTGTGTGTCTCACTCAGTGTCTGTCTCACTCAGTGTCTGTGTGTCTCACTCAGACTCTATGTCTCTCACTCAGTGTCTGTGTCTCTCACTCAGTGTCTGTGTCTCACTCAGTGTCTGTGTCTCTCACTCAGTCTCTATGTCTCTCACTCAGTGTCTGTGTCTCAGTCAGTGTCTGTGTGTCTCACTCAGTGTCTGTCTCTGAATCAGTGTGTGTGTCTCACTCAGTGTCTGTGTGTCTCACTCAGAGTCTGTGTCTCACACTCAGTGTCTGTGTGTCTCACTCAGTGTCTGTGTCTCTCACTCAGTGTCTGTGTGTCTCACTCAGAGTCTGTGTCTCTCACTCAGTGTCTGTGTGTCTCACTCAGTGTCTGTGTCTCTCACTCAGTGTCTGTGTGTCTCACTCAGTGTCTCTGTCTCTCACACAGTGTGTGTCTCTCTGACTCAGTGCCTGTGTCTCACTCAGTGTCTGTGTCTCAGTCAGTGTCTGTGTGTCTCCCTCAGTGTCTGTCTCTGAATCAGTGTGTGTGTCTCACTCAGTGTCTGTGTGTCTCACTCAGAGTCTGTGTCTCTAACTCAGTGTCTGTGTGTCTCACTCAGTGTCTGTGTCTCTCACTCAGTGTCTGTGTGTCTCACTCAGAGTCTGTGTCTCTCACTCAGTGTCTGTGTGTCTCACTCAGTGTCTGTGCCTCTCACTCAGTGTCTCTGACTCTCACTCAGTGTCTGTGTCTCACTCAGTGTCTGTGTCTCTCACACAGTGTCTGTGTCTCTGACTCAGTGTCTGTGTCTCACTCAGTGTCTGTGTCTCACTCAGTGTCTCTGTGTCTCTATGTCTCTCACTCAGTGTCTGTGTGTCTCACCCAGTATCTGTTTCTCTCACTCAGTGTGTGTGTGTCTCACTCAGTGTCTGTGTGTCTCACTCAGTGTCTGTGTGTCTCACTCAGTCTCTGTGTGTCTCAGTCAGTCTCTGTGTGTCTCACTCAGTGTCTGTGTCTCACTCAGTGTCTGTGTGTCTCACTCAGTCTCTATGTCTCTCACTCAGTGCCTGTGTCTCTCACTCAGTGTCTGTCTCTCACTCAGTGTCTGTGTCTCTCACTCAGTCTCTATGTCTTTCACTCAGTGTCTGTGTCTCAGTCAGTGTCTGTGTGTCTCCCTCAGAGTCTGTCTCTGAATCAGTGTGTGTGTCTCACTCAGTGTCTGTGTGTCTCACTCAGAGTCTGTGTCTCTCACTCAGTGTCTGTGTGTCTCACTCAGTGTCTGTGTCTCTCACTCAGTGTCTGTGTGTCTCACTCAGAGTCTGTGTCTCTCACTCAGTGTCTGTGTGTCTCACTCAGTGTCTGTGCCTCTCACTCAGTGTCTGTGTGTCTCACTCAGTGGCTGTGTCTCTCACACAGTGTCTGTGTCTCACTCAGTGTCTCTGTCTCTCACTCAGTGTCTGTGTCTCTGACTCAGTGCCTGTGTCTCACTCAGTGTCTTTGTCTCTCACTCAGTGTCTCTGACTCTCACTCAGTGTCTGTGTCTCATTCAGTGTCTGTGTCTCTCACACAGTGTCTGTGTCTCTGACTCAGTGCCTGTGTCTCACTCAGTGTCTGTGTCTCTGTGGTGGTATGTATTAGGGGTAATATGGTACACCACATGTAGACAGCTATTGGTTGAGGGATGCCAGGTCCTGATAGGATCTGCCACCTACTGGACTCCACCCTGAAATGCCGGTATAAGAACCCAGTTTTTCCCTCCATTTCCCTCAGCAGCTGCATTCTGTAACCACGCTGCTGGGGATAAAGTTCTGCTTAATAAAGCCTTCAATTGACATTACCTCAACCTGCCTCGCGTCATATTGACGGTGCTACAGTCTCAATCAGTGTCTTTGTGTCTCACTCAGTGTCTGTGTCTCACTCAGTGTCTGTGTCTCATTCAGTGTCTGTGTCTCACTCAGTGTCTGTGTCTCACTCAGTGTTTGTTTGTCTCACTCAGTGTCTGTGTCTCACTCAGTGCCTGTGTCTCTCACTCAGTGTCTGTGTCTCTCACTCAGTGTCTGTGTCTCTCACACAGTGTCTGTGTTTCATTAAGTGTCTATGTCTCACTCGGTGTCTGTGTGTATCACTCAGTGTCTGTGTCTTACTCAGTGTCAGGGTCTCTCACTCAGTGTCTGTGTATCACTCAGTGTCAGGGTCTCTCACTCAGTGTTTGTGTCTCACTCAGTGTCTCTGTGTCTCACTCAGTGTCTGTGTGTCTCACTCAGTGTCTGTGTCTTACTCAGTGTCAGGGTCTCTCACTCAGTGTCTGTGTCTCACTCAGTGTTTGTGTCTCACTTAGTGTCTCTGTGTCTCACTCAGTGTCTGTGTGTCTCACTCAGTGTCTGTGTCTTACTCAGTGTCAGGGTCTCTCACTCAGTGTCTGTGTCTCACTCAGTGTCAGGGTCTCTCACTCAGTGTTTGTGTCTCACTCAGTGTCTCTGTGTCTCACTCAGTGTCTTTGTCTCACTCAGTGTCTGTGTCTCACTCTGTCTGTCTCTCACTCAGTATCTGTGTCTTTCACTCAGTGTCTGTGTGTCTCCCTCAGTGTCTGTGTGTCTCAGTCAGTGTCTCTGTGTCTCACTCAGTGTCTGTGTCTCACTCAGTGTCTGTGTCTCATTCAGTGTCTATGTCTCACTCAGTGTCTGTGTGTCTCACTCAGTGTCTGTGTGTCTCACTCAGAGTCTGTGTCTTACTCAGTGTCAGGGTCTCTCACTCAGTGTCTGTGTCTCACTCAGTGTCATGGTCTCTCACTCAGTGTATGTGTCTCACTCAGTGTCTCTGTGTCTCACTCAGTGTCTGTGTCTCTCACTGCGTGTCTGTGTCTCTCACTCAGTGTTTGTGTCTCTCACTCAGTGTCCGTATGTCTCACTCAGTGTCTGTGTGTTTCAGTCAGTGACTCTGTGTCTCACTCAGTGTCTCTGTGTCTCTCACTCAGTGTCTGTGTCTCACTCAGTGTCTCTGTGTCTCACTCAGTGTCTGTGTGTCTCACTCAGTGTCTGTGTCTCACTCAGTATCTCTGTCTCTCACTCAGTGCCTGTGTGACTCTCACTCAGTGTCTGTGTTTCTAACACAGTATCTGTGTCTCTCACTCAGTGTCTGTGTCTCACTCAGTGTCTCTGTGTCTCTCACTCAGTGTCTCTATGTCTCTCACTCCGTTTCTGTGTCTCACTCCGGGTCTGTGTGTCTCTCACTCAGTGTCTGTGTCTCACTCAGTGTCTGTGTCTCACTCAGTGTCTCTGTGTCTCACTCAGTGTCTCTGTGTCTCTCGCTCAGTCTCTATGTCTCTCACTCAGTGTATGTGTCTCCATCAGTTTCTCTGTGTCTCTCACTCAGTGTCTGTCTCTCACTCAGTGTCTGTGTCTCACTCAGTGTCTCTGTGTCTCTCAGTCAGTGTCTGTGTCTCTCGCTCAGTCTCTATGTCTCTCACTCAGTGTCTGTGTCTCACTCAGTGTCTCTGTGTCTCTCGCTCAGTCTCTATGTCTCTCACTCAGTGTCTGTGTCTCACTCTGTATCTCTGTCTCTCACTCAGTGTCTGTGTGACCCTCACTCAGTGTCTGTGTCTCACTCAGTGTCTCTGTGTCTCTCGCTCAGTCTCTCTGTCTCTCTCGCAGTGTCTGTGTCTCACTCTGTGTCTCTGTGTCTCTCGCTCAGTCTCTATGTCTCTCACTCAGTGTCTGTGTCTCTCAGTCAGTGTCTGTGTCTCACTCAGTATCTCTGTCTCTCACTCAGTGTCTGTGTGACTCTCACTCAGTGTCTATGTCTCACTCAGTGTCTGTGTTTCTTACTCAGTGTCTGTTTCTCTCACTCAGTATCTGTGTCTCTCACTCAGTGTCTGTGTCTCACTCAGTGTCTCTGTGTCTCTCACTCAGTGTCTCTGTGTCTCTCACTCCGTGTCTGTGTCTCACTCAGTGTCTGTGTGACTCTCACTCAGTCTCTATGTCTCTCACTCAGTGTCTGTGTCTCACTCAGTGTCTCTGTGTCTCACTCAGTGTCTCTGTGTCTCTCGCTCAGTCTCTATGTCTCTCACTCAGTGTCTGTGTCTCACTCAGTGTCTCTGTGTCTCTCGCTCAGTCTCTATGTCTCTCACTCAGTGTATGTGTCTCACTCAGTGTCTCTGTGTCTCTCACTCAGTGTCTGTGTCTCTCACTCAGTGTTTGTGTCTCTCACTCAGTGTCTGTCTCTCACTCAGTGTCTGTGTGTCTCTCGCTCAGTCTCTATGTCTCTCACTCAGTGTATGTGTCTCACTCAGTGTCTCTGTGTCTCTCACTCAGTGTCTGTGTCTCTCACTCAGTGTTTGTGTCTCTCACTCAGTGTCTGTGTCTCACTCAGTGTCTGTGTCTCTCACACAGTGTTTGTGTCTCACTCAGTGTCTGTCTCTCACTCAGTGTCTGTGTGACTCTCACTCAGTGTCTGTGTCTCTCACTCAGTGTCTGTGTTTCTCACTCAGTGTATGTGTCTCACTCAGTGTCTCTGTGTCTCTCACTCAGTGTCTGTGTCTCTCACTCAGTGTTTGTGTCTCTCACTCAGTGTCTGTCTCTCACTCAGTGTCTGTGTGTCTCTCGCTCAGTCTCTATGTCTCTCACTCAGTGTATGTGTCTCACTCAGTGTCTCTGTGTCTCTCACTCAGTGTCTGTGTCTCTCACTCAGTGTTTGTGTCTCTCACTCAGTGTCTGTGTCTCACTCAGTGTCTGTGTCTCTCACACAGTGTTTGTGTCTCACTCAGTGTCTGTCTCTCACTCAGTGTCTGTGTGACTCTCACTCAGTGTCTGTGTCTCTCACTCAGTGTCTGTGTTTCTCACTCAGTGGCTGTGTCTCACTCAGTGTCTCTGTCTCTCACTCAGTGTCTGTTTCTCGCTCAGTGTTTGTGTCTCTCACTCAGTGTTTGTGTCTCTCACTCAGTGTCTGTGTCTCTCACTCAGTGTCTGTGTCTCACTCAGTATCTGTGTCTCTCACTCAGTGTCTGTGTTTCTCACTCAGTGTCTGTGTCTCTCACTCAGTGTCTGTGTCTCACTCAGTGTCTGTGTCTCTCACTCAGTGTCTGTGTATCTCACTCAGTGTCTGTGTCTCACTCAGTATCTGTGTCTCTCACTCAGTTTCTGTGTTTCTCACTCAGTGTCTGTGACCCTCACTCAGTGTCTGTGACCCTCACTCAGTGTCTGTCTCTCACTCAGTGTCTGTGTGTCTCACTCAGTGTCTGTGTTTCTCACTCAGTGTCTATGTCTCACTCAGTGCCTGTGTCTCGCTGTCTGTGTCTCTCACTCCGTGTCTGTGTCTCACTCCATGTCTGTGTCTCACTCAGTGTCTGTGTCTCTCACTCAGTGTCTGTGTCTCACTCAGTGTCTGTGTCTCACTCAGTGTCTGTGTCTCACTCAGTGTCTGTGTCTCTCACAGTGCCTGTGTCTCTCACTCAGTGTCTGTGTCTCACTCAGTGTCTCTGTCTCACTCAGTGTCTGTGTCTCGCTGTCTGTGTCTCTCACTCAGAGGTCCGACGTGGTACTACCGAGCCTCTCTTGGTGATGGACATTGAAGTTCCCCACCCACAGCATACTCTGCGGCCTTGCCACCCTCAGTGCTTCCTCCTAGTGGTGGTCAACATGGAGGACGACTGATTCATCTGCTGATGGTGGCTGGTACGTGTTAACCAGCAGGAGATTTCCTTGCCCATGTCTAACCTGAAGCCATAAGACTTCATGGGGTCCAGAGTCAATGTTGAGGACTCCGAGAGCAACTCCCTTCCGACTGTATCCCACTGTGCTGCCACCTCTGCTTTGTCTGTCCTGCTGGTGAGACAGGACACACCCAGGAATGGTGATAGTGGTGTCTGGGACATTGTCTGTAAGGTATGATGCTGTGAGTATCAATGTGTCAGGCTGCCGCTTAACTGGTCTGTGAGGAGGTCTCTCAACTTTGGCACAAGCCCCCAGACATTAGTAAGGAGGACTTTGCAGGGTCGGCAGGGCTGGGTCTGCCGTTGTCGTTTCCGGTGCCTGGGCCGTTGCTGGGTAGTCTGTTCGGCTTCATTCCTTTTTATGTTTTTGTAGCGGTTGAATACAACTGTGTGCAAACGAGGGGGGTGGGAGGAGGCTGCAGGGCGACTTGGACAGACGCCCATTAATAATAGTGAAGGGCCCTGGACTGAGTGTGCTGGACCGTGAGTGATTGCAATGCCTCCGGTCAGATTGCAAACAGACCTTCCGGCTGGGCACTGGGGGCATGATGGGATATCGCCAAAGTACCCTGACGTCTTCCAGGAAGGCCTGGGCAAAATTAAGGGAGTTGTGCCCAAAATACACATGGAGCCTGAGGCCCAGCTGCAGTACTTCCGGGCCCGCCCGGTCCCCTACGCACAGCTGGCGAAGGTCAAGGATGAATTCCACCGATGGCAAGCCCACGGGATCATCCGACCGGTACGCTTTGCTGACTGGGTAGCACCGGAGGTCTTGGTACTAAAATCTGATCAATCCGTGTGTCTGAGCAGTGATTATAAATTGAGTGTCAACAAGGTCTCTTGTCTAGATAGGTCCTCAATGCCGCAGGGAGAAGTCCGTTACGTGAAGCTAGCTGGGGGTTGATGTGTTGGGTACTCTGATACACAGACGAACCAACACGGTTGCGAATGGTACAACGTAGTTTTATTTCAATCAACTATTAACATATTAAACTCTGGCATTCAGCACATGGTGAACCTCTGAGTGGCTGGCAATGAGGTCTGTGCCCCGAGCCGTCTCCTGCTCGAGTGCCCAGGGAGTGTCGTGTTCCCTGTTTTGTACTGTGTATGCTCCTGTCTGTGATTGGCTGTCATGTTGTGTGTGTTGATTGGTCCGTTGATCTGTCCATCATTCTGTATGTATGTATGCGCTGTGATGTTCACCTGAATATCATGACAGGGGTCATACTCTGATCCTGAGGCTTAGTGTTGACGGCGTCGAGAAACGCGGGTCTGCGCTTGCGCCAATGCGCGCATGTGCAGTGGGACTGGCGCGATTGGCGTGCAGGCGCGGTGGCTCCCTTCTCCGCGCTGGCGTAGGGCTGCAGGGGCCGGCACGGGACAAAAGAGGCTCCCAGCCCGATAGGCCAGCCCGCCGATCGGTAGGCCCCAATCGCGGTCCAGGCCACAGCGGAGGCTCCCACCCTGGTCGGACCCCCCCCCCCCCCCCCACCCCCACCAGGCCGCCTCCGGATCCGTTAACGGCGAGGTCCCGCCGGGTAAGACCAGGTGTGAATGGAGCCGGCGGGACTCCGTTTTTTTGGTACGGCAACTCGGCCCATCCCAGGCAGAGAATTGCCCGGGGGAGGAGGCCCCCTAGAGCGGCCCCCGACCGGCGGCGCGCCAACCACGCCAGCGCCCATGGCGCCTAATCGGTGGGGGTCGGGGCAGCGTCGCGCAAATCGCGCCCGTCCCGGCGATTCTCCGACCCCGCGTGGGCTGAGAGAATCCTGCCCCATGTCTATCATCAGCTGGAGCTGGAAACCATGTCCAGGCGTTACACGCCAATTAATACCCACAGGGGCCTCTATGAATAGACGGTTTTGCCAAAAAGACGGATTGCACCATATTTCAGCACATTATGGAGAACATCCTGAGAGGACGACCGCACGCGGCAGTTGACTTGGGCGTGAACCTGGTCACTGGAGCCACGGAAATGGAGCATCTGAGCAATGTGGAGGAAGTCCTCCGCCAGTTTTCTGAGACGGCGTTCAGCCTCAAGAGGGGAAAGTGTGTTTTCCACACCAAGGAAGTTACATACTTGGGGTATCATGTGAATCGGGGTGGACTACACCCACTAGAGGCAAAGGTGCAGGCGGATCAAGCAAGGCCCTACTCTCGAAAAAGTGACAGCTAGTGTTGTTCTTTGTGTAGCCAGTTAAAATGGCTAACTCCCGATTTAAAATGGCGAACGGCAAAGGCTGATGGGAAAGTCAGCCAACAGGACACAAACAAGCAGCTGCGGGTTGAGTGTGTATTTACCTCTGGAAAGGCCAGGCAAGATCGATACCGGCAACCATCAGCAAAACAAAACACCAGCCATCTGCATATTAATGAGCAATCCCCGGGAACAATGAGCAACATTTAGAAACATAAAGCCAACCCAGACTCGTCGGCGCCAGCAGAAGCCTACACAAAGGGAGGTGAACGAACACCTCAGGACCGCCCATCGATCAAGGAATCGCTCCAGCATTGGAGAAAATCGAACCAAGTGATTGGGACAAAGTCCAATCACTTGGAACCAGGTACAGGGTCCGCCCCGAAAGGCGGGAAGCCCCTGGGGACTATAAGAATAGAGTCCAAGTTCAAATCGTTCTTCTTGACCGGGTCACTCAGCAACGCAAACCAACCCTTGACAGTGACCGGTCCAGCCATCGCTGAAATAGAGGAAGTCTTACTTCAACACTCGCAACGAGATAGGCGCTCCTAGCTACCAATCCGTACCAACTTCGAATCCCGCAGGCTCAGAACCCGAACGAAAGGCCATTTGTTCCCCTGACCTGATTGGCCAGTTCCGAGTTAAGTATTGGCCTGTTAGTCGTAGAAGTAGCTTAGACGTAGAATTTATGCATGAGCAGTGATTACTGTGTATAATAAATGTGCTTTGATTTAAATCTTATTGAGCGGTGTATTGGATTATTGATCATTACTCGGACTTGAACCACTTGGCGGTATCAGAAAGATACCTGGCGACTCAAGAGCAAAGGTAATAAAACAGAGCAATTAAATTAAGGCAAAAGTTAGCAACATTAGGTCTTATAAACTGTTATGGGGAATTCATTCCTGGCCCAGCGACCATCCTTGCACACATAACTGAAGAAACACCAAGAACGCATCAGGAGGAAGCTTTTGCCAGGGTGAAGCAACAGCTAACATCGTCCAGATGATTGACACATTCCAACCCCTCAAAGCCTCTTTTGATGTCGATGATGTTTGCATCAAGGACATTGGCCACTGCTGAGCTCAATTAGATAGCCAAGATAGAAAGTGAAGGCCTGGCCATCATATTCACTGTTGCAAAATTCATCAGTAGATTTATGGGCGTCGATTTATCATTGTGCAGAGCACTAGCCATTGCTCGGACTTTTGAAGAGGACAAGGCAATCCCACTAATAGCATCCACCCTTCAGCAATGGGCCCTGTTGCGAGCAGTACATGAATACACCTTCAAGCATCACCCAGAAATGTAAATTGCGAACGCGGGCTCGTTGAGCAGGCCACACTGTCGACACGCCCCCATCCTCACTGAGAGCCGACAAAGTAGTTTTACCACTTACGGTGGCCTTGACATCTATCATTATGAAGTGCTTCAAGAGGTTGGTCATGAGTTCCATCAATTCCATACTCCCAGAATGCCTTGATTCACTGCAATTCGCATACCGCCACAACCAGTCTCCCTGCCTACATTCATCCCGAGAGCATCTTGACAACAAGGACTCCTACGTCAGACTCCTATTTTTTGACTACAGCTCCGCCTTCAACATCATAATCCCAGCCAAGCTCATATCAAAACTCCAAAACCTAGGACTCGACTCCTCCCTCTGCAACTGGATCATCGAATTCCTGACCCATCGACCACAATCAGTAAGAATAAACAACAACATCTCCTCTACCATAGTCCTCAGTGCCAGGGCGCCACAAGGCTGTGTACCTAGCCCTCTCCAATACTTCCTGTACACACACAACGTCATCTACTGGTTTGCTGATGGCATGACCGTCGCAGGTCCGATTTCAAACAACGATGAGTCAGAGTGCAGGAGGGAGATAGAGAAACTAGTGGCTTGGTGCAAAGACAACAATCTCTCCTGTGCACACCCCTGTCTGCATCAATGGTGCTGAGCGGCGATGGTTGACAGTTTCAAACTCCGAAGTGTGCCCATCACCAACAATCTGTCCTGGTCCACCCATGTCAAAACTATGACCAAGAAAGCACAACAGACCTATAGTTCCTCAGGAAACTGGGGAAATTCGGCATGTCCACATTGACTCTCAGCAATTTTTACAGTTGCCTCATAGAAAGCATCCGAACTGGCTGCGTCACAGTCTGGTATGGCAACTGCTCAGCCCAAGACTGTGAAACTACAGAGAGTCGTAAATACTGCCCAGTCCATCAGGCGAACCCGCCTCCCATCCATTGACTTTGTCTACACCTCCACTGCCTTGTGAAAACGGGCAGCATAATCAAAGACCCCCTCCCACCCAGGATATTCTCTCTTCCAATCTCTTCCATTGAGCAGAAGATACAAAAGTCTGAGAACACGCACTAACAGATTTAAAAACAGACTCCTGAATGGCCCTCTTATGGACTGAACTGATATCTCCACGTATCTTCTCTACTATTGTACCACTATACTCCGTGTGCTTCACCTGATGTCTACGTATTTACATTGTGCATTTATCGTATGTCCTCTGCTTTTCATGTATGGAGCGATCTGTCTGGATTGTACGCAGAACAATACTTTTCACTGTACCTCGGTGCACGTGACAATAAATCTAAACCTAAATCAACTCTGTCCGAATAGGCGACTGAACGGAAAAAGACTCCACCTTAGCGTCAGTTCGCCACATCGTCTTACACGGGGGCCAGCAAGGGGAACTACCCAAAGAACAACGGGCCTTTGAAGCCAAAATTTAGGAGCTCAACTTGGAAGATGCCACCCTGCTGTGGGGGCTCGTGTCGTTGCCCCTCACCAGGGCAGAGACTCTCCCCTTCTACATCTGCACAATGGATCCCCAGAGATGTTGAAAATTAAGATTCTAGCCTGCTGCGTTTTGTGGTGGCCAGATCTGGATGGTGCGATCAAGCGACTGGCCCAACAGTGCAACACATGCCAGGACCAGCAGAAACTCGTGCCAGCGGCCCGCTGTATCCATGGGAATGGCCAGGCTGCCTTCGGTGCGCCTGCCCACCGGTTGCGCCAGCCCTTTCCATGGGTTAACGTTACTCATGATTGACACTCGCTCACAGTGGCTGGAAGGCCATCAGATGTCGTCCACTAGGCCAAAGGCTACGGTTGAGAAGCTATGTCTCCCCTTCAGCACCCAGGGTAGCCCGGAAGTGCTGGTCACAGAGAATAGCACCCCCTTCACCAGCGACGAGTGCAGCTGTTTATGAAGGAAAAAATGTGCGGCACATCCACATGGCCCGTGTCACCCTTCCTCGAATGGGCTGGCCTAGCGAGCGATGCAGACCTTCAACAAGAGAGAGATGAAGGAACAGACCATGGGGTACATGGAGACGGGACCAGCAAGATTTTTTTCATCTACCGGACCACGCCACATGCCGCGATGGGCGTGACACCGGCAGAGCTGTTAATAGGCCTCACTTTCCCCGATATTGCCAGGAAAGTACAGCAGGGTCAGGATCTGTAGAGGCGAAGCCAACGCAGGCAGACACAGACCAGGTGTTTCAAATCAGGGGACACAGTTTATGTGGGATGGTGCTGATGGATTCCAGGGACGGTGGAAGTGGCAGTCCGGACCGGTTTCGTACCAAGTGCAGACACAGCAGCATACGGTGCGGAAGCACCTTGACCACCTCAGGAGCAGGAGACCAGCGTAAGGTCCTGCCCCACCAGAGGAACTGCTTTCCAGCCACACGTGGCCCCAGCACAGGGATAGATGTGAGAGGCAGTGAACTCCGACTCGGAAACGGAGACCCGGTCATCCGAGTCTTCAGACGGCGACCGGGCCAGGGATCAGTCAGTAGTGGTGGTACCCTCCCAGGCGATCACCGAGGAAACGAGGCCCATCAGCGGGATAGATAGCTCTGGACATGAAAAGACAGCCCAGGAAGGAGCTGAGCTGCAGCGTAATCCTGACTGAGACTGAAACTGGGATTGGGACTTGTAAGTACTTTCCTTTGGTAATAAACCATTCATTTGAGTCCCCATTCTGGATTCTCTGTGACTACTGAAGAAGGCCACTCCATTTGGCTGTACCAGGACATGAGTGCAGACCCTGTTCAGAAAAGAGACACTTTCAATGGAGTGAAACCTTTCCAATACAAGAGTGGAGCAAAGTTCGGGGTGATCTATCCGGCTCGCATTTGAGGAACGATCCAAGAATAGAACCATTTTTTTGATATACGTTGTCAAAAAGCACCAGTTGGGGTTTTCTGTTTAATCAGTTTGATGGCTCCCTGTACAGGCACATTTTTGATTTTTAATTTCTTTTCATGTTCATTGTTTGGATGTGCTCTTGCGTTAGTTGGTTATATTTGAGAGAATTCTGCTGTTTGTTTATTATTTTAATCTCTTGTTTCCTGTCTCTTTTCATTATTGTCATCTGGCGCGGAATTAGTCACAAGCGTGGCGTTGTCAGACACATATGTTTTTATTCTCCAGTCGGGAGTCTCCCTGCTAACAAGGAGTTTTAGTTACTGGGAGTGGTACCACAGGGTTTGCTGCAGGTCTTAACAATTTCTCAAATGAGCTTAGACTTGGTGTTTATTTTTGAGTTAACTATGGGCTTTTGGGTAAGTTATTGTCTGTCACCATTTAAGTTGCTCTTCGGTGTGGTTATTCTCACCGGTGATGCTGTTTATGGGTTAGGAGGATATGTGTTTTAGTGTTAGTTTGCTGACGGTGTCTGCTGGTCTCCCTTTGGCGAGTCATCTGACTTGGCTCGGTGGCCATCTTGAGTGGATCTTTTTGCCTTATTTTAGTTGTGCACCCTTTCTAAACCCTCTCTTTCGGAATGGCTGACCCCAGCTTGAGGGATGGTGGGAGGCCTCCAACCGGTCTGGTTACCTGGAACGCTAGGGGTTTGGACGACCTCGTAAAATGGTCGCGATTATTCACACATCTGAAGAACCTAAACTCTGATGATGTCTTTTGGCTGGAAACCCAACGATCAGACCAGGCTACCCACAGGCTGGGTTGGGCAAGTCTTTCATTCCAGTTTGAATGGCAGGGGCAGGGGTACGGTGATTTTAATGAATAAAATAACCCAGTTCTCCTCTTCTCAGACGATGACTGGCCCCAATTGTCGATGTGTTGCTGCTTAGAGCTCGCTGTCGAACACCCCAGTTCTTCTTATCAACATTTATGACCCTGACTAGGAATCTACGAATATCATTAACTCTCTGCCAACTTCTCTCCCTAACCTCGACTCACACCAACGTATTTTAGGAGGCGCCCTGAACTGTGTTTGGGCCGTAACGTGGATCATTCCTAACCTAAGTCCCATGAGAAATGGATACTCTTTGTCTTTTGTTAATGGCTCGGATGGGGGAGTAGATCCTTGGAACTTTTTGCACCCGGATGACAAGGATGTTCCTTTTTTTTCACATGTCCACCATGCGTGTTCCCACATTGATTTTTTTTATTTAGACCGGGCTCCTCCCTTCCGTGGTGGTGGTTGAGTAGTCAGCAATTGGGATTTCTGACCATGCCGCACAACTTTGTTGATCTGTTGCTGGAGGCTGGTCCCACCCAAAGCATCTTAGAGATTTGATACAATTTTGCTCGTTGATAAAACATTTTGCGAGCAGCTGTGCACCTCTATTGATGACTCCATTGATGTGTTGGGCGCTCTGGATCCGTGGAATACATACAGGCCACCCACACTTAAAATAGTGCAACACTATTTTATTAAGTCAAAAACTGTTGAACATACTTTCACTGTGGGTTAACACGATATTCGATTGAACTAAAGACCTATGCCTGTCCGAACCAGTCTATGCACTCAGCGCATGGTGAAGATCTGTGCTGCAGGCTGTGAGCTCTGTCCTACTAGGAGGCTGCAGCTCGAATGAGCGGGAACTCTGATGCCCCCTGTCTTTATAGTGCGTGTGCTCTAACTGGTGATTGG
This sequence comes from Scyliorhinus torazame, assembly GCF_047496885.1. NCBI lineage: Eukaryota > Metazoa > Chordata > Chondrichthyes > Carcharhiniformes > Scyliorhinidae > Scyliorhinus > Scyliorhinus torazame. Next base: position 40,662,502 of record NC_092710.1, on the reverse strand, counting down.
CTGCGGTGTTGTGTGTGTTGATTGGTCCTGCTGTGTGTCCATCAGTGTGTGTGTATCTGCACCATGATATATTATGACATCCATCAAATTAAATAGTTCCGACTCCATGTCTCCTTCCACGCTGTGTGGGGCTCTTAAGTCTATCCTGAGGTGGGAAATGATCTCTTATAGAGCATCCATGCTGAGGATGGCGAAGTAGGAGCAGCTGTGTCCATTCTAGAGCTGGATCATCAGTACTCCCACGACCCTACTCCAGGCAAGCAGGGAAAACGTGGCAGACACTGTTTGAACTATTGTCCACTCACAAGGCAATACATCAGTAGGAATGATCAAAGGGTACTTTTTACAAGTACAGGGAGAAGGCCAGTCATCTTTGTAATGATATGCAGTTGGCGGCACGGTAGCAGAGTGGTTAGCACTGTTGCTTCACAGCTCCAGGTTCCCAGGTTCGATTCACTGCTTCTCGAGTCACTGTCTGTGCAGAGTCTGCACGTTCTCCCCGTGCCAGAGTGGTTTCCTCCGGGTGCTCCAGTTTCCTCCCACAAGTCCCGAAAGACGTGCTGTTAGGCGATTTGGACATGCTGAATTTTCCCTCAGTGTACCCGAACAGGCGCCAGAATGTGGCGACGAGGGACTTTTCACAGTAATTTCATTGCAGTGTTAATGTAAGCCTACTTGTGACAATAAAGATTATTATGTTACTATAACTGTGTATATAAAAGTGCATGTAGCCTCTGACCACTAGGTGTAATGTAAGAGGAACAGGACACTGGAACCAGTCTTGATCAGAATTACAGGAGTTGTTAGTAGCACGTTTAAACGATCCACAGTTCGGTTAGCAATGGTTTAGTTTACAGACAGTTTATTGAACATTAAATAACTAGTCTTGAATTAGATGTTCTGTCATACACTCATTCATTTATTATCATAGTACACAAAAATAACAATCCTCTGGCTCACCAACTCAAATTCTAAGCAAACTCCTGTGACATCCTCAAGGTACAGAATCCAGGCATCAACCTCGTTTCCGTCCCTCTCCAGGTCAATGCGGCTTTTAAGTCCAATCACAGTGACCTGGATAAATTGGAGCACAGGGTGGCATGTGGTGCAGTGGTTAGCACTGGGACTGCGGCGCTGAGGACCCGGATTCGAACCCCGGCCCTGTGTTACTGTCCGTTTGGAATTTTGCTGCTCTTCATTCACCTGAGGAAGGAGCAGCGCTCCGAAAGCTAGTGACATCGAAACAAACCTGTTGGACTTTAACCTGGTGTTGGAAGACTTCTTACTGTGCTCACCCCAGTCCAACGCCAGCATCTCCACACCCTTGAATAGGGGCACTGGGCAGGGCATCCCACTCTCTCCACGCTTATTCGCTGTGACACCAGAGCCATGACAGCCTGTGGTAAATGGAGGGTATGGGGTGGAACATCGGCTGCGGAATTCTCCGTTGGCATGATCCTCCAGTCCGCTGGCAACGCACCCACACCCGTGGGTTTTCCGAAGGTGTGGGGTGGCCACAATGGAAAATCTCATCGGCCGGCTGCGTGAACGCAGAACCCTGCTGTTGGCTATGCAGGAAAACATGGCTGACCATAAGACCATAAGACATAGGAGCGGAAGTAAGACCATTCGGCCCATCGAGTCCACTCCACCATTCAATCATGGCTGATTTCAACTCCATTTACCCGCTCTCTCTCCATAGCCCTTAATTCCTTGAGAAATCAAGAATTTATCAACTTCTGTCTTAAAGACACTCAACGTCCCGGCGTCCACCGCCCTCTGTGCAATGAATTCCACAGACCCACCACTCTCTGGCTGAAGAAACTTCTCCTCATCTCTGTTCTAAAGTGACTCCCTTTTATTCTAAGGCTGTGCCCCTGGGTCGTAGTCTCCTCTGCTAATGGAAACAACTTCCCTACATCCACCCTATCTAAGCCATTCATTATCTTGTAAGTTTCTATTAGATCTCCCCTCAACCTCCTAAACTCCAATGAATATAATCCCAGGATCCTCAGACGTTCATCGTATGTTAGGCCTACCATTCCTGGGATCATCCGTGTGAATCTCCGCTGGACCCGCTCCAGTGCCAGTATGTCCTTCCTGAGGTGTGGGGCCCAAAATTGCTCACAGTATTCTAAATGGGGCCTAACTAATACTTTATAAAGCTTCAGAAGTACATCCCTGCTTTTATATTCCAAGCCTCTTGAGATAAATGACAACATTGCATTTGCTTTCTTAATTACGGACTCAACCTGCAAGTTTACCTTTAGAGAATCCTGGACTAGGATTCCCAAGTCCCTTTGCACTTCAGCATTATGAATTTTGTCACCGTTTAGAAAATAGTCCATGCCTCTATTCTTTTTTCCAAAGTGCAAGACCTCGCACTTGCCCACGTTGAATTTAATCAGCCATTTCTTGGACCACTCTCCTAAACTGTCTAAATCTTTCTGCAGCCTCCCCACCTCCTCCATACTACCTGCCCCTGCACCTATCTTTGTATCATCGGCAAGCTTAGCCAGAATGCCCCCAGTCCCGTCATCTAGATCGTTAATATATGAGGAGAACAGCTGTGGCCCCAACACTGAATCCTACGGGACACCACTCGTTACCGGTTGCCATTCCGAAAAAGAACCATTTATCCCAACTCTCTGCCTTCTGCCTGACAGCCAATCATCAATCCATGTTAGTACCTTGCCTCGAATACCATGGGCCCTTATTTTACTCAGCAGTCTCCCGTGAGGCACCTTATCAAAGGCCTTTTGGAAGTCAAGATAGATAACATCCATTGGCTCTCCTTGGTCTAACCTATTTGTTATCTCTTCAAAGAACTCTAACAGGTTTGTCAGGCACGACCTCCCCTTACTAAATCCATGCTGAATTGTCCTAATCCCACCCTGCACTTCCAAGAATTTAGAAATCTCATCCTTAACAATGGATTCTAGAAACTTGCCAACAACCGAGGTTAGGCTAATTGGCCTATAATATTCCATCTTTTTCCTTGTTCCGTTCTTGAACAGGGGGGTTACAACAGCAATTTTTCAATCCTCTGGGACTTTCCCTGACTCCAGTGACTTTTGAAAGATCATAACTAACGCCTCCACTATTTCTTCAGCTATCTCCTTTAGAACTCTAGGATGTAGCCCATCTGGGCCTGGAGATTTATCAATTTTTAGACCTTTTAGTTTCTCTAGCACTTTCTCCTTTGTGATGGCTACCATATTCAACTCTGCCCCCTGACTCTCCGGAATTGTTGGGATATTACTCATGTCTTCTACTGTGAAGACTGACGCAAAGTACTTATTTAGTTCCTCAGCTATTTCCTTGTCTCCCATCACAAAATTACCAGCGTCATTTTGGAGAGGCCCAATGTCAACTTTTGCCTCCCGTTTGTTTTCAATGTATTTAAAGAAACTTTTACTATCATTCCTAATGTTACTGGCTCGCCTACCTTCATATTTGATCCTCTCTTTCCTTATTTCTCTCTTTGTTATCCTCTGTTTGTTTTTGTAGCCTTCCCAATCTTCTGACTTCCCACTACTCTTTGCCACATTATAGGCTTTCTCTTTTGCTTTGATGCATTCCCTAACTTCCTTTGTCAGCCATGGCTGCCTAATCCCCCCTCTGATAACCTTTCTTTCCTTTGGGATGAACCTCTGTACTGTGTCCTCAATTACTCCCAGAAACTCCTGCCATTGCTGTTCTACTGTCTTTCCCACTAGGCTCTGCTCCCAGTCGATTTTCGTTAGTTCCTCCCTCATGCCCCTGTAGTTACCTTTATTTAACTGTAACACCTTTACATCTGATTCTACCTTCTTTCTTTCAAATTGGATATTGAATTCGACCATATTATGATCACTGCCTCCTAAGTGCTCCCTTACTTTAAGATCTTTAATCAAGTCTGGCTCATTACATAACACTAAGTCCAGAATGGCCTGTTCCCTTGTGGGCTCCATCACAAGCTGTTCCAAAAAGCCCTCCTGTAAACATTCAATGAATTCCCTTTCCTTGGGTCCACTGGCAGCATTATTTACCCAGTCCACCTGCATATTGAAGTCCCCCATGATCACTGTGACCTTGCCTTTCTGACATGCACTTTTTATTTTGTGGTGCATTTTGTGCCCCCGGTCCTGACCACTGTTAGGAGGCCTGTACATAACTCCCATTATGGTTTTTTTGCCTTTGTGGTTCCTCAACTCTACCCACACAGACTCCACATCATCTGACCCTATGTCGTTTAGTACTATTGATTTAATTTCATTCCTAATTAACAAGGCAACCCCGCCCCCTCTGCCCACCTCTCTGTCTTTTCGATAGGTTGTGAATCCCTGGATGTTTAAATGCCAGTCCTGAACCCCCTGCAACCACGTCTCTGTGATGCCTACCACATCATACCTGCCAGTCACAATCTGGGCCACAAGCTCATCTATTGACGGAGCAGCCAATCCCATCCCTCATATCTCTTCATGCTACATTTATATATTACAGGCCTAACTCCCTCCATCAACGGCATAGTGAAGATATTTAAGGCTTTTGGCAAGAATTAATGTTTTCGAATTAACACCCGTGGAAGGCGAGCCCGTTTTCTGCCTCTCTAATACAATTTTTTGTTACGTGGAGTCAGGATATCCCATAATTGGGCCTCATTTCACAAGTTGAATTATTGAACCCGATCAATAATGTTAAAATGGACCAACAGAGGTGGAACAACCTTCCTCTATCTGTGGCAGGTAAGATTCAAACCATGAAAACAAACCTATTCCCTCGGTTTTTATTTTCCGTTCAATGTCTCCCCAAATCTTTTTTTATTCAGGTTAATGAAGTGATAATGTCTTATTTGGATGTGTAACAATCCCAGAATCCTCGGTGGTCTACTCCAAAAAGATAGACAGATTTGGGGGCTTGACCCGTCCCAAATGAATTGTTTTATAACTGCATTGCTGATGTTCAAAAAAATGTTGTGGTTCAGTGATCCCGATACAATCTGGGCCAAATGGAGGCTCGCTCTTGGCCTGCACCCACCCTTGTTGCCATAGTTACTGCACCATTGCTCATTTCTCCTGCCAGATTTCGCTCGAATCCAGGGGTGGTCCTCCTCTCTTCGAATCTAGGATCAATTGTGACAGCACTTTAAGCTCCTTTCCCTGTCTTCGCTGGTCCCTAATTGCAACAATGACCTTGATTCACGCTCTGGATTGGACCCATCCCTGAAATTGTGGAAAGTGAAGGGGGGTGAGCGTTTCGGTGAGCTGTTTGCGGAGGTGAGGTGCCATAACCTTGGTTCATCCGAGATGTACGTCAGAGGGGTCTGGTCTTCCCAGATTCCATTCGGGAGTACAGGCAATCCCCACGAAGGGACCAGGGCGACTGACGTGTTTCCAGGCACTCACTTTGATGAAGATCTTCCGAAGTTGTGGAACAAAAGCAGTGAAATAAACCCTTTGTTACGTCATTCAACTTGGTTTGGCTCCACCCTCTTGCAGATGCGAAGGGAGGTTTGCCAGTTTTACAGAGTTGGAGGACAAATTTCAACCAACCAACTCTCGCCTTTTTCATTATTGTCAAGTTTACAATTCCTCCCATATGGCTTTCACTTTCTTCTGGCCCTAACTTCCTCCTCGCTGAGCGGTATGTTATCGATGACTCGGCCTGGCAAGGGATCTACCTCAGATATATCTGACCAGATTCTCTCCTCTGATCCCTCCCTGCTAAGTGGGGTAAAGGAAACACGGAAGAATGAACTGGGCTCTATACTTCCCAGAGAGGGAATCCCTTCACAGGATCAACTCCATGTCTTCCTATGCCCTGTTGAAACTAATTTTATTTTAGGTGCTGCACAGGCACCAATTGACAAAAGCGAGTGTTAAGGTAAAAATTGTACATGGAGAAGTTAAAATTAAGGGTTGTACATGGAGAAATTAAAATTAAGGGTCTCTCGCTCTCTTTTAATTATGCTTGCAACAATGTGATTGAAGATTCTGCAAAGCTCTGAGACAAAAGTGCAACAAACTAACCGTTTACTTATCAGACACCTGCTATTCTTGTCACTGAAAACAAGGCGTCGTGGACACCAGTGATTGAATGTTTTCAGAGGAATGTGATTGGAAGCTAATTGTTGCTGAGGGGAACCTAATTGGTCATGTATGTAACCCCCTCAAGCTAATGAGGAACATGTATAAAAAAGGCTAACTGCCGCTGTGAAATTGAGAAGGTGACTGCGAGCACTGAGGAGGGCCGGCTCTTCTCCCAAAAGGTTTTGCCAATAAATGGACTTGACTCAACTCTTTGGTTATTTCCCACTTCAGCGAGGATGCGTGTCTTTTTCCCCCAGAAGTTGAGGACAGATGTGATCGCTGTTCGCTTGCCCCCAGCTGACCATATACACTTGTTTGGATCCTGCCCCAAACTCGCTAGATTCTGGGCTTACGTTTTACAGCACCGTTTCGCAAATACTCAATTTGGAATTAATACGATGCCCACTGGGAGACATAGTTGGATATTTGGATTCACAAGAAGTCCATTCTGGGATACTAATGCTGTGGTGTTATTACCCTGACGTTGATCAGTGTGTATTGTCACATCCTTTAGAGTTACAACCATGACTCTGTTCAGTGTGTATAGTGTTCATATTATAGAGCTACAACTCAGAATCTGTTCAGTATATATCATATTCATATTCTAGAGTTACTACCATGACTGTATTCTGTATATTGGATTTGTATTGTAGAGCCTGAGCAGTATGGTAGCACATGTGGATAGCACTGTGGCTTCACAGCGCCAGGGTCCCAGGTTCGATTCCCCGCTGGGTCACTGTCTGTGCGGAGTCTGCACATTGGGCAAAATTCTCCCCCAACGGCGGGATGCCCGCCGACTGGCGCCAAAGCCGGCGCAAATCAGACGGGCATCGCGCCGGCAAAAAGGTGCGGAAGTCTCCGCATCTTTGGCGGCCTAGCCCCAACATTGAGGGGCTAGGCCGACGCCGGAGGGATTTCCGCCCCGCCAGCTGGCGGAAATGGCGTTTGTTGCCCCGCCAGCTGGCGCGGAAATGCGGCGCATGCGCGGGAGCGTCAGCGGCCGCTGTCAGTTTCCCCGCGCATGCGCGGGAGCGTCAGCGGCCGCCGAAAGTTTCCCGCGCATGCGCAGTGGGGAGAGTCTCTTCCGCCTCCGCCATGGTGGAGGCCGTAGCGGAGGCGGAAGGGAAAGAGTGCCCCCACGGCACAGGCCCGCCCGCGGATCGGTGGGCCCCGATCGCGGGCCAGGCCACCGTGGGGGCACCCCCCGGGGTCAGATCGCCCCGCGCCCCCCCCCAGGACCCCGGAGCCCGCCCACGCTGCCTGGTCCCGCCGGTAAATACCAGGTTTGATTTACGTCGGCGGGACAGGCAGTTTCTGGGCGGGACTTCGGCCCATCCGGGCCGGAGAATCCAGCGGGGGGTCCCGCCAACCGGCGCGGCTGGATTCCCGCCCCCGCCCAATCTCCGGGAGCGGAGACTTCGGCGGGGGCGGGGGCGGGATTCACGGCGGCCAACGGCCATTCTCCGACCCGGCGGGGGGTCGGAGAATGACGCCCATTATCCCCATGTCTGCGTGGGTTTCCTCCGGGTGCTCCGGTTTGCTCTCACAGTCCAAAGACGTGCTGGTTAGGTAGATTGGCCATGATGAATTCCCCTTAGTGACCAAAAAAGTTAAGGAGGGATAATTGGGTTACAGGGATAGGGTGGAAGTGAGAGCTAAAGTGCGTCGGTGCAGACTCGATGGGCCGAATGGCCTCCTTCTGCACTGCACTCCTTGGCTCTGTTCAGTGTGTATTGTGTTCATATTCTAAAGTTACTGCCCTCACTGAATTCTGTGTATTGTTTTCATATTGTAGAGTTACTACCCTGGCTCTGTTCAGTGTGTATTGTATTCATATTGTAGAGTTACTACCCTGGCTCTGTTCAGTGTATTGGATTCATATTGTAGAGTTACTACCCTGGCTCTGTTCAGTGTGTATTGTATTCATATTGGAGAGTTACTACTCAGACCCTGTTCAGTATTTATTATATTCATATTCTCGAGTTACTACCCTGACGCTGTTCAGTATATATTATATTCATATTCTCGAGTTACTACCCTGACCCTGTTCAGTATATATTATATTCATATTCTCGAGTTACTACCCTGACTCTGTTCAGTATTTATTATATTCATATTCTCGAGTTACTACCCAGACCCTGTTCAGTATATATTATATTCATATTCTCGAGTTACTACCCTGACTCTGTTCTGTATTTATTATATTCATATTATAGAGTTACTACCCTGACCCTGTTCAGTATTTATTATATTCATATTCTCGAGTTACTACCCTTACTCTGTTCAGTATATATTATATTCATATTCCAGAGTTACTACCCAGACCCTGTTCAGTATATATTATATTCATAGTCTCGAGTTACTACCCTGACTCTGTTCAGTATTTATTATATTCATATTCTCGAGTTACTACCCTGACTCTGTTCAGTATTTATTATATTCATATTCTCGAGTTACGACCCTGACTCTGTTCAGTATATATTATATTCATATTCCCGAGTTACTACTCTGACCCTGTTCAGTATATATTATATTCATATTCTCGAGTTACTACCCTGACCCTGTTCAGTATATATTATATTCATATTCTCGAGTTACTACCCTGACTCTGTTCAGTATTTATTATATTCATATTCTCGAGTTACTACCCAGACCCTGTTCAGTATATATTATATTCATATTCTCGAGTTACTACCCTGACTCTGTTCTGTATTTATTATATTCATATTATAGAGTTACTACCCTGACCCTGTTCAGTATTTATTATATTCATATTCTCGAGTTACTACCCTGACTCTGTTCAGTATATATTATATTCATATTCCAGAGTTACTACCCTGACTCTGTTCAGTATATATTATATTCATATTCCAGAGTTACTACCCTGACTCTGTTCAGTATATATTATATTCATATTCCCGAGTTACTACCCTGACCCTGTTCAGTATATATTATATTCATATTCTCGAGTTACTACCCTGACTCTGTTCAGTATTTATTATATTCATATTCTCGAGTTACTACCCAGACCCTGTTCAGTATATATTATATTCATATTCTTGAGTTACTACCCTGACTCTGTTCAGTATTTATTATATTCATATTCTCGAGTTACTACCCAGACCCTGTTCAGTATATATTATATTCATATTATAGAGTTACTACCCTGACTCTGTTCAGTATATATTATATTCATATTGTAGTTACTACCCTGACTCTGTTCAGTATATATTATATTCATATTATAGAGTTACTACCCAGACCCTGTTCAGTATATATTATATTCATATTCTCGAGTTACTACCCTGACTCTATTCAGTATTTATTATATTCATATTCTCGAGTTACTACCCAGACCCTGTTCAGTATATATTATATTCATATTCTCGAGTTACTACCCTGACTCTGTTCAGTATATATTATATTCATATTCCAGAGTTACTACCCTGACTCTGTTCAGTATATATTATATTCATATTCCAGAGTTACTACCCTGACTCTGTTCAGTATTTATTATATTCATATTCCCGAGTTACTACCCTGACCCTGTTCAGTATATATTATATTCATATTCTCAAGTTACTACCCTGACTCTATTCAGTATTTATTATATTCATATTCTCGAGTTACTACCCAGACCCTGTTCAGTATACATTATATCCATATTCTCGAGTTACTACCCTGACTCTGTTCAGTATTTATTATATTCATATTCTCGAGTTACTACCCAGACCCTGATCAGTATATATTATATTCATATTATAGAGTTACTACCCTGACTCTGTTCAGTATATATTATATTCATATTATCGAGTTACTACCCTGACTCTGTTCAGGAGATATTATATTCATATTATAGAGTTACTACCCAGACCCTGTTCAGTATATATTATATTCATATTCTCGAGTTACTACCCTGACTCTATTCAGTATTTATTATATTCATATTCTCGAGTTACTACCCAGACCCTGTTCAGTATATATTATATTCATATTCTCGAGTTACTACCCTGACTCTGTTCAGTATTTATTATATTCATATTCTCGAGTTACTACCCAGACCCTGTTCAGTATATATTATATTCATATTCTCGAGTTACTACCCTGACTCTGTTCTGTATTTATTATATTCATATTATAGAGTTACTACCCTGACCCTGTTCAGTATTTATTATATTCATATTCTCGAGTTACTACCCTTACTCTGTTCAGTATATATTATATTCATATTCCAGAGTTACTACCCAGACCCTGTTCAGTATATATTATATTCATAGTCTCGAGTTACTACCCTGACTCTGTTCAGTATTTATTATATTCATATTCTCGAGTTACTACCCTGACTCTGTTCAGTATTTATTATATTCATATTCTCGAGTTACGACCCTGACTCTGTTCAGTATATATTATATTCATATTCCCGAGTTACTACTCTGACCCTGTTCAGTATATATTATATTCATATTCTCGAGTTACTACCCTGACCCTGTTCAGTATATATTATATTCATATTCTCGAGTTACTACCCTGACTCTGTTCAGTATTTATTATATTCATATTCTCGAGTTACTACCCAGACCCTGTTCAGTATATATTATATTCATATTCTCGAGTTACTACCCTGACTCTGTTCTGTATTTATTATATTCATATTATAGAGTTACTACCCTGACCCTGTTCAGTATTTATTATATTCATATTCTCGAGTTACTACCCTGACTCTGTTCAGTATATATTATATTCATATTCCAGAGTTACTACCCTGACTCTGTTCAGTATATATTATATTCATATTCCAGAGTTACTACCCTGACTCTGTTCAGTATATATTATATTCATATTCCCGAGTTACTACCCTGACCCTGTTCAGTATATATTATATTCATATTCTCGAGTTACTACCCTGACTCTGTTCAGTATTTATTATATTCATATTCTCGAGTTACTACCCAGACCCTGTTCAGTATATATTATATTCATATTCTTGAGTTACTACCCTGACTCTGTTCAGTATTTATTATATTCATATTCTCGAGTTACTACCCAGACCCTGTTCAGTATATATTATATTCATATTATAGAGTTACTACCCTGACTCTGTTCAGTATATATTATATTCATATTGTAGTTACTACCCTGACTCTGTTCAGTATATATTATATTCATATTATAGAGTTACTACCCAGACCCTGTTCAGTATATATTATATTCATATTCTCGAGTTACTACCCTGACTCTATTCAGTATTTATTATATTCATATTCTCGAGTTACTACCCAGACCCTGTTCAGTATATATTATATTCATATTCTCGAGTTACTACCCTGACTCTGTTCAGTATATATTATATTCATATTCCAGAGTTACTACCCTGACTCTGTTCAGTATATATTATATTCATATTCCAGAGTTACTACCCTGACTCTGTTCAGTATTTATTATATTCATATTCCCGAGTTACTACCCTGACCCTGTTCAGTATATATTATATTCATATTCTCAAGTTACTACCCTGACTCTATTCAGTATTTATTATATTCATATTCTCGAGTTACTACCCAGACCCTGTTCAGTATACATTATATCCATATTCTCGAGTTACTACCCTGACTCTGTTCAGTATTTATTATATTCATATTCTCGAGTTACTACCCAGACCCTGATCAGTATATATTATATTCATATTATAGAGTTACTACCCTGACTCTGTTCAGTATATATTATATTCATATTATCGAGTTACTACCCTGACTCTGTTCAGGAGATATTATATTCATATTATAGAGTTACTACCCAGACCCTGTTCAGTATATATTATATTCATATTCTCGAGTTACTACCCTGACTCTATTCAGTATTTATTATATTCATATTCTCGAGTTACTACCCAGACCCTGTTCAGTATATATTATATTCATATTCTCGAGTTACTACCCTGACTCTGTTCAGTATTTATTATATTCATATTACAGAGTTACTACCCTGACCCTGTTCAGTATATATTATATTCATATTCTCGAGTTACTACCCAGAACCTGTTCAGTATATATTATGTTCATATTCTCGAATTACTACCCTGACTCTGTTCAGTATATATTATATTCATATTCTCGAGTTACTGCCCAGAACCTGTTCAGTATATATTATATTCATATTATAGAGTTACTACCCTGACTCTGTTCAGTATATATTATATTCATATTCTCGAGTTACTGCCCTGACCCTGTTCAGTATATATTATATTCATATTATAGAGTTACTCCCCAGACCCTGTTCAGTATATATTATATTCATATTATAGAGTTACTACCCTGACCCTGTTCAGTATATATTATATTCATATTGTAGTAACGACCCTGACCCTGTTCAGTATATATTATATTCATATTCTCGAGTTACTGCCCTGACCCTGTTCAGTATATATTATATTCATATTATAGAGTTACTCCCCAGACCCTGTTCAGTATATATTATATTCATATTCTCGAGTTACTACCCTGACCCTGTTCAGCATTGTTGCTCTTATTAGCCTTAGTTTATTACCTCTGATTATGTCACCTTTGCTCATGAGTCGCCAGGTATCTTTCTGATACCGCCACGTGGTTCAAGCTCGAGTTATGATTAATAAGTCAGCACACCGCTTAGTAAGATTGAAATCAACGGTCATTTATTATATACAACAAGTAATGTTTACACAATAATCCTACTATCTATATAGAAACCTACCACTACTGGCAAATACTTAACTTTAGGAAGGGCCCACCAGGTCAGGGAAACAAATGGCTTATCGAATCGGATCTGGCCCGCGGGATTCAAAAGGCTGATACGGGTCGATGGCTAGGAGTCTCTATCGGGTAGCGAGCGCTGGAGTCAAACTTACTGTTTCTGGTCGATGGTCTTGCGAAGGTCGCGAGCAGGTGAAGAAGGGAGAGAGAGAGAGATCTGAACTTGGCCCCTCACTTTATAGGGTCCCCGGGCTTCCCGCCTCTTGGGGCGGCCCTTGACCCTGAGACCCAAGTGATTAGACTTGTTCCCAATCACTGGGTTCGATATATCCAATAACGGGGCGATTCCTTGATCGGGGGGTGGTCGTTCACCTGTCTTTGTTTCGGCCACTGCAGGCACCGACAGGTCTGGCCCGGCATTCAATTGCTAATATGTTGCAATTGTTCCTGGGGATAGCCGATTAAACTGCAGATGTCTGGGTTGAGGTGCTGTTAATAGTCTTGAGTATCGATCTGGGCCGACTTCCCCAGAGCCGAATACGCTATTCTGTCTGCAGCTGTCCGTTTGTGTCTTGTTGCCTGCTTTTCCCATCAGCCTTTTCGGTTAGCCATTTTATATCGGGTTTTTGCCAAATTGATCGGGAATCAGCCAATTTAGGTGGCTACAGGCCCTCCTTGTGATCCTAACGCGAAGCGTGAAGGATGACATAAGTTTTGTCCTTTCCGTTCCCTGACCGGGGGTGGGCTCCTCCTACATGGCCACTACTCTGAACCTAGCTATGCACAAAAATTTACCTAAACAATTCTTGAGGGCGCTATGTCAGGCAGGGGCATGTATCTAAAAAAATAAAAACTTGGAACCTCTAATTTTACCTAAAACACTTATCAAGCATTGCCTAATCCTATCTCTCTAAACATACAACAACAATCAAAATATTCCATATATTCTTTCCTGGCTTGGCAGTCAAGCTCAGGATCATACATTTATTTTTATTGACAGGAAAAACGTAAGTGCATGTTTTATTATTCTGGTTTCATAGGTCGCGGGGGTCTGGGGTCTGGTCATAACCGAATATAGGGGATCGGATCCGATATACCGGGTTTCGAGCGCGGTACGCTCTCCTTTTCCACTTGCGGAGGCGCATGGTCTGTACTGCACAGCAGAGTATGGCCAACGCTAACAGTGCCTCAATAACGTATGACAGGGAGTATCAAGTTATGAACTTGGCACACCAGGATAATGCAGCGTGGCTGGTGACTGGGCCCTCGGTACTGAGGGTCAGTGAAACATTAACGGCAGGGGGGTTTGGAGTAATGGGGTCCGCGTTCCCGCGCAACCAAATGTCCAAATACAAGATGTTGAGCACGATGAAAGGAGTCCTCATGGCTGTCCTCTTTCTTTGTGTTCTCTGTTTTCTCCGGTCCTGGAGCTTCTGGAGTTCAGTAAAACAAGCATAGTATCTGTAACTACCTTGGTATAATATCCGGTCTGTTAGTGTGTCTGTCCTTTGGGGCCAATTAAACCCTTATAATTGGTCACTATATGTGACTTCTCCCCCATTTTTTTTTCAAAACAAATGTTTACACACGGCACACTTCCCAATGGTGGACCAGTGCTAAGTTTATCATCCAAATGTTCTAGGATGTAAATAGCATTTGGCAGCAACCCAAAGGTTGCCTAAATAAATGAAACTGTTTTTGAAAGGAAAAGTTCGAATGAGGTGCGTGTGGGCCGTGTGGGTAAGATTTGGATGGAGTCCCCGGGTAGGACAGCTACCAATACCATATGTCCCCTACCCGAGCGTTTTTGACCAACGGGGGGGGCCCCAGGCAGGGCGGGTCTCATGCCGTCTCTCCACTGCCTGAGCAACCGACAAGAACGGGCAAAAATGTAGTCATCGTGGTGGGGTTGCTGCTTTGATTCTAACCTCGAATCACAAGAGCAGCTACGATCGGGCGTCTGATACCCGAACAAGTATCAGCTGAAAAGCTAGTTCCTCTGAACAAGCATCTGGCCGCGGTGGGTCTCTGAGGCAAGTCCTCAGAGGTTTCGGCAGAATGGGCGTGTGAGAAAATTTCTCCTGTCGGACAAACAACATTAAACAAACATACAAACAACGGAAAACATCCTGCAGGTTCCATCAGGAAGGACAACACTTTTCACCAAGTGTCTCCTTTAAATCATCATGTGGACACCTCAGTTCTTTGTTGCGAGCAGGATCGCAAAGGGGTTGGCGGATTGGGGGTCTGAGTCGGGGTCGTCCCCTTCTCCCGGGTGCCAAATTCTGGAGTGATTAATGTTGAGAGTGCTGCGTGGTGTGAGTTGGGGTTGCTCTCGTCGTTGCGGACGAGTCTGTAGGAGTTGTCACGGTGCCAATGGCGTTCGTCAAGTTGTGTGTGGATAAAGTCGGGGTGGTCCGTGTGGTTCGGTGGTCGGTGGTGTGGTTTGTTCAAGAAAGTGATGCGGAAGGGGTCCCTGGAGTCGAAGTCGGAGTCGCTGGGTGTGGGACCAGGATAGTAGGGGGGCGTGCTGTGGCTGTCGTCAGAGTCACAGTCGCTGTCTCTGCTGCTGCAGTCTGTGGGCGTTCCGGGGCGGAGTGTAACCTTTGTGGGTGGAGTCGGGGGCGAGTCCGTGTCTGGGCTGGACGTGGAAGGGGTTGGTGTGGTTACGTAGGCGGTGGGCAGGGTTTGGTCTGCTGCGTCAAGCATGACGTGGTCTGTGCTCCATAAACCTTTAGCTGGTTTATGTGAAACCATGCAGTCTTACCATTTTGGTATTTGATTTTGTATACCGATGGGCTTACTTTATCCGTAATGGAGTACGGACCTGAGTATTTCGGAGACAGAAATGTGCTGGGGTTATACACAGACAACATCACTTGTTGTCCTATATTATACTCCGTTGCATGTACTGCCTTATCAAAACAGGCCTTGCTCTGTTTTCTTTTAGTGCCCAGTTTAACAGCGGCTGCTAACTGAGCCGTTTTTACATTCGCAACTAATTGCTCAACGGCTTTCTCGTGGGTGAGAGCCGTAACTTCAGGGCTGGTCAGGTCTCAACCCAACAAGTACTCTGTCCCTTTCATGGGGCGTCCGGTCATGAGGGTGTGTGTGGTGTACCTGTGGAGGTGGAAATAGTGTTACGTAAAAACATCAGCGCAAAGGGGAGGACCGAATCCCAAGTGGTGTTGTTCTGCTGGACCATTTTTCTAAGGGTGGTTTTTAGGGTCCGATTCATGCGCTCCACTATACCACTCGACTGAGGGTGGTACGCAATGTGAAATTGTTGGGTTAGGCCAAATATCGTGCGGACGTTCTGCATGACCCGTCCCGTAAAGTGAGAACTTTGGTCCGATTCAATACTGCGGGGGAGTCCCCATCTTGTAAAAATGTGGTGGGTTAGGATTTTGGCTGTCGTTTTCGCGGTGTTGGTGCGGGCGGGAAATGCCTCCACCCACTTTGTAAAAGTGTCTATGACCACAGAACATATTTATAACCATTCCTGCAAGGGGGCAATGGACCTATAAAATCGAGGGCCGTTAACGGGTCGGGTGTGGCTGAGATGTGCCTTTTTGGCATATCTATCTGGGTTGTTCTGAGCGCAGATGAGGCAATTCTCAATGTAATGGGATAAATCCTCCTTGAGATTTGGCCACCAACAAAGCTGTTTGAGGTGGGCTGCGGTGGGTTCGATTCCCTGGTGTCCATGACCGTCATGGAATAAACAGATCATTTGATTCCTATCCTGCTCAGGAACTACGTAAAGGGTGTCCTTTAACACCACACTGTCGTGTGTGGTTATTGTATTTCTGTACCTCTCGTATGAGGCTGTTAACTTCCCTTTCACAATCTCAGTGAGAGCGCTATCCTGCTTCTGGGCCTCGACTAGATCTTCGATCCTAGTCTGCGCGACCTGAACTGCACTCACTGGCGCACTCACGGGGCGCTCCCGGGGGGCTTCCAAAAGTACCCATGCCTGGATCCTGCCTTAGCCAGCGCGTCGGCTTTTACATTTCCAGGGGGGGAGGAACGATGGTGGCTGCGGACTTTTATAATGCCAAAGGTCCGGTTTTTGGCTGTTTTCAGAATATGGCGGAGTAATGGGGCTGAGGGGAGGGGTTTCCCATCCGCGGAACCAAATCCTCTTGTTTCCCAGAAGGGCAGAAATTTGGTGAGGCTGTTGCAGACGTATAGACTGTCTGAATATCTGTCTGCTGGGCTGGGGAAGGAATCTGGGTGCTCTACAATGTAAGCGATGGCCGCAAGCTCTGCTGCCTGCGCGCCTAAGTGTCCGGGTAATTTTAATGCGATTTCCTCGAGGTCGCGTCCCTGCGCGTCCTCCACATAAATCCCTCAACCTGTTCTGCGTTGCCCATCCAGGATTGTGGAAGATCCATCCACATAGATCCTAATGGGGTCACACGTGTCCGGGTGAGGGGGGCTCTGAGATGGAGTGGCTAGTTTTCGGGGGGGTGTTTTAGCTATAAAGGGGCCTGTATTATGGTGGGGTGAAATGATCTCACACTCATGGGGGGTTCCGGGGTATTGTAGATTGTCCGCTAAGTATGTGTGTGTTTTGGTCCGTTTGACTGTGATGTCCTGTCCTTGTAAGAGAAGGGTCCACCTAGCAGCGCGGATTTGGCTGACGGTACTGTCTTTAAGTCGTCCGTCAAAAGTTGGGTGGGGGTGTACTCGGTCAAAATGGTGATGGGGTTCAGTCCGGTAATGTATGAAAAGTACTGGGCTGCCCAGAAAACTGCGAGCAGGTGCCTCTGACAGGCTGAGAATCCCTGCTCCACAGCATCTAAAATTCGGGAGGCACAAGCCACGGGTCTTAGCTGGTCGTGCCGTTCCTGCAGGAGCACGGCTGAAAGGGTGCGGTCTGTGGTCGCTACCTCTATGGCGTAAGGGGAAAGCGGGTCGGGAACTTGTAGTGCGGGGGCGGCTATGAGCGCCTGTTTTAATGATTCCACAACATCCGTGTGCTGTGGAAGCCATTCCCAGGGGGCTCCTTTCTTTAGGAGGTCTGAGAGGGGCGCTGCCTTGCTGGCGAAACCGTCGATGTGGTTTCGGCAGTAGCCAACCAGTCCTAAAAATGACCGGAGGGCTGAAACGTGTTGGGGAAGGGGCAATTTAGCGATCGAGTCGATTCTTTTGTGCTCGATCTCGCGTTTGCCGTGTGTGATAATGGTACCCAAATATACCACTTTTTCTTCCAATATCTGGGCCTTTTTGGGGTTTACTTTACAGCCAATGGAGTGTAGTAATTCCAGGAGTTCGGACAGAAGCTCAATGTGCTCTTCCTTGGTGTCTGTCTGCAGTAGTAGATCATCTACATACTGTACCAGACATTCGGGGCGAGAAAATTTCGCTAGTCCATTTGCCAGCTGTCGGTGGAAAATGGAGGGGGAGTTGTGGAAGCCTTGTGGCAGGCATGTCCACGTGTACTGCTGCGCTCTGAAAGTGAAGGCAAATTTGTACTGGCACGCCCTTGCCAATGGAATGGACCAGAACCCATTACTGACGTCCAAAACCGTGAAATATCGGGCATGGAGTCCCTGTTTGAGCATGGTCTCGGGACTTGTTGCAACGGTGGGGGCTGCTGCGGGGTGACTTTATTGAGTTCCCGATAATCAATGGTCAAGCGCCATGATCCGTCGGGCTTCCTTACTGGCCAAATCGGGGCATTATTAGTTGAGGCTACCGATCTTAGGATGCCCTGCTCTAATAAGCTTTCTATGACCTTTAGGATTTCTCCCTCTGCTTCTAGGGGAAATCCATACTGTTTTTGGGGTCTAGGGTCCGGTCCTGTTATTTGTACGGAACCGGCCATCCATCCACAGTCGTGCTTGGGGGTCGTGAATGCTGCCCTGTTTTTTTGCAGGACTGCCCTAACCTGTCGGTCCGTGCTGAGTGTGGTGGGGTTGAACCAAAACTCGGCTACTGCGCTAATTTTGTTCATATAATCCCCTATATTGAGCGTAGCGGGGGCTCTAGCGGATTTCGCCATCTTCCAGACACACTGGTTGACTGGGTCGAAAGAGAGGTGATGAGAATTCATGAAGTCGATCCCCAAAATGTGCTCTGCTGTTGGGGGCAGGTCGACTAACACAACGGGGTGTTTTGTATTAATGGTTCCGATCTGGATGGGTACAGGGGTTGTGATATGTCCCTGTTGTGAGTGGCCTGTGAAGCCGCTGAGGGTGATAGTGGCTGTGGTGGGCCACGTGTCCTTACCAAGGGTGGAGGAATTTAAGGTTGTGCGGGACCCTCCTGTGTCCCAGAGAAGCTCGATCGGCTGTCCCCTAACCTTTGCTGCGACTACGGGTCGTCCTGACCTATCCCAAAGGGTATCGCAGACCCAGCTGGGGGAGCCTATACACCGTCAGTCCGTTCCGGTCAAGTCTGTCTGATCGGACTGGGCGCTATCGCTATGTATGGGCTCTGCCTTTTTCTTAGTGAGAGTGCCTGTCTGTTGGGCTCTCTGTGGTTTTTTAGGGCCATTGCATTCTTTGGCAAAATGTCCCAACTGTCCGTAATTGTAGCATTCTTGCGGTTTTGCTGGGGGGCTGCTCTTTCCCTCGTTTACCAAGGCGGGGTTGTGGAGAGTGGTTCTTACTGCCTGCACGTCTGCGGCGGCTTGGTTTTCCTCTGGGGTTCTAGCTGCGGGTTTACCGTGAGCCGCTTGTTCCCAAACGCGGGACAATCTTTTGACCACCCACTTCTCATTATGAGCCTCCTCCGAGGGGTCATAATTGCTACAGGCATTCTGTCCTGCTTCCGTGGCATGGGAGACCAGGGTGTGGGTCCATTTGGCCATATTGTCTGCGGACAAATGGGCGCGATCTACATTTCCGAAAACGGCTTCAAAGTGAATCCACAAGCGTCCTGCGAACGCTGTGGGGTGTTCAGACTTTTTCTGTCTGCACTTATTTAGACCGTCTACGGGGTCGCCCCGGTTATACCCGATCGCATCCAGGATCGCGGTATGCATTTCTACAAGGGTGCCTCCTCCTACATTCTGTGGGTCGGGAAGGGCTGCTGCGACCGATGGGTCTAAGCTGAGGACCGTGAGCTTTACCTGTTCTTTCTCATCCAGGCCGTACATGGTCGCCTGGTGTTTGACGGTGGCAAAGAAATGGTGTGGGTCTGAAGCGGGGAGGAACGGTGCGATTTTATCACATGCTAAATTGGGTCACTGTGAGGGGGGTGGAATATAAGACTTCCGCCTCGTCTGCTGTTGCGGTGCGGTGGGTTGTTACAGGGTTCATGGGAGCCTGTATTACCTGCTGTGTGGGGGGTGGGGGTGCTTTCCTCCTTTGGGGCTTTCCCTGAGCACATGTTCCCTGAACATATCTCTGCGCTGTCTCTTGCAGTTCTTCCCAATCAGGGCCGTCTTCCTGGTCTAAACTTTCCCCAAAGGTGTCTTGGAATCCCTTTTGGACAGAAAGCATTGATTGCAGGTCTGCAATTTGCTTTCGGCACTTCGCATGGTCTAAGGTACTCTGCCTTTGTTCCGTGGTTGCAGCGTGGAGCGCTCTCAAGGCTGCCTTGAGATCACTACATTGCTTCTGTAGCATCTCCACCTGCTTCTCTGTCTCTTTCTTAACCAGGACTGCACGCTGCGTGTCCTGATAAGCCTTCTCATACTGGGATTGAAAACTGCTTAAATGCGCCAGACAAGACTGGTGACCCCGTTTGGCGTCAGCCACCTCTCTGTCCTTGGCTTCTAACTGCCTTTTCAATTCCAGGTTTTCCTTGTCCATCTCGCATACATCGATTTTACTCATATGATGTATGCCTTCTATTTCTTTTCGGAGCGTCCTGACGACCTCTTCTGTGCCTCGCAATTGTGCCATGCAGGACACGATTGCCATCGGCTTGCGCGCTTTTGCTAAACTTTTCTTATGAATTTCACTCATGTTCTCCCATCAAGTATGCCCTATACTTCCGGGACCTGAGTCGTCATTATTACAGAAACCGCTCCACATGGGCCATCCTTTGCCCTGCAGAAATTTGCGAATTTCCACTTCCCAAATGGGACACTGTCCCACTTTAATGCTGCTGATCGGTGCAACCGCAAATTCTTCGGGGTTCATGAGGCGTTGCATTGCCTACATTGGCTGCGTGGCCATCTCTCTTATCTGCTCGCTACGTTCAAATTTGGAACAGGGGGCTAAGGTGGTGTCGTAGATGCGGGTACGGTTTGCGCTAATGTCCGAAAATACAGACTTCCGACAGTTTTGACGCAACAAAATCTATCAGTTTTACCTTATAACCCTGTTAGTTGCGCATGCATACACACACTTCCGAATTGTGAATTATTAACCAGAACCGCTTGAACACTTGTGGGTTTTTTTTTTGTTTGTTTCCGATTGGATTCTATTCAAATTGTTGGGGTTCTCCCGGAGTGGTTTTCCACTTCTATGTCGGGTCCCGGCGGAGTCGCCAATTATGTTGCCCTTATTAGCCTTAGTTTATTACCTCTGATTATGTCACCTTTGCTCATGCGTCACCAGGTATCTATCGGATACCGCCACGTGGTTCAAGCTCGAGTTATGATTAATAAGTCAGCACACCGCTTAGTAAGATTGAAATCAACGGTCATTTATTATGTACAACAAGTAATGCTTACACAATAATGCTACTCTCTATATAGATACCTACCACTACTGGCCAATACTTAACTTTAGGAAGGGCCCACCAGGTCAGGGAAATGAATGGCTTATCGAATCAGATCTGGCCCATGGAATTCCAAAGGCTGATACGGGTCTATGGCTAGGCGTCTCTATCGGGTAGTGATCGCTGGAGTCAAACTTACTGTTTCTGGTCGATGTTCTTGCGAAGGTCGCGAGCAGGTGAAGAAGGGAGAGAGAGAGAGAGATCTGAACTTGGCCCCTCACTTTATAGGGTCCCGGGGCTTCCCGCCTCTCAGGGCGGCCCTTGACCCTGAGTCCCAAGTGATTGGACTTGTTCCCAATCACTGGGTTCGATATATCCAATAACGGGGCGATTCCTCGATCGGGGGTTGGTCATTCACCTGTCTTTGTTTCGGCCACTGCAGGCGCCGACAGGTCTGGCCCGGCATTCAATTGCTAATATGTTGCAATTGTTCCCGGGGATAGCCGATTAAACTGCAGATGTCTAGGTTGAGGTGCTGCTAATAGTCTTGAGTATCGATCTGGGCCGACTTCCCCAGAGCCGAATACACTATTCTGTCTGCAGCTGCCCGTTTGTGTCCTGTTGCCTGCTTTTCCATCAGCCTTTTCGGTTAGCCATTTTAAATCGGGTTTTGGCCAAATTAATAGGGAATCAGCCATTTTAGGTGGCTACAGTATATATTATATTCATATTCCAGAGTTACTACCCTGACTCTGTTCAGTATATATTATATTCATATTATAGAGTTACTACCCAGACCCTGTTCAGTATATATTACAGTCATATTGTAGAGTTGCTACCCTGACCCTGTTCAGTATATATTATATTCATATTGTAGTAACGACCCTGACCCTGTTCAGGATATATTATATTCATATTCCAGAGTTACTACCTTGACCCTGTTCAGTATATATTATATTCATATCATAGAGTTACTACCCTGACTCTGTTCAGTATATATTATATTCATATTCTCGAGTTACTACCCTGACCCTGTTCAGTATATATTATATTCATATTATAGAGTTACTACCCTGACCCTGTTCAGTATATATTATATTCTCGAGTTACTACCCTGACTCTGTTCAGTATATATTATATTCATATTCTCGAGTTACTACCCTGACCCTGTTCAGTATATATTATATTCATATTATAGAGTTACTACCCTGACCCTGTTCAGTATATATTATATTCATATTCTCGAGTTACTACCCTAACCCTGTTCAGTATATATTATATTCATATTCTCGAGTTACTACCCTGACTCTGTTCAGTATATATTATATTCATACTATCGAGTTACTACCCTGACTCTGTTCAGTATATATTATATTCATATTCTCGAGTTACTACCCTGACCCTGTTCAGTATATATTATATTCATATTCTCGAGTTACTACCCTGACCCTGTTCAGTGTTTATTATATTCATATTCTCGAGTTACTACCCTGACCCTGTTCAGTATATATTATATTCATATTATCGAGTTACTACCCTGACTCTGTTCAGTATATATTATATTCATATTCTCGAGTTACTACCCTGCCCCTGTTCAGTATATATTATATTCATATTCTCGAGTTACTACCCTTACCCTGTTCAGTATATATTATATTCATATTCTCGAGTTACTACCCTGACTCTGTTCAGGATATATTATATTCATATTCTCGAGTTACTACCCTGACTCTGTTCAGTATATACTATATTCATATTATCGAGTTACTACCCTGACTCTGTTTAGTATGTATTATATTCATATTCCAGAGTTACTACCCTGACTCTGTTCAGTATATATTATATTCATATTCTCGAGTTACTACCCTGACTCTGTTCAGTATATATTATATTCATATTCTCGAGTTACTACCCTGACTCTGTTCAGTATATATTATATTCATATTCCAGAGTTACTACCCTGACTCTGTTCAGTATATATTATATTCATATTATAGAGTTACTACCCTGACTCTGTTCAGTATATATTATATTCATATTCTCGAGTTACTACCCTGACTCTGTTCAGTATATATTATATTCATATTATAGAGTTACTACCCTGACTCTGTTCAGTATATATTATATTCATATTCCAGAGTTACTACCCTGACTCTGTTCAGTATATATTATATTCATATTCTCGAGTTACTACCCTGACTCTGTTCAGTATATATTATATTCATATTATAGAGTTACTACCCTGACCCTGTTCAGTATATATTATATTCATATTCTCGAGTTACTACCCTGACCCTGTTCAGTATATATTATATTCATATTCTCGAGTTACTACCCTGACTCTGTTCAGAATATATTATATTCATATTCTCGAGTTACTACCCAGACCCTGTTCAGTATATATTACGATGTGGAGATGCCGGCGTTGGACTGGGGTGAGCACAGTACGAAGTCTTACAACACCAGGTTAAAGTCCAACAGGTTTGTTCCGATGTCACTAGCTTTCGGAGCGCTGCTCCTTCCTCAGGTGAATGAAGAGGTCCCTGACTCTGTTCAGTATATATTATATTCATTTTATTGAGTTACTACCCTGACTCTGTTCAGTATATATTACATTCATATTGTAGTTACGACCCTGACCCTGTTGAGTATATATTATATTCATATTCCAGAGTTACTACCTTGACCCTGTTCAGTATATATTATATTCATATCATAGAGTTACTACCCTGACCCTGTTCAGTATATATTATATTCATATTCTCGAGTTACTACCCTGACCCTGTTCAGTATGTATTATATTCATAGTCTCGAGTTACTACCCTGACTCTGTTCAGTATATATTATATTCATATTCTCGAGTGACTACCCTGACCCTGTTCAGTATATATTATATTCATATTATAGAGTGACTACCCTGACTCTGTTCAGTATATATTATATTCATATTCTCGAGTTACTACCCTGACTCTGTTCAGTATATATTATATTCATATTATAGAGTTACTACCCTGACTCTGTTCAGTATAT
Organism: Scyliorhinus torazame; assembly: GCF_047496885.1. Classification (NCBI taxonomy): domain Eukaryota; kingdom Metazoa; phylum Chordata; class Chondrichthyes; order Carcharhiniformes; family Scyliorhinidae; genus Scyliorhinus; species Scyliorhinus torazame. The sequence goes on along the minus strand of NC_092710.1, from coordinate 40,638,054 downwards.
ATTATATTCATATTATAGAGTTATTGCCCTGACTCTGTTCAGTATATATTATATTCATAGTCTCGAGTTACTACCCTGAATCTGTTCAGTATATATTATATTCATATTCTCGAGTTACTACCCTGACCCTGTTCAGTATATGTTATATTCATAGTCTCGAGTTACTACCCTGAATCTGTTCAGTATATATTATATTCATATTCTCGAGTTACTACCCTGACTCTGTTCAGTATATATTATATTCATAGTCTCGAGTTACTACCCTGAATCTGTTCAGTATATATTATATTCATTTTATAGAGTTACTACCCTGACTCTGTTCAGTATATATTATATTCATATTATAGAGTTACTGCCCTGACTCTGTTCAGTATATATTATATTCATATTATAGAGTTACTACCCTGACTCTGTTCAGTATATATTGTATTCATTTTATAGAGTTACTACCCTGACTCTGTTCAGTATATATTATATTCATATTATAGAGTTACTGCCCTGACTCTGTTCAGTATATATTATATTCATATTATAGAGTTACTACCCTGACCCTGTTCAGTATAAAAGATATTCATATTATAGAGTTACTACCCTGACCCTGTTCAGTATATATTATATTCATATTCTCGAGTTACTACCCTGACCCTGTTCAGTATATATTATATTCATATTCTCGAGTTACTACCCTGACTCTGTTCAGTATATATTATATTCATATTATCGAGTTACTCCCCTGACTCTGTTCAGTATATATTATATTCATATTCTCGAGTTACTACCCTGACCCTGTTCAGTATATATTATATTCATATTCTCGAGTTACTACCCTGACCCTGTTCAGTGTTTATTATATTCATATTCTCGAGTTACTACCCTGACCCTGTTCAGTATATATTATATTCATATTATCGAGTTACTACCCTGACTCTGTTCAGTATATATTATATTCATATTCTCGAGTTACTACCCTGCCCCTGTTCAGTATATATTATATTCATATTCTCGAGTTACAACCCTTACCCTGTTCAGTATATATTATATTCATATTCTCGAGTTACTACCCTGACTCTGTTCAGTATATATTATATTCATATTCTCGAGTTACTACCCTGACTCTGTTCAGTATATATTATATTCATATTATCGAGTTACTACCCTGACTCTGTTTAGTATGTATTACATTCATATTCCAGAGTTACTACCCTGACTCTGTTCAGTATATATTATATTCATATTCTCGAGTTACTACCCTGACTCTGTTCAGTATATATTATATTCATATTCTCGAGTTACTACCCTGACTCTGTTCAGTATATATTATATTCATATTCCAGAGTTACTACCCTGACTCTGTTCAGTATATATTATATTCATATTATAGAGTTACTACCCTGACTCTGTTCAGTATATATTATATTCATATTCTCGAGTTACTACCCTGACTCTGTTCAGTATATATTATATTCATATTATAGAGTTACTACCCTGACTCTGTTCAGTATATATTATATTCATATTCCAGAGTTACTACCCTGACTCTGTTCAGTATATATTATATTCATATTCTCGAGTTACTACCCTGACTCTGTTCAGTATATATTATATTCATATTCCAGAGTTACTACCCTGACTCTGTTCAGTATATATTATATTCATATTATAGAGTTACTACCCTGACCCTGTTCAGTATATATTATATTCATATTCTCGAGTTACTACCCTGACCCTGTTCAGTATATATTATATTCATATTCTCGAGTTACTACCCTGACTCTGTTCAGAATATATTATATTCATATTCTCGAGTTACTACCCAGACCCTGTTCAGTATATATTACGATGTGGAGATGCCGGCGTTGGACTGGGGTGAGCACAGTACGAAGTCTTACAACACCAGGTTAAAGTCCAACAGGTTTGTTTCGATGTCACTAGCTTTCGGAGCGCTGCTCCTTCCTCAGGTGAATGAAGAGGTCCCTGACTCTGTTCAGTATATATTATATTCATTTTATTGAGTTACTACCCTGACTCTGTTCAGTATATATTACATTCATATTGTAGTTACGACCCTGACCCTGTTGAGTATATATGATATTCATATTATAGAGTTACTACCCTGACCCTGTTCAGTATATATTATATTCATATTCTCGAGTTACTACCCTGACCCTGTTCAGTATATATTATATTCATATTCTCGAGTTACTACCCTGACTCTGTTCAGTATATATTATATTCATATTATCGAGTTACTACCCTGACTCTGTTCAGTATATATTATATTCATATTCTCGAGTTACTAACCTGACCCTGTTCAGTATATATTATATTCATATTCTCGAGTTACTACCCTGACCCTGTTCAGTGTTTATTATATTCATATTCTCGAGTTACTACCCTGACCCTGTTCAGTATATATTATATTCATATTATCGAGTTACTACCCTGACTCTGTTCAGTATATATTATATTCATATTCTCGAGTTACTACCCTGCCCCTGTTCAGTATATATTATATTCATATTCTCGAGTTACTACCCTTACCCTGTTCAGTATGTATTATATTCATATTACAGAGTTACTACCCTGACTCTGTTCAGTATATATTATATTCATATTCCAGAGTTACTACCCTGACTCTGTTCAGTATATATTATATTCATATTATAGAGTTACTACCCAGACCCTGTTCAGTATATATTACATTCATATTGTAGAGTTGCTACCCTGACCCTGTTCAGTATATATTATATTCATATTGTAGTAACGACCCTGACCCTGTTCAGGATATATTATATTCATATTCCAGAGTTACTACCTTGACCCTGTTCAGTATATATTATATTCATATCATAGAGTTACTACCCTGACTCTGTTCAGTATATATTATATTCATATTCTCGAGTTACTACCCTGACCCTGTTCAGTATATATTATATTCATATTATAGAGTTACTACCCTGACCCTGTTCAGTATATATTATATTCTCGAGTTACTACCCTGACTCTGTTCAGCATATATTATATTCATATTCTCGAGTTACTACCCTGACCCTGTTCAGTATATATTATATTCATATTATAGAGTTACTACCCTGACCCTGTTCAGTATATATTATATTCATATTCTCGAGTTACTACCCTGACCCTGTTCAGTATATATTATATTCATATTCTCGAGTTACTACCCTGACTCTGTTCAGTATATATTATATTCATATTATCGAGTTACTACCCTGACTCTGTTCAGTATATATTATATTCATATTCTCGAGTTACTACCCTGACCCTGTTCAGTATATATTATATTCATATTCTCGAGTTACTACCCTGACCCTGTTCAGTGTTTATTATATTCATATTCTCGAGTTACTACCCTGACCCTGTTCAGTATATATTATATTCATATTATCGAGTTACTACCCTGACTCTGTTCAGTATATATTATATTCATATTCTCGAGTTACTACCCTGCCCCTGTTCAGTATATATTATATTCATATTCTCGAGTTACTACCCTTACCCTGTTCAGTATATATTATATTCATATTCTCGAGTTACTACCCTGACTCTGTTCAGTATATATTATATTCATATTCTCGAGTTACTACCCTGACTCTGTTCAGTATATACTATATTCATATTATCGAGTTACTACCCTGACTCTGTTTAGTATGTATTATATTCATATTCCAGAGTTACTACCCTGACTCTGTTCAGTATATATTATATTCATATTCTCGAGTTACTACCCTGACTCTGTTCAGTATATATTATATTCATATTCTCGAGTTACTACCCTGACTCTGTTCAGTATATATTATATTCATATTCCAGAGTTACTACCCTGACTCTGTTCAGTATATATTATATTCATATTATAGAGTTACTACCCTGACTCTGTTCAGTATATATTATATTCATATTCTCGAGTTACTACCCTGACTCTGTTCAGTATATATTATATTCATATTATAGAGTTACTACCCTGACTCTGTTCAGTATATATTATATTCATATTCCAGAGTTACTACCCTGACTCTGTTCAGTATATATTATATTCATATTCTCGAGTTACTACCCTGACTCTGTTCAGTATATATTATATTCATATTATAGAGTTACTACCCTGACCCTGTTCAGTATATATTATATTCATATTCTCGAGTTACTACCCTGACCCTGTTCAGTATATATTATATTCATATTCTCGAGTTACTACCCTGACTCTGTTCAGAATATATTATATTCATATTCTCGAGTTACTACCCAGACCCTGTTCAGTATATATTACGATGTGGAGATGCCGGCGTTGGACTGGGGTGAGCACAGTACGAAGTCTTACAACACCAGGTTAAAGTCCAACAGGTTTGTTCCGATGTCACTAGCTTTCGGAGCGCTGCTCCTTCCTCAGGTGAATGAAGAGGTCCCTGACTCTGTTCAGTATATATTATATTCATTTTATTGAGTTACTACCCTGACTCTGTTCAGTATATATTACATTCATATTGTAGTTACGACCCTGACCCTGTTGAGTATATATTATATTCATATTCCAGAGTTACTACCTTGACCCTGTTCAGTATATATTATATTCATATCATAGAGTTACTACCCTGACCCTGTTCAGTATATATTATATTCATATTCTCGAGTTACTACCCTGACCCTGTTCAGTATGTATTATATTCATAGTCTCGAGTTACTACCCTGACTCTGTTCAGTATATATTATATTCATATTCTCGAGTTACTGCCCTGACCCTGTTCAGTATATATTATATTCATATTATAGAGTTACTACCCTGACTCTGTTCAGTATATATTATATTCATATTCTCGAGTTACTACCCTGACTCTGTTCAGTATATATTATATTCATATTATAGAGTTACTACCCTGACTCTGTTCAGTATATATTATATTCATATTATAGAGTTACTGCCCTGACTCTGTTCAGTATATATTATATTCATAGTCTCGAGTTACTACCCTGAATCTGTTCAGTATATATTATATTCATATTCTCGAGTTACTACCCTGACCCTGTTCAGTATATGTTATATTCATAGTCTCGAGTTACTACCCTGAATCTGTTCAGTATATATTATATTCATATTCTCGAGTTACTACCCTGACTCTGTTCAGTATATATTATATTCATAGTCTCGAGTTACTACCCTGAATCTGTTCAGTATATATTATATTCATTTTATAGAGTTACTACCCTGACTCTGTTCAGTATATATTATATTCATATTATAGAGTTACTGCCCTGACTCTGTTCAGTATATATTATATTCATATTATAGAGTTACTACCCTGACTCTGTTCAGTATATATTGTATTCATTTTATAGAGTTACTACCCTGACTCTGTTCAGTATATATTATATTCATATTATAGAGTTACTGCCGTGACTCTGTTCAGTATATATTATATTCATATTATAGAGTTACTACCCTGACCCTGTTCAGTATAAAAGATATTCATATTATAGAGTTACTACCCTGACCCTGTTCAGTATATATTATATTCATATTCTCGAGTTACTACCCTGACCCTGTTCAGTATATATTATATTCATATTCTCGAGTTACTACCCTGACTCTGTTCAGTATATATTATATTCATATTATCGAGTTACTACCCTGACTCTGTTCAGTATATATTATATTCATATTCTCGAGTTACTACCCTGACCCTGTTCAGTATATATTATATTCATATTCTCGAGTTACTACCCTGACCCTGTTCAGTGTTTATTATATTCATATTCTCGAGTTACTACCCTGACCCTGTTCAGTATATATTATATTCATATTATCGAGTTACTACCCTGACTCTGTTCAGTATATATTATATTCATATTCTCGAGTTACTACCCTGCCCCTGTTCAGTATATATTATATTCATATTCTCGAGTTACTACCCTTACCCTGTTCAGTATATATTATATTCATATTCTCGAGTTACTACCCTGACTCTGTTCAGTATATATTATATTCATATTCTCGAGTTACTACCCTGACTCTGTTCAGTATATATTATATTCATATTATCGAGTTACTACCCTGACTCTGTTTAGTATGTATTACATTCATATTCCAGAGTTACTACCCTGACTCTGTTCAGTATATATTATATTCATATTCTCGAGTTACTACCCTGACTCTGTTCAGTATATATTATATTCATATTCTCGAGTTACTACCCTGACTCTTTTCAGTATATATTATGTTCATATTCCAGAGTTACTACCCTGACTCTGTTCAGTAGATATTATATTCATATTATAGAGTTACTACCCTGACTCTGTTCAGTATATATTATATTCATATTCTCGAGTTACTACCCTGACTCTGTTCAGTATATATTATATTCATATTATAGAGTTACTACCCTGACTCTGTTCAGTATATATTATATTCATATTCCAGAGTTACTACCCTGACTCTGTTCAGTATATATTATATTCATATTCTCGAGTTACTACCCTGACTCTGTTCAGTATATATTATATTCATATTCCAGAGTTACTACCCTGACTCTGTTCAGTATATATTATATTCATATTATAGAGTTACTACCCTGACCCTGTTCAGTATATATTATATTCATATTCTCGAGTTACTACCCTGACCCTGTTCAGTATATATTATATTCATATTCTCGAGTTACTACCCTGACTCTGTTCAGAATATATTATATTCATATTCTCGAGTTACTACCCAGACCCTGTTCAGTATATATTACGATGTGGAGATGCCGGCGTTGGACTGGGGTGAGCACAGTACGAAGTCTTACAACACCAGGTTAAAGTCCAACAGGTTTGTTTCGATGTCACTAGCTTTCGGAGCGCTGCTCCTTCCTCAGGTGAATGAAGAGGTCCCTGACTCTGTTCAGTATATATTATATTCATTTTATTGAGTTACTACCCTGACTCTGTTCAGTATATATTACATTCATATTGTAGTTACGACCCTGACCCTGTTGAGTATATATGATATTCATATTATAGAGTTACTACCCTGACCCTGTTCAGTATATATTATATTCATATTCTCGAGTTACTACCCTGACTCTGTTCAGTATATATTATATTCATATTATCGAGTTACTACCCTGACTCTGTTCAGTATATATTATATTCATATTCTCGAGTTACTACCCTGACCCTGTTCAGTATATATTATATTCATATTCTCGAGTTACTACCCTGACCCTGTTCAGTGTTTATTATATTCATATTCTCGAGTTACTACCCTGACCCTGTTCAGTATATATTATATTCATATTATCGAGTTACTACCCTGACTCTGTTCAGTATATATTATATTCATATTCTCGAGTTACTACCCTGCCCCTGTTCAGTATATATTATATTCATATTCTCGAGTTACTACCCTTACCCTGTTCAGTATATATTATATTCATATTCTCGAGTTACTACCCTGACTCTGTTCAGTATATATTATATTCATATTCTCGAGTTACTACCCTGACTCTGTTCAGTATATATTATATTCATATTATCGAGTTACTACCCTGACTCTGTTTAGTATGTATTATATTCATATTCCAGAGTTACTACCCTGACTCTGTTCAGTATATATTATATTCATATTCTCGAGTTACTACCCTGACTCTGTTCAGTATATATTATATTCATATTCTCGAGTTACTACCCTGACTCTGTTCAGTATATATTATATTCATATTCCAGAGTTACTACCCTGACTCTGTTCAGTATATATTATATTCATATTATAGAGTTACTACCCTGACTCTGTTCAGTATATATTATATTCATATTCTCGAGTTACTACCCTGACTCTGTTCAGTATATATTATATTCATATTATAGAGTTACTACCCTGACTCTGTTCAGTATATATTATATTCATATTCCAGAGTTACTACCCTGACTCTGTTCAGTATATATTATATTCATATTCTCGAGTTACTACCCTGACTCTGTTCAGTATATATTATATTCATATTATAGAGTTACTACCCTGACCCTGTTCAGTATATATTATATTCATATTCTCGAGTTACTACCCTGACCCTGTTCAGTATATATTATATTCATATTCTCGAGTTACTACCCTGACTCTGTTCAGAATATATTATATTCATATTCTCGAGTTACTACCCAGACCCTGTTCAGTATATATTACGATGTGGAGATGCCGGCGTTGGACTGGGGTGAGCACAGTACGAAGTCTTACAACACCAGGTTAAAGTCCAACAGGTTTGTTTCGATGTCACTAGCTTTCGGAGCGCTGCTCCTTCCTCAGGTGAATGAAGAGGTCCCTGACTCTGTTCAGTATATATTATATTCATTTTATTGAGTTACTACCCTGACTCTGTTCAGTATATATTACATTCATATTGTAGTTACGACCCTGACCCTGTTGAGTATATATTATATTCATATTCCAGAGTTACTACCTTGACCCTGTTCAGTATATATTATATTCATATCATAGAGTTACTACCCTGACCCTGTTCAGTATATATTATATTCATATTCTCGAGTTACTACCCTGACCCTGTTCAGTATGTATTATATTCATAGTCTCGAGTTACTACCCTGACTCTGTTCAGTATATATTATATTCATATTCTCGAGTTACTACCCTGACCCTGTTCAGTATATATTATATTCATATTATAGAGTTACTACCCTGACTCTGTTCAGTATATATTATATTCATATTCTCGAGTTACTACCCTGACTCTGTTCAGTATATATTATATTCATATTATAGAGTTACTACCCTGACTCTGTTCAGTATATATTATATTCATATTATAGAGTTACTGCCCTGACTCTGTTCAGTATATATTATATTCATAGTCTCGAGTTACTACCCTGAATCTGTTCAGTATATATTATATTCATATTCTCGAGTTACTACCCTGACCCTGTTCAGTATATGTTATATTCATAGTCTCGAGTTACTACCCTGAATCTGTTCAGTATATATTATATTCATATTCTCGAGTTACTACCCTGACTCTGTTCAGTATATATTATATTCATAGTCTCGAGTTACTACCCTGAATCTGTTCAGTATATATTATATTCATTTTATAGAGTTACTACCCTGACTCTGTTCAGTATATATTATATTCATATTATAGAGTTACTGCCCTGACTCTGTTCAGTATATATTATATTCATATTATAGAGTTACTACCCTGACCCTGTTCAGTATATATGATATTCATATTATAGAGTTACTACCCTGACCCTGTTCAGTATATATTATATTCATATTCTCGAGTTACTACCCTGACCCTGTTCAGTATATATTATATTCATATTCTCGAGTTACTACCCTGACTCTGTTCAGTATATATTATATTCATATTATCGAGTTACTACCCTGACTCTGTTCAGTATATATTATATTCATATTCTCGAGTTACTACCCTGATCCTGTTCAGTATATATTATATTCATATTCTCGAGTTACTACCCTGACCCTGTTCAGTGTTTATTATATTCATATTCTCGAGTTACTACCCTGACCCTGTTCAGTATATATTATATTCATATTATCGAGTTACTACCCTGACTCTGTTCAGTATATATTATATTCATATTCTCGAGTTACTACCCTGCCCCTGTTCAGTATATATTATATTCATATTCTCGAGTTACTACCCTTACCCTGTTCAGTATATATTATATTCATATTCTCGAGTTACTACCCTGACTCTGTTCAGTATATATTATATTCATATTATCGAGTTACTACCCTGACTCTGTTTAGTATGTATTATATTCATATTCCAGAGTTACTACCCTGACTCTGTTCAGTATATATTATATTCATATTCTCGAGTTACTACCCTGACTCTGTTCAGTATATATTATATTCATATTCTCGAGTTACTACCCTGACTCTGTTCAGTATATATTATATTCATATTCCAGAGTTACTACCCTGACTCTGTTCAGTATATATTATATTCATATTATAGAGTTACTACCCTGACTCTGTTCAGTATATATTATATTCATATTCTCGAGTTACTACCCTGACTCTGTTCAGTATATATTATATTCATATTATAGAGTTACTACCCTGACTCTGTTCAGTATATATTATATTCATATTCCAGAGTTACTACCCTGACTCTGTTCAGTATATATTATATTCATATTCTCGAGTTACTACCCTGACTCTGTTAAGTATATATTATATTCATATTCCAGAGTTACTACCCTGACTCTGTTCAGTATATATTATATTCATATTATAGAGTTACTACCCTGACCCTGTTCAGTATATATTATATTCATATTCTCGAGTTACTACCCTGACCCTGTTCAGTATATATTATATTCATATTCTCGAGTTACTACCCTGACTCTGTTCAGAATATATTATATTCATATTCTCGAGTTACTACCCAGACCCTGTTCAGTATATATTACGATGTGGAGATGCCGGCGTTGGACTGGGGGGAGCACAGTACGAAGTCTTACAACACCAGGTTAAAGTCCAACAGGTTTGTTTCGATGTCACTAGCTTTCGGAGCGCTGCTCCTTCCTCAGGTGAATGAAGAGGTCCCTGACTCTGTTCAGTATATATTATATTCATTTTATTGAGTTACTACCCTGACTCTGTTCAGTATATATTACATTCATATTGTAGTTACGACCCTGACCCTGTTGAGTATATATTATATTCATATTCCAGAGTTACTACCTTGACCCTGTTCAGTATATATTATATTCATATCATAGAGTTACGACCCTGACCCTGTTCAGTATATATTATATTCATATTCTCAAGTTACTACCCTGACCCTGTTCAGTATGTATTATATTCATAGTCTCGAGTTACTACCCTGACTCTGTTCAGTATGTATTATATTCAAATTCTCGAGTTACTACCCTGACCCTGTTCAGTATATATTATATTCATATTATAGAGTTACTACCCTGACTCTGTTCAGTATATATTATATTCATATTCTCGAGTTACTACCCTGACTCTGTTCAGTCTATATTATATTCATATTATAGAGTTACTACCCTGACTCTGTTCAGTATATATTATATTCATATTATAGTGTTACTGCCCTGACTCTGTTCAGTATATATTATATTCATAGTCTCGAGTTACTACCCTGAATCTGTTCAGTATATATTATATTCATATTCTCGAGTTACTACCCTGACCCTGTTCAGTATATGTTATATTCATAGTCTCGAGTTACTACCCTGAATCTGTTCAGTATATATTATATTCATATTCTCGAGTTACTACCCTGACTCTGTTCAGTATATATTATATTCATAGTCTCGAGTTACTACCCTGAATCTGTTCAGTATATATTATATTCATTTTATAGAGTTACTACCCTGACTCTGTTCAGTATATATTATATTCATATTATAGAGTTACTGCCCTGACTCTGTTCAGTATATATTATATTCATATTATAGAGTTACTACCCTGACTCTGTTCAGTATATATTGTATTCATTTTATAGAGTTACTACCCTGACTCTGTTCAGTATATATTATATTCATATTATAGAGTTACTGCCCTGACTCTGTTCAGTATATATTATATTCATATTATAGAGTTACTACCCTGACTCTGTTCAGTATATATTGTATTCATTTTATAGAGTTACTACCCTGACTCTGTTCAGTATATATTATATTCATATTCTCGAATTACTACCCTGACCCTGTTCAGTTTCTATTATATTCATATTCTCGAGTTACTACCCTGACCCTGTTCAGTATATATTATATTCATAGTCTCGAGTTACTACCCTGACTCTGTTCAGTATTTATTATATTCATATTCTCGAGTTACTACCCTGACTCCGTTCTGTTCATTGTTTGCATATTGTGGAGTTTCTTCCCTGACTCAATTCAGAGTCTATTGTTTTCCTATTGTAGAGTAACTGCCCTGACTCTGTTCTGTGCATTGTTTACATATTGAGGAGTTACTACCCTGATTCTGTTCAGTGTGTATTGTATTCATATTGTAGAGTTACTACCCTGACTCTGTTCAGTGTGTATTGGATTCATATTGTGGAGTTACTACCCTGACTCTGTTGTATATATTTGTTTTCCAATGAAAGAGATACTACCCTGACTCTGTTAGAACATAGAACATAGAACATAGAACAATACAGCGCAGTACATTCCCTTCGGCCCACGATGTTGCACCGAAACAAAAGCCATCTAACCTACACTATGCCATTATCATCCATATGTTTATCCAATAAACGTTTAAATGCCCTCAATGTTGGCGAGTTCACTAATGTAGCAGGTAGGGCATTCCACGGCCTCACTACTCTTTGCGTAAAGAACCTACCTCTGACCTCTGTCCTATATCTATTACCCCTCAGTTTAAAGTTATATCCCCTCGTGCCAGCCATTTCCATCCGCGGGAGAAGGCTCTCACTGTCCACCCTATCCATCCCCCTGATCATTAAGTCTCCTCTTAACCTTCTTCTCTCCAACAAAAACAACCTCAAGTCCATCAACCTTTCCTCATTAGATTTTCCCTCCATACCAGGCAACATCCTGGTAAATCTCCTCTGCACCCGCTCCAAAGCCTCCACGTCCTTCCTATAATGCGGTGACCAGAACTGTACGCAATACTCCAAATGCGGCCGTACCAGAGTTCTGTACAGCTGCAACATGACCTCCCGACTCCGGAACTCAATCCCTCTACCAATAAAGGCCAACAATCCATAGGCCTTCTTCACAACCCTATCAACCTGGGTGGCAACTTTCAGGGATCTATGTACATGGACACCTAGATCCCTCTGCTCATCCTCACTTTCAAGAACTTTACCATTAGCCAAATATTCCGCATTCCTGTTATTCCTTCCAAAGTGAATCACCTCACACTTCTCTACATTAAACTCCATTTGCCACCTCTCAGCCCAGCTCTGCAGCTTATCTATATCCCTCTGTAACCTGCTACATCCTTCCACACTATCGACAACACCACCGACTTTAGTATCGTCTGCAAATTTTACTCACCCACCCTTCTGCGCCCTCCTCTAGGTCATTGATAAAAATGACAAACAGCAACGGCCCCAGAACAGATCCTTGTGGTACGCCACTTGTAACTGAACTCCATTCTGAACATTTCCCATCAACCACCACCCTCTGTCTTCTTTCAGCTAGCCAATTTCTGATCCACATCTCTAAATCACCCTCAATCCCCAGCCTCCGTATTTTCTGCAATAGCCTACCGTGGGGAACCTTATCAAATGCTTTGCTGAAATCCATATACACCACATCAACTGCTCTACCCTCATCTACCTGTTCAGTCACCTTCTCAAAGAACTCCATAAGGTTTGTGAGGCATGACCTACCCTTCACAAAGCCATGCTGACTATCCCTGATCATATTATTCCTATCTAGATGATTATAAATCTTGTCTCTTATAATGACCCTCCAAGACTTTACCCACTACAGACGTGAGGCTCACCGGTCTATAGTTGCCGGGGTTGTCTCTGCTCCCCTTTTTGAACAAAGGGACCACATTTGCTGTCCTCCAGTCCTCTGGCACTATTCCTGTAGCCAATGATGACATAAAAATCAAAGCCAAAGGTCCAGCAATCTCTTCCCTGGCCTCCCAGAGAATCCTAGGATAAATCCCATCAGGTCCCGGGGACTTATCTATTTTAAGCCTGAACAGAATTGCCAACACCTCTTCCCTTCGTACATGTTCTGTGCATTGTTTACATATTGTGGAGTTACTACCCTGACTCTGTTGTATATATTTGTTTTCCAATGAAAGAGTTACTACCCTGACTCTGTTCTGTGCATTGTTTATATATTGTGGAGTTACTACCCTGACTGTGTATTGTTTACATATTGTGGAGTTACTCCCAGGGCGCTATCCAGTGTTTATTGTATTCACATTGTAGAGTTACTACCCTGATTCTGTGCAGTGTGCATTGTATTCACAGTGAAGAGTTCTACCCTGACTCTATTGTATGCATTTTTTTCCTATCATAGAGTTCCTATTCTGACTCTGTTCTTTGTGTATGAAGTGGGTAATAACCTGTCCACACCAAAGAGTTGATTCAAGTCCATTTATTGGCAAAGGCTTTTGGGAGAAGAGCCGGCCCTCCTCAGTGCTCCCAGTCACCTTCACAATTTCACAGCGGCAGTTAGCCTTTTTTATACATGTTCCTCCTTAGCTTGAGAGGGTTACATACATGACCAATTAGTTCCCCCGAGCAACAATTAGCTTCCAATCACATTTGATAACTGATGTCCACAACTCCTTGCTTTCAGTTACAAGAATAGCAGGTGTCTCAATGGTAAACGGTTAGTTTGTTGCACTTATGTATCAGAGCTTTGCAGAACCTTCCAATCACATTGTTGCAAGCTGCACCAGATCTTTGCAGAATCGCAACTACATTATTACAACAAGTATTATCAATCCATGCCTCAGGTAAGACCCCCAGGACCCGGCAAGTAGCCAATCCAACCATCCCCCGACCGAGGTCTCGTGCAATTTCTGAACCTCCCTCTGAATATGATCAGCAAGTTTAGTAATATTGTCCGAACTATCAGGGATGTAGGTACAGCATTAGGAACCAATCACGGCACAAGTTCCTCCTTCGCTGGCCAGGTGGCAATCTAAGGCTGCCCTATTTTGTAGGGCCACCGTTCTTATGGCCACCATCTCGCTGCTCATTTCGAGCAATGCCTCTGTGGTATCATTGGCCACTTCTTCAAAGATCTTTGCTACTTTACGTATTTCCTTAATGGCAAACGCCACCCCAATAGGGGGAAGCACGATCCCGAAGAAACGCTGAGTCTCCGTTATGTCCCGTTTCTGCCTATCTCCCACCTGATGGTGGTCCCTCAAGTCCTTAAGGTGGTAGATGTACGGGACTACATATCCTAGGTAGCATGATCTGCTCCAATCCCTAGGTAGCCAGGGGTATGCCTTATGACCACAGATAAAGTAGGTGCCGTTGTACGAGGCCAGGTTCGTCACTTGATCACCCATCCAGGAGGCTGTAAACATTACGTTGCCTCCTTCAGTTTTATTGGGAGTTTTCAGGTTCATAATAGTCTGAAGGGATGTGCTTTGCCGTATGAGGGGGTGACGTTGAGATAGTATTCACATGCACTACCTCCTACTCTGGTGGTATCCCGCGTCCCAGTTCTTAGGAAGCAGGTTTCTCCCTTTGGATGGCCCATCCCTGATGTATTAGTTAGGACAAAATGAGGGGGATCGTGGTGGCCATCATACTCGGGTCGATACCAACCCTCGAACTGATTCATATAATACCCAGCCGATTCCCGTTTTTCTTTAGTATTCCTGTTGTGGTGAAAGAATGGCGAGAACACTACTCGCGGTGTCATTGCATCGCCATTCCTGCAGCCACCATTCTGCCGTGTCAGAAGTATTAAAAGAGATGGGGCGTAGGGGGATCCCTCCTTTTGCATGTATCGGTGCATGAGCACAAACCCAACACTGTGACACATCGGCACCCTTGCATACACATAGGACAAAAAAGGTGCGTATTCACATGTAACTCTCGTTTGCTGTTATGGAGACAGTTGCCGACTCCCAGCAGTCCCAAACACAGTATCAATTTTATCAGATTTATCCTCATTACTCTAAATTAACAATATCCCAAAGCCTATATCGGCCGCGCGCTACTGCCCCGCTTTCCATTCAGCTTGCTTGGAGTTCAGAGAGGAGGGTCTCTAAGTCAAGCAAATCACATATTTTTTTACCTGTCGCCTGGGTACGTTTTAAGTTGATTCTAATATTTCCAGACCCCCTGACCTCTAATGTCTATACATGCACCAGTATCTCCACTAATTATAACTTGGTATGGCCCGTCCCATTTAGGGGCGAACCCGGGTTTCTCAGGTAATGTTTTTACCATGACTGCACTCCCTGCAGTATGGACATCAGGAAGTGTTTCGAGCTCCCTCTGTGCGTCTTGCTGTTCCTTATGAAGAGGTTACCCCGAGATGGGGAGTTCCGCTCCCAACTGATTCCGTATCAGGCGATGCAGCGACCAGAGAATACTCTCTGGTCGCTGCATCGCGCTTCCAGTCATTAATTCATACGGGGTCAATCCAGTTGTACGAATGGTTGTAGCTCTTAATTTCATCAGGATTATGGGTAATACCTCAGTCCATGTTTTTCCTGACACCTGTATAGCTTTTGCCAAAGCATTTTTAAGGGTTCGGTCTACCATTCGTTCGACCACCCCAGAGCCTTGTGGATGGCAGGGTTTGTGGAATTTCTGTTTTATGCCCATGAGTCGGCAGGCCGTTTTTACTACCTTCCCAGTAAAATGCATCCCCTGATCGGAACCAGTTTGGAGCGGTACTCCCCATCTCGGGGTAACCTCTTCTGCCAATATCCTGGCCACCGTGGTGGCCGTACAATTCCTAGTAGGGAACGCTTCCACCCACCGGGTAAATTGATCAATAATCACCAAACAATACGTCTTTCCATGGGATGGTGGTAGGGGTCCCCTGACGTCTATTTGCAGATGTTCCCATGGCCCCTTTGATCGGCGTTGTTATCCCATTTTTATTTTTATGGGTCGACCGGGATTATATACTGCACAGGTCACACACCGGTGGCAATACCGAGCCATGTCTCTTCCCATTCCTTTCCACCACCATTCCTTTCTTATACTAGAACAAAGAACAAAGAAAATTACAGCACAGGAACAGGCCCTTCGGCGCTCCCATCCTGCGCCGATCCAGATCCTTTATCTAAACCTGTCTTCTATTTTCCAAGGATCTACTTCCCTCTGTTCCCTGCCCGTTCATATGTCTGTCTAGATGCATTTAAATGATGCTATCGTGCCCGCCTCTACCACCTCCGCTGGCAAAGCGTTCTAGGCACCCACCACCCTCTGCATTAAAAACTTTCCAAGCACATCTCCCTTAAACTTTCCCCCTCTCACCTTGAAATCGGGACCCCTTGTAATTGACACCCCCACTCTTGGAAAAAGCTTGTTGCTATCCACCCTGTCCATACCTCTCATAATTTTGTAGACCTCAATCAGGTCCCCCCTCAACCCCCGTCTTTCCAATGAAAACAATCCTAATCTACTCAACCTTTCTTCATATCTAGCACCCTCCATACCAGGTAACATCCTGGTGAACCTCCTCTGCACCCTCTCTGAAGCATCCACATCCTTCTGGTAATGTGGCGACAAGAACTGCACACAGTATTCCAAATGTGGCCTAACCAGAGTCCTATACAACTGTAACATGACCTGCCGACTCTTGTACTCAATACCCCGTCCGATGAAAGCAAGCATGCTGTATGCTTTCTTGACCACTCTATCGACCTGCGTTGCCACCTTCAGGGTACAATGGACCTGAACTCCCAGATCTCTCTGTACATCAATTTTCCCCAGGACTCTTCCATTGACTGTATAGTCCGCTCTTGAATTAGATCTTTGAAAATGCATCACCTCGCATTTGCCTGGATTGAACTCCATCTGCCATTTCTCTGCCCAACTCTCCAATCTATCTATATTTTGCTGTATTCTCTGACAGTCCTCCTCGCTATCTGAAACTCCACCAATCTTAGTATCATCTGCAAACTTGATAATCAGACCACCTATACCTTCGTCCAGATCATTTATGTATATCACAAACATCAGTGGTCCAAGCACGGATCCCTGTGGAACACCACTAGTCACCTTTCTCCATTTTGAGACACTCCCTTCCACCACTACTCTCTGTCTCCTGTTGCCCAGCCAGTTCTTTATCCATCTAGCTAGTACACCCTGAACCCCATACGACTTCACTTTTTCCATCAACCTGCCATGGAAAACTTTATCAAACACCTTACTGAAGTCCATGTATATGACATCTACAGCCCTTCCCTCATCAATTAACTTTGTCACTTCCTCAAAGAATTCTATTAGGTTTGTAAGACCTTCCCTGCACAAAACCACTGATAAGTCTATTTTCTTCCAAATGTGAATAGATCCTATCCCTCAGTATCTTCTCCAACAGTTTGCCACCCACTGACGTCAAGCTCACTGGTCTATAATTCCCTGGATTATCCCTGCTACCCTTCTTAAACAAAGGGACAACATTAGCAATTCTTCAGTCCACCGGGACCTCACCCATGCTCAAGGATGCTGCAAAGATATCTGTTAAGGCCCCAGCTATTTCGTCCCTTGCTTCCCTCAGTAACCTGGGATAGATCCCATCCAGACCTGGGGACTTGCCAACCTTAATGCCTTTTAGAATACCCAAACCTTCCCCCTTCCTTATGCCGACTTGACCTAGAGTATTTAAACATCCATCCTTTGCCTCAACATCCGTCATGTCCCTCTCCTTGGTGAAGATGCAAAGTACTCATTAAGAATCTCACCCATTTCCCCTGACTCCACGCATAAATTCCCTCTTTTGGCTTTGAGTGGGTCAATCCTTTCTCTAGTTACCCCCTTGCTCTTTATATACGAATAAAAGGCTTTGGGATTTTCCTTAACCCTGTTAGCCAAAGATATTTCATGACCCCTTTTAGCCCTCTTTCCTAGATCCTAGAATCCTAGAATTTACAGTGCAGAAGGAGGCCATTTGGCCCATCGAGTCTGCACCGGCTCTTGGAAAGAGCATCCTACCCAAGGTCAACACCTCCACCCTATCCCCATAACCCAGTAACCCCACCCAACACTAAGGGCAATTTTGGACACTAAGGGCAATTTATCATGGCCAATCCACCTAACCTGCACATCTTTGGACTGTGGGAGGAAACCGGAGCACCCGGAGGAAACCCACGCTCACACGGGGAGGACGTGCAGACTCCGCACAGACAGTGACCCAAGCCGGAATCGAACCTGGGACCCTGGAGCTGTGAAGCAATTGTGCTAACCACCATGCTACCGTGCTGCCCCACGTGTTTGAGATCTTTCTTGCGTGTTTGTGATTTGTCCTACTTTCCCGATATTCCTCCAAAGCTTCATCAGTTTTAAGTCACCTAGATCTTATGTATGCTTCCTTTTTCATCTTAGCTAGCCTCACAATTCCATCCGTCATCCATGGTTCTCTCATCTTGCCATTTCTATCCCTCTTTTTCACATGGACATGTCTGTCCTGCACTCTAATCAACCTTTCCTGAAAAGACTCCCACATTTCAAATGTGGATTTACCCTTAAACAGCTACTCCCAATCCACATTCCCTGGCTCCTGCTGAATTTTGTTATACTTGGCCTTTCCCCAATTTAGCATTCTTCCTTTAGGACCGCTCTCGTCTTTGTCCATGAGTATTCTAAAACTTACGGAATTGTGATCGCTATTCCCAAAGTAATCACCGACTGAAACTTCAACCACCTGGCCGGGATCATTCCCCAATACCAGGTCCAGTGTGGCCCCTTCCCGAGTTGGATTATTTACATACTACTCTAAAAAACTCTCCTGGATGCTCCTTACAAATTCTGCTCCATCTCCACCTCCAACACTCCATCAGTCCCATTCAATGTTGGGGAAGTTAAAATCTCCCATCACGACCACCCTATTGCTCCTACATTTTTCTATAATCTGTCTCCATATTGTTACCTCTACTTCATGCTCGCTTTTTGGAGGCCTGTAGTAAAGTCCCAACAATGTTACTGCACCCTTCCTATTTCTTAGCTCTACCCATATTGCCTCAGTGCTTGAATCCTCCATCTTGCCCTCCTTAATCACAGCTGTGATATCATCTTTGACCAGTAATGCAACTCCTGCACCCCTTTTACCTCCCTCTCTATCCCTCCTGAAGCATCTATACCCTGGGATATTTAGTTGCCAGTCTTGCCCTTCCCTCAACCAAGTCTCTGTAATACCAATAACATAATATTCCCAGGTACTAATCCAAGCCCTAAATTCATCTGCCTTACCTGCTACACTTCTCGCATTGAAACAAATGCACCTCAGACCACCTGTCCCTTTGCGTTCATCATCTCTTCCCTGTCTACTGTTCCCCTTAGTCACATTGAGTTTATTATCTAGTACCTTACTGGCTTTAGTTGCTGCCTCTTTACTGACCTCAAACTCCCTAATCTGGTTCCCATCCCCCTGCCACATTAGTTTAAAACCTCTCCAACAGTGATAGCAAAAGTATTGGTTCCAGTCCTGCCCAGGTGTAGACCATCCAATTTGTAATGGTCCCACCACCCCCAGAACCGGTTCCAATGTCCCAAAAATCTGAACCCTTCCCTCCTGCACCATCTCTCAAGCCACATATTCATTCTGACTATTCTTGAATTTCTACTCTGACTGTCTCGTGGCAGTGGTAGCAATCCTGAGATTACTACCTTTGAGGCCCTACTTTTTAACTTATCTCCTAACTCCCTAAATTCTGATTGTAGGACCTCATCCCGTTTTTTACCTATATCGTTGGTGCCTATATGCACCACGACAACTGGCTGTTCACCCTCCCCCTTCAGTATGTCCTGTAGCCGATCTGAGACATCCCTGACCCGTGCACCCGGGAGGCAACATACCATTCGGGAGTCTCGTTTTCGACCACAGAAACGCCTGTCTACTCCCCCTACGATTGAATCCCCTCTGACTATAGCCCTGCCAGTCTTTTTCCCGCCCTTCTGTGCAGCAGAGCCAGCCACGGTGCCATGAGCCTGGCTACTACTGCCTTCCCCTGGTGAGTCATCTCCCCAAACAGTATCCAAAACGGTATACCTGTTTTGGAGGGAGATGACCGCAGGGGACACCTGAACTGCCTTCCTGCTCTTTCTCTGCCTTTTGGTCACCCATTCCCTGTCTCCCTTACCAATCTTAATCTGCGTTGTGACCAACCCACTGAACGTGCTATCCACGACCTCCTCAGCATCGCGGATGCTCCAAATTGAGTCCATCCGCAGCTCCAGAGCCAACTTGCGGTCTAACAGGAGCTGCAGCTGGACACACTTCCCACACATGAAGGAGCCAGGGGCATCGGCCGCGTCCCTGAACTCCCACATTGAGCAAGAGGAGCATAACACAGGTCTGGGATCTCCTGCCATTTTTACACTCCCAACAGTAAATTGTTTTTTTTTAAATGTACTCCCCTTCTCAGCAAGCACTCACTCAGCAACCACTGCGCCCCGCATGATAACACCTCAGGGAAAAGAAAAACTACTTACCAATCACAGCCAATCACTTACCTGCAGGCTGTGATGTCACGGTTCAACTTGGTTCTACTTCTACCTGTCCTTGAGTCTCCCTCTTGATCTTTACTCGGCTGGGATCCATACAGTGATTGTCCTTTTTTTTTGGTTAGAGGAGGAGGTAGGGAGGGAAACACTGAAGAAGTTTTTCGGGTTTAACTGTCACTTGACAACAGCTCCTCCACAAACCACCTTTTGGATGCAGTGACCGCAATGCACAAATGCAAATTCTCCCCGCAACAGCCAATCAGCAGCTCTGCTCTACTGCCCTCTGCTGGGTGCTAGTCGGCATTGCTTCCCTTCCTACATGTGAGAGTCCATGGTGCAATTGCAGGTGGGCATTTTGTATACATTCTGGCGCTACTACTTTTTCATTATATCTCCATACACCATCATTCTCTCTATTAGCTCCGTGTGCCTTCCACTTCCTTCTCTCCTCCTCCGAGATGTCCTCGTGCAGCTTCCGGATATCTATATCATCTTTTATCTGGTCTGCCACAGCTACTGGTAGTTGATCAACGGCCTCTTGTTCTAATGCTAATTGTGCTGCTCTATCTGCGGCTTGATTTCCTTTAAAGATAGGCCACTTAGGGTCATCCTTTCCTGGTTCCCGGTGGTGGGCTTTGATTTTGATTACTGCCGCCTCCCTAGGGAGCCCACTAGCCTTTAGTAGCGCTTCTATCCTTTGTCTAATTGGAGTACCGTGTAGAGTTATGAATCCTCTTCTTCCCCATGCTTCATATAGTCATGTACTACCTCGAATGCATACAGGCTGTCAGTGTATATATTTACTACCTGTTCTTCAGATAATTTTAGGGCTTGTGTGAGTGCCACTAGTTCTGCCACCTGTGCTGACAACCCTCCATCACTCCTTCCTGACTTTATCGTTTCCAATCTGTCATTGACCACAGCCCAGCCTGGTCAGTGCCCAGCCTGTCCTTGGTAATCCCTCCACGTATTTACGTGATCCATCTGCAAAGAGGGTTTCCTCAGCAGCTGCTAAAGGTACATCCTTTATCTTTCCTTCTTCCATATCTGTATCTACGTCTCCACAGTGATGTGGTTCTCCTCAGTCTAAAATTCCTTCCGCCGGATTATCGCCTGTATCTCTTACTATAGTAATCGATTTGTTAGGGGGCAGCCGGACAGCTTCCCATTTGGCCCTCCTCATATTCGAGACGGATCTTAACTTTCCCGTATTTAACATTTCTACTAGGGTGTGTTTAGTACGGAGGATTATGTTTCCGGTCATTATTATCGGTTCGCTGGCTTTTACCGCCCAGGCAGCGCAATCTAATGCCGCTACACACCTTGGTAGTCCGGTGACTACTGGACCCTCGGCCGTCGAGTAATAGCCCATGGGGCTTCGTTTCTCTCCATGTTCTTGTGTCACTACTGCGGAATAGAATCCCCCTTCATTGTTGCGATGTATGTGGAAGGCTTTGTTAGCGTCTGGCAGTCCCAGACCCCGCGGGAGCTGATATTCATTCTGTCTTTAGTTTGTTATATGCTTCTTCCTGCTCTGTTCCCCAATCTATAGACTCTCGAGCTGGCTTTCCTCTGTTAACTAGCCTTTGTATAGGTTCGGCTAGTTTTGCAAATTCGGGGATAAAGCTTCGGCTATAATTAAATAGCCCCAGTACTTTTCTATCGCCTCTCACAGTTGCCGGGCGTGGCATCTGTCGTACCGCTTTCTTCCGGTCTTCCGGCATTTCTTTGAGACCTTGTGAGATTAGATGTCCTAAATATAGCACTTCTTCTTTTCCAATTTGCGCCTTTTGGGGACTGACTTTAAATCCCGCAGTGTTCAATTCACTTAACACCACATATAATGCTTCCTGGTGCCCTGACTTGAATTCTGAGGCTATCAGTATATCATCTCCATACTGTAATATTGTACTACCCTTTGGTAATTCTATTCGTTCCAGGGCTTCACTCATGACTCGGTGGAAAATCGCAGGGCTATTATGGAACCCCTGTGGTAATCGGGTCCATGTGTAACGTTTATCTCCTACTGTGAACGCAAATTTTTCTTGAGATTCTGGGTCCAGGGGGATGGACCAAAAACCATTAGCTATGTCTAATACTGTAAAGAGTTTGAGCTCCGGTGGCAGTCCATTTAGGATTGCAATTTCGGCGTAACTTTATTAAGGGCAGTGTAGTCTATAGTGAGCCTATAGCTTCCGTCTGCTTTACTCACTGGCCAGGTAGGGGAGTTGGTGGTGCTCCTGGTTTCCCTCAGGATTCCCTTTTCCACCAACCCTCTGACTATTTCTACTACAGCTGCTTTTGCTTCTGGTTTTATCGGGTATTGTCGGTGAGGTTTATGTTCGGGCCCGGGCACCTTTATTGGGTTTATGTTGACTAAACCAGTATCCAGTTTAGTTTTTGCCCATACTCCAGGAGCAGAGGAGCAAATGGGCCCGAACCCCTTTGTTTCTAACCTCCAGTCGCGGGCAGTGGCAGTGGCCATTTTAATAGTTTCGAGGTTGCTTGTAAGCCTTCCCATTTTTGCTTTCCGGCCATTTTCTGTTGGCCAAATTAGTTCCCCTTTCCCACAGTCAGTTAAAATTTCATATTCTTTCATTAAGTCATTCCCCATTATTGTTCCCTCATTATTTTTACATACATAAAATCGCATTGGTATATACAAGTTATTTATTTCCACCAGTGTGGTCTCGCTTAGATAGGCGGGCATTTTACTTCCTCCTCTCCCGGTTATATGAATCATTCTATTGGAGGTAGGCAGGGGGGGATCAGTAATTGATATAGATGCACATGTGTCCACCAGAATTTCACATTGCCGGCCCCCTACCAGTGCAGACACATAGATTCTCCCCTCCTTCTTGCTCTTAAACATGGGGACCGCAGACTGTCTTCCTCCTCGGTCCCTCGTCCCCAGCTTTCTGCTGCGGATACAAGTCGGGGCTGGGGTTTTCCATGTTTATCCCAACATGGGGCTTCTGTGTGCCCGTTTTTGTTGCCATAATTGCGACGGCCTCCTCCATTCCCAGATTTCTTTCCTTTCCTTGGGGCACGACATTCATTCGCAAAATGTGCTTTTCTGCCGCAGTTGTAACACATCAGCTTTGGCTGTGCCGCACCTCCACTGCCATAAGCGCCAATGTTTTCTTGTTTTATTTTTATTTGGCATTTCTCTTCTCCGCCGGGTATTCCACACGCCCACTCTACTAGTTCATCATACCCCCGGAGTGCAACTACTCCCATTTTTAAGATGATCTGGTGGTTACTTGACAGCCCGTCTTTGAAGGCTTGGATAAAGACACGATCAGCACATGCTAGGTTTGCTATTCCTGAACATTCTTCGTAGACCCGGAACAATCGTTCTCCATGTTCAGAGGCTCCCTCTCCCTTTTGTTGCTGAATTGTGGTAATCCTACTCCAATTAGTTGGTGCTTTTCCCAGGGCTGTTTGTACTGCTGGTTTAAATGGGGCGAAGTCCGCCTGTTGGGCGTCCACTTCGGTCAGGGGGGTAATGCCTGCGCCCAGACTCCAGTTTGGAAGCCATTTGTGGCGCCTGGACCGTTAACCAGTCTCCATTTATCCTGAAGGGATGCGGCTCTGATTAATTGGTGAATGTCCCGCAAATGTAATTGGTGTCCTACCCATGCGGTGTCTAATTCCACCCAAAATTTAGCATTTGCACTTCGTGGTTGAAATTTGCCAAGGAGTCCAATATTTCTGTCTTTCCCCGGGGATGAAGGGTTTATAAGCTGCCCTCGGTTGTACCCCAGTTCCTGTCCTGGTTACCGGGGCCATATTACATTCTTCCATATCCCCCTGAGGTAGGGGTGGGGGGGGGGGGCGGTTGCCTCCTGTTGTGTTGTCTCATAGGGAGGAAGGAGACCCCAATGATTCTCCTCTAATAGTTGATTCCTATTTTCGAATTCCTTTACCCTTGATTCTAATTTCTTTGGTCCTCAGACCATTTTGTGTCTGTTACCTGTCCAATTAGTCCAGCTAACTCCTACTTTCTTTGTTTTATCTTCCATCTATCCATTTCCTTTCTTGTTCCAATGTCTGACAGACACCCCGACCATCTTTCTGCATCTTTTTAATGAGTGAGTGTCTGTCGGTCATCTACTTATTTATCAGTGAACCTGCTGGTCCCCGATTCACTGCCTCTCCTGCCATTTCAGTAACAATTTTTATACTCCCGATTATCCCCGAGTCTCTAGATCGTGTTTTATCCACTGGTTTTTAGAGCGCTCTTTCATTTACACCCCGGCCAAGTCTTTCTCTCGGTGGTCGTCGTTACCCGAGTCCGACAAGTTCTTGAATGATCAGTTCCCCCTTGCCGCTTGCAAATTGTTGAGAGGAAAAGTATACTTACAGATCCGTAATTTTCTTCCGACCTTTGACCGCTCACACACACTTTCTCACAGCTGCCCGAGTCTTTCCCCCCAAGTGCTCTGTCTCCAGTCCCGACACCCACATCAGGGTCCTGACCTTCGCGTGAGAGGATTTCCTCTCTTAACAACCGGTCTAAGGCTGCGTGTACGGGACAAGCACTTCCTTGTCCTCAGGTCAACTCAGGCAGTTACCATTCTCGCAGTCACTCAACCTTCCGTGAATTGACTCAACTCTTTACCAATGTTCCGTTATTCTGTCCCGGTTTTCCAGAGGGTTGGCCAACCACCTCAGGCCGGGGGCAGAATCCTGTGACTATGCCAATTGGCGTGGTTAATACCAAAGAGTTGAGTCAAGTCCATTTATTGGCAAAAGCTTTTGGGAGAAGATGCTCGCAGTCAACTTCTCAATTTCACAGCAGCAGGTAGCCTCTTTTATACATGTTCCTCATTAGCTTGAGGGGGTTACATACATGACCAATTATGTCCCCCTTAGCAACAACTAGCTTCCAATCACATTTCTCTGAAAACATTCGATAACTGATGTCCACAACTCCTTGTTTTCAGTTACAAGAACACCAGGTGTCTCAACAGAAAACGGTTAGTTTGTTGCACTTATGTATCAGAGCTTTGCAGAATCTTCCAATCACATTATTGCAAGCTGTGACGAATGTGATATAAAATAGTTACTTTAGAGATATTAGTTACTGTAATGTAAACATAGGCCAGTCTGATTCTGTTAGTTCACAGACAAAGGATTTCAGAACGCATGGCAAAAGCAAGGGGTAGGGGTGTCCAGATAAGGAGGAGAAAAGGATGCAGGGTAATAGGGGGCCAGAGGAAGGAATGAGAAGTGAGCCAATCAGGATTTCTGGCCAGGTCAGGAGGGGTATAGGATGACCTATGGGAATCGTGTATGTGAAACTTGATGCCATTTGAATGTATTTGCAGAAATCCCTTTGTCTCCTTCTTCATTCGTTTTCCAAGGGTCTAGGCGACTAGTCCTGTGTCCTGTGCCTGTGTGAAATGAATCAGACTTGCGAGTCAAATAAAATAACTAATGCTGTACCTGCAAATCCATCTCAACTTTTATTGAGGCCAGACTGACGGGTAAAGAAATTTATGATTTGTCAGCTGCGCCAGATCTTTGCAGAATCCCAATTACATTGTTGCAAGCATAATTAAAACAGAGACCCTTAATTTTAACTTCTCCATGTACAACCCTTAATTTTAACTTCTTCATGTCCAATTTTTACCTTAACATGTATTGTATTCATATTGTACTTTTCCCATCATGTAGAGTTACTACCGTGACCCTGTTTTGGTATTGTTTGCATATTGTAGAGTTACTGCCCTGTCCCCGATCTCTGCATTGTTTACATATTGTTGAGATACTACCCTGACTCTGTTCAGTGTGTATTGTATTAATATTTTGGCATTACTACCCAGACTCTGTTCTGTGCATTGATTAAACATTGTGGAGTTACTACCCTGACTCTGTTCAGTGTGTATTGTATTAATATTGTGGCATTACTACCCTGAATCTGTTCAGTGTGTATTGGATTTATATTGTAGAGTTACTACCCTGATTCTGTTCAGTGTGTATTGTATTCATATAGTAGTGTTATTACCCTGACTCTGTTCAGTGTGTATTGGATTCATATTGTGGCATTACTACCCTGACTCTGTTCTGTGCATTGATTAAATATTGTGGAGTTACTATCCTGACTCTGTTCAGTGTATTAATATTGTGGAGTTACTACCCTGACTTTGTTCTGTGCATTGATTAAATATTGTGGAGTTATTATCCTGACTCTGTCCAGTGTATTAATATTGTGGAGTTACTACCCTGACTTTGTTCTGTGCATTGATTAAATATTGCAGAGTTACTACCCTGACTCTGTTCAGTGTTTATTGTATTAATATTGTGGCATTACTACCCTGACTCTGTTCTGTGCATTGATTAAATATTGTGGAGTTACTATCCTGACTCTGTTCAGTGTATTAATATTGTGGAGTTACTACCCTGACTTTGTTCTGTGCATTGATTAAATATTGCAGAGTTACTACCCTGACTCTGTTCAGTGTGTATTGTATTAATATTGTGGCGTTACTACCCTGACTCTGTTCTATGCATTGATTAAATATTGCAGAGTTACTACCCTGACTCTGTTCAGTGTGTATTGTATTAATATTGTGGCGTTACTACCCTGACCCTGTTCTGTGCATTAATTAAATATTGTGGAGTTACTACCCTGACTTTGTTCAGTGTGTATTGGATTTATATTGTGGCATTAATACCCTGACTCTGTTCTATGCATTCTTTTATTTTGTTGTGTTACTACACTGATTCTTTTTTATGTATTGTCTTCATTTTGTCGAGTTACCACCCTGAGTCTGTTTTGTGTATTGTTTTCATATTATAGAGTTACTGTCCTGTCTCTGATCTCTGCATTGTTTACATATTGTAGAGTTACTACCCTGACTCTGTTCAGTATGTATTATATTCATGTTGTAGAGTTACTATTCTGATTCTGTTTTGTGTACCACTTTCATATTTTAGAGGTACTAACCCTGACTCTGTTCTGTGTAATGTTTTTATATTGTAGAGTCACTACCCTGACTCTGTTGCATTCATATTTTTCCTATTATAATGTTACTATTCTGAGAATGTTGTGTGTATCTTATTCCTATTGGAGAGTTTCTACCCTGACTCTGTTCACTGTGTATTGTGTTCATATTGTAGAGTTACTACCCGTAATCTGCTGTACATGTGTTTGTTTTCCTATAATATTCTTACTACCCTGAGTCTGTTGTTTGTACACAATTCATAATGTGGAGTTACTGTCCTGACTCTGTTGTCTGCATTCATATTGGAGAGTTATTACCCTGTGTATGTTGTGTGTATCGTATTAATATTGTGGCATTACGACCCTGATTCTGTTCATTGATTAAATATTGTGGAGTTACTACCCTGACTCTGTTCTGTGCATTCTTTTCTTTTTGTTGTGTTACTGCACTGTTTCTTTTTTATGCATTGTTTTCATATTGTAGAGTTACTAGCCTGATACTGTTTTATTTTTTATTTTCATATTGTGCAGTTACTGCCCTGATGCTATTGTATGTATTTTGTTCCTATTATAGAGTCACTACCCTGACTCTGTTCAGTGCATATTGCATTAATATTGTAGAGTTACTACCCTGACTCTGCTGTGTATGTATTTTTTTTCCTATTATAGACTTACAACCCTGAGTCTGTTGTTTGTATACTATTCTAATGTGGAGTCACTGTCCTGACTCTGCTGTATGCATTCATTTTGGAGAGTTATGACCATGTGTATGTTGTGTGTATTGCATGTGGTAGTAGAGTTAATGCCCTGACACTGTTATATGCATTGTTTTCATATTGTAGAGTTACTGCCCTCACTCTATTGTGTGTATTGTTTTAAATAATAGAGTTACTACCCTGTTTCTTTTGTGTCTATTGTATTCTTCTTGTAGATTTACTACCCTGACTCAGATGCATGTATTTTTTTCATATTATAGAGTTAATTTCCTGACTCTTTTGTGTCTATTGTATTTATCTTGACGAGTTACTACCCTGACTCGATTGTATGCATTTTGTTACTATTATAGAGTTCTATCCTGACTCTATTCAGTACGTATTGTATCCATATTGTTGAGTTACTGCCAGACTCTGTTGTATGTACATTTTTCATCATATAGACTTACTACCCTGAGTCTGTTTTGTTTATTGTAATCCTATTGTAGTTACTTCCCTGACTCTGTTCAGTGTGTATTGTATTCATATTTTAGAATTACTACCCTCACTCTGTTTTGTGTATTGTTTTCATATTGTAGAGTTACTGCCCTGACTCTGTTCTGTGTATGGTTTACATATTGTTGAGATACTACCCTGAGTCTGTTTTGTGTATTGTTTTCATGTTGTAGAGTTACTATCCTGTCTCTGATCTCTGCATCGTTTATATATTGTGGAGATACCATCCTGACTCTGTACAGTGTGTATTGTATTCATATTGAAGAGTTACTACCCTGATTCTGTTTAGTGTATTACTTTCATATTGTAGAGGTACTAACCCTGACTCTGTTCTGTGCATTCTTTACATATTGTAGCGTTACTATCCTGAGTCTGTTGCATGTCTATTTTTCCTATTATAGTGTTACTATCCTGAGTCTATTGTGTGTATTTTATTCATATGGAGAGTTACTACCCTGACTCTGTTCATTGTGTATTGTATTCATATTGTAGAGTTACTACCCTCACTGTGTTGTATATGTATATGTTTTCCTATTATAGACTTACTACCTGAGTCTGTTGTATGTATACTAATCATAATGTGGAGTTACTGTCCTGTCTCGGGTTGCATGCATTCATATTGGAGAGTTATTACTCTGTGTATGTTGTCTGTATTGTATGCAGTAGTAGTTAACACCCTGACACTGTAATATCCATTGTTTCATATTGTAGAGTGACTACCCTGACTCTCTTAAACATAGAACATAGAAAATACAGCACAGAACAGGCCCTTCGGCCCACGATGTTGTGCCGAACCTTTTTCCTAGATTAATCATAGATTATCATTGAATTTACAGTGCAGAAGGAGGCCATTCGGCCCTTTGAGTCTGCACCGGCTCTTGGAAAGAGCACCCTACCCAAACTCAACACCTCCACCCAACACCAAGGGCAATTTGGACATTAAGGGCAATTTATCATTGGCCAATTCACCTAACCCGCACATCTTTGGACTGTGGGAGGAAACCGGAGCACCCGGAGGAAACCCACGCAGACACTGGGAGGACGTGCAGACTCCGCACAGACAGTGACCCAAGCCGGAATCGAACCTGGGACCCTGGAGCTATGAAGCAATTGTGCTATACACAATGCTACCGTGCTGCCCTTGAGAACAAATAAATCTACACTATATCATTTTACCGTAATCCATGTACCTATCCAATAGCTGCTTGAAGGTCCCTGATGTTTCCGACTCAACTACTTCCACAGGCAGTGCATTCCATGCCCCCACTACTCTCTGAGTAAAGAACCTACCTCTGATATCCCTCCTATATCTTCCACCTTTCACCTTAAATTTATGTCCCCTTGTAATGGTTTGATCCACCCGGGGAAAAAGTCTCTGACTGTCTACTCTATCTATTCCCCTGATCATCTTATAAACCTCTATCAAGTCACCCCTCATCCTTCTCCGTTCTAATGAGAAAAGGCCTAGCACCCTCAACCTTTCATAGATTATCATAGAATTTACAGTGCAGAAGGAGGCCATTCGGCCCATCGAGTCTGCACCGGCTCTGGAAAGAGCACCCTACCCAAGGTCAACACCACCACCCCATCCCCACAACCCAGTAACCCCACCCAACACTAAGGGCAATTTTGGACACTAAGGGCAATTTATCATGGCCAATCCACCTAACCTGCACATCTTTGGACTGTGGGAGGAAACCGGAGCACCCGGAGGAAACCCACGCACACACGGGGAGGATGTGCAGACTCCGCACAGACAGTGACCCAAGCCGGAATCGAACCTGGGACCCTGGAGCTGTGAAGCAATTGTGCTATCCACAAGGCTACCGTGCTGCCCCCTTTCCTCGTAAGACCTACTCTCCATTCCAGGCAACGTCCTGGTAAATCTTCTTTGCACCTTTTCCAAAGCTTCCACATCCTTCCTAAAATGAGGCGACCAGAACTGTACACAGTACTCCAAATGTGGCCTTACCAAAGTTTTGTACAGCTGCATCATCACCTCACGGCTCTTAAATTCAATCCCTCTGTTAATGAACGCGAGCACACCATAGGCCTTCTTCACAGCTCTATCCACTTGAGTGGCAACTTTCAAAGATGTATGAACATAGACCCCAAGATCTCTCTGCTCCTCCACATTGCCAAGAACTCTCCCGTTAACCCTGTATTCTGCATTCATATTTGTCCTTCCAAAATGGACAACCTCACACTTTTCAGGGTTAAACTCCATCTGCCACTTCTCAGCCCAGCTCTGCATCCTATCTATGTCTCTTTGCAGCCGACAACAGCCCTCCTTACTATCCACAACTCCACCAATCTTCGTATCGTCTGCAAATTTACTGACCCACCCTTCAACTCCCTCATCCAAGTCATTAATGAAAATCACAAACAGCAGAGGACCCAGAACTGATCCCTGCGGTACGCCACTGGTAACTGGGATCCAGGCTGAATATTTGCCATCCACCACCACTCTCTGACTTCTATCGGTTAGCCAGTTCGTTATCCAACTGGCCAAATTTCCCACTATCCCATGCCTCCTTACTTTCTGCATAAGCCTACCATGGGGAACTTTATCAAATGCCTTACTAAAATCCATGTACACTACATCCACTGCTTTACCTTCATCCACATGCTTGGTCACCTCCTCAAAGAATTTAATAATATTTGTAAGGCAAGACCTACCCCTCACAAATCCGTGCTGACTATCCCTAATCAAGCAGTGTCTTTCCAGATGCTCAGAAATCCTATCCTTCAGTACCCTTTCCATTACTTTGCCTACCACCGAAGTAAGACTAACTGGTATGTAATTCCCAGGGTTATCCCTAGTCCTTTTTTTGAACAGGGGCACGACATTCGCCACTCTCCAATCCCCTGGTACCACCCCTGTTGACAGTGAGGACGAAAAGATCATTGCCAACGGCTCTGCAATTTCATCTCTTGCTTCCCATAGAATCCTTGGATATATCCCGTCAGGCCCGGGGGGCTTGTCTATCCTCAAGTTTTTCAAAATGCCCAACACATCTTCCTTCCTAACAAGTATTTCCTCGAGCTTACCAATCTGTTTCACACTGTCCTCTCCAACAATATCGCCCCTCTCATTTGTAAATACAGAAGAAAAGTACTCGTTCAAGACCTCTCCTATCTCTTCAGACTCAATACACAATCTCCCGCTACTGTCCTTGATCGGACCTACCCTCGCTCTAGTCATTCTCATATTTCTCACATATGTGTAAAAGGCCTTGGGGTTTTCCTTGATCCTACCCGCCAAAGATTGTTCATGCCCTCTCTTAGCTCTCCTAATCCCTTTCTTCAGTTCCCTCCTGGCTATCTTGTATCCCTCCAATGCCCTGTCTGAACCTTGTTTCCTCAGCCTTACATAAGTCACCTTTTTCCTCTTAACAAGACATTCAACCTCTCTTGTCAACCATGGTTCCCTCACTCGACCATCTCTTCCCTGCCTGACAGGGACATACATATCAAGGACACGTAGCACCTGTTCCTTGAACAAGTTCCACATTTCTCTTGTGTCCTTCCCTGCCAGCCTATGTTCCCAACTTATGCACTTCAATTCTTGTCTGACAACATCGTATTTACCCTTCCCCCAATTGTAAACCTTGCCCTCTTGCACGTACCTATCCCTCTCCATTACTAAAGTGAAAGTCACAGAATTGTGGTCACTATCTCCAAAATGCTCCCCCACTAACAAATCTATCACTTGCCCTGGCTCATTACCCAGTACTAAATCCAATATTGCCCCTCCTCTGGTCGGACAATCTACATACTGTGTTAGAAAAGCTTCCTGGACACACTGCACAAACACCACCCCATCCAAACTATTTGATCTAAAGAGTTTCCACTCAATATTTGGGAAGTTAAAGTCGCCCATGACTACTACCCTATGACTTCTGCACCTTTCCAAAATCTGTTTCCCAATCTGTTCCTCCACATCTCTGCTACTATTGGGGGGCCTATAGAAAACTCCTAACAAGGTGACTGCTCCTTTCCTATTTCTGACTTCAACCCATACTACCTCAATAGGGTGATACTCCTCAAACTGCCTTTCTGCAGCTGTTATACTATCTCTAATTAATAATGCCACCCCCCCACCTCTTTTACCACCCTCCCTAATCTTATTGAAACATCTATAACCAGGGACCTCCAACAACCATTTCTGCCCCTCTTCTATCCAAGTTTCCGTGATGGCCACCACATCGTAGTCCCAAGTACCGATCCATGCCTTAAGTTCACCCACCTTATTCCTGATGCTTCTTGCGTTGAAGTATACACACTTCAACCCATCTCCGTGCCTGCAAGTACTCTCCTTTGTCAGTGTTCCCTTCCCCACTGCCTCATTACACGCTTTGGCATCCTGAATATCGGCTACCTTAGTTGCTGGACTACAAATCCGGTTCCCATTCCCCTGCCAAATTAGTTTAAACCCTCCTGAAGAGTACTAGAAAACCTCCCTCCCAGGATATTGGTGCCCCTCTGGTTCAGATGCAACCCGTCCTGCTTGTACAGGTCACACCTTCCCTAGAATGCGCTCCAATTATCCAAATACCTGAAGCCCTCCCTCCTACACCATTCCTGCAGCCACGTGTTCAACTGCACTCTCTCCCTATTCCTAGCCTCGCTATCACGTGGCACCGGCAACAAACCAGAGATGACAACTCTGTCTGTCCTGGCTTTTAACTTCCAGCCTAACTCCCTAAACTTGTTTATTACCTCCACACCCCTTTTCCTACCTATGTCGTTGGTACCAATGTGCACCACGACTTCTGGCTGCTCACCCTCCCCCTTAAGGATCCTGAAGACACGATCTGAGACATCCCTGGCCCTGGCACCCGGGAGGCAACATACCTTCCGGGAGTCTCGCTCGCGACCACAGAATCTCCTATCTATTCCCCTAACCATTGAATCTCCTACAACTATTGCTTTTCTATTCTCCCCCCTTCCCTTCTGAGCCCCAGAGCCAGACTCAGTGCCAGAGACCTGGCCGCTAGGGCCTTCCCCCCGGTAGGTCATCCCCCCCAACAGTATCCAAAACGGTATACTTGTTTTGAAGGGGAACGGCCACGAGGGATCCCTGCACTTTCTGCCTGTTTGTTTTTTTCCCCCTGACTGTAACCCAGCTATTCTTGTCCTGTACCTTGGGTGTGGTTACCTCCTTGTAACTCTTCTCAATCACCCCCTCTGCCTCCCGGATGATCCGAAGTTCATCCAGCTTCAGCTCCAGTTCCCTAACACGGTCTTTGAGGAGCTGAAGTTAGGTGCACAAACCGCAGGTATAGTCAGCGGGGACACCGGTGGTATCCCTCACCACCCACATCCTACAGGAGGAGCATGTAACTGGCCTAGCCTCCATCCCCTCTTACCTGACAGAATATAGCTGCCCTGTGGACTAACTAGATCTCCGCCCTCCGACCCTGCTCCCAGTCAGCTACACTTTCTGTAAACTCCTGGCTCTCTTTGCACTCTTCGCGGAAATGTCGGAAGCAAAATGAAAGGAGCACCTTACTCCCTCCTCACCTAACTCCCTCGGTCACCAAACTCTCACTATCGCACTCAAATGCACCAAATTCAGCACTCCCTCAGTCACCAAACTCTCACTATAGCACTCAAATGCACCAAATGCAGCACTCCCTCAGTCACCAAACTCTCACTATCGCACTCAAATGCACCAAATTCAGCACTCAGTGCAAACAAAGTCTGCACTATAGGGGATCACTTTTATACTGTGAATCCAGCCTCTGAAAACTGGCCTAATCCAATTAACTAATTAACAAGCTCCAGCTGCAAGTGCCTACAAGTAGAAACCTGTTTAAAGCTTATTGAAAATTCACCTTCTTCTAAACCAAACAGCAACTTTTAAGTTAATTTACTAAATAAAAGAAAGACTAAACTTTAGATAAAAATGAAGCCTTATACTCCCTCGGTCATCAAACTCTCACTATCGCACTCAAATGCACCAAATTCAGCACTCAGTGCAAAAACTTCTATGCATTGACTCTTCTGTGCATTGATTAAATATTGTTGAGTTACGACCCTGACTCTGTGATTCTGCATTATATTCATATTGTGGAGATACTTCCCTGATTCTGTTCAGTGTGTATTGGATTCATATTGTGAGTTACTACCCAGACTCTGATGAATGTATTTTTTTCATCTTTTGGAGTTACTACCCTGAGTCTGTTGTGCTTATTGTTTTCTTATAACAAAATTACTACCCTGACTCTGTTTATTGTGTATTGTATTCAAATTGTAGAGTTACTACCCTGGCTCTGTTCAGTGCGTATTGTATTCATATTGGAAAGTTACTACCCTGACTCTGTTCAGTGTACTGTATTCATATTGGAGAGTTGCTACCCTGACTCTGTTCAGTGTATTGTATTCATATTGTAGAGTTACTACCCTGACTCTGTTCAGTGTGTACTGTATTCATATCGCAGAGTTACTACCCTGACTCTGTTCAGTGTACTGGATTCATATCGGAGAGTTACTACCCTGACTCTGTTCAGTGCGTATTGTATTCATATTGGAGAGTTACTACCCTGACACTGTTCAGTGTGTATTGTATTCATATTGCAGAGTTACTACCCTGACTCTGTTCAGTGTATTGTACTCATATCGGAGAGTTACTACCCTGACTCTGTTCAGTGTGTATTGGATTCATATTGGAGAGTTACTCCCCTGACTCTGTTCAGTGTATTGGATTCATATTGGAGAGTTACTACCCTGACTCTGTTCAGTGTATTGGATTCATATTGGAGAGTTACTCCCCTGACTCTGTTCAGTGTGTACTGTATTCATATCGCAGAGTTACTACCCTGACTCTGTTCAGTGTACTGGATTCATATTGTAGAGTTACTACCCTGACTCTGTTCAGTGTGTATTGGATTCATATTGGAGAGTTACTACCCTGACTCTGTTCAGTGTACTGGATTCATATTGGAGAGTTACTACCCTGACTCTGTTCAGTGTATTGTATTCATATCGCAGAGTTACTACCCTGACTCTGTTCAGTGTATTGGATTCATATTGGAGAGTTACTACCCTGATTCTGTTCAGTGTGTATTGGATTCATATTGGAGAGTTACTACCCTGACTCTGTTCCATGTACTGGATTCATATTGGAGAGTTACTACCCTGACTCTGTTCAGTGTATTGTATTCATATCGCAGAGTTACTACCCTGACTCTGTTCAGTGTACTGGATTCATATTGGGGAGTTACTACCCTGACTCTGTTCAGTGTGTATTGTATTCATATCGCAGAGTTACTACCCTGACTCTGTTCAGTGTGTATTGGATACATATTGGAGAGTTACTACCCTGACTCTGTTGCCTATACTTCTTTCTTCTTTTAGAGTTATTACCCTTAGTCTGTTGTGTAGATTGTATTCATAAGGTAGAGTTCCGACCCTGACTCTGTTCATTGTGTATTTTATTCATAATGTACAGTTACTACCCTGACTCTGTTCTGAGTATTTGTTTCAGAGTTTCGGCAGGAGCGGCGTGCAGGGGCTGCCGGTAGGTGAGTATTTGAGTTTGAAACACTTACCTGGTCCCGTTTCTGTTCTTCTTTGCTGTTTTATTTTATTTTTTTATTTTATTTTTTAAGGCAGGAACCGGAAGTTCGAACCGGAAGTTCGACCCGCGGACTTCTGGGAAGGTTCCCCCCACCCCCCACCAATAAATTCTGGTGGAGAGGAAACCTGAGACACTACACGTGTAGTGTCTCCCACCCGCCCTCCTCCTCTAACCTAATAATAAAACCCATTGGTGTGAGGTAAAAGCCATATTATAGTATTATTTTTTCTTTTTTTTTTAATGTATTTATTAGCCAGATCTTGGTTGGAAGTTAGAGGGATGGCAGGGAAGGGAGTGCAATATTCCTCCTGCAGGATGTTTGAGGTGAGGGATGCCGTTAGTGTCCCTGCTGATTTTACCTGCAGGAAGTGCAGCCATCTCCAGCTCCTCCAAGACCGAGTTAGGGAACTGGAGCTGGAGTTGGATGAACTTCGGATCATTCGGGAGGCAGAGGGGGTCATAGATAGCAGCTTCAGGGAATTAGTTACACCAAAGATTGGAGATAGATGGGTAACTGTAAGAGGGACTGGGAAGAAGCAGTCAGTGCAGGGATCCCCTGCGGTCGTTCCCCTGAGTAACAAGTATACCGCTTTGGATACTTGTGGGGGGACGACTTACCAGGGGTAAGCCATGGGGTACGGGCCTCTGGCATGGAGTCTGTCCCTATTGCTCAGAAGGGAAGGGGGGAGAGGAGCAGAGCATTAGTAATTGGGGACTCGATAGTCAGGGGCACAGATAGGAGATTTTGTGGGAGCGAGAGAGACTCACGTTTGGTATGTTGCCTCCCAGGTGCAAGGGTACGTGATGTCTCGGATCGTGGTTTCCGGGTCCTTAAGGGGAGGGGGAGCAGCCCCAAGTCGTGGTCCACATTGGCACTAACGACATAGGTAGGAAAGGGGACAAGGATGTCAGGCAGGCTTTCAGGGAGCTAGGATGGAAGCTCAGAACTAGAACAAACAGAGTTGTTATCTCTGGGTTGTTGCCCGTGCCACGTGATAATGAGATGAGGAATAGGGAGAGAGAGCAATTAAACACGTGGCTACAGGGATGGTGCAGGCAGGAGGGATTCAGATTTCTGGATAACTGGGGCTCTTTCTGGGGAAGGTGGGATGTCTACAGACAGGATGGTCTACATCTGAACCTGAGGGGCACAAATATCCTGGGGGGGAGATTTGTTAGTGCTCTTTGGGGGGGTTTAAACTAATGCAGCAGGGGCATGGGAACCTGGATTGTAGTTTTAGGGTAGGGGAGAATGAGAGTATAGAGGTCAGGAGCACAGATTTGACTTCGCAGGAGGGGGCCAGTGTTCAGGTAGGTGGTTTGAAGTGTGTCGACTTCAATGCCAGGAGTATACGAAATAAGGTAGGGGAACTGGCAGCATGGGTTGGTACCTGGGACTTCGATGTTGTGGCCATTTCGGAGACATGGATAGAGCAGGGACAGGAATGGATGTTGCAGGTTCTGGGGTTTAGGTGTTTTAGTAAGCTCAGAGAAGGAGGCAAAAGTGGGGGAGGTGTGGCGCTGCTAGTCAAGAGCAGTATTACGGTGGCGGAAAGGATGCTAGATGGGGACTCTTCTTCCGAGGTAGTATGGACTGAGGTTAGAAACAGGAAAGGAGAGGTCACCCTGTTGGGAGTTTTCTATAGGCCTCCAAATAGTTCTAGGGATGTAGAGGAAAGGATGGCGAAGATGATTCTGGAGAAGAGCGAAAGTAACAGGATAGTTATTATGGGAGACTTTAACTTTCCAAATATTGACTGGAAAAGATGTAGTTCGAGTACATTAGATGGGTTGTTTTTTGTACAATGTGTGCAGGAGGGTTTCCTGACACAATATGTTGACAGGCCAACAAGAGGCGAGGCCACTTTGGATTTGGTTTTGGGTAATGAACCAGGCCAGGTGTTGGATTTGGAGGTAGGAGAGCACTTTGGGGACAGTGACCACAATTCGGTGACATTTACGTTAGTGATGGAAAGGGATAAGTATACACCGCAGGGCAAGAGTTATAGTTGGAGGAAGGGCAATTATGATGCCATTAGACATGACTTGGGGGGGATAGGTTGGAGAAGTAGGCTGCAAGTGTTGGGCACACTGGATAAGTGGAGCTTGTTCAAGGAACAGCTACTGCGTGTTCTTGATAAGTACGTACCGGTCAGGCAGGGAGGAAGGTGTCGAGCGAGGGAACCGTGGTTTACCAAAGAAGTGGAATCTCTTGTTAAGAGGAAGAAGGAGGCCTATGTAGCCAGGGAAGAGATTGCTGGGCCTTTGGCTTTGATTTTTATGTCATCATCGGCTACAGGAATAGTGCCAGAGGACTGGAGGATGGGCAAATGTGGTCCCTTTGTTCAAAAAGGGGAGTAGAGACAACCCCGGCAACTATAGACCGGTGAGCCTCACGTCTGTTGTGGGTAAAGTCTTGGAGGGGATTATAAGAGACAAGATTTATAATCATCTAGATAGGAATAATATGATCAGGGATAGTC
The DNA here is from genome assembly GCF_047496885.1 of Scyliorhinus torazame. Taxonomy (NCBI): domain Eukaryota; kingdom Metazoa; phylum Chordata; class Chondrichthyes; order Carcharhiniformes; family Scyliorhinidae; genus Scyliorhinus; species Scyliorhinus torazame. Next base: position 40,598,677 of record NC_092710.1, on the reverse strand, counting down.
AGCATGGCTTTGTGAAGGATAGGTCATGCCTCACAAACCTTATCGAGTTCTTTGAGAAGGTGACTGAACAGGTAGACGAGGGTAGATCAGTTGATGTGGTGCATATGGATTTCAGTAAAGCGTTTGATAAGGTTCCCCACGGTAGGCTATTGCAGAAAATACGGAGGCTGGGGATTGAGGGTGATTTAGAGATGTGGATCAGAAATTGGCTAGCTGAAAGAAGACAGAGGGCGGTGGTTGATGGGAAATGTTCAGAATGGAGTTCAGTTACAAGTGGCGTACCACAAGGATCTGTTCTGGGGCCGTTGCTGTTTGTCATTTTTATCAATGACCTAGAGGAGGGCGCAGATGAGTGGGTGAGTAAATTTGCAGACGACACTAAAGTCGGTGGTGTTGTCGATAGTGTGAAAGGATATAACAGGTTACAGAGGGACATAGATAAGCTGCAGAGCTGGGCTGAGAGGTGGCAAATGGAGTTTAATGTAGAGAAGTGTGAGGTGATTCACTTTGGAAGGAATAACAGGAATGCGGAATATTTGGCTAATGGTAAAGTTCTTGGAAGTGTGGATGAGCAGAGGGATCTAGGTGTCCATGTACATAGATCCCTAAAAGTTGCCACCCAGGTTGATAGGGATGTGAAGAAGGCCTATGGAGTGTTGGCCTTTATTGGTAGAGGGATTGAGTTCCGGAGTCATGAGGTCATGTTGCAGCTGTACAAAACTCTGGGACGGCCGCATTTGGAGTATTGCGTACAGTTCTGGTCACCGCATTATAGGAAGGACGTGGAAGCTTTGGAGCGGGTGCAGAGGAGATTTACCAGGATGTTGCCTAGTATGGAGGGGAAATCTTATGAGGAAAGGCTGATGGACTTGAGGTTGTTTTCGTTAGAGAGAAGAAGGTTAAGAGGAGACTTAATAGAGGCATACAAAATGATCAGGGGGTTAGATAGGATGGACAGTGAGAGCCTTCTCCCACGGATGGAAATGGCTAGCACGAGGGGACATAGCTTTAAACTGAGGGGTAATAGATATAGGACAGAGGTCAGAGGTAGGTTCTTTACGCAAAGAGTGGTGAGGCCGTGGAATGCCCTACCTGCAACAGTAGTGAACTCGCCAACATTGAGGGCATTTAAAAGTTTATTGGATAAGCATATGGATGATAATGGCATAGTGTAGGTTAGATGGCTTTTGTTTCGGTGCAACATCGTGGGACGAAGGGCCTGTACTGCGCTGTATCAATCTATGTTCTATGTTCTATACTGGAGTTACAATCCTGACTCTGTTCTGTGTGTTATTTTCATATTGTACAGTCACTACACTGACTCTGTTCTGTGTATTTTCTTCAGATCCTGGAGTTACTACACTGACTCTGTTCTGTGTATTTCTTTCAGATACTGGAGTTACTACCCTGATTTTGTTCATAAGACCATAAGACATAGCAGCGGAAGTAAGGCCATTCGGCACATCGAGTCCACTCCGCCATTCAATCATGGCTGATTTCAACTCCATTTACCCGCTCTCTCTCCATAGCCCTTAATTCCTCGAGAAATCACGAATTTATCAACTTCTGTCTTAAAGACACTCAACGTCCCGGCCTCCACCGCCCTCTGTGGCAATGAATTCCACAGACCCACCACTCTCTGGCTGAAGAAATTTCTCCTCATTACTGTTCTAAAGTGACTCCCTTTTATTCTAAGGCTGTGCCCCCGGGTCCTAGTCTCCCCTGCTAATGGAAACAACTTCCCTACATCCACCCTATCTAAGCCATTCATTATCTTGTAAGTTTCTATTAGATCTCCCCTCAACCTCCTAAACTCCAATGAATATAATCCCAGGATCCTCAGACGTTCATCGTATGTTAGGCCTACCATTCCTGGGATCATCCGTGTGAATCTCCGCTGGACCCGCTCCAGTGCCAGTATGTCCTTCCTGAGGTGTGGGGCCCAAAATTGCTCACAGTATTCTAAATGGGGCCTAACTAATGCTTTATAAAGCTTCAGAAGTACATCCCTGCTTTTATATTCCAAGCCTCTTGAGATGAATGACAACATTGCATTTGCTTTCTTAATTACGGACTCAACCTGCAAGTTTACCTTTAGAGAATCCTGGACTAGGACTCCCAAGTCCCTTTGCACTTCAGCATTATGAATTTTGTCACCGTTTAGAAAATAGTCCACGCCTCTATTCTTTTTTCCAAATTGCAAGACCTCGCACTTGCCCACGTTGAATTTCATCAGCCATTTCTTGGACCACTCTCCTAAACTGTCTAAATCTTTCTGCAGCCTCCCCACCTCCTCCATACTACCTGCCCCTCCACCTTTCTTTGTATCATCGGCAAACTTAGCCAGAATGCCCCCAGTCCCGTCATCTAGATCGTTAATATATAAAGAGAACAGCTGTGGCCCCAACACTGAACCCTGCGGGATACCACTCGTCACCGGTTGCCATTCCGAAAAAGAACCTTTTATCCCAACTCTCTGCCTTCTGCCTGACAGCCAATCGTCAATCCATGTTAGTACACTGCCTCGAATACCATGGGCCCTTATTTTACTCAGCAGTCTCCCGTGAGGCACCTTATCAAAGGCCTTTTGCAAGTCAAGATAGATAACATCCATTGGCTCTCCTTGGTCTAACCTATTTGTTATCTCTTCAAAGAACGCTAACAGGTTTGTCAGGCACGACCTCCCCTTACTAAATCCATGCTGACTTGTCCTAATCTGACCCTGCACTTCCAAGAATTTAGAAATCTCATCCTTAACAATGGATTCTAGAATCTTGCCAACAACCGAGGTTAGGCTAATTGGCCTATAATTTTCCATCTTTTTCCTTGTTCCCTTCTTGAACAGGGGGTTACAACAGCGATTTTCCAATCCTCTGGGACATTCCCGGACTCCAGTGACTTTTGAAAGATCATAACTAACGCCTCCACTATTTCTTCAGCTATCTCCTTTCGAACTCTAGGATGTAGTCCATCTGGGCCCGGAGATTTATCAATTTTTAGACCTCTTAGTTTCTCTAGCACTTTCTCCTTTGTGATGGCTACCATATTCAACTCTGCCCCCTGACTCTCCGGAATTGGTGGGATATTACTCATGTCTTCTACTGTGAAGACTGACGCAAAGTACTTATTTAGTTCCTCAGCTATTTCCTTGTCTCCCATCACAAAATTACCAGCGTCATTTTGGAGCGGCCCTATGTCAACTTTTGCCTCCCGTTTGTTTTTAATGTATTTAAAGAAACTTTTACTATCATTCCTGATGTTACTGGCTAGCCTACCTTCATATTTGATCCTCTCTTTCCTTATTTCTCTCTTTGTTATCCTCTGTTTGTTTTTGTAGCCTTCCCAATCTTCTGACTTCCCACTACTCTTTGCCACATTATAGGCTTTCTCTTTTGCTTTGATGCATTCCCTAACTTCCTTTGTCAGCCATGGCTGCCTAATCCCCCCTCTGATAACCTTCAGTGTGTATTGAATTCAGATTGTGGAGTTACTACCCTGACTCTGTTCAGTGTGTACTGTATTCATTTTGTAGAGGTACTCCCCTGACTCTGTTCAGTGTGTATTGTATTCATATTGGAGAGTTACTACCCTCACACGTTTCAGTGTGTATTGTGGTCATATTGCTCCCCTGACAATCTACAGTTTCTTATATTCATATTGTAGGTTTACTCCCCTGACTCCTTTGCATGCAATTTGTTCCTATTATTGCGTTACTTCCCTGACTCTGTTCAGTATACTGTATGCATATAGTGAGGTTACTACCTTACTCTGCTCATTGTGTATTGTATTCATGTTATAGAGTTCCAACACTGACTCTATTGTATTTACTTTTTTCATCTTATAGAGTTAGTCCCCCGAGTCTGTTGCATTTATTGTATTCATATTGCAGAGTTTCTACCCTGACTCTGTTTTGGGTATTGTTTTCATAGTATCGAGTTACTACCCTGACTCTGTTCAGTGTGTATTGTTTTTATATTGTAGCATTACTACCCTGACACTGTTCTGTGTCCTGTTTTCAGATTACAGGGTAACTACCCTGACACTGATGTATGTATTGTATTTATATTGTAGAGTTACTACCCTGACTGTTTCATCTTTTAGATTTAATAATCTGAGTCAGTTGTGTGTATTGTATTCATTAAAAAAAAAATATTTGTTCACACACATCCTCTACTCCTTCAAAGAATCGGCTCAACCTCGCCCTCGTGCGGTGTGCTCTGTAGACTACCTTCAGCTGTATCAGCTCCAACCTCGCACATGAGGTGGAGGCAGTCACTCTCCGGTGCACCTCACACCAGAACCCCTCCTCCAAATCCTCTCCAGCCACCTTCCCTTCCCATATGAACGAAGTAATCGTTCCCTCAATCTCTCGGAAAAAAGCCTTTGGCAGGAAAATCGGCAGGCATTGATATGGGGAGGGGGGATATGGGGGAGGGGGGATATGGGGGAGGTGATATAAATCATGGCAACACGTTCATTTTAACCGCCTGCACCCGACCCACCCGTGACAGGGGGAAACCATCCCACCTTGCCAGATCAGCTTTCACTCTCCCCACCAAACTAGAAATGTTGTAGCTGCAGAGCCCGCCCCCCCCACTCTCGGACAACCTGCACACCCAGGTACCTAAAGTGAGTCCCTGCCCTACGGAATGGCTGCCCCCACAACCAGCCTAGACACCACAAAATAGTCACTCTTGTCTAGATTCAGCTTGTACCCCAAGAAAGGCCCAAACACTCGAAGCAGCTCCAATATTCCCCCTATCGATACCCTCGGTTCCGACACGCATAACAGCAAGTCATCGGCAGAAAAGGACACCCTATGCTCTATACCCCCCCCCCCCCCGCCCACCCCCCCCCCCCCCCCCCCCCGCCGTACTATTACTTTCCATACCCCCAAACTTCTTAATGCGATGGCCAATGGCTCAATCGCGAGTGCAAAGCACGGGGGACATAGGACATCCCTGCCTAGTCCCATGGTGGAGAGAAATGTATCTCGAGCTGATGTTGTTTGTGAGGACACTCGCCCTCGGCTCCTTATATAATAGCTTTACCCAGTTCACAAATCCTGGTCCAATCCCAAACCGCTCCAGAACTGCCATCAAGTACCCCCATTCTACCTGGTCAAACGCCTTCTCAGTGTCCAATGCCACAACCACCTCTGTTTCCTCCCCCTCTGCCGGTGCCATAATGACGTTCAAAACCCTTCTAATGTTTGAAAAGAGCTGCCTCCCTCTCACGAACCCCATCTCATCTTCACCTCTCACCTTCGGGAGGCACTCCTCCAGCCTACCCGCCAGTACCTTCGCCAATACTTTTGCGTCCACATTCGGAAGTGATATGGGCCTATACGACCCACACTCCTTCGGATCCTTATCTTTTTTCAGCAACAGGGAAATCGATACCTGCCGCAACGTTTGTGGCAACACCCACTTCCCTATCGCCTCTTCAAACATCCCCACCATCAGGGGTGCCAACCTATCCTTAAATCTTTTATAATATTCTACCGGAAACCATCCGGCCCTACTACCTTCCCCGACTGCATTGTCCCAATCGCATCCTTTATCTCCTGCTCCACTATCACTCCTTCTAATGTAGCCCTGTCCCCCTTCCCCTAAACTCGGGTACTCCAACCCATCTAGAAATTCCGGCATCTCACGGTCACCCCCAGGTGGCTCTGACCTGTACAACCTCACATAAAACTCCTCAAAAACCTTGTTAATCAGACCAACTTCCCTGCCCTATCACTCACCTGAACAATTTCCCTTGCTGCTGCTTCCCCCCGGAGCTAACCTGTTAACATACCTTATCTTCATGTTCGTAAACTGCACCCCTTGCTCGTCTCAGTTGGCGCACCGCCTTCCTGGTGGACAGTCGGTCGAAGCTCGCCTGCAGTTCCTTCCTCTTTTCCAGCTTTGCTGGGTCCCCATCCCCTGCATAACTCCTATCTACCTCCAACATCGCATCTATTACCCTCTGCCGCTCCAACCTCTCCTCTTTGTCTACCCTGGCCTTAAACAAAATCACCTCCCCCTTCACCACCGCCTTTAGAGCCTCCCAGACGACCGCTTTCGACACCTCACCCGTACAGTTCAAACCTACATATTCCTTAATGACTTTTTCAATTTTCTCACAGAACACTTGGTCCCCCAAAAGTCCCACATCTAATTTCTGCCCCGGCCTCTGGGCTACCCTCTTCTCCAGCACCACATCCACCTAATGCGGAGCGTGATCTGACACTGCAATTGCCGAGTATTCCGACCCCTAAACCCCAGCCAGCAAAGCCTTCCCCACCACAAAAACGTCGATCCACTAATATACCTTATGAACTGCTGATAAAAACGAGTACTCCCGTTCCCAGAAACCTCCAAGGGTCCACCCCTCCCATTTCCACCATTAGCCCAGCCAGCGCGTTCGCCCCCCCCTGATGGGACCAGCGAGCGTGACCGTGACCTGTCCAATCTTGGCTCCTGCACCAAGTTCCAGTCCCCCCCACTATCAGTTCATGTGTGTCCAAGTCGGGGATGGCCCCAAACACCTTTTTTGCGAATCCCACATCGTCCCAATTGGGGCCGTATACACTTAACAGCACCAGTAACCTCCCCTCCAGCGCCCCTGTCACAATCACATATCTACCCCCCTGATCTGCCACCACCTTCTCCATCTGGAAGCGCACTCTTTTGCTGACCATTACCGCTACCCCTCGAGCCCTTCCGTCAAGCCCAGAGTGAAACTCCTGACTAACCCAGTCCTTTTTAAGTCTCACCTGGTCCTTCACCCTCAAGAGAGTCTCCTGCAGCATTGCTACATTGGCTTTCAGACTTTTAAGATGCGCAAGCACGCTTGACCTCTTGACCTCTTGACCGGACCTCCTAACCCTCTCACGTTCCACGTGACTATCCTAACTGGGGGGTCTCTCACCCCCCCCCCCACCATCATCATACCACCGGGCCCTGTCCCATGAGCCTGACCCACCCCTATCCATTATTGACATCGAACCCCTTCCCCCCTCCCAAAACACCCCCCTACATTTCCTCTCGAATAAACATCTCCCAGCATCAATCCCTCCCCCCCTCCCCCTCGCTCACCTCGTAGGCCCATCGAAATCTGCTAACCAGGCTCCAATGTCCACAGCCCTCCTCTCACCTCACCTCCGTTCACTAGACGATCTTAGTTAGATAGCGCAGGTGGCTCCCCCCGCCAAGACATACCGTCCCCTCCCACCCAGTCCCAGAGAAAGAAAAAACAAAACAATTCATTAAAACAAGATTTAACCGTCGCAACACAGAATGCCAATCAACCCAACCAACAACTTGAACTCTGTAACAATGTGAAGAGAAGTAAATTACAATACACATCAGTAAAATGAAAGTTGTAGCATTTATACATTTTCCAGCTACCCAAACACTGTCTCTCTTCCAGCTCCGCTCCTCATGTCTGTCCCAAGCCTTCTGCCCTCACGAACGCCTCAGCCGCCTCCGCTGTCTCGAAATAAAAGTCTTTGGCATCATACGTCACCCTTAGCTTCGCCGGGTATACCATACCAAATCGCACCCCCTTTTTGTACAGTGCCGCCTTCACTCGCACGAACGCTGCTCGTCTTTTTGCCAACTCAACCGTCAAGTCCTGGTAGATCGAACTCCAGCACCATCCCACTGCACCTCGCGCTTCTGCTTCGCCCCGCTTAACACCTTCTCCTTCATGCAGCACTTATGGAAGCAGATAATTACTGCTCTTGGCGGCTCATTCACTTTGGGCTTCGGCCTTAATGACCGATGAGCTCGGTCCAGCTCGTACTGGTGGGGGTTCTCACCCTCCCCCATCAGCTCCGCCAGCATCTTAGCGAAGTACTCTGTTGGCCTTCAGCCCTCTGTCCCTTCGGGCAAGCCCACAATTCTCAGATTATGCCTCCTCGAACAGTTCTCCAAGTCCTCGAGCGTTGCTCGGAGTCCTCTGTTGACCTCCACCACCCTCAGCAGTTCGTCCCCCATCGAGCTGAACTGGTCGCTGTGCTGTGACACGGCCTCCTCCACTTCCTTCATCTTCTCGCCCAGCTCTCTCACCTCGGCCGATGTCTTTGCCACAGCTACTTTCACCGGGGCGATTGCCTCCTCCACCAATGACTTGAATGCGACCGCCATTTCCTTCCCCAAAGCCTCCATGTGCCTCGCAAACTGCATTTCGAGCTCCACCGCCATCACCTCGGTCATCTTCTCCACCGTAAGTAGTGCGGCCCCACCGTGCGGTCCTGCCTCCGCCATCTTGTCAGCACTTTTGCTCGTCCTCACATTCAACGGTGAGCCCGCGTTTCCTCCCTTCCTCGACGCTGCTTTTTGCATCCATTAACGGCTTATTATTTTTCTTTCTTCTCACCATTCCTTCCTTCGTCAATCGTTTTTTTTATGTAGAAAAACAAAAGAATTTCCTCCTTCAAAAAAAGAGGAAAAAAAAACTTTCCCCAAGTTTCATTAAAACTTCTTTCTCTTCTTTTTTGTATTCCTCCAGAATTCCCCTGGGACCGGCCTTCTGTCTTCTTACCACATTCTAGGCGAGAGCCACCCGATGTGGGACATCTCACCGACATCGCGCCCTGGCTTCGGGCCTGCAGCCTCGACCCTCCGATTGGCTCCACCCCCGCTGCTCCAACATCCGCGCACGCTGGGCCCGACGCCTCAGCACCAGCCGCCCGACACCTGCGCGGGGTTCCTCGCTGGTTTTCCAACTGGCCCGGCTTGACGCCCGGGATGGCCCCAAAGGCTGACAATAATCAGGGGGGGCAACGAAGAATCGGGAAAAGCCCCGAAACGCCGCAAACAGTGGCCACCGGCAGGAGCTCCTCTCTATGCGGCCGACACGCTCGCAGACGCCACCAGATGTCTTCGTGTGCATTGCATTCATATTGTACAGTTAGTACTCTGACTCTGTTCAGTGTGTATTGGATACATATTGTGGAGGTACTACCCTGACTCTGTTCAGTGTATTGGATTCATATTGGAGAGTTACTACACTGACTCTGTTCAGTGTGTACTGTATTCATGTTGCAGAGTTACTACCCTGACTCTGTTCAGTGTATTGGATTCATATTGCAGAGTTACTACCCTGACTCTGTTCAGTGTATTGTATTCATATTGTAGAGTTACTACCCTGACTCTGTTCGGTGTGTACTGTATTCATGTTGCAGAGTTACTACCCTGACTCTGTTCAGTGTATTGGATTCATATTGCAGAGTTACTACCCTGCCTCTGTTCAGTGTGTATTGGATTCATATTGTAGAGTAACTACCCTGACTCTGTTCAGTGTATTGGATTCATATTGCAGAGTTACTACCCTGCCTCTGTTCAGTGTGTATTGGATTCATATTGTAGAGTAACTACCCTGACTCTGTTCAGTGTATTGTATTCATATCGCAGAGTTACTACCCTGACTCTGTTCAGTGTGTATTGGATACATATTGGAGAGTTACTACCCTGACTCTGTTCAGTGTATATTGGATTCATATTGGAGAGTTACTACCCTGACTCTGTTCAGTGTATTGGATTCATATTGGAGAGTTACTACCCTGACTCTGTTCAGTGTGTATTGGATTCATATTGCAGAGTTACTACCCTGACTCTGTTCAGTGTATTGGATTCATATTGGAGAGTTACTACCCTGACTCTGTTCAGTGTGTATTGGATTCATATTGGAGAGTTACTACCCTGACTCTGTTCAGTGTGTATTGGATTCATATTGTAGAGTTACTACCCTGACTCTGTTCAGTGTGTATTGGATTCATATTGGAGAGTTACTACCCTGACTCTGTTCAGGGTGTATTGGATTCATATTGGAGAGTTACTACCCTGACTCTGTTCAGTGTGTATTGTATTCATATTGCAGAGTTACTACCCTGACCCTGTTCAGTGTATTGTATTCATATTGGAGAGTTACTACCCTGACTCTGTTCAGGGTGTATTGTATTCACATTGGAGAGTTACTACCCTGACTCTGTTCAGTGTGTATTGGATTCATATTGGAGAGTTACTACCCTGACTCTGTTCAGTGTATTGTATTCATATTGGAGAGTTACTACCCTGACTCTGTTCAGTGTGTATTGGATTCATATTGCAGAGTTACTACCCTGACTCTGTTCAGTGTGTATTGGATTCATATTGGAGAGTTACTACCCTGACTCTGTTCAGTGTGTATTGGATTCATATTGTAGAGTTACTACCCTGACTCTGTTCAGTGTGTATTGATTTCATATTGCAGTTACTACCCTGACTCTGTTCAGTGTGTATTGGATTCATATTGCAGAGTTACTACCCTGACTCTGTTCAGTGTGTATTGGATTCATATTGGAGAGTTACTACCCTGACTCTATTCAGTGTGTATTGGATTCATATTGCAGAGTTACTACCCTGACTCTGTTCAGTGTGTATTGGATTCATATTGGAGAGTTACTACCCTGACTCTGTTCAGTGTGTATTGGATTCATATTGGAGAGGTACTACCCTGACTCTTTTCAGTGTGTATTGGATTCATATTGGAGAGTTACTACCCTGACTCTGTTCAGGGTGTATTGTATTCATATTGTAGAGTTACTACCCTGACTCTGTTCAGTGTGTATTGATTTCATATTGCAGAGTTACTACCCTGACTCTGTTCAGTGTGTATTGGATTCATATTGCAGAGTTACTACCCTTACCCTGTTCAGTGTGTATTGGATTCATATTGGAGAGTTACTACCCTGACTCTGTTCAGTGTGTATTGGATTCATATCGCAGAGTTACTACCCTGACTCTGTTCAGTGTATTGGATTCATATTGTAGAGTTACTACCGTGACTCTGTTCAGTGTGTATTGGATTCATATTGGAGAGTTACTACCCTGACTCTGTTCAGTGTGTATTGGATTCATATTGCAGAGTTACTACCCTGACTCTGTTCAGTATGTATTGGATTCATATTGGAGAGTTACTACCTGACTCTGTTCAGTGTGTATTGGATTCATATCGCAGAGTTACTACCCTGACTCTGTTCAGTGTATTGGATTCATATTGCAGAGTTACTAACCGGACTCTGTTCAGTGTATTGGATTCATATTGTAGAGTTACTACCCTGACTCTGTTCAGTGTGTATTGGATTCATATTGGAGAGTTACTACCCTGACTCTGTTCAGTGTGTATTGGATTCATATTGCAGAGTTACTACCCTGACTCTGTTCAGTATGTATTGGATTCATATTGGAGAGTTACTACCTGACTCTGTTCAGTGTGTATTGGATTCATATCGCAGAGTTACTACCCTGACTCTGTTCAGTGTATTGGATTCATATTGCAGAGTTACTACCCGGACTCTGTTCAGTGTATTGGATTCATATTGTAGAGTTACTACCCTGACTCTGTTCGGTGTGTACTGTATTCATGTTGCAGAGTTACTACCCTGACTCTGTTCAGTGTATTGGATTCATATTGCAGAGTTACTACCCTGCCTCTGTTCAGTGTGTATTGGATTCATATTGTAGAGTTACTAACCTGACACTGTTCAGCGTGTTTTGGATTCATATTGGAGAGTTACTACCCTGACTCTGTTCAGTGTGTATTGGATTCATATTGGAGAGTTACTACCCTGACTCTGTTCAGGGTGTATTGGATTCATATTGGAGAGTTACTACCCTGACTCTGTTCAGTGTGTATTGTATTCATATTGCAGAGTTACTACCCTGACCCTGTTCAGTGTATTGTATTCATATTGGAGAGTTACTACCCTGACTCTGTTCAGGGTGTACTGTATTCATATTGGAGAGTTACTACCCTGACTCTGTTCAGTGTGTATTGGATTCATATTGGAGAGTTACTACCCTGACTCTGTTCAGTGTATTGTATTCATATTGGAGAGTTACTACCCTGACTCTGTTCAGTGTGTACTGTATTCATATCGCACAGTTACTACCCTGACTCTGTTCAGTGTGTATTGGATTCATATTGGAGAGTTACTACCCTGACTCTGTTCAGTGTGTATTGGATTCATATCGCAGAGTTACTACCCTGACTCTGTTCAGTGTATTGGATTCATATTGCAGAGTTACTACCCTGACTCTGTTCAGTGTGTATTGGATTCATATTGCAGAGTTACTACCCTGACTCTGTTCAGTGTGTATTGGATTCATATTGGAGAGTTACTACCCTGACTCTGTTCAGTGTGTATTGGATTCATATTGGAGAGGTACTACCCTGACTCTGTTCAGTGTGTATTGGATTCATATTGGAGAGTTACTACCCTGACTCTGTTCAGGGTGTATTGTATTCATATTGTAGAGTTACTACCCTGACTCTGTTCAGTGTGTATTGGTTTCATATTGCAGAGTTACTACCCTGACTCTGTTCAGTGTGTATTGGATTCATATCGCAGATTTACTACCCTGACTCTATTCAATGTATTGGATTCATATTGTAGAGTTACTACCGTGACTCTGTTCAGTGTGTATTGGATTCATATTGGAGAGTTACTACCCTGACTCTGTTCAGTGTGTATTGGATTCATATTGCAGAGTTACTACCCTGACTCTGTTCAGTATGTATTGGATTCATATTGGAGAGTTACTACCCTGACTCTGTTCAGTGTGTATTGGATTCATATCGTAGAGTTACTACCCTGACTCTGTTCAGTGTATTGGATTCATATTGCAGAGATACTACCCTGACTCTGTTCAGTGTGCATTGGATTCATATTGCAGAGTTACTACCCTGACTCTGTTCAGTGTGCATTGCATTCATATTGCAGAGTTACTACCCTGACTCTGTTCAGTGTATTGGATTCATATTGCTGTTACTACCCTGACTCTGTTCAGTGTATTGGATTCATATTGCAGAGATACTACCCTGACTCTGTTCAGTGTGTATTGGATTCATATTGGAGAGTTACTACCCTGACTCTGTTCAGTGTGTATTGGATTCATATTGTAGAGTTACTACCCTGACACTGTTCAGTGTATTGGATTCATATTGCTGTTACTACCCTGACTCTGTTCAGTGTATTGGATTCATATTGCAGAGATACTACCCTGACTCTGTTCAGTGTGTATTGGATTCATATTGGAGAGATACCACCCTGACTCTGTTCAGTGTGTATTGGATTCATATCGCAGAGTGACTACCCTGACTCTGTTTAGTGTATTGGATTCATATTGTAGAGTTACTACCGTGACTCTGTTCAGTGTGTATTGGATTCATATTGGAGAGTTACTACCCTGACTCTGTTCAGTGTGTATTGGATTCATATTGCAGAGTTACTACCCTGACTCTGTTCAGTATGTATTGGATTCATATTGGAGAGTTACTACCTGACTCTGTTCAGTGTGTATTGGATTCATATCGCAGAGTTACTACCCTGACTCTGTTCAGTGTATTGGATTCATATTGCAGAGTTACTACCCGGACTCTGTTCAGTGTATTGGATTCATATTGCAGAGTTACTACCCGGACTCTGTTCAGTGTATTGTATACATATTGCAGAGTTACTACCCTGACTCTGTTCAGTGTGTATTGGATACATATTGGAGAGTTACTACCCTGACTCTGTTCAGTGTATTGGATTCATATTGCAGAGTTACTACCCGGACTCTGTTCAGTGTGTATTGGATTCATATTGTAGAGTTACTAACCTGACACTGTTCAGCGTGTTTTGGATTCATATTGGAGAGTTACTACCCTGACTCTGTTCAGTGTGTATTGGATTAATATCGCAGAGTTACTACCCTGACTCTGTTCAGTGTGTATTGGATTCATATTGTAGAGTTACTACCCTGACTCTGTTCAGTGTGTATTGGATTCATATTGTAGAGTTACTAACCTGACACTGTTCAGTGTGTATTGGATTCATATTGGAGAGTTACTACCCTGACTCTGTTCAGGGTGTATTGTATTCATATTGTAGAGTTACTACCCTGACTCTGTTCAGTGTGTATTGGTTTCATATTGCAGAGTTACTACCCTGACTCTGTTCAGTGTGTATTGGATTCATATTGGAGAGTTACTACCCTGACTCTGTTCAGTGTGTATTGGATTCATATCGCAGAGTTACTACCCTGACTCTGTTCAGTGTATTGGATTCATATTGTAGAGTTACTACCGTGACTCTGTTCAGTGTGTATTGGATTCATATTGGAGAGTTACTACCCTGACTCTGTTCAGTGTGTATTGGATTCATATTGCAGAGTTACTACCCTGACTCTGTTCAGTATGAATTGGATTCATATTGGAGAGTTACTACCCTGACTCTGTTCAGTGTGTATTGGATTCATATCGCACAGTTACTACCCTGACTCTGTTCAGTGTATTGGATTCATATTGCAGAGTTACTACCCGGACTCTGTTCAGTGTATTGGATTCATATTGTAGAGTTGCTACCCTGACTCTGTTCAGTGTGTATTGGATTCATATTGCAGAGTTACTACCCTGACTCTGTTCAGTGTATTGGATTCATATTGCAGAGTTTCTACCCTGACTCTCTTCAGTGTATTGGATTCATATTGCAGAGATACTACCCTGACTCTGTTCAGTGTGTATTGTATTCATATTGCAGAGTTACTACCCTGACTCTGTTCAGTGTGCATTGCATTCATATTGCAGAGTTACTACCCTGACTCTGTTCAGTGTATTGGATTCATATTGCTGTTACTACCCTGACTCTGTTCAGTGTATTGGATTCATATTGCAGAGATACTACCCTGACTCTGTTCAGTGTATATTGGAATCATATTGGAGAGTTACTACCCTGACTCTGTCCAGTGTGTATTGGATTCATATTGGAGAGGTACCACCCTGACTCTGTTCAGTGTGTATTGGATTCATATTGGAGAGTTACTACCCTGACTCTGTTCAGTGTGTATTGTATTCATATTGTAGAGTTACTACCCTGACTGTGTTCAGTGTGTATTGGTTTCATATTGCAGAGTTACTACCCTGACTCTGTTCAGTGTGTATTGGATTCATATTGGAGAGTTACTACCCTGACTCTGTTCAGTGTGTATTGGATTCATATCGCAGAGTTACTACCCTGACTCTGTTCAGTGTATTGGATTCATATTGTAGAGTTACTACCGTGACTCTGTTCAGTGTGTATTGGATTCATATTGGAGAGTTACTACCCTGACTCTGTTCAGTGTGTATTGGATTCATATCGCAGAGTTACTACCCTGACTCTGTTCAGTGTATTGGATTCATATTGCAGAGTTACTACCCGGACTCTGTTCAGTGTATTGGATTCATATTGTAGAGTTACTACCCTGACTCTGTTCAGTGTGTATTGGATTCATATTGCAGAGTTACTACCCTGACTCTGTTCAGTGTATTGGATTCATATTGCAGAGTTACTACCCTGACTCTGTTCAGTGTATTGGATTCATATTGCAGAGATACTACCCTGACTCTGTTCAGTGTGCATTGTATTCATATTGCAGAGTTACTACCCTGACTCTGTTCAGTGTGCATTGCATTCATATTGCAGAGTTACTACCCTGACTCTGTTCAGTGTATTGGATTCATATTGCTGTTACTACCCTGACTCTGTTCAGTGTATTGGATTCATATTGCAGAGATACTACCCTGACTCTGTTCAGTGTGCATTGCATTCATATTGCAGAGTTACTACCCTGACTCTGTTCAGTGTATTGGATTCATATTGCAGAGATACTACCCTGACTCTGTTCAGTGTGCTTGCATTCATATTGGAGAGTTACTACCCTGACTCTGTTCAGTGTGTATTGTATTCATATTGCAGAGTTACTACCCTGACTCTGTTCAGTGTATTGGATTCATATTGCTGTTACTACCCTGACTCTGTTCAGTGTATTGGATTCATATTGCAGAGATACTACCCTGACTCTGTTCAGTGTATATTGGAATCATATTGGAGAGTTACTACCCTGACTCTGTCCAGTGTGTATTGGATTCATATTGGAGAGGTACCACCCTGACTCTGTTCAGTGTGTATTGGATTCATATTGGAGAGTTACTACCCTGACTCTGTTCAGTGTGTATTGTATTCATATTGTAGAGTTACTACCCTGACTGTGTTCAGTGTGTATTGGTTTCATATTGCAGAGTTACTACCCTGACTCTGTTCAGTGTGTATTGGATTCATATTGCAGAGTTACTACCCTGACTCTGTTCAGTGTGTATTGGATTCATATTGGAGAGTTACTACCCTGACTCTGTTCAGTGTGTATTGGATTCATATCGCAGAGTTACTACCCTGACTCTGTTCAGTGTATTGGATTCATATTGTAGAGTTACTACCGTGACTCTGTTCAGTGTGTATTGGATTCATATTGGAGAGTTACTACCCTGACTCTGTTCAGTGTGTATTGGATTCATATTGCAGAGTTACTACCCTGACTCTGTTCAGTGTGTATTGTATTCATATTGCAGAGTTACTACCCTGACTCTGTTCAGTGTATTGGATTCATATTGCAGAGATACTGCCCCGACTCTGTTCAGGGTGCATTGCATTCATATTGCAGAGACACTACCCTGACTCTGTTCAGTGTATTGGATTCATATTGCAGAGTTACTATCCTGACTCTGTTCAGTTTGCATTGCATTCATATTGCAGAGTTACTACCCTGACTCTGTTCAGTGTGTATTGGATTCATATTGGAGAGTTACTACCCTGACTCTGTTCAGTGTGTATTGGATTCATATTGGAGAGTCACTACCCTGACTCTGTTCAGTGTATTGGATTCATATTGTAGAGTTACTACCCTGACTCTGTTCAGTGTGTATTGGATTCATATTGGAGAGTTACTACCCTGACTCTGTTTTGTCCATTGTTTTCATATTGCACAGTGGCTACCCTGAATCTTATCTGTGTATTTTTTTCAGATACTGGAGTTACTACCCTGACTCTGTTCAGTGTGTATTGGATTTGTATTATAGAGTTACTACCCTGACTCTGTTCTGTGTATTGGATTCATATTATAGAGATACTACCCTGACTCTGTTTGGTATTGTTTTTAATATTGTAGAGTTACTACCCTACTCTGGTCTGTGTATTTTTTTCAGATACTGGAGTTACTAGCCTGATTCTGTTCAGTGTGTATTGTATTCATATTGTCGAGTTACTACCCTGACTCTGTTCTGTGTATTTCTTTCAGTTACTGGAGTTACTACCCTGACTCTGTTCAGTATCCTGTAAGCATATTTTGGTACTACCTTACACTGTTCATTGTGTATTGTATCCATGTTGATGAGCTACAACCCTGACTCTGTTGTATGTACTTGTATCATTTTATTGACTTACTACTCCGAGTCTGTTGTGTTTATTGTATTCATATTGCAGTTACTAGCCTGACTCTGTTTCGTGTATTGTTTTCATAGGATCGAGTTACAACCTGGCTTTTTTCATCTTGTAGCGTTACTACTCTGAGTCAGTTGTGTGTATTGTGTGTATTGTATTCATATTGTCGAGTTACTACACTGACAAAGTTCTGTGTATTTTTTTCACATTGTTGATTTACTACCTTGACTCTGTTCAGTGTACATTGCATTCATATTTTAGAGTTACTACTCTCACTGTTCACTGTGTATTGTATTCATATTGTGGCATTGCTACCCCGGCTCTCTTCATTGTGTATTATATTCATATTGTAAATTTACTAGCCTGATTCTTTTATGCGCATTTTATTCCTATTATAGTAACTACCCCGAATCTCTTCAGTGTGTATTGTATTCATGTTGCATATTTACTACCCTGACTCTGTTTGATGCATTGTAATAATAGCTTATTGTGACAAGTAAGCTTCAATTAAGTTACTGTGAAAAGCCCCGAGTCGCCACATTCCGGTGCCTGTTTGGGGAGGCTGGTACCGGAATTGAGCCCACTTTACTGGCCTTGTTATGTGTTACAAGCCAGCTGTTTAGTCGACTGCGCTAAACCAGCCCCATTGTATTCCTATTGTTGAGTTCCTACTTCAACTTTATTCAGTGTGTATTGTATTCATATTTTAGAGTTACGACCATGACTCTGATCATTTTGGATTGTATTCATATTGTAGGGTTACTACACTCCTCTGTTCAATGTATATTGTATATATGTTGAGGAGTTACTCCCCGAATGTATTCTGTGTGTAATTTATTCATCTTGTAGAGTTAGTACTCTGACTCTGTTATGTGTATTATTTTATATTATACAGTTATGACCATGACTCTGTTCATTGTGTATTGTATTCATGTTGTAGAGTTGCTGCCCTAACTCTGTGGTATGTACTTTTTTCATCTTATAGAGTTACTACCCTGAATCTGTTGTGTTTATTGTAATCATAATGTAGAGTTATTACCCTGACTCTGTTCAGTGCTTATTAAATTTATATTGTAGATTTACTACCCTGACTCTGTTGTGCGTATTGTTTTTATATTGTAGAGTTACTACCCTGACTCTGTTCTGTGTATTTTTTCCAGATACCGGAGTTACAACCCTGACTTTGAGGATTCTTTTGCAGCCAGTACGGATGAAATGATCAGTCGAACACCTCGTTACTTTAACATATGTTTATTTCTCGACCGGGGCTAAGACCACTGTATCTCTTGAGAGTTACAACAGCAAGCCAAAGTCAATACATCTAACAGCAGGATTTATACATGTTTGGTTCATTTCTGAGGGCAGCTCCCTCGCATTCCATTTTGCTGAAGGCAGCCCCCCTCACCTTTCATCTGTGCCTTTAGTTTAATTATGATTATTTTCAAGCCTAGCGCAACCCTTCCCAAGGCCGTTACTGCAATTTGTCTGGTACAAAAACAAGTGATTTCAGCTAGCTACCAAAAGCCTGTAAAAGCCTGTCTTGACATTCCTTCACACAAAGCTTTATCTAACATTTTGTTTTTCCCCTAAAGTTCCTATCCACCTTGAGCCAAATTCTCATTCCCCCCTTTTATCATTCCATGATAACTTCTAAT
This sequence comes from Scyliorhinus torazame, assembly GCF_047496885.1. NCBI lineage: Eukaryota > Metazoa > Chordata > Chondrichthyes > Carcharhiniformes > Scyliorhinidae > Scyliorhinus > Scyliorhinus torazame. The sequence continues at coordinate 40,579,750 of NC_092710.1, read as the reverse complement.
CCATAGTCTATCATCTCAGTCTCTCCCATTCTATTTGCATTTCTATCATTTCCTCATATTCCTCTGCACTTTCTTTCACATCCATTAACTCTTCAAGGTGCACTTCATGTTGCTGCATTAACTGTTGAGAAATTACTGCTGCACTGACACTTTTACACAAGCATTTCATTAGGAAGCTAAGCATAATTATTACAAGTATTACAACTACCAGGATTATCAATCCATGCACTAGGTAAGACCCCCATGATCCGGCAAACAACCAATCTAACCACCCATCTCTTGATATTTCATGCAGTTTCTTAACCTCTTTGCGGATATGATCCACGAGGTGGGTGATGTTCTCCGAACTATCGGGGATGTAGGTGCAACATTCCGAACCGATCATGGCACAAGTCCCACCTTTGTTTGCAAGGAGGTAATCAAGGGCCATTCGGTTTTGTAGGACTACGGTTCTTATTGCCACCATTTCATTATTTATCTCAATCAATGCTTCAGTGATGTCGTTTGCTACCTCTTCCAGGATTTTTGCTATCTTCCTTATTTCCTTCATTGCAAGAGCTACCCTGATAGGGGGAAGCAGGATCCCAAAGTATCATTGTGTTTCAGTTATTGCTCTCTTTTGTCGCTTCATCATTTGGTAATGGTCGCCTAAATTTGTGAGGTGGTGTATAAAGGGGACTACATATACCAGATAACAGGATCCCGTCCAATTCTCTGGCAGCCAGGGATATGCCTTGTGGCCACAAATAAAATACGGCCCATTGTATGAAGTGAGTTTGTCCACATCAAACCCTTGGGCCATCAGGGAGTACTTGAAGGTACCTGTCCCATTTGCGTATGGGACGTCCAGTGTACACCCATAAACCTGAGGAGACGTATATACGGGATAGACCTCGGATATGTTGGCCACCACAAATCTGTGCTCGCATTGACTAGCACCTACAAATATCCCTTTAACCACATTCCTTACCAAACATATTATTCCCAGTGGTCTTCCCATGTTGGTGGTATTAGTGAGGGTAAGAAACGGAGGCTGGTGGGATTTGTTATAACCTGGTTGGTACCACATCTCAAAGTTGTTCATTGGATAGCCCCCCTCTTTCCAAGGTCTTGGGGATATGGGGAGAAACGATAAACTAGAAGCTGCCCCGCCGTCTGGGTGTCTTACCATAGATGCAATTCTTATAGTCCTGGGGGATTGGCGAGTACCATTCTGGTAAATATACCATTCTACTGTTTCCGACAGGTTAAGGGAAACAGGTCTGAGGGGGATCCCTCCCTTAGCATTGGTCGGGATATGTGTACATACCCAGCAACCAGAAACATTCATGCCCTTTGCGTACACATATGACATATACAGATACGTGTTTACATGTAATTCCCTTTTTTTTCCCGCAGCCTTACCCTCCCTTGGTCAATGCATCCCAAGGGTAAAGTCTTTTTTTGTTTCTGCAGCTATAGTCCCATTTACAGTTGACCGGATGACAGGGTAGGTTGCCCTTAGTCACTCCACTGATGAGTATGGTCCGATTGCATCGTTGTACGTAGGCCGAACATCCGTCCGCAGGGGTCGCGTTCAAATGTCCTTCTCCTGAGCCTTGACTGGTACATTGTAAGGTGTCTCCTCGACAGAGGTGATGAGTCCGTCTTCCCTTGGGGCCACAGGTTCTTCGCTTGGCCACTCCTCCAGTTTCCAAAAGTCCCAGCAGGGTTACTATAATAAGACTGTCCTTCATCCTTGAAATGATGCTGAAGTTATTACCTAGGGCTCGAAACAGAGGGTTATTCTCTATTGCATTTTCACAAACTTACAATGGTGGATGTGGATCCAGGCATTTCTGCCTTTTACTTTTACAGCAGTGGGAGTAGTGAGTAGGACCTGGTGTGGTCCTTCCCATCGGGGTTCTAATCCTTTCCTAACCCAATTACGAATCAGAACATACTCCCCCGGGTTAATAGTGACAGAACTGGACACGGGAGGTCTCTCCTCATAAGCAGCTCGTACCCGTGAATGGAGGCCTTTTAGTACTTTAGTCAAGGCTATCACATAGTTGGCCATTCCAGTAGTCATATGGTGAAACTGTACTTCCTTATGTTTCCCTTGATCCCAAAGAGTACGCAAGGGTCTTCCGTATAGAATTTCGGCGGGACTTAGTCGTGTCTTTCCAGCTGGGGTTGCACGTATTTGGAAGAGGGCAACAGGCAATAATTTGAGCCAAGTGGCTCCAGTCTCTGCCTGTAGTTTTGCCAGTTTTGTTTTTAATGTCTGATTAGCCCTTTCTACCATTCCTGCTGCTTGGGGTCGGTATGCGCAATGTAATTGCTGCTTTATTCCCAGCTGAGTACAAAATTCCTCATTGATCTGTCCCACAAAATGAGGTCCATTATCAGAGCTTAATCGATATGGAATCCCAAATCGAGGAACAATTTCTCACTTCAAAACTTTTACTATCGTGGAAGCTTTGTTATCTACAGTGGGGTAAGCTTCTATCCATTTACTAAATACATCAACAATAACTAATACATGTTCATAACATTGGCATCTTTCCAACTCAATGTAATCCATCTGGAGTGTCTCAAAGGGACACTCAAAAGGGGTTTTACCCATTTCACAGGGTATTGCTTTACCAGGATTATACTGCTGACATACTAGGCAACGACTAATGTTTTGCGCTATGTCCTACAGTCTTGGATGCCACCATGTTTTGAGCAATACATCACCCGTAGCTCGCGCACCACAATGAGTTGCAAAGTGAACACATTCGGTGACCCAGGCTGCTAATGCATCGGGCATACAAGTCTGCCCTGCCGGGGTGACCCACAATTTGTTGACAGGATCATAACAACATCCCAATTCTTCCCATAGTCTTTTTACACAAGCAGGAGCGTCCTCCTGTAACTGAATGACGTCAGTGATGGTCGGCATTGGCTTTTCAGAGGGAGACTGACCCTTAGAGCTTTTAGTCTGGCTCATCATTTTTGGTACCACCATGTCTTTTGAGCGAGAAGCCTCTTTGGCCTGGTGGTCCGCCTGCCGATTACCCGCGTCCACCAGTGTTTTGCCTGTCGTATGGGCAGCGCACTTTATTACGGCTATTTGTTTAGGGAGCATTAAAGCCTGTAGTAATTGTGTAACTAACTGTTTGTGGGATAGCTGAGTGCCTGCTGACGTCAGAAATCCCCTGTCCTTCCATAATTGGCCGAAGTCGTGTGCGACCCCAAAGGCATATCGGGAATCAGTGTAGATATTTACAATTTTATCTTTCCCTAATACACAGGCTCGAATAAGTGCAAAAAGTTCAGCCTGTTGGGAGTTTCAAATGCTGCTGCTTCAAGCGTTTCTCCTTGTTAGTTAACAATTGCGTACCCTGATAATCTATCCCCCCTTTCACCGATGGATGAACTACCATCGGTGAATAGGTTCAGATCAGCATTTGGTATTGGAGAATCAGTGAGATCATCGCGTAATGACGCATCGTCTTGTAAGAGAGAAAGACAGTCATGAGTCGGGGACTCAGTGGCGTTAGGCGGGTCGGAAAGGAAACTAGCGGGGTTAATAGTAGTGCAGTGCCGGAACTGAAGTTTCAGGTTATTGAGGAGATAAATCTCATATTTATTTTGACGCGCCATAGTTAGGTGCTGAGTCTGAATTTGACCGAGCAGGACCGTGACTGAATGTGAACTATAAATAACAATATCCTGCTGAAGAGTGAGATTAGCCGCTGACTGGAGACTGTTGTAAATAGAGGCTAAAATCTGAGTACATTCAGGATAGCCGAGTGCAACTGGATTAAGTTTAGACGAGTAATAAGCTATAGGACGGTGGCGATCCCCATGTTTCTGGGTATGTACCCCGGTGGCACAACCGGCTAAAACAGTATAATAAAGTTGGAAAGGTCGATCATAAAGGGGGCGTCCTAGTGCTGGCGCCCTCATTAAGGCGTCTTTTAGCCGATGGAAGGCCTCTTAGGCTTCCGTACTTAACTGGAACTCTCCAGCGTTATTGGTGTATGTGGTCAATAGCCGGGTATCTAGGGCAATATTCGGAATCCATTGCCGACAATAATTAACCATCCCGAGCCATTTACGGACATCCTTAGCCATTGTGGTTGCAGGGTACTGACAAATGGGCTGAACTCGACTTGGTGATAGCGCCCGTGCATCGGCGGATAAAAGTATACCCAGAAACCGGACTGTTGGTTGGGCTACTACTACTTTGGCGGGTGACACAACGTATCCTAAAATTGAAAGGTAATTTAATAATTGATCTGTATCTTCTTTACAACTTTGTTCTGACGGGCTTGCGATCAGTAAATCATCAACATACTGTACGAGGGTGGATCCCCCTTTTAATTCCAGGGGCTGTAATTGTTGTTGGAGACAGCGGGAGAAAAGAGTAGGCAAATGTAAAAATCCTTGAGGCAACCTAGTCCATGTGTATTGTTGATTTTGATATGTAAAGGCAAAGAGATACTGTGAATCCGGGTGCAAGGGAAGGGCGAAAAAGGCATGCTGGAGATCCACCAGGGAAAATGTTGTAGCGTCCGCTGGGACTGGGCTAAAATGTGGGCTGGATTTGGGACCAATGCGTGAAGGGGTTGCACAATGGCATCAATTGAGCGCAGATCTTGGACGAGGCGATATTGATCTGGCTTGCCGTGCTTCGGGACTGCTAGTATTGGAGTATTACAAGGAGAGTGACACGAAACCAAAACTTGTTGCCGAATAAGATTCTGTATAAGTGCCTCTAGTGAATTCTACAGGGATAGTCAAGGGCTGTCAACTTAAGAGAACTGTCATTATTCTGAATATTGCTTTATTAATTTTAAGAAACCAACATATCTTGCTAGTAGTGCCTTCTTTAATAGAATCGACAAATTCATCCACAGAAAATCTATATGTTTAATAAGTTATTGTGTTTGATATTTTAAAATAAATGTTTAGAATTAGCCTGGAAATTAAAACTTCAAACAGTGTGGAAGCTGGTTTTTAAAAAAACAAAACAACTCTAATTAAAAAGAACAGATCGTTCAAGGACATTTGATAACGGGAATTTGGCAGCAATCCAACTTTTACTCCCAGTCCATTTGAGTGGCAAATATTTTTTTTTAAAGTTTAGAGATGTGAATGGCATCATTCCAAGCTATACGCCTCTTGTTGTCTCTGCAAGAAAATTAACCCTTTCAACAAGCTTTTGTGTACAATCCAGAAGATGTCAAAGTGCAGAATGTTGTACTTTCATTCCCAATAACTCTAAAGAAGTTAAAGATTTGGCATTACATATCCAAAAAGAAATCAAAAAACTTGATCCACCCTAATTTATCTTCCAACTGTACCCCCAATCGATGAATTTGAGCTGAAATACTATTATTGAAATGTTACTGATCAATCAACTGTTTGACTGTATTAAATTGTATAATTTATTAATACTGAATCAGTAGTATCAAATTTGATTAATTTATTAATTATAATAATTATTTTGAAATGCCTGGTTGTTGGGCCCCTGTGGTTGGCAGGGTTGTATGCTATATTGGGAACTTGCCGGACGGGAAACTGACACTGCGTTGATAATCGTCTGGGTAATCAGGGAAATCCACCTCTGGTGCCCCCTCTTTTCCCAGGACTAACTCTTGATTCATCTGTGCGAATTGATTAGCATGGGTTTTAGAACGAGTGCGAGTCGCCGGACCTCCTTGCGACGGTGGAGGTGGTGATAGTGGCGTTGGGAGCGGTGGATAAAGGGCTTGAATGTACACATCTTTAATGTAATTTCTAACATGGTCACACCAGAGGAATAAAGAGTTTTTTTGTCTGAAACACCATTTGTTTTAGAACAGTTTAAACTGCACCAGAACCCTGGGAATGTAAGGTGGAGCCGGTCGTAGTGGCGGTGTAACGGTCGGTCGTCCCCTATATAGCCAATTTTCAGGGTCATCCTCATCGTCTCCCTCGGTCAAGGCAAGGCCGGCCATTTGACCGTACGGTCCTGATTTAGAAATGGAGGTTTTACAGATTTAGGTCTTTTTCTATGGTGGGCACATTCCTTTTTTCAAAACCTCCGCAGTCTTAACAATTCCCCCTTCTGTTAATTTAATACCCAATTTTAAAGCGTTAGCCTGCCAATTAGCCAATAAAGATGTATTTTTTAAATTTTTGGCAGTACTCCCGCCATAACTCAATCAATTTCTTAGCCGTGGAGCTACGGTTATGTTGCCAAATAATCTGCTGTGCCTCTATAACCGTAGGCAAATCTTTTGATCCTCCCAGGGGCCATTTCCCCTTTCCCAAATTCTTATGCAATTCTCCCGATAATTGCCGCAGCTGCTGAGAATGTTCCGGATACTGTTCACAAAGAGTTTGAAGCGCACTTCCACTATCAGAGGTACTATCTAAAGTATTACCCATTGTCTCCTATCCTCGAATGATCCTTGTGGTTTCCTATTTAATTTTGGTAGCGATCCTAAATCGCCTATTCAATCAAGAATTTAAACGGGGTTATCCTGCCCCGTTGCCCAATCAAAAGGCTAAATCAAATTGTTCGAAAGTGACTTTTAGAAGGTCAAAGTCTGGAAATGAAACATGAAAAGAGAGCGAGAGAGAGGACTGATTTAAACAGTCTGACAGACTCAGGGAATCAAAGACAGAACTAACAGACAGACAGACTCAGAGAATTAAAGACAGAACTAACAGATTTAAGAAATTGTTCGAGTGTTCCGACAGGGCCGCAACGGTCAAGCCCTGTTTATTATGTTTCCTTTAGGTGTTATCCGCACCACCATTTAAATTTTATAATATATAGTTTGGACAGAGTTATTCGTTCTCCGTAATATTCAATCTGATCAACCCGAAGTTTCGAACAAGTCTAGACACCGGTTGATATATTTATTTATCGAAAACCACCTTTTATCGCGAAGGTATTAGGCAACCCTAAGGATCATCGTCACTCATTTACCCGGAGATTTAAGGAGGACTCTAACCTCCCAAGGTTTCCAACCCGGGACTTTAGGGAGGATTTTAACCTCCCAGGGACTCCAACCCGGACTGTTTAGGGAGGACTCAAACCTCCCAAGGTTTCCAACCCGGGACTTTAGGAAGGTCCAACCTTCCTGGGACTCCAACCCTTTCAACCCTTCTTCGTAACGGGTTCGCCGGACTGCTTTGATTTCGTCAGAGTCTCCACCGAAACCGAACAGCAGGGCGTGGCCTGGGAAGGAGGGGGAAACCCGAGTGGTAGCAACGGTACTCACGTTTGGCGGCCAATTCCCTCCTCAGCGTCTGAATGCGATCAGTCTGTTACGCCGTCAGGTTCCAGGGAGGCTCCTGTGAAATCCCACTTCTGACACCAAATGAGGATTCTTTTGCAGCCAATCCGGATTAAATGATCAGTCGAACACCTCGTTACTTGAACATATGCTTATTTCTCAGCCGGGGCTAAGACCACTGTATCTCTTGAGAGTTACAACAGCAAGCCAAAGTCAATACATCTAACAGCAGGATTTATACATGTTTGGTTCATTTCTGAGGGCAGCTCCCTCGCATTCCATTTTGCTGAGGGCAGCCCCCCTCGCCTTTCATCTGTGCCTTTAGTTCAATTACGATTATTTTCAAGCCTAGCGCAACCCTTCCCAAGGCCGTTACTGCAATTTGTCTGGTACAAAAACAAGTGATTTCAGCTTGCTACCAAAAGCCTGTAAAAGCCTGTCTTGACATTTCTTCACACAAAGCTTTACTTAACATTTTGTTTTTCCCCTAAAGTTTCAATCCATCTTGAGCCAAACTCTCAACTTTGTTCTGTGTGTTATTTTATGTTATAGAGTTACTACCCTGACTCTGTTCAGTGTGTATTGGATACAGATTGGAGAGTTACTACCCTGACTCAGTTCAGTGTGTATTGTATTTATATTGTAGAGTTACTACCCTGACACTGTTCAGTGTATTGTATTCATATTGCAGAGTTACTACCCTGACTCTGTTCAGTGTGTATTGGATACATATTGGAGAGTTACTACCCTCACTCTGTTCAGCGTGTATTGTATTCATATTGTAGAGTTACTTCCCTGACTCTGTTGTATGTAGCTTCTCCATCTTATAGGGTTACTACCCTGAGTGTGTTGTGTTTATTCTATTCCTTTAAAAACACTTGTCTTCCTTTAAAAACACTTGTCTTCCTTTAAAAACACTTGTCTTTGCAGGAGCAGGCCAGTCGATTTCAGCGGGAGCGGAGCAGGTTAGTCAGTTTCAGCGGGAGCAGTGCGCAAGTGATTTCTGGGAGGTAAGTTTCTCCTTTAAAAACACTTGTCTTTGCAGGAGCAGGCCAGTCGATTTCAGCGGGAGCGGAGCGTTAGTGATTTCTGGGAGACCTTCACAGGAGCAGGCTAGTCAATTTCAGCGGTAAACACTTACCTGGTCCCGTTTTCGGTCCCTCTTTGCTGTTTTTTAAAATATTTTAGTGTTTAAGGCGGGAACAGGAAGTTCGACCCGCGGACTTCTGGGAAGACCTTCACCAATAAATTCTGGAGGAGAGGAAACCCGAGACACTACACGTGTAGTGTCTCCCACCCGCCCTCCTCCTCTAACCTAATAATAAAACCCATTGGTGTGTGGTAAGTACCATATTTTATTATTATTATTATTTTTTTTTTTTTAAATTTAATTTAGTTGTTAGCCAGATCTTGGTAGAAAGTTAGAGGGATGGCAGGGAAGGGAGTGCAATGTTCCTCCTGCAGGATGTTTGAGGTGAGGGATGCCGGTAGTGTCCCTGCTGATTTTACCTGCAGTAAGTGCTGCCATCTCCAGCTCCTCCAAGACCGAGTTAGGGAACTGGAGCTGGAGTTGTAAGAACTTCGGATCATTCGGGAGGCAGAGGGGGTCATAGATAGGAGCTTCAGGGAATTAGTTACACCAAAGATTGGAGATAGATGGGTAACTGTAAGAGGGACTGGGAAGAAACAGTCAGTGCAGGGATCCCCTGCGGTCGTTCCCCTGAGAAACAAGTATACCGCTTTGGATACTTGTGGGGGGGGGGACTTACCAGGGGTAAGCTATGGGGTACGGGCCTCTGGCACGGAGTCTGTCCCTGTTGCTCAGAAGGGAAGAGGGAGAGAAGCAGAGCATTAGTAATTGGGGACTCGATAGTCAGGGGCAAAGATAGGAGATTTTGTGGGAGCGTGAGAGACTCACGTTTGGTATGTTGCCTCCCAGGTGCAAGGGTACGTGATGTCTCGGATCGTGTTTTCCGGGTCCTTAGGGGGGAGGGGGAGCAGCCCCAAGTCATGGTCCACATTGGCACTAACGACATAGGTAGGAAAGGGGATAAGGATGTCAGGCAGGCTTTCAGGGAGCTAGGATGGAAGCTCAGAACTAGAACAAACAGAGTTGTTATCTCTGGGTTGTTGCCCGTGCCACGTGATAGTGAGATGAGGAATAGGGAGAGAGAGCAATTAAACACGTGGCTACAGGGATGGTGCAGGCGGGAGGGATTCAGATTTCTGGATAACTGGGGCTCTTTCTGGGGAAGGTCGGACCTCTACAGACAGGATGGTCTACATCTGAACCTGAGGGGCACAAATATCCTGGGGGGGAGATTTGTTCGTGCTCTTTGGGGGGGTTTAAACTAATGCAGCAGGGGCATGGGAACCTAGATTGTAGTTTTAGGGTAAGGGAGAATGAGAGTATAGAGGTCAGGAGCACAGATTTGACGTCACAGGAGGGGGGCAGTGTTCAGGTAGGTGGTTTGAAGTGTGTCTACTTCAATGCCAGGAGTATACGAAATAAGGTAGGGGAACTGGCAGCATGGGTTGGTACCTGGGACTTCGATGTTGTGGCCATTTCGGAGACATGGATAGAGCAGGGACAGGAATGGATGTTGCAGGTTCCGGGGTTTAGGTGTTTTAGTAAACTCAGAGAAGGAGGCAAAAAAGGGGGAGGTGTGGCGCTGCTAGTCAAGAGCAGTATTACGGTGGCGGAGAGGATGCTTGATGGGGACTCATCTTCCGAGGTAGTATGGGCTGAGGTTAGAAACATGAAAGGAGAGGTCACCCTGTTGGGAGTCTTCTATAGGCCTCCAAATAGTTCTAGGGATGTAGAGGAAAGGATGGCGAGGATGATCCTGGATAGGAGCGAAAGTAACAGGGTAGTTATTATGGGAGACTTTAACTTTCCAAATATTGACTGGAAAAGATATAGTACGAATACATTAGATGGGTCGTTTTTTGTACAGTGTGTGCAGGAGGGTTTCCTGACACAATATGTTGACAGGCCAACAAGACACGAGGCCACGTTGGATTTGGTTTTTGGTAATGAACCAGGCCAGGTGTTGGATTTGGAGGTAGGAGAGCACTTTGGGGACAGTGACCACAATTCGGTGATGTTTACGTTCATGATGGAAAGGGATAAGTATACACCGCAGGGCAAGATTTATAGCTGGGGGAAGGGCAATTATGATGCCATTAGACGTGACTTGGGGGGGATAAGGTGGAGAAGTAGGCTGCAAGTGTTGGGCACACTGGATAAGTGGAGCTTGTTCAAGGATCAACTACTGCGTGTTCTTGATAAGTATGTACCGCTCAGGCAGGGAGGAAGGCGTCGAGCGAGGGAACCGTGGTTTACCAAAGAAGTGGAATATCTTGTTAAGAGGAAGAAGGAGGCCTATGTGAAGATGAGGTGTGAAGTTTCAGTTGGGTAGGATCAAGGAAAACCCAAAAGCTTTCTATAGGTATGTCAGGAATAAGCGAATGACTAGGGAAAGAGTAGGACCAGTCAAGGACAGGGATGGGAAGTTGTGTGTGGAGTCTGAAGAGATAGGCGAAATATTAAATGAATATTTTTCGTCAGTATTCACTCAGGAAAATGATAATGTTGTGGAGGAGAATGCTGAGACCCAGGCTAATAGAATAGATGGCATTGAGGTACGTAGGGAAGAGGTGTTGGCAATTCTGGATAGGCTGAAAATATAGGTCCCCGGGTCCTGATGGGATTTATCCTAGGATTCTCTGGGAGGCCAGGGAAGAGATTGCTGGACCTTTGGCTTTGATTTATGTCATCATTGGCTACAGGAATAGTGCCACAGGACTGGAGGATAGCAAATGTGATCCCTTTGTTCAAAAAGGGGAGCAGAGACAACCCCGGCAACTATAGACCGGTGAGCCTCACGTCTGTAGTCGTAAAGTCTTGGAGGGGATTATAAGAGGCAAGATTTATAATCATCTAGAAAGGAATAATATGATCAGGGATAGTCAGCATGGCTTTGTGAAGGGTAGGTCATGCCTCACAAACCTTATCGAGTTCTTTGAGAAGGTGACTGAACAGGTAGACGAGGGTAGAGCAGTTGATGTGGTGTATATGGATTTCAGCAAAGCGTTTGATAAGGTTCCCCACGGTAGGCTATTGCAGAAAATACGGAGGCTGGGGATTGAGGGTGATTTAGAGATGTGGATCAGAAATTGGCTAGCTGAAAGAAGACAGAGGGTGGTGGTTGATAGGAAATGTTCAGAATGGAGTTCAGTTACAAGTGGAGTACCACAAGGATCTGTTCTGGGGCTGTTGCTGTTTGTCATTTTTATCAATGACCTAGAGGAAGGCGCAGAAGGGTGGGTGAGTAATTTGCAGATGATACTAAAGTCGGTGGTGTTGTCGATAGTGTGGAAGGATGTAGCAGGTTACAGAGGTATATAGATAAGCTGCAGAGCTGGGCTGAGAGGTGGCAAATGGAGTTTAATGTAGAGAAGTGTGAGGTGATTCACTTTGGAAGGAAAAACAGGAATGCGGAATATTTGGCTAATGGTAAAGTTCTTGGAAGTGTGGATGAGCAGAGGGATCTAGGTGTCCATGTACATAGATCCCTGAAAGTTGCCACGCAGGTTGATAGGGTTGTGAAGAAGGCCTATGGAGTGTTGGCCTTTATTGGTAGAGGGATTGAGTTCCGGAGTCAGGAGGTCATGTTGCAGCTGTACAGAACTCTGGTACGGCCGGATTTGGAGTATTGCGTACAGTTCTGGTCACCGCATTATAGGAAGGACGTGGAGGCTTTGGAGCGGGTGCAGAGGAGATTTACCAGGATGTTGCCTGGTATGGAGGGAAAATCTTATGAGGAAAGGCTGATGGACTTGAGTTTGTTTTCGTTGGAGAGAAGAAGGTTAAGAGGAGACTTAATAGAGGCATACAAAATGATCAGGGGGTTAGATAGGGTGGACAGTGAGAGCCTTCTCCCGCGGATGGAAATGGCTGGCACGAGGGGACATAGCTTTAAACTGAGGGGTAATAGATATAGGACAGAGGTCAGAGGTAGGTTCTTTACGCAAAGAGTAGTGAGGCCGTGGAATGCCCAACCTGCTACAGTAGTGAACTCGCCAACATTGAGGGCATTTAAAAGTTTATTGGATAAACATATGGACGATAATGGCATAGTGTAGCTTTTGTTTCGGTGCAACATCGTGGGCCGAAGGGCCTGTACTGCGCTGTATCGTTCTATGTTCTATGTTCTATATTGCAGAGTTACTACCCTGACTCTGTTTCATGTATTGTTTTCATATTATCGAGTTACTTCCGGACACTGTTTACTGTGTATTGCATTATATTGTAGAGTTACTACCCTAACTCTGTTCAGTGTGTATTTTGTTCTTATTACAGAGTTACTACCCTGGCTCTGTTCAGTGTGTATTGTGTTCATATTCTGGCGTTACTACCCTGACTCTGTTCAGTGTGTATTGGATTCATATTGTAGAGTTACTACCCTGGCTCTGTTCAGTGTGTATTGGATTCATATTGTAGAGTTACTACCCTGGCTCTGTTCAGTGTGCATTGGATTCATATTGCAGAGTTACTACCCTGACTCTGTTCAGTGTATTGGATTCATATTGGAGAGTTACAAACCTGACTCTGTTCAGTGTGTATTGGATTCATATTGTAGAGATACTACCCTGACTCTGTTCAGTGTATTGTATTCATATTGCAGAGTTACTACCCTGACTCTGTTCAGTGTGTATTGGATTCATATTGGAGAGTTACTACCCTGACTCTGTTCAGTGTGTATTGGATTCATATTGGAGAGTTACTACCCTGACTCTGTTCAGTGTGTATTGGATTCATATTGCAGAGTTACTACCCTGACTCTGTTCAGTGTGTATTGTATTCATATTGCAGAGATACTACTCTGACTCTTTTCAGTGTGTATTGGATTCATATTGTAGAGATACTACCCTGACTCTGTTCAGTGTATTGTATTCATATTGCAGAGTTACTACCCTGACTCTGTTCAGTGTATTGGATTCATATTGCAGAGTTACTACCCTGACTCTGTTCAGTGTGTATTGTATTCATATTGCAGAGTTACTACCCTGAATCTGTTCAGTGTGTATTAGATTCATATTGTAGAGTTACTACCCTGACTCTGTTCAGTGTGTATTGTATTCATATTGCAGAGTTACTACCCTGCCTCTGTTCAGTGTGCATTGTATTCATATTGCAGAGTTACTACCCTGACTCTGTTCAGTGTGTATTAGATTCATATTGCAGAGTTACTACCCTGACACTGTTCAGTGTGTATTGTGTTCATATTGCAGAGTTCCTACCCTGCCTCTGTTCAGTGTATTGTATTCATATCGCAGAGTTACTACCCTGCCTCTGTTCAGTGTATTGTATTCATTTTGTCCATTGTTTTCATATTGTGCAGGTCCTACCATGACTCTGTTGTGCGTATTATTTTTATATTGTAGAGTTACTACCCTGACTCTGTTCTATTTTTTTCAGCTACTGGAGTTACTACCCTGAGTCTGATGTGTGTATTTGTGTCATATTCTAGAGTTACTACCCTGAGTCTGTTGTGTTTATTGTATTTATATTGTAGAGTTACTTTCCTGACTCTGTTGCATGTACTTTTGTCAACTTATAGAGTTATTACCCTGACACTGTTCAGTGTATTGTATTCATATTATCGAGATACTATCCTGACACTGTTCAGTGTGTATTGGATTCATATCGGAGAGTTACTACCCTCACTCTGTTGTATGTATCGTGTTCCTATTGCAGAGTAACCACCCTCACTCTGTTCTGTGTGTATTGTGGCGTTACTACCCTGGCTCTGTTCAGTGTATTGGATTCATATTGTAGAGTTACTACCCTGACTCTGTTCATTGTGTATTATATTCATATTGTACAGTTACTACCCTGACTCTGTTGTATGTATTGTGTTCCTATTGCAGAGTTACTACCCTGACTCTGTTCAGTGTATTGGATACATATTGGAGAGTTACTACCCTGACTCTGTTCAGTATGTCTTGTGTTCATATTGTAGAGTTACTACCCTGACTCTGTTCAGTATGTATTGTGTTCATATTGTAGAGTTACTACCCTGACTCTGTTCAGTGTGTATTGTGTTCCTATTGCAGAGTAACTACCCTGACTCTGTTGTATGTATTGTGTTCCTGTTGCAGAGTAACTACCCTGACTCTGTTCAGCGTGTATTGAATTCTTATTGCAGAGTTACTACCCTGACTCTGTACAGTGTGTATTGTGTTCCTATTGCAGAGTAACTACTCTGACTCTGTTCAGTATGTATTGTGTTCATATTGTGGCATTACTACCCTGACTCTGTTCAGTGTTTATTGTGTTCCTATTGCAGAGTAACTACCCTGACTCTTTTCAGTATGTACTGTGTTCATATTGTGGTGTTACTACCCTGACTTGTTCAGTGTGTATTGGATTCATATTGTAGAGTTACTAACCTCACTCTGTTGTATGTATTGTGTTCCTATTGCAGAGTAACTACCCTGACTCTGTTCAGTATGTATTGTGTTCATATTGTAGAGTTACTACCCTGACTCTGTTCAGTGTGTATTGTATTCTTATTGCAGAGTTACTACACTGACTCTGTTCAGTGTGTATTGTGTTCCTATTGCAGAGTAACTACTCTGACTCTGTTCAGTATGTATTGTGTTCATATTGTGGCATTACTACCCTGACTCTGTTCAGTGTTTATTGTGTTCCTATTGCAGAGTAACTACCCTGACTCTTTTCAGTATGTATTGTGTTCATATTGTGGCGTTACTACCCTGATTCTGTTCTGTGTATTCTTTTTATTTTGTAACGTTGATACCCTGACTCTGTTGTGTGTATTGTATTCACATGGTATAGTTACTACCCTGACTTTGTTGTCTGTATTGTATTCAGATGGTATAGTTACTACCCTGACTCTGTTGTATGTATTTTGATCCTATTATAGAGTTACTACCCTGATTCCCATCAGTGTGTATTGTATTTATAACGTGGCGTTACTACCCTGACTCTTTTCATTGGGTATTGTATTCATATTATAGAGTTACTACCCTGAGTCTGTTGTGTTTACTGTATTCATATTGTAGAGATACTTAACTAACTCTGTTGTATGTTCTTTTGTCATTTTATAGAGTTACGACCCTGAGTCTGTTGTCTTTATTGTATTCTTAATGTAGAGTTAATTCCCTGTCTCTGTTCATAGAATTTACAGTCCAGAAGGAGGCCATTCGGCCCATCGAGTCTGCACCAGCTCTTGGAAAGAGCATCCTACCCAAGGTCAACACCTCCACCCTATCCCCATAACCCAGTAACCCCACCCAACACTAAGGGCAATTTTGGACACTAAGGGCAATTTATCATGGCCAATCCACCTAACCTGCACATCTTTGGACTGTGGGAGGAAACCGGAGCACCCGGAGGAAACCCACGCACACACGGGGAGGATGTGCAGACTCCGCACAGACAGTGACCCAACCAGGAATCGAACCTGGGACCCTGGAGCTGTGAAGCAATTGTGCTATCCACAATGCTACCGTGCTGCCCATTAGTGTTTATTATATTCATATTTGAGTTACTACCCTGACTCAGTTGTGCATATTGGTTTAATATTGTAGTGTTACTGTCCTGACACTGATGTATGTATTTTATTCATATTGTAGAGTGAGTACCCTGACTTTTTTCACCTTTTACAGTTACTACAATGAGTCAGTTGTGTGTATTGTATTCAAATTGTCGAGTTACTACACTGAAACAGTTCTGATTCTTATTTTCATATTATCGAGTTATTACCCTGACTCTGTTCAGTGTGTACTGGATTCATATTGCAGAGTCACTATCCTGACTCTGTTCAGCGTGTATTGTGTTCATATTGTAGAGTTACTATCCTGACTCTGTTCAGTATACTCAATGCATATTGTGGTGTTAGTAACTTACTCCGTTCAATGTGTTTTGTATTCATATTGAAAAGTTACAACCCTGACTCTGTTGTATGTACTTTTTTCATCTTTAGAGTTACTGCCCCGAGTGTGTTGTGTTTATTGTAGTCAGATTGCAGAGTTACTACCCTGACTCTGCTTTGTGTATTGTTTTCATATTATCGAGATATTATCCTGACACTGTTCTGTGTGTATTGTGTTCATATTGTGGAATTGCTACCCTGACTCTGTTCAGTGTGTATTGTGTTCACATTGTTGAATTACTACCCTGACTCTATTCATTGTGTATTGTATTCATATTGTGGCATTACTACCCTGACTCTGTTCTGTGTATTCTTTTCATTTCGTAGAGTTATTACCCTGACTCTGTTGGGTGTATTGTATTCACATGGTATAGTTACTACCCTGACTCTGTTTTGTCCATTGTTTTCATATTGTACAGGCACTACCCTGACTCTGTTATGCGTATTATTTTTATATTGTAGAGTTACTATCCTGACTCTGTTCTATTTTTTTCAGAAACTGGAGTTACTACCCTGACCCTGTTCAGTGTGTATTGTATTCATATTGTAGAAGTACTACCCTGATGCTGTTCAGGGTGTATTGGTTTCAGATTGAATATTTTCTGCCCTAACTCTGTTTGATGCATTGTTTTTCTATTGTGGAGTCACTACCTTGACTTTGTTCAGTGTGTATTGTGTTCATATTGCAGAGTTACGACCATGACTCTGTTCAGTTTGGATTGTATTCATATTGTAGAGTTACTACTCTACTCAATTCAATGTATATTATATACATGTTGAGGAGTTACTCCCCTGACTGTGATCTGCGTGTAATTTATTCACCTTGTACTGTTAGTACTGTGCAGCTGTTCTGGGTATTATTTTATATTATAGAGTTACTACCCTGACTCTGTTCAGTGTGTATTGTATTCGTATTGTGGCGTTACGACCCTGACTTTGTTGTGTGTATTGTATTCGTATTGTAGCATTACTACCCTGACTCTGTTGTGTGTATTGTATTCACATGGTATAGTTAAAACCCTGACTCTGTTGTGTGTATTGTATTCAGATGGTATAGTTACTACGCTGACGCTGTTGTATGTATTTTGATCCTATTATTGAGTTACTAACCTGATTCCCATCAGTGTGTGTTGTATTTATAATGTGGCGTTACTACCCTGCCTCTTTTCATTGGGTATTGTATTCATATTGTAGAGTTACTACCATGACTCAGATGTATTTATTTTTGTCATCTTATAGAGTTACTACCCTGAGTCTGTTGTGTTTACTGTTTTTATATTGTAGAGTTACTTTCCTGACTTCGTTGTATGTTCTTTTGTCACCTTATTGAGTTACTACCCTGAGTCTGTTGTGTTTATTGTATTCTTAATGTCGAGTTAATTCCCTGACTCTGTTCAGTGTTTATTATATTCATATTTGAGTTACTACCCTGGCTCAGTTGTGCATATTGTTTTAATATTGTAGTGTTACTGTCCTGACAATTTTCTGTGTGTTGTTTTCATGTTGTAGAGTTACTACTCTGACACTGATGTATGTATTGTATTCATATTGTAGAGATACTACCCTGACTTTTTCACCTTTTACAGTTACTACATTGAGTCAGTTGTGTGTATTGTATTCAAATTGTCGAGTTACTACCCTGACTCTGTTCAGCGTGTATTGTGTTCATATTGGGGAATTGGTACCCGAACTCTGTTCAGTGTGTATTGGATTCATATTGTGGCATTACTACCCTGACTCTGTTCAGTGTATTGTATTCACATTGTAGAGTTACTACCCTGACTCTGTTCAGTGTGTATTGTTTTATATTGTAGAGTTACTACCCTGACTCTGTTCAGTGTGTATTGTTTTATATTGTAGAGTTACTACCCTGACTCTGTTCAGTGTGTATTGGATACATATTGTAGAGTTACTACCCTGACTCTGTTGTGCGTATTATTTTTATATTGTAGAGTTACTACCCTGACTCTGTTCAGTGTGTATTGGATTCATATTGTAGAGTTACTACCCTGACTCTGTTCAGTGTGTATTGTATTCATATTGTAGAGTTACTACCCTGACTCTGTTCAGTGTGTATTGGATTCATATTGTAGAGTTACTACCCTGCCACTGTTCAGTGTATTGGATTCATATTGGATAGTTACTACCCTGACTCTGTTCAGTGTGTATTGGATTCATATCGGAGAGTTACTACCCTGACTCTGTTCAGTTTATTGGATTCATATTGTAGAGTTACTACCCTGCCACTGTTCAGTGTATTGGATTCATATTGGAGAGTTACTACCCTGACTCTGTTCAGTGTGTATTGGATTCATATTGTAGAGTTACTACCCTGACTCTGTTCAATGTGTATTGTATTCATATTGCAGTTACTACCCTGACTCTGTTCAGTGTGCATTGGATTCATATTGCAGTTACTACCCTGACTCTGTTCAGTGTGTACTGTATTCATATCGCAGAGTTACTCCCCTGACTCTGTACGGTGTATTGTATTCATATTGTAGAGTTACTACCCTGACTCTGTTCAGTGTATTGGATTCATATCGCAGAGTTACTACCCTGACTCTGTTCAGTGTATTGGATTCATATTGGAGAGTTACTACCCTGACTCTGTTCAGTGCGTATTGGATTCATATCGCAGAGTTACTACCCTGACTCTGTTCAGTGTGTACTGTATTCATATTGGAGAGTTATTACCCTGACTCTGTTCAGTGTATTGGATTCATATTGTAGAGTTACTACCCTGACTCTGTTAAGTGCGTATTGGATTCATATTGTAGAGTTACTATCCTTACTCTGTTCAGTGTACTGTATTCATATTGTAGAGTTACTACCCTGACTCTGTTCAGTGTGTATTGGATTCATATTGTAGAGTTACTACCCTGACTCTGTTCAGTGTGTATTGGATTCATATTGTAGAGTTACTACCCTGGCTCTGTTCAGTGTATTGGATTCATATTGTAGAGTTACTACCCTGACTCTGTTCAGTGTATTGGATTCATATTGGAGAGTTACTACCCTGACTCTGTTCAGTGTATTGGATTCATATTGTAGAGTTACTACCCTGACTCTGTTCAGTGTGTATTGGATTCATATTGGAGAGTTACGACCCTGACTCTGTTCAGTGTATTGGATTCATATTGTAGAGTTACTACCCTGACTCTGTTCAGTGTGTATTGGATTCATATTGTAGAGTTACTACCCTGACTCTGTTCAGTGTATTGGATTCATATTGTAGAGTTACTACCCTGACTCTGTTCAGTGTATTGGATTCATATTGGAGAGTTACTACCCTGACTCTGTTCAGTGTATTGGATTCATATTGTAGAGTTACTACCCTGATTCTGTTCACGATAGGGCGGCCTGGTGTGTTGGCCTTGTGTATTTTCGGGAGGCAGTAGAGATCTCCAATGCGGGGAGTACGTGGGATGAGAGCACGTAGGGTGCTCTGAAGATCTGGATCTAAGGTCTTGATCAGTCTGTTAAGTTGGCGGATGTGTTCCTTGGTCGGATCTGCGGGTCACTGTCTGTAGTGTTCTTGGTTGTTCAGTTGTCGGTATACTTCTTTGCAGTCGTCCATTCTGTTCAGTACGACAGTGGCCCCCCCTTTGTCTGCTGGTTTTGTTGACGATGCTGCGGTTGGTCTTGAGAGCGCGGATGGCATTGCCGCATAATAACCGCACCGACCTCCTCAGAAGACAAACATGGGACACAATCGACAGAATACCCTTCGTCGTCCAGTACTTCCCCGGAGCGGAGAAACTACGTCATCTTCTTCACAGCCTTCAACACGTCATTGATGATGATGAACATCTTGCCAAGGTCATCCCCACACCCCCACTACTTGCCTTCAAACAACCGCGCAACCTCAAACGAACCATTGTTTGCAGCAAACTACCCAGTCTTCAGAACAGTGACCACGACACCACACAACGTTGTCATGGCAATCTCTGCAAGACGTGCCAGATCATCGACATGGATACCACTATTACACGTGAGAACACCACCCACCAGGTACGCGGTACATACTCGTGCGACTCGGCCAACGTTGTCTACCTCATACGCTTCAGGAAAGGATGTCCCGAAGCGTGGTACATTGGCGAGACCATGCAGACGCTACGACAACGAATGAACGGACATCGCGCAACAATCACCAGGCAGGAATGTTCCCTTCCAGTCGGGGAACACTTCAGCAGTCAAGGGCATTCAGCCTCTGATCTCCGGGTAAGCGTTCTCCAAGGCGGCCTTCAGGACCCGCGACAACGCAGAATCGCCGAGCAGAAACTTATAGCCAAGTTCCGCACACATGAGTGCGGCCTCAACCGGGACCTGGGATTCATGTCGCATTACATTCATCCCCCACAATCTGGCCTGCGAAATCCTACCAACTGTCCTGGCTTGATACAATTCACACCTCTTTAACCTGGGGTTACCCCATCTCTGGATCTGTAAAGATTTAATCACCTGCTAATGGTCGCATTCCTAGCATTGTTTGGCATCTTTGAATTTGTCTATATATGTGTTTCTGGAACAGAGCTCTTCATTCACCTGAGGAAGGAGCAGCGCTCCGAAAGCTAGTGACATCGAAACAAACCTGTTGGACTTTAATCTGGTGTTGTAAGACTTCGTACTCTGTTCAGTGTGTATTGGATTCATATTGGAGATTACTACCCTGACTCTGTTCAGTGTATTGGATTCATATTGGAGAGTTACTACCCTGACTCTGTTCAGTGTATTGAATTCACATCGCAGAGTTACTACCCTGACTCTGTTCAGTGCGTATTGGATTCATATTGGAGAGTTACTACCCTGACTCTGTTCAGTGTATTGGATTCATATTGTAGAGTTACTACCCTGACTCTGTTCAGTGTGTGTTGGATTCACATCGCAGAGTTACTACCCTGACTCTGTTCAGTGCGTATTGGATTCATATTGCAGAGTTACTACCCTGCCACTGTTCAGTGTATTGGATTCATATTATAGAATTATTACCCTGACTCTGTTCAGTGTGTATTGGATTCATATTCTAGAATTACTACCCTGACTCTGTTCAGTGTGTATTGGATTCACATTGCAGAGTTACTACCCTGACTCTGTTCAGTGTATTGGATTCATATTATAGAGTTACTACCCTGACTCTGTTCAGTGTGTATTGTATTCATATCGCAGAGTTACTACCCTGACTCTGTTCAGTGTATTGGATTCATATTGTAGAGTTACTACCCTGACTCTGTTCAGTGTATTGGATTCATATTGTAGTTACTACCATGACTCTGTTCAGTGTGTATTGGATTCATATTGTAGAGTTACTACCATGACTCTGTTCAGTGTGTATTGGATTCATATTGTAGAGTTACTACCCTGACTCTGTTCAGTGTATTGGATTCATATTGCAGAGTTACTACCCTGACTCTGTTCAGTGTATTGGATTCATATTGTAGAGTTACTACCCTGACTCTGTTCAGCGTGTATTGGATTCATATTGTAGAGTTACTACTCTGCCTCTGTTCAGTGTGTATTGGATTCAAATCACAGAGTTACTACCCAGACTCTGTTCAGTATGTTTTGGATACATATTGTAGAGTTACTACCCTGACTCTGTTCAGTGTATTGGATTCATATTGTAGAGTTACTACTCTGCCTCTGTTCAGTGTGTATTGGATACATATTGCAGAGTTACTACCCTGACTCTGTTCAGTGTGTAATGGATTCATATTGTAGAGTTACTACCCTGACTCTGTTCAGTGTGTATTGTATTCATATTGTAGAGTTACTACCCTGACTCTGTTCAGTGTGTATTGGATTCATATTGGAGAGTTACTACCCTGACTCTGTTCAGTGTATTGGATTCATATTGTAGAGTTACTACCCTGACTCTGTTCAGTGTGTATTGTATTCATATTGTAGAGTTACTACCCTGACTCTGTTCAGTGTGTATTGGATTCATATTGGAGAGTTACTACCCTGACTCTGTTCAGTGTATTGGATTCATATTATAGAATTATTACCCTGACTCTGTTCAGTGTGTATTGGATTCATATTCTAGAATTACTACCCTGACTCTGTTCAGTGTGTATTGGATTCATATTGCAGAGTTACTACCCTGACTCTGTTCAGTGTATTGGATTCATATTGGAGAGTTACTACCCTGACTCTGTTCAGTGTGTATTGGATTCATATTGCAGAGTTACTACCCTGACTCTGTTCAGTGTGTATTGGATACATATTGGAGAGTTACTACCCTGACTCTGTTCAGTGTGCATTGTATTCATATTGCAGAGTTACTACCCTGACTCTGTTCAGTGTATTGGATTTATATTGTAGAGTTACTACCCTGACTCTGTTCAGTGTGTATTGTATTCATATCGCAGAGTTACTACCCTGACTCTGTTCAGTGTATTGGATTCATATTGTAGAGTTACTACCCTGACTCTGTTCAGTGTATTGGAATCATATTGTAGAGTTACTACCATGACTCTGTTCAGCGTGTATTGGATTCATATTGTAGAGTTACTACCATGACTCTGTTCAGTGTATTGGATTCATATTGTAGAGTTACTACCATGACTCTGTTCAGTGTGTATTGGATTCATATTGTAGAGTTACTACCCTGACTCTGTTCAATATATTGGATTCATATTGCAGAGTTACTACCCTGACTCTGTTCAGTGTATTGGATTCATATTGTAGAGTAACTACCCTGACTCTGTTCAGCGTGTATTGGATTCATATTGTAGAGTTACTACTCTGCCTCTGTTCAGTGTGTATTGGATTCATATCGCAGAGTTACTACCCTGACTCTGTTCAGTGTGTATTGGATACATATTGTAGAGTTACTACCCTGACTCTGTTCAGTGTATTGGATTCATATTGCAGAGTTACTACCCTGACTCTGTTCAGTGTGTATTGGATTCATATTGTAGAGTTACTACCATGACTCTGTTCAGTGTATTGGATTCATATTTTAGAGTTACTACCATGACTCTGTTCAGTGTGTATTGGATTCATATTGTAGAGTTACTACCCTGACTCTGTTCAGTGTATTGGATTCATATTGCAGAGTTACTACCCTGACTCTGTTCAGTGTATTGGATTCATATTGTAGAGTTACTACCCTGACTCTGTTCAGCGTGTATTGGATTCATATTGTAGAGTTACTACTCTGCCTCTGTTCAGTGTGTATTGGATTCAAATCACAGAGTTACTACCCTGACTCTGTTCAGTATGTTTTGGATACATATTGTAGAGTTACTACCCTGACTCGGTTCAGTGTATTGGATTAATATTGTAGAGTTACTACTCTGCCTCTGTTCAGTGTGTATTGGATACATATTGCAGAGTTACAACCCTGACTCTGTTCAGTGTGTAATGGATTCATATTGTAGAGTTACTACCCTGACTCTGTTCAGTGTCTATTGTATTCATATTGTAGAGTTACTACCCTGACTCTGTTCAGTGTGTATTGGATTCATATTGGAGAGTTACTACCCTGACTCTGTTCAGTGTATTGGATTCATATTGTAGAGTTACTACCCTGACTCTGTTCAGTGTGTATTGTATTCATATTGTAGAGTTACTACCCTGACTCTGTTCAGTGTGTATTGGATTCATATTGGAGAGTTACTACCCTGACTCTGTTCAGTGTATTGGATTCATATTATAGAATTATTACCCTGACTCTGTTCAGTGTGTATTGGATTCATATTCTAGAATTACTACCCTGACTCTGTTCAGTGTGTATTGGATTCATATTGCAGAGTTACTACTCTGCCTCTGTTCAGTGTGTATTGGATTCATATCGCAGAGTTACTACACTGACTCTGTTCAGTGTGTATTGGATACATATTGTAGAGTTACTACCCTGACTCTGTTCAGTGTATTGGATTCATATTGCAGAGTTACTACCCTGACTCTGTTCAGTGTGTATTGGATTCATATTGTAGAGTTACTACCCTGACTCTGTTCAGTGTATTGGATTCATATTGTAGAGTTACTACCCTGACTCTGTTCAATGTATTGGATTCATATTGGAGAGTTACTACCCTGACTCTGTTCAGTGTGTATTGGATTCATATTGCAGAGTTACTACCCTGACTCTGTTCAGTGTGTATTGGATACATATTGGAGAGTTACTACCCTGACTCTGTTCAGTGTGCATTGTATTCATATTGCAGAGTTACTACCCTGACTCTGTTCAGTGTATTGGATTCATATTGTAGAGTTACTACCCTGACTCTGTTCAGTGTGTATTGTATTCATATCGCAGAGTTACTACCCTGACTCTGTTCAGTGTAATGGATTCATATTGTAGAGATACTACCCTGACTCTGTTCAGTGTATTGGATTCATATTGTAGAGTTACTACCCTGACTCTGTTCAGCGTGTATTGTATTCATATTGTCGATTCACTACCATGACTCTGTTCAGTGTATTGGATTCATATTGTAGAGTTACTACCATGACTCTGTTCAGTGTGTATTGGATTCATATTGTAGAGTTACTACCCTGACTCTGTTCAATGTATTGGATTCATATTGCAGAGTTACTACCCTGACTCTGTTCAGTGTATTGGATTCATATTGTAGAGTTACTACCCTGACTCTGTTCAGCGTGTATTGTATTCATATTGTAGAGTTACTACCATGACTCTGTTCAGTGTATTGGATTCATATTGTAGAGTTACTACCCTGACTCTGTTCAGCGTTTATTGGATTCATATTGTAGAGTTACTACTCTGCCTCTGTTCAGTGTGTATTGGATTCATATCGCAGAGTTACTACCCTGACTCTGTTCAGTGTGTATTGGATACATATTGTAGAGTTACTACCCTGACTCTGTTCAGTGTATTGGATTCATATTGCAGAGTTACTACCCTGACTCTGTTCAGTGTGTATTGGATTCATATTGTAGAGTTACTACCCTGACTCTGTTCAGTTTATTGGATTCATATTGGAGAGTTACTACACTGACTCTGTTCAGTGTATTGTATTCATATTGTAGAGTTACTACCCTGACTCTGTTCAGTATATTGGATTCATATTGTTGAGTTACTACCCTGACTCTGTTCGGTGTGTATTGTATTCATATTGTAGAGTTACTACCCTGACTCTGTTCAGTGTGTATTGGATTCATATTGGAGAGTTACTACCCTGACTCTGTTCAGTGTATTGGATTCATATTGTAGAGTTACTACCCTGACTCTGTTCAGTGTGTATTGTATTCATATCGCAGAGTTACTACCCTGACTCTGTTCAGTGTATTGGATTCATATTGTTGAGTTACTACCCTGACTCTGTTCAGTGTATTGGATTCATATTGTCGAGTTACTACCCTGACTCTGTTCAGTGTGTATTGTATTCATATCGCAGAGTTACTACCCTGACTCTGTTCAGTGTAATGGATTCATATTGTAGAGTTACTACCCTGACTCTGTTCAGTGTGTATTGTATTCATATCGCAGAGTTACTACCCTGACTCTGTTCAGTGTATTGGATTCATATTGTTGAGTTACTACCCTGACTCTGTTCAGTGTATTGGATTCATATTGTCGAGTTACTACCCTGACTCTGTTCAGTGTGTATTGTATTCATATTGCAGAGTTACTGCCCTGACTCTGTTCAGCCTATATTGGATTCATATTGTAGAGTTACTGCCCTGACTCTGTTCAGTGTGTATTGGATTCATATTGTAGAGTTACTACCCTGACTCTGTTCAGTGTATTGGATTCATATTGTAGAGTTACTACCCTGACTCTGTTCAGTGTATTGGATTCATATTGTAGAGTTACTACACTAACTCTGTTCAGTGTGTATTGGATTCATATTGTAGAGTTACTACACTGACTCTGTTCAGTGTGTATTGGATTCATATTGCAGAGTTACTACCCTGACTCTGTTCCGTGTGTATTGGATTCATATTGCAGAGTTACTGCCCTGACTCTATTCAGCCTGTATTGGATTCATATTGTAGAGTTACTACCCTGACTCTGTTCAGTGTGTATTGGATTCATATTGCAGAGTTACTACCCTGCCTCTGTTCAGTGTGTATTGGATTCATATTGGAGAGTTACTACCCTGACTCAGTTCAGTGTGTATTGGATTCATATTGGAGAGTTACTACCCTGACTCTGTTCTGTGTATTATATTCATTTTGTAGAGTTACTACCCTGACTCTGTTCAGTGTGTATTGGATTCATATTGCAGAGTTACTACCCTGCCTCTGTTCAGTGTGTATTGGATTCATATTGGAGAGTTACTACCCTGACTCTGTTCAGTGTGTATTGGATTCATATTGGAGAGTTACTACCCTGACTCTGTTCAGTGTATTGTATTCATATTGGAGAGTTACTACCCTGACTCTGTTCAGTGTGTACTGTATTCATATCGCAGAGTTACTGCCCTGACTCTGTTCAGTGTATTGTATTCATATTGTAGAGTTACTACCCTGACTCTGTTCAGTATCTATTTTATTCATATTGGAGAGTTACTACACTGACTCTGTTCAGTGTGTCCTTTATTTATATTGCAGAGTTACTACCCTGACTATGTTCAGTGTATTGGATTCATATTGTAGAGTTACTACCCTGACTCTGTTCAGAGTATTGTATTCATATTGGAGAGTTACTACCCTGACTCCGTTCAGTGTATTGGATTCATATTGCAAGGTTACTCCCCTGACTCTGTTCCGTGTATTGGATTCATATTGTGGAGTTACTACCCTGACACTGTTCAGTGTGTATTGGATTCATATTGTAGAGTTACTACCCTTGTCTGTTCAATGTATTGGATACATATTGTGGAGTTACTACCCTGACTCTGTTCAGTGTGTATTGTATTCATATTGCAGAGTTACTACCCTGACTCTGTTCAGTGTATTGTATTCATATTGCAGAGTTACTACCCTGACTCTGTTCAGTGTGTACTGTATTCATATTGTAGAGTTACTACCCTGACTCTGTTCAGTGTGTATTGTATTCATGTTGTAGAGTTACTACCCTGCCTCTGTTCAGTGTATTGGATTCAAATTGGAGAGTTACTACCCTGACTCTGTTCAGTGTGTATTGTATTAATATTGTAGAGTTACTACCCTGACTCTGTTCAGTGTGTATTGGATTCATATTGCAGTTACTACCCTGACTCTGTTCAGTGCATTGGATTCATATTGTAGAGTTACTACCCTGACTCTGTTCAGTGTGTATTGGATTCATATTGGAGAGTTACTACCCTGCCTCTGTTCAGTGTATTGGATTCATATCGCAGAGTTACTACCCTGCCTCTGTTCAGTGTGTATTGGATTCATATTGGAGAGTTACTACCCTGCCTCTGTTCAGTGTATTGGATTCATATTGTAGAGTTACTACCCTGACTCTGTTCAGTGCATTGGATTCAAATTGGAGAGTTACTACCCTGACTCTGTTCAGTGTATTGGATTCATATTGTAGAGTTACTACCCTGACTCTGTTCAGTGTGTATTGTATTCATATTGGAGAGTTACTACCCTGACTCTGTTCAGTGTGTATTGGATTCATATTGTAGAGTTACTACCCTGACTCTGTTCAGTGTATTGGAATCATATCGCAGAGTTACTACCCTGACTCTGTTCAGTGTGTATTGGATTCATATTGTAGAGTTACTACCCTGACTCTGTTCAGTGTATTGGATTCATATTGTAGAGTTACTACCCTGACTCTGTTCAGTGCATTGGATTCAAATTGGAGAGTTACTACCCTGACTCTGTTCAGTGTATTGGATTCATATTTTCGAGTTACTACCCTGACTCTGTTCAGTGTGTATTGTATTCATATTGCAGAGTTACTGCCCTGACTCTGTTCAGCCTATATTGGATTCATATTGTAGAGTTACTACCCTGACTCTGTTCAGTGTGCATTGGATTCATATTGTAGAGTTACTACCCTGACTCTGTTCAGTGTATTGGATTCATATTGCAGAGTTACTACCCTGACTCTGTTCAGTGTATTGGATTCATATTGTAGAGTTACTACACTGACTCTGTTCAGTGTGTATTGGATTCATATTGTAGAGTTACTACACTGACTCTGTTCAGTGTGTATTGGATTCATATTGCAGAGTTACTACCCTGACTCTGTTCCGTGATTATTGGATTCATATTGCAGAGTTACTGCCCTGACTCTGTTCAGCCTGTATTGGATTCATATTGTAGAGTTACTACCCTGACTCTGTTCAGTGTGTATTGGATTCATATTGCAGAGTTACTACCCTGCCTCTGTTATGTGTGTATTGGATTCATATTGGAGAGTTACTACCCTGACTCTGTTCTGTGTATTGTATTCATTTTGTAGAGTTACTACCCTGACTCTGTTCAGTGTGTATTGGATTCATATTGCAGAGTTACTACCCTGCCTCTGTTCAGTGTGTATTGGATTCATATTGGAGAGTTACTACCCTGACTCTGTTCAGTGTGTATTGGATTCATATTGGAGAGTTACTACCCTGACTCTGTTCAGTGTATTGTATTCATATTGGAGAGTTACTACCCTGACTCTGTTCAGTGTGTACTGTATTCATATCGCAGAGTTACTACCCTGACTCTGTTCAGTGTATTGTATTCATATTGTAGAGTTACTACCCTGACTCTGTTCAGTATCTATTTTATTCATATTGGAGAGTTACTACCCTGACTCTGTTCAGTGTGTCCTTTATTTATATTGCAGAGTTACTACCCTGACTATGTTCAGTGTATTGGATTCATATTGTAGAGTTACTACCCTGACTCTGTTCAGAGTATTGTATTCATATTGGAGAGTTACTACCCTGACTCCGTTCAGTGTATTGGATTCATATTGCAAGGTTACTCCCCTGACTCTGTTCCGTGTATTGGATTCATATTGTGGAGTTACTACCCTGACACTGTTCAGTGTGTATTGGATTCATATTGTAGAGTTACTACCCTTGTCTGTTCAATGTATTGGATACATATTGTGGAGTTACTACCCTGACTCTGTTCAGTGTGTATTGTATTCATATTGCAGAGTTACTACCCTGACTCTGTTCAGTGTATTGTATTCATATTGCAGAGTTACTACCCTGACTCTGTTCAGTGTGTACTGTATTCATATTGTAGAGTTACTACCCTGACTCTGTTCAGTGTGTATTGTATTCATGTTGTAGAGTTACTACCCTGCCTCTGTTCAGTGTATTGGATTCAAATTGGAGAGTTACTACCCTGACTCTGTTCAGTGTGTATTGTATTAATATTGTAGAGTTACTACCCTGACTCTGTTCAGTGTGTATTGGATTCATATTGCAGTTACTACCCTGACTCTGTTCAGTGCATTGGATTCATATTGTAGAGTTACTACCCTGACTCTGTTCAGTGTGTATTGGATTCATATTGGAGAGTTACTACCCTGCCTCTGTTCAGTGTATTGGATTCATATCGCAGAGTTACTACCCTGCCTCTGTTCAGTGTGTATTGGATTCATATTGGAGAGTTACTACCCTGCCTCTGTTCAGTGTATTGGATTCATATTGTAGAGTTACTACCCTGACTCTGTTCAGTGTGTATTGTATTCATGTTGTAGAGTTACTACCCTGCCTCTGTTCAGTGTATTGGATTCAAATTGGAGAGTTACTACCCTGACTCTGTTCAGTGTGTATTGTATTAATATTGTAGAGTTACTACCCTGACTCTGTTCAGTGTGTATTGGATTCATATTGCAGTTACTACCCTGACTCTGTTCAGTGCATTGGATTCATATTGTAGAGTTACTACCCTGACTCTGTTCAGTGTGTATTGGATTCATATTGGAGAGTTACTACCCTGCCTCTGTTCAGTGTATTGGATTCTTATCGCAGAGTTACTACCCTGCCTCTGTTCAGTGTGTATTGGATTCATATTGGAGAGTTACTACCCTGCCTCTGTTCAGTGTATTTGATTCATATTGTAGAGTTACTACCCTGACTCTGTTCAGTGCATTGGATTCAAATTGGAGAGTTACTACCCTGACTCTGTTCAGTATATTGGATTCATATTGTAGAGTTACTACCCTGACTCTGTTCAGTGTGTATTGTATTCATATTGGAGAGTTACTACCCTGACTCTGTTCAGTGTGTATTGGATTCATATTGTAGAGTTACTGTCCTGACTCTGTTCAGTGTATTGGAATCATATCGCAGAGTTACTACCCTGACTCTGTTCAGTGTGTATTGGATTCATATTGTAGAGTTACTACCCTGACTCTGTTCAGTGTATTGGATTCATATTGTAGAGTTACTACCCTGACTCTGTTCAGTGTATTGGATTCATATTGTAGAGTTACTACCCTGCCTCTGTTCAGTGTATTGGATTCATTTTATAGAATTACTACCCTGACTCTGTTCAGTGTATTGAATTCAAATTGTAGAGTTACTACGCTGACTCTGTTCAGTGTATCATATATTTTCATTGGGTATTGTATTCATATTGTAGAGTTACTACCCTGACTCTGATGTATTTAATTTTGCCATATTATATAGTTTCTACCCTGAGACTGTTGTGTTTATTGTATTCTTAATGTAGAGTTAATTCCCTGACTCTGTTCAGTGTTTATTATATTCATATTTGAGTTACTACCCTGACTCAGTTGTGCATATTGTTTTAATATTGTAATGTTACTGTCCTGACACTGTTGTGTGTGTTGTTTTCATGTTGTAGGGTTTCTACCCTGACACTGATGTATGTAATTTATTCATATTGTAGATTTACTACGCTGACTTTTTTCACCTTTTAAAGTTACAAATTTGAGTCAGTTGTGTGTATTGTATTCAAATTGTCGAGTTACTACACTGACACAGTTCTGTTTCTTGTTTTCATATTATCGAGTTACTACCCTGACTCTGTTCAGCGTGTATTGTGTTCATATTGTAGAGTTACTCTCCTGACTCTGTTCAGTATACTGTATGCATATTGTGGTGTTACTACCTTACTCCGTTCAATGTGTATTGTATTCATATTGAAGAGTTACAACCCTGACTCTGTTGTCTGTACTTTTTTCATCTTTAGAGTTACTGCCCTGAGTGTGTTGTGTTTATTGTAGTCAGATTGCAGAGTTACTACCCTGACTCTGTTTTGTGTATTGTTTTCATTTTATCGAGATACTATCCTGACACTGTTCTGTGTGTATTCTTTTTATTTTGTAGCGTTACGACCCTGACCTTGTTGTGTGTATTGTATTCAGATGGTATAGTTACTACCCTGACTCTGTTGTGTGTATTGAATTCAGATGGTATAGTTACTACGCTGACTCTGTTGTATGCATTTTGATCCTATTATAGAGTTACTACCCTGATTCCCATCAGTGTGTATTGTATTTATAATGTGGCGTTACTACCCTGACTGTGTTCAGCATGTATTGTATTCGTATTGTGGCGTTACTACCCTGACTGTGTTCAGTGTGTATTGTATTCGTATTGTGGCGTTACTACCCTGACTCTGTTCAGTGTGTTTTGTATTCGTATTGTGGCGTTACTACCCTGACTGTGTTCAATGTGTATTGTATTCGTATTATGGCGTTACGACCATGACTCTGTTCAGTGTGTATTGCATTCGTATTGTGGCGTTACTACCATGACTCTGTTCTGTGTATTCTTTTTATTTTGTAGCGTTACTACCCTTACTTTGCTGTGTGTATTGTATTCAGATGGTATAGTTACCAGCCTGTATTTTGATCCTATTAGAGAGTTACTACCCTGATTCCCATCAGTGTGTATTGTATTTATAATGTAGCGTTACTCCCCAGACTCTTTTCATTGGGTATTGTATTCATATTGTAGAGTTACTCCCCTGACTCTGATGTATTTATTTTTGTCATATTATAGAGTTACTACCCTGAGTCTGTTGTGTTTACTGTATTTATATTGTAGAGATACTTTCCTGACTCTGTTGTATGTTCTTTTGTCATCTTATTGAGTTACTACCCTGAGTCTGTTGTGTTTATTGTATTCTTAATGTAGAGTTAATTCCCTGACTCTGTTCAGTGTTTATTATATTCATATTTGAGTTACTACCCTGACTCAGTTGTGCATATTGTTTTAATATTGTAGTGTTACTGTCCTGACACTGTTCTGTGTGTTGTTTTCATGTTGTAGGATTACTACCCTGACACTGATGTATGTATTGTATTCATATTGTCGAGTTACTACCCTGACTCTGTTCAGTGTGTATTGGATTCATATTGTAGAGTTACTACCCTGACTCTGTTCAGTGTGTATTGGATTATATTGTAGAGTTTCTACCCTGACTCTGTTCAGTGTGTATTATATTCATATTGTGGCGTTACTACCCTGACTGTGTTCAATGTGTATTGTATTCGTATTGTGGCGTTACTACCCTGACTGTGTTCAATGTGTATTGTATTCGTATTGTGGCATTACTACCCTGACTGTGTTCAATGTGTATTGTATTCGTATTGTGGCGTTACTACCATGACTCTGTTCAGTGTGTTTTGTATTCGTATTGTGGCGTTACTACCCTGACTGTGTTCAATGTGTATTGTATTCGTATCGTGGCGTTACTACCATGACTCTGTTCAGTGTGTATTGTATTCGTATTGTGGCGTTACTACCCTGACTGTGTTCAATGTGTATTGTATTCGTATTGTGGCGTTACTACCATGACTCTGTTCAGTGTGTATTGTATTCGTATTGTGGCATTACTACCATGACTCTGTTCTGTGTATTCTTTTTATTTTGTAGCGTTACTACCCTGACTTTGTTGTGTGTATTGTATTCAGATGGTATAGTTACTACCCTGACTCTGTTGAATGTATTTTGATCCTATTATAGAGTTAGTACCCTAATTCCCATCAGTGTGTATTGTATTTATAATGTAGCGTTACTACCCTGACTCTTTTCATTGGGTATTGTATTCATATTGTAGAGTTTCTACCCTGACTCTGATGTATTTATTTTTGTCATATTATAGAGTTACTACCCTGAGTCTGTTGTGTTTACTGTATTTATATTGGAGAGATACTTTCCTGACTCTGTTGTATGTTCTTTTGTCATCTTATAGAGTTACTACCCTGAGTCTGTTGTGTTTACTGTATTTATATTGTAGAGATACTTTCCTGACTCTCTTGTATGTTCTTTTGTCATCTTATTGAGTTACTACCCTGAGTCTGTTGTGTTTATTGTATTCTTAATGTAGAGTTAATTCCCTGACTCTGTTCAGTGTTTATTATATTCATATTTGAGTTACTACCCTGACTCAGTTGTGCATATTGTTTTAATATTGTAGTGTTACTGTCCTGACACTGTTCTGTGTGATGTTTTCATGTTGTAGGATTACTACCCTGACACTGATGTATGTATTGTATTCATATTGTCGAGTTACTACCCTGACTCTGTTCAGTGTGTATTGTATTCATATCGCAGAGTTACTACCCTGCCACTGTTCAGTGTAATGTATTCATATTGTAGAGTTACTACCCTGACTCTGTTCAGTGTGTGTTGTATTCATATTGTAGAGTTACTACCCTGACTCTGTTCAGTGTCTATTGGATTCATATTGTAGAGTTACTACCCTGACTCTGTTCAGTGTGTATTGGATTCATATTGCAGAGTTACAGCCTGACTCTGTTCAGTGTGTATTGTATTCATGTCGCAGAGTTACTACCCTGACTCTGTTCAGTGTAATGTATTCATATTGTAGAGTTACTACCCTGACTCTGTTCAGTGCGTATTGGATTATATTGTGGAGTTACTACCCTGACTCTGTTCAGTGTGTATTGGATTCATATTGTAGAGTTACTACCCTGACTCTGTTCAATGTGTACTGTATTCATATTGTAGAGTTACTACCCTGACTCTGTTCAGTGCGTATTGAATTCATATCGCAGAGTTCCTACCCTTACTCTGTTCAGTGTGTATTGGATTCATATTGTAGAGTTACTACCCTGACTCTGTTCAGTGCGTATTGGATTCATATTGTAGAATTACTACCCTAACTCTGTTCAGTGTATTGGATTCATATCGCAGAGTTACTACCCTGACTCTGTTCAGTGTAATGTATTCATATTGTAGAGTTACTACACTGACTCTGTTCAGTGCGTATTGGATTCATATCGCAGAGTTACTACCCTGACTCTGTTCAGTGTATTGTATTCATATTGCAGAGTTACTACCCTGACTCTGTTCAGTGTGTATTGGATTCATATTGGAGAGTTACTACCCTGACTCTGTTCAGTGTATTGTATTCATATTGCAGAGTTACTACCCTGCCTCTGTTCAGTGTGTATTGGATACATATTGCAGAGTTACTACCCTGACTCTGTTCAGTGTATTGGATTATATTGGAGAGTTACTACCCTGCCTCTGTTCAGTGTGTATTGGATTATATTGTGGAGTTACTACCCTGACTCTGTTCAGTGTGTATTGGATTCATATTGTAGAGTTACTACCTGCCACTGTTCAGTGTAATGTATTCATATTGTAGAGTTACTACCCTGACTCTGTTCAGTGCGTATTGGATTCATATCGCAGAGTTCCTACCCTTACTCTGTTCAGTGTGTATTGGATTCATATTGTAGAGTTACTACCCTGACTCTGTTCAGTGCGTATTGGATTCATATTGTAGAGTTACTACCCTGACTCTGTTCAGTGTATTGGATTCATATCGCAGAGTTACTACCCTGACTCTGTTCAGTGTAATGTATTCATATTGTAGAGTTACTACCCTGACTCTCTTCAGTGCGTATTGGATTCATATCGCAGAGTTACTACCCTGACTCTGTTCAGTGTATTGTATTCATATTGCAGAGTTACTACCCTGACTCTGTTCAGTGTGTATTGGATTCATATTGGAGAGTTACTACCCTGACTCTGTTCAGTGTATTGTATTCATATTGGAGAGTTACTACCCTGACTCTGTTCAGTGTATTAGATTCATATCGCAGAGTTACTACCCTGACTCTGTTCAGTGTGTATTGGATTCATATTGTAGAGTTACCACCCTGACTCTGTTCAGTGCGTATTGGATTCATATTGGAGAGTTACTACCCTGCCTCTGTTCAGTGTGTATTGGATACATATTGCAGAGTTACTACCCTGACTCTTTTCAGTGTATTGGATTATATTGGAGAGTTACTACCCTGCCTCTGTTCAGTGCGTATTGGATTCATATTGGAGAGTTACTACCCTGCCTCTGTTCAGTGTGTATTGTATTCATATTGGAGAGTTACTACCCTGACTCTGTTCAGTGTGTATTGGATTCATATTGGAGAGTTACTACCCTGACTCTGTTCAGTGTAATGTATTCATATTGTAGAGTTACTACCCTGACTCTTTTCAGTGCGTATTGGATTATATTGTGGAGTTACTACCCTGACTCTGTTCAGTGTGTATTGGATTCATATTGTAGAGTTACTACCTGCCACTGTTAAGTGTAATGTATTCATATTGTAGAGTTACTACCCTGACTCTGTTCAGTGCGTATTGGATTATATTGGAGAGTTACTACCCTGCCTCTGTTCAGTGTGTATTGGATTCATATTGTAGAGTTACTACCCTGACTCTGTTCAGTGTATTGGATTCATATTGGAGAGTTACTACCCTGACTCTGTTCAGTGTGTATTGTATTCACATGGTATTGTTACTACCCTGACTCTACTGTATGTACTTATGTCATATTATAGAGTTACTACCCTGAGTCTGTTGTGTTTATTGTAATCATAATGTAGAGTTAAGTCCCTGACTCTGTTCAGTGTTTAATGTATTCATATTTGAGAGTTACAAACCCGACTCTGTTGTGCGTATTGATTTTATATTGCAGAGTTACTACCCTGACACAGTTCTGTGTATTGTTTTCATATTGCAGGGTTACACCCTGACACTGATGTACGTATAGTATTCATATCGTTGAGTTACTGCCCTGACTTTTCTCATCTTTTTGAGTTACTATGAGTCAGTCAAGTGTATTGTATTCATATTGTCGAGTTACTACACTGATACAGTTCTGCGTATTGTTTTTGTATTATTGAGTTACTACCCTGACTCTGTTCAGTGTGTTTTGAATTCATATTGTACAGTTCCTACCCTGACTGTTCTATGTATTTTTTTCAGATACTGAAGTTACTACCCTGACTCTGTTCTGTGTATTGGATTCATAATCACAGAATTACTACCCTCTATTCTGTGTATTATTACTATACTCTGTTCGGTGTATTATTTTCATATTGTACAGTTACTACCCTGACTCTGTTCAGTGTATTTTTTTCAGATACTGGAGTTACTAACCTGTCTCTGTTCTGTGTATTGGATGCATATTGGAGAGTTACTACCCTGACTCTGTTCAGTGTGTATCGGTTTCATATTGTATATTTACTTCCCAGAGTACATTATTTGCTGTATTGTATTCCTATTGTAGAGTTACTAGCTTGACTTTGTTCTGTATATTGTGTTTATATCGTAGAGTGACTACCATGACTCTGTTCAGTGTGTATTGGATTCATATTGTAGAGTGACTACCATGACTCTGTTCAGTGTGCATTGGATTCATATTGTAGAGTTACTAGCCTGACTCTGTTCAGTGTGTATTGGATTCATATTGTAGAGTGACTACCCTGACTCTGTTCAGTGTGTATTGGATTCATATTGTAGAGTGACTACCATGACTCTGTTCAGCTTGGATTGTATTCATATTGCAAAGTTACTACCCTACTCTGTTCAATATGCATTGTATCCATGTTGAGGAGTTACTCCCCTGACTGTATTCTGTGTGTAATTTATTCATCATGTAGAGTTAGTACGATGACTCTGTTCAGTGTTTTTTGGATTCAAATTGTAGAGTCTCTTCCCTGACTGTGTTCTGTCTGTAGTTCATTTATTCTGTACAGTCATTTTGTTAGCCCTGTTTAATGTGCAGTTCATTCTGGCTGCAATCCTCTGAATATTGTGATTCTTTTTTCCCACTGGCACCACCCTGATGTCAGTCATCTCAGTCCTGGTACGTCCCTGCAGGAGTGCCTCAGGGTAGTGTCTGAGGCCAAGCCATCTTCAGCTACTTCATGATTGACTTTATGATGTGCGGATGTTTGCTGCTGATTGCAACATGCTCAGCACCATTCGCGCCTCCTTAGACACTGAAGCAGTCCACGTGGATAGGCAGCAAGACCTGAACAATATTCAGGCTTTCACTGACAAGTGGCAAGTAACATTTATGCCACACAAGTGCCAGGCAATGACCATCTCCCTCAGAGAGGATCCGCCCATGACATTCAATGGCATTACCAACACTGAATACCCACATCCTTTAGTTACCATTGACCAGAAACTGAACTGGACTAGCCATATAAACACTGTGGCTACAAGAACAGGTCAGAGGCTAAGAATACTGTAGCAAGTAACTTACCTCCTGACTTCCAATGCCTGTCCACCATCAACAAGGCACAATTCAGGAATATGGGAGAATACTCACCACTTGCCTGGATACAGGACTACAGAGAAAAATTGGACCAATTAGTTTAGCATTGGGATTTATATAGGTTCTTTGGGCAGCACAGTAGCACAAGTGGTTAACACTGTGGCTGTACAGCGCCAGGGTCCCAGGTTCGATTCCCCGCTGGGTCACTGTCTGTGCAGATCTGCACGTTCTCCCTGTGTCTGCGTGGGTTTCCTCCGGGTGCTACGGTTTCCCCCCACAGTCCAAAGATGTGCAAGTTAGTTTGACTGGCCATGATAAATTGCCCTTAGTGACCAAAAAGGTTAGTAGGGGTTATTGGGTTCTGGGGATAGGGTGGAAGTGAGGGCTTAAGTGGGTCGGTGCAGACTCGATGGGCCGAATGGCCTCCTGCACAGTATGTTCTATGTTCTATGAAAGTAAGCAGATCAATTTATTCTGGATTCATATCGAGCTCAGGAAAAGTATGTTTGTGATTGATACTGCACTGGACACTGGGCTTAGTTTAGCGACTGCTACAGAGCTAGGGAAGAGAGGGAAAGTGGGATTACTGTAGGGTTGATACAGGACTGTGGGGAGAGAGTTTGCCAGTGCGATGAGTTAGGGATTGATACAAGGTTTTGGAGAGATAGTGGGAGAGTGCAATTAGTTTGGGATTGGTGCAAAGCTGTGGGGCTACCTGAGTCACGTACGTTTAGTTTGGGATTGACGGAGGTTTATACAGAGACTGTGATTAAACCTTGCCTTGACACAGGATTATGTAGAGAAAGAGAGGCCATGGGTTTGGTATTAGATAATACAGAGCTGTGGAAATAGTGGGTCCTCGAGATTAGTTTGGAATTGATACATGGCTATGGGGATGAGGCGGGGTATAGCTTTGTGTTGTATCAGAGCTATGAACCTTGACACATTGGGACAGCGGGATTAATTTGGGATTGATACTGGGCTATGGGGAGAGAGTGGGACAAAGGGATTAATTTGGGATTGATACTGGGCTATGAGGAGAGAGTAGGACAATGGAATTAATTTGGGTTTGATACAGGACTTTGAGGAAAGTGAGGGGTAGTGGGATTAGTTTGGGATTGAAACCGGGCTATGAGGAAAGAGTGGGAGAGTGGGATTAGTTTGGGATTGATATATGGCTCTGTGGAGAGAGATGGACAGCGGGATTAGTTCAGGGTGGATACAGGACAATGGGGAGAGAGATGGACAGTGTGGTTAGTTTGGGATTGAAAGCAGGCTATTTGGAGAGAGGGGGACAGTGTGATTAGTTTAGGATTGAAACCAGGATATTTGAAGAGAGAGCGACAGTGGGATTAGTTTGGGATTGATACTGGTCTGAGGGAGAAAGTGGGGCAGTGGCAGTCGTTTGGGTCTGATACAGAATTATTGGGACAGAGTCGGGCAGTGGGATTCAGTCTTTAACACGATGGGGAGGAAGAGAGACTGTGGGGTTACCATCTTTCCATCCCTTGCTTCTGTACATTGGGGAGTATATTCTTAAGTAGCTGGATAGTCAAGCCTGTGATCTACTATGAATCTACCTGACATATAAACCAGAGCCTGCGAGTTCAAATCCTATTTTGCTGTGGTAAGTAACGGAATTTTCAGAGATTGGGCCATTTTGTTAGTTGGTACCAATAATAGGGAGCAATACGTGTCTATCAGTTTGCCAAAAGCATTGGCTATCCCTCCGAAAAGGGGCTCCTGCACACTAAAACCCCTGTCTGGGCCTACATGCAGCTTCAGCCTCTGAGCCTGTGGTTAGTTCATGCACATCATCTACAGTGGCCCAGCCAGGGATCTATTGATATAATCAACCACTCACAAATGATGTACAGACAGCATAGGTCTTCGGTAAACCAGTGGTCACTAAACTGGCCTTCAAATAAGAAGAAGAATAAAGAAAAAAGACGATAGTATTTGTGTAAAATAAATTTTACTGCAGTTTATCTCAGTACAGTCAAGCTCCTTGTTTGTCATTCAGTGAGCAAGGGATTTGCTTGCTCCCCCGTGGCCCGGTCTCATTAGGCCGTTTGAAGATGTCATTCTCGCTTGCCAGCTGAGTCCCTGTTTACCAGCTCGGAGCACGGGACTTGTTTTGCGTGCAGCCGCTTCTGTTAACCCATTGCCTGACAGGGAGCAGGCAAACAGCTCAAAACTGCATCGAACCACTGCAGACCTGAGGGTCCCACGGACAGAGGGAGAGGAGTAGCCCACTGAAGCCTTGTCTACTCAACAAGAGCATGGCTCATCTGTGGCCTGACTCCTTATCCTCGCCTTTTTCCCTGTAATTTCTTGGCACCTTTGATAAATCTAAGAACCTGTGGTTTAAAATTAGCTATTGACTGGTCCAAGGCAAGAAGACTGACTAATATGCTTTTTTCTTATTATTTTTATTCTTTTACTTGCTGGAAGATTTATTGGAGAAGTGATTTCTAAACTTCCAACCTACTTTGCATACAGAAATGTGTCTTATGTTCATTCCTGGGGTGTTCTGTCTCTATTTCTTTAGGCTAGGTTTACTCGGCCTTGATGCTCCAACCAGTGTAAATAGTTTATCTCTGTCTATCCCTTCTTTTCACAGAATCACAGAACTGTTACAGCGCAGAAGGTGTTCATCTTGTCACCACCGGCTCTCCAAACGAGCAGCCTATCTTAGTGTCATTCTCCTGCCTTTTCCACTTCTCCCTGCACAGTTTCTAATAAGGTAACCATCTGATGCCCCTTTGAATGTCTCGATTAAATCTGGCTTCACCACACTTCCAGGCAGTGCCTACCAGACCTGAACCACTCATTATAGAGTTATCGAGTCATAGAGATCAACAGCACAGTAAAGGCCCTTCAGCCCACCCTGTCTGAGCCGGTCAAAAATAATCACCAAGCTATTCTAATCCCATTTTCCAGCACTTGGCCTATACACTTGGCGTCACAAGTGCAATGTGAAAAAGCTTTCTCTCACATTCCATTTTCTTCTTTTCTAAATCACATTCAACCTGTGTCCTCTCATTGTCGATCCTTTTACGAGTGGGACCAGCTCCTCCCTATCGACTCAGTCAAGCCCCCTCATGATTTTGAACGTTTTCCCCTTAATATTTTGAACATTGAGACTCCCCACCCTCTGACTTGCAGAGGATGCAAATTTAGCTGATCAGATCTGCCCTTATTCATTTCTTGGGGAACCAGGGGCCATTTTTGGTGAATCTCGGCAGCACTGGGCTTCGGAGGTGACCCGGAACCTTGACACAGGTCCCCAAATTTGTGTCCTGCCACCTGAGGCTCCTCAGGCCACCCCTACCACTATCTCTCCCTAGCAACCAAACATGAAACAAGGCCACAGAATGGTAGTTTTCAAATCGAGTAAAACACAAGGTTGACTTGCACCATGACAGAATATTGAGATATGTGGCCAACATCTTGGACAGAGGGCCAGTTTCCAAAGAGTATCAGAAAGCAGGAGAGAGAAGCTGACAGGTTTAGTGAGGAAATTCCGGGCTTCAGGGCCAAATCGATAATTCAAGCCAATGGGCACAGGGCAGTGGTAAGTAGATGAGGTTGGGATTTATACAGGGCAACATGGAAAGAGTAGGCAGTGGATTTGCATTTAATACATGGGGGAAAAAAACTTGACCTCATCCTCATCAACTATCTGCTGCAGAGGCATCTGTGCATTATAGTATTGGTAGGAGTGTCCACCGAACAGTCCTTGTGGAGACAAAAGCCCCTCTTCACGTTGAGCATACCATCTATTGTGTTGTGTGGGACTACCAACATGCTAAATGAGATTGAATTCAAACTCATTCAACAACTCAAGACTTGACAACCATGATACAATGTAGGCCGTCAGCAGCAGCAGAATTGTACTCAACTACAATCTGTAACCTCATGGCCCAGCATATCCCCCACTCTACCATTACCATCAAGCCAGGGAATAGCCCTGGTTCAATGAAGAGTGCAGGAGAGCATGGCAGGAGCAACATCAGGCATACCTAACAGTCAGGTGTCAACCTGATGAAGCTACGACACAGGAACATGCGTGTCAAGCAGCATAAGTAGCAAGTGACAGACAGAAGTAAGCCATTATACAACCAACGGATCAGATCTCAGCTCCACAGTCCTGCCACATCCAGTCATGAATGGTGGTGGATAATTAAACAACTCACTCGAGGAGGAGGCTTCACAAATATCCCCATCCTCAATGATCGGGAGCCCAGAACATCAGTGCAAATGAGAAGGCTGAAGCATTTCGACAAAAGCCAGAAGTGCCGAGTGGATGATCCCTCTCTGCCCCCTCCAGAGGTCCCCAGCATCGCAGATGCCAGATTTCAGAGAGTTCGATTCACTCCATGTGATATCAAGAAATGGCTGAAGGCGCTGGATGCTGCAAGGTCTATGGGTCGTGACAACATTCCGGCAAAAGTACCGAAGCTTTATTCTCCAGAATGCGCCATGCTGTTCCAATACAGCTACAACTGGCATCTACCCAACACTTGCTTCAGAATAACTTGGTCACAGAAGCTCAGTTTGAGTTCTGCCCAGGTCACTCAGCTCCTGACCTCATGACAGCTTGATTCAATGACAGCCAGGAAATGACAATCGGCAACAAGCTAGAATCTAACCATCACCCCTTGATATTCAACGTCACTGCTGATGTTGAATTTCCCACCATCCCATGTGGTTTACAGTTGGGCAGAAACTGAACTGGATGAGCCATGTGAGTACTGTGTCTACAAGAGCAGGTCAGACAGGGTTACAGAGATGAGAGGGTTAAGGGGATGGAGGACCTGACAGAGATAGGGAGGGTTATGGGGCTGGAGAATGCTACAGAGATAGGATGGGCTGTCGTGGCTAGGGTGAGTGGGGGGGGCGTGGGGTAACAAAGCTAAGAAGGGTTGTAGGGACTGGAGAAGGTTACAGCGATAGGGACTGTTGCAGGTGTTGGAGGATGTTACAAGGACAGGGAGGGTTGTAGAACTGGAGGAGATTACAAAGATAGGGTGCGTTGTTCCGCCTGGTAGTGGTTACAGAGATGGGGAAGGTTGTGGGGGCTGAGAGAGTTTATGGGGTAGTGTGTTGTAGAATCTGGTGAGGGGGGTTGCCGTGAAAGAGAAGTTTGTAGGGTTGGAGGAAGCTACTGGCTATTGTCCAGGACTTGCTGTATTTGCACGTGGACTGCTTCAGTGTCTGAGGAGTTGCAAAAGATGCTGAACATTGTGCAATCAACAGTAAACTTCCCCACATCTGACAATTATATTGGAAGGATATTGGAAGGAAGCTTATTGAAAAAGCAGCAGAAGCTGATTACAGATATAAAAAGGTCATTTTGCTCAACAGAATATGCTGGTTTATGATGCTCATGACCTCTCTCCCATGCCCTTTCAATTGATCCTCAAATTCCTGCCTCCTTTCAATGAACTTGCACTATTTGACCCCACCAAATCTCCCAACACCAAGTTCCACATTCCCACCAATCTCTGGTTAAAGCAGTTTCTCC
The DNA here is from genome assembly GCF_047496885.1 of Scyliorhinus torazame. Taxonomy (NCBI): domain Eukaryota; kingdom Metazoa; phylum Chordata; class Chondrichthyes; order Carcharhiniformes; family Scyliorhinidae; genus Scyliorhinus; species Scyliorhinus torazame. Next base: position 40,536,614 of record NC_092710.1, on the reverse strand, counting down.
CAACCCATTACTGGGATATCAGAACATATTTTTCAAACATCCCAACGGTTGGCTGAATAAATCAAACAGTACATTCCTTCGCGAGAAGAGCTGGAAAAACACAACAGTTCTGGCAACATCTGGAGGGAGAGAAAATAGAGTTAACATTGTAATGTTCCTTGCGTTGTCCTCCAAGATAGCCAAAGTCATCGTGTTTACAAAGAACATTGAGCTATACATTTAAACCAAAGCTAGTTTATTTTACACTACTTGAAATGGTTCGCACACTCTACTGAGCAACCGCTAACAAAATAACAGTATTGAATCTATGTTACAGTAATTAATTATCTCTCTCTTTTTATTTTTGAGTACCCAATTCATTTTCTCCAATTAAGGGGCAATTTAGCGTGGCCAATCCACCTAGCCTGCACATCTTTGGGTTGTGGGGGCGAAACCCATGCAAACACGGGGAGAATGTGCAAACTCCACAAGGACAGTGACCCAGAGCCAGGATTGAACCTGGGACCTTGGTGCCGTGAGGCAACAGGGCTAACCCACTGCACCATCGTGCTGCCTAATTATCTCTCTCGAATACAACCTGCACTCTCACTCAACATCACACTATCCTTCTTCATCAGCTTCTCCCAGAATGCCTAGAGAAGCTGCTTTTTCTCAGATGCTATCTAGTGTTGATATGCATGAACATCATCTTGTTAACCCTCCACTCTCCTCAGATTATACATAATCATTACATCCCCCTTTTATCTTTAGACGTTTATACAGTACAAACAGGAAAATATATGTAACGATATTACCTGATACATTGATATGTATGCCAAAAGTTAACAAGTGAGTCAAAATTTGTTAAAACGTTCATTTGTATTTCTTTCCAAATTCAGTCTTCCAGGTTTCTTTCTGACTCAGGATGATGTCCTCAATCTAGTCAATTGAATTGTAGATTTGTCCAACAGCTTCTGGAAGTCATCTTGTTGCTTGTCAGATGCTGTCGTAGTATGCAATAAATAATCATCAAACTGAAGACATGGAAATAACGTATGAGAAGGTTTGACTTTCAGAAGAGCACGTTGCTTTCTTCTAAGAACAGAACCATCAGTCGCTTGAACAACATACCAATGAGGTGCTGCTTGGTGTATGGACTTAGCTAGATCAGCCCATCCTCCAGTGGGAATCTGGACTCTCACTAGATCATCTGGATCAAGTGGTTCCATCGATTTTGCATGTTCATTATAGTATTTCTCCTGAAGGTGCTTTTGATGCTGCATTTTCTCCATGACTTGCTGAGGACCAGGATCAGCTAGTTGTAAACATGGAAGAGTTGTACGCAACAATCTGTTCATTAACAACTGAGCAGGAGATAAGCCCTATAATTCAATAAAGCTAAGAACACATCTGGGTCAGAGTCAAGCCCTTTCTTGAAAAGTTGTTTCACAACGCGAACGCATTTTTCTACCTTGTCATTAGATTCCAGATAACGAGGACTAGATGTGATATGAGTGAAATTATAGTCACGAGCAAATTCTGTCCAATCATTAATATCAAAGCAAGGTCCATTGTCTGTCGTGACTCTGCAAGGTATCCCATGACGAGCAAATATTTCTTTTGTCACTTTGATCACGGATTTCGAAGTAGAATCAGACAATTTCATTACTTCCGGGTTGTTTGAAAATAGTCAATGATCAAGACATAATCACGACCATGAAAATGAAAACGATCAATACCAACTTTCGACCACGGAGCCTTCTCGAGATCGTGAGTTGTGAGTTTCTCTTTACTCTGTGTCGACTGATTTCACTGACATGTCTCACATTCTAGCACAATATTGGCTGTGTCAGTATTCATTCCAGGTCAATATACTGCTTGTCCCGCTCGGCGTTTACACTTTTCTATATCTAAATAACCTTCATGAACCTTCTGGAGGATCATGTGCCTTAGTGTCTTAGGAATAACAAGACGATCGAGACAAAGTAGAAATCCATCTAAGACGGTGAGATCAGATTTAATATTTCTGAATTTCTAACAGTTTCCTTTCGGCCAACCATGTTGCATACTCATTGTAACATTGCATCTTTTCATCAGAGACAGGAAGAGTTTCAGCTAGAAGTTCCGCTTGAGCTTCTATTAGCTGCACTATATCAAGTTCCTGTTCATCTGCTTCTGTCGCACAAGATAATGCATTGGCAATGATAAGATCCTTACCTGGAGTGCAGACCAGTTGAAAGTCGTACCTTCTTCTTTTAATGATGATTATTCGTTACAGTCTTGGAGTCATATCATCCAATCTTTCTTTATGATATGAACTAATGGTCGGTGATCTGTTTCAACCGTGAACATCGGAAGTCCATACACATATTTCTATATTCCTGTAAGCAAGCCTAAACGCTCTTTCTCGATCTGAGCGTAACATTGCTCGTGGTAGTCATAGATCTGGATGCGTGTGCTGTCGGTCTCTAAAAAGCATCATCATTCTTTTGAAGGAGGACTGCTCCAATCCCATTCTGACTCGCGTCTGTGGAAATCTTTGTTTCTTGCCCAGGGTCAATGAAGGAAAGGACAGGTGCGTTAGTCAATGCTGACTTGAGATCTGACCATTCTTTAGGGTGCTCTGCAGTCCATGAGAATAATGTGTTCTTCTTAATGAGGTTACGCAAGGCAGTGTTCATGAAGCAAGGTTGAGGATGAATTTTCCAAAGAAATTCACTACACCAAGGAATCTCAGAACTGTTTTTTTTTCTTCTGGGATGGACATCTTCTGGATAGCAACAATCTTACCATTATCTTGTTGCACACCATGTTCCGATATTTGGTCATCCAGAAATTTTAACGTTGAGATCCCAAAGTTACACTTGGCCCAATTTAGCTTCAATACGTATTTGTGTATTCTCTGTAGCACTTGCCGGAGACTTGCATTGTGTTCTTCAGAAGTAGATGACCATATTATAATGTCATCAACGTACACACAAACTCCATCTATGCCTTCTGTCATCTGGTCCATGGCACGATGAAATATCTCAGATGCTGAGATTATGCTAAATGACATTCTGTTAAAGCAGTTAAAATGGTCTGTTGAAGGTACACAATTCTTTGCTCGTGTCATCCTGTTGCATTTGCCAAAAACCTCTGGAGGCATCTAGTTTAGAGAATATCTTGGCATCAGCCAACTCACTCGTTATTTCTTCACGTTTCAGTATTGGATAGTATTCATTTTTTAAAAATAAATTTAGCGACCCAATTCATTTTTTCCAATTAAGGGGCAATTTAGCGTGGCCAATCCACCTAACCTGCACATCCTTGGGTTGTGGGGTGAAACCCATGCAAACACGGGCAGAATGTGCAAAAACACAGACAGTGACCCAGAGCCGGGATCGAACCTGGGACCTCGGTGCCGTGATGCAGCTGTGCTAACCACTGCGCCACCGTGCTGCCAGATTGGATAGTATTCAGGTCTGATGTTCATATTCAGATCCTTCGGATCAATACAAATCTTGAGGTCACCATTGGGTTTTTTAACGTACACCATCGAGCTGACCCAATCTGTAGGTTCTGTGACCTTGGTAATGATCCCAAGATGCTGCATGCTTCCCAGTTCTTGCTTGAGATGGTCACATAACGGAGCAGGAATTCTTCTTAGAGGGTGTACCACTGGCTTAGCATTCACTTTTTGTTGAATTTTGTATTGGATAGGAAGAGTACCCATACCTTCAACGACCTGAGGAAATCTAGTGAGGATGCTTTCAATATCTTCCTGCACAGGTGGAAGAGGTGTGTCTGTGCTGTGGATTTGTTTCACAAGGTGTAATTCTTGACAGGCTTGTGCACCTATCAGTGATGAATTGTAGCTTCATTCGGATTCCTTGTTAATCAATTCTATGGAATGCAGCATCTGTGGATAGGAAGTGTTCTTTACAGTTGTCTGGTACTTCTGCACAATTCCCACAAAGAAAGAATCTTCAAGACAATAAGCATCTATATCAACATTAGGCTTATCCAATTTTGAGGTTTCCGCACTTTTATTAACACTCTGAACATTTATTTGTTTCTTCATTATATTTGAGGTTTTAAATTGTGTCCCTTTTAATGCAGTTCTGCATTGAATAGCGAAGTGATTCAGTTTGCTGTATTTGGAGCAAATATTTCCATGTGTTGGGCATTTTTTATGTGGGTGGGCATGTCCACATGTCATGATGTCGCTTTCGTCATGCGCAAATTGGTTGCACACACGCGCAGAATGGTCTTTGTCCAAATTGCGTAGTTTGTTGAAGTGCGCTTGTGCAGAACGACTATGAGCATGAGCAATATGGTTGCTGTCTGAAATGCGCTTGTTCCTCAACTCCGCCACGGATCCAACGCAGTCGGCCCCGAGCTGCGTTTTCACGCCCTCTTACTTTATCAGTATTTCTGAATATTGATTCTTGGATATTTCATTTGCTCTACACATTTCAATTGCATGTTCCAATTTTAATTCTTTTTGCCTTCATAAACGTTCTCTGTGTTTCTCATCTTTGATGCCAAAAAGGATTTGATCCCTGATCATTGAGTCTGACAAAATTGAGAAATTGCAGTTTTGTGACTTTAATCTTAAATCAGGAATGAAGCAACCCACAGATCCTCCATCTTTCTGCAGTCTCGTTTTCAAGACAAGTTGCTTATAAGTTTCATTAATTTGAGCTTTGCAATGAAGATCAAATTTTTCAATAACTACATTAAATTTATTTTTTTTGTCTTCTGAGAGAATCGGAAGGAATTATATAGTTCAATAGCCTGTGGTCCAGCCATTGTTAGAAATAACACAAGTGTTCTTTTATCACTAGCAGTTTCTAAATCTGAGGCAGAGAGGGACAGTTGAAATTGCTCCATAAATATTTTCGAATTTACATCAATTTTACCAGAAGTCTGGAACTGTTTCAGAGACTGCAGTTACTCCTTGAGGTCTGGACTTGTCTGGGTGAGTTGATGTAACAGGTCTGGAAGCAGTCTTGCCGTCAAAGTCTGAGTGCGGGCTGATTTTCCTTCTTCTTAGATCCAAACTAATTTTACCTAAATTACCTCAGTAATTACCTGGTACCATGTAATGGTCCTTGTCTTGTTCTCCAAGATAGCCAAAGTCATAGTGTTTACAAAAAACATTGAGTTATATATTTAAACCAATGCTAGTTCATTTTACACTACTTGAAATGGTTTGCACACTCCACAGAGTAACAGCTAACAAAATAATTGTATTGAATCTATGTTACAGTAATTAATTATCTCTCTCTAATACAACCAACACTCAAACTCAGCCTCACACTATCCATCTCCATCAGCTTCTCTCAGAATGCTTAGAGGCGCAGCCTTTTATAAGACTACTCAGTGATGCCATCTAGTGTTGATATACATGAAAACGTCATCTTGTTAACCATTTACTCTCCTTAGATTATACATAACATTGCAAACATTTCAAGTCTGCCGATTCTTCATCAGATCTAAAGAGAGGGGGAATGTGTCGAATGCTATACTTTAGCTGAGAGAGATTGCAACCTTAAGTAAAAAAAAAGGCAAATAGCCTTCTGTGGGAGGGGAGAGTGGAAGGGAGGACTTTTGCATTGAGACAATACATGTGTGGGATATTTTGACAAAACGGTTTAAGATGGACCAATATCCCGCATGGGCCAACAGTGTGGGAATGATTATCTCCCGCAAGGTCCTTGCGGAGAACGGGCACCCGCACTTGGGACAGGGAATCTATATTCACCTCTGTATAAAAGGTCAGCCAGTAAGGCGCCGACAGAACAGGAACCCAGTCGGTATCTACCAGGCAGTGTATATATTGTGTTGAAAATAAAACTACGTTACTTTATGTCACTCGCTGTGGACTCCCCGTGTCCTTATTAAAGTCACAGTCCAACAGGGAGTTTAATAATCAATGTTTGAACCTGCCTCCACCACGCTTCCAGACAGTGCATTTCTTTTTTACACAGAGGGTAGTGGGTGCATGGAACTCGGTGCCGGAGGAGGTGGTGGAAGCAGGGACGATAGTGACATTTAAGGGGCATCTTGACAAATACATGAATAGGATGGGAATAGAGGGATACGGACCCAGGAAGTGTAGAAGATTGTAGTTTAGTCGGGCAGCATGGTCGGCACGGGCTTGGAGGGCCAAAGGGTCTGTTCCTGTGCTGTACTTTTCTTTGTTCTTTGTTCTTTGTTCACTCCTTATGTGAAATAGATTTTTTTCTCACATCACATTTGCTCCTTTTGAAAATCACTGAATTTGTGCCCTCTTGTTCTTGATCCTTTTACCAGCAGGAACGGTTCCGACCCATCTCTCTAAGGAGAACAACCTCAGCCTAACCAGCCTCTCTTCATAGCTGAAACGCTGCAGCCCAGGGAACATCCTGGTGAATCTCATCTGCACCCTCTCTGGAGAATTTATAATGCGGCCATACCGGTAGTGTCAACTTGCAAGCATATACCAGTGGCACGTGTAATGATGCCAGCTGAGGTTACGACTGGACAATTCAGATGTCAGGGCGGTACCTGGCTTGATAGGTAACAATTTCTATTTTTCTGTTTAGGCACATGGAGCGTGACTACTGAGCAGGGTCAGAGGGGTGAGCTGATGAACTTTCAACAAGAAAATAACACATTTAATAAACAAGAAAAGATTAACTAAAATTACACTTCCACTGCACCCTAGCTATATCTTTACAGATGTTTAAGGAGAACACAATTACAAAATCTACCTTATTCTCCACTGTTCGCAGGAAGTTCACAGTCCATACAAACCAATAGGTAAAATGTGGTCAGACACACCACACTCTGAAACTTATGTCAGTTACGAACCAAAATAACTGATACGGATTTCTCATCAATTCCCCCCACACCCAGATACTTGTCACACTGTGAGACAAATGGTCTCATGGACCTGTATCCTCCACACAAGGGTTTCCAAACTCCTCTCTCACAATGGTGGTGCAGTGGCTAGCACTGCAGTCTCACCCCACCAGTGACCCGGTTTCGATTCTGGCCTTGGATTACTGTCTCTGTGGAGATTGCACGTTCTTCCTGTGTCTGTGAGGGTTTGATCCGGGTGCTCCGGTTTCGTCCCATAGTCCAAAGATGTGTACGTTAGGCGGATTGGCCACGTGGAATTGCCCCTTATTGATCAAAGGGGCGGCATGGTCGGACAGTGGTTAGCACTGTTGCTTCAGAGTGCCAGGGTTCTAGGTTCGATTCCCGGCTTTGGTCACTATCTGTGTGGAGTCTGCACGTGCTCCCTGTGTCTGAGTGGGTTTCCGCCGGGTGCTCCAGTTCCCTCCCACAAGTCCCAAAAGACGCGCTGCTCGGTAATTTGGACATTCTGAATTTTCCCTCCGTGGACCCGAACAGGTGCCGGATTGTGACGACTAGGGGAATTTTCTCCGAAACTTCAGTCCAGTGTTAATGTAAGCCTACTTGTGACAATAAAGATTATTATTATTCGAAAGATGTGCATGTTAGATGGGGTAGTGGGGATAGAGAAGGGGATTGGGCCTAGCTAGAATGTTATCGGTTGGGTGAGTGCAGACTTGATGGGGTGAATGGCCCCCTTCTGCATTGTTGGGATTCTATGGAATAATTTTCCAATCAATGCTTTCTCTTGGATGTTATCACCAGAGATCTCCCTCTCGTGTTCCTTTCTCCTGGATAATCAGGTGCCTTCAGGTTTTGCCTCCCACATAATCTCTCAGATACAAAGCCATGCCAACAAAACACCACTATCCATAGGCCATATTAAGGTGTCAGCAACCTTCCAGTAACCTTGGACCTCTGGCTTCTCGCAATCTCATTTTACTTTTCACCTGCTTTCTGCACCTTTTCCTTTGTAACTTGGAGCCTGTCTCTTAACTTCGCTGAACAGAACATTTTTTCCCCTCAAGATTCCTGATCTGTGCTCCTTCCACCAGAAACTCTTCTTAGAACTTGCTTCTGTCCCTCTCGCGGATTTTAGGAGATTTGTGTTCTTTACTTAACTACCTGGTCTCCGCAGCCTCGCTTCATGCCTTGCCTTCTCTGGCATTTTCTGTAAGAAGTTGTTTACTCCTGGGTTTCTTTTGTTCAACTGAACACAAACTGCTTTCTGTTTACCTGCAATCTCTCTGCTGCTATGCAACAACCCAGTTATTTTACAAATTGCTTTAAGGTCGTGGTCCTCAATTAAATGTAGGCAAAGTTTAAAGTGAAACTAAACTGAAGTACTGAACCCTTTCTTACAACACAAAACAGAAACACAATTTAAGCTGACTTAAAGTTAATGTAAATTACAAAACTATATTCATTCCTGTCACAAGTGATATAAGCAAGAAAGATTTCTGATCAGTCATGTCATAGAAAGGAATTTGAAGTTTCTGTCATCACCATTCATAGCACTAGACTGCTTCTTTCAGCTGACCTCAACTGCTTTTTTTTTGCCCTGTGGCCTTGCTGTTACTAGACAACAGCCCAGTTTTCTTTAATACCTTGTGTTTGCTTTAGGGTTGTAAACCTCAGTCAATGGTAGGCAAAGTTTAAAGTGAAACTAAACTAACATTCTTAACCGTATCTTAATACACAGATACTGAAACGTAAAGCTATCTCTTGCTCCTAATGCTAACAAAAGCAAATATAAATTATGTAAAACTATATTTATTTTCTGACAGAAGTGAGGAGAGCAAGAGGGATTCCTGGTCAGCCATTAGATGGGAATGGAATTCAAACTCGACCATCACTATTCATCGCATTAGTCCATAAAATGTATAGTTTCATACTATGTTGATGGCACACGAAGAGGCAATTTTTTCCTTTGCGACAGGCAGCCACCTTTTAAATAAGCTAAGCGTTGCAGCCTCTACCACTCTTTCAGGCGCTGAGTTGCAGAGGTCAACCACGCACTGGGTGAAAAGGTTTTAACCTCATCTCCTCTCCAATCCCTTCCCCAATCACTTTAAATGCTGACCCCCTCCCCTCCCCCACACACACACTCAGCCATCGAGTTTCTGCACTATTAAATAGGCCCTTCCCACCCACTCTCTCTCAGCCCCTCACAACTTCTGCCTCAGTCAAATCTTCCCTTCGCCTCCCCTGTTACAGCTGATCCCAGTTTTCCACACAGCTGGCAGAGAACGACGTACAAACTGCACCTTGCTGCGGGAAGGACAGACAGCGGAATTTTCCGTGCCCCAGCTTTTGCCCAGTGACAGATGCAGCTCGCCATTGGCTGAAGGCGGGGCCTCCGGTCACATCGATGCCTACGGTGTTTTGCTGAGAGCCGCGAATCCCGTCACCAGTGAACAGCGAGGAACACGTGGGTGGGAGACCGGAGATTCCAGTCCCACTTCTTGTGGCTGACTCTGGTAACACTGATTACACTTGCATACATGTGGGGAGTGTACGCCACCTAGTGTGTGGTTGTAAATGAGCACTGTCTTGGTGCTGGACCACAAGAGAAGGAGGGGCAAGATAACAAGATCCAGAGGATGCACCAGCGGATTGCAGAGTCCGCACTCAGACGATAAGCTCACCACCAACCAATTAAAGGCTGAAAAGGTGTTTTGATAGGCACCTGAAGAACCGTAACCTGCAAGTCTTTTTTTCTGTCCTTTGATAGTATTTGGCTTCGCTGGCCAGGCCAGCAGTTAATTGCCCCTTCAGAAGGCGGTGGTGAGCTGTCTTGTAGAAAAGATGCCACCCCTGTGGTGTAGATACACCCACAGTGCTGTTGGGGAGGGAGATCCAGGATTTTGACCCAGTGACAGTGATGAAACGGCCGATATATTTCCAAGTCAGGGTTGTGAGCGATTGGAGGGGAACCTCCAGGTGGTGGGATTCCCAGTTATCTGCTGCCCTTCTGCATGGTAGTTGGTGGATTTGGAAGGTTCTGCCTGAGGAAGTGAATCTTGTAGACGGTACACACGGCTGTCAGTGAGTGGCGATAGTAGAGGGAGTGAATGTTTGTGGAAGGGGGAGCAATGCTTTGTGCTGGATGGTGTCGAGCTTCTGAAGTGTTGTAGGAGCTGCACTCATCCAGGCAAGTGGAGAGTATTCCTTCACACTCCTGACTTGTGCTTGTAGACGGTGGGCACGCTATGAGGATTCTGGACTAAATGCTGGTAAGTGGGATTAGTCTGGGTGACTCGTTCTTCAGCCAGGATAGACACGATAGGCCAAGTGGCCCTCCTTCTGTTCCATATACATTCTACGATTCCATCAAGGCCCTGTTGAGGGCTTCTCCCTGATGGATCCCTGATACTGTGACCTGTCACTGCTAAACATTCAGCACTGAAGGTCCAACAGGAAATCCATCGCTTGTCTCCAACTCCTATCTGCCCCTTTCAAGGGACGACCACCGCTCAAAAAGAAAACCCCAAATCCAGCACTACCAAAATTCCCAATCTCACCCAATATCCGGATCAAAAACAAACAACTAAAAACACGGACAAGAGCCAGCATCTCTTGGATATGTTCAAATCCTCACCCTCTTCCTCACCTTCGGGTAGCCACCTTCAGTCTGGTAAGACGATGGTTAGCACCAACTTCATCGCCTCAATGTTACCAATTTACAACATTAACTCTGTCTCTCTCTCTCCGCAGACGCTGCCAGAACTGCTGCATTAATCCAGCATTTTCTGTTTCTATTTCAGATATCCATGATCCGCAGCATTCTGCTTTTATTTCTCCGTTCGTCTTCAACCCTCCCGAGGAAACCAGAAGGTAGTGGAGCCATTAGCCCACAGATGGGAGTTTGGTTTTGAGGCGACAGGGTGCCCACAGGCCACTGGGCCTCTACACTTCCAAAATCAGGAGGCATCCCTCCTCTGAGCTGCTCTGAAACATGAGCCTTAAGCAGAGAGGGAGTTTCCCGGTGTCACCACAAGATGGCTGATGCAGAGGGTGTGCACTAGCAGAAGGAGACTGAAATAATTGGCACTTGTTTTTTAGCATTGCAACCATCCCAGTGCTTCTCCTTTCTCTCTGATCTCCCGGTGTATCTCCTCTAACTCTAATCTCCCAGTGCTTCTCCGCTCTCTGATCTCCCAGTGTATCTCCTCTAACTCTAATCTCCCAGTGCTTCTCCTTTCTCTCTAATGTCCCAGTGTTTCTCCTTTCTCTCTAATGTCCCAGTGTTTCTCCTCTAACTCTAATCTCCCAGTGTATCTCCTCTAACTCTAATCTCCCAGTGTTTCTCCTTTCTCTCTAATCTCCCAGTGTTTCTCCTTTCTCTCTGATCTCCCAGTGTATCTCCTCTAACTCTAATCTCCCAGTGCTTCTCCTCTCCCTAATCTCCCAGTGTTTTTCCTCTCCATAATCTCCCAGTGCTTCTCCGCTCTCTAATCTCCCAGTGTATCTCCTCTAACTCTAATCTCCCAGTGCTTCTCCTCTCCCTAATCTCCCAGTGTATCTCCTCTAACTCTAATCTCCCAGTGCTTCTCCTCTCCCTAATCTCTCAGTGTATCTCCTCTAACTCTAATCTCCCAGGTCATCTCCTCTCCCTAATCTCCCAGTGCTTTTCCTCTCCATAATCTCCCAGTGCTTCTCCGCTCTCTAATCTCCCAGTGTATCTCCTCTAACTCTAATCTCCCAGTGCTTCTCCTCTCCCTAATCTCCCAGTGCTTTTCCTCTCCATAATCTCCCAGTGCTTCTCCGCTCTCTAATCTCCCAGTGTATCTCCTCTAACTCTAATCTCCCAGTGCTTCTCCTCTCCCTAATCTCCCAGTGTATCTCCTCTAACTCTAATCTCCCAGTGCTTCTCCTCTCCCTAATCTCTCAGTGTATCTCCTCTAACTCTAATCTCCCAGTGCTTCTCCTCTCCCTAATCTCCCAGTGCTTTTCCTCTCCATAATCTCCCAATGCTTCTCCACTCTCTAATCCCCCAGTGTATCTCCTCTAACTCTAATCTCCCAGTGCTTCTCCTCTCCCTAATCTCCCAGTGCTTTTCCTCTCCATAATCTCCCAGTGCTTCTCCGCTCTCTAATCTCCCAGTGTATCTCCTCTAACTCTAATCTCCCAGTGCTTCTCCTCTCCCTAATCTCCCAGTGCTTTTCCTCTCCATAATCTCTCAGTGTATCTCCTCTAACTCTAATCTCCCAGTGCTTCTCCTCTCCCAGTGTATCTCCTCTAACTCTAATCTCCCAGTGCTTCTCCTCTCCCTAATCTCCCAGTGTATCTCCTCTACCTCTAATCTCCCAGTGCTTCTCCTCTCCCTAATCTCTCAGTGTATCTCCTCTAACTCTAATCTCCCAGTGCTTCTCCTCTCCCTAATCTCCCAGTGCTTTTCCTCTCCATAATCTCCCAATGCTTCTCCACTCTCTAATCCCCCAGTGTATCTCCTCTAACTCTAATCTCCCAGTGCTTCTCCTCTCCCTAATCTCCCAGTGCTTTTCCTCTCCATAATCTCCCAGTGCTTCTCCGCTCTCTAATCTCCCAGTGTATCTCCTCTAACTCTAATCTCCCAGTGCTTCTCCTCTCCCTAATCTCCCAGTGCTTTTCCTCTCCATAATCTCCCAGTGCTTCTCCGCTCTCTAATCTCCCAGTGTATCTCCTCTAACTCTAATCTCCCAGTGCTTCTCCTCTCCCTAATCTCCCAGTGCTTTGCCTCTCCATAATCTCCCAGTGTTTCTCCTCTCCCTAATCTCCCAGTGCTTCTCCTCTCCCTAATCTCCCAGTGCTTTTCCTCTCCCTAATCTCCCAGTGCTTTTCCTCTCCCTAATCTCCCAGTGCTTCTCCTCTCCCTAATCTCCCAGTGCTTTTTCTCTCCCTAATCTCCCAGTGCTTCTCCTCTCCCTAATCTCCCAGTGCTTCTCCTCTCCCTAATCTCCCAGTGTTTCTCCTTTCTCTCTAATGTCCCAGTGTTTCTCCTCTATCTCTAATCTCCCAATGTTTCTCCTTTTTCTAATCTCGCAGTGTTTCTCCTTTCTCTCTAATCTTCCAGTGTTTCTCCTCTATCTCTAATCTCCCAGTGCTTCCCCTCTCTCTAATCTCCCTGTGTTTCTCCTTTCTCTCTGATCTCCCAGTGTATTTTCTCTAACTCTAATCTTCCAGTGCTTCTCCTCTCCCTAATCTCCCAGTGCTTTTCCTCTCCCTAATCTCCCAGTGCTTTTCCTCTCCCTAATCTCCCAGTGCTTCTCCTCTCCCTAATCTCCCAGTGCTTTTTCTCTCCCTAATCTCCCAGTGCTTCTCCTCTCCCTAATCTCCCAGTGCTTCTCCTCTCCCTAATCTCCCAGTGTTTCTCCTTTCTCTCTAATGTCCCAGTGTTTCTCCTCTATCTCTAATCTCCCAATGTTTCTCCTTTTTCTAATCTCGCAGTGTTTCTCCTTTCTCTCTAATCTTCCAGTGTTTCTCCTCTATCTCTAATCTCCCAGTGCTTCCCCTCTCTCTAATCTCCCAGTGTTTCTCCTTTCTCTCTGATCTCCCAGTGTATTTTCTCTAACTCTAATCTTCCAGTGCTTCTCCTCTCCCTAATGTCCCAGTGCTTCTCCACTCCCTAATCTCCCAGTGCTTCTCCTCTCCCTAATCTCCTAGTGCTTCTCCTCTCCCTAATCTCTCAGTGTATCTCCTCTAACTCTAATCTCCCAGTGCTTCTCCTCTCCCTAATCTCCCAGTGCTTTTCCTCTCCCTAATCTCCCAGTGCTTCTCCTCTCCCTAATCTCCCAGTGTTTCTCCTTTCTCTCTAATCTTCCAGTGTTTCTCCTCTATCTCTAATCTCCCAGTGCTTCCCCTCGCTCTAATCTCCCAGTGTTTCTCCTTTCTCTCTAATCTCCCAGTGTTTCTCCTTTCTCTCTGATCTCCCAGTGTATTTCCTCTAACTCGAATCCCCCAGTGCTTCTCCTCTCCCTAATGTCCCTGTGCTTCTCCACTCCCTAATCTCCCAGTGCTTCTCCTCTCCCTAATCTCCCAGTGTTTCACCTTTCTCTCTAATGTCCCAGTGTTTCTCCTCTATCTCTAATCTCCCAGTGTTTCTCCTCTATCTCTAATCTCCGAGTGTTTCTCCTTTCTCTCTGTAATCTCCCAGTGCTTCTCCTCTCTCTAATCTCCCAGTGTTTCTCCTTTCTCTCCAATCTCCCAGTGTTTCTACTTTCTCTCTAATCTCCCAGTGTTTCTCCTCTATCTCTAATCTCGCAGTGTTTCTACTCTCTCTAATCTCCCAGTGTTTCTCCTTCCTCTCTAATCTCCCAGTGTTTGTTCTCTGTCGCTATTCACCCAGTGCATCTCCTCTCTCTCTGCAATCTCCTAGTATTTGTCCTCTCTCTAATCTCCCAGTGTTTCTCCTTTCTCTCTTATCTCCCAGTGTTTCTCCTCTATCTCTAATCTCCCAGTGCTGCCCCTCTCTCTAATCTCCCAGTGTTTCTCCTTTCTCTCTAATCTCCCAGTGTTTCTTCTTTCTCTCTGATCTCCCAGTGTATTTCCTCTAACTCTAATCTCCCAGTGCTTCTCCTTTCTCTCTAATCTCCCAGTGTTTCTCCACTCCCTAATCTCCCAGTGCTTCTCCTCTTCCTAATCCCCCAGTGCTTCTCCTCTCCCTAATCTCTCAGTGTATCTCCTCTAACTCTAATCTCCCAGTGCTTCTCCTCTCCCTAATCTCCCAGTGCTTTTCCTCTCCCTAATCTCCCAGTGCTTCTCCTCTCCCTAATCTCCCAGTGTTTCTCCTGTCTCCCTAATCTTCCAGTGTTTCTCCTCTATCTCTAATCTCCCAGTGTTTCTCCTTTCTCTCTGATCTCCCAGTGTATTTCCTCTAACTCTAATCTCCCAGTGCTTCTCCTCTCCCTAATGTCCCTGTGCTTCTCCACTCCCTAATCTCCCAGTGCTTCTCCTCTCCCTAATCTCCCAGTGTTTCACCTTTCTCTCTAATGTCCCAGTGTTTCTCCTCTATCTCTAATCTCCCAGTGTTTCTCCTCTATCTCTAATCTCCGAGTGTTTCTCCTTTCTCTCTGTAATCTCCCAGTGCTTCTCCTCTCTCTAATCTCCCAGTGTTTCTCCTTTCTCTCTAATCTCCCAGTGTTTCTCCTCTATCTCTAATCTCGCAGTGTTTCTACTCTCTCTAATCTCACAGTGTTTCTCCTCTCTCGAATCTCCCAGTTTTTCTCCTTCCTCTCCAATCTCCCAGTGTTTGTTCTCTGTCGCTATTCACCCAGTGCATCTCCTCTCTCTCTGCAATCTCCTAGTATTTGTCCTCTCTCTAATCTCCCAGTGTTTCTCCTTTCTCTCTAATCTCCCAGTGTTTCTCCTCACTCAAATCTCCCAGTCTTTCTACTCTCTCTAATCGCCCAGTGTTTGTTCTCTATCGCTAATCACCCAGTGCTTCTCCTCTCTCTCTGTAATCTCCAAGTATTTGTCCTCCCACTAATCTCCCAGTGTTTTTCCTTTCACTCTAATCTCCCAGTGTTTTTCCTCGATCTCTAATCTCGCAGTGTTTCTACTCTCTCTAATCTCCCAGTGTTTCTCCTCTCTTGCATCTCCCAGTGTTTCTCCTTCCTCTCTAATCGCCCAGTGTTTGTTCTCTATCGCTAATCACCCAGTGCTTCTCCTCTCTCTCTGTAATCTCCAAGTATTTGTCCTCCCACTAATCTCCCAGTGTTTTTCCTTTCACTCTAATCTCCCAGTGTTTTTCCTCGATCTCTAATCTCGCAGTGTTTCTACTCTCTCTAATCTCCCAGTGTTTCTCCTCTCTTGCATCTCCCAGTGTTTCTCCTTTCTCTCTAATCTCCCAGTGTTTCTTCTCTATCTCTAATCTCAAAATGTTTCTACTCTCTCTAATCCCCCAGTCTTTATATTCTCTCTAATTTCCCAGTGTTTGTTCTCTATCGTAAATCACCCAGTGCTTCTCTCCTCTCTCTGTGATCTCCCAGTATCTGTCCTCTCTCTAATCTCCCAGTGTTTCTCCTTTCTCTCTAATCTCCCAGTGCTTCTCCGTTCTCTCTAATCTCTCACTGTTTCTCCTCTATCTCTATTCTCCCAGTTTTTCTACTCTCTCTAATCTCGCAGTGTCTCTACTCTCTCTAATCTCCCAGTGTTTGTTCTCTCGTGCTAATCACTCAGTGTGTCTCCTCTCTCTCTCTGTAATATCCTAGTATTTGTGCTCTCTCTAATCTCCAGGTGTTTCTCCTTCCTCACAAATCTCCCAGTGCTTCTCCTCTCTCTAATCTCCCAGTGTTTCTCCTTTCTCTCTAATCTCCCAGTGTTTCGCCTTTCTCTCTAATCTCCCAGTGTTTCTCCTCTATCTCTAATCTCCCAGTTTTTCTACTCTCTCTAATCTCGCAGTGTTTCTACTCTCTCTAATCTCCCAGTCTTTCTCCTCTTTTGAATCTCCCAGTGTTTCTTCTTCCTCTCTAATCTCTCAGTGTTTATTCTCCATCACTAATCACCCAGTGCTTCCCCTCTCTCTCTGTAATCTCCTAGTGTTTGTCCCCTCTCTAATCTCCCAGTGTTTCTCCCTTCTCTCTAATCTCCCAGTGTTTCTTCACTATCTCTAATCTCCCAGTGTTTCTACTCTCTCAAATCTCCCTGTGTTTCTACGCTCTCTAATTTCCCAGTGTTTGTTCTCTATCGCTAATCACCCGGTGCTTCTCCTTGCTCTCTGTGATCTCCCAGTATCTGTCCTCTCTCTAATCTCCCAGTGTTCCTCCTTTCTCTCTAATCACCCAGTGTTTGTCCTCTATCTCTAATCTCCCAGTGTTTCTACACTCTCTAATCTCCCAGTGTTTCTCCTCTCTCGAATCGCCCAGTGTTTTTCCTTCCTCTCTAATTGCCCAGTGTTTGTCCACTATCCTGAATTACCCAGGGTTTCTCCTCTCTCTCTGTAATCTCCCAGTGTTTCTCCTGCCTCTCTAATCGCCCAGTGTTTGTCCTCTATCCCTAATTACCAAGGGTTTCTCCTCTTCTCTGTGACCTCCCTGTGTTTCTCCTCTATTTCTAATCTCCCAGTATTTCACCTCTATCTCTAATTGTCCAGTGCTTCACCTCTCTCTTTAGTCACTCCAGTGTTACTCCTACCTCTATAATCTACCAATTTTTCTTCTCTCTCTCTCTCTTTCCTTCTCTCTCTCTTCTTCTCTCTCTCTATATATATATATAGAAAGAGAAAAACTTCAGTGAGGACAATAGGGCATAAAGAGTGAAATTTCAGCTTTGAGAGCATTGCATAAAGATCAAGACTTCACTGCTGAGGAAATCTTCAGTGGAGAAATATGTGAATAAAGAGCTCGATTTCATGGAGCAGAACTGTGGATTGAAAAGTGAGACTTCAGCAAAAGAGTGGGGCATCCAGAAAGAGACTTCAATCAGGAGTCAAGTGCACAAACTGTAAACTTCAGGGAGGAGAACAGTGTACAAAGTGAGAGACATCAATAAGGAGGGTGGTGTACAAAGAGCGAAACTTCAGTGTGGAGAGTGGTGTATAAAGAGCGAGACTTCAGTGAGGAGAGTGGTGTACAAAGAGCAAGACCAGTGAGGAGAGTGGTGTATAAAGAGCGAGACTTCAGTGAGGAGAGTGGTGTATAAAGAGCGAGACCAGTGTGGAGAGAGGTGTACAAAGAGTGAGACTTCAGTGAAGAGAGCGGAGGATAAAGAGCGACTCTTCAGTGAGGAGAGTGGTGTATAAAGAGCGAGACCAGTGTGGAGAGAGGTGTACAAAGAGTAGGACTTCAGTGAGGAGAGCGGAGGTTAAAGAGGGAGACTCCTGTGAGGAGAGTGGTTTATAAAGAGAGAGATTTCAGTGCGTAGAGCAGTGTATAGTAGAGCACGACTGCAGTGAAGGAGTGGGGTATAAGGAGTAAAACGTCAGTGAGAGAGTGGGGTATAAAGAGCGAGATTTCAGTGAGCAGGGCGGAAAATATACACTGAAACTTTGGTGAGGATAGCAGTGTATATAGAGCAAGACATCAGCAAGGAGAGCCAAGGATAAAGAGTGAGACATCAGTGAGGAGAGTGGAGTATAAAGAGCGAGTTTTTAGTGAGGAGAGCAGTGCATAAACAGCAAGACTTCATGGAGGAGAGTATTGTATAAGGAGCTGGACTTCAGTGAGGGAGTGGGGTATAAAGAGCGAGACTTCAGTGGGTAGAGTGGTGTATAAACAGTGTGATTTCAGTCAGTAGAAGAGTGTAGAAAGAGCAAGATTTCAGTGAGGAGAATGGTGCATAAAGAGTGAACCTCAATGAGGAGAGCGGTGTATAAAGAGTGAGACTGCAGTGAGCAGAGCGGAGTATAAAGAGCGACTCTTCAGTGAAGAGAGCAGTGTATAAAGAGCAAGACTTCATGGCCGAGAGCGGTGTATAAAGATCGAGATTTCAGTGAGGAGAGCGGTGTATAAAGAGCGTACATCAGTGAGGAGAGCGGTGTATAAAGAGCAATACTTCATGGCCGAGAGCGGTGTATAAAGATCGAGATTTCTGTGAGGAGAGTGGTGTATAAAGAGCGTACTTCATGAGGAGAGCGGTGTATAAAGATTGAGATTTCAGTGGGGAGAGCGGTGTATAAAGAGCGACTCTTCAGTGAAGAGAGCGGTGTATAAAGAGCAATACTTCATGGACGAGAGCGGTGTATAAAGATCGAGATTTCTGTGAGGAGAGTGGTGTATAAAGAGCGTACTTCAGTGAGGAGAGCGGTGTATAAAGATTGAGATTTCAGTGGGGAGAGCGGTGTATAAAGAGTGACTCTTCAGTGAAGAAAGTGGTGAATAAAGAGCAAAACTTCATGGCCGAGAGCGGTGTATAAAGCCCGAGATTTCAGTGAGGAGAATGGTGTATAAAGAGGGAGACTTCAGTGAAGAGAGCGGTGTATAAAGAGCAATACTTCATGGCCGAGAGCGGTGTATAAAGATCGAGATTTCAGTGAGGAGAGCGGTGTATAAAGAGGGAGACTTCAGTGATGAGAGCAGTGTATAAAGATCGAGATTTCAGTGAGGAGAGTGGTGTATAAAGAGCGAGACTTCAGTGAGGAGAGCAGTGTATAAAGATCGAGATTTCAGTGAGGAGAGTGGTGTATAAAGAGCGAGACTTCAGTGAGGAGAGCGGTGTATAAAGAGCGACTCTTCAGTGAAGAGAGCGGTGTATAAAGAGCAATACGTCATGGCCGAGAGCGGTGTATAAAAATCGAGATTTCAGTGAAGAGAGTGGTGTATAAAGAGCGACTCTTCAGTGAAGAGAGCAGTGTATAAAGAGCAGTACTTGATGGCCGAGAGCGGTGTATAAAGATCGAGATTTCAGTGAAGAGAGCGGTGTATAAAGAGGGAGACTTCAGTGAGGAGAGTGGTGTATAAAGAGCCAGATTTCAGTGATGAGAGTGCTGTATAAAGAGTGAGATTTCAGTGAGGAGAGCGGTGTATAAAGAGCGAGACTTCAGTGAGGAGAGCGGTGTATAAAGATCGAGATTTCAGTGAGGAGAGTGGTGTATAAAGAGCGAGACTTCAGTGATGAGAGCGGTGTATAAAGAGCGACTCTTCAGTGAAGAGAGTGGTGTATAAAGAGTGAGACTAGAGTGAAGAGAGCGCAGTATAAAGAGTGAGACTTCAGTGAGGAGAGCGGGGTATAAAGAGCGAGGTTTCAGTGGGGAGAGCGGTGTATAAAGAGTGTGATTTTAGAGTGGAGAGCGCTGTATAAAGAGCGATTCTTCAGTGAAGAGAGTGGTGTATAAAGAGTGAGACTAGAGTGAAGAGAGCGGTGTATAAAGAGTGAGACTTCAGTGAGGAGAGCGGTGTATAAAGAGCGACTCTTCAGTGAAGAGAGCGGTGTATAAAGAGCAATACTTCATGGCCAAGAGCGGTGTATAAAGACCGAGATTTCAGTGAGGAGAGTGGTGTATAAAGAGCGACTCTTCAGTGAAGAGAGCGGTGTATAAAGAGCAATACTTCATGGCCGAGAGCGGTGTATGAAGACCGGGATTTCAGTGAGGAGAGTGCTGTATAAAGAGCGAGACTTCAGTGAGGAGAGTGGTGTATAAAGAGTGAGACATCAGTGAGAAGAGTGGTGGATGAAGAGCGAGATTTCAGTGAGGAGAGTGGTGTATAAAGAGCGAGACTTCAGTGATGAGAGCGGTGTATAAAGATCGAGATTTCAGTGAGGAGAGCGGTGTATAAAGACCGAGACTTTAGTGAGGAGAGCGGTGTATAAAGAGCGAGACTTCAGTGATGAGAGCGGTGTTTTAAGAGCGACTCTTCAGTGAGGAGAGCGGAGTATAAAGTGCGAGACTGCAGTGAGTAGAGCTGTGTACAGAGAGTGAGAATTCAGTGAGGAGAGCGGAGGATAAAGAGGGAGACTCCTGTGAGGAGAGTGGTGTATAATGAGTGAGATTTCAGTGAGTAGAGCAGTGTATAAAGAGCGATACTGCAGTGAAGGATTGGGGTATAAGAAGTAAAATGTCAGTGAGAGAGTGGGGTATAAAGAGCGAGATTTCAGTGAGCAGGGCGGAAAATATACTCTGAAACTTTGGTGAGGATAGCAGTGTATATAGAGCGAGACATCAGCAAGGAGAGCCAAGGATAAAGAGTGAGACATCAGTGAGGAGAGTGGAGTATAAAGAGCGAGTTTTTAGTGAGGAGAGCAGTGCATAAACAGCAAGACTTCAGTGAGGAGAGTATTGTATAAGGAGCAGGACTTCAGTGAGGGAGTGGGATATAAAGAGCGAGACTTCAGTGGGTAGAGTGGTGTATAAACAGTGTGATTTCAGTCAGTAGAATAGTGTATAAAGAGCAAGATTTCAGTGAGGAGAATGGTGCATAAAGAGCGAACCTCAGTGAGGAGAGCGGTGTATAAAGAGCGACTCTTCAGTGAAGAGAGCGGTGTATAAAGAGCAAGACTTCATGGCCGAGAGCGGTGTATAAAGACCGAGATTTCAGTGAGGAGAGCGGTGTATAAAGAGCGAGACTTCAGTGAGGAGAGCGGTGTATAAAGATCGAGATTTCAGTGAGGAGAGTGGTGTACAAAGAGCGAGACTTCAGTGATGAGAGCGGTGTATAAAGAGCGACTCTTCAGTGAAGAGAGTGGTGTATAAAGAGTGAGACTAGAGTGAAGAGAGCGGTGTATAAAGAGAGAGACTTCAGTGAGGAGAGCGGTGTATAAAGAGCGTCTCTTCAGTGAAGAGAGTGGTGTATAAAGAGTGAGACTAGAGTGAAGAGAGCGCTGTATAAAGAGTGAGACTTCAGTGAGGAGAGCGGGGTATAAAGAGCGAGGTTTCAGTGGAGAGAGCGGTGTATGAAGAGTGTGATTTTAGAGTGGAGAGCGGTGTATAAAGAGCGACTCTTCAGTGAAGAGAGTGGTGTATAAAGAGTGAGACTAGAGTGAAGAGAGCGGTGTATAAAGAGTGAGACTTCAGTGAGGAGAGCGGTGTATAAAGAGCGATTCTTCAGTGAAGAGAGTGGTGAAGAAAAAGTGAGACTAGAGTGAAGAGAGCGCTGAATAAAGAGTCAGACTTCAGTGAGGAGAGCGGTGTATAAAGAGGGAGGCTACAGTGGGGAGAGTGGTCTATAAACAGTGTGACTTCAGTGAATAGAGCGGAGTATAAAGAGTGAGGCTTGAGTGAAGAGAGCGCTGTATAAAGAGCGACTCTTCAGTGAAGAGAGCAGTGTATAAAGAGCAATACTTCATGGCCGAGAGCAGTGTATAAAGACCGAGATTTCAGTGAGCAGAGTGGTGTATAAAGAGCAAGACTTCAGTGAGGAGAGTGGTGTATAAAGAGCGAGACTTCAGTGAGTGGAACGGTGTATAAAGAGTGACTCTTCAGTGACGAGAGCAGTGTATAAAGAGCAATACTTCATGGCCGAGAGCGGTGTATAAAGCCCAAGATTTCAGTGAGGAGAGTGGTGTATAAAGAGCGGCTCTTCAGTGAAGAGAGCGGTGTATAAAGAGCGAGACCTCAATGAGGAGAGCGGTGGAAAAGAGCGAGACCTCAATGAGGAGAGCGGTGTATAAAGAGCGAGACCTCAGTGAGGAGAGCAGTGTATAAAAAGCGAGACCTCAATGAGGAGAGAGGTGTATAAAGAGTGAGGCCACAATGAGGAGAGCGGTGTATAAAGAGCGAGACCTCAATGAGGAGAGCGGTGTATAAAGAGCGAGACCTCAATGAGGAGAGCGGTGTATAAAGAGCGAGACCTCAATGAGGAGAGTGGTGTATAAAGAGCGAGACTGCAATGAGGAGAGCGGTGTATAAAGAGCGAGACCTCAATGAGGAGAGCGGTGTATTAAGGGGGAGACCTCAATCAGGAGAGCGATGTATAAAGAGCGAGACCTCAATGAGGAGAGCGGTGGAAAAGAGCGAGACCTCAATGAGGAGAGTGGTGTATAAAGAGCGAGACCTCAGTGAGGAGAGCGGTGTATAAAGAGCGAGACCTCAATGAGGAGAGCGGTGTATAAAGAGCGAGACCGCAATGAGGAGAGCGGTGTTTAAAGAGCGAGACCTCAATGAGGAGAACGGTGTATAAGGAGCGAGACCGCAATGAGGAGAGCGGTGTTTAAAGAGCGAGACCTCAGTGAGGAGAGCGGTGTATCAAGAGCGAGACCTCAATGAGGAGAGCGGTGTATTAAGAGGGAGACCTCAGTGAGGAGAGCGGTGTATAAAGAGCGAGACCTCAATGAGGAGAGCGGTGTATTAAGAGGGAGACTTCAATGAGGAGAACAGTGTATAAAGCGCAGACCTCAGTGAGGAGAGCGGAGTATAATGAGCGAGACCTCAGTGCGGAGAGCGGAGTATAAAGAGCTTTCAATGATGAGTGTCGGCTGCAATAAGCCAGACTGTGCCGAGCACACATTGTGCCACTCCACCTTGTGATTCCCTTGGATAGCGGTCCTGTAGGAAGGTGTTCAGAGGACAGTGGGCTAGTTTGCGCTTGTTTGTCCTTAGCCCACACAGTGGTGCCTGCTCTCCAGGCATCTTGGGAACCCTTGCCTGTGGACCTTACTCTGTGAAGCCCATGTGGTAGCTGTATGAAACACCAACCTCAAATAACTTATGGACAGGAATCTTCCAAGTTTTCAAAATGAATTTCAGGCCAGGAATGTAAGGAACCTCAATGGCAACCTCAACTGCAGCAAACCAGAATGGAGTAATGGTATCATATCCCAGGAGCTCAGCTGTTTCCACACTGAAATCATCGCCCCAAGCGAGATCCGGGAAGTAGTGGAAGATGTCATGTGAGAGTACCTTTAAGGAATGTGTGTTTATAAATGGGTGTGTATATAAGTATCTGTAGTGAGTGGACCTTTAAGGAATGGGTGTTTATCACTGCAGTGATGTCAGAGAGTGGGTGGAACTGGGCTGTCTGTCAGCTTTTTACTTTCGTTTTAGGCTGCTTGCTGCAGGGTGTGTTTTAGTTTCGTTTTCAGAGCTGGATAGCTGCAGTCACAGCCAGAAGGTGTATTAGAGTCTCTCTCTGTAATCTAAAGAATGTAAATCGATTCTTTGGTGATTTAAAACTAATAACTGCTCTTAGTAGTGACTTTGACCTGATGTACTCCTGCTGAAAGTTTTTTTTAAAGTCTTCTGGATGTTAAAAGGACAGCTTAAGAATTACTTACTGTTGTATTCTTTGGGGGTTGTATTTGAATTAATGGTTGCTAAGATGTTCACTGTATGTTTTAAAAAGGTTAACTTGAGTTCACAGAATAAACATTGTTTTGCTTTAAAAAATACTTTTCCATTTCTGATGTCCCACACCTGTAGAGTGGGCCATGTGCTCCCCATACCACAATCTATTAAAAATTGTGGGTCAGGTGAACTCCATGATACACTTTGGGGTTCTCTAAACCCTGGCCCATAACAATGGCCACCTTAAAGAACAAGGTGGCTGTTACATAAAACCATAAGACATAGAAGCAGAATTAGGTCATTCGGCCCATCGAGTCTGCTCCGCCATCCAATCATGGCTGATATGTTTCCCATCCCCGTTCTCCTGCCTGCTCTCCATAACCCCTGATCCCCTTCTTAATCAAGAACCTATCTATAGGAGTGCTGGTTTAGCCTAGTGGGCTAGACAGCTGGTTTGTGATGCAGAACGAGGCCAGCAGCGCGGGTTCAATTCCCGAACCAGCTGAAAATTCTGAATTCTCCCTCCGTGTACCCGAACAGGCGCCGGAATGCAGCGACTAGGGGCTTTTCACAGTAACTTCATTGCAGTGTTGATGTAAGCCTACTTGCTTGCGACAATAAAGGTTATTTATCTCTGTCTTCAAGACACTTAGTGACTTGGCCTCCACAGCCTTCTGCGGTAATGAGTTCCAAAGATTCACCTCCTGAAGCAATTTCTCCTCACCTGAGTTTTAAAGGATCCATCCTCGAGAAAGGTAAAACAGAAGATTGCCACCTTCAAGGGGTTAGATTTACCTTTAAAAAAGTATCTATTTGACCATGCAGAGATCAATAAATACCTCTTGACCCTTCAGCGCATCCTAGTCCAGAATCAAAGTATTGTACTTAGCACGTCCGTCACACTGGAAGCTGCAGAGGTGTCCAAAGAGGAATTTTATTCCCACCTCTAACAATCTATGGCCCGTGTCCCAATGGGCAACGGGCTGATTCTCCAATGCCAGAGGTTGAATGGACGGAGGTCTCCCGGGAGGTGTAATCAACAGAAGGGGGCAGGAAAACCGAATACCGTACAAAATGCTTTGAACATGGCCTTGGAAAACGAACACGCTACGTCAGGGCGATTAGCACAAGTCGTCATGGCAACACCCTCGCTCCGAGCACTGGCAGCTGTTCAACCACATCATCATCTCAGCGTGGGATGACAAGGACTTGCGTATCACCCACGCCATGACAGGAGCCAACAACTGTTGGACGGACCACCGTCTAATTCACTCTGTGATCAACATCAAGGTAGCCCCAAAGCAGCGATGCAGCAGTAACATTGCCACAGGACGCTCAGCATGGGCGGACTGATAAGAGTGCTCTATTCAGCAGGTCCTCACTGCCAGAGGGCTCCTGGTAATCCAGCGGCGCATAGTGTCCACAGCGCCTGGTCTGCCTTCAAGGCCCCGATAATCAGTACCTGTGAAGGGGCACTTGGTCAGCTGACCAGGAAACACCAAGTCTGGTTCAATGGAGCGGATAATCCATGAGAGCAAGACCTTTCTGAACTTGAAATAGGAACACAATGATGGAGCAAGGAAGTAGCTCTATGGACGGCTGAATGATGAAGTCCCCAAAAGTGCGCGGCCTAAAGAATAGATAGCGGGTGCAACAAATTGCAGGAGATCCAGCAGTTAGCCGACAACCAGAAGCCGTGAGGTTTCTTTAGCACAGTCAAGACCTCCGACGGCCCAAGCAGCCATGGTCCCACCTCACTGCTGGCCAAGAACGGAAAGGTGTTTATCAAGAACAGTGAGACAGTCAGTGCCTGCTGCAAGGGGCATTTCCAAGGCCTCCTTAAAAGAGACTGTCTTCTGACCAAGTGCCTCTCACTCCATCCAACAGTGTACTGCCCGTCACCATCTCAAAACAACCCAGCACGAGATAGAAAAGATTGTCCGATGGATGAAGAAAAACAGCATTAGGAGCAGATTAAATCCCCACCAAAGCATTAAGTCAAGGTCAAGAAACATGATTGGCATGAACACATGTCCTCCTTTTCTGGGAGGAGCAGACATGCCAGGAGATCTCAGAGCCTTCAGAGTCACCACCATCTACAAAGTTGACTACAGGAACTACAGAGCAATTTCCCTGTCTTCACAAGAGTCTTCCATAATTGCCTTCTGCCTGTGGATCTGCCCTCCGAGGGGCACAGCGGACCATGATCTTCACCACCTAGCATCTACAAGACAAACAGCACCAAACCTTGTTCATGGCCTTTTTTGACCTCACAAAGGCCTTTGACACCGTCAATCGCGATGAATGATGGAGCGTCCTCTTCCATTTTAACTGCCCCAACAGATTTACATCATCAGCCGCTTGCTCCATGATGACATGCAAGTCGTGGTCCTGACCAACAGATTCGCCACAGGACCAAAACATTTTCAGACTGGGGTCAAGCAAGACTGTGTCATCGCACCGACGCTCTTCTCGATCTTCCAGGCCACAATGCTCCATCTCCCCCCTGGAGAGGAGTTAAAGTACAGAAACGGGAACCTGTTCAGCTTCTGCCGCCTTCCGGCCTAATCCAAGGTCCTCCTGACCTCTGTCGCTGAACTACAGGACACAGATGATGCTTGTGGCTGAACTCACTTGGGGGCCAAGTTCTAAGCCATTGTCAACATCTTCACTGAGGCGCATGACAGAATAAGCCTTACACTAAACCTCTGGAAGTCAAAGGTCCTCCCTCTCCCAACCTCTCCAACCTCAGCACTGTCCCCTGGTTATTGAAATCCACAAAAAGGCTTTGGAAGCACAGGCCACTTTCCATCACCTTAATTATTACTGCCAACAAGGACAGACATCAACAATGAGGCTCAACACTGCCTTCGGTGTGGCAACACAGCCTTTGGGCAAGAAACGGAGTGATTGAAGACCAGGGCCTCAGACCCAGCACCATGCTTATATCTACAGAGCAGTAGTGGTACCCACCCTTCTAGATGTCTCGGAGATGTGGACTATGTACTGCCGGCATCCGAAACCCTGGAGAAGTACCACCAGTGCTGCCTCCACAAGCTCCTGCCAACCCATTTATGAGAACGATTGCGTGCGGTCACCAGAGGTGACAGCATCAGCCTTTTATGTGGGCAAGCGGGCAGCCTAACGTCACAGCCTGCAGTGTTAACATCTTCGAAATAAAGCTCCACATTTTGGTTGAACCTCCAAGGCCTGAAGATTAAGGCCGCGATTCAGCGAACGTAAATCGAAGCCCGCTGTCGGGCGTGATTAGCGGAGTGTTTCTCCTTGGTGTTGAGTCAACCCGCTCTTCAACAGCACTTTAGACTTTTTTTTGGACTCAGTGAGTCTCTCCCTGCCGAGCCCGCACAAGGACCGATTTCCTGCTGGCGAACTGATCTTGCTCGCAGCAATAGCTGCTCTCAGATCGGGTGCCATTTTGATCAGTAGCCCCAATTTCAACCTCCCCACCACCAATTACAGGTCCCCCTCCTACTTCAAGCACCCTCCCCAAACCCTCTGATTGTTGGGAAACCCCCCCCTCACCCCCCCTCCCATGGTAAGGCCTCATCCCCGGGCCTGACTCCCGGCAGTGCCAACTTGGCCCTTGGCATCTTGGAACTGCTGGCCTGGCAGTGCCCCAAACACCTTGACAGTGCCACCCAGCACCCACGTGCCACCATTCAACTATCGGGGTGTCTGGGTGGCACTGCCAGGGTGCCAAGCTGGCAGTGGTATGGTGCCTGGGAGCTAGGAGGAGTACCGGATACCACCTGTTGTGTTCTGTTCTCTTGTCTAACAATGATTCAACAGAACTGCTGATGTCTCAATCAGAACAATGTTTTATTTATGGACATGTGGTTTAGCAACGATACGAATGTTAGACAGACAAAGTTAATACAGAGTTTTGCTAGACTCTCCTGAGTCCTGGAACCTGACTCATCTGTGACTGTCCTTCTGTACACCTTACAACGTTCTGAAGACTCTGTGCCCTCAGGGGCTACGCATCACAAGCTTATTTCTTTTCTCGTTTCTCGTCACGTTGCTGTTTGCTGCATTCGCTATATCATTTCTGTCTCTTCTGTGTCCGGCTTGTCAATCATGACATCACCTTGTCTTTTACTTTTGTCAGTGGGATGAGCAAGCTCTCCCACTCATCTCCACTTCCCCTTTTTTGTTTTTAAGATTATATTGCAAATTCTTTTCATTTTATGTTTGGGTTTGTCAACTCTTGTTTTGCTGCTCATCTGCATCCTGTGCATAGACGTGTGCAGATCATCAGTTGGGACCTGTGGTGTCGGCGTGTCTCCACGGGACTGTGACCACGTCCAATCCTGCGCCCTTATCTGGAGGTTGGAGCGCCTCGCTCACTGATGCCTGGGTGGAAGTCATATCTACGACAGCCGGAGCTGTCCCTTCTTGGCTTGCTGGCGCATGGATCAATGGCTCCTCATGACTGGAAAGGACGATGCAAACACTCTCCGGCTCTGACAATCCAGGCGTTAGGTCATCCAGGTCTGCAGGAGAATATATGTGAGATATTGAGCTGCACAGCGAGATAGTCATCAGCTCCTCCAACTCATCTTCTGGCAGATTACCCTCAAGGATCAAGGATTGGACAAGCTCAACTACTTCAGAGGACTGAAACGATTCACCAAGTGCCTCTGGGGCAACCTTCTCCAACGTTGGTTTCATGTCCAATGCTATCACCTCATCACAACCTCAAAACCATCTTGCTAGCGTTTTCTCATTGACCTCCGCTGACACATTGAACATACAGTGCAGAAGGAGGCCATCGAGCCCATCGAGTCTGCACCGACCCACTTTAAGCCCTCACTTCCACCCAGCCCCCTAACCCAATAACCCGTCCCAACCTTTTCGGACACTAAGGACAATTTAGAATGTACAATCCACCTAACCTGCACGCCTTTGGACTGTGGGAGGAAACCAGAGAACCCGGAGGAAACCCACACAGACACGGGGAGAACGTGCAGAATCCGCACAGACAGTGATCCAGCAGGGAATCTAATCTGGGACCCCGTCGCTGTGAACCAACAGTGCTAACCACTGTGTTACCGTGCAGCCCTAATACGCTCTCAGAGTTGTATTTTTCCTTATTATCAAAGTTAATATCATCGTACTCATCATCAACATCCTCATACTCATCATTGTCAATATCATCATTCTCATTATTAACACCCTCGTTCTCAGCGTCATCAATATCATCGTACTCATCATCAACATCCGCCTACCCATCATCATCAACATCTTCCTACTCATCGTCATCAATATCATCGTACTCATCATCAACATCCACCTACCTATCATCATCAACATCCTCCTACTCATCGTCATCAATACCATCGTACTCATCATCAACATCCTCCTACTCATCGTCATCAATATCATCATACTCATCATCAATATCCTCCTACTCTTCGTCATCAATATAATCATACCCAGCATCAACATCCTGGTACTCATCGGTATCAATATCATCATGCTCATCATCAACATCCTCGTACTCATCATTATCAATATCATCGTACTCATCATCGACATCCTCCTACTCATCGTCACCAATATCATCATACTCATCATCAATATCCTCCTACTCTTCGTCATCAATATAATCATACCTAGCATCAACATCCTGGTACTCATCAGTATCAATATCATCATGCTCATCATCAACATCATCATACTCATCATTATCAATATCATCGTACTCATCATCAACATTCTCGTACTCATCATCATCAACATCCTCCTACACATCGTCATCAATATCATCATACTCATTATCAACACCCTCGTTCTCAGTGTCATCAATATCATCGTACAAATCATCAACATCCGCCTACCCATCATCATCAACATCCTCCTACTCATCGTCATCAATATCATCCTACTCATCATCAACATCCGCCTACCCATCATCATCAACATCCTCCTACTCATCGTCATCAATATCATTGTACTCATCATCAACATCCTCCTACTCATCATCATCAATATCATCGTACTCATCATCAACATCCTCCTACTCTTCATCATCAATATAATCATACCCAGCATCAACATCCTCGTACTTATCATTATCAATCTCATCATGCTCATCATCAACATCCTCGTACTCATCATTATCAATATCATCATACACATTAGCAACACCCTCGTTCTCAGCATCATCAATATCATCCTACTCATCATCAACATCCGCCTACCCATCATCATCAACATCCTCCTACTCATTGTCATCAATATCATTGTACTCATCATCAACATCCTCCTACTCATCATCATCAATATCATCGTACTCATCATCAACATCCTCCTACTCTTCATCATCAATATAATCATACCCAGCATCAACATCCTCGTACTTATCATTATCAATCTCATCATGCTCATCATCAACATCTTCATACTCATCATTATCAATATCATCATACTCATCATCAACATCCTCATATTCATCATTATCAATATCATCATACACATTAGCAACACCCTCGTTCTCAGCATCATCAATATCATCGTACGCATCATCAACATCCGCGTACTCATTATCATCAACATCCTCCTACTCATCGTCATCAATATCATTGTACTCATCATCAACATCCTCGTTCTCAGCATCATCAATATCATCGTACTCATCATCAACATCCGCGTACCCATCATCATCAACATCCTCCCACACATCGTCATCAATATCATCATACTCATCATCAACATCCTCAAACTCATCGTCATCAATATCATCATACTCATTATCAACACCCTCGTTCACAGCATCATCAATATCATCGTACTCATCATCAACATCCGCGTACTCATTATCGTCAACATCCTCCTACTCATCATCATCAATATAATTGTACCCAGCATCAACATCCTCATACTCATCATTATCAATATCATCATACTCATCATCAACATCCTCGTACTCATCATTATCAATATCATCATGCTCATCATCAACATCCTCGTTCTCATCGTCATCAATGTCATCGTACTTATCTTCAACACGCTCGCACTCATCATCATCAATATCATCGTGCTCATCATCAACATCCTCGTACTCGGTCATCATCAATATCATCGTACTCATCATCAACATCCTCGTACTCATTTTCATCAATATCATAGCACTCATCATCAACATCCTCTTAATCATCATTATAAACACCATCATACTCATCATCAACATCCGCTTACTCACCATCATCAACATCCTCATCCTCACCGTCATCAATATCATCCTACTCATCATCAACATCCACATACTCATCGTCATCAATATCATCATACTCATCATCAACACCCTCGTACTCATCATTATCAATAGCATCGTTCTGATCGTCAACAGCCTCATACTCATCATCAATAGCATCGTGCTCATCATCAACATCCTCGTCCTCATCATCAATATCATCGTGCTCATCATCAACATCCGTGTACTCATCATTATCAATATCATCGCACTCATCATCAACATCCTCATACTCATCGTGATCAATATCATCGTACTCATCATCAACATCCTCGTACTCATCATCATCAATATCATCAACAACATCCTCGTACTCATCATCAATATCATCATGCTCATCATCAACACCCTCTTGCTCATCATCATCAATATCATCGTGCTCATCATCAACATCTCCGTGCTCATCATCATCAATATCATCATAGTCATCATCAATACCCTTGTACTTATCATCATCAATATCCATCGTACTCCTCGTCATCAATATCATCGTACTTATCATCAACATCCTTGTACTCATTGTCAACCGTATCATCGTATTCATTATCAACATTATCGTACTCATCTTCATCAATATCATAGCACTCATCATCAACATCCTCGTACATGGTCTTATTTCTCGAGGAATTAAGGGCTATGGAGAGAGAGCGGGTAAATGGAGTTGAAATCAGCCGTGATTGAATGGTGGAGTGGACTCGATGGGCCGAATGGCCTTACTTCCGCTCCTATGTCTTATAGTCTTATCTGATGGTCTACTCATCATTATAAATATCATCATACACATCATCAACATCCTCGTTCTCATCGTCATCAATATCATCCTACTCATCATCAATACCCTCATACTCATCATTATCAATATCATCATTATCAATATCATCATTCTCATTATCTACACCCTCATTCTCAGTGTCATCAATATCATCGTACTCATCATCAACATCCACGTACCCATCATCATCAACATCCTCCTGCTCATCGTCATCAATATCATCGTACCCATTATCAACATCCTCATACTCATCGTCATCAATATCATCATACTCATTATTAACACCCTCGTTCTCAGCGTCATCAATATCATCGTACTCATCATCAACATCCGCGTACTCCTTATCATCAACATCCTCCTACTCATCATCATCAATATAATCGTACCCAGCATCAACATCCTCGTACTCATCATTATCAATATAATCGTACCCAGCATCAACACCCTCGCACTCATCATCATCAATATCATCGTGGTCATCATCAACATCCTCGTACTCATCATCATCAATA
The DNA here is from genome assembly GCF_047496885.1 of Scyliorhinus torazame. Taxonomy (NCBI): domain Eukaryota; kingdom Metazoa; phylum Chordata; class Chondrichthyes; order Carcharhiniformes; family Scyliorhinidae; genus Scyliorhinus; species Scyliorhinus torazame. Next base: position 40,504,551 of record NC_092710.1, on the reverse strand, counting down.
TCATCGTATTCATCATCAATATCCTTGTACTCATCATCATCAGTATCATCACACTCGGGCAGCACGGTGGCGCAGTGGGTTAGTACTGCTGCCTCACGGCGCCGAGTTTCCAGGTTCTGGGTCACTGTCCGTGTGGAGTTTGCACATTCTCCCCGTGTTTGCTTGGGTTTCGCCCCCACAACCCAAAAATGTGCAGGCTAGGTGGATTGGCCACGATAAATTGCCCTTTAATTGGAAAAATGAATTGGGTACTCTAAATTTATTTAAAAAAAGAAAAAAAATCATCATACTCATCATCAACATCCTCGTACTCATCATTATTAATATCAGCGTGCTCATCATCAACATCCTCATATTCATTGTCATCAATATCATCGTAGTCATCATCAACATCCTCATACTCATCATCAATATCATCGTAATCATCAACACCCTCGTACTCAACATCACCAATATCAGTGTGCTCATCATCAACATCCTCGTACTTATCATCATCAATATCATCGTGCTCATCATCAACATCCTCGTACTCATCGTCATCAATATCATCGTACTCATCATCAACATCCGCGTACTCATCATCAATACCATCGTACTCATCATCTACATCCTCGTACTGAGCATCATCAATATCATCCTGCTCATCATCAACAACCTCATACTCATCATCAGTATCATCTTACACATCATCATCAATATCATCATACTCATTGTCAACATCTTTGTACTCATCATCATCAATATCGTTGTACTCATCATGAACTTCCTCATACTCAGCATTATCAATATCTTCCCAGTCACCATCATCAATAGCTTCATACTGATCATCATTTTCTTCTGAGAAACAACCTTGAAGAGAAACCTGTAATGTATTCCGCCCAAAATGAACAGCATAGCTGTGAGGAGCAAGTACCTTGCAACAACCAATTTAGAGCTGTGTTGAAAAATACAATGGGAAACGGGCTGAGCTCAGGTAGTGCCTTGTTTTGGGGAGAAAGGAAGACTTCTTCACTCACAAATTTGTATGATTGTCCATCAAAGAAACTCCATGTTACTGGTCATGAGCTCGGTGGGTCCTTGCTTTTCTGAAGAGCCCAATCTGAGAGCACATTTTTCCAGGAGGTGAAATTGGTCCTTGGACTCGAGATCACTGGTAATCCTTGCTCGGGCTCCTTTTCCGTGCCTCCACTTGCCGCCGGGTTTCCTCAAAGAATTATGAACCCTCAATAAGGAGGTTCGTCCAAGAACCTCTCTTCCGAGCAAGTGTCTCCCTGGCATTTCCGTCTTTGTTACATTTCCTGAGGTAAGCCTTAAGGGCATCGTTGGAGACCTTCATTTGCCCTCCTCTTCTTCAGGAGCCTTCATTGAGCTGGGATGCTGACATACTCGGAACATAACTTGCCCAGTGGAGTTGATTTTGGATAGACATGGCCTCAATGCTGGTGCTCTTGGCTCCTTTAAGGATACTGATGTTAGTAAGTCTTTCATCCTAGCTGATGCAGAAAATCCATCTCCGACAGCGCTGTGGTACATCGTCAGGACTTTGAGGCATCATTTTGACGTAGTCCATTTTTCTAAGCTGCATTGAAGAGTTGGGAGGACAATTGCCTTGTGCAACAGGAGCTTGATGTCAACACGGATGTCACGTTCATCAAAGATTCTCATTCTTATGCGGCCAAAGGAGGCACTCACAGATTGGATACAATGTTCGATCTCTGCATCAATGTCAACCTTAGAGGAGAGGTGGCTCCCCAGGTGAGGGAAATGTTCCACATTATGTAGGATTCCTCCATTGAACATGATGGAGGGAGAAAATGGATCTTTCCCTGGGGTGGGTTGGTAAAAGACTTGTGTCTGCTTGAGGTTAAGGCTGAGGCTGACTCTTTGATATGCTTCTGCGAAGGTGTCAAGCAAGGCTTAGCCATTCTCTTGTAAAAGAGTGGAGATGGCAATGTAGCTCACTGAAGTTCCACGAGCAATGTTAGCATCATTTTCTTCTTCGATTTCAACAAGTTGATGTTGAAATATTTTCTGTCCACCCTCTAGATGATGCCCACTCTGCTGGATAGCTTGTTCTTCATAAGGTGGAGGATGATGATGATGAAGATAGTGAAAAAATGAGGTCGATGACATAATGTTCTATGTTCTATGTCCTGCTTGACTGTCGCTGGCATCTTGTCGTGGAGAAGTGGGAGGACATTGATGAATTTCTATGGACAGCTGGCCTTTGACAGGATCTTCCATAGCACTTCCCGAATGCCTGAGTCTAAATCCTTGGTCAGATTGATGAAGGTCATGGAGAGTGGTTGATGTTGTTGCCAAGCAGTAAATATCAGGTCCACCATTCCATCGTTTGGTCAGAAGCCACACTGATTTTCCAGAAGGATTTCTTCAGGAGATGGTGGATCGTGATGATTTCCCTGCTGATGGAGAGTAGGGAGATTCATCATTAGTTCCCTCGGTTCGCTTTGCCTCCTTTCTTGATGCTGGTGGCGATGAAAGCACCCCTGAGATCGGCAGGAATTTCTTATCTGTCCCAGGTTTTCCAGAACAGAGATGATGGGTGATCTTTGCTCCTCCGAGTTTGAAAACCTCCGCTGGGATCACATCCGATCCTATGTTTTTTCCTTGTTCACATCTTTAAAGGTGACGACGACTTTCTCCGCACTTGGTGGGAGTCGAAGATTATCAATCATCATCATCTTGTGTGCATTTAAATTTCTAAACAGGCAGTAGAACTAGCTGAGGATTACGAACTGCTCCATCGAACCAAAATGTTTTTCCATCATCCTTGGAAATAAGAGAAAGACAGAAGGTGAGAAGGAGCAAAGTAAATAGTCAAGAAAGAGATGGACCAGTTGGGAAATCTCACCTCAGCTCAAAAAGGAAGGTGTTGAGATTGAAAGAGACATTTGGAGGCAGAAGTGTTTCCATTGTAACTAATTGGGATATGTTCAGGCATATTGTTGGCAATTGAATGAAAGACCAGTAGTAGTAGTAGGAAAGGAAGCATTTGAAAAATAAATAGCTAATAAAGCTGTAGCAGTGAAACGTGATCATTCCGAATCAATGAGAAAGTAGGATAGGTATCTTTAAACTTCAGAGAATTATTTAAACAACCCTATCAAGCAGCAGTTACTCAGCCAGAACCTGCTCAGGGACGCTTACTTTAGATTCTGTCAGGGTCACTCAGGTCTTCATTCATTACAGCCTTGGTTGAAAGATGAACTCCAGAGGTAAGGTAAAACAGGACTGTGTTTGCCTTCAAGGAACCCAATGAAAACCGGAGTCAATGGTAATCAGGGAAAAAATCCCGACTGGTTGGAGTCATACCTGGCACAAAGGAAGATGGTTGTTGGAGGTCAATCATCTCAACTCCAGGACATCACTGCAGGAGTTCCTCAGGGCAGTGTCCTAGGCCCAACCATCTTCAGCTCCTTCATCAATGACCTCTCTTCAGGTCAGAAGTGGGAATGCTTGCGGATGACTGCACAATGTTCAGCTCCATTTGCGACACCTCAGATAATGAAGCAGTCCATGTCCAAATGCAGCAAGACCTGGACAATATCCAGGCTTGGGCTGACACATGGTAAGATACATTCACACCATGCAAGTGTCAGGCAAACCCATGTCCAACAAGATAGGATCTAACCATCGCCCCTTGACATTCAATGATATTACCATTGCTGCAGCCCCCACTATCAACATTAAGGGTTTACTATTGACCAGAAGTTACATCAGACTCAACATATAAATTCTGTGTTTGAAGAGCAGGCCAAAGGCTAAGAATTCTCTGGCAAGTAACTCAACTCCTGACCACCCCCCCTCGATTGGCACCTCCTCCACCTCCTCATGCCAGGTCCCCTTTAAACCACGCACCATCCTGACTTGTGACTTATTTGACATTCTTTCAGTGTCGTTGAGTCAACCACACCAGGTGGACTGCAACAGTTCAAGAAAGTGGCTTACCATCATCTCAGGGGCGATTAGGGTTGGGCAAGTCCAGCGACGTCCACATCCCGTGGAACGATAAAGGAAACAGGGTCCCTCATTCTTGGCAACCTGTTGGTAAATCCCCTCTGGGCCTTCTCGAAGCCTTCTACGGACTTTGCTGAAATGTGGTGCCCAGAAATGTGCCCAGTTTTTCACCGAGGCCTGAGCGGTAAACTGTGAGCTTCAAACATTATCGATTTGCTCTTTGTTCCACAGACTCTTTCACAGGCATTGCTCACCAGGCCCAGAATTTGTTGCCCGTCCCTAATTCCTTGGAACCGAATGTCTTGGGTGACCATTTCAGAAGGGCAATTAAGAGTCAACCCCATTGCTATGGGTCTGGAGTCACATGGAGGCCAGAGCAGGGTAAGGACGGCAGATTTCCTTCCCGAAGGAGCATTAGTGAACCAGATAATAATGGTCGATGTTAGTTTCATGGTCACTATGACTGTGACAAGCTTTGAAATCCAGATTTTATTAATTATAATTAAATTCCAACAGCAGCTCTCGTGGGGTTTGAACCCGTGTCCCTGGAAGATTAGCTGGCCTCTGGATTACGAGTGCAGTAAAGCTGCCAATACAGCCCCATCTTCCCTCTGTGCTCTCGGCCTCCGATTTATGAAGGCAAGTAACAACATGCTCTTTTTTAAACCACCGTGTCGACTCGTCTTGCCGTCTTTCAGGATTTGCATTCATGGCTACCGATGACTCTTTGCTCAACTCTACTTTCCAAAACTGTGTCCCGTACAGCAAGCTGTCTTTTCATGTCAGTCCTGCAAAGGAGCCTCACTGCGCACCGCTCCATCTGATGTGTTTCTGTTGACTTTACCATCCTCATTTTGGCCTCCTGAAATCAACATATCTGTCCTGACCAAGATTCACAGTGCTGCCTATTATCGTACCACCTGCATATTGTATAACGCTGCCCCCTGCAGTGAACAAGGGGCAGACAATGGTTTAGTGTCACTGACCCTTGGCCTAGTAATCGAACTGTAGGCCCAGTCAGCCCACTGGCCTAATATCCTTCCCCTGCGAGGGCGGCACGGTGGCACAGTGGTTAGCACTCACAGCGCCAGGGACACCACCGGGTTCAATTCCGGCCCTTGGCTGACTGTGTGGGGTTTGTACGATCCCCCCCATTTCTGCGTGGGTTTCCTCCCACAGTCCAAAGATGTGCAGATTTTGTGGGGTTATGGGGTTACGGGCAGAGTGTGGGGGAGTGGGCCTAGGGTAGGGTGCTCTTTCAGAGGATCGGTGCAGACGCAATAGGCCAAATTGCCTCCTGATGCACGGTAGGAATTGTATGTTTCTCCGATTCTGAAGACATGGGTTCAAATCCAGCAGTTGGCGGGAATCTGGGACAAGTCCATAATTGTCTGCTTGACTCAATAATAGAAATCTTTAAAACCATTGTTGATTGTTGTAAAATGCCTGCCTGGTTCACGAATGTCCTTGAAGGAAGGCAATCTAACTTCCCTACTCATTCTGGCCTACACAGGGCTCCAGACCCCACAGCAACGCTATTGATTCTTAAATAGCCAGGAAACTAGTTAAGGTTGGACAACAATTGCTGACCTTGCTAATGTTGCAGGAGAGTGTAAAGGAAAAGAAAACTTCTGTTTAGTTAGTAAAACAAATATGTCAAGGCTCAATGGAACTGGGGAAGCAGGTACAGGATTCAGGAGGTAAAACAAGGGAAAGTGGGGCTAGTTATAATCGGACCAAGCCAAGCAGAGGGAGTATCAGAGAGAGCAGGAAAGGAAGGCAGTGATGCGGGACAGGGTTTAGAAAGAGAGAGAGAACAGGAGAGGGACAGGGGTTAGAGAGAGAGCGGGAGAGGGATAGAGATAGGGATAAGGTTTACAGAGAGAGCGTGGTAGAGAGACAAATAGGGACAGGTTTTCCAGAGAGAGAGCAAGTGAGGGACAGAGATTGGGACAGGGTTTACAGAGAGAGAGAGCGGGAGAGGGATAGAGATAGGGACAGGGTTTACAGAGAGAGAGAGCAAGTGAGGGACAGAGATTGGGACAGGGTTTACAGAGAGAGAGAGCGGGAGAGGGACAGAGATAGGGATAGGGTTGACAGAGAGAGAGAGCAAGTGAGGGACAGAGATTGGGACAGGGTTTACAGAGAGAGAGAGCGGGAGAGGGACAGAGATAGAGACAGGGTTTACAGAGAGAGAGGGTTTACAGAGAGAGAGAGTGGTGGAGGGACAAATAGGGACAGAGTTTACAGAGAGAGAGTGAGAGAGGGACAGAGATAGGGACAGGGTTTACAGAGAGAGAACGGGAGAGGGATAGAGACAGGGATAAGGTTTACAGAGAGAGAGCGAGAGAGGGACAGATAGGGACAGGGTTTACAGAGAGCGAGCGAGTGAGGGACAGAGATAGGGACAGGGTTTACAGAGAGAGAGCAGGAGAGGGACAGAGATAGGGACAGGGTTTACAGAGAGAGAGCGAGAGAAGGACATAGATAGGGGCAGGGTTTACAGAGAGAGAACAGGAGAGGGACAGATGTAGGGACAGGGTTTACAGAGAGAGAGGGACAGAGATAGGGACAGGGTTTACAGAGAGAGAGCGAGAGAGGGACAGAGATAGGGACAGGGTTTACAGAGAGAGAGCGAGAGAGGGACAGAGATAGGGGCAGGGTTTACAGTAAGATAACGTGAGAGGGACAGAGATAGGGACAGGGTTTACAGAGAGAGAACGGGAGAGGGACAGAGATAGGGACAGGGTTTACAGAGAGAGAACGGGAGAGGGACAGAGATAGGGACAGGGTTTACAGAGAGAGAACGGGAGAGAGACAGAGATAGGGACAGGGTTTACAGAGAGAGTGTGTAACTGAAGGGGTGGACAGTTAAAAATGATGGTGCACAGGTGAAGCCAGGGGAGGGGGACAGTTGTAAGGCGTGGACACCTCTTCACCTGGCCTTAACCGTTTCTCAAAAGTGACCATTGCCCATTCAATCTCAGTGAAGATTTCTATTTGAAAGGGCAGAGAGCGATTCAGCATCTCAATCGTTTGCCTGTGTGCTGCTAAACTTTCCATGTTCCCCGTGGGGCCGTCCCAGTGGGAGAGAGATGCTGTCATTTGTTTTTCTCCAGCAGCTAGTTTCAACGTGGCATGCTGGCAAGCACCAGTCCTCACGAGCCAATCGGAGGACTTGCGCAACAGCCAATTAGCAGGCAGCAGAGGCTGTGAGAAAAATGTCAGCTCCCTCAGGGAGGACGAGACGAGGCCGCTGATAGGCTGGGCTTTCCAGCATCTAGCAGCTGTGTCCCTTTTCAGAATCCAAATATTCCAAAGTGAAATTTGTCCAAAGAATATACAAGACCCCCTAAATAAAAATCACACTGAGACCATTCTCTTCAGTGTCCTAACACTGCTTCAAACCCACTCTGCCCAGCACACTGACACTCCGTCAATCTGAGTCCCTCTCTGACAACAAATCTCCCTCGAACCCACTGCCACTGTAAAACAGAACAATGGACTAGGAGCAGGAGTAGACATGTAGGGTGTATGAACCCATTCTGTTATCCAAGAAGAAGAGGGCTGATCAATCGTGTCAACTTCACTCCCCCTGCTTCCCATCTCCCCAAATTCCGTGAGTACCTAAGAGTCCATCCGGCCATCTTGAATATACTCACTGACTGAGGTGACTATGCTTGACATCAAGGCAGCATTTGACCGAGTGTGGCATCAAGGAGCCCCAGCTAAACTGGAGTCAATGGGAATCGGGGGGGAAAACTCTCCGCTGGTTGGAGTCATACCTGGCACGAAGGAAGGTGGTTGTGGTGGTTGGAAATCAGTCTCCTCAGCCCCAAGACTTCACTGCAGGAGTTCCTCAGGGTGGTGTCCCAGGCCCAACCAGCTGTTTCATCAATGACCTTCCTTCCAACAGCAAGCCAGATGTGGGGGTGTTTGCGGATGGCTGCACAATTTTCAGCACCATTCGGCACTCCCCTGCAGTCCAGATCCAAATGCAGCAAGACCTGGAAAATATTCAGACAAGTGGCAAGTAACATTAGTGCCACACAAGTGCCAGGCAATGACCAACGCCAATAAAAGAGAATAAAACTATTGTCCCTTGACATTCAATGACATTACCTTCGCTGTATTCCCCCATAATCAACATCCTGGGGGTTACCATGGATTAAAAACTGAACTGGACTAGCCCTATAAATAATGTGGCTACCAAAGCAGGTCAGAGGTTAGGAATCCTGGAGTGACCCCCCAAAGCCTGTCCACCATCTACAAGGCACAAGTCAGGAGTCTGATGGAATACTCTCCACTTGCCTGGATGAGTACAAGTCCAACAACACTCAAGAAGCTCGACACCATCCAGGACAAAGCAGCCAGTTTGATTTCTCCCCCTTCTACAAACATTCGCTCCCTCCCACCGATGAACAATGGCAGCCGTGTGTACCGTCTACAAGGTGCACTGCAGGGACTCACCAAGGTTCCTTAGACAGCACCTTCCAAACCCACGACCACCGCCATCTAGAAGGACAAGAGCAGCAGCTACCTGGGTACCCCACCACCTGGAGGTTCCCCTCCAAGTCACTCACCATCCTGACTTGGAAATATGTTGCTGTTCTTTCACTGTCGCTGGGTCAACATCCTGGAACTCCCTCCCTAGCAGCACAGTGGCTGTACCTACAGCTGAAGGACTGCAATGGTTCAAGAAGGCACCTCACCACTACCTTCTTAAAGGCAATTCGGAATGGGCGATAAATGATGACCTAATCAGAAAAGCCCACATCCCGTTAAAAGGAGTAGAAAAAAGTCACATTCCCCAGAAAGGGAATTCCAAATATCCCTTGCAAGTGGAGTGAAGCAATTTCTCACCTGTGCCCGAAATGGTCCAGTCCTTTATTCTGGGAATGTGACCAATCTTTCCAGAATCTCCAAACACAGGAAATCATTCTCTCAGCAATGGGCCTGTCAAACCCTCGAAACATGTTGGGCGGGATTGTCCGTCAGCCGACGCCAAATTCGGGAAAGGCGATTGGCCGGACAATCGGTCGTGAGGCCAAAATCGTGGGCAGCGCTGGGCGCCCACCAGAATGCCTCGCTTTTGTGCCTCCACAGTGGCAGCAATGCCTCCTACTCCGCAGGTACAGTAAAAACTATTCGCATATCACAAGCGGGCCTGATCAGGTATTTTCCGGAACCTCTGCGATGCTCTCTCTCCACCGGGAAGAAATACCGACCGTTGGTTTCACCGTGGTTTCCAAAATGCGGAACCAAGTACCGTGGATGGGGAGGGCGAGGGAGGAGGTAGGACCTGCAGAGGCATGATCGTGGGCTGTCGGACCTGCTCCTGGCAGGGCTGGTTGAAGGGGGAGGAGGGGCATGTGCCAGGCTGAGAGGGGCAGAGGAGTGATGGAGAGCGACCAGGGAATTGGCCATGGGGTCGGCTGACAGCCCCACAGGACTAGGTGTCGAGGCATTGCGTGCCATCGCCAGGGCCTGCAAGGCAGACATCTTGCTGCGCACCCACCTGACCGCCCATCATGGCCCGTGCTTGCGCAGAGCGACACCAGCTGTATGGGTGCCCCCACCACTCTCACCCCACCAACTCCACCCTCCCTCCCAGCTGGCTGCCACCCAGGGGCGGGGCATCATGTGGCCCATCCAAGGACAATGCCCACAGAAGTGTACACAGGAGGGCGCCGGAAGAGGCCCCAGGACGTTTCGCTGGCATGGGTAACACCATCGGGGATGGGCGCCAGGGCTAGTGGCCCTCACGGTGAATGGGCACCGACGAGGCCAGGGGTGCGGAGGACACAGAGTGCCAGGCATATGGTTGGGGGTGGGGGTGGGGATGGAGAGGGTGGGGAAGGGGGATATGCAAGGGCAGGGTCAGCAGTGCAGATGGGGGCCACCGTGTAGCCCGATGGACTTGGTTGGGCACCGGCGTACACACCATCCTAACATATCTGCCTTTCCCCCCATGTAGGCAATGGACTTTGGAATGGGGAGGCGGTGTTGCAGTGGTATTGCCAATGGACTAGTAATCCAGAGACCCAGAGTACTACTCTGACGTCCCAGGTTTAAATCTCGCATGGCAGATGGCGGAATATGAATTTAATAAAAATTTTAGGATTAAAAGTCCAATCATGACCATGAAATCATTGTCGATTGTCGTAAAAACCCATCTCGTTCACTAATGTCCTTTAGGCAAGGAAATCTGCCATCCTTACCTGGTCTGGCCTATATGTGTCTCCAGATCCACAGCAATGTTGTCGACTCTGAACTGGCCCCTCAAGGGTACTTAGGGATTGGCAATAAATATTGGCACAGCCTTCGATGCCCCCACCTCATGATTGAATGAAAAAAAACATTCAACCAGCAATGATGGCCTTCATCCTGGTCCCTGCTGCCCTGGGGGATGCCCTGGGGGATGCCCTGAGCTGCAGATGCTCAGTGGGGGGGGGACCTTGCAGCAGTGGAGCCTGCCCCAGGAGAACAGGAGGCAGCCGGTGAAGGTGGAGAGCCGGCCACTCAACAGGCGAGGAGGAGTTTGGACGAAGGCAACGCAAGAGGCCTCGAGTGTACCGGCAGCGCCTGTCATTTGAGGACCTTCCGGACCGGACATGCCGTTGAAGACTCTGGCTGAGCCGAGAGACAGTACAACATATCTGCCAAACCATGGTGCATCTGGACCCATCGGGGTAAGGAGTAGGGCACCCGCTCCTGGTGACCATCAAGGTGACAGTCGACCTGGCACCGAGTGGGCATCTGTCCGGGATCTCAAAGACCACGGGGCACAAGTGCATTGGAGACCCTATATGCCCAGTCGGCGCAATGCATCAAATTCAATGTGGGCCAAGCCAGTAAGGATGCCTGGCACGGTGGTGCTGTGGTTAGCACTGATACCTCACGATGACGAGGACTCAGGTTCAATCCTGACCTCGACTCACTGTCCGTGTGGAGTTTGCACATTCTCCCCGTGTCTGTGTGGGTCTCACCCCCACAACCCAAAGATGTGCTGGTTAGGTGGATTGGCCACGCTAAATTGCCCCTGAATTGGAAAAAAAATAATTGGGCACTTCAAATTTAAAAAAAAGAGAATGCCCAGGCAGCGGGCTTCACTGTCATGGCCGACCTGCCCCGGGTCCAGGGGAAGATCGACGAGATACATGTTGCCCTCCGAACACCGGCCCATGACTGGCTGCTGCTCTTCACAAACCGAAAGAGGTTTCACTCGATGAATGTGCAGCTGGTGTGTGACCATCAGACGTCCATCATGCATGTCTGTGCCCGATACCTGAGCAGCGTGCACAACACCTTCATCCTGACACACTCGACGGTTCCTGACCGCTTCGAGATGCACCCCCAGCTGGGAGGGTTGGCTCCTGGGCGACAGAGGTTATCCATATGGTCGTGGCTGATGACATCTATCTGGAGGACACAGACCAACGCGGAATCCAACTACAACGGTGCCTATGCCGCGACCAGGGCCGTGATCGAGCAGTACTTCGGCCTCCTGAAGATGTGGTTCAGGGGACTGGACTGTTCTGGAGCGGCCCTCCAGTGTAGCGCTCGGAGAGTCTCCAATATCAGGGTGGCCTGCTGCGTCCTCCACGATGTCGCGTAGCAGAGGGCGAAGTGTTGGAGGAGGAGGGTCAACGCCAGGCCTCGTTCAATGAGGGGGCTGCGGGGGAGGCCAGGAATGGGCAGGACATGGGGCCCGGGCAGGCACAGGAGGCGGCATGATCTCTGAGCCAGGGCCGACACGCATGGACGCTCGAATCGCATCCAGGTTCACTGACATTCCACCGTCCACCCGGGCAATCCCTGCATTAGAGCTGACCATTCCACCACACGGTCCCATCAAACCCTTGGGGTGGCGGAGGTGGGAACGGGGAGTGCGGGAGAGGGGAGCCGGGGGATGGGGGGCTGGAGAGATTGCGTTGGGGCACAGGAGCGGTGTCTGAACTGGGGTCTCTGGCTCAAGCCCAGCCCCACTGACTGCCCATCTCTCCCATGACCCCCGTGCAGAACAGCCCATGCCCCACAACTATCTGACAGATGACAGAGGCTGATTAAAATGTTGTGAATAGGTGTTAATTGGGATACAGTCAACATAGATATATATAGATATATATATATACAGGTCTGGGACCTAGCTTCCAACACTACACTGTGTGCCTCACCCATGCTAACTTAACTGATGGCTACCTTCCTGGCCTAATGGACCATAATGCCACCTCGAGATCGATCTCCAAGTGGTGCATCAGGAGTAGACGCAGTCTTCTGCGATTCCCGTCCTGATACCTGGGTCCCCTTTGGTGGCCGACTTCGGGGCGACCAGGCCTCGATAGGCCCAAGTGCTGCTCGGGTGTCCCAGGTGGTGTGGTGCCAGCCTGTTCAGCCCGCTGGCCACCGCATGCGCCAGGGACAGGAGTCGGGGGAGTCTGAGGCACTGTGGTGTTCCAGCACCTCCCCTACGGGAGTCACCGGTGCGGGCCCCATCACCTCCTCCTTCCTTGGGGTGCCCGATGTCCCCCGGGCTACTCCATGGGATGGGGGCACGAGCAGAGCTAACCCCTGAGGCTCCCCTGCCTCCTGGCACTGCCAGTCCTGGAGGCCCGCTGCCGTCTCCCCCAGGGTCTCACTGCTCGTGGCCATGGAGCACAGGGAGTGGACCACCTCCCTCTAGGACTGCGCCACATCAGCCAGCGCCCAGTCAGAACCGGCAGTACCCTCAGCCATGAAACACCGTGACTGGGTCACGCTCTGGAGTGCCACTGCAATATCCAGGTGGCCCTGGTACATGGTTGTCCGTGACAGGGCAGCCGTGTCCTGTGCCTCGGTCAACGCCCGAACAGGGTGCCCCACGCCTCGGACATAGTGACCCATGGCCGGTGCCTTCGCCCCCAAGGCCTCCACCACGGACGCCACCCGTGCGATGTTGGCTGGGTGGCGCCCATGGTTGGCACCGCCTCCTGCCCCTGCAGGCATTTGGACTCCTCCAACTCCACCTGCAGATATTGGATGGTTGCTGACACCCCCTCATGCTGCCCCTGGCTCTGCAACTTCATCTCCATTATCGATGGGACCACCCTTTCTTGAAGCCCAAAACCAGCGCTGACCACAGCGAGTCTCTGGGGACGTCCGGCCCTCCATATGGGTGATGCACAACCGGATGGTGCATGAGGAGCTTCTTCACTAAAGTGCCCAGAGAAAATATGAAAAAGGAGGAGAATAATTTTTTTTTAAAAACAGTGCACGGAGCCGCCACAGAAACGGCCGCTCCCGTATCCAGCTCCATTTGGAGCACATGACAATTTACTGGTACGGGAACATTAATAAGGACCACACGGAGCAATACAAAACAGTTCAGCTGCATCTCAGCCTCATCCTCAGCCTCTTCTGGATCATCCAAATGTAAGGCCCGCCCCGGGGATGAAGCCTCCATCGACTGGGGCGTCAGGAGGGCTGGCTCTCCCCTTGCTGCGGGGGCAGACCTACATCGACGTCCACTTGTAGCAGACGGATCGGAATCATCTTCAGCCGAGTCCAAGGACATCGCACACGCGGTAGCGTGGCTCCTCGCCCAGAAGCCAGAGTCACAGCGTGTTCCGTCCGAGCCGCAGGGGTGCCACGTGAGGGCATCTTCACCTCCGTCCCTTGTATCTATTGGACAACACGTTCCGTACTTTCATGGGACAGGGAAACCTGCAACGCCTGCTGAAACGTTAGGGAGACTTCGCACAACATTGTTTTACGAGTTTCCATGTTACTGATCCCACAGACCAAGCGATCACAAAGCAAATCAGACACAACAGTTCCATACTTACACAACGAGGCTATCTTCCATAGCCGAGACACAAATTTGGTGATAGGCTCACCGTTGGACCACCCCGCCGGATTAAGCCGATATCGTTGAACGATTATCGAGGGGGTTGGATTAGACTTTATGCCACAGTGGTCACGAGCTGGTCGAATTTTTGTTTATGAGGCGTCGGCAGATATACAAGACTCCAAATTACCCAGAACTTATGCGGTCTGCAGGCTGAAAACACTATGACTATTCAGCACTCGTACTCTGTGATATTGCTGGCCCTTAGGAAGTAACACATTGGTTCGGTGTATTGTTTCCAGTCTTCAACACCGACGCCAAATGCACCTAACAGCCCAAACGGAGGCACGGTGAATCAAAGTAACCCAAATCTGGGTGCGGCAAATAGGACTCAACTGAGTAGTTTGCACCTTCGACAGCAAATCTTATTTATTCCTCATCGCCAGTATAGCAAGGACAGAGGAAGTCTATACCGAGTAAAGATAAGGGCAAAGGTTTATTTACACTTCCCAGTGGACCAGGACCTGGATCCTGCTTGGCTGGTGCCTTACTCGCTGACATTACATTCGTGGGAATTGAGATACCTGGCTGCCAGCTGGGAAGCTTGTACTCCGCCAGGAGCAACGGGAAGACAAGCATTCCCACCTGATGGTCCAATGTGGGATATTTTATTCCAGTAGCTAACAGGGAGCTGATGTTGAAAGGCAGAGGCCGGGAAGAATGCAGTCACAGTAGACAATGGGGGTGATCCCATGGCCATGCTGCACCCAAAAAGCAGCTCGCTGTGGACCAGCGTGGCTGATAAAAGGCAGGAGACCGCGCTCTAGGGTTCTTCCCGGCTCGCAACGCCGGCACGTGATCCAACGCGATCTCGCGTGAAGTTACGATGTAAATTCCACCAATTGTGGGCGGGATAACTTTTTGGCAAATCTGCAGAATGGAGTGAGACAGCTAGCCTCGGAGTCCTCGGGCCCGCGTCGTTTGGTACCAGCTCCACAAATGGTGCCTGTGAGGGTTTCCCAGTGGATTGGAGGCCCCAAACTGCATGGCCTTTGGACAGGGTGGTGCCCTGGTACTGCTGGTGGCCAGGTTACACTGCCAGCTGGAATGGGCACTGCCAAATAGGTATTGCCATGGTGCCAATCTGGCATTTTTGCACGTGCGCGATCAGGCCGGGTGTGCCCAGAGTGGGTACTGAGGCTGCTGTTGGGGGAGGGGGGAAGGAACCCTCCCATAGGGCGATTAGGCTGGAGTTGTCAGGGGTCACTTTGGGGGCCTTGGATATCGCAACGTCCCGATCTTTCGCCAGTGTACAAAATGGGTCTAGATGCGGCCTCACCCAGGCATCCCCGGTTTGCCTCTGCGGCCCCTTTTACAACGCGAGTCGCTTATATAGCCACGTGTTTCTGAGAACTCAACAAATTCAATCGCACCCAATATATCAGTGCCCCCCAAGTCACTGTGCAAAATCCCTATTGGCTCAGGTACGTACACTTCCTCGCGATTAACTCAGAACAGGCCGACCAAGGGGGCTTCCTTAAAAGGCCCGTGTGAACATAGAAACTGTACTAGCTCTCCGTTAACTCACCCCCACTGACTCTAACTCCATTAACTCACCCCCTCAGACTCTAAGTCCATTAACTCACCCTCACTGACTCTAACTATCCATTAACTCACCCCCACTGACTCTAACTCCATTAACTCACCCCCACTGACTCTAACTATCCACTAACTCAACCTCACTGACACAGGCAGAATTCGGCGGTGGAGCAGCTGGGAAAGGCGAAGGGGGTGATCTATGAGTATGGAGAGAAGGCCAGCAGAATGCTTGCACAGCAGCTTAGAAAGAGGGAGGCAGCCAGGGAGATAGGGAAAGTTAATGACGGAGATGAGAACCTGGTTGGACATTCAGCAGAGGTGAACAAGGCGTTTAGAGATTTCTACAGTAGGCTGTATAGGTCGGAACCCCCTACGGGGCCGGAGGGGATGAGGCACTTCTTGCGTGGGCTGAATTTCCCAAAGGTGGACGGGGAGCTGGTAGAAGGGCTGGGGGTCCCGATCAGGTTGGAAGAGATAGTGGAGGGTTTGAAGGCCATGCAGGTGGGTAAAGCCCCGGGGCCGGATGGGTACCCAGTGGAGTTTTATAAAAGGTTCTCTGGGGTATTGGGGCCGGTGTTGATGAGGATGTTTAATGAGGCAAGGGAAAGAGGGGTACTCTCCTCGATAATGTCACAGGCCACGATTTCGCTGATTCTGAAGCGGGACAAGAACCCGGAGCTGTGTGGGTCCTACAGGCCAATATCCCTGTTGAATGTGGACGCCAAACTGCTGGACAAAATTTTGTCTTCCAGGATTGAGGATTGTGTTCCGGACGTTATTGGGGAGGACCTGACAGGGTTTGATAAGGGCAGGCAGCTGGTGGCCAATGTAAGAAGGCTGTTAAATGTGATCATGATGTCCCCGGAAGGTAGGGAGGTGGAGGTAGTGATCGCAATGGATGCAGAAAAGGCTTTTGATCGGGTAGAATGGGATTATCTGTGGGAGGTACTGGGTCGGTATTGATTTGGGCGGGGCTTTAGTGACTGGGTCAGGTTGCTCTATCTGGCTCCTGCGGCAAGTGTACGGACGAACAGGTCAACATCGGACTACTTTAGGCCGCACCTGGGGACGATACAGGGATGCCCCCTCTCCCCACTGTTGTTCGCGCTAGCTATAGAGCCTTTGGCAATTTCTCTGAGAGCCTCAAGGGGCTGGTCCGGGGAAGGGGTGGAGCACAGAGTCTCGCTCCATGCAGATGACCTGCTTCTGAATGTATCGGACCCATTAGAGGGGATGGAAGAAATCATGAGGATTCTAGAGAAATGTGGCCGGTTTTCGGGGTAATAAGCTAAATATGGGGAAAAGTGAGATGTTTGCGGTCCAGGCGAGGGGACAGGAGAGGCGATTGGGGGAGCTGCCATTTAGATTAGTAGGGGGAAGCTTTAGGTACCTGGGCATTCAAGTGGCGCGGGAATGGGACAGGCTGCATAAATTAACTCTGGCTCGACTAGTAGACCAAATGAAGGACGATTTTCGGAGATGGGACGCGCTCCCGTTGTCATTAGCTGGGAGGGTGCAGACGGTGAAGATGACGGTCCTCCCGAGATTCCTGTTCGTGTTTCACTGTCTCCCCATCTTTCTTCCGCGGTCCTTTTTTAAACGGGTCAACAAAGTGGCCTCAGGCTTTGTTTGGGCAGGCAAGACCCTGCGGGTAAGGAAGGTAATGCTTGAGCAGAAGTCGGGGAAAGGGCGGGCTGGCGCTGCCAAATTTGAGAAACTATTACTGGGCGGCGAATATAGCCATGATCAGGAAGTGGGTGGTGGGGGATCGGCATGGGAGCTTATGGAGGCGGCTTCATGCAAGGGCACCCATTGGGGGTGATGGCAACTGCGCCCAAGCCGATCCCGCCGGCATGGTACTCCACCAGCCCCGTGGTGGTGGCGGCCCTGAGAGTCTGGGGGCAATGGAGGAGACATGTTGGAGCGGAGGGAGCATCGGTCCGGTCCCCAATCTGTAATAATCACCGGTTTGCCCCGGGAAGTATGGATGGGGGGTTCCAGATATGGCGGAGAGCAGGGATTGAGAGGATGGGGGCTATGTTTATAGAGGGGAGCTTTCCACGTATGAGGGCGCTGGAGGAGAAGTTTGAATTGGCGAGGGGAAACAAATTTGGGTATCTGCAGGTGCGGGACTTCCTACGTAAACAGGTGACAACATTCCCGCTCCTACCGCGAAGTGGGATTCAGGACAGGGTAGTTTCCAGAGGGTGGTAGGAGAAGGGAGTGTCTCGGACATTTACAAGGAACTCATGGGGTCAGAGGAGACGCAGACCGAGGAGCTGAAGTTCAAGTGGGAGGAGGAGCTGGGAGGAGAGAGAGAGGATGGTCTATGGGCGGACGTGTTGAGTAGAGTCAACGCGTCCGCAACTTGTGCCAGGCTCAGGCTGATACAATTTAAGGTCGTTCACCGGGTTCACATGACAGTGGCCCGGATGAACAGATGTGCAGGAGGACCATGTCCACATGTTCTGGACATGCCCAAAGCTGAGGGGATTCTGTCAGGGGTTTGCAGATGCCATGTCCACGGTGTTAAAAACAAGGGTGGCGCTGAGTCAAGGGGTGGCGATTTGTGGGGTTTCGGAAGACCCGGGAATCCAGGAGGAGAAAGAGGCAGACGTGCTGGCATTTGCTACCCTGGTAGCCCGGAGACGGATACTATTAGCTTGGAGGGACTCAAAGCCCCCCGAAGTCGAAGACCTGACTATCGGACATGGCTAGCTTTCTCTGATTGGAAAAAATGAAGTTCGCCTTGAGAGGGTCACTGTGAGGGTTCACCTGGAGGTGGCAACCGTTCGATGACTTCTTCACGGAAAATTAATCGTCAGCAAAAGGGGGGTGGGCAGGGGGGGATAGTGTAGCTCAGAGTAAGGGGTTAGTAAAAGTGGGGTCTGTAAGGGAGGGAGACGGCTTTTGCACGATGTTTATAGTTTCATGTACATTGTTTATTGTGTTGTTATTATAATAGCAAAAACCAACAAAATGTTTATTAAAAAAAGACATACCCTCACTGACACTAACTGTCCACTAACTCACCCTCACTCACACTAACTGTCCACTAACTCACCCTCACTCACACTAACTGTCCACTAACACACCATCACTGACACTAACTGTCCTCTAACTCACCCTCACTGACACTAACTGTCCACTAACTCCCCTCACTGACACTAACTGTCCACTAACTCCCCTCACTGACACTGACTGTCCACTAACTCACCCTCACTGACACTAACTGTCCACTAACTCCCCTCACTGACACTAACTGTCCACTAACTCACCCTCACTGACACTAACTGTCCACTAACTCACCCTCACTCACACTAACTGTCCACTAACACACCATCACTGACACTAACTGTCCACTAACTCACCATCACTGACACTAACTGTCCACAAACCACCCTCACTGACACTAACTGTCCACTAACTCCCCTCACTGACACTAACTGTCCACTAACTCACCCTCGCTGACACTAACTGTCCACTAACTCCCCTCACTGACACTGACTGTCCACTAACTCACCCTCACTGACACTAACTGTCCACTAACTCCCCTCACTGACACTAACTGTCCACTAACTCACCCTCACTGACACTAACTGTCCACTAACTCACCCTCACTCACACTAACTGTCCACTAACACACCATCACTGACACTAACTGTCCACTAACTCACCATCACTGACACTAACTGTCCACTAACTCACCCTCACTGACACTAACTGTCCACTAACTCCCCTCACTGACACTAACTGTCCACTAACTCACCCTCACTGACACTAACTGTCCACTAACTCACCCTCACTGACACTAACTGTCCACTAACTCCCCTCACTGACACTAACTGTCCACTAACTCACCATCACTGACACTAACTGTCCACTAACTCACCCTCACTGACACTAACTGTCCACTAACTCACCCTCACTGACACTAACTGTCCACAAACTCACCCTCACTGACACTAACTGTCCACTAACTCACCCCCACTGACACTAACTGTCCACTAACTCCCCCTCACTGACACTGACTGTCCTCTAACTCACCCTCACTGACACTAACTGTCCACTAACTCACCCACACTGACACTAACTGTCCACTAACTCCCCCTCACTGACACTAACTGTCCACTAACTCACCCTCACTGACACTAACTGTCCACTAACTCACCCTCACTGACACTAACTGTCCACTAACTCACCCTCACTGACACTAACTGTCCACTAACTCCCCCTCACTGACACTAACTGTCCACTAACTCACCCTCACTGACACTAACTGTCCACTAACTCCCCCTCACTGACACTAACTGTCCACTAACTCACCCTCACTGACACTAACTGTCCACTAACTCACCCTCACTGACACTAACTGTCCACTAACACACCATCACTGACACTAACTGTCCACTAACTCACCCTCACTCACACTAACTGTCCACTAACTCACCCTCACTCACACTAACTGTCCACTAACACACCATCACTGACACTAACTGTCCACTAACACACCCTCACTGACACTAACTGTCCACTAACTCACCCTCACTGACGCTAACTGTCCACTAACTCCCCCTCACTGACACTAACTGTCCACTAACTCCCCCTCACTGACACTAACTGTCCACTAACTCCCCCTCACTGACACTAACTGTCCACTAACGCACCCTCACTGACACTAACTGTCCACTAACTCCCCCTCACTGACACTAACTGTCCACTAACTCACCCTCACTGACACTGACTGTCCACTAACTCACCCTCACTGACACTAACTGTCCACTAACTCACCCTCACTGACACTAACTGTCCACTAACTCACCCTCACTGACACTAACTGTCCACTAACTCACCCTCACTGACACTAACTGTCCACGAACACACCCTCACTGACACTGACTGTCCACTAACTCCCCCTCACTGACACTAACTGTCCACTAACTCACCCTCACTGACACTAACTGTCCACTAACTCCCCCTCACTGACACTAACTGTCCACTAACTCCCCCTCACTGACACTAACTGTCCACTAACTCACCCTCACTGACACTGACTGTCCACTAACTCACCCTCACTGACACTAACTGTCCACTAACTCCCCCTCACTGACACTAACTGTCCACTAACTCACACTCACTGACACTAACTGTCCACTAACTCACCCTCACTGACACTAACTGTCCACAAACCACCCTCACTGACACTAACTGTCCACTAACTCACCCTCACTGACACTAACTGTCCACTAACTCACCCTCACTGACACTAACTGTCCACTAACTCCCCCTCACTGACACTAACTGTCCACTAACTCACCCTCACTGACATTAACTGTCCACTAACTCACCCTCACTGACACTAACTGTCCACTAACTCACCCTAACTGCCAGTAACTGTCCACTAACTCCCCCTCACTCACACTAACTGTCCACTAACTCACCCTCACTGACACTAACTGTCCACTAACTCACCCTCACTGACACTGACTGTCCACTAACTCCCCCTCACTGACACTAACTGTCCACTAACTCCCCCTCACTGACACTAACTGTCCACTAACTCACCCTCACTGACACTAACTGTCCACTAACACACCCTCACTGACACTAACTGTCCACTAACTCCCCCTCACTGACACTAACTGTCCACAAACTCCCCCTCACTGACACTAACTGTCCACTAACTCCCCCTCACTGACACTAACTGTCCACTAACTCACCCTCACTGACACTAACTGTCCACTAACTCACCCTCACTGACACTAACTGTCCACAAACTCCCCCTCACTGACACTAACTGTCCACTAACTCCCCCTCACTGACACTAACTGTCCACTAACTCACCCTCACTGACACTAACTGTCCACTAACTCCCCCTCACTGACACTAACTGTCCACTAACTCCCCCTCACTGACACTAACTGTCCACTAACTCACCCTCACTGACACTAACTGTCCACAAACCACCCTCACTGACACTAACTGTCCACTAACTCACCCTCACTGACACTAACTGTCCACTAACTCACCCTCACTGACACTAACTGTCCACTAACTCACCCTCACTGACACTAACTGTCCACTAACTCCCCCTCACTGACACTAACTGTCCACTAACTCCCCCTCACTGACACTAACTGTCCACTAACTCACCCTCACTGACACTAACTGTCCACTAACTTACCCTCACTGACACTAACTGTCCACTAACTCACCCTCACTGACACTAACTGTCCACAAACCACCCTCACTGACACTAACTGTCCACTAACTCACCCTCACTGACACTAACTGTCCACTAACTCCCCTCACTGACACTAACTGTCCACTAACTCCCCCTCACTGACACTAACTGTCCACTAACTCACCCTCAATCACACTAACTGTCCACTAACACACCATCACTGACACTAACTGTCCACTAACTCACCATCACTGACACTAACTGTTCACTAACTCACCCTCACTGACACTAACTGTCCACTAACTCCCCCTCACTGACACTAACTGTCCACTAACTCCCCCTCACTGACACTAACTATCCACTAACTCACCCTCACTGACACTAACTGTCCACTAACTCACCCTCACTGACACTAACTGTCCACTAACTCCCCCTCACTGACACTAACTGTCCTCTAACTCACCCTCACTGACACTAACTGTCCACTAACTCACCCTCACTGACACTAACTGTCCACTAACTCCCCCTCACTGACACTAACTGTCCACTAACTCCCCCTCACTGACACTAACTGTCCACTAACTCCCCCTCACTGACACTAACTGTCCACTAACTCCCCCTCACTGACACTAACTGTCCACTAACTCACCCTCACTCACACTAACTGTCCACTAACTCCCCCTCACTGACACTAACTGTCCACTAACTCCCCCTCACTGACAGTAACTGTCCACTAACTCCCCCTCACTGACACTAACTGTCCACTAACTCCCCCTCACTGACAGTAACTGTCCACTAACTCACCCTCACTGACACTAACTGTCCACTAACTCCCCCTCACTGACACTAACTGTCCACTAACTCCCCCTCACTGACAGTAACTGTCCACTAACTCACCCTCACTGACACTAACTGTCCACTAACTCACCCCCACTGACACTAACTGTCCACTAACTCCCCCTCACTGACACTAACTGTCCACTAACTCCCCCTCACTGACACTAACTGTCCACTAACTCACCCTCACTGACACTAACTGTCCACTAACTCACCCTCACTGACACTAACTGTCCACTAACTCACCCTCACTGACACTAACTGTCCACTAACTCACCCCCACTGACACTAACTGTCCACTAACTCCCCCTCACTGACACTAACTGTCCACTAACTCCCCCTCACTGACACTAACTGTCCACTAACTCACCCTCACTGACACTAACTGTCCACTAACTCACCCTCACTGACACTAACTGTCCACTAACTCACCCTCACTGACACTAACTGTCCTCTAACTCACCCTCACTGACACTAACTGTCCACTAACTCACCATCACTCACACTAACTGTCCACTAACACACCATCACTGACACTAACTGTCCACTAACACACCCTCACTGACACTAACTGTCCACTAACTCACCCTCACTGACACTAACTGTCCACTAACTCACCCTCACTGACACTAACTGTCCACTAACTCCCCCTCACTGACACTAACTGTCCACTAACTCCCCCTCACTGACACTAACTGTCCACTAACTCCCCCTCACTGACACTAACTGTCCACTAACTCACCCTCACTGACACTAACTGTCCACTAACTCACCCCCACTGACACTAACTGTCCACTAACTCACCCTCACTGACACTAACTGTCCACTAACTCACCCTCACTGACACTAACTGTCCACTAACTCACCCTCACTGACAGTAACTGTCCACTAACTCCCCCTCACTGACACTAACTGTCCACTAACACACCCTCACTGACACTGACTGTCCACTAACTCCCCCTCACTGACACTAACTGTCCACTAACTCACCCTCACTGACACTGACTGTCCACTAACTCACCCTCACTGACACTAACTGTGCACTAACTCACCCTCACTGACACTAACTGTCCACAAACCACCCTCACTGACACTAACTGTCCTCTAACTCACCCTCACTGACACTAACTGTCCACTAACTCCCCTCACTGACACTAACTGTCCACTAACTCCCCCTCACTCACACTAACTGTCCACTAACTCACCCTCACTGACACTAACTGTCCACTAACTCACCCTCACTGACACTGACTGTCCACTAACTCCCCCTCACTGACACTAACTGTCCTCTAACTCCCCCCCACTGACACTAACTGTCCACTAACTCCCTCACTGACAGTAACTGTCCTCTAACTCCCCCTCACTGACACTAACTGTCCACTAACTCACCCTCACTGACACTAACTGTCCACTAACTCCCCTCACTGACACTAACTGTCCACTAACTCACCCTCACTGACACTAACTGTCCACTAACTCCCCTCACTGACACTAACTGTCCACTAACTCCCCCTCACTGACACTAACTGTCCACTAACTCACCCTCACTCACACTAACTGTCCACTAACACACCATCACTGACACTAACTGTCCACTAACTCACCATCACTGACACTAACTGTTCACTAACTCACCCTCACAGACACTAACTGTCCACTAACTACCCCTCACTGACACTAACTGTCCACTAACTCCCCCTCACTGACACTGACTGTCCACTAACACACCCTCACTGACACTAACTGTCCACTAACTCCCCCTCACTGACACTAACTGTCCACTAACTCCCCCTCACTGACACTAACTGTCCACTAACTCCCCCTCACTGACACTAACTGTCCTCTAACTCACCCTCACTCACACTAACTGTCCACTAACTCACCCTCACTGACACTAACTGTCCACAAACTCACCCTCACTGACACTAACTGTCCACTAACTCACCCTCACTGACACTAACTGTCCACTAACTCACCCTCACTCACACTAACTGTCCACTAACTCCCCCTCACTGACACTAACTGTCCACTAACTCCCCCTCACTGACACTAACTGTCCACTAACTCACAACCACTGACACTAACTGTCCACTAACTCCCCCTCACTGACACTAACTGTCCACTAACTCACCCACACTGACACTAACTGTCCACTAACTCACCCTCACTGACACTAACTGTCCACTAACTCCCCCTCACTGACACTAACTGTCCACAAACCACCCTCACTGACACTAACTGTCCACTAACTCACCCCCACTGACACTAACTGTCCACAAACCACCCTCACTGACACTAACTGTCCACTAAGTCACCCTCACTGACACTAACTGTCCACAAACCACCCTCACTGACACTAACTGTCCACTAACTCACCCCCACTGACACTAACTGTCCACAAACCACCCTCACTGACACTAACTGTCCACTAACTCACCCTCACTGACACTAACTGTCCACTAACTCCCCCTCACTGACACTAACTGTCCACTAACGCACCCCCACTGACACTAACTGTCCACTAACTCACCCTCACTGACACTAACTGTCCACTAACTCACCCTCACTGACACTAACTGTCCACTAACTCCCCCTCACTGACACTAACTGTCCACTAACTCACCCACACTGACACTAACTGTCCACTAACTCACCCTCACTGACACTAACTGTCCACTAACTCCCCCTCACTGACACTAACTGTCCACTAACTCCCCCTCACTGATACTAACTGTCCACTAACTCACCCTCACTGACACTAACTGTCCACAAACCACCCTCACTGACACTAACTGTCCACTAAGTCACCCTCACTGACACTAACTGTCCACAAACCACCCTCACTGACACTAACTGTCCACAAACCACCCTCACTGACACTAACTGTCCACAAACCACCCTCACTGACACTAACTGTCCACAAACCACCCTCACTGACACTAACTGTCCACAAACCACCCTCACTGACACTAACTGTCCACAAACCACCCTCACTGACACTAACTGTCCACAAACCACCCTCACTGACACTAACTGTCCACTAAGTCACCCTCACTGACACTAACTGTCCACTAAGTCACCCTCACTGACACTAACTGTCCACTAACTCACCCTCACTGACACTAACTGTCCACTAACTCCCCCTCACTGACACTAACTGTCCACAAACCACCCTCACTGACACTAACTGTCCACTAACTCCCCCTCACTGACACTAACTGTCCACAAACCACCCTCACTGACACTAACTGTCCACTAACTCACCCTCACTGACACTAACTGTCCACAAACCACCCTCACTGACACTAACTGTCCACTAACTCACCCCCACTGACACTCACTGTCCACTAACTCCCCCTCACTGACACTAACTGTCCACTAACCACCCTCACTGACACTAACTGTCCACTAACTCACCCCCACTGACACTAACTGTCCACAAACCACCCCCACTGACACTAACTGTCCACTAACTCCCCCTCACTGACACTAACTGTCCACTAACTCACCCTCACTGACACTAACTGTCCACTAACTCACCCTCACTGACACTAACTGTCCACTAACTCCCCCTCACTGACACTTACTGTCCACTAACTCACCCTCACTGACACTAACTGTCCACTAACTCCCCCTCACTGACACTTACTGTCCACTAACTCACCCTCACTGACACTAACTGTCCACTAACTCACCCTCACTGACACTAACTGTCCACTAACTCACCCTCACTGACACTAACTGTCCACTAACTCCCCCTCACTGACACTAACTGTCCACTAACTCACCCTCACTGACACTAACTGTCCACTAACTCCCCCTCACTGACACTTACTGTCCACTAACTCACCCTCACTGACACTAACTGTCCACTAACTCCCCCTCACTGACACTAACTGTCCACTAACTCCCCCTCACTGACACTAACTGTCCACTAACTCACCCTCACTGATACTAACTGTCCACTAACTCCCCCTCACTGACACTAACTGTCCACTAACTCACCCTCACTGACACTAACTGTCCACTAACTCCCCCTCACTGACACTTACTGTCCACTAACTCACCCTCACTGACACTAACTGTCCACTAACTCACCCTCACTGACACTAACTGTCCACTAACTCACCCTCACTGACACTAACTGTCCACTAACTCACCCTCACTGACACTAACTGTCCACTAACTCACCCTCACTGACACTAACTGTCCTCTAACTCACCCTCACTGACACTAACTGTCCACTAACTCACCATCACTCACACTAACTGTCCACTAACTCCCCCTCACTGACACTAACTGTCCACTAACTCACCCTCACTGACATTAACTGTCCACTAACTCCCCCTCACTGACACTAACTGTCCACTAACTCACCCTCACTGACACTAACTGTCCACTAACTCACCCTCACTGACACTAACTGTCCACTAACTCACCGTCACTGACATTAACTGTCCACTAACTCCCCCTCACTGACACTAACTGTCCACTAACTCCCCCTCACTGACACTAACTGTCCACGAACTCACCCTCACTGACACTGACTGTCCTCTAACTCCCCCTCACTGACACTAACTGTCCACTAACTCACCCTCACTGACACTAACTGTCCACTAACTCACCCTCACTGACACTTACTGTCCACTAACTCACCCTCACTGACACTAACTGTCCACTAACTCACCCTCACTGACACTAACTGTCCACTAACTCACCCTCACTGACACTAACTGTCCACTAACTCACCCTCACTGACACTAACTGTCCACTAACTCACCCTCACTGACACTAACTGTCCACTAACTCACCCTCACTGACACTAACTGTCCACTAACTCACCCTCACTGACACTAACTGTCCACTAACACACCCTCACTGACACTAACTGTCCACTAACTCACCCTCACTGACACTAACTGTCCACAAACCCCCCCTCACTGACACTAACTGTCCACTAACTCACCCTCACTGACACTAACTGTCCACTAACTCACCCTCACTCACACTAACTGTCCACTAACTCACCCTCACTGACACTAACTGTCCACTAACTCACCCTCACTGACACTAACTGTCCACTAACTCACCCTCACTGACACTGACTGTCCACTAACTCACCCTCACTGACACTAACTGTCCACTAACTCACCCTCACTGACACTAACTGTCCACTAACTCCCCCTCACTGACACTGACTGTCCACTAACTACCCCTCACTGACACTAACTGTCCACTAACTCCCCCTCACTGATACTAACTGTCCACTAACTCCCCCTCACTGACACTAACTGTCCACTAACTCCCCCTCACTGACACTAACTGTCCACTAACTCACCCTCACTGACACTAACTGTCCACTAACTCACCCTCACTGACACTAACTGTCCACTAACTCCCCCTCACTGACACTAACTGTCCACTAACTCACCCTCACTGACACTAACTGTCCACTAACTCACCCTCACTGACACTAACTGTCCACTAACTCCCCCTCACTGACACTAACTGTCCACTAACTCCCCCTCACTGACACTAACTGTCCACTAACTCACCCTCACTGACACTAACTGTCCACTAACTCACCCTCACTGACACTAACTGTCCACTAACTCACCCTCACTGACACTAACTGTCCACTAACTCACCCTCACTGACACTAACTGTCCACTAACTCCCCCTCACTGACACTAACTGTCCACTAACTCACCCTCACTGACACTAACTGTCCACTAACTCACCCTCACTGACACTAACTGTCCACTAACTCCCCCTCACTGACACTAACTGTCCACTAACTCCCCCTCACTGACACTAACTGTCCACTAACTCCCCCTCACTGACACTAACTGTCCACTAACACCCTCACTGACACTGACTGTCCACTAACTCCCCCTCACTGACACTAACTGTCCACTAACTCCCCCTCACTGACACTAACTGTCCACTAACTCACCCTCACTGACACTAACTGTCCACTAACTCACCCTCACTGACACTAACTGTCCACTAACTCACCCTCACTGACACTAACTGTCCACTAACTCACCCTCACTGACAGTAACTGTTCACTAACTCACCCTCACTGACACTAACTGTCCACTAACTCACCCTCACTGACACTAACTGTCCACTAACTCACCCTCACTGACACTAACTGTCCACTAACTCCCCCTCACTGACACTAACTGTCCACTAACTCACCCTCACTGACACTAACTGTCCACTAACTCACCCTCACTGACACTAACTGTCCACTAACTCACCCCCACTGACACTAACTGTCCACTAACTCACCCTCACTGACACTAACTGTCCACTAACTCCCCCTCACTGACACTAACTGTCCACTAACTCATCCTCACTGACACTAACTGTCCACTAACTCACCCTCACTGACACTAACTGTCCACTAACTCACCCTCACTGACACTAACTGTCCACTAACTCCCCCTCACTGACACTAACTGTCCACTAACTCACCCTCACTGACACTAACTGTCCACTAACTCACCCTCACTGATACTAACTGTCCACTAACTCACCCCCACTGACACTAACTGTCCACTAACTCACCCCACTGACACTAACTGTCCACTAACTCCCCCTCACTGACACTAACTGTCCACTAACTCACCCTCACTGATACTAACTGTCCACTAACTCACCCCCACTGACACTGACTGTCCACTAACTCACCCTCACTGACACTAACTGTCCACTAACTCACCCTCACTGACACTAACTGTCCACTAACTCCCCCTCACTGACACTAACTGTCCACTAACTCACCCTCACTGACACTAACTGTCCACTAACTCCCCCTCACTGACACTAACTGTCCACTAACTCACCCCCACTGACACTAACTGTCCACTAACTCACCCTCACTGACACTAACTGTCCACTAACTCACCCCCACTGACACTGACTGTCCACTAACTCACCCTCACTGACACTAACTGTCCACTAACTCCCCCTCACTGACACTAACTGTCCACTAACTCCCCCTCACTGACACTAACTGTCCACTAACTCACCCTCACTGACACTAACTGTCCACTAACTCCCCCTCACTGACACTAACTGTCCACTAACTCACCCCCACTGACACTAACTGTCCACTAACTCACCCTCACTGACACTAACTGTCCACTAACTCACCCCCACTGACACTGACTGTCCACTAACTCCCCCTCACTGACACTAACTGTCCACTAACTCCCCCTCACTGACAGTAACTGTCCACTAACTCACCCTCACTGACACTAACTGTCCACTAACTCACCCTCACTGACACTAACTGTCCACTAACTCCCCCTCACTCACACTAACTGTTCACTAACTCCCCTCACTGACACTAACTGTCCACTAACACACCCTCACTGACACTAACTGTCCACTAACTCCCCCTCACTGACACTAACTGTCCACTAACTCCCCCTCACTGACACTAACTGTCCACTAACTCCCCCTCACTGACACTAACTGTCCACTAACGCACCCTCACTGACAGTAACTGTCCTCTAACTCACCCTCCCTGACACTAACTGTCCACTAACTCACCCTCACTGACACTAACTGTCCACTAACTCACCTCACTGACACTAACTGTCCACTAACTCCCCCTCACTGACACCAACTGTCCACTAACTCACCCTCACTGACACTAACTGTACACTAACTCACCCTCACTGATACTAACTGTCCACTAACTCCCCCTCACTGATACTAACTGTCCACTAACTCACCCTTACTGACACTAACTGTCCACTAACTCACCCTCACTGACACTAACTGTCCACTAACTCACCCCCACTGACACTAACTGTCCACTAACTCACCCTCACTGACACTAACTGTCCACTAACTCACCCTCACTGACACTAACTGTCCACTAACTCACCCTCACTGACACTAACTGTCCACTAACTCACCCTCACTGACACTAACTGTCCACTAACTCACCCTCACTGACACTAACTGTCCACTAACTCACCCTCACTGACACTAACTGTCCACTAACTCCCCCTCACTGACAGTAACTGTCCACTAACTCACCCTCACTGACACTAACTGTCCACTAACTCACCCCCACTGACACTAACTGTCCACTAACTCACCCTCACTGACACTAACTGTCCACTAACTCACCCTCACTGACACTAACTGTCCACTAACTCCCCCTCACTGACACTAACTGTCCACTAACTCCCCCTCACTGACACTAACTGTCCACTAACTCCCCCTCACTGACACTAACTGTCCTCTAACTCCCCCTCACTGACACTAACTGTCCACTAACTCACCCTCACTGACACTAACTGTCCACTAACTCCCCCTCACTCACACTAACTGTCCACTAACTCCCCCTCACTGACACTAACTGTCCACTAACTCACCCTCACTGACACTGACTGTCCACTAACTCCCCCTCACTGACACTAACTGTACACTAACTCACCCTCACTGACACTAACTGTCCACAAACCACCCTCACTGACACTAACTGTCCACTAACTCACCCTCACAGACACTAACTGTCCACTAACTCACCCTCACTGACACTAACTGTCCACTAACACACCCTCACTGACACTAACTGTGCACTAACTCACCCTTACTGACACTAACTGTCCACTAACTCACCCTCACTGACACTAACTGTCCACTAACTCACCCTCACAGACACTAACTGTCCACTAACTCCCCCCCACTGACACTAACTGTCCACTAACTCACCCCCACTGACACTAACTGTCCACTAACTCACCCTCACAGACACTAACTGTCCACTAACTCCCCCCCACTGACACTAACTGTCCACTAACTCACCCTCACTGACACTAACTGTCCACTAACTCACCCTCACTGACACTAACTGTCCACTATCTCACCCCCACTTACACTAACTGTCCACTAACGCACCCTCACTGACACTAACTGTCCACTAACTCCCCCTCACTGACACTAACTGTCCACTAACTCACCCTCACTGACACTAACTGTCCACTAACTCCCCCTCACTGACACTAACTGTCCACTAACTCCCCCTCACTGACACTAACTGTCCACTAACTCACCCTCACTGACACTAACTGTCCACTAACTCACCCTCATTGATACTAACTGTCCACTAACTCCCCCTCACTGACACTAACTGTCCACTAACTCCCCCTCACTGACACTAACTGTCCACTAACTCACCCCCACTGACACTAACTGTCCACTAACTCACCCCCACTGACACTAACTGTCCACTAACTCACCCTCACTGACACTAACTGTCCACTAACTCACCCTCACTGACACTAACTGTCCACTAACTCACCCTCACTGACACTAACTGTCCACTAACTCACCCTCACTGACACTAACTGTCCACTAACTCACCCTCACTGACACTAACTGTCCACTAACACACCCTCACTGACACTAACTGTCCACTAACTCCCCCTCACTCACACTAACTGTCCACTAACTCACCCTCACTGACACTAACTGTCCACTAACTCACCCTCACTGACACTAACTGTCCACTAACACACCCTCACTGATACTAACTGTCCACTAACTCACCCTCACTGACACTAACTGTCCACTAACTCACCCTCACTGACACTAACTGTCCTCTTACTCCCCCCCACTGACACTAACTGTCCACTAACTCACCCTCACTGACACTAACTGTCCACTAACTCACCCTCACTGACACTAACTGTCCACTAACTCACCCTCACTGACACTAACTGTCCACTAACTCACCCTCACTGACACTAACTGTCCACTAACTCACCCTCACTGACACTAACTGTCCACTAACTCACCCTCACTGACACTGACTGTCCTCTAACTCACCCTCACTGACACTAACTGTCCACTAACTCCCCCTCACTGACACTAACTGTCCACTAACACACCCTCACTGACACTAACTGTCCACTAACTCACCCTCACTGACACTAACTGTCCACTAACTCACCCTCACTGACACTAACTGTCCACTAACTCACCCTCACTGACACTAACTGTCCACTAACTCACCCTCACTGACACTAACTGTCCACTAACTCACCCTCACTGACACTAACTGTCCACTAACTCACCCTCACTGACACTAACTGTCCACTAACTCACCCTCACTGACACTAACTGTCCACTAACTCACCCTCACTGACACTAACTGTCCACTAACTCACCCTCACTGACACTAACTGTCCACTAACTCACCCTCACTGACACTAACTGTCCACTAACTCACCCTCACTGACACTAACTGTCCACTAACTCACCCCCACTGTCACTAACTGTCCACTAACTCACCCTCACTGACACTAACTGTCCACTAACTCACCCTCATTGACACTAACTGTCCACTAACTCCCCCTCACTGACACTAACTGTCCACTAACTCACCCTCACTGACACTAACTGTCCACTAACTCCCCCTCACTGACACTAACTGTCCACTAACTCACCCTCACTGACACTAACTGTCCACTAACTCACCCTCACTGACACTAACTGTCCACTAACTCACCCCCACTGTCACTAACTGTCCACTAACTCACCCTCACTGACACTAACTGTCCACTAACTCACCCTCACTGACACTAACTGTCCACTAACTCACCCTCACTGACACTAACTGTCCACAAACCACCCCCACTGACACTAACTGTCAACTAACTCACCCTCACTGACACTAACTGTCCACTAACTCACCCTCACTGACACTAACTGTCCACTAACTCACCCTCACTGACACTAACTGTCCACTAACTCCCCCTCACTGACACTAACTGTCCACTAACTCCCCCTCACTGACACTAACTGTCCACTAACTCCCCTCACTGACACTAACTGTCCACTAACTCACCCTCATTGACACTAACTGTCCACTAACTCCCCTCACTGACACTAACTGTCCACTAACCCCCTCACTGACACTAACTGTCCACTAACTCACCCTCACTGACACTAACTGTCCACTAACTCACCCTCACTGACACTAACTGTCCACTAACTCCCCCTCACTGACACTAACTGTCCACTAACTCACCCTCACTGACACTAACTGTCCACTAACCACCCTCACTGACACTAACTGTCCACTAACTCACCCTCACTGACACTAACTGTCCACTAACTCACCCTCACTGACACTAACTGTCCACTAACTCCCCCTCACTGACACTAACTGTCCACTAACTCCCCCTCACTGACACTAACTGTCCACTAACTCACCCTCACTGACACTAACTGTCCACTAACACACCCTCACTGACACTAACTGTCCACTATCTCCCCCTCACTGACACTGACTGTCCACTAACTCCCCCTCACTGACACTAACTGTCCACTAACTCACCCTCACTGACACTAACTGTCCACTAACTCCCCCTCACTGACACTAACTGTCCACTAACTCCCCCTCACTGACACTAACTGTCCACTAACTCCCCCTCACTGACACTAACTGTCCACTAACTCACCCTCACTGACACTAACTGTCCACTAACACACCCTCACTGACACTAACTGTCCACTATCTCCCCCTCACTGACACTGACTGTCCACTAACTCCCCCTCACTGACACTAACTGTCCACTAACTCACCCTCACTGACACTAACTGTCCACTAACTCACCCCCACTGACACTAACTGCCGACTAACTCACCCCCACTGACACTAACTGTCCACTAACTCCCCCTCACTGACACTAACTGTCCACTAACTCACCCTCACTGACACTAACTGTCCACTAACTCACCCTCACTGACACTAACTGTCCACTAACTCACCCTCACTGACACTAACTGTCCTCTAACTCACCCCCACTGACACTAACTGTCCACTAACTCACCCTCACTGACACTAACTGTCCACTAACTCCCCCTCACTGACAGTAACTGTCCACTAACTCACCCTCACGGATACTAACTGTCCACTAACTCACCCTCACTGACACTAACTGTCCACTAACTCACCCCCACTGACACTAACTGTCCACTAACTCCCCCTCACTGACACTAACTGTCCACTAACTCCCCCTCACTGACAGTAACTGTCCACTAACTCACCCTCACGGATACTAACTGTCCACTAACTCACCCTCACTGACACTAACTGTCCACTAACTCACCCCCACTGACACTAACTGTCCACTAACTCCCCCTCACTGACACTAACTGTCCACTAACTCCCCCTCACTGACACTAACTGTCCACTAACACACCCTCACTGACACTAACTGTCCACTAACTCACCCTCACTGACACTAACTGTCCACTAACTCACCCTCACTGTCACTAACTGTCCACTAACTCACCCTCACTGACACTAACTGTCCACTAACTCACCCCCACTGACACTAACTGTCCACTAACTCACCCCCACTGACACTAACTGTCCACTAACTCACCCTCACTGACACTAACTGTCCACTAACTCACCCCCACTGACACTAACTGTCCACTAACTCACCCTCACTGACACTAACTGTCCACTAACTCACCCCCACTGACACTAACTGTCCACTAACTCCCCCTCACTGACACTAACTGTCCACTAACTCCCCCTCACTGACACTAACTGTCCACTAACTCCCCCTCACTGACAGTAACTGTCCACTAACTCACCCTCACTGATACTAACTGTCCACTAACTCACCCTCACTGACACTAACTGTCCACTAACTCACCCTCACTGACACTAACTGTCCACTAACTCACCCTCACTGACACTAACTGTCCACTAACTCCCCCTCACTGACAGTAACTGTCCACTAACTCACCCTCACTGATACTAACTGTCCACTAACTCACCCTCACTGACACTAACTGTCCACTAACTCACCCTCACTGACACTAACTGTCCACTAACTCACCCTCACTGACACTAACTGTCCACTAACTCACCCTCACTGACACTAACTGTCCACTAACTCACCCTCACTGACACTAACTGTCCTCTAACTCACCCCCACTGACACTAACTGTCCACTAACTCCCCCTCACTGACACTAACTGTCCACTAACTCCCCCTCACTGACACTAACTGTCTACTAACTCCCCCTCACTGACACTGACTGTCCACTAACACACCCTCACTGACACTAACTGTCCACTAACACACCCTCACTGACACTAACTGTCCACTAACTCCCCCTCACTGACACTAACTGTCCACTAACTCCCCTCACTGACACTAACTGTCCACTAACTCCCCCTCACTGACACTAACTGTCCACTAACACACCCCCACTGACACTAACTGTCCACTAACTCCCCCTCACTGACACTGACTGTCCACTAACTCACCCTCACTGACACTGACTGTCCACTAACTCACCCTCACTGACACTAACTGTCCACTAACTCCCCTCACTGACACTAACTGTCCACTAACTCCCCCTCACTGACACTAACTGTCCACTAACACACCCCCACTGACACTAACTGTCCACTAACTCCCCCTCACTGACACTGACTGTCCACTAACTCACCCTCACTGACACTGACTGTCCACTAACTCCCCCTCACTGACACTGACTGTCCTCTAACTCACCCTCACTGACACTAACTGTCCACTAACTCCCCCTCACTGACACTAACTGTCCACTAACTCACCCTCACTGACACTAACTGTCCACTAACTCCCCCTCACTGACACTAACTGTCCACTAACTCCCCCTCACTGACACTAACTGTCCACTAACTCACCCTCACTGACACTAACTGTCCACTAACTCACCCCCACTGACACTAACTGTCCACTAACTCACCCCCACTGACACTAACTGTCCACTAACTCACCTTCACTGACACTAACTGTCCACTAACTCACCCTCACTGAC
The DNA here is from genome assembly GCF_047496885.1 of Scyliorhinus torazame. NCBI lineage: Eukaryota > Metazoa > Chordata > Chondrichthyes > Carcharhiniformes > Scyliorhinidae > Scyliorhinus > Scyliorhinus torazame. Next base: position 40,468,268 of record NC_092710.1, on the reverse strand, counting down.
ACTAACTGTCCACTAACTCCCCCTCACTGACACTGACTGTCCTCTAACTCACCCTCACTCACACTAACTGTCCACTAACTCTCCCTCACTGACACTAACTGTCCACTAACTCACCCTCACTGACACTAACTGTCCACTAACTCCCCCTCACTGATACTAACTGTCCACTAACTCACCCTCACTGACACTAACTGTCCACTAACTCACCCTCACTGACACTAACTGTCCACTAACTCCCCCTCACTGATACTAACTGTCCACTAACTCACCCTCACTGACACTAACTGTCCACTAACTCCCCCTCACTGACACTAACTGTCCACTAACTCACCCTCACTGACACTAACTGTCCACTAACTCCCCCTCACTGACACTAACTGTCCACTAACTCACCCTCACTGACACGAACTGTCCACTAACTCACCTCACTGACACTAACTGTCCACTAACTCACCCCCACTGACACTAACTGTCCACTAACTCACCCTCACTGACACTAACTGTCCACTAACTCCCCCTCACTGACACTAACTGTCCACTAACTCACCCTCACTGACACTAACTGTCCACTAACTCACCCTCACTGACACTAACTGTCCACTAACTCACCCTCACTGACACTGACTGTCCACTAACTCACCCTCACTGACACTGACTGTCCTCTAACTCACCCTCACTGACACTAACTGTCCACTAACTCACAACCACTGACACTGACTGTCCACTAACTCACCCTCACTGACACTAACTGTCCACAAACCACCCTCACTGACACTAACTGTTCTCTAACTCCCCCTCACTGACACTAACTGTCCTCTAACTCCCCCTCACTGACACTAACTGTCCACTAACTCCCCCTCACTGACACTAACTGTCCACTAACTCACCCTCACTGACACTAACTGTCCACTAACTCACCCTCACTGACACTAACTGTCCACTAACTCACCCTCACTGACACTAACTGTCCACTAACTCACCCTCACTGACACTGACTGTCCACTAACTCACCCTCACTGACACTAACTGTCCACTAACTCCCCCTCACTGACACTAACTGTCCACTAACTCCCCCTCACTGACACTAACTGTCCACTAACTCACCCTCACTGACACTAACTGTCCACTAACTCACCCTCACTGACACTAACTGTCCACTAACTCACCCCCACTGACACTAACTGTCCTCTAACTCCCCCTCACTGACACTAACTGTCCACTAACTCACCCCCACTGACACTAACTGTCCACTAACTCCCCCTCACTGACACTAACTGTCCACTAACTCACCCCCACTGACACTAACTGTCCACTAACTCACCCTCACTGACACTAACTGTCCACTAACTCCCCCTCACTCATACTAACTGTCCACTAACTCACCCTCACTGACACTAACTGTCCACTAACCACCCTCACTGACACTAACTGTCCACTAACTCACCCTCACTGACACTAACTGTCCACTAACCACCCTCACTGACACTAACTGTCCACTAACTCACCCTCACTGACACTAACTGTCCACTAACTCACCCTCACTGACAGTAACTGTCCACTAACTCCCCCTCACTGACACTAACTGTCCACTAACTCACCCTCACTGATACTAACTGTCCACTAACTCCCCCTCACTGACACTAACTGTCCACTAACTCACCCTCACTGACACTAACTGTCCACTAACTCACCCTCACTGACATTAACTGTCCACTAACTCACCCCCACTGACACTAACTGTCCACTAACTCCCCCTCACTGACACTAACTGTCCACTAACTCTCCCTCACTGACACTAACTGTCCACTAACTCCCCCTCACTGACACTAACTGTCCACTAACTCACCCTCACTGACACTAACTGTCCACTAACACACCCCCACTGACACTAACTGTCCACTAACTCACCCTCACTGACACTAACTGTCCACTAACTCACCCTCACTGACACTAACTGTCCACTAACTCCCCCTCACTGACACTAACTGTCCACTAACTCACCCTCACTGACACTAACTGTCCACTAACTCACCCTCACTGACACTAACTGTCCTCTAACTCACCCTCACTGACACTAACTGTCCACTAACTCCCCCTCACTGACACTAACTGTCCTCTAACTCACCCTCACTGACACTAACTGTCCTCTAACTCACCCTCACTGACACTAACTGTCCACTAACACACCCTCACTGACACTAACTGTCCACTAACTCACCCTCACTCACACTAACTGTCCACTAACTCACCCTCACTCACACTAACTGTCCTCTAACTCACCCTCACTGACACTAACTGTCCACTAACTCACCCTCACTGACACTAACTGTCCACTAACACACCCTCACTGACACTAACTGTCCACTAACTCACCCTCACTGACACTAACTGTCCACTAACTCACCCTCACTCACACTAACTGTCCTCTAACTCACCCTCACTGACACTAACTGTCCACTAACTCACCCTCACTCACACTAACTGTCCACTAACTCCCCCTCACTGACACTAACTGTCCTCTAACTCACCCTCACTCACACTAACTGTCCACTAACTCACCCTCACTGACACTAACTGTCCACTAACTCCCCCTCACTGACAGTAACTGTCCACTAACTCACCCCCACTGACACTAACTGTCCACTAACTCCCCCTCACTGACACTAACTGTCCACTAACTCCCCCTCACTGACACTAACTGTCCACTAACTCCCCCTCACTGACACTAACTGTCCACTAACACACCCTCACTGACACTAACTGTCCACTAACTCACCCTCACTGACACTAACTGTCCACTAACTCCCCCTCACTGACAGTAACTGTCCACTAACTCACCCCCACTGACACTAACTGTCCACTAACTCCCCCTCACTGACACTAACTGTCCACTAACTCCCCCTCACTGACACTAACTGTCCACTAACTCCCCCTCACTGACACTAACTGTCCACTAACTCACCCTCACTGACACTAACTGTCCACTAACTCACCCTCACTGACACTAACTGTCCTCTAACTCACCCTCACTGACACTAACTGTCCACTAACTCACCATCACTCACACTAACTGTCCACTAACACACCATCACTGACACTAACTGTCCACTAACACACCCTCACTGACACTAACTGTCCACTAACTCACCCTCACTGACACTAACTGTCCACTAACTCACCCTCACTGACACTAACTGTCCACTAACTCCCCCTCACTGACACTAACTGTCCACTAACTCACCCTCACTGACACTAACTGTCCACTAACTCACCCTCACTGACAGTAACTGTCCACTAACTCCCCCTCACTGACACTAACTGTCCACTAACACACCCTCACTGACACTGACTGTCCACTAACTCCCCCTCACTGACACTAACTGTCCACTAACTCACCCTCACTGACACTGACTGTCCACTAACTCACCCTCACTGACACTAACTGTGCACTAACTCACCCTCACTGACACTAACTGTCCACAAACCACCCTCACTGACACTAACTGTCCTCTAACTCACCCTCACTGACACTAACTGTCCACTAACTCCCCTCACTGACACTAACTGTCCACTAACTCCCCCTCACTCACACTAACTGTCCACTAACTCACCCTCACTGACACTAACTGTCCACTAACTCACCCTCACTGACACTGACTGTCCACTAACTCCCCCTCACTGACACTAACTGTCCACTAACTCACCCTCACTGACACTGACTGTCCACTAACTCACCCTCACTGACACTAACTGTGCACTAACTCACCCTCACTGACACTAACTGTCCACAAACCACCCTCACTGACACTAACTGTCCTCTAACTCCCCCCCACTGACACTAACTGTCCACTAACTCACCCTCACTGACACTAACTGTCCACTAACTCCCCCTCACTGACACTAACTGTCCACTAACTCACCCTCACTGACACTAACTGTCCACTAACTCCCCTCACTGACACTAACTGTCCACTAACTCCCCCTCACTGACACTAACTGTCCACTAACTCACCCTCACTCACACTAACTGTCCACTAACACACCATCACTGACACTAACTGTCCACTAACTCACCATCACTGACACTAACTGTTCACTAACTCACCCTCACAGACACTAACTGTCCACTAACTACCCCTCACTGACACTAACTGTCCACTAACTCCCCCTCACTGACACTAACTGTCCACTAACTCCCCCTCACTGACACTAACTGTCCACTAACTCCCCCTCACTGACACTAACTGTCCTCTAACTCACCCTCACTCACACTAACTGTCCACTAACTCACCCTCACTGACACTAACTGTCCACTAACTCACCCTCACTGACACTAACTGTCCACTAACTCACCCTCACTCACACTAACTGTCCACTAACTCACCCTCACTGACACTAACTGTCCACAAACCACCCTCACTGACACTAACTGTCCACTAACTCACCCTCACTGACACTAACTGTCCACAAACTCACCCTCACTGACACTAACTGTCCACTAACTCACCCTCACTGACACTAACTGTCCACTAACTCACCCTCACTCACACTAACTGTCCACTAACTCCCCCTCACTGACACTAACTGTCCACTAACTCCCCCTCACTGACACTAACTGTCCACTAACACACCCTCACTGACACTAACTGTCCACTAACTCACCCTCACTGACACTAACTGTCCACTAACTCACCCTCACTGACACTAACTGTCCACTAACTCCCCCTCACTGACACTAACTGTCCACTAACTCACCCACACTGACACTAACTGTCCACTAACTCACCCTCACTGACACTAACTGTCCACTAACTCCCCCTCACTGACACTAACTGTCCACTAACTCCCCCTCACTGATACTAACTGTCCACTAACTCACCCTCACTGACACTAACTGTCCACAAACCACCCTCACTGACACTAACTGTCCACTAACTCACCCCCACTGACACTAACTGTCCACAAACCACCCTCACTGACACTAACTGTCCACTAAGTCACCCTCACTGACACTAACTGTCCACAAACCACCCTCACTGACACTAACTGTCCACTAACTCACCCCCACTGACACTAACTGTCCACTAACTCACCCCCACTGACACTCACTGTCCACTAACTCCCCCTCACTGACACTAACTGTCCACTAACTCACCCCCACTGACACTAACTGTCCACTAACTCCCCCTCACTGACACTAACTGTCCACTAACTCACCCTCACTGACACTAACTGTCCACTAACTCACCCTCACTGACACTAACTGTCCACTAACTCCCCCTCACTGACACTAACTGTCCACTAACTCACCCTCACTGACACTAACTGTCCACTAACTCACCCTCACTGACACTAACTGTCCACTAACTCCCCCTCACTGACACTAACTGTCCACTAACTCACCCTCACTGACACTAACTGTCCACTAACTCCCCGTCACTGACAGTAACTGTCCACTAACTCACCCTCACTGACACTAACTGTCCACTAACTCCCCCTCACTGACACTAACTGTCCACTAACTCACCCTCACTGACACTAACTGTCCTCTAACTCCCCCTCACTGACACTAACTGTCCACTAACTCACCCTCACTGACACTAACTGTCCACTAACTCCCCCTCACTGACACTAACTGTCCACTAACTCACCCTCACTGACACTAACTGTCCACTAACTCACCCTCACTGACACTGACTGTCCACTAACTCACCCTCACTGACACTAACTGTCCACTAACTCACCCTCACTGACACTAACTGTCCACTAACTCCCCCTCACTGACACTAACTGTCCACTAACTCACCCTCACTGACACTAACTGTCCACTAACTCCCCCTCACTGACACTAACTGTCCACTAACTCCCCCTCACTGACACTAACTGTCCACTAACTCACCCTCACTGACACTAACTGTCCACTAACTCACCCTCACTCACACTAACTGTCCACTAACACACCCTCACTGACACTAACTGTCCACTAACTCACCCTCACTGACACTAACTGTCCACTAACTCACCCTCACTGACACTAACTGTCCACTAACTCCCCCTCACTGACACTAACTGTCCACTAACTCCCCCTCACTGACACTAACTGTCCACTAACTCCCCCTCACTGACACTAACTGTCCACTAACTCCCCCTCACTGACACTAACTGTCCACTAACTCACCCTCACTGACACTAACTGTCCACTAACTCACCCTCACTGACACTAACTGTCCACTAACTCACCCTCACTCACACTAACTGTCCACTAACTCACCCTCACTGACACTAACTGTCCACTAACTCCCCCTCACTGACACTAACTGTCCACTAACTCCCCCTCACTGACACTAACTGTCCACTAACTCACCCTCACTGACACTAACTGTCCACTAACTCACCCTCACTGACACTAACTGTCCACTAACTCACCCTCACTGACCCTAACTGTCCACTAACTCACCCTCACTGACACTAACTGTCCACTAACTCCCCCTCACTGACACTAACTGTCCACTAACTAACCCTCACTGACACTGACTGTCCACTAACTCACCATCACTGACACTAACTGTCCACTAACTCACCCTCACTGACACTAACTGTCCACTAACTCACCCTCACTGACACTGACTGTCCACTAACACACCCTCACTGACACTAACTGTCCACTAACTCACCCTCACTGACACTAACTGTCCACTAACTCACCCTCACTGACAGTAACTGTCCACTAACTCCTCCTCACTGACACTAACTGTCCACTAACTCACCCTCACTGACACTAACTGTCCACTAACTCACCCCCACTGACACTAACTGTCCACTAACTCCCCCTCACTGACACTAACTGTCCACTAACTCCCCCTCACTGACACTAACTGTCCACTAACTCCCCCTCACTGACACTAACTGTCCACTAACTCCCCCTCACTGACACTAACTGTCCACTAACTCCCCCTCACTGACACTAACTGTCCACTAACTCCCCCTCACTGACACTAACTGTCCACTAACTCACCCTCACTGACACTAACTGTCCACTAACTCCCCCTCACTGACACTAACTGTCCACTAACTCTCCCCCACTGACACTAACTGTCCACTAACTCCCCCTCACTGACACTAACTGTCCACTAACTCACCCTCACTGACACTAACTGTCCACTAACTCCCCCTCACTGACACTAACTGTCCACTAACTCACCCTCACTGACACTAACTGTCCACTAACTCCTCCTCACTGACACTAACTGTCCACTAACTCACCCTCACTGACACTAACTGTCCACTAACTCACCCTCACTGACACTAACTGTCCACTAACTCCCCCTCACTGACACTAACTGTCCACTAACTCACCCTCACTGACACTAACTGTCTACTAACTCCCCCTCACTGACACTAACTGTCCACTAACTCACCCTCACTGACACTAACTGTCCACTAACTCCCCCTCACTGACACTAACTGTCTACTAACTCCCCCTCACTGACACTAACTGTCCACTAACTCACCCTCACTGACACTAACTGTCCACTAACTCACCCTCACTGACACTAACTGTCCACTAACTCACCCTCACTGACACTAACTGTCCACTAACTCCCCCTCACTGACACTAACTGTCCACTAACTCACCCTCACTGACACTAACTGTCCACAAACTCACCCTCACTGACACTAACTGTCCACTAACTCCCCCTCACTGACACTAACTGTCCACTAACTCACCCCCACTGACACTAACTGTCCACTAACTCACCCTCACTGACACTAACTGTCCACTAACTCCCCCTCACTGACACTAACTGTCCACTAACTCACCCTCACTGACACTAACTGTCCACTAACTCACCCTCACTGACACTAACTGTCCACTAACTCACCCCCACTGACACTAACTGTCCACTAACTCACCCTCACTGATACTAACTGTCCACTAACTCCCCCTCACTGACACTAACTGTCCACTAACTCACCCTCACTGACACTAACTGTCCACTAACTCCCCCTCACTGACACTAACTGTCCACTAACTCACCCTCACTGACACTAACTGTCCACTAACTCACCCTCACTGACACTAACTGTCCACTAACTCACCCTCACTGACAGTAACTGTCCACTAACTCACCCTCACTGACACTAACTGTCCACTAACTCACCCTCACTGACAGTAACTGTCCACTAACTCACCCTCACTGACACTAACTGTCCACTAACTCACCCTCACTGACACTAACTGTCCACTAACTCACCCTCGCTGATACTAACTGTCCACTAACTCACCCTCACTGACAGTAACTGTCCACTAACTCCCCCTCACTGACACTAACTGTCCACTAACTCACCCTCACTGACACTAACTGTCCACTAACTCCCCCTCACTGACACTAACTGTCCACTAACTCACCCTCACTGACACTAACTGTCCACTAACTCCCCCTCACTGACACTGACTGTCCACTAACTCCCCCTCACTGACACTAACTGTCCACTAACTCACCCTCACTGATACTAACTGTCCACTAACTCCCCCTCACTGACACTAACTGTCCACTAACTCACCCTCACTGACACTAACTGTCCACTAACTCACCCTCACTGACAGTAACTGTCCACTAACTCACCCTCACTGACACTAACTGTCCACTAACTCACCCTCACTGACACTAACTGTCCACTAACTCACCCTCACTGACAGTAACTGTCCACTAACTCACCCTCACTGACACTAACTGTCCACTAACTCACCCTCACTGACACTAACTGTCCACTAACTCACCCTCACTGACACTAACTGTCCACTAACTCACCCTCACTGACAGTAACTGTCCACTAACTCACCCTCACTGACACTAACTGTCCACTAACTCACCCTCACTGACACTAACTGTCCTCTAACTCACCCTCACTGACACTGACTGTCCACTAACTCACCCTCACTGACACTAACTGTCCACTAACTCACCCTCACTGACACTAACTGTCCACTAACTCCCCCTCACTGACACTAACTGTCCACTAACTCACCCTCACTGACAGTAACTGTCCACTAACTCACCCTCACTGACACTAACTGTCCACTAACTCACCCTCACTGACACTAACTGTCCACTAACTCACCCTCACTGACACTGACTGTCCACTAACACACCCTCACTGACACTAACTGTCCACTAACTCACCCTCACTGACACTAACTGTCCACTAACTCACCCTCACTGACACTAACTGTCCACTAACTCACCCTCACTGACACTAACTGTCCACTAACTCACCCTCACTGACACTGACTGTCCACTAACTCACCCTCACTGACACTAACTGTCCACTAACTCCCCCTCACTGACACTAACTGTCCACTAACTCACCCTCACTGACACTAACTGTCCACTAACTCACCCTCACTGACACTAACTGTCCACTAACTCCCCCTCACTGACAGTAACTGTCCACTAACTCCCCCTCACTGACACTAACTGTCCAGTAACTCACCCCTCACTGACACTGACTGTCCACTAACTCACCCTCACTGACACTAACTGTCCACTAACTCACCCTCACTGACACTAACTGTCCACTAACTCCCCCTCACTGACACTAACTGTCCACTAACTCACCCTCACTGACAGTAACTGTCCACTAACTCACCCTCACTGACACTAACTGTCCACTAACTCACCCTCACTGACACTAACTGTCCACTAACTCACCCTCACTGACACTAACTGTCCACTAACTCACCCCCACTGACACTAACTGTCCACTAACTCACCCTCACTGACACTAACTGTCCACTAACTCCCCCTCACTGACACTAACTGTCCACTAACTCACCCTCACTGATACTAACTGTCCACTAACTCACCCTCACTGACACTAACTGTCCACTAACTCCCCCTCACTGACACTAACTGTCCACTAACTCACCCTCACTGACACTAACTGTCCACTAACTCACCCTCACTGACACTAACTGTCCACTAACTCCCCCTCACTGACACTAACTGTCCACTAACTCACCCTCACTGACAGTAACTGTCCACTAACTCACCCTCACTGACACTAACTGTCCACTAACTCACCCTCACTGACACTAACTGTCCACTAACTCACCCTCACTGACACTGACTGTCCACTAACTCCCCCTCACTGACACTAACTGTTCACTAACTCACCCTCACTGACACTAACTGTCCACTAACTCACCCCCACTGACACCAACTGTCCACTAACTCACCCTCACTGACACTAACTGTCCTCTAACTCCCCCTCACTGACACTAACTGTCCACTAACTCACCCTCACTGACACTAACTGTCCACAAACCCCCCCTCACTGACACTAACTGTCCACTAACTCACCCTCACTGACACTAACTGTCCACTAACTCACCCTCACTCACACTAACTGTCCACTAACTCCCCCTCACTGACACTAACTGTCCACTAACTCACCCTCACTGACACTAACTGTCCACTAACTCACCCTCACTGACACTAACTGTCCTCTAACTCCCCCTCACTGACACTAACTGTCCACTAACTCACCCTCGCTGACACTAACTGTCCACTAACTCACCCTCACTGACACTAACTGTCCACTAACTCACCCTCACTGACACTAACTGTCCACTAACTCCCCCTCACTGACACTAACTGTCCACTAACTCACCCTCACTGACACTAACTGTCCACTAACTCACCCTCACTGACAGTAACTGTCCACTAACTCCCCCTCACTGATACTAACTGTCCACTAACTCACCCTCACTGACACTAACTGTCCACTAACACACCCTCACTGACACTAACTGTCCACTAACTCACCCTCACTGACACTAACTGTCCACTAACTCCCCCTCACTGACACTAACTGTCCACTAACTCACCCTCACTGATACTAACTGTCCACTAACTCACCCTCACTGACACTAACTGTCCACTAACTCCCCCTCACTGACACTAACTGTCCACTAACTCACCCTCACTCACACTAACTGTCCACTAACTCCCCCTCACTGACACTAACTGTCCTCTAACTCACCCTCACTCACACTAACTGTCCACTAACTCACCCTCACTGACACTAACTGTCCACTAACTCCCCCTCACTGACAGTAACTGTCCACTAACTCACCCCCACTGACACTAACTGTCCACTAACTCCCCCTCACTGACACTAACTGTCCACTAACTCCCCCTCACTGACACTAACTGTCCACTAACTCACCCTCACTGACACTAACTGTCCACTAACTCACCCTCACTGACACTAACTGTCCACTAACTCACCCCCACTGACACTAACTGTCCACTAACTCACCCTCACTGACACTGACTGTCCACTAACTCACCCTCACTGACACTAACTGTCCACTAACTCACCCTCACTGACACTAACTGTCCTCTAACTCACCCTCACTGACACTAACTGTCCACTAACTCACCATCACTCACACTAACTGTCCACTAACACACCATCACTGACACTAACTGTCCACTAACACACCCTCACTGACACTAACTGTCCACTAACTCACCCTCACTGACACTAACTGTCCACTAACTCACCCTCACTGACACTAACTGTCCACTAACTCCCCCTCACTGACACTAACTGTCCACTAACTCACCCTCACTGACACTAACTGTCCACTAACTCACCCTCACTGACAGTAACTGTCCACTAACTCCCCCTCACTGACACTAACTGTCCACTAACACACCCTCACTGACACTGACTGTCCACTAACTCCCCCTCACTGACACTAACTGTCCACTAACTCACCCTCACTGACACTGACTGTCCACTAACTCACCCTCACTGACACTAACTGTGCACTAACTCACCCTCACTGACACTAACTGTCCACAAACCACCCTCACTGACACTAACTGTCCTCTAACTCACCCTCACTGACACTAACTGTCCACTAACTCCCCTCACTGACACTAACTGTCCACTAACTCCCCCTCACTCACACTAACTGTCCACTAACTCACCCTCACTGACACTAACTGTCCACTAACTCACCCTCACTGACACTGACTGTCCACTAACTCCCCCTCACTGACACTAACTGTCCACTAACTCACCCTCACTGACACTGACTGTCCACTAACTCACCCTCACTGACACTAACTGTGCACTAACTCACCCTCACTGACACTAACTGTCCACAAACCACCCTCACTGACACTAACTGTCCTCTAACTCCCCCCCACTGACACTAACTGTCCACTAACTCACCCTCACTGACACTAACTGTCCACTAACTCCCCTCACTGACACTAACTGTCCACTAACTCCCCCTCACTGACACTAACTGTCCACTAACTCACCCTCACTCACACTAACTGTCCACTAACACACCATCACTGACACTAACTGTCCACTAACTCACCATCACTGACACTAACTGTTCACTAACTCACCCTCACAGACACTAACTGTCCACTAACTACCCCTCACTGACACTAACTGTCCACTAACTCCCCCTCACTGACACTAACTGTCCACTAACTCCCCCTCACTGACACTAACTGTCCACTAACTCCCCCTCACTGACACTAACTGTCCTCTAACTCACCCTCACTCACACTAACTGTCCACTAACTCACCCTCACTGACACTAACTGTCCACAAACTCACCCTCACTGACACTAACTGTCCACTAACTCACCCTCACTGACACTAACTGTCCACTAACTCACCCTCACTCACACTAACTGTCCACTAACTCCCCCTCACTGACACTAACTGTCCACTAACTCCCCTTCACTGACACTAACTGTCCACTAACACACCCTCACTGACACTAACTGTCCACTAACTCACCCTCACTGACACTAACTGTCCACTAACTCACCCTCACTGACACTAACTGTCCACTAACTCCCCCTCACTGACACTAGCTGTCCACTAACTCACCCACACTGACACTAACTGTCCACTAACTCACCCTCACTGACACTAACTGTCCACTAACTCCCCCTCACTGACACTAACTGTCCACTAACTCCCCCTCACTGATACTAACTGTCCACTAACTCACCCTCACTGACACTAACTGTCCACAAACCACCCTCACTGACACTAACTGTCCACTAACTCACCCCCACTGACACTAACTGTCCACAAACCACCCTCACTGACACTAACTGTCCACTAAGTCACCCTCACTGACACTAACTGTCCACAAACCACCCTCACTGACACTAACTGTCCACTAACTCACCCCCACTGACACTAACTGTCCACTAACTCCCCCTCACTGACACTAACTGTCCACTAACTCACCCTCACTGACACTAACTGTCCACTAACTCCCCCTCACTGACACTAACTGTCCACTAACTCACCCCCACTGACACTAACTGTCCACTAACTCCCCCTCACTGACACTAACTGTCCACTAACTCACCCTCACTGACACTAACTGTCCACTAACTCACCCTCACTGACACTAACTGTCCACTAACTCCCCCTCACTGACACTAACTGTCCACTAACTCACCCTCACTGACACTAACTGTCCACTAACTCACCCTCACTGACACTAACTGTCCACTAACTCCCCCTCACTGACACTAACTGTCCACTAACTCACCCTCACTGACACTAACTGTCCACTAACTCCCCGTCACTGACAGTAACTGTCCACTAACTCCCCCTCACTGACACTAACTGTCCACTAACTCACCCTCACTGACACTAACTGTCCACTAACTCCCCCTCACTGACACTAACTGTCCACTAACTCACCCTCACTGACACTAACTGTCCACTAACTCACCCTCACTGACACTAACTGTCCACTAACTCACCCTCACTGACACTAACTGTCCACTAACTCCCCCTCACTGACACTAACTGTCCACTAACTCACCCTCACTGACACTAACTGTCCACTAACTCCCCCTCACTGACACTAACTGTCCACTAACTCACCCTCACTGACACTAACTGTCCACTAACTCCCCCTCACTGACACTAACTGTCCACTAACTCACCCTCACTGACACTAACTGTCCACTAACTCAGCCTCACTGACACTGACTGTCCACTAACTCACCCTCACTGACACTAACTGTCCACTAACTCACCCTCACTGACACTAACTGTCCACTAACTCCCCCTCACTGACACTAACTGTCCACTAACTCACCCTCACTGACACTAACTGTCCACTAACTCCCCCTCACTGACACTAACTGTCCACTAACTCCCCCTCACTGACACTAACTGTCCACTAACTCACCCTCACTGACACTAACTGTCCACTAACTCACCCTCACTGACACTAACTGTCCACTAACTCCCCCTCACTGACACTAACTGTCCACTAACTAACCCTCACTGACACTGACTGTCCACTAACTCACCCTCACTGACACTAACTGTCCACTAACTCACCCTCACTGACACTAACTGTCCACTAACTCACCCTCACTGACACTGACTGTCCACTAACACACCCTCACTGACACTAACTGTCCACTAACTCACCCTCACTGACACTAACTGTCCACTAACTCACCCTCACTGACAGTAACTGTCCACTAACTCCTCCTCACTGACACTAACTGTCCACTAACTCACCCTCACTGACACTGACTGTCCACTAACTCACCCCCACTGACACTAACTGTCCACTAACTCCCCCTCACTGACACTAACTGTCCACTAACTCCCCCTCACTGACACTAACTGTCCACTAACTCCCCCTCACTGACACTAACTGTCCACTAACTCCCCCTCACTGACACTAACTGTCCACTAACTCAACCCCACTGACACTAACTGTCCACTAACTCACCCTCACTGACACTAACTGTCCACTAACTCCCCCTCACTGACACTAACTGTCCACTAACTCTCCCTCACTGACACTAACTGTCCACTAACTCCCCCTCACTGACACTAACTGTCCACTAACTCCCCCTCACTGACATTAACTGTCCACTAACTCACCCTCACTGACACTAACTGTCCACTAACTCACCCTCACTGACACTAACTGTCCACTAACTCCCCCTCACTGACACTAACTGTCCACTAACTCACCCTCACTGACACTAACTGTCCACTAACTCACCCTCACTGACACTAACTGTCCACTAACTCCCCCTCACTGACACTAACTGTCCACTAACTCCCCCTCACTGACAGTAACTGTCCACTAACTCCCCCTCACTGACACTAACTGTCCACTAACTCACCCTCACTGACACTAACTGTCCACAAACCCCCCCTCACTGACACTAACTGTCCACTAACTCACCCTCACTGACACTAACTGTCCACTAACTCCCCCTCACTGACACTAACTGTCCACTAACTCACCCTCACTGACACTAACTGTCCACAAACCCCCCCTCACTGACACTAACTGTCCACTAACTCACCCTCACTGACACTAACTGTCCACTAACTCACCCTCACTCACACTAACTGTCCACTAACTCACCCTCACTGACACTGACTGTCCACTAACTCACCCTCACTGACACTAACTGTCCACTAACTCACCCTCACTGACAGTAACTGTCGACTAACTCCCCCTCACTGATACTAACTGTCCACTAACTCACCCCCACTGACACTAACTGTCCACTAACTCCCCCTCACTGACACTAACTGTCCACTAACTCACCCTCACTGACACTAACTGTCCACTAACTCCCCCTCACTGACACTAACTGTCCACTAACTCACCATCACTGACACTAACTGTCCACTAACTCACCCTCACTGACACTAACTGTCCACTAACTCACCCTCACTGACACTAACTGTCCACTAACTCACCCTCACTGACACTAACTGTCCACTAACTCCCCCTCACTGACACTAACTGTCCACTAACTCACCCCCACTGACACCAACTGTCCACTAACTCACCCTCACTGACACTAACTGTCCTCTAACTCCCCCTCACTGACACTAACTGTCCACTAACTCACCCTCACTGACACTAACTGTCCACAAACCCCCCCTCACTGACACTAACTGTCCACTAACTCACCCTCACTGACACTAACTGTCCACTAACTCACCCTCACTCACACTAACTGTCCACTAACTCACCCCCACTGACACTAACTGTCCACTAACTCCCCCTCACTGACACTAACTGTCCACTAACTCACCCTCACTGACACTAACTGTCCACTAACTCACCCTCACTGACAGTAACTGTCCACTAACTCCCCCTCACTGATACTAACTGTCCACTAACTCACCCTCACTGACACTAACTGTCCACTAACACACCCTCACTGACACTAACTGTCCACTAACTCACCCTCACTGACACTAACTGTCCACTAACTCCCCCTCACTGACACTAACTGTCCACTAACTCACCCTCACTGATACTAACTGTCCACTAACTCACCCCCACTGACACTGACTGTCCACTAACTCCCCCTCACTGACACTAACTGTCCACTAACACACCCTCACTGACACTAACTGTCCACTAACTCCCCCTCACTGACACTAACTGTCCACTAACTCACCCTCACTGACACTAACTGTCCACTAACTCCCCCTCACTGACACCAACTGTCCACTAACTCCCCCTCACTGACACTAACTGTCCACTAACTCACCCCCACTGACACTAACTGTCCACTAACTCCCCCTCACTGATACTAACTGTCCACTAACTCCCCCTCACTGACACTGACTGTCCTCTAACTCACCCCCACTGACACTAACTGTCCACTAACTCCCCCTCACTGACACTAACTGTCCACTAACTCCCCCTCACTGACACTAACTGTCCACTAACTCCCCCTCACTGACACTAACTGTCCTCTAACTCCCCCTCACTGACACTAACTGTCCACTAACTCACCCTCACTGACACTAACTGTCCACTAACTCCCCCTCACTCACACTAACTGTCCACTAACTCACCCTCACTGACACTAACTGTCCACTAACTCCCCCTCACTGACACTAACTGTCCACAAACCACCCTCACTGACACTAACTGTCCACTAACTCACCCTCACTGACACTAACTGTCCACTAACTCCCCCTCACTGACACTAACTGTCCACAAACCACCCTCACTGACACTAACTGTCCACTAACTCACCCTCACTGACACTAACTGTCCACTAACTCACCCTCACAGACACTAACTGTCCACTAACTCACCCTCACTGACACTAACTGTCCACTAACACACCCTCACTGACACTAACTGTGCACTAACTCACCCTTACTGACACTAACTGTCCACTAACTCACCCTCACTGACACTAACTGTCCACTAACTCACCCTCACAGACACTAACTGTCCATTAACTCACCCTCACTGACACTAACTGTCCACTAACTCACCCTCACTGACACTAACTGTCCACTATCTCACCCCCACTTACACTAACTGTCCACTAACGCACCCTCACTGACACTAACTGTCCACTAACTCCCCCTCACTGACACTAACTGTCCACTAACTCCCCCTCACTGACACTAACTGTCCACTAACTCACCCTCACTGACACTAACTGTCCACTAACTCACCCTCACTGACACTAACTGTCCACTAACTCACCCTCACTGACACTAACTGTCCACTAACTCCCCCTCACTGACACTAACTGTCCACTAACTCACCCTCACTGACACTAACTGTCCACTAACTCACCCTCACTGACACTAACTGTCCACTAACTCACCCTCACTGACACTAACTGTCCACTAACACACCCTCACTGATACTAACTGTCCACTAACTCACCCTCACTGACACTAACTGTCAACTAACACACCCTCATTGATACTAACTGTGCACTAACTCTCCCTCACTGACACTAACTGTCCACTAACTCACCCTCACTGACACTAACTGTCCACTAACTCACCCTCACTGACACCAACTGTCCACTAACTCACCCTCACTGACACTAACTGTCCACTAACTCACCCTCACTGACACTAACTGTCCACTAACTCACCCTCACTGACACTAACTGTCCACTAACACACCCTCACTGACACTAACTGTCCACTAACTCCCCCTCACTCACACTAACTGTCCACTAACTCACCCTCACTGACACTAACTGTCCACTAACTCACCCTCACTGACACTAACTGTCCACTAACACACCCTCACTGATACTAACTGTCCACTAACTCACCCTCACTGACACTAACTGTCAACTAACACACCCTCATTGATACTAACTGTGCACTAACTCACCCTCACTGACACTAACTGTCCACTAACTCACCCTCACTGACACTAACTGTCCACTAACTCACCCCCACTGTCACTAACTGTCCACTAACACACCCTCACTGATACTAACTGTCCACTAACTCACCCTCACTGACACTAACTGTCAACTAACTCACACTCACTGACACTAACTGTCCACTAACCCACCCTCACTGACACTAACTGTCCACTAACTCACCCTCACTGACACTAACTGTCCACTAACTCACCCTCACTGACACTAACTGTCCACAAACCACCCCCACTGACACTAACTGTCAACTAACTCACCCTCACTGACACTAACTGTCCACTAACTCACCCTCACTGACACTAACTGTCCACTAACTCACCCTCACTGACACTAACTGTCAACTAACTCACCCTCACTGACACTAACTGTCCACTAACTCCCCTCACTGACACTAACTGTCCACTAACTCACCCTCATTGACACTAACTGTCCACTAACTCCCCCTCACTGACACTAACTGTCCACTAACTCACCCTCACTGACACTAACTGTCCACTAACTCACCCTCACTGACACTAACTGTCCACTAACTCCCCCTCACTGACACTAACTGTCCACTAACTCCCCCTCACTGACTCTAACTGTCCACTAACTCACCCCCACTGACACTAACTGTCCACTAACTCCCCCTCACTGACACTAACTGTCCACTAACTCACCCTCACTGACACTAACTGTCCACTAACTCACCCTCACTGACACTAACTGTCCACTAACCACCCTCACTGACACTAACTGTCCACTAACTCACCCTCACTGACACTAACTGTCCACTAACTCCCCTCACTGACACTAACTGTCCACTAACTCACCCTCACTGACATTAACTGTCCACTAACTCACCCTCACTGACACTAACTGTCCACTAACTCACCCTCACTGACACTAACTGTCCACTAACTCACCCACACTGACACTAAATGTCCACTAACACACCCTCACTGACACTAACTGTTCACTAACACACCCTCACTGACACTAACTGTCCACTAACTCACCCTCACTGACACTAACTGTCCACTAACTCACCCTCACTGACACTAACTGTCCACTAACTCCCCCTCACTGACACTAACTGTCCACTAACTCACCCTCACTGACACTAACTGTCCACTAACTCACACTCACTGACACTAACTGTCCTCTAACTCACCCCCACTGACACTAACTGTCCACTAACTCCCCCTCACTGACACTAACTGTCCACTAACTCCACCTCACTGACACTAACTGTCCACTAACTCACCCTCACTGATACTAACTGTCCACTAACTCCCCCTCACTGACACTAACTGTCCACTAACTCCCCCTCACTGACACTAACTGTCCTCTAACTCACCCCCACTGACACTAACTGTCCACTAACTCACCCTCACTGACACTAACTGTCCACTAACTCACCCTCACTGACACTAACTGTCCACTAACTCCCCCTCACTGACAGTAACTGTCCACTAACTCACCCTCACTGACAGTAACTGTCCACTAACTCACCCTCACTGACACTAACTGTCCACTAACTCCCCCTCACTGACACTAACTGTCCACTAACTCACCCTCACTGACACTAACTGTCCACTAACTCACCCTCACTGACACTAACTGTCCACTAACTCACCCTCACTGATACTAACTGTCCACTAACTCACCCTCACTGACACTAACTGTCCACTAACTCACCCTCACTGACACTAACTGTCCACTAACTCACCCTCACTGACACTAACTGTCCACTAACTCACCCTCACTGATACTAACTGTCCACTAACTCCCCCTCACTGACACTAACTGTCCACTAACTCCCCCTCACTGACAGTAACTGTCCACTAACTCACCCTCACTGATACTAACTGTCCACTAACTCCCCCTCACTGACACTAACTGTCCACTAACTCCCCCTCACTGACACTAACTGTCTACTAACTCCCCCTCACTGACACTGACTGTCCACTAACGCACCCTCACTGACACTAACTGTCCACTAACTCACCCTCACTGACACTAACTGTCCACTAACTCCCCCTCACTGACACTAACTGTCCACTAACTCACCCTCACTGACACTAACTGTCCACTAACTCCCCCTCACTGACACTAACTGTCCACTAACTCACCCTCACTGACACTAACTGTCCACTAACTCACCCCCACTGACACTAACTGTCCACTAACTCCCCCTCACTGACACTAACTGTCCACTAACTCCCCCTCACTGACACTAACTGTCCACTAACTCACCCTCACTGACACTAACTGTCCACTAACTCACCCTCACTGACACTAACTGTCCACTAACTCACCCTCACTGACACTAACTGTCCACTAACTCCCCCTCACTGACACTAACTGTCCACTAACTCACCCTCACTGACACTAACTGTCCACTAACTCCCCCTCACTGACACTAACTGTCCACTAACTCACCCTCACTGACACTAACTGTCCACTAACTCCCCCTCACTGACACTAACTGTCCACTAACTCACCCTCACTGACACTAACTGTCCACTAACTCCCCCTCACTGACACTAACTGTCCACTAACTCACCCTCACTGACACTAACTGTCCATAAACCACCCTCACTGACACTAACTGTCCACTAACTCCCCCTCACTGACACTAACTGTCCACTAACTCCCCCTCACTGACACTAACTGTCCACAAACCACCCTCACTGACACTAACTGTCCACTAACTCCTCCTCACTGACACTAACTGTCCACAAACCACCCTCACTGACACTAACTGTCCACTAACTCCCCCTCACTGACACTAACTGTCCACTAACTCACCCCCACTGACACTAACTGTCCACAAACCACCCTCACTGACACTAACTGTCCACTAACTCACCCTCACTGACACTAACTGTCCACTAACTCACCCTCACTGACACTAACTGTCCACTAACTCACCCTCACTGACACTAACTGTCCACTAACTCCCCCTCACTGACACTGACTGTCCTCTAACTCACCCCCACTGACACTAACTGTCCACTAACTCCCCCTCACTGACACTAACTGTCCACTAACTCCCCCTCACTGACACTAACTGTCCACTAACTCCCCCTCACTGACACTAACTGTCCTCTAACTCCCCCTCACTGACACTAACTGTCCACTAACTCACCCTCACTGACACTAACTGTCCACTAACTCCCCCTCACTCACACTAACTGTCCACTAACTCACCCTCACTGACACTAACTGTCCACTAACTCCCCCTCACTGACACTAACTGTCCACAAACCACCCTCACTGACACTAACTGTCCACTAACTCACCCTCACTGACACTAACTGTCCACTAACTCCCCCTCACTGACACTAACTGTCCACAAACCACCCTCACTGACACTAACTGTCCACTAACTCACCCTCACTGACACTAACTGTCCACTAACTCACCCTCACAGACACTAACTGTCCACTAACTCACCCTCACTGACACTAACTGTCCACTAACACACCCTCACTGACACTAACTGTGCACTAACTCACCCTTACTGACACTAACTGTCCACTAACTCACCCTCACTGACACTAACTGTCCACTAACTCACCCTCACAGACACTAACTGTCCATTAACTCACCCTCACTGACACTAACTGTCCACTAACTCACCCTCACTGACACTAACTGTCCACTATCTCACCCCCACTTACACTAACTGTCCACTAACGCACCCTCACTGACACTAACTGTCCACTAACTCCCCCTCACTGACACTAACTGTCCACTAACTCCCCCTCACTGACACTAACTGTCCACTAACTCACCCTCACTGACACTAACTGTCCACTAACTCACCCTCACTGACACTAACTGTCCACTAACTCACCCTCACTGACACTAACTGTCCACTAACTCCCCCTCACTGACACTAACTGTCCACTAACTCACCCTCACTGACACTAACTGTCCACTAACTCACCCTCACTGACACTAACTGTCCACTAACTCACCCTCACTGACACTAACTGTCCACTAACACACCCTCACTGATACTAACTGTCCACTAACTCACCCTCACTGACACTAACTGTCAACTAACACACCCTCATTGATACTAACTGTGCACTAACTCTCCCTCACTGACACTAACTGTCCACTAACTCACCCTCACTGACACTAACTGTCCACTAACTCACCCTCACTGACACCAACTGTCCACTAACTCACCCTCACTGACACTAACTGTCCACTAACTCACCCTCACTGACACTAACTGTCCACTAACTCACCCTCACTGACACTAACTGTCCACTAACACACCCTCACTGACACTAACTGTCCACTAACTCCCCCTCACTCACACTAACTGTCCACTAACTCACCCTCACTGACACTAACTGTCCACTAACTCACCCTCACTGACACTAACTGTCCACTAACACACCCTCACTGATACTAACTGTCCACTAACTCACCCTCACTGACACTAACTGTCAACTAACACACCCTCATTGATACTAACTGTGCACTAACTCACCCTCACTGACACTAACTGTCCACTAACTCACCCTCACTGACACTAACTGTCCACTAACTCACCCCCACTGTCACTAACTGTCCACTAACACACCCTCACTGATACTAACTGTCCACTAACTCACCCTCACTGACACTAACTGTCAACTAACTCACACTCACTGACACTAACTGTCCACTAACCCACCCTCACTGACACTAACTGTCCACTAACTCACCCTCACTGACACTAACTGTCCACTAACTCACCCTCACTGACACTAACTGTCCACAAACCACCCCCACTGACACTAACTGTCAACTAACTCACCCTCACTGACACTAACTGTCCACTAACTCACCCTCACTGACACTAACTGTCCACTAACTCACCCTCACTGACACTAACTGTCAACTAACTCACCCTCACTGACACTAACTGTCCACTAACTCCCCTCACTGACACTAACTGTCCACTAACTCACCCTCATTGACACTAACTGTCCACTAACTCCCCCTCACTGACACTAACTGTCCACTAACTCCCCCTCACTGACTCTAACTGTCCACTAACTCACCCCCACTGACACTAACTGTCCACTAACTCCCCCTCACTGACACTAACTGTCCACTAACTCACCCTCACTGACATTAACTGTCCACTAACTCACCCTCACTGACACTAACTGTCCACTAACTCACCCTCACTGACACTAACTGTCCACTAACTCACCCACACTGACACTAAATGTCCACTAACACACCCTCACTGACACTAACTGTCCACTAACTCACCCTCACTGACACTAACTGTCCACAAACCACCCCCACTGACACTAACTGTCAACTAACTCACCCTCACTGACACTAACTGTCCACTAACTCACCCTCACTGACACTAACTGTCCACTAACTCACCCTCACTGACACTAACTGTCAACTAACTCACCCTCACTGACACTAACTGTCCACTAACTCCCCTCACTGACACTAACTGTCCACTAACTCACCCTCATTGACACTAACTGTCCACTAACTCCCCCTCACTGACACTAACTGTCCACTAACTCCCCCTCACTGACTCTAACTGTCCACTAACTCACCCCCACTGACACTAACTGTCCACTAACTCCCCCTCACTGACACTAACTGTCCACTAACTCCCCTCACTGACACTAACTGTCCACTAACTCACCCTCACTGACATTAACTGTCCACTAACTCACCCTCACTGACACTAACTGTCCACTAACTCACCCTCACTGACACTAACTGTCCACTAACTCACCCACACTGACACTAAATGTCCACTAACACACCCTCACTGACACTAACTGTCCACTAACTCACCCTCACTGACACTAACTGTCCACTAACTCACCCCCACTGACACTAACTGTCCACTAACTCACCCCTCACTGATACTAACTGTCCACTAACTCACCCTCACTGACACTAACTGTCCACTAACTCACCCCCACTGACACTAACTGTCCACTAACTCACCCTCACTGACACTAACTGTCCACTAACTCACCCTCACTGACACTAACTGTCCACTAACTCCCCCTCACTGACACTAACTGTCCACTAACTCACCCTCACTGACACTAACTGTCCACTAACTCACACTCACTGACACTAACTGTCCTCTAACTCACCCCCACTGACACTAACTGTCCACTAACTCCCCCTCACTGACACTAACTGTCCACTAACTCCACCTCACTGACACTAACTGTCCACTAACTCACCCTCACTGATACTAACTGTCCACTAACTCCCCCTCACTGACACTAACTGTCCACTAACTCCCCCTCACTGACACTAACTGTCCTCTAACTCACCCCCACTGACACTAACTGTCCACTAACTCACCCTCACTGACACTAACTGTCCACTAACTCACCCTCACTGACACTAACTGTCCACTAACTCCCCCTCACTGACACTAACTGTCCACTAACTCACCCTCACTGACACTAACTGTCCACTAACTCACCCTCACTGACACTAACTGTCCACTAACTCACCCTCACTGACACTAACTGTCCACTAACTCACCCTCACTGATACTAACTGTCCACTAACTCACCCTCACTGACACTAACTGTCCACTAACTCACCCTCACTGACACTAACTGTCCACTAACTCACCCTCACTGACACTAACTGTCCACTAACTCACCCTCACTGATACTAACTGTCCACTAACTCCCCCTCACTGACACTAACTGTCCACTAACTCCCCCTCACTGACAGTAACTGTCCACTAACTCACCCTCACTGATACTAACTGTCCACTAACTCCCCCTCACTGACACTAACTGTCCACTAACTCCCCCTCACTGACACTAACTGTCTACTAACTCCCCCTCACTGACACTGACTGTCCACTAACGCACCCTCACTGACACTAACTGTCCACTAACTCACCCTCACTGACACTAACTGTCCACTAACTCCCCCTCACTGACACTAACTGTCCACTAACTCACCCTCACTGACACTAACTGTCCACTAACTCCCCCTCACTGACACTAACTGTCCACTAACTCACCCTCACTGACACTAACTGTCCACTAACTCACCCCCACTGACACTAACTGTCCACTAACTCCCCCTCACTGACACTAACTGTCCACTAACTCCCCCTCACTGACACTAACTGTCCACTAACTCACCCTCACTGACACTAACTGTCCACTAACTCACCCTCACTGACACTAACTGTCCACTAACTCACCCTCACTGACACTAACTGTCCACTAACTCCCCCTCACTGACACTAACTGTCCACTAACTCACCCTCACTGACACTAACTGTCCACTAACTCCCCCTCACTGACACTAACTGTCCACTAACTCACCCTCACTGACACTAACTGTCCACTAACTCCCCCTCACTGACACTAACTGTCCACTAACTCACCCTCACTGACACTAACTGTCCACTAACTCCCCCTCACTGACACTAACTGTCCACTAACTCACCCTCACTGACACTAACTGTCCATAAACCACCCTCACTGACACTAACTGTCCACTAACTCCCCCTCACTGACACTAACTGTCCACTAACTCCCCCTCACTGACACTAACTGTCCACAAACCACCCTCACTGACACTAACTGTCCACTAACTCCTCCTCACTGACACTAACTGTCCACAAACCACCCTCACTGACACTAACTGTCCACTAACTCCCCCTCACTGACACTAACTGTCCACTAACTCACCCCCACTGACACTAACTGTCCACAAACCACCCTCACTGACACTAACTGTCCACTAACTCACCCTCACTGACACTAACTGTCCACTAACTCACCCTCACTGACACTAACTGTCCACTAACTCACCCTCACTGACACTAACTGTCCACTAACTCACCCTCACTGACACTAACTGTCCACTAACTCCCCCTCACTGACACTAACTGTCCACTAACTCACCCTCACTGACACTAACTGTCCACTAACTCACCCTCACTGACACTAACTGTCCACTAACTCCCCCTCACTGACACTAACTGTCCACTAACACACCATCACTGACACTAACTGTCCACTAACTCACCCTCACTGACACTAACTGTCCACTAACTCACCCTCACTGACACTAACTGTCCACTAACTCCCCCTCACTGACACTAACTGTCCACTAACTCACCCTCACTGACACTAACTGTCCACTAACTCACCCTCACTGACACTAACTGTCCACTAACTCACCCTCACTGACACTAACTGTCCACTAACTCACCCTCACTGACACTAACTGTCCTCTAACTCACCCTCACTGACACTAACTGTCCACTAACTCCCCCTCACTGATACTAACTGTCCACTAACTCACCCCCACTGACACTAACTGTCCACTAACTCCCCCTCACTGACACTAACTGTCCACTAACTCACCCTCACTGACACTAACTGTCCTCTAACTCACCCTCACTGACACTAACTGTCCACTAACTCCCCCTCACTGACACTAACTGTCCACTAACTCACCCTCACTGACACTACCTGTCCACTAACTCCTCCTCACTGACACTAACTGTCCACTAACTCCCCCTCACTGACACTAACTGTCCACTAACTCACCCTCACTGACACTAACTCTCCACTAACTCACCCCCACTGACACTAACTGTCCACTAACTCACCCTCACTGACACTAACTGTCCACTAACTCACCCCCACTGACACTAACTGTCCACTAACTCACCCTCACTGACACTAACTGTCCACTAACTCCCCCTCACTGACACTAACTGTCCTCTAACTCCCCCTCACTGACACTAACTGTCCACTAACTCACCCTCACTGACACTAACTGTCCACTAACTCCCCCTCACTGACACTAACTGTCCACTAACTCACCCTCACTGACACTAACTGTCCACTAACTCCCCCTCACTGACACTAACTGTCCTCTAACTCCCCCTCACTGATACTAACTGTCCACTAACTCACCCTCACTGACACTAACTGTCCACTAACTCCCCCTCACTGACACTAACTGTCCACTAACTCACCCTCACTGACACTAACTGTCCACTAACTCCCCCTCACTGACACTAACTGTCCACTAACTCACCCCCACTGACACTAACTGTCCACTAACTCACCCTCACTGACACTAACTGTCCACTAACTCACCCTCACTGACACTAACTGTCCACTAACTCACCCTCACTGACACTTACTGTCTACTAACTCACCCTCACTGACACTAACTGTCCACTAACTCCCCCTCACTGACACTAACTGTCCTCTAACTCCCCCTCACTGATACTAACTGTCCACTAACTCACCCCCACTGACACTAACTGTCCACTAACTCACCCTCACTGACACTAACTGTCCACTAACTCACCCTCACTGACACTAACTGTCCACTAACTCCCCCTCACTGACACTAACTGTCCACTAACTCACCCTCACTGACACTAACTGTCCACTAACTCACCCTCACTGACACTAACTGTCCACTAACTCACCCTCACTGACACTAACTGTCCACTAACTCCCCCTCACTGACACTAACTGTCCACTAACTCACCCCCACTGACACTAACTGTCCACAAACCACCCTCACTGACACTAACTGTCCACTAACTCCCCCTCACTGACACTAACTGTCCACTAACTCACCCTCACTGACACTAACTGTCCACAAACCACCCTCACTGACACTAACTGTCCACTAACTCCCCCTCACTGACACTAACTGTCCACTAACTCACCCTCACTGACACTAACTGTCCACTAACTCACCCTCACTGACACTAACTGTCCACAAACCACCCTCACTGACACTAACTGTCCACTAACTCACCCTCACTGACACTAACTGTCCACAAACCACCCTCACTGACACTAACTGTCCACTAACTCACCCTCACTGACACTAACTGTCCACTAACTCACCCCCACTGACACTAACTGTCCACTAACTCACCCCCACTGACACTAACTGTCCACTAACTCACCCTCACTGACACTAACTGTCCACTAACTCACCCTCACTGACACTAACTGTCCACTAACTCCCCCTCACTGACACTAACTGTCCACTAACTCACCCTCACTGACACTAACTGTCCACTAACTCACCCCCACTGACACTAACTGTCCACTAACTCCCCCTCACTGACACTAACTGTCCACTAACTCCCCCTCACTGACACTAACTGTCCACTAACTCACCCTCACTGACACTAACTGTCCACTAACTCCCCCTCACTGACACTAACTGTCCACTAACTCCCCCTCACTGACACTAACTGTCCACTAACTCACCCTCACTGACAATAACTGTCCACTAACTCCCCCTCACTGACACTGACTGGCCACTAACTCCCCCTCACTGACACTAACTGTCCACTAACTCCCCCTCACTGACACTAACTGTCCACTAACTCACCCTCACTGACACTAACTGTCCACTAACTCCCCCTCACTGACACTAACTGTCCACTAACTCACCCTCACTGACACTAACTGTCCACTAACTCACCCCCACTGACACTAACTGTCCACAAACTCACCCCCACTGACAGTAACTGTCCACTAACTCCCCCTCACTGACACTAACTGTCCACTAACTCACCCTCACTGACACTAACTGTCCACTAACTCCCCCTCACTGACACTAACTGTCCACTAACTCCCCCTCACTGACACTAACTGTCCACTAACTCACCCTCACTGACACTAACTGTCCACTAACTCCCCCTCACTGACACTAACTGTCCACTAACTCCCCCTCACTGACACTAACTGTCCACTAACTCCCCCTCACTGACACTAACTGTCCACTAACACACCCTCACTGACACTAACTGTCCACTAACTCACCCTCACTGACACTAACTGTCCACTAACTCCCCCTCACTGACACTAACTGTCCACTAACACACCCTCACTGACACTAACTGTCCACTAACTCCCCCTCACTGACACTAACTGTCCACTAACTCACCCTCACTGACACTGACTGTCCACTAACTCACCCTCACTGACACTAACTGTCCACTAACTCCCCCTCACTGACACTAACTGTCCACTAACTCACCCTCACTGACACTAACTGTCCACTAACTCACCCTCACTGACACTAACTGTCCACTAACTCACCCTCACTGACACTAACTGTCCACTAACTCACCCTCACTGACACTAACTGTCCACTAACTCACCCTCTCTCACACTAACTGTCCACAAACTCACCCCCACTGACAGTAACTGTCCACTAACTCCCCCTCACTGACACTAACTGTCCACTAACTCACCCTCACTGACACTAACTGTCCACTAACTCACCCTCACTGACACTAACTGTCCACTAACACACCCTCACTGACACTAACTGTCCACTAACTCACCCTCACTGACAGTAACTGTCCACTAACTCACCCTCACTGACACTAACTGTCCACTAACTCACCCTCACTGACACTAACTGTCCACAAACCACCCTCACTGACACTCACTGTCCACTAACTCCCCCTCACTGATACTAACTGTCCACTAACTCACCCTCACTGACACTAACTGTCCACTAACTCCCCCTCACTGACACTAACTGTCCTCTAACTCACCCTCACTGACACTAACTGTCCACTAACTCACCCTCACTGACACTAACTGTTCACTAACTCACCCTCACTGATACTAACTGTCCACTAACTCACCCTCACTGACACTAACTGTTCACTAACTCACCCTCACTGACACTAACTGTTCACTAACTCACCCTCACTGACACTAACTGTCCACTAACTCCCCCTCACTGATACTAACTGTCCACTAACTCCCCCTCACTGACACTAACTGTCCACTAACTCACCCTCACTGACACTAACTGTCCACTAACTCACCCTCACTGACACTAACTGTCCACTAACTCACCCTCACTGACACTAACTGTCCAC
The DNA here is from genome assembly GCF_047496885.1 of Scyliorhinus torazame. Classification (NCBI taxonomy): domain Eukaryota; kingdom Metazoa; phylum Chordata; class Chondrichthyes; order Carcharhiniformes; family Scyliorhinidae; genus Scyliorhinus; species Scyliorhinus torazame. Next base: position 40,438,073 of record NC_092710.1, on the reverse strand, counting down.
TAACTCCCCCTCACTGACACTAACTGTCCTCTAACTCCCCCTCACTGACACTAACTGTCCTCTAACACACCCTCACTGACACTAACTGTCCACTAACTCACCCTCACTGACACTAACTGTCCACTAACTCACCCTCACTGATACTAACTGTCCACTAACTCCCCCTCACTGACACTGACTGTCCTCTAACTCACCCCCACTGACACTAACTGTCCACTAACACACCCTCACTGACACTAACTGTGCACTAACTCACCCTTACTGACACTAACTGTCCACTAACTCACCCTCACTGACACTAACTGTCCACTAACTCACCCTCACTGACACTAACTGTCCACTAACTCCCCCTCACTGACACTAACTGTCCACTAACTCACCCTCATTGACACTAACTGTCCACTAACTCCCCCTCACTGACACTAACTGTCCACTAACTCACCCTCACTGACACTAACTGTCCACTAACTCACCCTCACTGACACTAACTGTCCACTAACTCCACCTCACTGACACTAACTGTCCACTAACTCACCCTCACTGACACTAACTGTCCACTAACACACCCTCACTGACACTAACTGTCCACTAACTCACCCTCACTGACACTAACTGTCCACTAACTCACCCTCACTGACACTAACTGTCCACTAACTCACCCTCATTGACACTAACTGTCCACTAACACACCCTCACTGACACTAACTGTCCACTAACTCCCCCTCACTGACACTAACTGTCCACTAACTCACCCTCATTGACACTAACTGTCCACTAACACACCCTCACTGACACTAACTGTCCACTAACTCACCCTCACTGACACTAACTGTCCACTAACTCACCCTCACTGACACTAACTGTCCACTAACTCACCCCCACTGACACTAACTGTCCACTAACTCACCCTCACTGACACTAACTGTCCACTAACTCCCCCTCACTGACACTTACTGTCCACTAACTCACCCTCACTGACACTAACTGTCCACTAACTCACACTCACTGACACTAACTGTCCACTAACTCCCCCTCACTGACACTAACTGTCCACTAACTCACCCTCACTGACACTAACTGTCCACTAACTCACCCTCACTGACACTAACTGTCCACTAACTCACCCTCACTGACACTAACTGTCCACTAACTCCCCCTCACTGACACTAACTGTCCACTAACTCACCCTCACTGACACTAACTGTCCACTAACTCACCCTCACTGACACTAACTGTCCACTAACTCACCCTCACTGACACTAACTGTCCACTAACTCACCCTCACTGACACTAACTGTCCACTAACTCACCCTCACTGACACTAACTGTCCACTAACTCACCCTCACTGACACTAACTGTCCACTAACTCCCCCTCACTGACAGTAACTGTCCACTAACTCCCCCTCACTGACACTAACTGTCCACTAACTCACCCTCACAGACACTAACTGTCCACTAACTCACCCTCACTGACACTAACTGTCCACTAACTCCCCCTCACTGACAGTAACTGTCCACTAACTCACCCTCACTGACACTAACTGTCCACTAACTCCACCTCACTGACACTAACTGTCCACTAACCACCCTCACTGACACTAACTGTCCACTAACTCACCCCCACTGACACTAACTGTCCACTAACTCACCCTCACTGACACTAACTGTCCACTAACTCACCCACACTGACACTAACTGTCCACTAACTCCCCCTCACTGACACTAACTGTCCACTAACTCCCCCTCACTGACACTAACTGTCCACTAACTCCCCCTCACTGACACTAACTGTCCTCTAACTCCCCCTCACTGACACTAACTGTCCACTAACTCACCCTCACTGACACTAACTGTCCACTAACTCCCCCTCACTCACACTAACTGTCCACTAACTCACCCTCACTGACACTAACTGTCCACAAACCACCCTCACTGACACTAACTGTCCACTAACTCACCCTCACTCACACTAACTGTCCACTAACTCCCCCTCACTGACACTAACTGTCCACAAACCACCCTCACTGACACTAACTGTCCACTAACTCACCCTCACAGACACTAACTGTCCACTAACTCACCCTCACTGACACTAACTGTCCACTAACACACCCTCACTGACACTAACTGTGCACTAACTCACCCTTACTGACACTAACTGTCCACTAACTCACCCTCACTGACACTAACTGTCCACTAACTCACCCTCACAGACACTAACTGTCCATTAACTCACCCTCACTGACACTAACTGTCCACTAACTCACCCTCACTGACACTAACTGTCCACTAACTCACCCTCACTGACACTAACTGTCCACTAACACACCCTCACTGACACTAACTGTGCACTAACTCACCCTTACTGACACTAACTGTCCACTAACTCACCCTCACTGACACTAACTGTCCACTAACTCACCCTCACAGACACTAACTGTCCATTAACTCACCCTCACTGACACTAACTGTCCACTAACTCACCCTCACTGACACTAACTGTCCACTAACTCACCCTCACTGACACTAACTGTCCACTATCTCACCCCCACTTACACTAACTGTCCACTAACGCACCCTCACTGACACTAACTGTCCACTAACTCCCCCTCACTGACACTAACTGTCCACTAACTCACCCTCACTGACACTAACTGTCCACTAACTCACCCTCACTGACACTAACTGTCCACTAACTCACCCTCACTGACAGTAACTGTCCACTAACTCACCCTCACTGACACTAACTGTCCACTAACTCCCCCTCACTGACACTAACTGTCCACTAACACCCCCTCACTGACACTAACTGTCCACTAACTCCCCCTCACTGACACTAACTGTCCACAAACCACCCTCACTGACACTAACTGTCCACTAACTCACCCTCACTGACACTAACTGTCCACTAACCCACCCTCACTGACACTAACTGTCCACTAACTCACCCTCACTGACACTAACTGTCCACTAACTCACCCTCACTGATAATAACTGTCCACTAACTCACCCTCACTGACACTAACTGTCCACTAACTCACCCTCACTGACACTAACTGTCCACTAACTCACCCTCACTGACACTAACTGTCCTCTAACTCACCCTCACTGACACTAACTGTCCACTAACACACCCTCACTGACACTAACTGTGCACTAACTCACCCTCACTGATACTAACTGTCCACTAACTCACCCTCACTGACACTAACTGTCCACTAACTCACCCTCACTGACACTAACTGTCCACTAACTCACCCTCACTGACACTAACTGTCCACTAACTCACCCTCACTGACAGTAACTGTCCACTAACTCACCCTCACTGACACTAACTGTCCACTAACTCACCCTCACTGACACTAACTGTCCACTAACTCACCCTCACTGACAGTAACTGTCCACTAACTCCCCCCACTGACACTAACTGTCCACTAACTCCCCCTCACTGACACTAACTGTCCACTAACTCACCCTCACTGACACTAACTGTCCACTAACTCACCCTCACTGACACTAACTGTCCACTAACTCCCCCTCACTGATACTAACTGTCCACTAACTCACCCTCACTGACACTAACTGTCCACTAACTCACCCTCACTGACACTAACTGTCCACTAACTCCCCCCACTGACACTAACTGTCCACTAACTCACCCTCACTGACACTAACTGTCCACTAACTCACCCTCACTGACACTAACTGTCCACTAACTCACCCTCACTGACACTAACTGTCCACTAACTCCCCCTCACTGATACTAACTGTCCACTAACTCACCCTCACTGACACTAACTGTCCACTAACTCACCCTCACTGACACTAACTGTCCACTAACACACCCTCACTGACACTAACTGTCCACTAACTCACCCTCACTGACAGTAACTGTCCACTAACTCACCCTCACTGACACTAACTGTCCACTAACTCACCCTCACTGACACTAACTGTCCACTAACTCACCCTCACTGACACTAACTGTCCACTAACTCACCCTCACTGACACTAACTGTCCACAAACCACCCTCACTGACACTAACTGTCCACTAACTCCCCCTCACTGACACTAACTGTCCACTAACTCCCCCTCACTGACACTAACTGTTCACTAACTCCCCCTCACTGACACTAACTGTCCACTAACTCCCCCTCACTGACACTAACTGTCCACTAACTCCTCCTCACTGACACTAACTGTCCACAAACCACCCTCACTGACACTAACTGTCCACTAACTCCCCCTCACTGACACTAACTGTCCACTAACTCCCCCTCACTGATACTAACTGTCCACTAACTCACCCTCACTGACACTAACTGTCCACTAACTCCCCCTCACTGACACTAACTGTCCACTAACTCACCCTCACTGACACTAACTGTTCACTAACTCACCCTCACTGATACTAACTGTCCACTAACTCACCCTCACTGACACTAACTGTTCACTAACTCACCCTCACTGACACTAACTGTTCACTAACTCACCCTCACTGACACTAACTGTTCACTAACTCACCCTCACTGATACTAACTGTCCACTAACTCACCCTCACTGACACTAACTGTCCACTAACTCACCCTCACTGACACTAACTGTCCACTAACTCCCCCTCACTGACACTAACTGTCCACTAACACACCCTCACTGACACTAACTGTCCACTAACTCACCCTCACTGACACTAACTGTCCAGTAACTCCCCCTCACTGACACTAACTGTCCACTAACTCCCCCTCACTGACACTAACTGTCCACTAACTCCCCCTCACTGACACTAACTGTCCACTAACTCACCCTCACTGATACTAACTGTCCACTAACTCACCCTCACTGACACTAACTGTCCACTAACTCACCCTCACTGACACTAACTGTCCACTAACTCCCCCTCACTGACACTAACTGTCCACTAACTCCCCCTCACTGACACTAACTGTCCACTAACTCACCCTCACTGACACTAACTGTCCACTAACTCCCCCTCACTGACAGTAACTGTCCACTAACTCACCCCCACTGACACTGACTGTCCACTAACACACCCTCACTGACACTAACTGTCCACTAACTCACCCTCACTGACACTAACTGTCCACTAACTCACCCCCACTGACACTGACTGTCCACTAACTCCCCCTCACTGACACTAACTGTCCACAAACCACCCTCACTGACACTAACTCTCCACTAACTCCCCCTCACTGACACTAACTGTCCACTATCTCACCCTCACTGACACTAACTGTCCACTAACTCCCCCTCACTGACACTAACTGTCCACAAACCACCCTCACTGACACTAACTCTCCACTAACACACCCTCACTGATACTAACTGTCCACTAACTCCCCCTCACTGACACTAACTGTCCACTAACTCCCCCTCACTGACACTAACTGTCCACTAACCACCCTCACTGACAGTAACTGTACACTAACTCACCCTCACTGACACTAACTGTCCACTAACTCCCCCTCACTGACACTAACTGTCCACTAACTCACCCTCACTGACAGTAACTGTCCACTAACTCACCCTCACTGACACTGACTGTCCACTAACACACCCTCACTGACACTAACTGTCCACTAACTCCCCCTCACTGACACTGACTGTCCTCTAACTCCCCCTCACTGACACTAACTGTCCACTAACTCCCCCTCACTGACACTAACTGTCCACTAACTCACCCTCACTGTCACTAACTGTCCACTAACACACCCTCACTGACACTAACTGTCCACTAACTCCCCCTCACTGACAGTAACTGTCCACTAACACACCCTCACTGACACTAACTGTCCACTAACTCCCCCTCACTGACACTGACTGTCCTCTAACTCCCCCTCACTGACACTAACTGTCCACTAACTCCCCCTCACTGACACTAACTGTCCACTAACTCACCCTCACTGACACTGACTGTCCACTAACTCACCCTCACTGACAGTAACTGTCCACTAACTCCCCCTCACTGACACTAACTGTCCACTAACTCACCCTCACTGACACTAACTGTCCACTAACTCACCCTCACTGACACTAACTGTCCACTAACTCCCCCCCACTGACACTAACTGTCCACTAACTCACCCTCACTGACACTAACTGTCCACTAACTCACCCTCACTGACACTAACTGTCCACTAACTCACCCTCACTGACACTAACTGTCCACTAACTCACCCCCACTGACACTAACTGTCCACTAACACACCCTCACTGACACTAACTGTGCACTAACTCACCCTTACTGACACTAACTGTCCACTAACTCACCCTCACTGACACTAACTGTCCACTAACTCACCCCCACTGACACTAACTGTCCACTAACTCACCCTCACTGACACTAACTGTCCACTAACTCACCCTCACTGACACTAACTGTCCACTAACTCCCCCTCACTGACAGTAACTGTCCACTAACTCCCCCTCACTGACACTAACTGTCCACTAACTCACCCTCACTGACACTAACTGTCCACTAACTCACCCTCACTGACTCTAACTGTCCACTAACTCCCCCTCACTGACACTAACTGTCCACTAACTCACCCTCACTGACACTAACTGTCCACTAACTCACCCCCACTGACACTAACTGTCCACTAACTCACCCTCACTGACACTAACTGTCCACTAACTCACCCTCACTGACACTAACTGTCCACTAACTCCCCCTCACTGACAGTAACTGTCCACTAACTCACCCTCACTGACACTAACTGTCCACAAACTCACCCCCACTGACACTAACTGTCCACTAACTCACCCTCACTGACACTAACTGTCCACTAACTCACCCACACTGACACTAACTGTCCACTAACTCCCCCTCACTGACACTAACTGTCCACTAACTCCCCCTCACTGACACTAACTGTCCACTAACTCCCCCTCACTGACACTAACTGTCCACTAACTCACCCTCACTGACACTAACTGTCCACTAACTCACCCTCACTGACACTAACTGTCCACTAACTCCCCCTCACTGACACTAACTGTCCTCTAACTCACCCTCATTGACACTAACTGTCCACTAACTCACCCTCACTGACACTAACTGTCCACTAACTCACCCTCACTGACACTAACTGTCCACTAACTCCCCCTCACTGACACTAACTGTCCACTAACTCCCCTTCACTGATACTAACTGTCCACTAACTCACCCTCACTGACACTAACTGTCCACTAACACACCCTCACTGACACTAACTGTCCACTAACACACCCTCACTGACACTAACTGTCCACTAACACACCCTTCACTGACACTAACTGTCCACTAACTCCCCCTCACTGACACTAACTGTCCACTAACTCCCCTTCACTGATACTAACTGTCCACTAACTCACTCTCACTGACACTAACTGTCCACTAACACACCCTCACTGACACTAACTGTCCACTAACTCACCCCCACTGACACTAACTGTCCACTAACTCACCCTCACTGACACTAACTGTCCTCTAACTCCCCCTCACTGACACTAACTGTCCACTAACTCACCCCCACTGACACTAACTGTCCACTAACTCACCCTCACTGACACTAACTGTCCACTAACTCCCCCTCACTGACACTAACTGTCCACTAACACACCCTCACTGACACTAACTGTCCACTAACTCCCCCTCACTCACACTAACTGTCCACTAACTCCCCCTCACTGACACTAACTGTCCACTAACTCCCCCTCACTGACACTAACTGTCCACAAACCACCCTCACTGACACTAACTGTCCACTAACTCACCCTCACAGACACTAACTGTCCACTAACTCACCCTCACTGACACTAACTGTCCACTAACACACCCTCACTGACACTAACTGTCCACTAACACACCCCCACTGACACTAACTGTCCATTAACTCACCCTCACTGACACTAACTGTCCACTAACTCACCCTCACTGACACTAACTGTCCACTATCTCACCCCCACTTACACTAACTGTCCACTAACGCACCCTCACTGACACTAACTGTCCATTAACTCACCCTCACTGACACTAACTGTCCACTAACTCACCCTCACTGACACTAACTGTCCACTATCTCACCCCCACTTACACTAACTGTCCACTAACGCACCCTCACTGACACTAACTGTCCACTAACTCCCCCTCACTGACACTAACTGTCCACTAACTCACCCTCACTGACACTAACTGTCCACTAACTCACCCTCACTGACACTAACTGTCCACTAACACACCCTCACTGACACTAACTGTCCACTAACACACCCCCACTGACACTAACTGTCCATTAACTCACCCTCACTGACACTAACTGTCCACTAACTCACCCTCACTGACACTAACTGTCCACTATCTCACCCCCACTTACACTAACTGTCCACTAACGCACCCTCACTGACACTAACTGTCCATTAACTCACCCTCACTGACACTAACTGTCCACTAACTCACCCTCACTGACACTAACTGTCCACTAACTCACCCTCACTGACACTAACTGTCCACTATCTCACCCCCACTTACACTAACTGTCCACTAACTCACCCTCACTGACACTAACTGTCCACTATCTCACCCCCACTTACACTAACTGTCCACTAACACACCCTCACTGACACTAACTGTCCACTATCTCACCCCCACTTCCACTAACTGTCCACTAACTCACCCTCACTGACACTAACTGTCCACTAACTCACCCTCACTGACACTAACTGTCCACTATCTCACCCCCACTTACACTAACTGTCCACTAACACACCCTCACTGACACTAACTGTCCACTAACACACCCTCACTGACAGTAACTGTCCACTAACTCACCCTCACTGACACTAACTGTCCACTAACTCACCCTCACTGACACTAACTGTCCACTAACTCACCCTCACTGACACTAACTGTCCACTAACTCACCCTCACTGACACTAACTGTCCACTAACTCACCCTCACTGACACTAACTGTCCACTAACTCACCCTCACTGACACTAACTGTCCACTAACTCACCCTCGCTGACACTAACTGTCCACTAACTCACCCTCACTGACACTAACTGTCCACTAACTCACCCTCACTGACACTAACTGTCCACTAACTCACCCTCACTGACACTAACTGTCCACTAACACACCCTCACTGATACTAACTGTCCACTAACTCACCCTCACTGACACTAACTGTCAACTAACACACCCTCATTGATACTAACTGTGCACTAACTCACCCTCACTGACACTAACTGTCCACTAACTCACCCTCACTGACACTAACTGTCCACTAACTCACCCTCACTGACACTAACTGTCCACTAACTCACCCTCACTGACACTAACTGTCCACTAACTCACCCTCACTGACACTAACTGTCCACTAACTCACCCTCACTGACACTAACTGTCCACTAACACACCCTCACTGATACTAACTGTCCACTAACTCACCCTCACTGACACTAACTGTCCACTAACTCCCCCTCACTCACACTAACTGTCCACTAACTCACCCTCACTGACACTAACTGTCCACTAACTCCCCCTCACTCACACTAACTGTCCACTAACTCACCCTCACTGACACTAACTGTCCACTAACTCACCCTCACTGACACTAACTGTCCACTAACACACCCTCATTGATACTAACTGTGCACTAACTCACCCTCACTGACACTAACTGTCCACTAACTCACCCTCACTGACACTAACTGTCCACTAACTCACCCCCACTGTCACTAACTGTCCACTAACACACCCTCACTGATACTAACTGTCCACTAACTCACCCTCACTGACACTAACTGTCAACTAACTCACACTCACTGACACTCTGTCCACTAACCCACCCTCACTGACACTAACTGTCCACTAACTCACACTCACTGACACTAACTGTCCACTAACTCACCCTCACTGACACTAACTGTCCACTAACTCACCCCCACTGACACTAACTGTCCACTAACTCACACTCACTGACACTAACTGTCCACTAACTCCCCCTCACTGACACTAACTGTCCACTAACCCACCCTCACTGACACTAACTGTCCACTAACTCACCCTCACTGACACTAACTGTCCACTAACTCACCCTCACTGACACTAACTGTCAACTAACTCACCCTCACTGACACTAACTGTCCACTAACTCACCCTCACTGACACTAACTGTCCACTAACTCACCCTCACTGACACTAACTGTCCACTAACTCACCTCACTGACACTAACTGTCCACTAACTCACCCTCACTGACACTAACTGTCCACTAACTCCCCCTCACTGACACTAACTGTCCACTAACTCCCCCTCACTGACACTAACTGTCCACTAACTCCCCCTCACTGACACTAACTGTCCACTAACTCACCCTCACTGACACTAACTGTCCACTAACTCACCCTCACTGACACTAACTGTCCACTAACTCCCCCTCACTGACACTAACTGTCCACTAACTCACCCTCACTGACACTAACTGTCCACTAACCACCCTCACTGACACTAACTGTCCACTAACTCACCCTCACTGACACTAACTGTCCACTAACTCCCCTCACTGACACTAACTGTCCACTAACTCACCCTCACTGACACTAACTGTCCACTAACTCCCCTCACTGACATTAACTGTCCACTAACTCACCCTCACTGACACTAACTGTCCACTAACTCACCCCCACTGACACTAACTGTCCACTAACTCACCCTCACTGACACTAACTGTCCTCTAACTCACCCTCACTGACACTAACTGTCCACTAACTCACCCCCACTGACACTAACTGTCCACTAACTCACCCTCACTGACACTAACTGTCCTCTAACTCACCCTCACTGACACTAACTGTCCACTAACTCACCCTCACTGACATTAACTGTCCACTAACTCACCCTCACTGACACTAACTGTCCACTAACTCACCCCCACTGACACTAACTGTCCACTAACTCACCCTCACTGACACTAACTGTCCTCTAACTCACCCTCACTGACACTAACTGTCCACTAACTCACCCTCACTGACACTAACTGTCCACTAACTCACCCCCACTGACACTAACTGTCCACTAACTCACCCTCACTGACACTAACTGTCCACTAACTCCCCCTCACTGACACTAACTGTCCACTAACTCACCCTCACTGACACTAACTGTCCACTAACTCACCCTCACTGACACTAACTGTCCACTAACTCCCCCTCACTGACACTAACTGTCCACTAACTCCCCCTCACTGACACTAACTGTCCACTAACTCACCCTCACTGACACTAACTGTCCACTAACTCACCCTCACTGACACTAACTGTCCACTAACTCCCCCTCACTGACACTAACTGTCCACTAACTCACCCTCACTGACACTAACTGTCCACTAACTCCCCCTCACTGACACTAACTGTCCACTAACTCACCCTCACTGACACTAACTGTCCACTAACTCACCCTCACTGACACTAACTGTCCACTAACTCACCCTCACTGACACTAACTGTCCACTAACTCCCCCTCACTGACACTAACTGTCCACTAACTCACCCTCACTGACACTAACTGTCCACTAACTCCCCCTCACTGACACTAACTGTCCACTAACTCACCCTCACTGACACTAACTGTCCACTAACTCACCCTCACTGACACTAACTGTCCACTAACTCACCCTCACTGACACTAACTGTCCACTAACTCCCCCTCACTGACACTAACTGTCCACTAACTCCCCCTCACTGACACTAACTGTCCACTAACTCACCCTCACTGACACTAACTGTCCACTAACTCACCCTCACTGACACTAACTGTTCACTAACTCACCCTCACTGACACTAACTGTCCACTAACTCCCCCTCACTGACACTAACTGTCCACTAACTCCCCCTCACTGACACTAACTGTCCACTAACTCACCCTCACTGACACTAACTGTCCACTAACTCCCCCTCACTGACACTAACTGTCATCTAACTCACCCTCACTGACACTAACTGTCCACTAACTCCCCCTCACTGACACTAACTGTCCACTAACTCACCCTCACTGACACTATCTGTCCACTAACTCCCCCTCACTGACACTAACTGTCCACTAACACACCCTCACTGACACTAACTGTCCACTAACTCACCCTCACTGACACTAACTGTCCACTAACTCACCCTCACTGACACTAACTGTCCACTAACTCACCCTCACTGACACTAACTGTCCACTAATTCACCCTCACTGACACTGACTGTCCACTAACTCCCCCTCACTGACACTAACTGTCCACTAACTCACCCTCACTGACACTAACTGTCCACTAACTCACCCTCACTGACACTAACTGTCCACTAACTCCCCCTCACTGACACTAACGGTCCACTAACTCCCCCTCACTGACACTAACGGTCCACTAACTCACCCTCACTGACACTAACGGTCCACTAACTCACCCCCACTGACACTAACTGCCGACTAACTCACCCCCACTGACACTAACTGTCCACAAACTCACCCTCACTGACACTAACTGTCCACTAACTCCCCCTCACTGACACTAACTGTCCACTAACTCACCCTCACTGACACTACCTGTCCACTAACTCCTCCTCACTGACACTAACTGTCCACTAACTCACCCTCACTGACACTAACTGTCCACTAACTCACCCTCACTGACACTAACTGTCCACTAACTCACCCTCATTGACACTAACTGTCCACTAACTCCCCCTCACTGACACTAACTGTCCACTAACTCACCCTCACTGACACTAACTGTCCACTAACTCACCCTCACTGACACTAACTGTCCACTAACTCACCCTCACTGACACTAACTGTCCACTAACTCACCCTCACTGACACTAACTGTCCACTAACACACCCTCACTGACACTAACTGTCCACTAACTCCCCCTCACTGACAGTAACTGTCCACTAACTCACCCTCACTGACAGTAACTGTCCACTAACTCCCCCTCACTGACAGTAACTGTCCACTAACTCCCCCTCACTGACACTAACTGTCCACTAACTCACCCTCACTGACACTAACTGTCCACTAACACACCCTCACTGACACTAACTGTCCACTAACTCCCCCTCACTGACAGTAACTGTCCACTAACTCACCCTCACTGACAGTAACTGTCCACTAACTCCCCCTCACTGACAGTAACTGTCCACTAACTCACCCTCACTGACACTAACTGTCCACTAACTCCCCCTCACTGACACTAACTGTCCACTAACTCACCCTCACTGACACTAACTGTCCACTAACTCACCCTCACTGACACTAACTGTCCACTAACTCACCCTCACTGACACTAACTGTCCACTAACTCACCCTCACTGACACTAACTGTCCTCTAACTCACCCCCACTGACACTAACTGTCCACTAACTCCCCCTCACTGACACTAACTGTCCACTAACTCCCCCTCACTGACACTAACTGTCCACTAACTCACCCTCACTGACACTAACTGTCCACTAACTCACCCTCACTGACACTAACTGTCCACTAACTCCCCCTCACTGACACTAACTGTCCACTAACTCACCCTCACTGACACTAACTGTCCACTAACTCACCCTCACTGACACTAACTGTCCACTAACTCACCCCCACTGACACTAACTGTCCACTAACTCACCCCCACTGACACTAACTGTCCACTAACTCACCCTCACTGACACTAACTGTCCACTAACTCACCCCCACTGACACTAACTGTCCACTAACTCACCCTCACTGACACTAACTGTCCACTAACTCACCCTCACTGACACTAACTGTCCACTAACTCCCCCTCACTGACAGTAACTGTCCACTAACTCACCCTCACTGACACTAACTGTCCACTAACTCACCCTCACTGACACTAACTGTCCACTAACTCCCCCTCACTGACACTAACTGTCCACTAACTCCCCCTCACTGATACTAACTGTCCACTAACTCCCCCTCACTGACACTAACTGTCCACTAACTCCCCCTCACTGACACTAACTGTCCACTAACTCCCCCTCACTGACACTAACTGTCCACTAACTCCCCCTCACTGACACTAACTGTCCACAAACTCACCCTCACTGACAGTAACTGTCCACTAACTCACCCTCACTGACACTAACTGTCCACTAACTCACCCTCACTGACACTAACTGTCCACTAACTCACCCTCACTGACACTAACTGTCCACTAACTCACCCTCACTGACACTAACTGTCCACTAACTCACCCTCACTGACACTAACTGTCCACTAACTCACCCTCACTGACACTAACTGTCCTCTAACTCACCCCCACTGACACTAACTGTCCACTAACTCACCCTCACTGACACTAACTGTCCACTAACTCCCCCTCACTGACAGTAACTGTCCACTAACTCACCCTCACTGACACTAACTGTCCACTAACTCACCCTCACTGACACTAACTGTCCACTAACTCCCCCTCACTGACACTAACTGTCCACTAACTCCCCCTCACTGATACTAACTGTCCACTAACTCACCCTCACTGACACTAACTGTCCACTAACTCACACTCACTGACACTAACTGTCCTCTAACTCACCCCCACTGACACTAACTGTCCACTAACTCACCCTCACTGACACTAACTGTCCACTAACTCACCCTCACTGACACTAACTGTCCACAAACCACCCTCACTGACACTAACTGTCCACTAACTCACCCTCACTGATACTAACTGTCCACTAACTCACCCTCACTGACACTAACTGTCCACTAACTCACCCTCACTGACACTAACTGTCCACTAACTCACCCTCACTGACACTAACTGTCCACTAACTCCCCCTCACTGACACTAACTGTCCACTAACTCACCCTCACTGACACTAACTGTCCACTAACTCACACTCACTGACACTAACTGTCCTCTAACTCACCCCCACTGACACTAACTGTCCACTAACTCCCCCTCACTGACACTAACTGTCCACTAACTCCCCCTCACTGACACTAACTGTCCACTAACTCCCCCTCACTGACAGTAACTGTCCACTAACTCACCCTCACTGATACTAACTGTCCACTAACTCACCCTCACTGACACTAACTGTCCACTAACTCACACTCACTGACACTAACTGTCCTCTAACTCACCCCCACTGACACTAACTGTCCACTAACTCCCCCTCACTGACACTAACTGTCCACTAACTCCCACTCACTGACACTAACTGTCTACTAACTCCCCCTCACTGACACTAACTGTCCACTAACTCACCCTCACTGATACTAACTGTCCACTAACTCCCCCTCACTGACACTAACTGTCCACTAACTCCCACTCACTGACACTAACTGTCCACTAACACACCCTCACTGACACTAACTGTCTACTAACTCCCCCTCACTGACACTAACTGTCCACTAACTCACCCTCACTGACACTGTCTGTCCACTAACACACCCTCACTGACACTAACTGTCCACTAACACACCCTCACTGACACTAACTGTCCATAAACCACCCTCACTGACATTAACTGTCCACTAACGCACCCTCACTGACACTAACTGTCCACAAACCACCCTCACTGACACTAACTGTCCACTAACTCCCCCTCACTGACACTAACTGTCCACAAACCACCCTCACTGACACTAACTGTCCACTAACTCCCCCTCACTGACACTAACTGTCCACTAACTCACCCCCACTGACACTAACTGTCCACAAACCACCCTCACTGACAGTAACTGTCCACTAACTCCCCCTCACTGACACTAACTGTCCACTAACTCACCCCCACTGACACTAACTGTCCACAAACCACCCTCACTGACACTAACTGTCCACTAACTCACCCTCACTGACACTAACTGTCCACTAACTCACCCTCACTGACACTTACTGTCCACTAACTCACCCTCACTGACACTAACTGTCCACTAACTCACCCTCACTGACACTAACTGTCCACTAACTCACCCTCACTGACACTAACTGTCCACTAACTCACCCTCACTGACACTGACTGTCCACTAACTCACCCCCACTGACACTAACTGTCCACTAACTCACCCTCACTGACACTAACTGTCCACTAACTCCCCCTCACTGACACTAACTGTCCACTAACTCCCCCTCACTGACACTAACTGTCCACTAACTCACCCTCACTGACACTAACTGTCCACTAACTCCCCCTCACTGACACTAACTGTCCACTAACTCACCCTCACTGACACTAACTGTCCACTAACTCCCCCTCACTGACACTAACTGTCCACTAACTCCCCCTCACTGACACTAACTGTCCACTAACTCACCCTCACTGACACTAACTGTCCACTAACTCACCCTCACTGACACTAACTGTCCTCTAACTCACCCTCACTGACACTAACTGTCCACTAACTCCCCCTCACTGACACTAACTGTCCACTAACTCACCCTCACTGACACTAACTGTCCACTAACTCCCTCACTGACACTAACTGTCCACTAACTCACCCTCACTGACACTAACTGTCCACTAACTCACCCTCACTGACACTAACTGTCCACTAACTCACCCTCACTGACACTAACTGTCGACTAACTCACCCTCACTGACACTAACTGTCCACTAACTCCCCCTCACTGACACTAACTGTCCACTAACTCCCCCTCACTGACACTGACTGTCCTCTAACTCACCCTCACTCACACTAACTGTCCACTAACTCCCCCTCACTGACACTGACTGTCCTCTAACTCACCTTCACTCACACTAACTGTCCACTAACTCACCCTCACTGACACTAACTGTCCACTAACTCCCCCTCACTGATACTAACTGTCCACTAACTCCCCCTCACCGACACTAACTGTCCACTAACTCCCCCTCACTGACACTAACTGTCCACTAACTCACCCCCACTGACACTAACTGTCCACAAACTCACCCTCACTGACACTAACTGTCCACTAACTCCCCCTCACTGACACTGACTGTCCACTAACTCACCCTCACTGACACTAACTGTCCACTAACACACCCTCACTGACACTAACTGTCCACAAACTCACCCTCACTGACACTAACTGTCCACTAACTCACCCTCACTGACACTAACTGTCCTCTAACTCACCCTCACTGACACTAACTGTCCACTAACTCACCCTCACTGACACTAACTGTCCACTAACTCACCCTCACTGACACTAACTGTCCACTAACTCACCCTCACTGACACTAACTGTCCACTAACTCCCCCTCACTGACACTAACTGTCCACTAACTCCCCCTCACTGACACTGACTGTCCACTAACTCACCCTCACTGACACTAACTGTCCACTAACTCATCCCCACAGACACTAACTGTCCACTAACTCACCCTCACTGACAGTAACTGTCCACTAACTCCCCCTCACTGACACTAACTGTCCACTAACTCCCCCTCACTGATACTAACTGTCCACTAACTCACCCCCACTGACACTAACTGTCCACTAACTCCCCCTCACTGACACTAACTGTCCACTAACTCACCCTCACTGACACTAACTGTCCACTAACTCACCCTCACTGACACTAACTGTCCACTAACTCACCCTCACTGACACTAACTGTCCACTAACTCACCCTCACTGACAGTAACTGTCCACTAACTCCCCCTCAATGACACTAACTGTCCACTAACTCCCCCTCACTGACACTAACTGTCCTCTAACTCCCCCTCACTGACACTAACTGTCCACTAACTCACCCTCACTGACACTAACTGTCCACTAACTCCCCCTCACTGACACTAACTGTCCTCTAACTCCCCCTCACTGATACTAACTGTCCACTAACTCATCCCCACTGACACTAACTGTCCACTAACTCACCCTCACTGACACTAACTGTCCACTAACTCACCCTCACTGACACTAACTGTCCACTAACTCACCCTCACTGACACTAACTGTCCACTAACTCACCCTCACTGACACTAACTGTCCTCTAACTCCCCCTCACTGATACTAACTGTCCACTAACTCACCCTCACTGACACTAACTGTCCACTAACTCACCCTCACTGACACTAACTGTCCACTAACTCACCCTCACTGACACTAACTGTCCACTAACTCACCCTCACTGACACTAACTGTCCACTAACTCCCCCTCACTGACACTAACTGTCCTCTAACTCCCCCTCACTGATACTAACTGTCCACTAACTCACCCCCACTGACACTAACTGTCCACTAACTCACCCTCACTGACACTAACTGTCCACTAACTCACCCTCACTGACACTAACTGTCCACTAACTCACCCTCACTGACACTAACTGTCCACTAACTCACCCTCACTGACACTAACTGTCCACTAACTCCCCCTCACTGACACCAACTGTCCACTAACTCACCCTCACTGACACTAACTGTCCACAAACCACCCTCACTGATACTAACTGTCCACTAACTCACCCTCACTGACACTAACTGTCCTCTAACTCACCCTCACTGACACTAACTGTCCACTAACTCCCCCTCACTGACACTAACTGTCCACTAACTCCCCCTCACTGACACTAACTGTCCACTAACTCACCCTCACTGACACTAACTGTCCACTAACTCCCCCTCACTGACACTAACTGTCCACTAACTCCCCCTCACTGACACTAACTGTCCACTAACTCACCCTCACTGACACTAACTGTCCACTAACTCACCCTCACTGACACTAACTGTCCACTAACTCACCCTCACTGACACTAACTGTCCACAAACCACCCTCACTGATACTAACTGTCCACTAACTCACCCTCACTGACACTAACTGTCCACTAACTCACCCTCACTGACACTAACTGTCCACAAACCACCCTCACTGACACTAACTGTCCACTAACTCACCCTCACAGACACTAACTGTCCACTAACTCCCCCTCACTGACACTAACTGTCCACTAACTCCCCCTCACTGACACTAACTGTCCACTAACTCCCCCTCACTGACACTAACTGTCCACTAACTCCCCCTCACTGACACTGACTGACCACTAACTCACCCTCACTGACCCTAACTGTCCACTAACTCCCCCTCACTGACACTAACTGTCCACAAACCACCCTCACTGACACTAACTGTCCACAAACCACCCTCACTGACACTAACTGTCCACTAACTCACCCTCACTGACACTAACTGTCCACTAACTCCCCCTCACTGACACTAACTGTCCACAAACCACCCTCACTGACACTAACTGTCCACTAACTCACCCTCACTGACACTAACTGTCCACAAACCACCCTCACTGACACTAACTGTCCACTAACTCACCCTCACTGACACTAACTGTCCACTAACTCACCCCCACTGACACTAACTGTCCACTAACTCACCCTCACTGACACTAACTGTCCACTAACTCACCCCCACTGACACTAACTGTCCACTAACTCACCCTCACTGACACTAACTGTCCACAAACTCACCCCCACTGACAGTAACTGTCCACTAACTCCCCCTCACTGACACTAACTGTCCACTAACTCACCCTCACTGACACTAACTGTCCACTAACTCCCCCTCACTGACACTAACTGTCCACTAACTCACCCTCACTGACACTAACTGTCCACTAACTCACCCTCACTGACACTAACTGTCCACTAACTCACCCTCACTGACACTAACTGTCCACTAACTCCCCCTCACTGACACTAACTGTCCTCTAACTCCCCCTCACTGACACTAACTGTCCACTAACTCACCCTCACTGACACTAACTGTCCACTAACTCACCCCCACTGACACTAACTGTCCACTAACTCCCCCTCACTGACACTAACTGTCCACTAACTCACCCTCACTGACACTAACTGTCCACTAACTCCCCCTCACTGACACTAACTGTCCACTAACTCCCCCTCACTGACACTAACTGTCCACTAACTCCCCCTCACTGACACTAACTGTCCACTAACTCACCCTCACTGACACTAACTGTCCACTAACTCACCCTCACTGACACTAACTGTCCTCTAACTCACCCCCAATGACACTAACTGTCCACTAACTCCCCCTCACTGACACTAACTGTCCACTAACTCACCCTCACTGACACTAACTGTCCACTAACTCACCCTCACTGACACTAACTGTCCTCTAACTCACCCCCACTGACACTAACTGTCCACTATCTCCCCCTCACTGACACTAACTGTCCACTAACTCACCCTCACTGATACTAACTGTCCACTAACTCACCCCCACTGACACTAACTGTCCACTAACTCACCCTCACTGACACTAACTGTCCACTAACTCACCCTCACTGACACTAACTGTCCACTAACACACCCTCACTGACACTAACTGTCCACTAACTCACCGTCACTGACAGTAACTGTTCACTAACTCACCCTCACTGACACTAACTGTCCACTAACTCACCCTCACTGACACTAACTGTCCACTAACTCACCCTCACTGACACTAACTGTCCACTAACTCACCCTCACTGACACTAACTGTCCACTAACTCCCCCTCACTGACACTAACTGTCCACTAACTCACCCTCACTGACACTAACTGTCCACTAACTCCCCCTCACTGACACTAACTGTCCACTAACTCACCCTCACTGACACTAACTGTCCACTAACTCCCCCTCACTGACACTAACTGTCCACTAACTCCCCCTCACTGACACTAACTGTCCACTAACTCACCCTCACTGACACTAACTGTCCACTAACTCACCCTCACTGACACTAACTGTCCACTAACTCACCCCCACTGACACTAACTGTCCACTAACTCCCCCTCACTGACACTAACTGTCCACTAACTCACCCTCACTGACACTAACTGTCCACTAACTCACCCTCACTGACCCTAACTGTCCACTAACTCACCCCCACTGACACTAACTGTCCACTAACACACCATCACTGACACTAACTGTCCACTAACTCACCCTCACTGACACTAACTGTCCACTAACTCCCCCTCACTGACACTAACTGTCCACTAACTCCCCCTCACTGACACTAACTGTCCACTAACTCACCCTCACTGACACTAACTGTCCACTAACTCACCCTCACTGACACTAACTGTCCACTAACTCCCCCTCACTGACACTAACTGTCCACTAACTCACCCTCACTGACACTAACTGTCCACTAACTCACCCTCACTGACACTAACTGTCCACTAACTCCCCCTCACTGACACTAACTGTCCACTAACTCACCCTCACTGACACTAACTGTCCACTAACTCACCCTCACTGACACTAACTGTCCTCTAACTCACCCTCACTGACACTAACTGTCCACTAACTCACCCTCACTGACACTAACTGTCCACTAACTCCCCCTCACTGACACTAACTGTCCACTAACTCCCCCTCACTGACACTAACTGTCCACTAACTCACCCTCACTGACAGTAACTGTCCACTAACTCCCCCCCACTGACACTAACTGTCCACTAACTCCCCCTCACTGACACTGACTGTCCACTAACTCACCCCCACTGACACTAACTGTCCACTAACTCACCCTCACTGACACTAACTGTCCACTAACTCCCCCTCACTGACATTAACTGTCCACTAACTCACCCTCACTGACACTAACTGTCCACTAACTCACCCTCACTGATACTAACTGTCCACTAACTCCCCCTCACTGACACTAACTGTCCACTAACTCCCCCTCACTGACACTAACTGTCCACTAACTCACCCTCACTGACACTAACTGTCCACTAACTCCCCCTCACTGACACTAACTGTCCACTAACTCCCCCTCACTGACACTAACTGTTCACTAACTCACCGTCACTGACAGTAACTGTCCACTGACTCCCCTCACTGACACTAACTGTCCACTAACTCACCCTCACTGACACTAACTGTCCACTAACTCCCCCTCACTGACACTAACTGTCCACTAACTCACCCTCACTGACACTAACTGTCCACTAACTCCCCCTCACTGACACTAACTGTCCACTAACTCCCCCTCACTGACACTAACTGTCCACTAACTCCCCCTCACTGACACTAACTGTCCACTAACTCCCCCTCACTGACACTAACTGTCCACTAACTCCCCCCCCACTGACACTAACTGTCCACTAACTCACCCTCACTGACACTAACTGTCCACTAACTCACCCTCACTGACACTAACTGTCCACTAACTCCCCCTCACTGACACTAACTGTCCACTAACTCCCCCTCACTGACACTAACTGTCCACTAACTCCCCCTCACTGACACTAACTGTCCACTAACTCACCCTCACTGACACTAACTGTCCACTAACTCCCCCTCACTGACACTAACTGTCCACTAACTCACCCTCACTGACACTAACTGTCCACTAACTCACCCTCACTGACACTAACTGTCCACTAACTCACCCCCACTGATACTAACTGTCCACTAACTCACCCTCACTGACACTAACTGTCCACTAACGCAACCTCACTGACACTAACTGTCCACTAACTCCCCCTCACTGACACTAACTGTCCACTAACTCACCCTCACTGACACTAACTGTCCACTAACTCCCCCTCACTGATACTAACTGTCCACTAACTCACCCTCACTGACAGTAACTGTCCACTAACTCACCCTCACTGACACTAACTGTCCACTAACTCACCCTCACTGACACTAACTGTCCACTAACTCACCCTCACTGACACTAACTGTCCACTAACTCACCCTCACTGACAGTAACTGTCCACTAACTCACCCTCACTGACACTAACTGTCCACTAACTCCCCCTCACTCACACTGACTGTCCACTAACTCACCCTCACTGACACTAACTGTCCAGTAACTCACCCTCACTGACACTGACTGTCCACTAACTCACCCTCACTGACACTAACTGTCCACTATCTCACCCTCACTGACACTAACTGTCCACTAACTCACCCTCACTGACACTAACTGTCCACTAACTCACCCTCACTGACACTGACTGTCCACTAACTCCCCCTCACTGACACTAACTGTCCTCTAACTCCCCCTCACTGATACTAACTGTCCACTAACTCACCCTCACTGACAGTAACTGTCCACTAACTCACCCTCACTGACACTAACTGTCCACTAACTCACCCTCACTGACACTAACTGTCCACTAACTCACCCTCACTGACACTAACTGTCCACTAACTCACCCTCACTGACACTAACTGTCCAGTAACTCCCCCCCACTGACACTAACTGTCCACTAACTCCCCCCCACTGACACTAACTGTCCACTAACTCACCCCCACTGACACTAACTGTCCACTAACTCACCCTCACTGACACTGACTGTCCACTAACTCACCCTCACTGACACTAACTGTCCAGTAACTCCCCCCCACTGACACTAACTGTCCACTAACTCACCCTCACTGACACTAACTGTCCACTAACTCACCCTCACTGACACTAACTGTCCACTAACTCACCCCCACTGACACTAACTGTCCACTAACTCACCCTCACTGACACTGACTGTCCACTAACTCACCCTCACTGACACTAACTGTCCAGTAACTCCCCCCCACTGACACTAACTGTCCACTAACTCACCCTCACTGACACTAACTGTCCTCTAACTCACCCTCACTGACACTAACTGTCCACAAACCACCCTCACTGACACTAACTGTCCACTAACTCCCCCTCACTGACACTAACTGTCCACTAACTCCCTCTCACTGACAGTAACTGTCCACTAACTCCCCCTCACTGACACTAACTGTCCACTAACTCACCCTCACTGACACTAACTGTCCACTAACTCACCCTCAGTGACACTAACTGTCCACTAACTCACCCTCACTGACACTGACTGTCCACTAACTCACCCTCACTGACACTAACTGTCCACTAACTCACCCTCACTGACACTAACTGTCCACTAACTCCCCCTCACTGACACTAACTGTCCACTAACTCCCCCTCACTGACACTAACTGTCCACTAACTCACCCTCACTGACACTAACTGTCCACTAACTCTCCCTCACTGACACTAACTGTCCACTAACTCACCCCCACTGACACTAACTGTCCACTAACTCCCCCTCACTGACACTAACTGTCCACTAACCCCCCCTCACTGACACTAACTGTCCACTAACTCACCCCCACTGACACTAACTGTCCACTAACTCCCCCTCACTGACACTAACTGTCCACTAACTCACCCTCACTGTCACTAACTGTCCACTAACTCCCCCTCACTGACACTAACTGTCCACTAACTCACCCTCACTGACACTAACTGTCCACTAACTCACCCTCACTGACACTAACTGTCCACTAACTCACCCTCACTGACATTAACTGTCCACTAACTCACCCTCACTGACACTAACTGTCCATAAACACACCCTCACTGACACTGACTGTCCACTAACTCCCCCTTACTGACACTAACTGTCCACTAACTCACCCTCACTGACACTAACTGTCCATAAACACACCCTCACTGACACTGACTGTCCACTAACTCACCCTCACTGACACTAACTGTCCATAAACACACCCTCACTGACACTAACTGTCCACTAACTCACCCTCACTGACATTAACTGTCCACTAACTCACCCTCACTCACACTAACTGTCCACTAACTCACCCTCACTGACACTAACTGTCCACTAACTCACCCTCACTGACACTAACTGTCCACTAACTCACCCTCACTGACACTAACTGTCCACTAACTCACCCTCACTGACACTAACTGTCCACTAACTCACTCTCACTGACACTAACTGTCCTCTAACTCACCCTCACTGACACTAACTGTCCACTAACTCACCCTCACTGACACTAACTGTCCACTAACTCACCCTCACTGACATTAACTGTCCTCTAACACACCCTCACTGACACTAACTGTCCACTAACTCACCCTCACTGACATTAACTGTCCACTAACTCACCCTCACTGACACTAACTGTCCACTAACTCACCCTCACTGACACTAACTGTCCACTAACTCACCCTCACTGACACTAACTGTCCACTAACTCACCCTCACTGACACTAACTGTCCACTAACTCCCCCTCACTGACACTAACTGTCCACTAACTCACCCTCACTGACACTAACTGTCCACTAACTCCCCCTCACTGACACTAACTGTCCACTAACTCCCCCTCACTGACACTAACTGTCCACTAACTCACCCTCACTGACACTAACTGTCCACTAACTCACCCTCACTGACACTAACTGTCCACTAACTCACCCTCACTGACACTAACTGTCCACTAACTCACCCTCACTGACACTGACTGTCCACTAACTCACCCTCACTGACACTAACTGTCCACTAACTCACCCTCACTGACACTAACTGTCCACTAACTCACCCTCACTCACACTAACTGTCCACTAACTCACCCTCACTGACACTAACTGTCCACTAACTCACCCTCACTGACACTAACTGTTCACTAACTCACCCCCACTGACACTAACTGTCCACTAACTCACCCTCACTGACACTAACTGTCCACTAACTCACCCTCACTGACACTAACTGTCCACTAACTCCCCCTCACTGACACTAACTGTCCACTAACTCCCCCTCACTCACACTAACTGTCCACTAACTCCCCCTCACTGACACTAACTGTCCACTAACTCCCCCTCACTGACACTAACTGTCCACAAACTCACCATCACTGACACTAACTGTCCACTAACTCACCCTCACTGACACTAACTGTCCACTAACTCACCCTCACTGACACTAACTGTCCACTAACTCCCCCTCACTGACACTAACTGTCCACTAACTCACCGTCACTGACACTAACTGTCCACTAACTCCCCCTCACTGACACTAACTGTCCACTAACTCACCCTCACTGACACTAACTGTCCTCTAACTCACCCTCACTGACACTAACTGTCCACTAACTCCCCCTCACTCACACTAACTGTCCACTAACTCCCCCTCACTGACACTAACTGTCCACTAACTCACCCTCACTGACACTAACTGTCCACTAACTCACCCTCACTGACACTAACTGTCCACAAACCACCCTCACTGACACTAACTGTCCACTAACTCACCCTCACTGACAGTAACTGTCCACTAACTCCCCCTCACTGACACTAACTGTCCATTAACTCCCCCTCACTGACACTAACTGTCCACTAACTCACCCTCACTGACACTAACTGTCCACTAACTCACCCTCACTGACACTAACTGTCCACAAACCACCCTCACTGACACTAACTGTCCACTAACTCACCCTCACTGACAGTAACTGTCCACTAACTCCCCCTCACTGACACTGACTGTCCACTAACTCCCCCTCACTGACACTAACTGTCCACTAACTCCCCCTCACTGACACTAACTGTCCACTAACTCACCCTCCCTGACACTAACTGTCCACTAACTCACCCTCCCTGACACTAACTGTCCACTAACTCACCCTCACTGACACTAACTGTCCACTAACTCCCCCTCACTGACACTAACTGTCCACAAACCACACTCACTGACACTAACTGTCCACTAACTAACCCTCACTGACACTGACTGTCCACTAACTCCCCCTCACTGACACTAACTGTCCACTAACTAACCCTCACTGACATTAACTGTCCACTAACTCACCCTCATTGACACTAACTGTTCACTAACTCACCCTCACTGACACTGACTGTCCACTAACTCCCCCTCACTGGCACTAACTGTCCACTAACTAACCCTCACTGACATTAACTGTCCACTAACTCACCCTCACTGACACTAACTGTTCACTAACTCACCCTCACTGACACTAACTGTCCACTAACTCCCCCTCACTGACACTAACTGTCCACTAACTCCCCCTCACCGACACTAACTGTCCACTAACTCACCCTCATTGACATTAACTGTCCACTAACTCCCCCTCACTGACACTGACTGTCCACTAACTCCCCCTCACTGACACTAACTGTCCACTAACTCACCCTCATTGACACTAACTGTCCACTAACTCCCCCTCACTGACACTAACTGTCCACTAACTAACCCTCACTGACACTAACAGTCCACAAACCACCCTCACTGACACTGACTGTCCACTAACACACCCTCACTGACACTAACTGTCCACTAACTCCCCCTCACTGACACTAACTGTCCACTAACTCACCCTCACTGACAGTAACTGTCCACTAACTCACCCTCACTGACACTAACTGTCCACTAACTCCCCCTCACTGACACTAACTGTCCACTAACTCACCCTCATTGACACTAACTGTCCACTAACTAACCCTCACTGACACTAACAGTCCACAAACCACCCTCACTGACACTGACTGTCCACTAACTCACCCTCACTGACACTAACTGTCCACTAACTCCCCCTCACTGACACTAACTGTCCACTAACTAACCCTCACTGACACTAACAGTCCACAAACCACCCTCACTGACACTGACTGTCCACTAACTCACCCTCACTGACACTTACTGTCCACTAACTCACCCTCACTGACACTAACTGTCCACTAACTAACCCTCACTGACACTAACAGTCCACAAACCACCCTCACTGACACTGACTGTCCACTAACACACCCTCACTGACACTAACTGTCCACTAACTCCCCCTCACTGACACTAACTGTCCACTAACTCACCCTCACTAACAGTAACTGTCCACTAACTCCCCCTCACTGACACTAACTGTCCACTAACTCCCCCTCACTGACACTAACTGTCCACTAACTCACCCTCATTGACACTAACTGTCCACTAACTCCCCCTCACTGACACTAACTGTCCACTAACTAACCCTCACTGACACTAACAGTCCACAAACCACCCTCACTGACACTAACTGTCCACTAACTCCCCCTCACTGACACTAACTGTCCACTAACTCACCCTCACTGACACTAACTGTCCACTAACTCACCCTCACTGACACTAACTGTCCACTAACTCACCCTCACTGACACTAACTGTCCACTAACTCCCCCTCACTGACACTAACTGTCCACTAACTCCCCCTCACTGACACTAACTGTCCACTAACTCACCCTCACTGACACTAACTGTCCACTAACTCCCCCTCACTGACACTAACTGTCCACTAACACACCCTCACTGACACTAACTGTCCACTAACTCACCCTCACTGACACTAACTGTCCTCTAACTCACCCTCACTGACACTAACTGTCCACTAACTCACCCTCACTGACACTAACTGTCCACTAACTCCCCCTCACTGACACTAACTGTCCACTAACTCACCCCCACTGACACTAACTGTCCACTAACTCACCCTCACTGACACTAACTGTCCACTAACTCCCCCTCACTGACACTAACTGTCCACTAACTCCCCCTCACTGACACTAACTGTCCACTAACTCCCCCTCACTGACACTAACTGTCCACTAACTCACCCTCACTGACACTAACTGTCCACTAACTCACCCTCACTGACACTAACTGTCCACTAACACACCCTCACTGACACTAACTGTCCACTAACTCCCCCTCACTGACACTAACTGTCCACTAACTCACCCCCACTGACACTAACTGTCCACTAACTCACCCCCACTGACACTAACTGTCCACTAACTCACCCTCACTGACACCAACTGTCCACTAACTCCCCCTCACTGACACTAACTGTCCACTAACTCCCCCTCACTGACACTGACTGTCCACTAACTCACCCTCACTGACACTAACTGTCCACAAACTCACCCTCACTGAGACTAATTGTCCACTAACTCCCCCTCACTGACACTAACTGTCCACTAACTCACCCCCACTGACACTAACTGTCCACTAACTCACCCTCACTGACACTAACTGTCCTCTAACTCACCCCCACTGACACTTACTCTCCATAAACCACCCTCACTGACACTAACTGTCCACTAACTCCCCCTCACTGACACTGACTGTCCACTAACGCATCCTCACTGACGCTAAATGTCCACTAACTCACCCTCACTGACACTAACTGTCCACTAACTCACCCCCACTGACACTAACTGTCCACTAACTCACCCTCACTGACACTAACTGTCCACTAACTCACCCTCACTGATACTAACTGTCCACTAACTCACCCTCACTGACACTAACTGTCCACTAACTCACCCTCACTGACACTAACTGTCCACTAACTCCCCCTCACTGACACTAACTGTCCACAAACCACCCTCACTGACACTAACTGTCCACTAACTCACCCCCACTGACACTAACTGTCCACTAACTCCCCCTCACTGACACTAACTGTCCACTAACTCACCCTCACTGACACTAACTGTCCACTAACTCACCCTCACTGACACTGACTGTCCACTAACGCACCCTCACTGACACTAAATGTCCACGAACTCACCCTCACTGACACTAACTGTCCACTAACTCACCCTCACTGACACTAACTGTCCACTAACTCACCCTCACTGACACTAACTGTCCACTAACTCACCCTCACTGACACTAACTGTCCACAAACCACCCTCACTGACACTAACTGTCTACTAACTCACCCTCACTGACACTGACTGTCCACTAACTCCCCCTCACTGACACTGACTGTCCACTAACTCACCCTCACTGACACTAACTGTCCACAAACCACCCTCACTGACACTAACTGTCCACTAACTCACCCTCACTGACACTAACTGTCCACAAACCACCCTCACTGACACTAACTGTCCACTAACTCACCCTCACTGACACTAACTGTCCACTAACTCACCCTCACTGACACTGACTGTTCACTAACTCCCCCTCACTGACACTAAATGTCCACTAACTCACCCTCACTGACACTAACTGTCCACTAACTCCCCCTCACTGACACTAACTGTCCACTAACTCACCCTCACTGACACTAACTGTCCACAAACCACCCTCACTGACACTGACTGTCCACTAACGCACCCTCACTGACACTAACTGTCCACTAACTCCCCCTCACTGACACTAAATGTCCACTAACTCACCCTCACTGACACTAACTGTCCACAAACCACCCTCACTGACATTAACTGTCAACTAACTCCCCCTCACTGACACTAACTGTCAACTAACTCCCCCTCACTGACACTAACTGTCAACTAACTCCCCCTCACTGACACTAACTGCCCACTAACTCCCCCTCACTGACACTAACTGTCCACTAACTCCCCCTCACTGACACTAACTGTCCACTAACCACCCTCACTGACACTAACTGTCCACTAACTCCCCCTCACTGACACTAACTGTCCACTAACTCCCCCACACTCACACTAACTGTCCACTAACTCCCCCTCACTGACACTGACTGTCCACTAACTCCCCCTCACTGACACTAACTGTCCACTAACTCACCCTCACTGACACTAACTGTCCACTAACTCACCCTCACTGACACTAACTGTCCACTAACTCACCCTCACTGACACTAACTGTCCACTAACTCACCCTCACTGACACTAACTGTCCACTAACTCCCCCTCAATGACACTAACTGTCCACTAACTCACCCTCACTGACACTAACTGTCCACTAACTCCCCCTCAATGACACTAAATGTCCACTAACTCCCCCTCACTGACACTAACTGTCCACTAACTCACCCTCACTGACACTAACTGTCCACTAACACACCCTCACTGACACTAACTGTCCACTAACTCACCCTCACTGACACTAACTGTCCACTAACTCACCC
The DNA here is from genome assembly GCF_047496885.1 of Scyliorhinus torazame. Taxonomy (NCBI): domain Eukaryota; kingdom Metazoa; phylum Chordata; class Chondrichthyes; order Carcharhiniformes; family Scyliorhinidae; genus Scyliorhinus; species Scyliorhinus torazame. The sequence continues at coordinate 40,407,329 of NC_092710.1, read as the reverse complement.
CCACTGACACTAACTGTCCACTAACCCACCCTCACTGACACTAACTGTCCACTAACTCACCCTCACTGACACTAACTGTCCACTAACTCCCCCTCACTGACACTAACTGTCCACTAACTCACCCTCACTGACACTAACTGTCCACTAACTCACCCTCACTGACAGTAACTGTCGACTAACTCCCCCTCACTGACACTAACTGTCCACTAACTCCCCCTCACTGACACTAACTGTCCACTAACTCACCCTCACTGACACTAACTGTCCACTAACTCCCCCTCACTGACACTAACTGTCCACTAACTCCCCCTCACTGACACTAACTGTCCACTAACTCCCCCTCACTGACACTAACTGTCCACTAACTCCCCCTCACTGACACTAACTGTCCACTAACTCACCCTCACTGACACTAACTGTCCACTATCTCACCCTCACTGACACTAACTGTGCACTAACTCACCCCCACTGACACTAACTGTCCACTAACTCACCCTCCCTGACACTAACTGTCCACAAACCACCCTCACTGACACTAACTGTCCACTAACTCACCCTCACTGACACTAACTGTCCACTAACTCCCCCCCACTGACACTAACTGTCCACTAACTCACCCTCACTGACACTAACTGTCCACTAACTCACCCTCACTGACACTAACTGTCCAGTAACTCACCCTCACTGACACTAACTGTCCACTAACTCACCCTCACTGACACTAACTGTCCACTAACTCCCCCTCACTGACACTAACTGTCCACTAACTCACCCTCACTGACACTAACTGTCCACTAACTCACCCTCACTGACACTAACTGTCCACTAACTCACCCTCACTGACACTAACTGTCCACTAACTCCCCCTCACTGACACTAACTGTCCACTAACTCCCCCTCACTGACACTAACTGTCCACTAACTCACCCCCACTGACACTAACTGTCCACTAACTCACCCTCACTGACACTAACTGTCCACTAACTCCCCCTCACTGACACTAACTGTCCACTAACTCCCCCTCACTGACACTAACTGTCCACTAACTCACCCTCACTGACACTAACTGTCCACTAACTCACCCTCGCTGACACTAACTGTCCACTAACTCACCCTCACTGACACTAACTGTCCACTAACTCACCCTCACTGACACTAACTGTCCACTAACTCCCCCTCACTGACACTAACTGTCCACTAACTCACCCACACTGACACTAACTGTCCACTAACTCACCCTCACTGACACTAACTGTCCACTAACTCACCCTCACTGACACTAACTGTCCACTAACTCCCCCTCACTGACACTAACTGTCCACTAACTCACCCTCACTGACACTAACTGTCCACTAACTCCCCCTCACTGACACTAACTGTCCACTAACTCACCCACACTGACACTAACTGTCCACTAACTCACCCTCACTGACACTAACTGTCCACTAACTCACCCTCACTGACACTAACTGTCCACTAACTCACCCTCACTGACGCTAACTGTCCACTAACTCCCCCTCACTGACACTAACTGTCCACTAACTCCCCCTCACTGACACTAACTGTCCACTAACTCACCCTCACTGACACTAACTGTCCACTAACTCACCCTCACTGACACTAACTGTCCACTAACTCCCCCTCACTGACACTAACTGTCCACTAACTCACCCTCACTGACACTAACTGTCCACTAACTCCCCCTCACTGACACTAACTGTCCACTAACTCCCCCTCACTGACACTATCTGTCCACTAACTCACCCTCACTGACACTAACTGTCCACTAACTCCCCCTCACAGACACTAACTGTCCACTAACTCACCCTCACTGACACTAACTGTCCACTAACTCCCCCTCACTGATACTAACTGTCCACTAACTCACCCTCACTGACACTAACTGTCCACTAACTCACCCTCACTGACACTAACTGTCCACTAACTCCCCCTCACTGACACTATCTGTCCACTAACTCACCCTCACTGACACTAACTGTCCACTAACTCACCCCCACTGACACTAACTGTCCACTAACTCCCCCTCACTGATACTAACTGTCCACTAACTCACCCTCACTGACACTAACTGTCCACTAACTCACCCTCACTGACACTAACTGTCCACTAACTCCCCCTCACTGACACTAACTGTCCACTAACTCACCCTCACTGACACTAACTGTCCACTAACTCACCCCCACTGACACTAACTGTCCACTAACTCACCCTCACTGACACTAACTGTCCACTAACTCACCCTCACTGACACTAACTGTCCACTAACTCACCCTCACTGACACTATCTGTCCACTAACTCCCCCTCACTGACACTAACTGTCCACTAACTCACCCTCACTGACACTAACTGTCCACTAACTCCCCCTCACTGACACTAACTGTCCACTAACTCACCCTCACTGACACTAACTGTCCACTAACTCACCCTCACTGACACTAACTGTCCACTGACTCCCCCTCACTGACACTAACTGTCCACTAACTCACCCTCACTGACACTAACTGTCCACTAACTCCCCCTCACTGACACTAACTGTCCACTAACTCCCCCTCACTGACACTAACTGTCCACTAACTCCCCCTCACTGACACTAACTGTCCACTAACTCACCCTCACTGACACTAACTGTCCACTAACTCACCCTCACTGACACTAACTGTCCACTAACTCACCCCCACTGACACTAACTGTCCACTAACTCACCCTCACTGACACTAACTGTCCACTAACTCACCCTCACTGACACTAACTGTCGACTAACTCACCCTCACTGACACTAACTGTCCACTAACTCACCCTCACTGACACTAACTGTCCACTAACTCACCCTCACTGACACTAACTGTCCACGAACTCACCCTCACTGACACTAACTGTCCACTAACTCCCCCTCACTGACACTAACTGTCCACTAACTCACCCTCACTGACACTAACTGTCCCCAACACACCCTCACTGACACTAACTGTCCACTAACTCACCCTCACTGACACTAACTGTCCACTAACTCCCCCTCACTGACACTAACTGTCCACTAACTCCCCCTCACCGACACTAACTGTCCACTACCTCCCCCCCACTGACACTAACTGTCCACTAACTCACCCTCACTGACACTAACTGTCCACTAACTCACCCTCACTGACACTAACTGTCCACTAACTCACCCTCACTGACACTAACTGTCCACTAACTCACCCTCACTGACACTAACTGTCCACGAACTCACCCTCACTGACACTAACTGTCCACTAACTCCCCCTCACTGACACTAACTGTCCACTAACTCACCCTCACTGACACTAACTGTCCACTAACACACCCTCACTGACACTAACTGTCCACTAACTCACCCTCACTGACACTAACTGTCCACTAACTCCCCCTCACTGACACTAACTGTCCACTAACTCCCCCTCACCGACACTAACTGTCCACTAACTCCCCCCCACTGACACTAACTGTCCACTAACTCACCCTCACTGACACTAACTGTCCACTAACTCACCCTCACTGACACTAACTGTCCACTAACTCACCCTCACTGACACTAACTGTCCACTAACTCCCCCTCACTGACACTAACTGTCCACAAACCACCCTCACTGACACTAACTGTCCACTAACTCACCCTCACTGACACTAACTGTCCACTAACTCACCCTCACTGACACTAACTGTCCACTAACTCACCCTCACTGACACTAACTGTCCACTAACTCACCCTCACTGACACTAACTGTCCACGAACTCACCCTCACTGACACTAACTGTCCACTAACTCCCCCTCACTGACACTAACTGTCCACTAACTCACCCTCACTGACACTAACTGTCCACTAACACACCCTCACTGACACTAACTGTCCACTAACTCACCCTCACTGACACTAACTGTCCACTAACTCCCCCTCACTGACACTAACTGTCCACTAACTCCCCCTCACCGACACTAACTGTCCACTAACTCCCCCCCACTGACACTAACTGTCCACTAACTCACCCTCACTGACACTAACTGTCCACTAACTCACCCTCACTGACACTAACTGTCCACTAACTCACCCTCACTGACACTAACTGTCCACTAACTCCCCCTCACTGACACTAACTGTCCACAAACCACCCTCACTGACACTAACTGTCCACTAACTCACCCTCACTGACACTAACTGTCCACTAACTCACCCTCACTGACACTAACTGTCCACTAACTCACCCTCACTGACACTAACTGTCCACTAACTCACCCTCACTGACAGTAACTGTCCACTAACTCCCCCTCACTGACACTAACTGTCCACTAACTCACCCTCACTGACACTAACTGTCCACTAACTCACCCTCACTGACACTAACTGTCGACTAACTCACCCTCACTGACACTAACTGTCCTCTAACTCCCCCTCACTGACACTAACTGTCCACTAACTCCCTCACTGACACTAACTGTCCACTAACTCACCCCCACTGACACTAACTGTCCACTAACTCCCCCTCACTGACACTAACTGTCCACTAACTCACCCCCACTGACACTAACTGTCCACTAACTCCCCCTCACTGACACTAACTGTCCACTAACTCACCCCCACTGACACTAACTGTCCACTAACTCACCCCCACTGACACTAACTGTCCACTAACTCCCCCTCACTGACACTAACTGTCCACTAACTCACCCTCACTGACACTAACTGTCCACTAACTCCCCCTCACTGACACTAACTGTCCACTAACTCACCCTCACTGACACTAACTGTCCACTAACTCACCCTCACTGACACTAACTGTCCACTAACTCACCCCCACTGACACTAACTGTCCACTAACTCACCCTCACTGACACTGACTGTCCACTAACACACCCTCACTGACACTAACTGTCCACTAACTCACCCCCACTGACACTAACTGTCCACTAACTCCCCCTCACTGACACTAACTGTCCACTAACGCACCCTCACTGACACTAACTGTCGACTAACTCACCCTCACTGACACTAACTGTCCACTAACTCACCCTCACTGACACTAACTGTCCACTAACTCCCCCTCACTGACACTAACTGTCCACTAACTCCCCCTCACTGACACTAACTGTCCACTAACTCCCCCTCACTGACACTAACTGTCCTCTAACTCACCCTCACTGACACTAACTGTCCACTAACTCACCCTCACTGACACTAACTGTCCACTAACTCACCCTCACTGACACTAACTGTCCACTAACTCACCCTCACTGACACTAACTGTCCACTAACTCCCCCTCACTGACACTAACTGTCCACTAACTCCCCCTCACTGACACTAACTGTCCACTAACTCACCCTCACTGACACTAACTGTCCACTAACTCACCCTCACTGACACTAACTGTCCACTAACTCCCCCTCACTGACACTAACTGTCCACTAACTCACCCTCACTGACACTAACTGTCCACTAACTCACCCTCACTGACACTAACTGTCCACTAACTCACCCTCACTCACACTAACTGTCCACTAACTCACCCTCACTGACACTAACTGTCCACTAACTCCCCCTCACTGACACTGACTGTCCTCTAACTCACCCTCACTGACACTAACTGTCCACTAACTCACCCTCACTGACACTAACTGTCCACTAACTCCCCCTCACTGACACTAACTGTCCACTAACTCACCCTCACTGACACTAACTGTCCACTAACTCACCCTCACTGACACTAACTGTCCTCTAACTCACCCTCACTGACACTAACTGTCCACTAACTCACCCTCACTCACACTAACTGTCCACTAACTCACCCCCACTGACACTAACTGTCCACTAACTCACCCTCACTGACACTAACTGTCCACTAACTCACCCTCACTGACACTAACTGTCCACTAACTCCCCCTCACTGACACTAACTGTCCACTAACTCACCCCCACTGACACTAACTGTCCACTAACTCCCCCTCACTGACACTAACTGTCCTCTAACTCCCCCTCACTGACACTAACTGTCCACTAACTCACCCCCACTGACACTAACTGTCCACTAACTCCCCCTCACTGACACTGACTGTCCACTAACTCCCCCTCACTGACACTAACTGTCCTCTAACTCCCCCCCACTGACACTAACTGTCCACTAACTCACCCTCACTGACACTAACTGTCCACAAACCACCCTCACTGACACTAACTGTCCACTAACTCCCCCTCACTGACACTAACTGTCCACTAACTCACCCTCACTGACACTAACTGTCCACTAACTCCCCCTCACTGACACTAACTGTCCACTAACTCCCCCTCGCTGACACTAACTGTCCACTAACTCCCCCTCACTGACACTAACTCTCCACTAACTCCCCCTCACTGACACTAACTGTCCACTAACTCACCCTCACTGACACTAACTGTCCACTAACTCACCCTCACTGACACTAACTGTCCACTAACTCACCCTCACTGACACTGACTGTCCTCTAACTCCCCCTCACTGACACTAACTGTCCACTAACTCACCCTCACTGACACTAACTGTCCACTAACTCACCCTCACTGACACTAACTGTCCACTAACTCACCCTCACTGACACTAACTGTCCACTAACTCCCCCTCACTGACACTAACTGTCCACTAACTCACCCTCACTGACACTAACTGTCCACTAACTCACCTTCACTGACACTAACTGTCCACTAACTCACCCTCACTGACACTAACTGTCCACTAACTCCCCCCCACTGACACTAACTGTCCACTAACTCCCCCTCACTGACACTAACTGTCCACTAACTCACCCTCACTGACACTAACTGTCCACTAACTCAACCTCACTGACACTAACTGTCCACTAACTCCCCCTCACTGACACTAACTGTCCACTAACTCCCCCTCACTGACACTAACTCTCCACTAACTCACCCTCACTGACACTAACTGTCCACTAACTCAACCTCACTGACACTAACTGTCCACTAACTCCCCCCCACTGACACTAACTGTCCACTAACTCCCCCTCACTGACACTAACTGTCCACAAACCACCCTCACTGACACTAACTGTCCACTAACTCACCCTCACTGACACTAACTGTCCACTAACTCCCCCTCACTGACACTAACTGTCCACTAACTCCCCCTCACTGACACTAACTGTCCACTAACTCACCCTCACTGACACTAACTGTCCACTAACTCCCCCTCACTGACACTGACTGTCCTCTAACTCCCCCTCACTGACACTAACTGTCCACTAACTCCCCCTCACTGACACTAACTGTCCACTAACTCACCCTCACTGACAGTAACTGTCCACTAACTCACCCTCACTGACACTATCTGTCCACTAACTCACCCTCACTGACACTAACTGTCCACTAACTCACCCTCACTGACACTAACTGTCCACTAACTCACCCTCACTGACACTAACTGTCCACTAACTCACCCTCACTGACACTAACTGTCCACTAGCTCACAACCACTGACACTAACTGTCCACTAACTCCCCCTCACTGACAGTAACTGTCCACTAACTCCCCCTCACTGACACTAACTTTCCACTAACTCCCCCTCACTGACACTAACTGTCCACTAACTCCCCCTCACTGACACTAACTGTCCACTAACTCACTCCTACTGACACTAACTGTCCACTAACTCCCCCTCACTGACACTAACTGTCCTCTAACTCATCCTCACTGACACTAACTTTCCACTAACTCCCCCTCACTGACACTAACTGTCCACTAACACACCCTCACTGACACTAACTGTCCACTAACTCCCCCTCACTGACACTTACTGTCCACTAACTCCCCCTCACTGACACTAACTGTCCTCTAACTCCCCCTCACTGACACTAACTGTCCACTAACTCCCCCTCACTGACACTAACTGTCCACTAACTCACCCTCACTGACACTAACTGTCCACTAACTCCCCCTCACTGACAGTAACTGTCCACTAACTCACCCTCACTGACACTAACTGTCCACTAACTCCCCCTCACTGACACTAACTGTCCACTAACTCACCCCCACTGACTCTAACTGTCCACTAACTCCCCCTCACTGACACTAACTGTCCACTAACTCCCCCTCACTGACACTAACTGTCCACTAACTCACCCTCACTGACACTAACTGTCCACTAACTCACCCTCACTGACACTAACTGTCCACTAACTCACCCTCACTGACACTAACTGTCCACTAACTCCCCCTCACTGACACTAACTGTCCACTAACTCCCCCTCACTGACACTAACTGTCCACTAACTCATCCTCACTGACACTAACTGTCCTCTAACTCACCCTCACTGACACTAACCGTCCACTAACTCCCCCACACTGACACTAACTGTCCACTAACTCCCCCTCACTGACACTAACTGTCCACTAACTCACCCTCACTGACACTAACTGTCCACTAACTCACCCTCACTGACACTAACTGTCCACTAACTCACCCCCACTGACTCTAACTGTCCACTAACTCCCCCTCACTGACACTAACTGTCCACTAACTCACCCTCACTGACACTAACTGTCCACTAACTCACCCCCACTGACTCTAACTGTCCACTAACTCACCCTCACTGACACTAACTGTCCACAAACCACCCTCACTAACACTAACTGTCCACTAACACACCCTCACTGACACTAACAAAAATCTCTTTAGCACTGTCATTTAAAAAAATATATATATATTTATTAAAGTTTTATTAACACAATTTTTCACCCTTCCAAACAATAACCCCCCTCCTCGTAACAAAATAACAAGAAATCGGAGAGAGCAAGATATATTCATGGTAAAATGATATGTTTACATAGCTTTGTACACTGGCTCTCTCCCGCACGTGCCAGTTTCCCTAATCCTTCATCATTTCTCTTGCTCATCCACCCTCTCAGGCAAGCTCCCAGGCAAGCTGGGGGGGGGCTTCGCCTCCTTCCACATTAGCAAGATCCTTCGCCGGGCTACTAGGGACGCAAAGGCCAGAATGCCAGCCTCTTTCGCCTCCTGCACTCTCGGCTCGTCCACTACTCCAAATAGTGCTAGCCCCAAGCTTGGCTTGACCCGGACTTTCACCACCTGAGATATTGTTCCCGCCACTCCTCTCCAGAACCCCTCCAGTGCCGGGCATGACCAAAACATATGGACATGGTTCACCGGGCTCCCTGAGCACCTTCCACATCTGTCCTCTACCCCAAAGAACCTACTCAACCTCGCCCCCGTCAAGTGCGCTCTGTGAACCACCTTAAATTGTATCAGGCTGAGCCTGGCACACGAGGAGGAGGAATTTGGTGGCCATCACAAAGGAGAAAGTGCTCGAGAAACTAAGAGGTCTAAAAATTGATAAATCTCCAGGCCCAGATGGGCTACATCCTAGAGTTCTAAAGGCGATAGCTGAAGAAATAGTGGAGGCGTTAGTTATGATCTTTCAAAAGTCACTGGAGTCAGGGAAAGTCCCAGAGGATTGGAAAACCGCTGTTGTAACCTCCCTGTTCAAGAAGGGAACAAGGAAAAAGATGGAAAATTATACGCCAATTAGCCTAACCTCGGTTGTTGGCAAGATTCTAGAATCCATTGTTAAGGATGAGATTTCTAAATTCTTGGAAGTGCAGGGTCGGATTAGGACAAGTCAGCATGGATTTAGTAAGGGGAGGTCGTGCCTGACAAACCTGTTAGAGTTCTTTGAAGAGAGAACAAATAGGTTAGACCAAGGAGAGCCAATGGATGTTATCTATCTTGACTTCCAAAAGGCCTTTGATAAGGTGCCTCACGGGAGACTGCTGAGTAAAATAAGGGCCCATGGTATTCGAGGCAAGGTACTAACATGGATTGACGATTGGCTGTCAGGCAGAAGGCAGAGAGTTGGGATAAATGGTTCTTTTTCGGAATGGCAACCGGTGATGAGTGGTGTCCCGCAGGGTTCAGTGTTGGGGCCACAACTGTTCTCTTTATATATTAACGATCTAGATGATGGGACTGGGGGCATTCTGGCTACGTTTGCCGATGATACAAAGATAGGTGGAGGGGCAGGTAGTATGGAGGAGGTGGGGAGGCTGCAGAAAGATTTAGACAGTTTAGGAGAGAGGTCCAAGAAATGGCTGATGAAATTCAACGTGGGCAAGTGCGAGGTCTTGCACTTTGGAAAAAAGAATAGAGGCGTGGACTATTTTCTAAACGGTGACAAAATTCATAATGCTGAAGTGCAAAGGGACTTGGGAGTCCTAGTCCAGGATTCTCTAAAGGTAAACTTGCAGGTTGAGTCCGTAATTAAGAAAGCAAATGCAATGTTGTCATTTATCTCAAGAGGCTTGGAATATAAAAGCAGGGATGTACTTCTGAAGCTTTATAAACCATTAGTTAGGCCCCATTTAGAATACTGTGAGCAATTTTGGGCCCCACACCTCAGGAAGGACATACTGGCACTGGAACAGGTCCAGCGGAGATTCACACGGGTGATCCCAGGAATGGTAGGCCTAACATACGATGAACGTCTGAGGATCCTGGGATTGTATTCATTGGAGTTTAGGAGGTTGAGGGGAGATCTAATAGAAACTTACAAGATAATGAATGGCTTAGATAGGGTGGACATTGGGAAGTTGTTTCCATTAGCAGGAGAGACTAGGGCCCGGGGGCACAGCCTTAGAATAAAAGGGAGTCACTTTAGAACAGAGATGAGGAGAAATTTCTTCAGCCAGAGAACATAGAACATAGAAAATACAGCACAGAACAGGCCCTTCGGCCCACGATGTTGTGCCGAACCTTTGTCCTAGATTAATCATAGATTATCATTGAATTTACAGTGCAGAAGGAGGCCATTCGGCCCTTTGAGTCTGCACCAGCTCTTGGAAAGAGCACCCTACCCAAACTCAACACCTCCACCCAACACCAAGGGCAATTTGGGCATTAAGGGCAATTTATCATTGGCCAATTCACCAAAGCCGCACATCTTTGGACTGTGGGAGGAAACTGGAGCACCCGGAGGAAACCCACGCAGACACGGGGAGGATGTGCAGACTCCGCACAGCCAATGACCCAAGCCGGAATCGAACCTGGGACCATGGAGCTGTGAAGCAATTGTGCTATCCACAATGCTACCGTGCTGCCCTTAAGAACAAATAAATCTACACTATATCATTTTACCGTAATCCATGTACCTATCCAATAGCTGCTTGAAGGTCCCTAATGTTTCCGACTCAACTACTTCCACAGGCAGTGCATTCCATGCCCCCACTACTCTCTGGGTAAAGAACCTACCTCTGATATCCCTCCTATATCTTCCACCTTTCACCTTAAATTTATGTCCCCTTGTAATGGTGTGTTCCACCCGGGGAAAAAGTCTCTGACTGTCTACTCTATCTATTCCCCTGATCATCTTATAAACCTCTATCAAGTCGCCCCTCATCCTTCTCCGCTCTAATGAGAAAAGGCCTAGCACCCTCAACCTTTCCTCGTAAGACCTACTCTCCATTCCAGGCAACATCCTGGTAAATCTTCTTTGCACCTTTTCCAGAGCTTCCACATCCTTCCTAAAATGAGGCGACCAGAACTGTTCACAGTACTCCAAATGTGGCCTTACCAAAGTTTTGTACAGCTGCATCATCACCTCACGGCTCTTAAATTCAATTCCTCTGTTAATGAACGCGAGCACACCATAGGCCTTCTTCACAGCTCTATCCACTTGAGTGGCAACTTTCAAAGATGTATGAACATAGACCCCAAGATCTCTCTGCTCCTCCACATTGCCAAGAACTCTACCGTTAACCCTGTATTCCGCATTCATATTTGTCCTTCCAAAATGGACAACCTCACACTTTTCAGGGTTAAACTCCATCTGCCACTTCTCAGCCCAGCTATGCATCCTATCTATGTCTCTTTGCAGCCGACAACAGCCCTCCTTACCATCCACAACTCCACCAATCTTTGTATCGTCTGCAAATTTACTGACCCACTCTTCAACTCCCTCATCCAAGTCATTAATGAAAATCACAAACAGCAGAGGACCCAGAAGTGGTGGGTCTGTGGAATTCATTGCCACAGAAGGTGGTGGAGGCCGGGACGTTGAGTGTCTTTAAGACAGAAGTTGATAAATTCTTGATTTCTCGAGGAATTAAGGGCTATGGAGAGAGAGCGGGTAAATGGAGTTGAAATCAGCCATGATTGAATGGTGGAGTGGACTCGATGGGCCGAATGGCCTTACTTCCGCTCCTATGTCTTATGGTCTTATGGTCTAATTAATCCTACCTAGGGCATCAGCCCATAACCCCTCAATCTCCTCCCCCAGCTCCACCTCCCATTTACCCTTCAGCTCCTCTACCAATGCTTCCCCCTCTTCTTTCATCTCCTGGTATATTGCCGACACATTGCCCTCTCCGACCCATACGCCCGAGATCACCCTGTCTTGAATTTCTTTTGCCGGGAGCAATGGGAATTCCCTCACATGTCGCCTCACAAACGACCTCACCTGCATAGATCTAAAAGCATTTCCCGGGGGTATCTCAAACTTCTCCTCCAGTGCCCCTCGGCTCGCAAACGTCCCGTCAATGAACAGGTCCCCCATTCTTCTAATCCCCGCCCGATGCCAGCTCTGAAACCCCCCGTCCATCTTCCCCGGGACAAACCGGTGGCTACCCCTGATCGGGGACCACACCGAGGCTCCCATTGCACCCCGGTGCCGTCTCCACTGGCCCCAGATACTTAGCGTTGCCGCCACCACCGGGCTCGTGGTGTACCTCGTCGGCGAGAGCGGCAGCGGTGCCGTCACCATCGCCCCCAGGCTCGTTCCTTTACAGGACGCCATCTCCATCCTCTTCCATGCCTCCACCTCTCCCTCCATCACCCACTTGCGGATCATCACCACATTTGCTGCCCAGTAGTAGCTCCCTAGGTTTGGCAGCGCCAACCCTTCTCCGGGGTCTACTGCGTTCCAGGAAGCCGCTCCTTACCCTCGGGGTCCTATTCGCCCACACAAACCCCATAATACTCCTACCTACTCTCTTGAAAAAGCCTTGGTGATCACGATGGGAAGGCACTGAAACACAAACAGAAACCTCGGAAGGACCACCATTTTGACCGACTGCACTCTACCCGCTAGCGAGAGCGGTAACATGCCCCATCTTTTGAAGTCCTCCTCCATTTGCTCCACCAACCTCGTCAGGTTCAGTTAATGTAGGGCCCCCCAACTCCTGGCTATCTGGATCCCCAAGTACCGAAAGCTCCCCTCCGCCCTCCTCAGCGGTAGATCCCCTATCCCCCTTTCTTGGTCCCCTGCCTGTAGTACAAAGAGCTCACTCTTCCCTACATTGAGCTTATAGCGCGAAAACTCCTCAAACTCCCTTAATGTCTGCATGACCTCCACCATCCCCTCCATTGGATCCGCCACATACAGCAACAGGTCATCCGCATAAAGCGACACCCGATGCTCTTCTCCCCCTCAGACCACCCCCCTCCATTTCCTAGACTCCCTCAATGACATGGCCAAGGGTTCGATCGCCAATGCAAACAACAGGGAGGACAGGGGGCACCCCTGCCTCGTCCCTCGGTACAGCCAAAAGTACTCCGACCTCCGCCGGTTCGTCACTACACTCGCCACCGGGGCTCTGTAAAGGAGCTTAACCCAACTGATAAACCCTCCCCCGAACCCAAACCTATGCAGCACCTCCCAGAGGTACTCTCACTCTACTCGGTCAAAGGCCTTCTCCGTGTCCATAGCTGCCACTATCTCCGCCTCTCCCTCCTCCGATGGCATCATTATCACGTTTAAGAGCCGCTGCACATTGATGTTTAGTTGCCTGCCCTTTACAAATCCCGTTTGGTCCTCGTGGATCACCCCCGGTACACATTCCTCGATCCTCGTGGCCAGCACTTTTGCCAGCAACTTAGCATCCACATTGAGGAGCGAGATCGGCCTGTACGATCCACATTGCAGTGGGTCCTTGTCCCGCTTTAGGATCAAATAAATCGTCGCTTCCGGCATTGTCGGGGGCAGGGTCCCCTCCTCTCTTGCCCCATTAAAGGTCCTCACTAGTAGCGGGGCCAACAGGTCTATGTACTTCCTGTAGAACTCCACCGGGAATCCGTCCGGTCCCGGGGCCTTCCCCGCCTGCATGCTCCCCAAACCCTTGCTCAGCTCCTCCAACCCAATTGGTGCCCCCAAACCAGCCACCTCCTGCTCCTCCACCCTCGGGAATCTCAGTTGGTCTAGGAATCGTCTCATCCCCTCTTCCCCCGCTGGGGGCTGGGATCTGTACAGCTCTTCATAGAAGGCCTTGAATACCTCGTTTATTTTCGTCGCACTCCGCACCATGGCTCCCCTTCCATCCTTGACTCCCCCTATTTCCCTCGCTACCATCCTCTTGCGGAGCTGGTGTGCCAGCATCCTACTAGCCTTTTCCCCATACTCGTAGGTCGCCCCCTGCGCCTTCCTCCACTGTGCCTCTGCCTTCCCTGTGGTCAACAGATCAAACTCCGTCTGGAGCCGTCGTCTTTCCCCAAGTACTCTCTCCTCAAGGGCCTCTGCGTATCTCCTGTCCACTCTTAAAATCTCCCCCACTAACCTCTCCCTTTCCATGCCCTCTGTCTTCTCCCTATGCCCCCTGATGGAGATTAGCTCTCCCCTGATCACCGCCTTCAACGACTCCCATACCACCCCCACCCGCACCTCCCCGTTGTCGTTGGCCTCCAAGTACCTTTCGATGCCCCCCCTCACCTTCCCACACACCACCTCATCTGCCAGCAGTCCCACATCCAGCCGCCACAGTGGACGTTGGTCCCTCTCCTCTCCCAGCTCCAGTTCCACCCAGTGCGGGGCGTGATCCGAAATGGCTATGGCCGAATACTCCGTCCCCTCCACCCTCGGGATGAGCGCCCTGCCCAGAACAAAGAAATCTATCCGGGAGTAGGCTTTGTGCACGTGGGAGAAAAAAGAAAATTCCCTGGCCTGCGGCCTAGCAAACCTCCATGAGTCCACTCCCCCCCCCCCATCTGATCCATAAACCCCCTAAGCACCTTGGCCGCCGTCGGCCTCTTTCCAGTCCTTGATCTGGAGCGGTCCAGTGCTGGGTCCAAACTGTATTGATGTCCCCACCCATCATCAGGCCTTCTACCTCCAGGTCCGGAATGCGCCCCAACATGCGCTTCATGAATCCAGCATCATCCCAGTTCGGGGCGTATACGTTTACCAACACCACCCACGTTCCTTGCAACCTACCGCTCACCATTACATATCGCCCTCCATTGTCCGCTACAATAGACTTGGCCTCAAATGACACCCGCTTCCCCACCAATATTGCCACCCCTCTATTCTTCGCGTCCAGTCCTGAATGGAATACCTGTCCTACCTATCCCTTTCTTAACCTGACCTGGTCCGCCACCTTCAGATGTGCCTCTTGGAGCATGACCACATCTGCCTTCAGTCCCTTTAAGTGCGCGAACACTCGGGCCCTCTTCACCTGCCCGTTCAGGCCCCTCACGTTATCAGCCGGATTGGAGGGGCTCTCGCCCCCCCCCCCCCCCGGCCGACTAGCCATCTCCTTTTCTAGGCCAGTCCCGTATCCGCGCCACCCTCGCCCTCCAGTCCCCCGGCCGGGGGACCCCCGCCCCGACCACCTCTTCTGTGTCCCATTCCCTTTCGGCCAGTGCAGCGGCAACCCTCCCCCTCCACCCCCCCCCCCCCGCCCGCTAGACCCCTGTCTAGCTTATTTGCTCCCCCCATATCACTCCCGTAAGTCAGCTGACACCTGCTGACCCCGGCTTCCCCCGCCATCCCATTGACCTCCCCGTGTGGGAGTGTCCCAATCAGTACGCGTTCCTCCATTCCCGTTCCCGCTTTTCTTCCCTAGCGCGGGAAAAACCCCGTGCTTTCCAAAGCCTACCCCGCCCCCTCTGGCGCAGCTCCTGTCGCGGCCTTGTCTCTCTCCCCCAGCCCATGTAACATTTCCTGCGCGTGATTGACCCCCTATATACAACAACCATCACACATTAAACCTCAAACATCCCCCCACCCTCACAAAGTCTCAGTTAGAGTCCAACTTTTCGGTTTGTATAAAGGTCCATGCCTCTTCAGGCGTTTCGAAGTAATAGTGTTGGCCCTTGTATGTGACCCACAGTCGCGCTGGCTGCAGCATTCCGAATTTCACTTCTTTCTGGTGCAACACCGCCTTGGCCCGGTTGAAACCCGCTCTCCTCTTTGCAACCTCCGTGCTCCAGTCAGGGTATATTCGGATCTCTGCATTGTCCCACTTGCTGCTCCGCTCCTTCTTGGCCCATTTCAGGACCCTCTCTCTGTCCGTGAACCGGTGAAATCTCACCACCATCGCCCTTGGCGGCTCATTTGCCTTGGGCTTCCTCGCCAGCACCCGGTGTGCCCCGTCCAGCTCCAGCGACCTCGAAGGGGCCTCCGCGCCCATCATCGCCCCGAGCATCGTGCTCGCGTATGCCCCGGCATCGGCCCCCTCCACTCCTTCTGGGAGACCCAGGATCCGCAGATTCTTTCTCCTCGACCTGTTCTCCAGGTCTTCGAGTCTTCCCGCCCCCCTCTTGTGCAGCGCCTCGTGCCGCCCCACTCTCACCGCCAGGCCCAAGGTCTCGTCCTCATTCTCACTGACTCTTTTCAGTACCTCCTGGATCTTTACCTCGTGGGCCTTCTGGGTCATCCCTCGTCCTTCGAACGCCGACACCATAGGCGCCAGAATCTCCTTGCGCAGCTCCTCGAAGCGGCGCTTGATGAATTCCTGCAGCTCCGGCCCGCACTCCGCTTTGTCCCCGACCGCCGCCATTTTGGTTTTCTTCCCTCGCTTCTCCCGCTGCTCCAATGCTGCTTTTTTGGCCGTTTCACTTCTGGTCCGGTCCATAAAGGTTGAAGGGGGACCTCTCTCTTCCCTTCCCCACGGGTTGTCTTCGAAAAAAATTCCGTTGGGGCTCCTCGAACGAGCCCGAAAGTCCGTGATAGCGGGAGCTGCCGAATCGTGCGGCTTAGCTCCGCATAGCCGCAACCGGAAGTCTAGCACTTTCATTTTAACTGACTGCACCCTACCCGCCAGGGAGAGTGGCAGCACGTCCCACCTCTTAAACTCCTCCTCCATTTGCTCCACCAGTCTCGTGAAGTTAAACTTATGCAGGGCCACCCAGCTCCTAGCCACCTGGATCCCGAGGTACCTGAAACTCCTCTCCGCCCTTTTTAGTGGGAGCTCACCAAACTTTCTCTCCTGGTCCCCTGGGTGAACAACGAACAACTTGATCTTCCCCATATTGAGCTTATCCCCGGAGAAATCCCCAAACTCCCTGAGAATCCTCATCACCTCCGGCATTCCCCCCACCGGGTCCATCACAAATAGCAGCAAATCGTCCGCCTAGAGCGACACACTATGCTCCTCCCCACCCCGCACCAACCCCCTCCAGTTCCTCGACTCCCTCAATGCCATGGCCAGGGGCTCAATCGCCAGCGCAAAGAGCAGGGGGGACAGGGGACACCCCTGCCTCGTTCCCCGGTGTAACCAAAAATACTCTGACCTCCTTCTGTTTGTGGCCACACTCGCCACCAGGGCCTCATACAGCAACTTAACCCACCTGACAAATCCCTCCCCAAACTCGAACATTTTCAGCACCTCCCACAGGTATCCCCACTCCACCCTATCAAAGGCTTTCTCAGCGTCCATCGCCACCACTATCTCCGCCTCCCCCTCCCTCGCCGGCATCATGATAACGTTCAAGAGCCTCTGTACATTCGTATTCAGCTGTCTCCCTTTCATGAACCCCGTCTGATCCTCGCGAATGACCTGCGGCACACAGTCCTCTATCCTTGTGGCTAAAATCTTCGCCAACAACTTGGCATCTACATTTAGGAGTGAGATCGGCCTGTATGACCCACATTGTAGGGGATCCTTGTCCCGCTTCAGGATCAAGGAGATCAGCACACGAGACATCATCGGGGGCAATGCCCCTCTTTCCCTTGCCTCATTAAAGGTCCTTACCAACAGAGGGCCCAGCAGGTCCGCATACTTCTGATAAAATTCGACCGGAAACCCATCTGGCCCCGGTGCCTTCCCTGCCTGCATGCTCCTTATCCCTTTGACCAACTCCTCCAACCCAACCAACGCTCCCAACCCCGCCACCTGCCCCTCCTCCACCCTTGGGAATCTCAACCGGTCCAGAAAGTGATCCATCCCTCCCCCATCCAGTGGGGGCTCGGACCGATACAGTTCCTCGTAGAAGTCCCTGAAGACCCCATTGATACCCACCCCACTTCGCACCGTGCTCCCTCCCCCATCCTTAACTCCCCCGATCTCCCGAGCTGCCTCTCGCTGCCAAAGCTGGTGCGCCAGCATCCGGCTCGCCTTTTCTCCGGATTCATATACCGCCCCCTGCGCCTTCCTCCACTGCTCCTCCGCCTTCCTGGTGGTCAACAGATCGAATTCGGCCTGGAGGCTGCGCCGCTCCCTAAGCAATCCATCCTCCTGGACCTCCGCGTACCTCCTGTCCACCCTCACCATCCCCCCCACCAGCCTCTCCCTCTCTCTCTTCTCCCTCCTCTCCTTATGGGCCCTAATGGAGATCAGCTCTCCCCTGATCACCGCCTTCAGCGCCTCCCAGACCAGCCCCACTTGGACCTCCCCATTGTCATTAGCCTCCAGGTACCTCTCTAAGCACCCTCGGACCCGCCCGCTCACCTCCTCGTCCGCCAGCAACCCCACCTCTAAGCGTCACAGCGGGCGCTGGTCCCTCTCCTCCCCCAGCTCGAGGTCTACCCAATGCGGAGCGTGATCGGAAATGGCTATCGCCGAGTACTCAGTATCTTCCGCTCTCGGAATCAGCGCCCTACTCATAACAAAGAAGTCAATCCGGGAGTAGGCCTTGTGGACATGGGAGAAGAATGAGAATTCCCAGGCCCCTGGCTTCGCAAACCTCCATGGGTCCACCCCTCCCATCTGGTCCATGAACCACCTCAGCACCTTGGCCGCTGCCGGCCTCCTGCCCGTCCTAGACCTGGAGCGATCTAGTGTCGGGTCCAGCACCGTATTGAAATCCCCCCCATTATCAGGCCCCCTGTCTCCAGGTCCGGAATCCGGCCCAGCATACCCGCATCAACCCAATTCGGAGCATATACATTAACCAACACCACCCGCTCCCCCTGCAGCTTGCCACTCACCATCACATACCTGCCGCCATTGTCTGCCACAATGCTCAATGCCTCGAACGACACTCTCTTCCCCACCAAGATCGCCACCCCCCGATTTTTTGCATCCAACCCCGAATGAAACACCTGCCCGACCCACCCCTTTCTCAACCTTACCTGATCCGCCACCCTCAGGTGCGTATCCTGAAGCATGGCCACATCTGCCTTCAGCCTCTTCAGGTGCGCGAACACCCGGGCCCGTTTGACCGGCCCGTTCAGTCCCCTTACGTTCCAGGTTATCAGCTGGATCAGGGGGCGACCCGCCCCCTTCCCCCGCTGACGAGCCATGTCCCCTCAAGGCCAGCCACGTGCCCACGCCCCCCGCACGGCCCGTTCCCCACAGCGGCAGACCCCCGCCCCGACCTCCTCTACCGACTCCAGCTCCCCCTTGGCCATTCCAGCAGAAACCCGGTGTGTCCACCCAGATAGGTCCCCCCTAGCTACATAGCTCCCCCCATTGCACTCCCGTAAGTCAGCCGACTCCTGCTGACCCCGGCCACTCACGCCACTCCCTCCACCCCTCCCAGTGTGGAACTTCCCCTCCCCCCCCCCCATTGCCCACCAGCAGGCTCTCCCCCTCCCCCTTCCACTCCCAGCGCGGGAAAAAGGCCACGCTTCCCAGCTCCGGCCCCGCCCCTTCAGCCCTTAGCGTTGGGAAAAGCCCGCGCTTTCCACTCGCCCAGCCCCGCCTCCTCTGGCGCAGCTCCCTTTTCAGGCCCAGTCCCCTTGCCCCCAACCCAGGCCTCACCACCCCCACCTCCCCCCTCCCGTGGGGCCCCACTCCCCCCTGCCAGCCATCAATCCCCCAAGCCGTTTACCTGCCCCCTCCACAAGCCCACCCGGCGGACCCAACTGGAACAGTGCCCAACCAACCCCCGAAAAACAAAGAACCAACAATGAACAAAGAACCCCCTCCCTCAAAATACAACACAACAATCCCCGGCCATCCCTTCACCGCGGCCCGCCGCCCCTGACCCTCAGTCCAAGTCCAACTTTTCGGCCTGGATAAAGGCCCACGCCTCCTCCGGGGACTCAAAATAATGATATTGGTCCTTATAGGTGACCCACAGACGCGCCGGCTGCAGCATGCCAAACTTCATCCCCCTCGTGTGCAGCACTGCCTTCACCCAATTGTACCCGGCCATCTTCTTCACCACCTCCACTCTCCAATCTTGGTAGATCCGGACCGACGCGTTCTCCCACCTGCTGCTCCGCTCCGTCTTGGCACACCTTAGCACGCACTCCCGATCAGCAAACCGATGGAACCGCACCAGCACCGCCCGCGGCGGCTCGTTGGGCTTGGGCCTCCTCGCCAGCACTCAGTGGGCGCCCTCCAGCTCCAGGGGCCTTTGGAAGGACCCTGCTCCCATCAGCGAATTCAGCATTGTGACCACGTAGGGCCCCACGTCCGACCACTCCAATCCCACTGGGAGGCCCAGGATCCGCAGATTCTTCCACCTCGACCGGTTCTTCACCTCCTCGAACATCTCCTGCCATTTTTAAATGGAGCGCCTCGTGACCCTCCACCTTCAGCGCGTGGCCTAGGATCTCATCTTCGTTCTCAGAGACCTTTTACCGGATCTCCCAGATCGCCGCCCTTTGGGCCGTCTGGGTCTCCAGCAGCTTATTGATTGTCACCTACATCGGCTCCAACAAATCCGCTTTCAGCTCCCTAAAGCAGCGCTGAAGAAACTCCTACTGCTCCTGCGCCCACTGCATCCACGCTGCCTGGTCTCCACCAGCCGCCATCTTGGACTTCCTCCCTCGTACCTTCTTTTGCTTCACTAACGCTTTTTTGATTGCCTCACTGCTGGTCCAAGCCATACCATATTGGGGGAATGTTGCTATCTACTTCCCATACTGGGAAACGTCGAGCAAGCGCCGTATGGGCTCTAAAAAGAGCCCAAAAGTCCGTCTATAGCGGGAGTTGCAGAACGGGAGACTTAGCTCTGCATAGCCTCAACAGGAAGTCCTCCTGATCAATATTCAGCGAACACTGGGTTTTAGAGAGAGGTGAAACAGTACATGTTCCTGATCCTAATGAATATGCTGTGAACACTGGGTGAGTGAGAGAGGAGAAATCAATACAGATTTTTCTGCTCCGGATCAATATTCAGTGAAAACTGGGTAAGTGAGAGAGGGGAAATCAGTCCAGGTTCTTGGTCCTGATCAATATTCAGTGAACCCCACTGGGTTAGTGAGAGAGGGGAAATCAGTCCAGGTTCCTGCTCCTGATCAATATTCAGTGAATCCTGGGTTAGTGAGAGAGGGGAAATTAGTCCAGGTTCCAGATCCTCATCAATATTCAGTGAACATTGGGTTTGCGAGAGAGGGGAACTCAATACAGATTCCTGGTCCTGATCAATATTCAGCGATTACTGGGTAAGTGAGAGAGAAATTAGTCCAGGTTCCTGCTCCTGATCAATATTCAGTAAATCCTGGGTTAGTGAGAGAGGGGAAATCAGTCCAGGCTCCTGCTCCTGATCAATATTCAGCGAACACTGGGTTAGTGAGAGAGTGGAAATCAGTACAGGTTCCTGCTCCTGATCAATATTCAGCGAACACTGGGTTAGTGAGAGAGGGGAAATCAGTACAGGTTCCTGCTCCTGATCAATATTCAGTGAACACTGGGTTTGTGAGAGAGGGGAGGTCAGTACAGCGGCCTGCTCCTGATCAGTATTCAGTGAATTCTGGGTTTGTGAGAGAGGGGAGGTCAGTCCAGGTTCCTGCTCCTGATCAATATTCAGTGAATCCCGGGTTAGTGAGAGAGGGGAAATCAGTACTCGTTCCATCTCCTGATCAATATTCAGCGAACACTGGGTTAGTGAGAGAGGGGAAATCAGTCCAGGTTCCTGCTCCTGATCAATATTCAGCGATTACTCGGTTAGTGAGAGAGGGGAAATAAGTCCAGGTTCCTGCTCCGGATCAATTTTCAGTGAACACTGGGTTAGTGAGAGAGGGGAAATCAGTCCAGGTTCCTGCTCCTGATCAATATTCAGTGAACACTGGGTTAGTGAGAGAGGGGAAATCAGTACATGGTCCTCCTCCTGATCAATATTCAGTGAACACTGGGTTAGTGAGAGAGGGGAAATCAGTACAGTGTCCTGCTCCTGATCAATATTCAGTGAACACTGGGTTAGTGAGAGAGGGGAAATCAGTACATGGTCCTCCTCCTGATCAATAGTCAGTGAACATTGGGTTAGTGAGAGAGGGGAAATCCATACACGTTCCTGATCCTGATCAATGTTCAGTGAATCCTGGGTTAGTGAGAGAGGGGAAATCAGTCCAGGTTCCTGATCCTCATCAATATTCAGTGAACACTGGGTTTGCGAGAGAGGGGAACTCAATACAGATTCCTGCTCCTGATCAATATTCAGCGATTACTGGGTGAGTGAGAGAGGAGAAATCAGTCCAGGTTCCTGCTCCTGATCAATATTCAGCGATTACTGGGTGAGTGAGAGAGGAGAAAACTGTACAGGTTCCTGCTCCTGATCAATATTCAGTATATCCTGGGTTAGTGAGAGAGGGGAAATCAGTCCAGGTTCCAGCTCCTGATCAATATTCAGTGAACACTGGGTTAGTGACAGAGGGGAAATCAGTCCAGGTTCCTGCTCCTGATCAATATTCAGCGAACACTGGGTTAGTGAGAGAGGGGAAATCAGTCCAGGTTCCTGCTCCTGATCAATATTCAGTGAACACTGTGTTAGTGACAGAGGGGAAATCAGTCCAGGTTCCTGCTCCTGATCAATATTCAGTGAATCCCGGGTTAGTGACAGAGGGGAAATCAGTCCAGGTTCCTGCTCCTGATCAATCGTCAGCGAAAACTGGCTTAGTGAGAGACGGGAAATCAGTACAGGTTCCTGCTCCTGATCAATATTCAGTGAACACTGGGTTAGTGAGAGAGGGGAAATCAGTCCAGGTTCCTGCTCCGGATCAATATTCAGTGAATCCTGGGTAAGTGAGAGAGGGGAAATCAGTACAGGTTCTTGGTCCTGATCAATATTCAGTGAACCCCACTGGGTTAGTGAGAGAGGGGAAATAAGTCCAGGTTCCTGCTCCTGATCAATATTCAGTGAATCCTGGGTTAGTGAGAGAGGGGAAATTAGTCCAGGTTCCAGATCCTCATCAATATTCAGTGAACATTGGGTTTGCGAGAGAGGGGAACTCAATACAGATTCCTGGTCCTGATCAATATTCAGCGATTACTGGGTAAGTGAGAGAGAAATTAGTCCAGGTTCCTGCTCCTGATCAATATTCAGTAAATCCTGGGTTAGTGAGAGAGGGGAAATCAGTCCAGGCTCCTGCTCCTGATCAATATTCAGCGAACACTGGGTTAGTGAGAGAGTGGAAATCAGTACAGGTTCCTGCTCCTGATCAATATTCAGCGAACACTGGGTTAGTGAGAGAGGGGAAATCAGTACAGGTTCCTGCTCCTGATCAATATTCAGTGAACACTGGGTTTGTGAGAGAGGGGAGGTCAGTACAGCGGCCTGCTCCTGATCAGTATTCAGTGAATTCTGGGTTTGTGAGAGAGGGGAGGCCAGTACAGGTTCCTGCTCCTGATCAATATTCAGTGAATCCCGGGTTAGTGAGAGAGGGGAAATCAGTACACGTTCCATCTCCTGATCAATATTCAGCGAACACTGGGTTAGTGAGAGAGGGGAAATCAGTCCAGGTTCCTGCTCCTGATCAATATTCAGCGATTACTCGGTTAGTGAGAGAGGGGAAATAAGTCCAGGTTCCTGCTCCGGATCAATTTTCAGTGAACACTGGGTTAGTGAGAGAGGGGAAATCAGTCCAGGTTCCTGCTCCTGATCAATATTCAGTGAACACTGGGTTAGTGAGAGAGGGGAAATCAGTACAGTGTCCTGCTCCTGATCAATATTCAGTGAACACTGGGTTAGTGAGAGAGGGGAAATCAGTACATGGTCCTCCTCCTGATCAATAGTCAGTGAACATTGGGTTAGTGAGAGAGGGGAAATCCATACACGTTCCTGATCCTGATCAATGTTCAGTGAATCCTGGGTTAGTGAGAGAGGGGAAATCAGTCCAGGTTCCTGATCCTCATCAATATTCAGTGAACACTGGTTTTGCGAGAGAGGGGAACTCAATACAGATTCCTGCTCCTGATCAATATTCAGCGATTACTGGGTGAGTGAGAGAGGAGAAATCAGTCCAGGTTCCTGCTCCTGATCAATATTCAGCGATTACTGGGTGAGTGAGAGAGGAGAAATCAGTACAGGTTCCTGCTCCTGATCAATATTCAGTATATCCTGGGTTAGTGAGAGAGGGGAAATCAGTCCAGGTTCCAGCTCCTGATCAATATTCAGTGAACACTGGGTTAGTGACAGAGGGGAAATCAGTCCAGGTTCCTGCTCCTGATCAATATTCAGCGAACACTGGGTTAGTGAGAGAGGGGAAATCAGTCCAGGTTCCTGCTCCTGATCAATATTCAGTGAACACTGTGTTAGTGACAGAGGGGAAATCAGTCCAGGTTCCTGCTCCTGATCAATATTCAGTGAATCCCGGGTTAGTGACAGAGGGGAAATCAGTCCAGGTTCCTGCTCCTGATCAATCGTCAGCGAACACTGGGTTAGTGAGAGAGGGGAAATCAGTCCAGGTTCCTGCTCCGGATCAATATTCAGTGAATCCTGGGTTAGTGAGAGAGGGGAGATCAGTACAGGTTCCTGCTCCGGATCAATATTCAGTGAAACCTGGGTAAGTGAGAGAGGGGAAATCAGTACAGCTTCCTGCTCCTGATCAATATTCAGTGAAACCTGGTTTAGTGAGAGAGGGGAGATCAGTACAGGGTCCTGCTCCTGATCAATATTCAGTGAACACTGGGTTAGTGAGAGATGGGAAATCAGTCCAGGTTCCTGCTCCTGATCAATATTCAGCGAACACTGGGTTTGTGAGAGAGGGGAGGTCAGTCCAGGTTCCTGCTCCTGATCAATATTCAGTGAATCCCGGGTTAGTGAGAGAGGGGAAATCAGTACAGGTTCCATCTCCTGATCAATATTCAGCGAACACTGGGTTAGTGAGAGAGGGGAAATCAGTCCAGGTTCCTGCTCCTGATCAATATTCAGCGATTACTGGGTTAGTGAGAGAGGGGAAATAAGTCCAGGTTCCTGCTCCGGATCAATTTTCAGTGAACACTGGGTTAGTGAGAGAGGGGAAATCAGTCCTGGCTCCTGCTCCTGATCAATATTCAGTGAACACTGGGTTAGTGAGAGAGGGGAAATCAGTACATGGTCCTCCTCCTGATCAATAGTCAGTGAACATTGGGTTAGTGAGAGAGGGGAAATCCATACACGTTCCTGATCCTGATCAATGTTCAGTGAATCCTGGGTTAGTGAGAGAGGGGACATCAGTCCAGGTTCCTGATCCTCATCAATATTCAGGGAACACTGGGTTTGCGAGAGAGGGGAACTCAATACAGATTCCTGCTCCTGATCAATATTCAGCGATTACTGGGTTAGTGAGAGAGGAGAAATCAGTCCAGGTTCCTGCTCCTGATCAATATTCAGTGAACACTGTGTTAGTGACAGAGGGGAAATCAGTCCAGGTTCCTGCTCCTGATCAATAATCAGTGAATCCCGGGTTAGTGAGAGGGGAGAAATCAGTACAGGGTCCTGCACCTGATCAATATTCAGTGAACACAGGGTTAGTGAGAGAGGGGAAATCAATACAGATTCCTGCTCCTGATCAATATTCAGTGA
The DNA here is from genome assembly GCF_047496885.1 of Scyliorhinus torazame. Classification (NCBI taxonomy): domain Eukaryota; kingdom Metazoa; phylum Chordata; class Chondrichthyes; order Carcharhiniformes; family Scyliorhinidae; genus Scyliorhinus; species Scyliorhinus torazame. The sequence continues at coordinate 40,381,410 of NC_092710.1, read as the reverse complement.
ATCCTGTGTTAGTGAGAAAGGGGAAATCGGTACAGCTTCCTTCTCCTGATCAATATTCAGTGAACACTGGGTTAGTGAGAGAGGGGAAATCAGTCCAGGTTCCTGGTCCTGACCAATATTCAGTGAACCCCACTGGGTTAGTGACAGAGGGGAAATAAGTCCAGGTTCCTGCTCCTGATCAATATTCAGTGAACACTGGGTTAGTGAGAGAGGGGAAATCAGTCCAGGTTCCTGGTCCTGATCAATATTCAGTGAACCCCACTTGGTTAGTGAGAGGGGGGAAATCAGTCCAGGTTCCTGGTCCTGATCAATATTCAGTGAACCCCACTTGGTTAGTGAGAGAGGGGAAATAAGTCCAAGTTCCTGATCCTGATCAATATTCAGTGAATCCTGGGTTAGTGAGAGAAGGGAAATTAGTCCAGGTTCCTGATCCTCATCAATATTCAGTGAACATTGGGTTTGCGAGAGAGGGGAACTCAATACAGATTCCTGGTCCTGATCAATATTCAGCGATTACTGGGTTAGTGAGAGAGAAATTAGTCCAGGTTCCTGCTCCTGATCAATATTCAGTAAATCCTGGGGTAGTGAGAGAGGGGAGATCAGTACAGGTTCCAGCTCCTGATCAATATTCAGCGAACACTGGGTTAGTGAGAGAAGGGAACTCAATACAGGCTCCTGCTCCTGATCAATATTCAGTGAATCCCGGGTTAGTGAGAGAGGGGTAATCAGTCCAGGTTCCTGATCCTGATCAATATTCAGTGAACACTGGGTTCATGAGAGAGGGGAAATCAGTCCAGGTTCCTGCTCCTGATCAATATTCAGTGAACACTGTGTTAGTGAGAGAGGGGAAATCAGTCCAAGTTCCTGCTCCTGATCAATATTCAGTGAATCCTGGGTTAGTGAGAGAGGGGAAATTAGTCCAGGTTCCTGCTCCTGATCAATATTCAGTAAATCCCGGGTTAGTGAGCGAGGGGAAATCAGTCCAGGTTCCTGCTCCGGATCAATTTTCAGTGAACACTGGGTTAGTGAGAGAGGGGAAATCAGTCCAGGTTCCTGCTCCGGATCAATTTTCAGTGAACACTTGGTTAGTGAGAGAGGGGAAATCAGTACAGTGTCCTGCTCCTGATCAATATTCAGTGAACACTGGGTTAGTGAGAGAGGGGAAATCAGTACAGTGTCCTGCTCCTGATCAATATTCAGTGAACACTGGGTTATTGAGAGAGGGGAAATCAGTCCAGGTTCCTGCTCCTGATCCATATTCAGTGAACACTGGGTAAGTGAGAGAGGGGAAATCAGTACATTGTCCTCCTCATGATCAATAGTCAGTGAACACTGGGTTAGTGAGAGAGGGGAAATCAAGACAGGTTCCTGATCCTGATCAATGTTCAGTGAATCCTGAGTAGCTAGTTAGCGGTTTATGAACAGGATACTGCCCCTGATCAATATTCAGTGAACCCTGTAGTTGAGATAGCGGGGAATCAATGGTTTTCTCCAACTTCCTTTTAATAAGAATCTTTACTCGTGTCACAAGTAGGCTTGTATTAACCCTGCAGCGAAGTTACTGCAAAAAGCTCCTAGTCGCCACACTCCGGCGCCTGTTCGGGTACACGGAGGGAGAATTCAGAATGTCCAATTCACCTAACAAGCATTCGTTTTGGGACTTGTGCGAGAAATCCGGAGCACCCGGCGAAAACCCACGCAGACACAGGGAGAACGTGCAGACTCCGCACAGACAGTGACCCTAGCCGGAATCGAACCTGGGACCCTGGCATTGGGAAAAAAAACAGTGCTAACCATTGTGCTACCATGCCTCCCAACTGATCAATATTCAGTGAACCCTGGGTTAGAGAGGGATGGGTAATGTGCCAGGGTTCGTTTTTAAAAATATATATTTCTATTGCTTTTGTATTTATATATTATGCCTTCTTCAGGGTTATCACAGTACTCTCCAGAAGAATTTCAGTAAATAAAGTAGGTTTACAAGCTGGAATACCAACAAATGGAAACAATATTGCACAACAAATGAACAAGAATAAACTCAAATGTAATCTTTGTACAGGGTTGAGGGCTCCAGATTTTCTGCCCCAGGTGGTCAGTTGCTGCCACACCAATATATTGGTATGTACCTGGCAGCTCCTGGTACTAGAACGTATCAGTGGGGGGGGGCGTGTTTGGCATCGGCCATGGCATTGTTCTCGTGGTTATGGTTGTGCGCGTCCCCACTGCTTATCCCTTCTGACTCCTTACTTGCCCTGTGTTTTGCTCGATATCCTCCCCTGCCCTCGTCACCCTGCCCACCCACTTCCTGCCCGCTTCCTTACCACCTCCCCTCCGTTTAGGTGATCTCCTCTGGTGTCTCCTCCCCCCTGGGTGGGGTCATGATCACATTGAGCAGGCGGCTGATGTTCACTGTTAGTTGTCTGCCCACCTGGTCCTCTGTGACTACTTCCAGCAGGAAAGCCTCCAGTTTCCTTGCCAGGACCTTTGCCAGTACTTTGGCATCAGTATTAATGAGTGAGGCAGGTCAGTATGAACCGCACTCAGTCTGGTGTTGTCCTTATTTGGGATCAGAGAAATCAAATCCTGGCCCAGCATGGGCGGCAAGGCACCTCTCAATAGCAAGTCATTGAACACCTCCCGCAGATGCGGGGCCACAGTTGCCGCAAATAGTTTTCCAGCAGTCCAGCGAGTATACCTCTGGACTCGGTGCCTCCATAAAGTTGATACTTTCAGCAGGTAAAACTCCATTTGTAATTTTCTCCTCTCCACCAGTAGTTCCATGGTCAGAGCCGCGGAGTACTGCCAGCCTACATCCAATATGGAGTTGACCAAATGTTTTCTAACCATCCTTCCTTTCCTGTCTTTGAGTGCCGTGTATGCTATTATTTCCCCCCTTATCACCGCCTTCAGTGCCTCCCAGAATGTGGATGGTGAGACCTCCCCATTCTGTCTGCAGGGTATATGTCTATCGATGGATTGGGAATGCCTTGTCGGCGAGGAGGGCCGTGTCCAGCCTCCATGTGGGGCATTGGGCCCAGCCCGTCTCCAACCTCACATCCACGTAATGTTGTCCGAGATTACTATTGCGGAGTATTCCCCTCTTCCCATTCCTGGAAGCACTGTTTTCCCCACTACAACGAAGTTGATTCTGGTGTAGACCTTGTGTACCTGGGAGAAGAAGGAGAACTCCTTCTCCCCTGGGTGTGTGATCCTCCATGGGTCCTCCACCCCCTTCTGTTCCAGAAAGACCGTTCTCTCGCCATTGCCAATTGCTTGGGGCTTGATCTGTCCGTCCATGGATCCTGCACACGGTTGAAGTCTTCCCCCGCCCCAAGGCAAGACAGGAGGAATCTATGTCGGGGATTTCTGCCATGGTCTTTTTTATGAAGTCTGTGTTGTCCCAGTTGGGGGGCTTACACATTTACAAGCGGCACTGCTGCCCCTTCCAGAACATTGCTAACCATGATATTTCGTCCCCTTCAATCTCACCACTGTCGCTGTGAATGTCATCCTTTTATTGAGCAGTATGGCCACCCCACTAGCCCTCGTCCCTTAATATGCTTGGTAGGTCTCTCCTACCCAGCTTTTTCTTACCCTCAGTCCGTCCTTCCCCCTCAGGTGTGTCTCCTGAAGACTATGACTCCCCCCCAACCAGGCTATTCAGATGGGTGAAAAGTCTGGATCTTTTCACTGGGCTGTTAAACTCTCTGACATTCCAGGTGGCTATCCTGATGGGGGGTTTCGTGCCCCCCCACCCCCACCTCCTGCAGGGTCAGCCATACTCACCATGTGGATGTGCCCCTGCACCCCGAGGTCCCTTTCTTTGGGGGGCCATTCGCCATGGCTGTCGTTGATTCCTATGTTCCTGCCGTCGCCATGTGTGACCTGTTACAACCAGCGTTCTACCCTCTCCCCCTCCCCTCGCTATTCCCCAATCCCCCCTCTGGGCCAGTCTATCCTCCCCTTCCCCCGTTGCGCTTTTGTCCACTGCCCCCCCCCCCCCCCACCTCCCGGTCTCCCCATCTCCCCCCTTCATCCCGCCTAGTGTTGTGACTGACCCCTCCCCTCCCCGCCCCAGACAAGCGCTCCATCCGTGTCGGGCGTTGTGCCACAGTCCCCCCCTTCTCCACTTACTTCCCTGTACTAGCATATTCGCCAGTGTGGTGGCTCCCTCCTTGGGAGTGACTCCTCCATTCCCCATCTGTTCTTTCTCTGTCGCCACCCCCTCCCCGGTTTCGTCCCCTTCAGCCCTTTCCCCTGCCTTCTTGGACATTCATTTGCGCCACAGCAAAATAAATTTGTCAATGACAATGGTCCATTTGTGCCCTTTACCTCTGTGACTTTCCAAGCCTATTCCTGCGGACAAACTCCTCCGCTTCCCCAAGCATGGTAAAATAATGTTCCTTGTTCTGGTCGGTCACCCAGAGTTTGGCCGGGTGTAACAGACCGAATTATGCATTGCTGTAAAATACAGTTGTTTTGGGCCCATTAAATTTGTATGGCACTCGGCCAGGGTGACCCCAATGTCTCCGTACAGATGTATTGCATGCGCTTCCCACAGGCAGGCTGTGTGTTTCGTGCCCAGCTCAGGATCCATTTCTTGTTTTGATCCCGGTGGAGATTGGTGATGTTGGCCCACAGCGTTGTCCTGCCTTGGGATTCTGCCGGAGTGACCTGGAGGCACTGTCCACTTCTGGGGGTTTGGCGAAGCTTTCGCCCCCGACCAAGTTACCCAGCATCTGGACAGCACACTCGGTCGGGCATCTGCCCTCGGTGCCCTCCGGCAGCCCCACGGTCCTGTGGATCTCTTAGTTTGCATCTTTCCCTTGAGCGTTTCCAGGGACACCACCGACCTTGCCACCTCTGCTTCCAGTGTGGCGATCTGGTCTCCCTGGCTGCCCCTTCGCGTTCTCGTACTGTGGTCTCCTGAGCCTCCTGTTGTCGCTCCGCCCTCTCCAGAGCCTCTTTGAAAGGGCCAGGGATTCCATGACTTCACCGTTGCCATAATTTCCTGTTTTATGGCACCTCTGTGTTGCAGGAGCTCCTGTGTTAGGCGCTCCATCCATTGCCCTATTGGTGGGTTACCCTGCGTATGCGACAGCAGCTCCACTCACTCCGCCATATCTTGCTCTGCCTCGCTCCTCGCATCTGCCACCTCATCCTTTCTTTCCGGGCTCGTGGTGCCCTTATTCTCTCTCCAGTCCTTTCGTTGGTTCGAGGACATATCTTCAGGGAAGTGGTGGTTTTTGGGCAAGGGTGGAGACTTTTGTTGGCTTACCAGACGATTTTCAGGATAAAAGTTTTTAATTTGAAGTATCCAAGAGGAAAGCCACCTTTCCTGTGACTGCTCAGCACATCCCAGCCACCGGAAGCCCATCAGCCAGGATTCCTGCTTCTGATCACTGGGATAGAGAAAGTGGGATCATTGTGATCATGGCTGATCATCCAACTCGACTGCCGAGTCCCGCTTGCCCCCATATCCTTTGAACCTCTTTGCCCTTACTGCTATATCTAACTGCTTCTTGAAAACATACAAGGCTGGACTCTCCGATTCTGGGGCTACGTCCCCATGGCGATGTGGGAACGCTGGCGTTTTACGCTAGAAAAAATGGAGCAAAATGGCCACTGATTGTCCATTTTCTGGGGTCAAACAGGACGGCAGCATAGAGCACCCGGCTCGAGCTGCCGATAGGCCCCGGAGAATCGGCGGGTCCGTGCCTGTGCACAGCAGCGGCCTGCGGCGGCGGCGCCGTGCTACATGGCGGAGGCCACTCGCGGACCCGGCCCACAAAATAGCGCACCCCTTTGGCCGGCTCGCGCACACCGGACCACCCCCCACAGTGTCCCCAGCCCCAAATGATGTGTGTCCCCCCCGCCCCCCCCCCCCGCCCACATATCGGCCCAACCCTGACTGTGGCGGCGCTGGACTGAGTCCGCGGCCGATATGCCGAGTTCACCACACGCGACCCACGCCAACGGGAACTCGGCCGGTCGGGGGCGGAGCATCGAGGGGGGCGGGCCTCGGGCAATGTCCTGAGGCCGTCGATATGTGGCGCGGTGTACTCCTAGAGTCCGCCGCTTTGGAGGGGGTGGAGCATTGCGAAAGCGGCGCTGACACGATTTGGCTGGGAACTGATCGCCGCACGATATTTCAGCGTCGCCGGCCGGAGAATCCAGCCCACAATGTTTTGGCACAATTACTTCCTGTGGTAACGAATTCCACAGACCGACCACTCTCTAAGTGAAGAAATTTCTCCTCATCTCTGTCTGAATGGTCTACCCGTATCCTCAGACTGTGATCCCTGGTTCTGGACACACCCACCATCGCGAACATCCTTCCTGTCTCTACCCTGTCCAGTTTTGTTTGAATTTTATAGGTTGCTATGAGATCTCCACTCATTGCTCTGAACTCCAACAAATACAATCCTAACCAATTCAATCTCTCCTCATACGTCAGTCCGGCCATCTCAGGAATCATCCTGGTAAACCTTTGTTGCACTCCCCCTCGAGCAAGAACATTCTTCCTCAGTTAAGCAGACCAAAACTGCACATAATGGGCGGGATTCTCTAATCCCGTGGCAGAGTGTCCACGGCGTTGTAAACGCCGTCGCGCTTTACAACGGCGTGAACGTGCCGAGCCGAGGACTAATTCCGGCCCCTATTTGGTGCAGTACTGCAGGCGCATAGGAAAGGAGGCCCCCTGCCAGAGAGGCCGGCCCGCCAATCGGTGCCCCCCGATCGCGGGCCAGGCCACACCGGAGGCCCCCCCCCCCCCCCCCCGGGGTCGGACCCCTCTCCCCCCCGCCCCCCCACAGGCCGTCACCCGACCCTTCAAAGCCGAGGTCCCGCCGTCTCAGAGCAGGTTAGATCGGCGCCGGCGGGTCTCTTTTTTTTAGTACAGGCGCTCGGCCCATCCGGTCCGGAGAATCGCGAGGGGGCCGCGACCGGCACCGCGCTAACCACGCCGGTGCTAATGCCGCCGCGGAGAATCGCGTGCCAGCGTCGGGACGTCGTGGCCCGGTCGCGGGGATTCTCCGGGCCGGCCCAGGGCTGGGAGAATCCCGCCCAATTATCCAGGTGTGGCCTCACCCAGGCCCTGTCTAATTGCAGCAAGACATCCTGCCCTTGTACTCGAAACCTCTCACTGTGAAGGCCAACATACCACTTGCCATCTTTACCGCCTGCATGTGCCTGCACACTTACCCTCAGTGATTGGTTTATGAGGGGGCACCCAGATCTCATTGTACATCTCCCTCTCCTAATTTATGGCCATTCAGTTAATAGTCTGCCTTCTTTTTGCTGCCAAAGTGGATAACCTTGCATTTCTCCAAATTATACTGCATCTGCCATTCATTTTCGCGATCACTCGGCCTGTACAAATGACACTGAATGATCTCTGCATCCTCCTCACAGCTCACCCTCCCACACAACTTGGTGTCATCTGTAAATTTGGAGATACTACACGTTGTCCCTTCATCAAAATCATTCAACTAGATTGTGAATTGCTGGATCCTCGCACCGATCCCTGTGGTACTCACTAGTCACTGCCTGCCAATCTGAAAAATACACGTTAATTCCTACTCTTTGCTTCCTGTCTTCCAACCCGTTTTCTATCCATCTTAATTCACTATCTCGAAACCCATGAGCTTTAATTAGACACACTAATTATGATGATATGTATAATGTAAGCTTGTACATCATGTTGTGCACGTACTCCGACCACTAAGTGACATTGCAAACCCATCATGTCGCCATGTGATCTGGGAGTTGGGAGTTGGTCGTGCTGGGATTTAGATGTGCTTTCAGTCGTGCCCCGAGAGTTGTTTAGTATTAGTTGTTTGTTAGTTTATTTATCTTAGTTATCTTACCACGCAGTTTGTTCTAAAATAAATTATTTTAAACTACATGTTCTGCAGTTTATCATACACTTTGGCCAGTACGATTGCAGCGGTATGATTTTGAATTGGTGTACACTATGGATAAACATCTTATCATGGCTGACATGCTTTCCAGAGCTACCAGCACTGAGGAACTACTCCAGATGGATGAGGACGTACAGGTCCGCGTAAACATGGTGGCAGAGTCTCCCGTTTAGCACAGGGCTAAATAGCTGGCTTTTAAAGCAGACCAAGGCAGGCCAGCAGCACGGTTCAATTCCCGTACCAGCATCCCCGAACAGGCACCGGAATGTGGCGACCAGGGGCTTTTCACAGTAACTTCATTTGAAGCCTACTTGTGACAATAAGCGATTTTCATTTCATTTCATTTCACCAGTCTCTGACAGCAAGTGAAAGGTCATCACAGAAGAAACTTAGAAGGATCCAACATTGCAGAAAGTGATAAAGTACATCCATGAAGGATGATCTAAAGGATCATGTTCGGGCTTCTATAACATTCGAGCAGAAGAATTAAGTGACGTTAATGGATTTCTGTTGCAAAATCAGCGGTTTGTGATTATACAGATTGCAGTCAATGATCCTCGTCAAGTTGCATGAAGGGCACTTAGGGATGGAAAATGCAAGAGGAGAGCAAGGGAGGCAGTCTATTGGCCTGGGATCAACCGGGACACTGAGCTGATGGTGGAGAACTGTGAAACATGCCAAAGATGTTAGTGCAAGCAGAGCAATGAGCCCATGCAGCGAGGCGAGACAGTCTCTACTCTGTTGCAGAAGGTTGGCATGGACATTTCCCATTTCAATGGGATGGAGTACCTTCTGGTCATAGAATATTTCTCGAACTACCCGGAGATAGTGCAATTGTTGAGTTCAAAGGCAAGATGTGTGATAAAAAAATGTCAAGAAAATGTTTGCGTGACACAACATTCCAGAAGTCATGAGCGACAATGATCCTTGTTTTGACTGATATGACTGGAAGGAACTTGCGTGGCAGTATGATTTCCAGCATGTTACTTGCAGTCCACATTACCCTCAGTCAAATGTCAAGGCTGAAAAGGGAGTCCATATTGTGAAACAACTCTTTAAAGAATGCACTCGACAGTCATCAGGATATGTATCTTGCGCTCCTCAGCTATCGTTCGGCACCACAAGTCATTGGCCTATCGCCTGCTCATCTGTTAATGAACAGGCAACTACGCACGATTCCACCTCGTTTTCCTAATGAGCCCGTGAACCACTTTTTCGCGAGACGATTGACCTCTGAGAAAAGGAGGCAGAAGGAGTTCCATTTCAATGGCTGGTCATAACAGGCAAAGGTACTGCGACCAACAGGTCCAAACCCATATCTGGTTATGATGGATGAAGGTGTTGTTTTGAGAAGGAATAGAAGAGCTTTGCTCAAAGTACGGCAACCATTTGTGATGCACCCACGAGAGCATGAACCCAATAGTCCTGGAGCATCTCAAGAAAGCACAGAGCCAACACAACAAGAGGAGGAATCAATACAACAAGAGGAGGAATCAACACACCAAGAGGATGATACGTCAACACATGAACAACATCAAAATCAAACACCAAATATTAAAGAGTATGAAGAACTCGTGCCAGTCCAGCAAACACGACAAAGGTCCACAAGAATAAGGAGGAAGCCAGAAAGACTGAACTTGTAACAGACTGTGAAGTAAAACAAAAGGTATCTGAACATGTGTACATAGAACATAGAACATTGAAAATACAGCACAGAACAGGCCCTTTGGCCCACGATGTTGTGCCGAACCTTTGTCCTAGATTAATCATAGATTATCATTGAATTTACAGTGCAGAAGGAGGCCATTCGGCCCTTTGAGTCTGCACCGGCTCTTGGAAAGAGCACCCTACCCAAACTCAACACCTCCACTCAACACCAAGGGCAATTTTGGACACTAAGGGCAAATTATCATGGCCAATCCACCTAACCTGCACATCTTTGGACTGTGGGAGGAAACCGGAGCACCCGGAGGAAACCCACGCAGACACGGGGAGGACGTGCAGACTCCGCACAGACAGTGACCCAAGCCGGAATCGAACCTGGGACCCTGGAGCTGTGAAGCAATTGTGCTATCCACAATGCTACCGTGCTGCCCTTAAAAACAAATAAATCTACACTATATCATTTTACCGTAATCCATGTACCTATCCAATAGCTGCTTGAAGGTCCCTAATGTTTCCGACTCAACTACTTCCACAGGCAGTGCATTCCATGCCCCCACTACTCTCTGGGTAAAGAACCTACCTCTGATATCCCTCCTATATCTTCCACCTTTCACCTTAAAATGTGTAGATTTATGCATATCATGATCAAATGTAAAAAATAATTTAATGCTTGTAAATAATTTTCTTTTACAAAGCAAAGAGGATGTGATGATATGCATAATGTAAGTTTGTACATAATTTTATGCACGACCTCCGACCACTAAATGGCATTGTAAACCCATCACATCACCGTGTGTTCTGGGAGTTGGGAGTTGGTCGTGCTGGGAGATAGACGTATTTGCACTAGTTCGACAAGAGTTGTTTAGCGTTTGTTGTTTATTAGTTAATTTATCCCAGTTATCTTACCATGCAGTTTGCTCGATAATAAATTATTTTAAACTGCATGTTCTGTAGTTTATCACTAACATCGGCCAGTCTACAGAACATGACTCGAATCTCTTATGCGGGACTTTGTCAAAAGCCTTCTGAAAGTCACCACATCCACTGGCTCCCCTTCATCAATTCTACTGGTTACATCCTCAAAGAATTCCAGCAGACATGTCAACCATGATTTCCACTTCATAAATTCATGCTGACTCTGTCCCACACTGCTATTGTTTTCTAAGTGCTCTGCTGTAACGCTGGATTACAGAGAGAGGGGGGAAATCAGTCAGGGTTCACTGACCACTGTCCAGAGGCTCCTGGGTGCGAGAGAGAAAGAGAAAATCAGCAAGGACTCCTGTTCCTGATCACTGTCCAGTGACATTTGGGTTTGAGTCACTGGGAAAATCAACAAGTGTTTGTGCTTCTGGTCCATGTCAAGAAATCCGTGGGTTGGTTGGGGACAAATCAATCATGGCTCCCAATCCTGATCACTGTTCAGAAATTACTGGGGTAGCTAGTGTGGGCAAACACTCTTGATTGCTGACCTTGCTCACTGGTGTTCTACCGTGTTAGGTGTCACAGCGGCATCACATAGCGTTCCTCAACAAACGCCAAGACTCATTCAGTCCCACCGGCTTTGAGATTTGAGCATCCGTACTCATATCAGCTGCGCATCCAAAAAGGTAATCCAATAATGTTTGCACCAAGGGCCGTCCCTGACATTGAGACTCGTGATGCACAGATCAAAAAGGAATCTTTTGCTCCCGTCTTGGCCTGCCAGAAATGTTGTGACTTCCCATATGGTTGTCTCACAACTGTTGAAAAATATGATCAGCCACCCATAACTAGCTTAAAAAAGTGCTGCAGTTTTGGTCTCCTCCTCTGAGGAAGGATGTCCTTACTCTCGAGGGAGTGCAGTGAAGGTTTACCACACTGATTCCAGTGATGGCGGGACTGCCATGTGAGGAGAGATTGACTCGGTTGGAATTGCTCTCGCTGGAGTTCAGAAGAATGAGGGGGGGATCTGATAGAGACATATAAAATTCTAACAGGGCTAGACAGGGTAGATGCAGGGAAGATGTTAGCAATGTGTCCAGAACCAGGGGTCACAGTTTGAGGATTCAGGGTAAACCATTTTGGACAGATGTAAAGAGACATTTCTTCACCCAAAGAGTGGTGAGCCTGTGGAATTCATTGCCACAGGAAGTAGTTGTGGCCAAAACATTGAATATATTCAAGACGTGGCTGGATGTAGCACTTGGGGAGAATGGGATCAAAGGCTATGGGGAGAAAGCAGGAGTGGGCTATTGAGTTGGATGATCAGCCATGATCGTGATCGAAGGTCCAAAAGGCCACCTCCTGCTCTTATCTTGATAATGATATAGTGTAGGTTAGATGGCTTTTGTTTCGGTGCAACATCGTGGGCCGAAGGGCCTGTACTGCGCTGTATTGTTCTATGTTCTATGTTCTATCTTCTATGTATCTATGTATGTTTGCCTGATGTTAAAGCTTCAACACTACAGTCTCAGCATCACCCACAAACATGGCAAAGAGCTGCACTTGGTCAATACCCTTTCCCGAGCCTTCCTGCCATGCAGGTCATGAAGAAAACATAGACATCATGACAATAGAACCAGGCGCTCAAAGATGCATTACAGCCGGCTATCACATGCAGACAACTAACTACACAACATCATCATGAGAAGCTGGCCTCAGTCCCCAAGGGAGATTCCCCATGAGCCTGCACATACTTCACCATCAGATGAAAGCCGTACAGGGCGGCACGGTAGCATAGTGGTTAGCACTATTGCTTCACAGCTCCAGGGTTCCAAGTTTGATTCCCGGCTTGGTCACTGCCTGCGGAGTCTACATGTCCTCCCCATGTCTGCGTGGGTTTCCTCCGGGTGGCCCGGTTTCCTCCCACGTCCAAAGATGTGCAGGTTAGTTTGATTGGCCATGCAAAATTGCCCTTAGTGTTAAAAAAAAAGGCTAGGTGGTGTTTCTTACTGGGTTACGGGGATATGGTGGAGGTATGTGCTTAAATGGTGTGCTCTTTCCAAGGGCCGGTACAGGCTCAATGCGCCGAATGGCCTCCTTCTGCACTGTAAATTCTATGATTCTATGACTGATACTGTGTAGTCATCGATTCATCATCCCTACTTCTCTTCAGAGGTTCGACAACCAACAACTTCACCAAGGGAACCCTGGGTTGGAAGCAACAATGTACGGGGCCAAGGGATCACTACACTGCTGCTCCTTGTAGAGCAACAAGGAGTGGGAAGTCTCCAGATGTACACCATCCAATGCACTCAGTCACATCAAGTACAAGAACCTCTGCACTTACATTGGTTTCTGGACCTCTTGTGGTCATTCATAGCAGCTGACATCGTTGTTTGGAATGGTAAACGACATTTAGTCTCCACTCGTATTCCGGGCGGTTTGAACTCGGCTGCCTGCCAAACATGACGAATAACAAGGTCATCATCAAGCTCAAGCCACACTTCGCCAAACACAGCATCCACAGAGATAAGAAACTGAACTGGACTAGCCATATTAATACAGTGACTACTAGAGCAGACCAAAGGCTAGGAATCCTACGGCAAGTAACTCACCTCCTGACTCCGCAAAGCCTGTCCACCATGTACAAGGCACAAGTCAGGAGTGTAATGGAATACTCTCCACTTGCCTGGATCATGGCAGCTCCAACAACACTCAAGAAGCTCGACACAATCCAGGACAAAGCAGCCCGCTTGATTGCTCCCCATTCCAGAAACATTCAAACTCTTCACCACTGAGGAACAGTGGCAGCCGTGTGTACCGTCTACAAGATGCACTGCAGTAACTCACCAATGTTCCTTAGTCAGCACCTTCCGAAACCACGACCACCACATCTAGAAGGACAAGAGCAGCAGGTACCTGGGACCCCACCACCTTGAGGTTCCCCTCCAAATCACTCACCACCCTGACTTAGAAATATATCACCGTTCCTTCGCTGTCGTTAGGACAACATCCTGGAACTCCCTCCCTCACAGCACAGTGGGTGCACCTACACCTCAGGGACTGCAGTGGTTCAAAAAGGCAACTCGCCACCACCTTTTGAAGGGGAACTGTGGATGGGCAACAAATGCTGGCCTAACCAGCGATGCCCACACCCCGTAAATGAATAAAAAATAAACTCATGACAGACAACACGCGCCAATTCGACTCCAATGAATTTAGACACTTTGCACACGCGTTGGACTTGGCACATAGCATGAGCAGCCCTCGATGCCTACAGTCAGACAGCCTGGAGGAACAGGCGGTGCACTCAGCTGAGCATTTTCGAGAGAAGTGTTCTGGGGATCGCAAAGCTTACTATGCTGCACTCCTCAGCCTGCTGGAGGTGACACGCCAGGGCCTGCCCTCATCAGCACAATGACTATTCTCTCAACACATCAGGACTACAATTTCTACTGCCAAGGCTCTGTGCACCCAACTTGAAACCAATGCGAGTGATGCCCACATGGAATGCCGATGAAGGGGGAAACCTCACTGTGACCACAATGCTCATGGACTCGGCCCTTTGACACCTGGCCAAATGGTTAGGATTCAGGTCACATGTGGCCCTGACATGTCGGTGGTGGTACACAGCCAAGACTCGCAGCCGAAGAGCCTCACACGGTGTCCACTCTTCACCAAACTGACATCACCTCCTACTGATATCGGAGCTAGCACCAACAGAAGCCACGGTACTGAGCCTACAACACAGGCCCTCTATATCAGTGGAACAGAGGCCCCGTCATGGGACAACAATTTCTGCACCCACTGGCATACCAATGAAGCACCCCAGGTCAGCCATGCTGAGGACATCAGCCCGATGCAAGGCCACATGGCATAATCACGTGTGGCCAAAGGAAATGCAATGTTCCAGGATTACGGAACAAACTAGTCCACAGCTAGCCTTTGTCTTTCTTCTCTATACAACAGACGAGGAGAGGGAAAAGGAGACAACAGTTCAAAGGGGCGGTACGGTAGCACAGTGGGTAGCACTGTTCCTTCACAGCGCCAGGGACCCAGGTTCGATTCCCGGCTTGGGTCACTGTCTATGGGGCGTCTGCACGTTCTCCCTGTGTCTGCGTGGGTTTCCTCCGGGTGCTCTGGCTTCCTCCCACAAGTCCCGAAAGACGTGCTGTTAGGTGAATTGGACATTCTGAATTCTCCCTCTGTGTACCCGAACAAGCGCCGGAATGTGGCGACTAGGGGATTTTCACAGTAGCTTCATTGCAATGTTAATGTAAGCCGACTTGTGACAATAACAAAAAATTAATTAATCCATGTCTTATCTGATGTAAATAGTTATGTATTGTGTTCAATCTGTAGGTTGTAAAATACATTGCACACAGTTACGGTTCACGCACATGGATATATCTCAGTACAATAGGTTGCACCAAATTAAAGTGGGAAGATGTAGAATGATAATCATAATAATCTTTATGAATGTCCCTGGCGCTGTGAACCAACAGTGGTATCCACTGTGCCACCGTGCCAAATGTGTGGTCCACTGATGATGTAACGGGACTGAAGCACAGGCGTCATCCCCCCGTGAGCAGCTCAGCTGGTGAATGAAGTATTGTTTGATCCAAGTCCCGGGTCGCCCGGCTCTAGGAAGCCAGTATTTCTGTAGCTAGGAGTGTATGTTGTGAAGAGGACATAAGGGGTTTGCAAAGGGATATCAATAGGTTAAGTGAGTTGACAGAAATCTAGCAGATGGAGTTCAATGCAGGAAAATGGGAACTTGTTCACTTTTGGCAAGAAGAATAGAAAAGTAGTGTACAAATTGGGACAGATTGCCGAACTCTGAGGTACAGAGGGATCTGGCCGTCCTGGCACATGAATCACAAAAAAGATGCATGTACAGCAAGTGAGTAAGAAGGAAAATTGAATGTTGTTATTTATTGCTCGGGGAATGGAGTATAAAATTATGGAAGTTTTGCTACAGTCATAGAGGGCCTAGGTGAGGCCACATCTGGAGTACTGTGTACAGTTTTGGGCTCCTTGTTGAAGAATGGATATGAATGCATTGGAACCAGTTCAAAGAAGGTTCGCTCGACTGATAGTTGGGATGGGAGGTTACCTTTTGAGGAAAGGTATGATAAACTGGGCATGTACCTACAGGTGGGTTGAAGAGGGGACTTTTATAAGTAACTTCACTACACACACTTATTCCCCTTTGTGGAATAGTGGGGAAGTAGGGGGATGATTCCCAGGTGGATTATCAGCCACTGAACTCCATTGTAAATGTTCCTTCTGTGGCTACAGGTCCTGCTGTTGGTCTTGAACCCACAGCAATCAGTCCAGATGTAGGGACATGGCCACCGAGACACTGTGCTCCCATTAGGACCTTAGTGAAACATATAATACCTGGTGGGACTTGACAGTGTGGATGCTGAAAGAATGTTTCTCCTTGTTCCAGAGACGGCAACTAGAGAACATAGTTAAAAACAAGGGGCAGGATTCCCCGTCGGCCAGTGCCGGAATAGGTAAAGGCGATTAGGCGAGAATAGGTCGTGAAGACAAACTAGTGGTGGGCACCAGGCTCCCGCCAGAATGCCATGCTCCGATGCCTCGACTATGGCATCAATGTGTTCCACTCTGCACGCACAGTAAACACTGTTCACATATCATGAGCAGGCCTGACCCTGTATTCATTCTCCAGGACCTCCGCGATGCTCTGCCTCCCCCAGGGGGAATTCCCGACGGCGAGTTTCACTTGTAGTTTCAAAAATCGGAAAATCAGGCACCATGGTAGATCATAGAATTTACAGTGCAGAAGGAGGCCATTCGGCCTTTCGAGTCTGCACCAGCCCTTAGTAAGAGCACCCCACTTAAGCCCATGGCTCCACCCTATCCCCATAACCTTTTGTGCACTAAGGGGCAATTTTAGCTTTGAAAAAGAGTCAGCGGATTCGAAATGTGAGCTCTTTTCTCTCCCTACAGATGCTGCCAGACCTGCTGAGATTTTCCAGCATTTTCTCTTTCGTGATAGCTACTGTCGACCATTTTATTTTTGCTTCCTCCCCTCTGTTTAACATCTGCTTCAAATGTGTAGTCATGGCCGAGTGGTGAAGGAGATGGACAAGAAATCCATTGGGGTCGCTCCGCGTAGGTTCGAATCTTGGCGACTACGAACATTCTTTGAGGCAGCACGGTAGCATTGTGGATAGTACAATTGCTTCACAGCTCCAGGGTCACAGGTTCGATTCCGGCTTGGGTGTGCGTGGGTTTCCTCCGGGTGCTCCGGTTTCCTCCCACAGTCCAAAGATGTGCGGGTTAGGTGGATTGGCCATGATAAATTGCCCTTAGTGTCCAAAATTGCCCTTAGTATTGGGTGGGGTTACTGGGTTATGGGGATAGGGTGGAGGTGTTGACCTTGGGTAGGGTGCTCGTTCCAAGAGCTGGTGCAGACTCGATGGGCCTCCTTCTGCACTGTAAATTCTATGATCTATGATAACTATGTGATGTCTATCCTTAACTTTTTCTCATTCACACTTTTTGTAGGGTGCACATTTTCCCACAGGGATTTATTGTCAATGTGACACTCAATGGGTATGTTTCACAAATCCCCTCATCCCAAAATGTCTGTCAATATCTGGGATATATAAAAGGCCATATCCACTGCCTCTGCAAGATTTAACTTCTGAGCGGCTAAAGTGCTTTTGACCACTCCTTATTTTCTTTGTATCCCACACAAGAGGGCAACATTTACCATTGTTCCCCAAAAGGAAAATTATAAAACCTCCTGCGCTTGAAACCCCATCACATAAATTGGAATAGGATGCATCACTATAAATTATGAAAGGGATTCTCCCTTTTGGGGACTAAGTCCTCACACCCGCCGGAAAACAGGCGAGAATTGCACTGGACTTTTCCCTCGAATGTCCGGGGTGATTCCCCATTTTCCAGGAGGCTAGGAGGGCCCCGGTGTGCATCCCACAGCTCTGGCTGCCGGCGGGGCCCTGCTGTCCAGACGTGACGGTCGCTCATGCTCACTGCGGCCGCAAGCGGGTCCGCGCATGTGCGCGGCGGCCCACTTCGCCACGGGCGCTGTCAACATGGCGGACCCCCCCAGATCGCGATGGGCCACAGCTGAGGCGTCCCCGGAATCAAATTCCCCCCGCCCCCACCAGGACCGCCACCGCGGCCGCGGGTCCGAGCTCCCCCCGGGTGGTACCAGATATGAATCACGCATGGTGGGAACTCGTCCGGTCGACCGCGGAGAATTGCCGCGGGGGCCTCTTCCAACGGCCCCCGACCAGCGCCGCGTCGACCGCGCGCGTGCGACTGGTGGGTCCGCTGAGATTCGCGGAAGCGCCAGCGTGCCGTATTTCCGGCGTGAACAGCTATACTCCGCCCCCGCGCCGGGCGCAATTCCGGCACGGAGGGTCGGAGAATCCCGCCCTGAGTTTCAAGTGCCTAAAATCACCTAAAACCGGGAACCTGCATTTTTAGTTTGAAAGCTTTATTTGCTCTAATTAGGTCTTCCACTTTAGGATAATTCATTTTTTTGTACTCAACTTCAAGACATCAGAACTAACACCCGGTCTAGTTTGTCTACCTAACCAATTCAGTTGCTCAATGAAACTTCGCAGTTGCTCTTCTTACATCTTTGAAACCACTTTGACTTTTTCTGAAACCCGACCACGACTAATTGCTATTGGGCTGATGCTCTTCAAATAAGATTGCTGACGTAAAGTTGCACCTACCTTAGTCTGTCCGATTTCCAGTCCAATATATTTAAATGCACCGGAAGCCTGACTTCCAACCCTGAATTCTTTCCTCAATCCAGAGATTACAATAGCTTTGAAATCACTTGTCCCACCCCACAAAAAATCATCGACATCCATCATAAAGATGCCAAAAAGATTTCCTTTATAGTACCAGTAAAACATTGCCGGATCTGCTTTCAACTGGCAACAGCCTAACTTTAACAAATCTGTCCTTACCGCAAAATACCAGACTCGAGATGCATCATTTCGTCCACATACACAGTTTTTCAACATCCAGAGTACCCCTTCTGTGTTAGCTGCCTCTTTAGGAGGACGGAGAAAAATGTCTCTGAAGCTGATGCCCCTGCAAAAAGGCAGCTTTTATATCTCTCGATTTGCATTCCCATGCCTTTGTGGTTAATAGAGTCAAGAAGATCTTTAAAATAACCTTTCCTGCCGTAGGTGATACGCCCTTGAATCCTGATCTTCTACGTTTTCTTCAAATCACCTTGCCACAAGCCTGGCCTTTGCCTTATAAGTTCCATCCGTGCAAATCCATCTGTGGGAAAGTTGCTCTTTGTTCCCCTATGCGGTACTTCAGTGTATACCCCAAATTCACTCCAACTGTGCAGTTCTTGGCATGTTTGATAACTTTTTCATTGGGCTTCTACTCCTAGTTGTATTTGCAGTCTTACCCATGTTCCGAGACCTTGACAAACTACGTCCCCTATCCAGCCTGGTATCTCGTTCTGTACTGCTACTGCTTGATCTTTCCCTACTGCTGTGGGATGTCCTTTAGTTCTCTACCTTTTCCTGTGAACTTGTTCACTATCCAATGTACTATCTGAACTGGCACTGTGTTTCTGTGCCCTCCATTTTTGAACTTTGTGTTCCCAATCCATTGTCTTGACACCCTCCCCTGAATGCTGTACATTTAACCAGTTTTTATACTTTCCAGTGGCCTTCCCTTTCATCGAATTTACAGTGCAGAAGGAGGCCATTCGGCCCATCGAGTCTGCGCCGGCTCTTGGAAAGAGCACCCTACCCAAGGTCAACACCACCACCCTATCCCCATAACCCAGTAACCCCACCCAACACTAAGGGCAATTTTGAACACTAAGGGCAATTTAGCATGGCCAATCCACCTAACCTGCACATCTTTGGACTGTGGGAGGAAACCGGAGCACCCGGAGGAAACCCACGTACACACGGGGAGGATGTGCAGACTCCGCACAGACAGTGACCCAAGCTGGAATCGAACCTGCGACCCTGGAGCTGTGAAGCAATTGTGCTATCCACAAGGCTACCATGCTGCGCCGATCCACAAGGCTACCGTGCTGCTTCCCTGACCTACTAATAGCATCCTTCCATTGACTAGACCCTTCAGGCAAGTATATCTCTTTTGTGCCAACTTTTGGCAGTTGTCCTTTCGGAAAAATTGCCTGTTCTAATTCATCAGACGTATTGTGTTCCTCTACAGAAACCCTATCTATATCAGGTAACTGATCCTCATAGTTCTGTAACACTTGCATACCAGATGACCCTGGTTCCTCATCATGTCTGTCTGCTCTGT
Source organism: Scyliorhinus torazame (assembly GCF_047496885.1). Lineage (NCBI taxonomy): Eukaryota > Metazoa > Chordata > Chondrichthyes > Carcharhiniformes > Scyliorhinidae > Scyliorhinus > Scyliorhinus torazame. The sequence goes on along the minus strand of NC_092710.1, from coordinate 40,361,581 downwards.
CTAAATTTGAAAATTTGTAATCTGTACCCATTATATTGATGAATGTACTCTAATAGTCTGATAGCCATGTTGCAAAACAATTGTTTTGCCACCTACACCTCTGATCTTCCCTGGGCTTTTCCATTCATTACAATTGTCTCTCTTATAGTAAACTCTGTTTCCTTGCGAAAAAACGGTATTTGATGGCCGTGCATTATGCCTTAAAGCTCTGCGAATTTTTTCAGAGACTTCTGCTTCCAAGAAAGCTTTTCTGCTGCTATGTAATGCATTTAAATGCTCAGCAAAGGCAGAGCTAATTGTAGTCCCTTCCCAAGCTAGAGTCATCCAAAATGACGGAATTTTAGGATTTCTACCAAACACTAATTGAGAACGACTATAGTCCCCAACCATCTGCAACAAATTCTTTGAAAGTACCGCCCATGCTAAAGCTGAATTTAACTTGCAATTTGGTCTATCTGCCAAAATTTTCCAGAGCATGTCATCTATTATAGCATAGTTTCTTTTACACACACCATTACTAAATGGGCTTTCCACAGCCGTATTCATAACTGTGAGATTCACGCTTTCACACATATCCCTGAACTCACCATCAGCAAATTCGCCCCCATTGTCCAGAAGGGATTTTGCCGGTGGGCCCATTCCGGTCCCTATCTATTTTTCCACGATTTGATCCAGAATTACTCTCTTTTATTTACTTCGTACAATAGTTGATTGACTACACCTGGTTGCAAAATCTACAAAATGCAAAATAAATATATTGTTGGCTTTAGGTCCATGGCCACAATGACTTTAAAATCCCTGGATAAAGGTAGGGTTACTATCGGTCAGGATGGTGTCCTTCTGTGCTTCCTACAAACCTCACAGTGATCGCTAAACTGTTCTATCAGCTTAGTATAGTCTTCATCCCATACCCATGCATCCTTTAATACACTTTTCAGCTTCCGAAGAGACAGATGTGCAAATTGCCTATGCAGTTTTAATACAACAACCTTTTAATCAGCAAAAGTCCCATTTCCAGCTGCGAATAACACAACTGCACCTGAAACATTATTTGTCAGTAATGGAATACAATAGTGTCCCGACTGTGTAAATTGCAAGTCCACCTTCTTTCAAAAAACTATTGCCTTATCCTGTTCCATATCCAGTTTCATGTGTGCTTTCTTCATCGATGGTCTGCTCAGAAGCAAAGGTATCTCACTTGATACAACATCCGTGCTAACGAAATGATTCACTCCGGCAATATTGCAAGGGATCACCACTCTTTTCAGCGACTTCAGCGTATTATCATCACCAAACCTGAAACTTGTGAAACTTTCAAATTCCTTAACCTTGTTACGATTTTCAGCATTCAAAGAGTCCAGCTAACAATTTAACCAGCCAATTCCGCACACCGTAGATGTGCTGCCACTGTCGAATACAGCACAATTGAAGGATTCTGCAACCAACACTCTCATTACCAGAGTAAAACTGCTCGTTAATAGGACAATGCCTTCTTTCTGGTCACTATCCTTTTCCTCTTCTGACTCTTCTGTGTCATGTGTAGCTTCAAACACTCTATTATAACGTATTGGACAGTTGAAAGCATAATGGTATTGAGAGTCACGACAAAAACATTGATTTATCATACCCGGGCATTTCTGAGTTCATCTTCCTATTACCATTCTCCATGTTTCTGTCTCATAATTCCCGGATCCCGATCTCCGTCCATACTCTCACAACCTGATCGGAGCTGTACGATCTCGCCATCCTGTCAGTAGTGTATCTTCCATAGTCTGCTTTATTGCTGACTGACCCATTTTTGTCATAAGAGCCATAGAAATTGAATGTTTCCCCAGAAACTCCTTTAAGGCCTCTATCATCTGATCGAATAAGGTATCATTATCTGCAAACTTAATTCCTGTCAAAACTAGGAGCCTATCCATATTGGTCACTCTGGACAGTCCAGTAACTTAAATGCCAACACGGGCTGTTGAAATTCCAAGCGGTGTTTGTGCAGCCTTTTGTATAGTCTGCTAAATTCCATTATATAGTCTTCAATAGAGATATCCTCTGTTTTCTGAAATCTATCAAATTCTGACCAGGCTTCATCTGCACTTAGCTAGTCATCCTTTTGATAAATCCTATTCATAAAACGTAATAGAATCTCCAGACCTTCTTCTGAGTCTAACTCTTCCAATTCCAGCTCAGTGAACACTTTGCTTTGGATTTTACTCTCATAAGGTAGAGAACGAGCCAATGCCAAACCTTTCCTCTTTTCCAAGGCAATTAGTCCACATGACAACCTCACTTCCCCATTGGTTGAACGATCCCCTTTCAGAAAATAATGGTGGATAGTCAAATTCGGACATCTTTATTCTAGGTTCAGTCCTATTTTTTTTTCCTTCACACTCACTCCTTGATTTTTATTTCTTCTGGAAAGGTTGTATCTTTCAATCCTTCATATTTGCACAGCAACAATTCTCTGCTACCACTGTTATCCTCTGGCTGCTGTTGAGTAAAGATTCAAGAGTTCTGCTCCTTTTCACAAACATCTTTATTCTCCTTGAACACAGCTCTGTACAAAACTCAACCACCCCATCACATGCTCACAAAGACCACCTGCAACTTCTTTACATATCAGTGTCAATTATTGGATACTGAACATCAATGAGATAAAATGATATAGTGTAGATTTATTTGTTCTTAAGGGCAGCACGGTAGCCTTGTGGATAGCACAATTGCTTCACAGCTCCAGGGTCGCAGGTTCGATTCCAGCTTGGGTCACTGTCTGTGCAGAGTCTGCACATCCTCCCCGTGTGTGCGTGGGTTTACTCCGGGTGCTCCGGTTTCCTCCCACAGTCCAAAGATGTGCAGGTTAGGTGGATTGGCCATGCTAAATTGCCCTTAGTGTCCAAAATTGCCCTTAGTGTTGGGTGGGGTTACTGGGTTATGGGGATAGGGTGGCGGTGGTGACCTTGGGTAGGGTGCTCTTTCCAAGAGCCGGTGCAGACTCGATGGGCCGAATGGCCTCCTTCTGCACTGTAAATTCTATGAAATTCTATGAGACATTTAATTGGAGTGACTCTTAACCCATTCCTTAACCAGAGGGGGGTCTCATAGAAACTTACAAATTCTAACAGGATTAGACAGGATAGATTCAGAAAGAATGTTCCCGATGGTGTGGGAATCCAGAACAAGGGGGGTCATAGTTTGAGGATCAGGGGAGAACCAATCAGGACTGAGGTGAGGAGAAATTTATTTCCCCAAAGAGTGGATTTCACTACCACAAAACATAGTTGAGGTGAAAAAGTTGTGCAATTTCAAAAAGGAATTAGATATAGCTCTTGGAGCTAAAGGGATGAACTGAAATGGGGGAAAGGTGGCATCAGGGTATTGAACGAGATAATCAGCCATTATCATAATGAATGGAGGAGCAGGCTCGAAGGGCCAAATTGTCTTCTCCTTCTATTTTCTATGTATGTTTCTATGTATGTTTTCCCATCTGCTCTACATGTTTACCTTCTTTATCTCTGATAGGTATTGCCTTAACTATCCTTTTGCTCTTTACATACTGGTATTAACATCTTTGAGTTTCCTTAATCTTACTTGCTAATCTTTTTATGCCCTCTTATTGATTTCCTGATTTCCTTTTCTGCATGAAATCTCTTCAGTTTTTTTGTGACAATCATAAGCATTCTTTTTCTGTTTAATCTTCCCTACGACTTTTCAACACAACCATGGAGGTCTCGATTTGACAGTACCATTCTTATTCATGGAGGACACATTCAACAGGACAAGTACCAACTCAGCCAACAACAGAGCTATCAACAGTGCTTTCACGTGGCACTTGCAAAGCAATAATCTGCCCACTGACTCCCACTTTTTCAAACTTGGACAAAAGAGCTGAGCTCCAGAGGTGAGGTGAGAGCGACTGCCCTTGGCATCAAGGCAGCATTTGCCCATGTATGACATCAAGCAGCCATAGCAATCCTGGAGTCAATGTGAATCAGGGGAAAATCTCTCTGCTGCTTGAATTCATACATGACACAAAGGACCATGATCGTCATCGCTGGATACTAATCATCCCAGTTCCAATACATCACTGCAGGAGTTCCTCAGGGTGGTGTTCTAGGCCTAGCCATCTTCAACTGCTTCATCAAAGACCTCCATTCCATTATAAGGTCAGAAGTGGGGATGTTTGCCGATGACTGCACAATGTTTAGCACAATCCACAACTCCTCAGATACTGAAGTAGTCCATGTCCAAATGCAGCAAGACCTGGACAATATCCAGGCTTGGGCTGACAAGCGACAAATCATATTCGTACCATACAAGTGCCAGGCAATGACTATCTCCTACAAGAGAGGATCTAACCACCAGCCCTTGACATTCAACAGCATTACCATCACTGAATCCCCCACAATCAACATCCTGGGAGTTACTATTAATCAGAAACTGAACTGGACTAGCCATATAAATACAGTGGCTACCAGAGCAGGTCAGAGGTTGGGGATCCTGTGGGCAAGTCTTTTCCTGACCCTCTAAAGCCTGTCCACCATCTACAAGGCATGAGTCTAGAGTGTACTGGAATGCTCTCCACTTTCCTGGATGAGTGCACCTCCGACAAAGAAGCTCGACACCATCCAGAGCAAAAGAGCATGCTTGATTGCTACACCTTCCAAGAATATTCAGGCATTCCAACACCGACCCACAGTGGCAGCCGTGTGTACCATTTACAAGAAGCACTACAGCCTAACCCTAACCCGAATCCGAACCCTACAGCACTACAGCAACTCACCAAGGGTCCTTGGACAACAGCTTGCAAACCCACGAATGCTACCATCTAGAAGAACATGGGCAGCAGACATATGGGAACATCACCACCTGGAAGCTCCCCTCCAAGTCACACACCACCCTGAATTGGAACCATGTCACTATTCCTTCACTGTCACTGGTCAAAAGCCTGGATCTCTCTCCCAGCAGCATTGTGGCAGTACCTACACCAAATGGAGTGCCATGGTTCAAGAAGGCAGCTGAACACCACCTTCTCAAGGGCAATTAGGAATTGGTATTTAATGCTGGCCTAAGCAGCGATTCCCGCATCTCATGAACCAATATTTTTAAAAGACCATTGGTAACCTTGGCTGATTTTCTCTCTCTTGCGCACTCAGAGGTAATGGCACAGTGAGCAGAACAGGAACCCATGGCCAACTTTCTCTTTTCTCTTAAGAGGTGTCCGGTCAGTGATCAGGATCAGGAACCATGGGTGATTTTCCCAGTTGCTGAGGGCCAGGTATCAACGGACAGTAATCAGGAGCAGCAAAGTAAACTGTTCCCCCTCTCTTGCTAATCTAGCAGTCAGTGGAATTCTGGCTGATTTCCTCATTGACTCAACCATGGACAGTTCTCAGAATCAGGGCCCGAGACTAATCTCCCCTCACTTGTTTACTGGGATGTCTGGACAGCAATGAGGAGCATGAACTCTGGTGTTTTTCACCAGTGTCTTACAGAGATGCCACTGGACAGTGATCAGATGCGTGATCCCTGGATCATTTCCCGAGTACCTCAAACCGAGGAACCACCGGCGAGGGATCAGTGGCAGAAACTCGGACAGACCACGTCTCACTCCCTAAGCCAGTGGTTACTGGCCAAGCAAGCAGCAGGGGAAACCCTGATTGATTTGCTCAGTACATCAAACCCAAGAACCGATGGACAGTGATAAGATTCAGGGTCTGAGAGTGATTTCCCTCTCTTGTTAACACTGACATTGGTCAGGAGCAGGAACCCTGCTTGATTTCCTCAGAAGCTCAAATGCAGGGCTCACAGTGATCAGGAGCAGGAGCCCAGGCTGATTTCACCCTCTCTAACCCAGGGTTCTAGTCACAATGGTCAAAGTTAAGAGCCATGACTGATTCCCTTGTCTTGCTGACCCAGGATGTCTCGACTGTGATTAGGGACAGGAACCTTCTGCGGGATTCTCTGCCGGTGGGATCCTCCGCTTCGCCGGCAGCGCATCCACAGCCGCGGATTTCCCGATGGCGTGGCATGGTTGCAATGCGAAACCCCATTGGCCGGCTGCGGTAACGGGGAATCCTGCTACCAGTTAGGGTGCACCGTGACGGAAAACGGGGCTGGAGGGACGAATAATCCCGCTCCCTGTCTGGGAGCGGTTTCTTCACAGTCAGCGTCACAGAGAAGCAGTTGTAATTTTAAAAATAGTTATTTTTTTGGAAGAATGGGTTAACTGAGAAACAAAACAAATGTGAAAGTCAGGGTCATTATAATAAAGTATTATAAGCGAGCAGTGTAGGGTCAGGGAAGTAAATGGGCAACATGGCAGCATAGCGATTAGCACAATTGCTTCACAGCACCAGGGTCCCAGGTTCGATTCCGTCTTGGGTCACTGTCTGTGCGGAGTCTGCACATCCTCCCCGTGTGTGCGTGGGTTTCCTCCGGGTGCTCCGGTTTCCTCCCACAGCCCAAAGATGTGCAGGTTAGGTGGATTGGCCATGATAAATTGCCCTTCGTGTCCAAAATTGCCCTTAGTGTTGGGTGGGGTTACTGGGTTATGGGGATGGGGTGGAGGTGTTGACCTTGGGTAGGGTGCTCTTTCCAGGAGCCAGTGCAGACTCGATGGGCCGAATGGCCTCCTTCTGCACTGTAAATTCTATGATAAAGTTAGCATAAGGGAGGCAAGCTAATATATTCTTGTATAAGCATGATGTTTTGTTAAAAAGGGAGTAAAATGGAGTCTTAAGTGTAGTCAAGGCAGGAGAACTTGCACACTTAAGATTCTCCTCCTGTACTGTGTGGCTAATCGTGGAAACCACCAGTTGTCCCTGGTGACCACATTTGCAGGAAGTGTGTCCAAGTGCAGCTAGTGACTCACCGCATTTCGGAGCTGGAGCTGAGGGTGGATTCACTGTGGATCATCCGTGATGCTGATCAAGCCATGGATAGCACCTTCTCTGAGGTGCTCACACCAGAGGTGAGGATTGAACATGTAGAGAGGGCCTGGGTGACCACTGGGCTGGGTAGAGGAAGGCATCTAGTATAGGAGACCCTGTGGCCATCCGCTTTCTAATAGATGGAGCATTTTGAATACAGTTGGGGAGGTGACTGTTTTGGGAAAGTAGTGGCAGTCAACTTCATCGCACTATGGCTGGGCCTGCTGCACAAGGGAGGAGGAGAAAGAACGTCAGGGGTTCAATTGTAAGGGGGACAGACAGGCCACAAAAGAGACTCCAGGATGATGTATTGCCTCACTGGTGCCTGGGTGAGGGATGTCATTGAACGGTTACAGGGCATAGTGAAGGGGGAAGGCCATCAGACAGATATTGTGGTACACATTGGTACCAACAACATAGGCAGAAAAAGGGATGAAGTCCTGCAAGTAGAATTTAGGGAAATAGGTAACAGATTAAAAAGAAGGACCTAAAAGGTAATGATTTTTTGATGACTTCCAGTGCCACGTGCGAGTGAGAAATGAAATGGAAGGTGAACGAGTGGCTGGAGAGATGATGCAGAAGGGAGGGCTTTAGATTTCTGGAACACTGGCACCATTAATGGGAATGGTGTGACCTGTACAAGGGAGACGGTTTGCACCTGAACCAAAATGGGACCAGTGCCCTTCCCGGGAGGTTTGTTAATGGTCTTGGGGAGGGTTTAAATTCACTTGGTTGAGGGCTGAGATCCTGAGAGAAGGTTTAGCAGGGAGAGAGGCACAGCCAAAATTAGGTGAGACATCAAGTGAACCACGAAGGCATAGAAGTTATAGACTTGTTAAGTCACAAGGGGGTTTGGCAAGATTGGATGGTATTTATTTTAATGCAATGAGTCTGATGAACAAGGCAGATGAGTTGAGGGCACAAATTCGAATGTGGGCAAATGATTTCATTGCTGTCACTGAGATATGGTTAAGAGAGGATATTGAATCTAGACAAGGAAGTGATGATAAAAGCAACAAAAGTTTTAATTACACTATAACTATGTTATTACAACTACACTCCCTGAAGGGTCTCCCACCTCGACCCACACCCTAGGCGGGGTTGTTATGTCCGCTAAGCTTCCCTTGTTAAGGGAAAGCCCCACCCTCTTAGCGGGAAGTTCGTATTCATCTGAGGTCACGGGAACCTGACAGTCCATAACCTGTGACTCTCGTGAGAGTTACAACAATCCTCCCTCCCCGCTCCCCCCCAAGTCTGGAACTGCATCTGCAATGATGGGTTGTTGGGCAGGACCACGGGTAAGTTTTCTTTGCCCTGGGTTGGCACTCGGGCAACATCTGTGCGGGAGCCGGCAGCGTGTAGCACACTGGGGACCGGCATTTTCGAGGCGAGCATTTCAGCGGCGCCACCTCTGGTGGATCGATAACTGCGTCCTGGTCCTCGGCATTGGAAGGTGGTTGTACCTCCGTGACAGAGATGGAATCCAAGTTCTCTGCGTCCAACATCTCAGTGTCCTGGGGTTCTGGGACCCATGGTGGCGGCTCTGGTGCCAACAATGGTGGAGATGGCAACAATGCTGCTGCTTCATCCAAATGGGGGTTGGCCAATTCCGGAGCATGGCTGCGGAGGTGATCCACATACTTACTTGATTCTTGACCCTGCGCTCATATCATGTATGACGCCGGAATAGTCTAAGTATGACACCTGGAACCCACATGAATCCGTCGCCGATATTTCAGACTTGCGCCGCGTCGTCAGGTGAAAAACATCGAAGTGGCGTATACCTGCCTGAATCCAATTTGCGTCATTCCTGTGCTCTGTGGACCGTTCCTCAATATCTTGCAACAGGCTCAGGCGCGAGTGTAGGCGTTGCCTTATCAGCAACTCTATTGGCGCTACCCCTGTAGCGGCATGAGTCGTAAGCCCTGTAACAGCAGAGGAAATGGGCCAGCGAGTGTCGAGGGAATCTGTTTCTGCATCCCCTGCCTGAATGTTTGGACTGCCTATCTGGCCAATGCATTTGTTGTCGGATGGTACGGTGCTGACTGGGTGAATTCTGGTTTGAAAGCATTCGGTGAATGGCCATCCATTTTGAGTGTACATCGGCCAGGATCAGGAACATCGATTGCTGGAAAGGGCTGGCAAAATCGAGGTGAAGCCGAGACCAAGGTCGCCCTGGCCATTCCCAAGGGTGGTGGGGTGCCGCCAGCGTAGGATTCTGGTGTTCCTGGCGTGGCCTACACTGCTGGGCGAGCTTCTCGATAGCGCTTTCGATGCCTGGCCACCAAATAGCTGTGGGCCAGCATTTTCATTTTAGACACCCCGGGGTGTCCGTTATGGAGAGCCCGCTAAATGGGGCCACAACCCTTCCTTGGAATCACGGCACATGTCCACATAGGGGGATACCGTCTTCTCGACTGAGTTCCGCAATCTTTGTCGTCAAGGCTTTCACGTTGTGGGGCAATGCGCGGGGTTGGGCCCCATACAAAATGATGTGCTGGACATGGACTCGCTGGGGTCCGTCTGGGTCCAAGTACATAGTTGGAATGCAATGACGGGCAACATGCCCATAAAACGTAGAGCTGTGATGGCCTCGTCACCGCAAGAAGCGTGGGTGGCCTTGTCGGCAGAGGAAGGTCACTCAGAGCGTCCGGCTGAGGGATCTTTGTACAGGGGCGGAATTCCAAAACATAGTGTTAAGCCGTCAGCTGTAAAGCGCATCGCTGAATCCGTGTGGACGTGACGAGGGAGTGCCCTGTCCTCTTTGAACAACCCCAGTTGATGATCCGTCAATCCTGTGAAAACATGCTCGTAAATGTATTGGTGGAACTTTTTAACTGCAAAAACCACGGCCAAACCCTACTTCTCGATTTGGCCGTAATTTCGCTCGGCCATGGCGACAGTTCGAGAGGCGAATGCAGTGGGCCTTTCCGTGCCGTCGTCCATTCGTTGAGCCAGAACATGTGGGTCATGTGACATGTGACAGGGGTCACATGTGACTATTGGCAGTTTGGCGGGGTCAAAGTGTGTGAGCAGTCATGAAGGCGAGAGCTATTTCTTCACCTCGGTCAAACCACCTGCTGTATCGGACCACATGTCCATGACTGGCCCTTCTTCAGCAAACGTCCAGGGGGGGGGTCAACAGGGTCGCGAGGTTTGGGATGAACTTCCCGTAATGGTTTATAAGTCTGAGGCATGAACGGAGTTCCATGAGACCATCCGGAATGGAAACCTGCCGAATTGCCTGCCTCTCATCTTCGACCGGGTGAAGGCCACTTCAATCCACACGGTAACCGAGGTATGTAACCCCCCCCCCCCACCCAACCCCGAGCGTGGAACATGCACTTCTTTCCACTGAGTCTAACCCCAGCAGCCAAGAAATGGTGCAGCACCTCATCGAGATTCCTCAAATGTTCTTCGACCAACATCCCTGCTATCAGCATATCATCAAGGGAGACCGCAACTCCATTAAGCCCCCCCCCCAGTATGTTTTCCATCACCCGCTGGAATATCGCGCAGGCTGATGATACCCCGAAAGATAATCTGGTATATTCATACAAACTGCGGGGTTTATTTACTGTCATGTATTTCCTGGACCCCGGCTCCAAACTCAACTGAAGATAAGCTTAGCTCATATTGAGCTTCGTGAAGAAATGACCTCCGTTGAGTTTCCGGTAAACATCCTCTATCCATGATACTTGGGTAATGGTCCAAATGGGACTTTGTTGACCATCATAGTTCCCGGTGCCATCGGGTTTCAGTACGGGTACGACCTGTGCTGCTCAATCCGTGAACTGCTGCCCAAACTTTCCAAGTGGACGAGCTCAGCGTCCATCTTCAGCTATAACACATATGGGACTGGGTGGTCTGGGAAATAAGGCAGCTGTGCTGATGCGTCTACACTGGTGTTGTGCCGTGGTCCCACGGAATAGCTTCTGGAACGCGTTGAGGAATTTTGCCAGTATTCCATCCGGCCCATCTGGGCACAATTGACAAATCGGCAGCCAGTCAAGACAGCTGTTTCAACGAATCTCAGCCAGAAAGCTAAGACAACCACCTCGCAAAATGACTAACAGCAAACAGGCGGATTGCAGTCCGTACTTGATGGCCAATGGCTCCCCGGTGTAAGCGGTTAATCAAGTATCCATTTCTTGCAACGATAAGGCTGGAATTTCCGAATGGATCTGACCAAAAGTTGACGGCTGACGACAGAGACGGCGGCTCCTGTGTCCAACTCCATCAAGATCGGATGGCCAGTTATGCAGAGCGTGACTTGTATTGGTGCTAGCCTCGTTGCAGCCATGCAATTCAGCTGTTGGAAGTCATCAACAGACTCATCCACAAAAAAACGCCTGAGCATGGGGAGCTGTACCTGGCGGGGTGGCGGGAGGGCGGGCAACCTCTCAGGCACCTCTCACGACGGTTCCGGTGGCCATCTGCATTCCCACCTCAATGGTCCGGGTCTTCCAGTTCGGTGGAAACCCCCCGTCTAGCATCCTGGCCACTCTGACATCAGGCAACTGTCGGCAGTTGCCCCCTAGGGTCGGAAATTGGACTCATCGGACCAAGAAGGAGGTTCTCTGTGGGCATTTGAATGACCGAGACTGAGGACATCCATGTCCTGTAACTCCTGTGTGCACTGCTCCACACTCTTGCTGGATATAGCTATTTTGATTGCCCTCCTCAGATCCAGCCACAGTTCGGGTAATAGTTTTCTATGAGTTGCCACATGTCAGAGACCGCAAACCAGCCTGTTCCACAGTGCGTCGAACTGTGATGCCCCAAATTTACAGAACTCTGCCAGCTTCTGCAGCTGGGTCAGAAATTCAACAGAGACTCCCCCTGGGCTTGGGCGGCAGGATGGAAATGGCAACGGCAAATGATAATTGGTGGCCTGCGGTTGTAATATTCACCCATCAATGCGACCATGTCCGCGAATGACCGTGTATCCAGTGCATCGGGGTATGGCAGGCTCTTGATCACACTGTGCGTGGCAGCCCCACAAACCATGAGGAGGATGACCATCTGGTGCTCTCCAGAACGTGTCTCAGAAGCCTGACCAGCTGAGTCCTAGACAGATGCTGAGCCTCTGGACCAGGTGTACTCGCAGCTGATACAGACAATAGGATGTGGATGTGATATTTAGAGGGGGTTGTCAGTGACACTCCAACAAGTCCATAGCCGATTGGAAGAGTCCCAGAGGCTATGCGCGCAGGTGATGGAGCTGGCAATGCGTGGCACCGAGGCCGACACTGCGAGGGTGGCGACCACAGTGGCCAGCCTTGTGCACGAGGTCGGCAGTATGAGTGAAGGTGTCCGACGTGTGGCTCAGTCAGCGGCGGCCATGGCGAGGGCCTCGGTAGACTGGCCGGCCCGCTGTTGGAAGTGACCCCCCCCACCAGGTGGACCTTGATGAGGCACTGTGGGACATGTCCCGGTCTCAGATGGGATTAGCCGAGGCACTGCGGAGCTTGTCCCAGTCACTGAGGAGCATCTCCGAGGGCATTGGCACCATGATGGAGACATTTAGGAGCCTCCAGGGCTGGCAGAACCAGATGGCGCAGGGGCAGCCAGGGCTCAAGCCAGATACCCTTCCACTCTGAAGTGAACCCCAGGGCCCTGTGGGCAACAACCGGGAGAAGGGGGCGCTGGGTGCCAACCTGGAACCATTCTATGGAGTGGCCACGGTGGCCACCAGCTCTCCCGAGTCCCAGCCCTCTGACGATGCCTCGTCTCGCAGTCTGCACCTGGTACAATGTGCCACCGGAAAATGCGGCGGGGCCTGCTGACACCAGAGCCCCCAGAGGACACCCGCCTGGGGCATCGAGGGCCACGGGGCATGATAAGCAGCTGGCTGCCTCCACCTCTGATGTGTATCCTGGGGCCACAGCTAGACGCAGCGGTGCACCTAGGAAGGTCGAGGATAACTGAGAGGGCACGAGGGAAGGGGGGCAGATGGGAGAGGGGGTACGTAGGGGGTAAGGGGGGGTGTGCGTTGGGAAGTTGAGGGGGGGAGGGGTGGTGGGGAGAGTGGGGTGGCACCATTGGGGGTGTGGGACGGTGGTGCACACTTGTTTGAGATACATTAAAAAACTTTCACCACAACCAGCATGATGCCTCTGGCAACTTCTTCCGTAATGCAGGCCGACCATCCAAACCGTGCCCCATCTCCCCAGACATGAGGGTCCTTGGCACCCCACCTGCACCCGCTCCAGCACACCTCGTGATGGGTGTGAGCGCGCACTCAGCAAATGGGCAGTGGTCAGACTATGGCACAAATTGAGGAGTACCAGCGTTCAGCTCTCTGCGATTATCACCCCCCCCCCCCCCCCCCCCCCCACCTCGCAGTCAGTGCCGATAGATTCCCAGCATTGATGTAGCGCAGACCCTGGGAGGGTGGGAACTGTGAGGGGAACTGTGGAGGGGGGGCTGCAGACGGAGGAGGGGAGGATGGTGAGCATGGGGTGCGGAGGGATGGAGGGAGGTGTTGCGATGACAGACTAGGCCAGCTCCCACGTGGATGCGGGCCTCCCTGGCCCTCAGGGCTTGCTGATCCCCGCCGCTGTTGTCTGTCTTCCAGCATCCAGCTGGTCCTCCGGTCCCCCTGGTCGTCCTCCAGCCCCTCCTGGTCCGGCGCCTCCTTGTCACCCTCCTCCTCAGAGGTGACCACATGTTCCTCGTCCTCCACCTCCAGCATGTCACCACTCTGCTGTGCCAGCTGAGGGCACAGCAGACCATCACAAAGCGGGCGATCCTGCAGGGGGGGGCATGTGCTGCAGGGCACCACCGGAGCAAGCGAGGCATCGTAACTGCATTTTGAGGAGACCGATGCACCGTTCAATGACAGCCCGGGTGGCCACATGGGCCTCGTTCTACTGGGTCTCCACATCGTACTGGTGTCATTAACCAGGTCCTCAGCGGGTACCCCTTAACCCCCAAGAGCCAACCAACCACCCTGGTATGGTCGGCGAAGAGGCCGGGGATGTCCGTCTGCCCCAGCATGTAGCTGTCGTGCACACTCCCTGGGCAGCGTCCACACACATGCATGATCTTCATGTGGTTGACACACACATGCTGGACGTTGAGGGAGTGGAACCCCGTCCTATTCACGTGTGACACTCCCTGCTGCCACAATGTGCACAAGGCAACATGAGTGCCATCTATTAGCACCTGGCCCTGGGGCACCCCGGCAATGGCAGAGAATCCTGCTACCCGGGCATCCTGTTGGGCTTGGTCCATGCCAAAGGTTACATAGTTTGCCTCCCGGGAAAACAGGGCATCCGTGAGCTCTCGGAAGCACCTGTAGGCTGTAGCTTGTGAATGCCACACAAGGCCCCGCTCGGGCCCCGGAACGATCCTGAGGAGTAGAGGGGCTGTGCTGACCTTGACAGGCACCGAGAGCAGGTCACCTCCTCCACGTGGTGCCACGTACGCGAGGACATGTCAGAAATGCCACACATCTGCTCAAAAGACCAGCATCGCTTATATACCTTGGGCTACCGCGGGCCTCCCACTCTGGGTTTCACCCTGGCCTGATGGGCGGCCAGCTCCTCAGGGTGTGTTTTGGAGCCCTGCACATGGGCCGTCGCCTCCAGCCGCTGTCGACTCTGCAGGTGTTGCCATCTCTGCCACCTGCCCACCCGGCCTGCCAGCAGCACCACTCAGGCAAATTCCACGGGGTCCAAATTATCGCCCGTGCCATTCGATATCTGGAAGGAACAGGGAGAGGGTGTAAGACTGACAAACAGCGATGTCTTCCACCCGGAACCCTCCAGTCCCCCTTTACTCCCCCCACCCAACATGCCCTGCCCGTGCACACCCGGCCGCAGCGAGGGCCCCTGCTCACCAGTCCCACACCCTGCAGCCCTGGGTTGACAGGATGGGGCTTCGCTCGCAGGGACAGCATCTATTGCCCATCCCTGAGGGCATTTAAGAGTCAGCCACATTGCTGTGGATCATCTGGAGTTACATGTAGGCCAGACCCAGTAAGGATGGCAGTTTCTTCACGAAAGGGACATTAGTGAACCAGATGGGCTTTTAGAACAATTGACAATGGTTTCTTGGTCATCATTGGACGTTTAATTCCAGGTTTTGTTTTTATTGAATTAAAATTTTCCCATCTGCCCTGGTGGGATTTGAACCTGGAGCATTACCCTGGATCTCTGGATCGCTGGCTAGCCCAGCGAAAATGCCAATTTGCCGCTGCCTCCCCATAACATTACCTGGACCAGGCACAGACCCCCTCACCCTTGCGCTCACCATCCTCCAACTGCATTATGTCCCTGGGGACGGGGTCTGTTTGATGGTGGCTGCTGCGTCCGTGATGTTGCCTCGCACAGCGTACAAGCACAGTCTCCAGGCATCACGGTCTGATTGGGCTGCTGGGCAATAGCCCCCACAGGCTGCACGGCCCACCCACCCACGGACGTCCAATTGGGTTGTGTGAAGTTCTCACTTAACTACGATTGCCAATTCCGTGGGCAGGCCGGTTGCTTCGCGAACGGATTGGCGCCCGGCGTGGTTCTCGTTTTTGGCCTCTCCTGCGGTTTTCCGGCCTCATTGCACTCTCACTCGAGTGCACCAAGGCCACTGAAACGCCTGGAGAGGTTTTGAACAAGGGGTCAGGATTTCGGATAGGCCAGTTAAGACTGAGATGGGGAGACATTTCTTCACTCAGTGGGTGGTGAACCTGTGGAGTCCTCTCCCACAGAAGGCTTGGGAGGCCATGCCGCCAAATATATTACAGAAAGAAATAGATTTCTGGACTCTAATGGTGTCATGGTTAATGGGGCGAGTGCTGGAGTGTGTGGCATTGAGAGAGAGGATCAGCCATGATCACGTTGAATGGTGAAGCAGGCTCGAAGGGCCGACTGCTACTTTCTTTGTTTGCGTCCCAGGGTTCGAATGAGGAGAATGTTGACAGGTTTCCTGATTCCCACCACTGCCCATTGACGCCTGTGATTCAGGAAGTGTCGGTGTTCTTGCTCCTGCTCATTGACCCATAACCCCTCTCCCGGCTAAGAGAGGGAAGGAGTCACAGTGCACTGCTCCCGGGGTTAGAGGTAATGAGGAAATCAGCCTGGATTGCTGCTCCCATGCACTGTCCAGTGACCCCTGGGATTGAGAGAGTAGGGAAATCAGTTAGGATTCCCGTTCCCTGATCAATATAGAGTCCAAAATTCACAGAGTTTTACAGCACGATAGGAAGCCCTTGGCCTCATCACATCCGTGGCGACCATCAAGCACCGATCCATTCTAATACCATTCACCAGCACTTGGTCCGTAGCCTTGTATGCTGGGGCATTTCAAGAGCTCATCTAAATACTTCTTAAAAGTTGTGAGGGTTCCCGCCTCTGCCACCCTTTCAGGCAACGAGTTCCAGATCCCAACTCTCTGGGTCAAGAGGTTTTTCCTCACATGTTCCTCTAACCCTCCTGTCCATTACCTTAAATCTGTGCAGCCTGGTTATTGCCGCCACTGCTAAGGGGGAAAGTATCTTCCTGCCAAGCCTATCTCTGTCCCTCATACTTTTAGACGCATCAATATGGTCCCCTCTGAGCTCCAGGGACAGTAGCCCCAGCCTATCCAGTCTTTCTTGGCAGCTGACGTGCTCCAGCCCAGGCAACATCCTGATTAATCTCCTGCACCTTCTCCAGTGCAATCACTTCCTTTCTATAATGTGGAGATGCCGGCGTTGGACTGGGGTGAGCACAGTAAGAAGTTTTACAACACCAGGTTAAAGTCCAACAGGTTTGTTTCGATGTCACTAGCTTTCGGAGCGCTGCTCCTTCCTCACCTGAGGAAGGAGCAGCGTTCTTCTCTATAGTGTGGGAGCAGAACCACACAGTACTCTAGCTGGGGCTTAACCTGCCTGCTCTTATATTCAATCCTCAGTTAAAAAAGGCAAGAATTCCATCGGCCTTCTCAACCATCTCATCTATCTGTCCTGCTTCAGAGATCTGTGAACACACGCACCAAGGTTCCTTTGATCGTCTGTACTTCCCAGGGTCCGACCATTCATTGCATATTCCCTTGCATTTTTAGTCCTCCCAAAATGCATTACCTCACACTTTTCATAGGTAAATTCCATTTGCTATTCTTCGGCCCATCTATCAGCCTGCCCATGCTGTCCTGTAATCTCAGGCCTTGCTCCTCGCTATTTATCACACCACCAATCTCCTGGCCCCGGTATTATGAAGATCAGTTCGAGGTTACTGCTCCTGTTCGCTGACCAATGATCCTGGTGTGAGAGTGACTTAAAATCAGACAGCTAGTGTACCTGGTCTGTGGTCACTGCCCAGTGGCCCAAAGTGGTAACGGGGTATGAAATGGGCGGCATGGTCGCACACTGCTTAGCACTGTTGCTTCACAGCTCCAGGGTCCCAGGTTCGATTCCCGGCTTTGGTCACTCTCGACGCGAAGGCTGCACGTTCTCCCCGTGTCTGCGTGGGTTTCCTCCGGGTGCTCCGGTTTCCTCCCACAAGTCCCGAAAGATGTGCTGTTAGGTGAATTGGACATTCTGAATTCTCCCTCCGTGTCCCCCAACAGGCGCCGGAATGTGGCGACTAGGGGTAACCTCATTGCAGTATTAATATAAGCCGATGTGACAATAAAGATTATTATTAAGTTATTAAATATGCCAGGATTCCTGATCATTGAACTGTATTACCAATTAAGAGAAAGCAGGAATTAGCCAGTATCCATGCTCCAGATCTCTGACCAATGACCCCTCGGCGAGAGAGAGAGATCAATCTGGCCAAGGTTCCTGCTCCTGATCACTGTCCAGGAACCCCTATCACAGTGAGGGGGTAGGGGGCAGGGCAGGGGGGCGGGGCGGGGAGGTGGTAACCAAACAACATTGTTGCTCCTCATCACTGTTTTGGGATCTCTGAGTCGAGAGGGGGTGGCCATCAGAGAACGTTCCTGTTCGTAATGACTGTCCAGTGACCCCTGAGTCAGAGAGAGGGGTAATCAGAGAATGATTCTGTTCCTGTTCACTGACCCGGGACCCCTGGGTCAGAGAGAGGGAGTAATCAGAGAATGTTCCTCTTCCTGATCACTGCCCAGTGAACCCTGGGTCAGAGAGAGGGGATAATCAGCGAATGTTCCTGTTTCTGATCACTGCCCAGTGAACTCTGGCACAGAGAGAGGGTAATCAGAGAATGTTCCTCTTCCTGATCACTGCCCAGTGACCCCTGGGTCAGAGAGAGGGAGTAATCAGAGAATGTTCCTGTTTCTGATCACTGTCCAGTGACCCCTGGGTCAGAGAGAGGGGATAATCAGCGAATGTTCCTGTTTCTGATCACTGTCCACTGACCCCTGGGTCAGAGAGAGGGGTTAATCAGCGACTGTTCCTGTTCCTGTTCACTGCCCAGTGAACCCTGGGTCAGAGAGAGGGAGTAATGAGAGAATGTTCCTGTTCCTGTTCACTGCCCAGTGAACCCTGGGTCAGAGAGACGGGTAATCAGAGAATGTTCCTCTTCCTGATCACTGCCCAGTGAACCCTGGGTCAGAGAGAGGGGGTAATCAGAGAATGTTCCTGTTTCTGATCACTGCCCAGTGACCCCTGGATCAGAGAGAGGGTAATCAGAGAATGATTCTGTTCCTGTTCACTGACCCGGGACCCCTGGGTCAGAGAGAGGGAGTAATGAGAGAATGCTCCTGTTCCTGTACACTGCCCTGTGACCCCTGGGTCAGAGAGAGTCTAATCAGAGAATGTTCCTGTTCCTGATTACTGCCCTGTGACCCCTGGGTCAGAGAGAGGGTAATCAAAGAATGTTCCTCTTCCTGATCACTGCCCAGTGACCCCTGGGTCAGAGAGAGGGAGTAATCAGAGAATGTTCCTGTTCCTGTTCACTGCCCAGTGACCCGTGGGTCAGAGAGAGGGTAATCAGAGAATGGTCCTCTTCCAGATCACTGTCCAGTGACCCCTGGGTCAGAGAGAGGGTAATCAGAGAATGTTCCTCTTCATGATCACTGCCCAGTGACCCCTGGGTCAGAGAGAGGGTAATCAGAGAATGATTCTGCTCCTGTTCACTGACCCGGGACCCCTGGGTCAGAGAGAGGGATAATCAGAGAATGATTCTGTTCCTGTTCACTGACCCGGGACCCCTGGGTAAGAGAGAGGGAGTAATCAGAGAATGTTCCTCTTCCTGATCACTGCCCAGTGAACTCTGGGACAGAGAGAGTGGTAATCAGAGAATGTTCCTCTTCCTGATCACTGCCCAGTGACCCCTGGGTCAGAGAGAGGGAGTAATCAGAGAATGTTCCTGTTTCTGATCACTGTCCAGTGACCCCTGGGTCAGAGAGAGGGGATAATCAGCGAATGTTCCTGTTTCTGATCACTGTCCACTGACCCCTGGGTCAGAGAGAGGGGATAATCAGTGAATGTTCCTGTTCCTGTTCACTGCCCAGTGAACCCTGGGTCAGAGAGAGGGAGTAATGAGAGAATGTTCCTGTTCCTGTTCACTGCCCAGTGAACCCTGGGTCAGAGAGACGGGTAATCAGAGAATGTTCCTCTTCCTGATCACTGCCCAGTGAACCCTGGGTCAGAGAGAGGGGGTAATCAGAGAATGTTCCTGTTTCTGATCACTGCCCAGTGACCCCTGGGTCAGAGAGAGGGTAATCAGCGAATGATTCTGTTCCTGTTCACTGACCCGGGACCCCTGGGTCAGAGAGAGGGAGTAATGAGAGAATGTTCCTGTTCCTGTACACTGCCCTGTGACCCCTGGGTCAGAGAGAGGGTAATCAGAGAATGTTCCTGTTCCTGATTACTGCCCTGTGACCCCTGGGTCAGAGAGAGGGTAATCAGAGAATGTTCCTCTTCCTGATCACTGCCCAGTGACCCCTGGGTCAGAGAGAGGGAGTAATCAGAGAATGTTCCTGTTCCTGTTCACTGCCCAGTGACCCGTGGGTCAGAGAGAGGGTAATCAGAGAATGTTCCTGTTCCTGATCACTGTCCAGTGACCCCTGGGTCAGAGAGAGGGGATAATCAGCGAATGTTCCTGTTCCTGTTCACTGCCCAGTGACCCATGGGTCAGAGAGAGGGTAATCAGAGAATGGTCCTCTTCCTGATCACTGTCCAGTGACCCCTGGGTGAGAGAGAGGGGTAATCGGAGAATGGTCCACTTCCTGATCACTGTCCAGTGACCCCTGGGTCAGAGAGAGGGGTAATCAGAGAATGGTCCCCTTCCTGATCACTGTCCAGTGACCCCTGGGTCAGAGAGAGGGGGTAATCAGAGAATGTTCCTGTTTCTGATCACTGCCCAGTGACCCCTGGGTCAGAGAGAGGGTAATCAGAGAATGATTCTGTTCCTGTTCACTGACCCGGGACCCCTGGGTCAGAGAGAGGGAGTAATGAGAGAATGTTCCTGTTCCTGTACACTGCCCTGTGACCCCTGGGTCAGAGAGAGGGTAATCAGAGAATGTTCCTCTTCCTGATCACTGCCCAGTGACCCCTGGGTCAGAGAGAGTGAGTAATCAGAGAATGTTCCTGTTCCTGTTCACTGCCCAGTGACCCGTGGGTCAGAGAGAGGGTAATCAGAGAATGTTCCTGTTCCTGTTCACTGACCCGGGACCCCTGGGTCAGAGAGAGGGAGTAATGAGAGAATGTTCCTGTTCCTGTACACTGCCCTGTGACCCCTGGGTCAGAGAGAGGGTAATCAGAGAATGTTCCTCTTCCTGATCACTGCCCAGTGAACCCTGGGTCAGAGAGAGGGGGTAATCAGAGAATGTTCCTGTTCACTGCCCAGTGACCCGTGGGTCAGAGAGAGGGTAATCAGAGAATGTTCCTGTTCCTGATCACTGTCCAGTGACCCCTGGGTCAGAGAGAGGGGATAATCAGCGAATGTTCCTGTTCCTGTTCACTGCCCAGTGACCCGTGGGTCAGAGGGAGGGTAATCAGAGAATGGTCCTCTTCCTGATCACTGTCCAGTGACCCCTGGGTCTGAGAGAGGGGTAATCAGAGAATGGTCCTCTTCCTGATCACTGTCCAGTGACCCCTGGGTCAGAGAGAGGGAGTAATCAGAGAATGTTCCTGTTCCAGTTCACTGCCCTGTGACCCCTGGGTCAGGGAGAGGGTAATCAGAGAATGTTCCTCTTCCTGATCACTGTCCAGTGACCCCTGGGTCAGAGAGAGGGTAATCAGAGAATGTTCCTGTTCCTGTTCACTGCCCTGTGACCCCTGGGTCAGAGAGGGAGTAATCAGAGAATGTTCCTGTTCCTGATCACGGTCCAGTGACCTCTGGATCAGAGTGAGGGATAATCAGCGAATGTTCCTGTTCCTGATCACTGTCCAGTGACCCCTGGGTCAGAGAGAGAGAGACGGGTAATCAGAGAATGTTCCTCTTCCTGATCACTGCCCAGTGACCCCTGGGTCAGAGAGAGGGGGTAATTTGAGAATGTTTCTGTTCCTGTTCACTGACCCGGGACCCCTGGGTCAGAGAGAGGGAGTAATCAGAGAATGTTCCTGTTCCTGTTCACTGCCCTGTGACCCCTCGGTCAGAGAGAGGGGATAATCAGCAAATGTTCCTGTTCCTGTTCACTGCCCTGTGATCCCTGGGTCAGAGAGAGGGTAATCAGAGAATGTTCCTGTTCCTGTTCACTGCCCTGTGACCCCTGGGTCAGAGAGGGAGTAATCAGAGAATTTTCCTGTTCCTGATCACTGTCCAGTGACCCCTGGGTCAGAGAGTGGGTAATCAGAGAATGGCCTTCTTCCTGATCACTGTCCAGTGACCCCTGGGTCAGAGAGGGTAATCAGAGAATGGTCCTCTTCCTGATCACTATCCAGTGACCCCTGGGTCAGAGAGAGGGGTAATCAGAGAATGGTCCTCTTCCTGATCACTGTCCAGTGACCCCTGGGTCAGAGAGAGACGGGTAATCAGAGAATGTTCCTCTTCCTGATCACTGTCCAGTGACCCCTGGGTCAGAGAGAGGGAGTAATCAGAGAATGTTCCTGTTCCAGTTCACTGCCCTGTGACCCCTGGGTCAGAGAGATGGTAATCAGAGAATGTTCCTCTTCCTGGTCACTGTCCAGTGACCCCTGGGTCAGAGAGAGGGTAATCAGAGAATGTTCCAGGTTCCTGTTCACTGCCCTGTGACCCCTGGGTCAGAGAGAGGGTAATCAGAGAATGTTCCTGTTCCTGTTCACTGCCCTGTGACCCCTGGGTCAGAGAGAGAGGTAATCAGAGAATGTTCCTGTTCCTGATCACTGCACTGTGACCCCTGGGTCAGAGAGAGGGTAATCAGAGAATGTTCATGTTCCTGATCACTGCCCTGTGACACCTGGGTCAGAGAGAGAGACGGGTAATCAGAGAATATTCCTGTTCCTGTTCACTGCCCTGTGACCGCTGGGTCAGAGAGAAGGCTAATCAGAGAATGTTCCTGTTCCTGTTCACTGCCCTGTGACCCCTGGGTCAGAGAGGGAGTAATTAGAGAATGTTCCTGTTCCTGATCACTGTCCAGTGACCTCTGGATCAGAGTGAGGGATAATCAGCGAATGTTCCTGTTCATGATCACTGCCCAGTGACCCCTGGGTCAGAGAGAGTGACAGTTAATCAGAGAATGTTCCTCTTCCTGATCACTGCCCAGTGACCCCTGGGTCAGAGAGAGTGGGTAATTTGAGAATGTTTCTGTTCCTGTTCACTGACCCGGGACCCCTGGGTCAGAGAGAGGGAGTAATCAGAGAATGTGCCTGTTCCTGTTCACTGCCCTGTGACCCCTGGGTCAGAGAGAGGGGATAATCAGCGAATGTTCCTGTTCACTGCCCTGTGACCCCTGAGTCAGAGAGAGAGATGGGTAATCAGAGAATGTTCCTGTTCCTGATCACTGTCCAGTGACCTCTGGGTCAGAGAGAGGGGATAATCAGCAAATGTTCCTGTTCCTGTTCACTGCCCTGTGATCCCTGGGTCAGAGAGAGGGTAATCAGAGAATGTTCCTGTTCCTGTTCACTGCCCAGTGACCCCTGGGTCAGAAAGGGAGTAATCAGAGAATGTTCCTGTTCCTGATCACTGTCCAGTGACCTCTGGATCAGAGAGAGGGGTAATCAGCGAATGTTCCCGTTCCTGATCACTGTCCAGTGACCCCTGAGTCAGAGAGAGAGGGGAACTCAGCCAGGGACCCTGCTCCTGATCACTGCCCTGTGACCTCTAGATCAGAGTGAGGGATAATCAGAGAATGTTCCTGTTCCTGGTCACTGCCCAGTGACCCCTGAATCAGAGTGAGAGATAATCAGAGAATGTTCCTGTTCCTGTTCACTGCCCAGTGACCCCTAGATCAGAGTGAGGGATAATCAGAGAATGTTTCTGTTCCTGTTCACTGTCCAGTGACCTCTGGGTCAGAGAGAGAGTAATGAGAGAATGTTCCTGTTCCTGATCACTGCCCTGGGTCAGAGCGAGGGAGTAATGAGAGAATGTTCCTGTTCCTGTTCACTGCCCAGTGACCCCTGGGTCAGCGAGAGGGTAATCAGAGAATGTTCCTGTTCCTGGTCACTGCCTTGTGACCTGTGGGTCAGAGAGAGGGGTATTCAGAGAATGTTCCTGTTCCTGGTCACTGCCTTGTGACCCCTGGGTCAGAGTGAGGGGATAATCAGAGAATGTTCCTGTTCCTGATCACTGCCCTGTGACCCCTGGGTCAGAGAGAGGGTAATCAAAGAATGTTCCTTTCCCTGATTACTGCCCTGTGAACTCTGCGTCAGAGAGAGGGGTAATCAGCGAATGTTCCTGTCCCTGTTCACTGCACTGTGACCCCTGGGTCAGAGAGAGGGTAATCAGAGAATGTTCCTGTTCCTGATCACTGCACTGTGACCCCTGGGTCAGAGAGAGGGTAATCAGAGAATGTTCCTGTTCCTGATCACTGCACTGTGACCCCTGGGTCAGAGAGAGGCTAATCAGAGAATGTTCCTGATCACTGCACTGTGACCCCTGGGACAGAGAGAGGGGCAATCAGAGAATATTCCTGCTCTGATTGCTGCACTGTGACCCCTGGGGCAGAGAGAGGGGATAATCAGAGAATGTTCCTGTTCCTGATCACTGCCCAGTGACCCGTGGGTCAGAGAGAGGGGATAATCAGCGAATGTTCCTGTTCCTGTTCACTGCCCAGGGATCCCTGGGTTAGACACAGAGAGAATACAGTTTTGCTCCTGATCACTGACCAGGGATGTCAATGTTCCTGAGACTGTAAATCAGCCAGCAGTCCTCACCCTGATCACTGCTTGGTAACTATCAGGTTAATGAGAGAGAGAGCCAAGATCAGCTTATGTCCCTACACGTCATCATTGTCCAATTAGCAGGCAGTATGTGACCGTGAGAAAAATGTCAGCTCCCTCAAGCGAGAAGAGGCAAACATGTTGACAGGCAGAGCTTTTCTGCATCTGGCAGATGTGGCCCCTTCAGATTCCACCTATTCTGGGCTATAATTCTGCTGAAGAATGCACAAGACCCCCCACTCCCCAAACTAAAGATCACATACAACCAGGCTTTCAGTATCCTAATTCTGCGGCAGCGACATGCTGCCCTACACACCAGCTCTCCGTTAATCTGAGTCCCTCTCTCACACTACACTCCCCCCCCCCCACTAAACCCACAATACCACCCACAGGACCAGAAGGAATGGGAGCAGGAGATTACTGTTCACCATTTTGAAGGCTGTCCTGACATGAAATAAGTTGCCGTACCACTCCTTCACTTACCTGCCGGTTCCCCATATTCCTGCAATCATTTGCTGTACAATGAAAAGCCTGTTGTTTGCAGCTTGGAGTATAGTCCGTGACTGAGCAAAGCTCAACCCTCGAGGGTGGAAAATTTCAAATGTTCACAAAACATGGAGTGAAGAAATTTCTCCTCATCCCCTATCGAAACGGCCTACCCTTTTGTTCAGAGACCCTCCCCCTTTGTTTCAAACTCTCCGGCCACTATGAATCGTGCTTTTAGCATTTGCCTTGTCGAGCCCTCTGAAAAATGTTATCTACTTCAATCAGACCCGTACTCGCCTTCCTAAATGTGGGGCGGAGGTTGCACAGTCATATTGTCGCTGGACCCGTGACCCAGAGACCCGGGGTTTGAATCCCACTCATAGAAATTCTGTAATTAAAAGTATAATGGCGACCATGAAACCAGATGGTTCACTGATGTCATTTTATGGAAAGAAACCTGCCATCCTGACCTAGCCTGGCCGACATGTGACTTCTGGCCTAATGTGTTTTCGGGCCTACATGTGACCTGGCCTACAAGTGACGTTGGGCACCAGATGGTTCACTGATGTCCTTTTATGGAAGGAAACCTGTCATCCTGACCTAGCCTGGCCTGCATGTGACTTCGGGCCTACATATGACTTCTGGCCTACATGTGACTTCGGGCCAGCATGTGACTTTGGGTCTACATGTGACTTCTGGACAACATGTGACTTCTGGCCAACATGTGACTTCTGGCCTCCATGTGACTTCTGGCCTACATGTGACTTCTGGCCTACATGTGACTTCGAGCCTACATGTGACTTTGAGCCTACATGTGACTTCTGGCCCACATGTGACTTCTGGCTTACATGTGGCTTTGGGCCTACATGTGACTCCAGATCCACAACAATGTGGTTGACACTTTGTGCCCTCTGAAATTACCTAACCAACCACTCAGTTGTAATCATCCGCTACAATGTAAACACAAAACAGGAATGAAACTGGATGGACCACACAGCATTGAACGAGGCACCAGAAATGACAATGGAAAATCTAGCTCTAACGTCCCTGCAAAGTCCTCTGTCCTAACATCTGGGGGCTTGTGCAATATTAGAAGGGCTATGTCACACACTACTCAAGCAACAGTCTGACATAGTCATACTCACAGAATCATAACTTACAGACAATGTCCCAGACACCATGATCACCTATCCTGGATATGTTTTGTCCCACCGGCAAGACAGGCCCAGCAGACGTGGCGGATCAGTGGCGCATAGATGGAAGCAAGTTGCCCTGGGAGGTCTCAACATCGACTCTGGACCCCATGAAGTCTCAGGGCACCAGCTCAATCCAACTGATTACCATGTCCAGTCCCCCCTCAGCTGATGCATCAGTACTCCTCCATGGTGAACACCATTTGGAGGAAGCACTGAGGGTGGCAAGGGTGTAGAATGTACTCTCGGTGGGCAAACTCCACTGTCCATCACAAAGATTGGCTCAGTGGCACCAATGCTAGACTCCCCTGCTTAAAAGAGAGAGGGGAAATCAGCCAGGGTTCCTGCTCCTGATCATTGTCCAGAGATCCCTGGTTTAGAGACAGAATGGAAATCAGCCAGGGTTCCTGCTCCTGATCACTGTCCAGAGATACGTGGTTTAGAGACAGAATGGAAATCAGCCAGGGTTCCTGCTCCTGATCACTGTCCAGAGATACGTGGATTAGAGACAGAATGAAAATCAGCCAGGGTTCCTGCTCCTGATCACTGTCCAGAGATCCCTGGATTGGAGACAGAATGGAAATCAGCCAGGGTTCCTGCTCCTGATCACTGTCCAGAGATCCCTGGGTTAGAGAGAGAGGGGAAATCAGCCAGGATTCCTGTTCCTGACCACTGTCCAGTGATCCCAGGATTAGAGAGAGAGGGGAAATCAGCCAGGGTTCCTGTTCCTGACCACTGTCCAGTGATCCCAGGATTAGAGAGAGAGGGGAAATCAGCCAGGGTTCCTGCTCCTGATCACTGTCCAGTGATCCCTGGATTAGAGACAGATTGGAAATCAGCCAGGGTTCCTGCTCCTGATCACTGTCCAGAGATCCCTGGGTTAGAGAGAGAGGGGAAATCAGCCAGGATTCCTGTTCCTGACCACTGTCCAATGATCCCAGGATTAGAGAGAGAGAGGGAGGAAATCATCCAGGGTTCCTGCTCCTGATCACTGTCCAGTGATACCTGGGTTAGAGACAGAGAGGAAATCAGCCAGGGTTCCTGCTCCTGATGACTGTCCAGTGATCCATGGGTTAGGGAGAGACGGGAAATCAGCCAGGGTTCCTGCTCCTGATGACTGTCCAGTGACCCCTGGGGTAGAGATAGAGGGGAAATCAGCCAGGGTTCCTGCTCCTGATGACTGTCCAGTGATCGCTTGGTTAGAGAGAGAGGGGAAATCAGCCAGGGTTCCTGCTGCTGATCACTGTCCAGTGATCACTGGGGTAGAGAGAGACGGGAAATCAGCCATGCATCCTGCTCCTGATCACTGTCCTGTGAACCCTGGGTTAGAGAGAGAGGCGAAATCAGCCAGAGTTCCTGCTCCTGATCACTGTCCAGTGACCCCTGGGTGAGAGAGAGGGGTAAACAGCCAGAGTTCTTGCTCCTGATCACTGTCCAGTGATCCCTGGGTTAGAGACAGAGAGGAAATCAGCCAGAATTCGTGCTCCTGATCACTGTCCAGTGAAACTTGGGTTAGAGATAGAGGGGGAATCAGCCAGAGTTCCTTCTCCTGATCACTGTCCAGTAATCCTTGGGTTAGAACAGTGAGAAGTCTTACAACACCAGGGTAATGTCCAACAGGTTTGTTGCGACGTCAGTAGCATCTCCACACCCTGGGTTAGAGAGAGAGGGGAAATCAGCCAGGGTTACTGTGACTGATCACTGTCCAGTGATCCCTGGGTTAGAGAGACATAGAGGAAATCAGTCAGGGTTCCTGCTCCTGACCACTGTCCAGTGAACCCTGGGTTAGAGAGAGAGAGAGGAAATCAGCCAGGGTTCCTGCTCCTGATCACTGTCCAGTGATCCCTGGTTTAGAGGCAGAATGGAAACCAGCCAGGGCTCCTGCTCCTGATCACTGACCAGTGACCCCTCGGTTCGAGGATGAGGGTGGACATCAGACAGGGATCCTGCTCCTGATGACTGTCCAGTGATCCCTGGGTTAGAGAGAGACGGGAAATCAGCCAGGGTTCCTGCTCCTGATCACTGTCCAGTGGCCCCTCGGTTAGAGAGAGGGGGGATATCAGCCAAGGTTCCTGCTACTGATCACTGTCCAGTGAACCCCGGGTGAGAGAGAGACGGGAAATCAGCCAGGGTTCCTGCTCCTGATCACTGTCCAGTGAACCCTGTGTTAGAGACAGAGGGGAAATCAGCCAGGGTCCCTGCACCTGATCACTGTCCAGTGATCCCTGGGTTTGAGACAGAATGGAAATCAGCCAGGGTTCCTGTTCCACATCAATGTCCTGTGACCCCTGGGTTGGAGAGAGAGAGAGGAAATCAGCCAGGGTTCCTGCTCCTGATCACTGTCCAGTGATCCCTGGGTTTGAGAGCGACAGAGGGGAAATCACGCAGGGTTCCTGCTCCTGATCACTGTCCAGTGATCCCTTGGTTAGAGAGAGAGGGGAAATCAGCCAGGGTTCCTGCTCTTGATCACTGTCCAGTGAACCCTGGGTTAGAGAGATGGGGTAAATCAGCCAGGGTTCCTGCTCCTGATGACTGTCCAGTGATCCATGGGTTAGGGAGAGACGGGAAATCAGCCAGGGTTCCTGCTCCTGATGACTGTCCAGTGACCCCTGGGGAAGAGATAGAGGGGAAATCAGCCAGGGTTCCTGCTCCTGATGACTGTCCAATGATCGCTTGGTTAGAGAGAGAGGGGAAATCAGCCAGGGTCCCTGCTGCTGATCACTGTCCAGTGATCACTGGGGTAGAGAGAGACGGGAAATCAGCCATGCATCCTGCTCCTGATCACTGTCCAGTGAACCCTGGGTTAGAGAGAGAGGCAAAATCAGCCAGGGTTCCTGCTCCTGATCACTGTCCAGTGATCCCTGGGTGAGAGAGAGGGGTAAACAGCCAGAGTTCTTGCTCCTGATCACTGTCCAGTGATCCCTTGGTTAGAGAGAGAGGGGAAATCAGCCAGGGTTCCTGCTCTTGATCACTGTCCAGTAAACCCTGGGTTAGAGAGATGGGGTAAATCAGCCAAAGTTCCTGCTCCTGATCACTGTCCAGTAATCCTTGGGTTAGAACAGTAAGAAGTCTTACAACACCAGGTTAAAGTCCAACAGGTTTGTTGCGATGTCACGAGCTTTCGGAGCATCTCTACACCATGGGTTAGAGAGAGAGGGGAAATCAGCCAGGGTTCCTGCTCTTGATCACTGTCCAGTGAACCCTGGGTTAGAGAGATGGGGTAAATCAGCCAGGGTTCCTGCTCCTGATGACTGTCCAGTGATCCATGGGTTAGGGAGAGACGGGAAATCAGCCAGGGTTCCTGCTCCTGATGACTGTCCAGTGACCCCTGGGGTAGAGATAGAGGGGAAATCAGCCAGGGTTCCTGCTCCTGATGACTGTCCAGTGATCGCTTGGTTAGAGAGAGAGGGGAAATCAGCCAGGGTTCCTGCTGCTGATCACTGTCCAGTGATCACTGGGGTAGAGAGAGACGGGAAATCAGCCATGGATCCTGCTCCTGATCACTGTCCTGTGAACCCTGGGTTAGAGAGAGAGGCGAAATCAGCCAGGGTTCCTGCTCCTGATCACTGTCCAGTGATCCCTGGGTGAGAGAGAGGGGTAAACAGCCAGAGTTCTTGCTCCTGATCACTGTCCAGTGATCCCTTGGTTAGAGAGAGAGGGGAAATCAGCCAGGGTTCCTGCTCCTGATCACTGTCCTGTGAACCCTGGGTTAGAGAGAGAGGCGAAATCAGCCAGGGTTCCTACTCCTGATCACTGTCCAGTGATCCCTGGGTGAGAGAGAGGGGTAAACAGCCAGAGTTCTTGCTCCTGATCACTGTCCAGTGATCCCTTGGTTAGAGAGAGAGGGGAAATCAGCCAGGGTTCCTGCTCTTGATCACTGTCCAGTGAACCCTGGGTTAGAGAGATGGGGTAAATCAGCCAAAGTTCCTGCTCCTGATCACTGTCCAGTAATCCTTGGGTTAGAACAGTAAGAAGTCTTACAACACCAGGTTAAAGTCCAACAGGTTTGTTGCGATGTCACGAGCTTTCGGAGCATCTCTACACCATGGGTTAGACAGAGAGGGGAAATCAGCCAGGGTTACTGTTCATGATCACTGTCCAGTGATCCCTGGGTTAGAGAGAGAGAGAGGAAATCAGCCAGGGTTCCTGCTCCTGATCACGGTCCACTGGACAGTGATCAGGAGCAGGAACCTTGGCTGATTTCCCCTCACTCTCTAACTGAGTGGCCACTGGACAGTGATCAGGAGCAGGAATCCTGGCTGATTTCCTGTCTCTCTCTTACCCATGGATCACTGGACAGTCATCAGGAGCAGGATCCCTGGCTGATGTCCACCCTCATCCTCGAACCGAGGTGTCACTGGCCAGTGATCAGGAGTAAGAGCCCTGGCTGATTTCCATTCTGTCTCTAAACCAGGGATCACTGGACAGTGATCAAGAGCAGGAACCCTGGCTGATTTCCTCTATCTCTCTCACCCAGGGTTCATTGGACAGTGAACAGGCGCAGGAGCCCTGGCTGATTTCCCCTCTGTTTCTAACGCAGGGTTTACTGGACAGGGATCAGGAACTGGAACTCTGGCTGATTTCCTCTGTGTCTCTAACCCAGGGATCACTGGACAGTGATCAGGAGCAGGAACCCTGGCTGATTTCCTCTCTCTCTCTCTAACACAGGGTTCACTGGACAGTGATCAGGAGCAGGAACCCTGGCTGATTTCCTCTCTGTCTCTAACCCAGGGATCACTGGACAGTGAT
Source organism: Scyliorhinus torazame (assembly GCF_047496885.1). Lineage (NCBI taxonomy): Eukaryota > Metazoa > Chordata > Chondrichthyes > Carcharhiniformes > Scyliorhinidae > Scyliorhinus > Scyliorhinus torazame. The sequence goes on along the minus strand of NC_092710.1, from coordinate 40,331,024 downwards.
CAGGAGCAGGAATTCTGGCTGATTTCCTACCTGTCTCTAACCCAGGGATCACTGGACAGTGATCAGGAGCAAGAACTCTGGCTGATTACCCCTCTCTCTCACCCAGGATTGACTGGACAGTGATCAGGAGCAGGAACCCTGGCTGATTTCCGGTCTCTCTCTAACCCGGGGTTCACTGGACAGTGATCCGGCGCAGGAACCCTGGCTGATTTCCCGTCTCTCTCTAACCCGGGGTTCACGGGACAGTGATCAGGAGCAGGAACCCTGGCTGATTTCGCCTCTCTCTAACCGAGGGGCCACTGGACAGTGATCAGGAGCAGGAACCCTGGCTAATTTCCCATCTCTCTCGACCCCAGGGATCACTGGACAGTCATCAGGAGCAGGAACCTTGGCTGATGTCCACCCTCTCTCTCGAACCGAAGGGTCACTAGACAGTGATCAGGAGCAGGATCCCTGGCTTATTTACCCCCTCTCTCTAACCCAGGGTTCACTGGACAGTGATCAGGAGCAGGAACCCTGGCTGATTTCCCCTCTCTCTCTAACCAAGGGACCACTGGACAGTGATCAGGAGCAGGAACCATGACAGATTTCCCCTCTGTCTGTCTCAAACCCAGGGATCACTGGACAGTGATCAGTAGCAGGAGCCCAGGCTGATTTCCTCCCTCTCGCTCTCTAACCCTGGGATCACTGGACAGTGATCAGGAGCAGGAACTCTGGCTGATTTCCCCTCTGTCTCTAATGCAGTGTTCACTGGCCATTGATCTGGACCAGGAACTCTGGCTGATTTCCTCCGCTCTCTCTAACCCAGGGTGTGGAGATGCTCCAAAAGCTAGTGACATCAAAACAAACCTGTTGGACTTTAACCTGGTGTTGTAAGACTTCCTACTGTTCTTACCCAGGGATCACTGGACAATGATCAGGAACAGTAACCCTGGCTGATTTCCCCTCTCTCTAACTCAGGTGTCACAGGACAGTGATCAGGAGAAGGAACTCTGGCTGATTTCCCCTCTCTCTCTAACCCAAGGTTCACTGGGCAGTGATCAGGAGCAGGAATTCTGGCTGATTTCCTCTCTGTCTCTAACCCAGGGATCACTGGACAGTGATCAGGAGCAAGAACTCTGGCTGTTTACCCCTCTCTCTCACCCAGGGATCACTGGACAGTGATCAGGAGCAGGAACCCTGGCTGATTTCGCCTCACTCTCTAACCCAGGGTTCACAGGACAGTGATCAGTAGCAGGATCCATGGCTGATTTCCCGTCTCTCTCTACCCCAGTGATCACTGGACAGTGATCAGGAGCAGGAACCCTGGCTGATTTCCTCTCTCTCTCTCTAACACAGGGTTCACTGGACAGTGATCAGGAGCAGGAACCCTGGCTGATTTCCCCTCTTCTCTAACGCAGGGTTCACTGGACTGTGATCAGGAACTGGAACACTGGCTGATTTCCTCTCTGTCTCTAACCCAGGGATCACTGGACAGTGATCAGGAGCAGGAATTCTGGCTGATTTCCCATGTGTCTCTAACCCAGGGATCACTGAACAGTGATCAAGTGCAAGAACTCTTGCTGATTACCCCTCTCTCTCACACAGGAATAACTGGACAGTGATCAGGAGCAGGAACCCTGGCTGATTTCCCGTCTCTCTCTAACCCGGGGTTCACTGGACAGTGATTAGGCGCAGGAACCCTGGCTGATTTCCCGTCTCTCTCTAACCCGGGGTTCACTGGACAGTGATCAGGAGCAGGAACCCTGGCTGATTTCGCCTCTCTCTAACCGAGAGGCCACTGGACAGTGATCAGGGGCAGGAACCCAGGCTGATTTCCCATCTCTCTCTACCCCAGGGATCACTGGACAGTCATCAGGAGCAGGAACCTTGGCTGATGTCCACCCTCTCTCTCGAACCGAAGGATCACTGGACAGTGATCACGAGCAGGATCCCTGGCTTATTTACCCCCTCTCTCTGACCCAGGGTTCACTGGACAGTGATCAGGAACTGAAACACTGGCTGATTTCCTCTCTGTCTCTAACCCAGGGATCACTGGACAGTGATCAGGAGCAGGAATTCTGGCTGATTTCCCACCTGTCTCTAACCCAGGGATTATCATAGAATTTACAGTGCAGAAGGAGGCCATTCAGCCCATCGAGTCTGCACCAGCTCTTGGAAAGAGCACCCTACCCAAGGCCAACTCCGTCACCCCATCCCCATAACCCAGTAACCCCACCCAACACAAAGGGCAATTTTGGACACTAAGGGCAATTTTTCATGGCCAATCCACCTAACTCGCACATCTTTGGACTGTGGGAGGAAACCGGAGCACCCTGAGGAAACCCACGCATACACGGGGAGGATGTGCAGACTCCGCACAGACAGTGACCCAAGCCAGAATCGAACCTGGGACGCTGGAGCTGTGAAGCAATTGTGCTATCCACAAGGCTACCGTGCTGCCCTGGACCACTGGACAGTGATCAGGAGCAAGAACTCTGGCTGATTACCCCTCTCTCTCACCCAGGAATCACTGGACAGTGATCAGGAGCAGGAACCCTGGCTGATTTCCCATCTCTCTCTAACCCGGGGTTCACTGGACAGTGATCAGGAGCAGGAGCCCAGGCTGATTTCCCCTCTGTCTCTCTCAAACCCAGGGATCACTGGACAGTGATCAGTAGCAGGAGCCCAGGCTGATTTCCTCCCTCTCGCTCTCTAACCCTGGGATCACTGGACTGTGATCAGGAACTGGAACACTGGCTGATTTCCTCTCTGTCTCTAACCCAGGGATCACTGGACAGTGATCAAGTGCAAGAACTCTTGCTGATTACCCCTCTCTCTCACACAGGAATAACTGGACAGTGATCAGGCGCAGGAACCCTGGCTGATTTCCCGTCTCTCTCTAACCCGGGGTTCACTGGACAGTGATCAGGAGCAGGAACCCTGGCTGATTTTGCCTCTCTCTAACCGAGAGGCCACTGGACAGTGATCAGGGGCAGGAACCCTGGCTGATTTCCCATCTCTCTCTACCCCAGGGATCACTGGACAGTCATCAGGAGCAGGAACCTTGGCTGATGTCCACCCTCTCTCTCGAACGGAAGGGTCACTGGACAGTGATCAGGAGCAGGATCCCTGGCTTATTTACCCCCTCTCTCTGACCCAGGGTTCACTGGACAGTGATCAGGAACTGAAACACTGGCTGATTTCCTCTCTGTCTCTAACCCAGGGATCACTGGACAGTGATCAGGAGCAGGAATTCTGGCTGATTTCCCACCTGTCTCTAACCCAGGGATTATCATAGAATTTACAGTGCAGAAGGAGGCCATTCAGCCCATCGAGTCTGCACCGGCTCTTGGAAAGAGCACCCTACCCAAGGCCAACTCCGCCACCCCATCCCCATAACCCAGTAACCCCACCCAACACAAAGGCAATTTTGGACATTAAGGGCAATTTATCATGGCCAATCCACCTAACTCGCACATCTTTGGACTGTGGGAGTAAACCGGAGCACCCTGAGGAAACCCATGCATACACGGGGAGGATGTGCAGACTCCGCACAGACAGTGACACAAGCCAGAATCGAACCTGGGACGCTGGAGCTGTGAAGCAATTGTGCTATCCACAAGGCTACCGTGCTGCCCTGGACCACTGGACAGTGATCAGGAGCAAGAACTCTGGCTGATTACCCCTCTCTCTCACCCAGGAATCACTGGACAGTGATCAGGAGCAGGAACCCTGGCTGATTTCCCATCTCTCTCTAACCCGGGGTTCACTGGACAGTGATCAGGAGCAGGAGCCCAGGCTGATTTCCCCTCTGTCTCTCTCAAACCCAGGGATCACTGGACAGTGATCAGTAGCAGGAGCCCAGGCTGATTTCCTCCCTCTCGCTCTCTAACCCTGGGATCACTGGACAGTGATCAGGAGCAGGAACTCTGGCTGATTTCCCCTCTGTCTCTAATGCAGTGTTCACTGGACAGTGATCAGGAACAGGAACTCTGGCTGATTTCCTCCGCTCTCTCTCACCCAGGGTGTGGAGATGCTCCAAAAGCTAATGACATCAATACAAACCTGTTGGACTTTAACCTGGTGTTGTAAGACTTCTTACTGTTCTTACCCAGGGATCACTGGACAGTGATCAGGAGCAGTAACCCTGGCTGATTTCCCCTCTCTCTCACCAAGGGTTCATTGGACAGTGATCAGGAGCAGTAACCCTGGCTGATTTCCCCTCTCTCTAACTCAGGTGTCACAGGACAGTGATCAGGAGAAGGAACTCTGGCTGATTTCCCCTCTCTCTCTAACCCAAGGTTCACTGGACAGTGATCAGGAGCAGGAACCCTGGCTGATTTCTTCTCTATCTCTCTAACCCAGGGATCACTGGACAGTGAAACGGAGCAGGAACGCTGGCTGATTTCCCGTCTCTTTCTGCCCCAGTGATCACTGGACAGTGATCAGGAGCAGGAACCCAGTGATCACTGGGGTAGAGAGAGACGGGAAATCAGCCAGGGTTCCTGCTCCTGATCACTGTCCAGTGATCCCTGGGTGAGAGAGTGGGGTAATCAGCCAGAGTTCTTGCTCCTGATCACTGCCCAGTGATCCCTGGGTTAGAGAGAGAGGGGAAATCAGCCAGAGTTCCTTCTCCTGATCACTGTCCTGTGACACCTGTGTTAGAGAGAGGGGAAATCAGCCAGGCTTACTGCTCCTGATCACTGTCCAGTAATCCTTGGGTTAGAACAGTAAGAAGTCTTACAACACCAGGTTAAAGTCCAACAGGTTTGTTGCGATGTCACTAGCTTTCGGAGCATCTCTACACCCTGGGTTAGAGAGAGGGGAAATCAGCCAGGGTTACTGTTCCTGATCACTGTCCAATGATCCCTGGGTTAGAGAGAGAGAGAAGAAATCAGCCAGGCTTCCTGCTCCTGATCACTGTCCAGTGATCCCTGGTTTCGAGACAGAATGGAAATCAGGTTAAAGTCCAACAGGTTTATTTTGATGTCAATAGCTTTTGGAGCATCTCCACACCCTGGGTTAGAGAGAGAGAGGAAACCAGCCAGGGTTCACATTCCTGATCACTGTCCAGTGATCCCTGGGTTAGAGAGAGAGTGAGGTAATCAGCCAGGGTTCCTGCTCATGATCACTGTCCTGTGAACCCTGGGTTAGAGAGAGAGAGAGGAAATCAGCCAGATTCCTGCTCCTGATCACTGTCCAGTCATCCCTGGTTTAGAGAGAGAGAGAGGAAATCAGCCAGGTTCCTGCTCGTGATCACTGTCCAGTGATCCCTGGTTGAGAGACAGAATGGAAATCAGCCAGTGCTCCTGCTCCTGATCACTTTCCAGTGACCCATAGGCTGGAGTGAGAGGGTGGACATCAGCCAGGGGTCCTGCTCCTGATCACTGTCCAGTGATCCCTGGGTTAGAGAGAGACGGGAAATGAGCCAGTGTTCCTGCTCCTGAACACTGTCCAGTGGCTTCTCGGTTAGTGAGAGAGGGGAAATGAGCCAGGGTCCCTGCTGGTGATCACTGTCCAGTGATTCCACGGTTTGAGAAAGAGGGGAAGTCAGCCAGGTTCCTGCTCCTGATCACAGACCAGTGATCCCTGGGTTAGAGACAGTGAGGAAATCAGCCAGAATTCCTGCTCCTGATCACTGTCCTGTGACACCTGGGTTAGAGAGAGGGGAAATCAGCCAGGCTTACTGATCCTGATCACTGTCCAGTGGCCACTGGGTTAGAGATAGAGGGGAAATCATCTAGAGTTCCTTCTCCTGATCACTGTCCAGTGATCCCTGGGTTAGAGACAGAGAGGAAATCAGCCAGAGTTCCTGCTCCTGATCACTGCCCAGTAATCCTTGGGTTAGAACAGTAAGAAGTCTTACAACACCAGATTAAAGTCCAACAGGTTTGTTGCGATGTCACTAGCTTTCGGAGTATCTCTACACCCTGGGTTAGAGAGAGAGGGGAAATCAGCCAGGGTTACTGTTCCTGATCACTGTCCAATGAACCCTGGGTTAGAGAGAGAGAGAAGAAATCAGCCAGGGTTCCTGCTCCTGATCACTGTCCAGTGATCACTGTGGTAGAGAGAGACGGGAATCAGCCAGGGTTCCTGCTCCTAATCACTGTCCTGTGAACCCTGGGTTAGAGAGAGATGCGAAATCAGCCAGGGTTCCTGCTCCTGATCACTGTCCAGTGATCCCTGGTTTCGAGACAGAATGGAAATCAGCCAGGGTTCCTGCTCCTGATCACTGTCCAGTGATCACTGTGGTAGAGAGAGACGGGAAATCAGCCAGGGTTCCTGCTCCTGATCACTGTCCTGTGAACCCTGGGTTAGAGAGAGAGGCAAAATCAGCCAGTGTTCCTGCTCCTGATCACTGTCCAGTGATCACTGGGTGAGAGAGAGGGGTAATCAGCCAGAGCTCTTGCTCCTGATCACTGTCCAGTGATCCCTGGGTTAGAGACAGAGAGGAAATCAGCCAGAATTCCTGCTCCTGATCACTGTCCAGTGAACCCTGGGTTAGAGAGAGGGGAAATCAGCCAGGCTTACTGCTCCTGATCACTGGCCAGTAATCCTTGGGTTAGAACAGTAAGAAGTCTTACAACACCAGGTTAAAGTCCAACAGGTTTGTTGCGATGTCACTAGCTTTCGGAGCATCTCTACACCCTGGGTTAGAGAGAGAGGGGAAATCAGCCAGGGTTACTGTTCCTGATCACTGTCCAATGAACCCTTGCTTAGGGGGAGGGGAAATCAGCCAGGGTTACTGTTCCTGATCATTGTCCAATGATCCCTGGGTTAGAGAGCGAGGGGAAATCAGCCAGGGTTACTGTTCCTGATCACTGTCCAGTGAACCCTGGGTTAGAGAGAGGGGGTATATAAGCCAGGGACCCTTTTCCTGATCACTGTCCAGTGATCCCTGGGTTAGAGACAGAGAGGAAATCAGCCAGAGTTCCTGCTCCTGATCACTGTCCAGTGAACCCTGGGTTAGAGACAGAGAGGAAATCAGCCAGAGTTCCTGCTCCTGATCACTGTCGAGTAATCCTTCGGTTAGAACAGGAAGAAGTCTTACAACACCAGGTTAAAGTCCAACAGGTTTGTTGCTATGTCACTAGCTTTCGGAGCATCTCTACACCCTGGGTTAGAGAGAGAGGGGAAATCAGCCAGGGTTACTTTTCCTGATCACTGTCCAGTGATTCCTGGGTTAGAGAGAGAGAGAGGAAATCAGCCAGGGTTCGTGCTCCTGATCACTGTCCAATGAACCCTGGGTTAGAGAGAGAGAGAAGAAATCAGCCAGGGTTCCTGCTCCTGATCACTGTCCAGTGATCCCTGGGTGAGAGAGAGGGGTAATCAGCCAGAGTTCTTGCTCCTGATCATTGTCCAGTGATCCCTGGGTTAGAGACAGAGAGGAAATTAGCCAGAATTCCTGCTCCTGATCACTGTCCAGTGAACCCTGGGTTAGAGAGAGAGGGGAAATCAGCCAGAGTTCCTTCTCCTGATCACTGTCCTGTGACACCTGGGTTAGAGAGAAGGGAAATCAGCCAGGCTTACTGTTCCTGATCACTGTCCAGTAATCCTTGGGTTAGAACAGTAAGAAGTCTTACAACACCAGGTTAAAGTCCAACAGGTTTGTTGCAATGTCACTAGCTTTCGGAGCATCTCTACACCCTGGGTTAGAGAGAGAGGGGAAATCAGCCAGGGTGACTGTTCCTGATCACTGTCCAATGAACCCTTGCTTAGGGGGAGGGGAAATCAGCCAGGGTTACTGCACCTGATCACTGTCCAGTGATCCCTGGGTAAGAATAGTAAGAAGTCTTACAACACCAGGTTAAAGTCCAACAGGTTTGTTTTGATGTCACTAGCTTTTGGAGCATCTCCACACCCTGGGTTAGAGAGAGAGAGGAAACCAGCCAGGGTTCACGTTCCTGATCACTGTCCAGTGATCCCTGGGTTAGAGACAGAGAGAGGAAATCAACCAGGGTTCCTGCTCATGATCACTGTCCTGTGAACCGTGGGTTAGAGAGAGAGAGAGGAAATCAGCCAGATTCCTGCTCCTGATCACTGTCCAGTCATCCCTGGTTTAGAGAGAGAGAGAGGAAATCAGCCAGGTTCCTGCTCCTGATCACTGTCCAGTGATCCCTGGTTTAGATACAGAATGGAAATCAGCCAGGGCTCCTGCTCCTGATCACTTTCCAGTGACCCATAGGCTGGAGTGAGAGGGTGGACATCAGCCAGGGTTCCTGCTCGTGATCACTGTCCAGTGAACCCTGGGTTAGAGAGAGAGAGAGGAAATCAGCCAGATTCCTGCTCCTGATCACTGTCCAGTCATCCCTGGTTTAGAGAGAGAGAGAGGAAATCAGCCAGGTTCCTGCTCCTGATCACTGTCCAGTGATCCCTGGTTTAGGTACAGAATGGAAATCAGCCAGGGCTCCTGCTCCTGATCACTTTCCAGTGACCCATAGGCTGGAGTGAGAGGGTGGACATCAGCCAGGGTTCCTGCTCGTGATCACTGTCCAGTGAACCCTGGGTTAGAGAGAGAGGGTGTAGCGCACAATGACTTACGAGAGACGAATAGAGATGAAGTCGATGAAGCTTTATTCAGCGTGACTTGGTCCCCGCAGTTCAGCAACAGACTGGAGCTGCGGGGAGAACTCCTGGTCCTTATACTCCGCCTTCAGGGCGGAATAGTGATCAACAGCCAACCAGGACCCGATTTCTGTCAGCCAATGGCATCACGGCTTCACAGTCCCACATGACCCCTAATGCATGCTACCACAGAGGGGAAATCAGCCAGAGTTCCTTCTCCTGATCACTGTCCTGTGACACCTGGGTTAGAGAGAGGGGAAATCATCCAGGCTTGCTGCTCCTGATCACTGTCCAGTGGTCACTGGGTTAGAGATAGAGGGGAAATCATTTAGAGTTCCTTCTCCTGATCACTGTCCAGTAATCCTTGGGTTAGAACATTAAGATGTCTTACAACACCAGGTTAAAGTCCAACAGGTTTGTTGCGATGTCACTAGCTTTCGGAGCATCTCTACACCCTGGGTTAGAGAGAGAGGGGAAATCAGCCAGGGTTACTGTTCCTGATCACTGTCCAATGAACCCTTGGTTAGAGAGAGGGGAAATCAGCCAGAGTTACTGCTCCTGACCACTGTCCAGTGATCCCTGGGTAAGAACAGTAAGAAGTCTTACAACACCAGGTTAAAGTCCAACAGGTTTGTTTTGATGTAACTAGCTTTTGGAGCATCTCCACACCCTGGGTTAGAGAGAGAGGGGAAACCAGCCAGGGTTCACGTTCCTGATCACTGTCCAGTGATCCCTGGGTTAGAGAGAGAGGGTAAATCAGCCAGATTCCTGCACCTGATCACTGTCCAGTGATCCCTGGTTTAGAGACAGAATGGAAATCAGCCAGGGCTCCTGCTCCTGATCACTTTCCTGTGACCGCTAGGCTGGAGTGAGAGGGTGGACATCAGCCAGGGGTCCTGCTCCTGATCACTGTCCAGTGGCCCCTCGGTTAGTGAGAGAGGGGAAATGAGGAAGTCATGTTGCAGCTGTATAGAACCTTAGTTAGGCCACACTTGGAGTATAGTGTTCAATTCTGGTCGCCACACTACCAGAAGGATGTGGAGGCTTTAGAGAGGGTGCAGAAGAGATTTACCAGAATGTTGCCTGGTATGGAGGGCATAAGCTATGAGGAGTGGTTGAATAAACTCGGTTTGTTCTCACTGGAACGAAGGAGGTTGAGGGGCGACCTGATAGAGGTAGACAGAATTATGAGGGGCATAGACAGAGTGGATAGTCAGAGGCTTTTCCCCAGGCTAGAGGGGTCAATTACTAGGGGGCATAGGTTTAAGGTGAGAGGGGCAAGGTATCGAGTAGATGTACGAGGCAAGTTTTTTACGCAGAGGGTAGTGGGTACCTGGAACTCGCTACCGGAGGAGGTAGTGGAAGCCGGGACGATAGGGACATTTAAGGGTCATCTTGACAAATATATGAATAGGATGGGAATAGAAGGATACGGACCCAGGAAGTGTAGAAGATTGTAGTTTAGTCGGGCAGTATGGTCGGCACGGGCTTGGAGGGCCGAAGGGCCTGTTCCTGTGCTGTACATTTCTTTGTTCTTTGTTCTTTGTTCTTTGTTCCTGCTCGTGATCACTGTCCAGTGATTCCTCGGTTAGAGAGAGTGGGGAAGTCAGCCAGGTTCCTGCTCCTGATCACTGTCCAGTGATCCCTGGTTTAGAGACAGAATAGAAATCAGCCAGAGTTCCTGCTCCTGATCACTGCCCTGTGAACCCTGGGTTAGAGAGAGAGGGGTAATCAGCCAGGCTTCCTGCTCCTGATCACTGTCCTGTGAACCCTGGGTTAGAAAGAGAGGTGAAATCAGCCAGGGTTCCTGCTCCTGCTCCCTGTCCAGTGAACCCTTGGTTAGAGAGAGAGGGGAAATCAGCCAGAGTTCCTGCTCCTGATCACTGTCCAGTGATCCTCGGGTTAGAGACAGAGAGGATAAATCAGCCAGGTTTCCTGCTCCTGATGATTGTCCAGTGAACCCAGGGTTAGAGAGAGTGGGGAAATCAGCAAGGGTTACTGCTCCTTATCACTGTCCTCTGAACTCTGGGTTAGAGAGAGAGGAGAAATCAGCCAGGTTTCCTGCTCCTGATCACTGTCCTGTGACCCATCGGTTAGAGAGAGATGTGAAATCAGCCAGAGTTCCTGTTCCTGATCACTGTCCAGTGAACCCTGGGTTAGAGGGAGAGAGGAAATCAGCCAGAGTTCCTGCTCCTGATCACTGTCCTGTGACACCTGGGTTAGAGAGAGGGGAAATCAGCCAGGCTTACTGCTTCTGATCACTGTCCAGTGGTCACTGGGTTAGAGATAGAGGGGAAGTCATTTAGAGTTCCTTCTCCTGATCACTGTCCAGTGAACCCTGGGTTAGAGAGAGGGGAAATCAGCCAGAGTTCCTTCTCCTGATCACTGTCCTGTGACACATGGGTTAGAGAGAGGGGAAATCAGCCAGGCTTACTGCTCCTGATCACTGTCCAGTGGTCACTGGGTTAGAGATAGAGGGGAAATCATTTCGAGTTCCTACTCCTGATCACTGTCCAGTAATCCTTGGGTTAGAACAGTAAGATGTCTTACAACACCAGGTTAAAGTCCAACAGGTTTGTTGCGATGTCACTAGCTTTCGGAGCATCTCTACACCCTGGGTTAGAGAGAGAGGGGAAATCAGCCAGGGTGACTGTTCCTGATCACTGTTCAGCGAACCCTGGGTTAGAGAGAGGGGGGAAATCAGCCAGGGTTCCGGCTCCTAATCACTGTCCTGTGAACCCTGGGTTAGAGGGAGAGAGGAAATCAGCCAGAGCTCCTGCTCCTGATCACTGTCCTGTGAACCCTGTGTTAGAGACAGCACAGACAGCAGACAGGGGGCGTCATTCTCCGACCCGCTGGGCCGTTGGCCGCCTTGAATTCCGCCCCCGCCGCCCGACGAAGTCTACGAAGGGAGAAAAGTCGGCGGGGCGTTAATGGCGCCGCAGACGTCGGAGAATGGCACGGGTGGGCGCAAGGCAGCCGATTTTGGGCCAGCCGATATTCTCCCGTCCGGATGGGCCGAAGTCCTTGTCAACGTGATGACGGGTCACGTCGATGTAAATCAAACCTCCTTTTAATCGGCGTCAACCTGTGCTCCAGGTTTACGCCGATCAGCGTGGAGCTGGGTGACGGCCTGGGGGGGTTGGCCGCTGGGCAGGTGATGGCGTGGCCGCAGTCTGAATGTGTGGGGAGAGGTGTGTGTAGGGTTGTGTGTGTGTGTGTGTGGCGGGGGGGGGGGGGGGGGGGGGGGCGGTGGTTAGAGTTGGCTGGGCTCCGGGGGAGTGCCGGGAGGGGGGGTCAGTGCCGGGGAGGGCCGGGGAGGAGGATGGGGGGTCCGTGCCGGGGAGGAGGATGGGGGGTCCGTGCCAGGGAGGAGGAAGAGGGGTCCGTGCCGGGGAGGAGGATGGTGTCCGTGCCGGGGATGAGGATGGGGTCCGTGACGGGGAGGGGGATAGGGGGGTCTGTGCCAGGGAGGAGGATGGTGGGTCCGTGCCGGGAAGGAGGATGGGGTCCGTGCCGGGGAGGGGGATGGGGGGGTCCGTGCCGGGGAGGAGGATGGTGGGTCCGTGCCGGGGAGGAGAACAGGGTCCGTGCCGGGGAGGAGGATGGTGGGTCTGTGCCGGGGAGGAGAACAGGCTCCGTGCTGGGGAGGAGGATAGGGGGTCCGTGCTGGGGAGGAGGATAGGGGGTCCGTGCCGGGGAGGAGGATGGGGGGATCCGTGCCGGGGAGGGAGATGGGGGGGTCCGTGCCGGGGAGGAGGATGGGGGGTCCGTGCCGGGGAGGAAGATGGTGTCCGTGCCGGGGAGGAGGATAGGGGGTTTCGTGATGGGGAGGAGGCTGGGGTCTGTGCCGGGGAGAGGGATGGGGGGTCCGTGCCGGGGAGGAGGACGGGGTCTGTGCCGGGGAGGAGGATGGGGGGTCCGTGCCGGGGAGGAGGATGGGGTCCGTGCCGGGGAGGGGACTGTGAGGGCAAGTGAGTTGGTCCACCTGGCCAGGTGCCAGCCTCCAACAGTTGGACCCATGCGGTCCATGCCACCTGGCTGGGGGGAGGAGGGGGTACGGGCAATGATGACATGTCGTCGTTCCCCCCACCCCCCCCACCAGGCCGTCATGTTTTCCGATCAGCCAGCGATGTTGGCCGCCGTGGCGGCAGCCGCTAATGTCTATGTTGCCCTGGATGAGGAGGAGGAGGAGGAGCGTGCCAGAGAGGCGGCACAGGCTGTCGCAGAGGGGCAGGCGGCAGCCGCCCAGGCTGGAGGGACACCTGACCGACAGGACGAGGAGGGGGAGAAGGACGTCGCGGCCCCACGGCAACGGAGGCACCCGAGGGCGCCCCGTATGTACCGGCCCCGGCAGTCATACCAGGACCTCACGGACCGGGAATGCAGGAGGAGACTCCGGATGAGGCGGGAAACCGTGGCACACATCTGCCACCTGCTGGCACACCTGTCACCGCGTGGCACTGGCGGGGGACACCCTCTCCCCTTGTCCGTCAAGGTTACAATGGCCCTGAACCTTTATGCAACGGGGTCATTCCAGGCACCGAGTGGGGACTAGTCCGGCATATCGCAGACATCGGTGCATCGGTGCATCCGGGCAGTGACAGACGCCCTATATGCCATGGCGCACCGCTACATTCGCTTCCCTGTGGACCGGGCCAGCCAAGATGCCCGGGCCATGGGCTTCTCTGCCGTGGCCGGGTTCCCCATGGTCCAGGGCGCGATCGATGGGATGCACGTCGCCGTGCGGCCACCTGCAGATAACAGGGCCGTATTCACCAAAGAGAAGGAATTGGTAGATGTTGAGTCTGGAGAAGGGGGTGTAGATAGCCTGGGTCACATTGTGATCCAAAAAGACGAGGTGTTGGGTGTCTTAAAAAATATTAAGGTAGATAAGTCCCCAGGGCCGGATGGGATCTACCCCAGAATACTGAAGGAGGCTGGAGAGGAAATTGCTGAGGCCTTGACAGAAATCTTTGGATCCTCGCTGTCTTCAGGGGATGTCCCGGAGGACTGGAGAATAGCCAATGTTGTTCCTCTGTTTAAGAAGGGTGGCAGGGATAATCCCGGGAACTACAGGCCGGTGAGCCTTACTTCAGTGGTAGGGAAATTACTGGAGAGAATTCTTCGAGACAGGATCTACTCCCATTTGGAAGCAAATGGACGTATTAGTGAGAGGCAGCACGGTTTTGTGAAGGGGAGGTCGTGTCTCACTAACTTGATAGAGTTTTTCGAGGAGGTCACTAAGATGATTGATGCAGGTAGGGCAGTAGATGTTGTCTATATGGACTTCAGTAAGGCCTTTGACAAGGTCCCTCATGGTAGACTAGTACAAAAGGTGAAGTCACACGGGATCAGGGGTGAACTGGCAAGGTGGATACAGAACTGGCTAGGCCATAGAAGGCAGAGGGTAGCAATGGAGGGATGCTTTTCTAATTGGAGGGCTGTGACCAGTGGTGTTCCACAGGGATCAGTGCTGGGACCTTTGCTCTTTGTAGTATATATAAATGATTTGGAGGAAAATGTAACTGGTCTGATTAGTAAGTTTGCAGACGACACAAAGGTTGGTGGAATTGCGGATAGCGATGAGGACTGTCTGAGGATACAGCAGGATTTAGATTGTCTGGAGACTTGGGCGGAGAGATGGCAGATGGAGTTTAACCTGGACAAATGTGAGGTAATGCATTTTGGAAGGGCTAATGCAGGTAGGGAATATACAGTGAATGGTAGAACCCTCAAGAGTATTGAAAGTCAAAGAGATCTAGGAGTACAGGTCCACAGATCACTGAAAGGGGCTACACAGGTGGAGAAGGTAGTCAAGAAGGCATACGGCATGCTTGCCTTCATTGGCCGGGGCATTGAGTATAAGAATTGGCAAGTCATGTTGCAGCTGTATAGAACCTTAGTTAGGCCACACTTGGAGTATAGTGTTCAATTCTGGTCGCCACACTACCAGAAGGATGTGGAGGCTTTAGAGAGGGTGCAGAAGAGATTTACCAGAATGTTGCCTGGTATGGAGGGCATAAGCTATGAGGAGCGATTGAATAAACTCGGTTTGTTCTCACTGGAACGAAGGAGGTTGAGGGGCGACCTGATAGAGGTATACAAAATTATGAGGGGCATAGACAGAGTGGATAGTCAGAGGCTTTTCCCCAGGGTAGAGGGGTCAATTACTAGGGGGCATAGGTTTAAGGTGAGAGGGGCAAAGTTTAGAGTAGATGTACGAGGCAAGTTTTTTACGCAGAGGGTAGTGGGTGCCTGGAACTCACTACCGGAGGTGGTAGTGGAGGCAGGGACGATAGGGACATTTAAGGGGCATCTTGACAAATATATGAATAGGATGGGAATAGAAGGATACGGACCCAGGAAGTGTAGAAGATTGTAGTTTAGTCGGGCAGTATGGTCGGCACGGGCTTGGAGGGCCGAAGGGCCTGTTCCTGTGCTGTACATTTCTTTGTTCTTTGTTCTTTGTTCTTTGAAGGGGACCTATTCGATGAACATACAGGTGGTCTGCGACCACCGCATGATGATCCTGCAAGTCTGCGCCCGTTACCCAGGCAGTGTACATGACTCATACGTGTTGTCGTGGTCATCCATCACCGGCATGTACGAGGGACGCCATCCCCGGCTGAGGGGCTGGTTGCTGGGCGACAGGGGCTACCCATTGCGATCGTGGCTGATGACGCCTGTACGGAGGCCACGCAATGAGGCGGAGAACCATTACAATTATGCCCATGTAGCGACAAGGGGAGTGATAGAGAGGTGCTTTGGCATGCTGAAGATGCGTTTCAGGTGCCTGGACCTCTCTGGAGGCGCCCTCCAGTATCGGTCAGATAGGGTCGGCCGCATCATTGTGGTGTGCTGCGTCCTGCACAACATAGCCCAGCAGAGGGGCGATGTGCTGCAGGCAGAGGAGGGCAGAGTGGAGGAGCAGCAGGAAGAGACGCAGTCCTCCCCAGATGAGGGGGATGGGGGCAATGGTCAGGGCAGACGGGCGAGACACAGGCGGGTGGCTGTCCACCGTTACCGGCTGGCCCAGCGGGCACGGGACAGGCTGATAGCCGCCCGCTTCACTGACTAGATGGGTGTGGGAATCGGGTAGGATGGCCACAGACCGCACACCATGGCAACAGCCGACCACCCACACCCCCCACCCATCCACCCACCCAGCACCCTCATCCCTCTCCCCAACACCACCCACCCCACCCGCATGCCACCACCCCCCCCATTGCCGACTCACCTGCGGCACAACGGCCGGGCTCACACAATTGCCGGTGGACGCGTGTCTATCGCAGGCCATGGAGGATGATGACAACCCGCCCTGCGATGAGCTCCTGGCTCCACATCGTTGGACTATGTCTGACCCATGGCCACAGTACCACCATCCACCCGGACCATCCCTGCATGCGGCTGTGACACTGCAGCGCACGGTCCCGTCCTCTGCCCGCGGGGATGTTGATGGCGGCCCAGGGGGAAGGGGGCAGACTCACCTGGGGCTGAGGTAAGGCCACCCCTCACACACACACTTGCGCTCAATGTACATGACACCCCCGCACGCTTTGGACAGAGCACAAAGGCAGCTTCTGTAGGTGTAACATTGACTTTAATAACCAAAGGAGTGCCCTAGCCCCTAAAACTCATCTGTGCCCTGCACCCGTGCCAACTTACTCAGTGTCTAATTGTTTGGCCTTACGGGCCCTTTGACTACGTCTACGTGGTTCCCCAGACGGTACAGCAGAACTGGAGGTGGACTCCTGTGATTCCTGCCCTCTGACACGGGATCCCTTTGGCGGCCGTTTCCTGGGGCGTCCTGGCCTAGATGGGCCAGGCTGCGGCCCGGGCGACTGGGATGGTGAGCTGCCAGCCTGTCCTGCCCGTTGCCCACCCGATGCACCTGGGATGGAAGGGGGGGAGTCCGAGGTGTCGCGGTGTTCCAGGACCTCCCCTACAGGGGGACCCGAGACGGACCACAGCACCTCCTCCTCCCTCGGGGTGCCCGATGGCCCCCAGGCCACTACATGGGTGGGGGTTGCGAACGGACTGGCCATCCAACGCCCCCCCCGACATCTGGCGCTGCCAGTCCTGGAGGCCCGTGCTGGTATCGACAGGGGTCTGCAGGTTTGCAGCCATGGAGCCTAGGGGATTGGCAAACCCTGTCTGTGACTGTGCGACTCCGGCTCGCACATGGCCAATGGCGCGGGTGCCCTCAGTGATGGCCTGCAGAGACTGGGCTATGGCCTGCTGAGACTGGGCTATGGCCTGCTGAGACTGGGCTATGGTCTGCTGAGATTGGGCCATGGCCTGCAGAGACTGTGCTATGAACTGCTGAGACTGGGCCATGGCATTGAGTGCCTCTGCCATCTGGCTCTGGCACTGGCTCATGGCCTCCTGTGAGAGGGCAGCCATGTCCTGGGCCACAGACGCCGCCTGCACGGAAAGCCCCAGGCCTCGCAAACCGTTCCCCATGTCTGACACCATCGCACCCATTGCCTCCACCGCGGACGCCACCCGTGCGGTGTCGGCCTGGGTGGCACGTATGACCGGCACCACTCCCAGCTCCTGGACGCGGGTGGACTCCTCCACCTGTGACTGCAGCCGCCGCAAGCCGGCCGTCAGCCTCTTCGCTTGTCTCCGGTTCGGTGGTTGCATCGGATCTATGGGTGGGTGTGGTAACTCCAGGAACCCGGGATCCATCTGGGCGGCAGATGTTCGCTTGGGCTGGGCTGCCCTCCGACCACCCGGATCCTCTGCTGCTCCTACCTCCACCTGCTGTACCGGGACGGCTGTGTTGTGCGCACCAGTGAGTGTACAAGACGCCTCATCATTAAAGTGCCCAACCGAGGTGAGTGTTTCTGCGATGGTGGAGGGTGTTGGTGACAGCAGTGGCGTTGTGTCGTGCTCTTCGCCCCGCTCTGAGTCCATGGCACTTTGGGGTGAGGGTTCGTCTCCACCCATCCACTCTGTGTCACTGTCCGGTATTTCGTCTTCCTGGGTAGTGCTGTCCCGGGTAGGGGTGTCCTGGGTAGTGGTGTCCTGGGTAGTGGTGTCCTGGGTAGTGGTGTCCTGGCTCGGCTGTGACGGGGGCCTGTGGCTGCCCCTCTCGTCGCTGGGTGGCACACGCCTGCGTCGTCGCACCCGCACGAGACGGGGGCGTCGTCTCCCTGTTGCTCCAGGTCTCTCCGTCTCCCGTGGTCTCCAAGGGACATCCTGCGGGCGTCGCATGCCGGAGGGTCCGGGTCTCTCCGTCTCCCGTGGCCTCCGAGGGGCATCCTGCGGGCGGTCTGCATCTGCGGGGATGGGTGCCTCGACGTTTGCTCCTGCGATACACAATGAAGCATGCATGGTTAGACATGCAGGCAGTGATCAGGTGATATGGGGAGGGGGATATAGGGGAGGGGGGATATGGGGACGGGCTGTCGGTGGCTCACTTGCTAGTACGCCCGCGACCTCTGCATCAGCAACCTCCCGGTCCTCAGGTCTGCCAGACAGTTCCAGGGCCCTTTCCTCGTGTTTGGTCAGTGGCCTCTCATCAGCGGGGCCTCCTCCAGTCCTCACATGCTCCCTGGTGTTGTGTGCGCATTTCTCCTGTGGGGGGTGGTGGCAGGGGTAAAAGGCGACAGTGTTAGACAGGTATATGAATGCACGCCATCGGTTGCGCGTGTATTGCAGAGGTTAAGGTCAGGGCTGGATTCACTTGGGGATATGGGGGAATATGGGGGATATGGGGGAGGGGAGAATATGGGGATATGGGGGATATGGAGAGGGGGGATATGGGGAGGGGAGAATATGGGGGATATGGGGGAGGGGGGATATGGGGGATATGGGGGAGGGGGATATGGGGGAGGAGGGATATGGGGGACATGGCGGAGGGGGGATATGGGGGAGGGGGGATATGGGGATATGGGGAGGGGGATATGGGGGATATGGGGAGGGGGGATATGGGGGAGGGGGGATATGGGGGACATGGGGGAGGGGGGATATGGGGATATGGGGTGGATATGGGGGATATGGGGAGGGGGATATGGGGAGGGGGATATGGGGGGTATGGTGAGGGGGGATATTGGAGATACGGGGGAGGGGGTATATGGGGATATGGGGAGGGGGATATGGGGAGCGAGGAAATGGGGGAGTGGGATATGGGGAGGGTGGATATGGGGGATATGGGGGAGGGGGGATATGGGGGATATGGGGGAGGGGGTATATGGGGGATATGGGGAGGGGGATATGGGGGATATGGGGAGGGGGATATGGGGGATATGTGGAGGGGGTAAATGGGGGAGTGGGATATGGGGAGGGGGAATATGGGGAGGGGGGATATGGGGGATATGGGGGA
This sequence comes from Scyliorhinus torazame, assembly GCF_047496885.1. NCBI lineage: Eukaryota > Metazoa > Chordata > Chondrichthyes > Carcharhiniformes > Scyliorhinidae > Scyliorhinus > Scyliorhinus torazame. The sequence continues at coordinate 40,312,144 of NC_092710.1, read as the reverse complement.
GGGGGGATAAGGGGAGGGGGGTATGTGGGATATGGGGGAGGGGCGATATGGGGGATATGGGGATATGGGGGAGGGGGGATATGGGGGATATGGGGAGGGGGATATGGGGGATATGGGGAGGGGGGATATGGGGATATGGGGAGGGGGATATGGGGGAGGGGGGATATGGGTGATATGGGGGAGGGGAGATATGGGGGATATGGGGAGGGGGGATATAGGGGGGATATGGGGGATATGGGGAGGGGGATATGGGGGATATGGGGAGGGGGGGATATGGCGGAGGGGGGATATGGGTGATATGGGGGATGGGGGATATGGGGGAGGGGGATATGGTGGTATGGGGAGGGGGGATATGGGGGAGGTGGGATATGGATATCGGGCAGGGGGGGAGGCTCACCCTGGCTGCTCTGACGAGGTCGTTCACCTTCTTGAGGCTCTGGGTGCCTGTCCGTGGTGTCAGGGCCACAGCGGTGACGGCCTCTGCCACCTCCCTCCACAGACGCCGGCTGTGGCGTGGGGCAACTCTGCGGCCGTGTCCGGGATACAGGGCCTCCCTCCTCAGCTCCACTGCGTCCAGGAGCGCCTCCACATCCCGTGACTGGAACCTGGGGGCTGAGCGGCGGCCAGCCATCCGGTTGGGTGTTCCGGTCGGGTGTTCCGGTCGGGTGGGGGGGAGCTGCGCGTCCTTATGAGCCGCCACGCTGTGCGGCGTGTATGACGCTGCACGGCGTGAACCACGTGAGCAAGCGCGGATCCCGTCACGTCGTGCTCGCCCATTTTGGGCCGGAGACTTCGCGACGTTTTTGGCGGCGTGATGCAGGTCGGATTTGCGCCGTTTTTTGCGCCGATCGGCGGACTTTTCGCCGATAAGGAAGAATTTCGCCCAGGGTTCCTGTTCTTGATCACTGTCCAGTGATCCCTGGTTTAGAGAAAGAATGGAAATCAGCCAGAGTTCCTGTTCCTCATCACTGTCCAATGATCCTCGGGTTAGAGACAGAGAGGGGAAATCAGCCAGAGTTCCTGTCCCTGATCACTGTCCTGTGAACCCTGGGTTAGAGACAGAGAGGAAATCAGCCAGGGTTCCTGCTCCTGATGATTTCCAGTGAACCCAGGGTTAGAGAGAGTGAAGAAATCAGCCAGGGTTCCTGCTCCTGATCACTGTCCAGTGAACCGTGGGTTAGAGAAAGACGGGAAATCAGCGAGGGTTCCTGCTCCTGATCACTGTCCAGTGATGCATTGGTGAGAGTGAGAGGTGAAATCAGCCAGGGTTCCTGATCCTGATCACTGTCAAGTGATCCCTGGGTTAGAGAGAGACGGGAAATCAGCCAAGGTTGCTGCTCCTGATCACTGTCCAGTGATTCCTCGGTTAGAGAGAGTGGGGAAATCAGCCAGGGTTCCTGCTCCTGATGTCTGTCCTGTGAACCCTGGGTTAGAAAGAGAGGTGAAATCAGCCAGGGTTCCTGCTCTTGCTCTCTGTCCAGTGCACCCTGGGTTATAGAGAAAGGGGAAATCAAACAGAGTTCATGCTCCTGGTCACTGTCCAATGAACCCTGCGTTAGAGACAGAGAGGAAATCAGCCAGGGTTCCTGCTCCAGATCACTGTCCAGTGATCCTCGGGTTAGAGGCAGAGAGGGGAAATCAGCCAGAGCTCCTGCTCCTAATCACTGTCCTGTGAAACCCTGGGTTAGAGACAGAGAGGGAATCAGCCCGGGTTCCTGCTCCAGATGATTTTCCAGTGAACCCAGGGTTAGAGAGAGTGGGGAAATCAGCAAGGGTTCCTGCTCCTTATCACTGTCCTGAGGACTCTGGGTTAGAGAGAGACGGGAAATCAGCCAGGGTTCCTGCTCCTGATCTCTGTCCAGTGACCCATTGGTTAGATAGCGAGGTGAAATCAGCCAGCGTTCCTGATCTTGCTCACTGTCCAGTGATCCCAGGGTTAGAGAGAGACGGGAAATCAGCCAGGGTTCCTGCTCCTGATCACTCACCAGTGATTCCTCGGTTAGAGAGAGAGGGGAAATCAGCAAGAGTTCCTGCTCCTGATCACTGTCCAGAGATTCCTGAGTTCGAGACAGAGAGGAAATCAGCCAGAGTTCCTGTTCCTGATCACTGTCCAGTGATCCCTGGGTTAGAGAGTGTCGGGAAATCAGCCAGAGTTCCTGCTACTGATCACTGTCCAGTCAACCCTGGGTTAGAGATAGAGGGGAAATCAGCCAGGGTTCCTGCTCCTGATCACTGTCCTGTGATCCCTGAGTTAGAGATAGAGGGGACATCAGTCAGGGTTTCTGCTCCTGATCACTGTCCATTGAGCCCTGGGTTAGAGACAGAGGGGAAATCAGCCGGATCCTGCTCCAGATCACTGTCCAGCGATCCTCGGGTTAGAGACAGAGAGGGGAAATCAGCCAGAGTTCCTGTCCCTGATCACTGTGCTGTGAACCCTGGGTTAGAGCCAGAGAGGAATTCACCCAGGGTTCCTGCTGCTGATGATTGTCCAGTGAACCCAGGGTTAGAGAGAAGGGAAATGACCCAGTGTTCCTGCACCTGATCATTGTCCAGTGAACCCAGGGTTAGAGAGGGAGGGGAAATCAGCCAGAGTTCCTGCTCCTGATCACTGTCCTGTGAACCCTGGAATAGAGAGAGGGGAAATCAGCCTTTCTCCTGATCACTGTCCAGTGATCCCTCGGTTAGAGAGAGACAGGGTATCAGCCAGGATTCCTGCACCTGATCACTGTCCAATGACCCCTCGGTTAGAGAGAGACGGGAAATCAGCCAGGGTTTCTGCTCCTGATCAGTGTCCAGTGATCCCTGGGTTAGAGAGAGTGGGGAAATCAGCCAGAGTTCCTTGCTCCTGATCAATATCCAGTGAAACCTCGGTTAGAGAGGCGAAATCAGTCAGGGTTCCTGCTCCTGATCACTGTCCAATGATCCCTGGGGAGAGAGAGAGAGGGGAAATCAGCCAGAGTTCCTGCCCTTGATCACTGTCCAGTGAACCCTGGGTTACAGACAGAATGGAAATCAACCATGGTTCCTGCTCCTGATCACTGTCCTGTAAACCCTGGGTTAGAGAGAGGGGGTAATCAGCCAAGGTTCCTGCTCGTGATCACTGTCCTGTGAACCCTGGGTTAGAGAGAGGGGGGAAATCAGCCAGGGTTCCTGCTCCTGATCTCTGTCCTGTGAACCCTGGGTTAGAGAGAGAGGGAGGAAATCAACCAGGGTTCCTGCTCCAGATCAGTGTCCTGTGAACCCTGGGTTAGAGAGAGGGGGGAAATCAGCCAGGGTTCCTGCTCCTGATCACTGTCCAGTGAACCCTGGGTTAGAGAGAGAGAGGGGAAATCAGCCAGGGTTCCTGCTCCTGATCACTGATCAGTGCACCCTGGGTTACAGACAGAATGGAAGTCAGCCAGGTTTGTGGCTCCTGATCACTGTGCAGTGAACCCTGGGTTAGAGACAGAATGGAAATCGGCAAGGGTTCCTGCCCCTGATCACTGTCCTGTGAACCCTGGGTTAGAGTGAGAGGTGGGAAATAAGCCAGTGTTCCTGCTCCTGATCACTGTCCAGTGAACCCTGTGTTAGATAGAGAGGAGGGAAAATCAGCCAGGGTTCCTGCTCCTGATCACTGTCCTGTGACCCCTGGGTTAGTGAGAGTGTGGATATCAGCCAGGGTTCCTGCTCCTTATCACTGTCCTGTGAACTCTGTTTTAGAGACAGAGAGGAATTTAGCCAGGGTTCCATTCTCCTGATCACTGTCCAGTGATCTCTGGGTTAAAGAGAGTGGGGAAATAAGCCAGAGTTCCTGCTCCTGATCACTGTCCTGTAAACCCTGGGATCGAGGCAGCACAGATATCAGCCAGGGTACCTGATCATGATCTCTGTCCAGTGATCCCTCGTTTAGAGACAAAATGGAAATCAGCCTGAGTTCCTGTTCCTCATCACTGTCCTGTGACCCATGGGTTCGAGAGAGAGGGGAAATCAGCCAGAGTTCCTGCTCCTGATCACTGTCCTGTGAACACTTGGTTCGAGGCAGCACAGACATCAGCCAGTGTTCCTGCTCCTGATCACTGTCCTGTGAACCCTGGGTTAGAGAGAGAGGGGAAATCAGCCAGAGTTACTGTTCCTGATCACTGTCAAGTGATCCCTGGGTTAGAGAGAGAGAGGGGAAATCAGCCAGGGTTCCAGCTCCTGATTACTGTCCAGTGACCCCTCGGTTAGAGAGAGACAGGAAATCAGCCAGGATTCCAGCTCCTGATCACTGTCCAGTGATCCCTGGGTTAGAGAGAGTGGAGAAATCAGCCAGCGTTCCTGCTCCTGATCACTATCCAGTGAACGCTGGGTTAGAGAGGCGAAATCAGCCAGGGTTCCTGCTCCTGATCACTGTCCAGTGACCCCTCGGTTAGAGAGAGACAGGAAATCACCCAGGATTCCTGCTCCTGATCACTGTCCAGTGAACCCTGGGTTACAGACAGAATGGAAATCGGCCATGGATCCTGCTCCTGATCACTGTCCTGTGAAACCTGGGTTTGAGAGAGGGGTGAAATCAGCCAGGGTTCCTGCTCCTGATCACTGTCCAGTGATCCCTGGGTTAAAGAGAGGGGGGAAATCAGCCAGGGTTCCTGCTCCTGATCACTGTCCTGTGAACCCTGGGTTAGAGAGAGATGGGGGGAAATCAGCCAGGGTTCCTGCTCCTGATCACTGTCCTGTGAACCCAGTGTTAGAGAGAGGGGGGAAATCAGCCAGGGTTCCTGCTCCTGATCAGTGTCCTGTGAACACTGGGTTAGAGAGCGGGGAAATCAGCCAGGGTTCCTGCTCCGGATCACTGTCCTGTGACCCCTGGGTTAGAGAGAGTGGGGATATCACCCAGGGTTCCTGCTCCTTATCACTGTCCTGTGAACTCTGGGTTACAGACAGAATGGAAATCAACCATGGTTCCTGCTCCTGATCACTGTCCTCTAAACCCTGGGTTAGAGAGAGGGGGTAATCAGCCAGGGTTCCTGCTCGTGATCACTGTCCTGTGAACCCTGGGTTAGAGAGAGGGGGGAAATCAGCCAGGGTTCCTGCTCCTGATCTCTGTCCTGTGAACCCTGGGTTAGAGAGAGAGGGAGGAAATCAACCAGGGTTCCTGCTCCAGATCAGTGTCCTGTGAACCCTGGGTTAGAGAGAGGGGGGAAATCAGCCAGGGTTCCTGCTCCTGATCACTGTCCAGTGAACCCTGGGTTAGAGAGAGAGAGGGGAAATCAGCCAGGGTTCCTGCTCCTGATCACTGATCAGTGCACCCTGGGTTACAGACAGAATGGAAGTCAGCCAGGTTTGTGGCTCCTGATCACTGTGCAGTGAACCCTGGGTTAGAGACAGAATGGAAATCGGCAAGGGTTCCTGCTCCTGATCACTGTCCTGTGAACCCTGGGTTAGAGTGAGAGGTGGGAAATAAGCCAGGGTTCCTGCTCCTGATCACTGTCCAGTGAACCCTGTGTTAGATAGAGAGGAGGGAAAATCAGCCAGGGTTCCTGCTCCTGATCACTGTCCTGTGACCCCTGGGTTAGTGAGAGTGTGGATATCAGCCAGGGTTCCTGCTCCTTATCACTGTCCTGTGAACTCTGTTTTAGAGACAGAGAGGAATTTAGCCAGGGTTCCATTCTCCTGATCACTGTCCAGTGATCTCGGTTAAAGAGAGTGGGGAAATAAGCCAGAGTTCCTGCTCCTGATCACTGTCCTGTAAACCCTGGGATGGAGGCAGCACAGACATCAGCCAGGGTACCTGATCATGATCTCTGTCCAGTGATCCCTCGTTTAGAGACAAAATGGAAATCAGCCTGAGTTCCTGTTCCTCATCACAGTCCTGTGACCCATGGGTTCGAGAGAGAGGGGAAATCAGCCAGGGTTCGTGCTCCTGATCACTGTCCTGTGAACACTTGGTTCGAGGCAGCACAGACATCAGCCAGTGTTCCTGCTCCTGATCACTGTCCTGTGAACCCTGGGTTAGAGAGAGGGGAAATCAGCCAGAGTTACTGTTCCTGATCACTGTCAAGTGATCCCTGGGTTAGAGAGAGAGAGGGGAAATCAGCCAGGGTTCCAGCTCCTGATTACTGTCCAGTGACCCCTCGGTTAGAGAGAGACAGGAAATCAGCCAGGATTCCAGCTCCTGATCACTGTCCAGTGATCCCTGGGTTAGAGAGAGTGGAGAAATCAGCCAGCGTTCCTGCTCCTGATCACTATCCAGTGAACGCTGGGTTAGAGATGCGAAATCAGCCAGGGTTCCAGCTCCTGATCACTGTCCAGTGATCCCTGGGTTAGAGAGAGAGAGGGTAAATCAGCCAGAGTTCCTGCTCCTGATCACTGTCCAGTGACCCCTCGGTTAGAGAGAGACAGGAAATCACCCAGGATTCCTGCTCCTGATCACTGTCCAGTGAACCCTGGGTTACAGACAGGATGGAAATCGGCCATGGCTCCTGCTCCTGATCACTGTCCTGTGAAACCTGGGTTTGAGAGAGGGGTGAAATCAGCCAGGGTTCCTGCTCCTGATCACTGTCCAGTGATCCCTGGGTTAAAGAGAGGGGGGAAATCAGCCAGGGTTCCTGCTCCTGATCACTGTCCTGTGAACCCTGGGTTAGAGAGAGGGGGGAAATCGGCCAGGGTTCCTGCTCCTGATCATTGTCCTGTGAACCCAGTGTTAGAGAGAGGGGGGAAATCAGCCAGGGTTCCTGCTCCTGATCACTGTCCTGTGAACCCTGGGTTAGAGAGCGGGGAAATCAGCCAGGGTTCCTGCTCCTGATCACTGTCCTGTGACCCCTGGGTTAGAGAGAGTGGGGATATCACCCAGGATTCCTGCTCCTTATCACTGTCCTGTGAACTCTGTTTTAGAGACAGAGAGGAATTTAGCAAGGGTTCCATTCTCCTGATTACTGTCCAGTGATCTCTGGGTTAGAGAGAGTGGGGAAATCAGCCAGAGTTCCTGCTCCTGATCACTGTACTGTGAACCCTGGGTTAGAGACAGCACAGACATCAGCCAGGGTTCCTGATCATGATCTCTGTCCAGTGATCCCTGGTTTAGAGACAGATTGGAAATCAGCCAGAGTTCCTGTTCCACATCACTGTCCTGTGACCCATGGGTTCGAGAGAGAGGGGAAATCAGCCAGAGTTCCTGCTCCTGATCACTGTCCTGTGAACACTTGGTTCGAGGCAGCACAGACATCAGCCAGTGTTCCTGCTCCTGATCACTGTCCTGTGACCCCTGGGTTAGTGAGAGTTTGGATATCAGCCAGGGTTCCTGCTCCTTATCACTGTCCTGTGAACTCTGTTTTAGAGACAGAGAGGAATTTAGCCAGGGTTCCATTCTCCTGATCACTGTCCAGTGAACACTGGGTTAGAGAGCGGGGAAATCAGCCAGGGTTCCTGCTCCGGATCACTGTCCTGTGACCCCTGGGTTAGAGAGAGTGGGGATATCACCCAGGGTTCCTGCTCCTTATCACTGTCCTGTGAACTCTGGGTTACAGACAGAATGGAAATCAACCATGGTTCCTGCTCCTGATCACTGTCCTCTAAACCCTGGGTTAGAGAGAGGGGGTAATCAGCCAGGGTTCCTGCTCGTGATCACTGTCCTGTGAACCCTGGGTTAGAGAGAGGGGGGAAATTAGCCAGGGTTCCTGCTCCTGATCTCTGTCCTGTGAACCCTGGGTTAGAGAGAGAGGGAGGAAATCAACCAGGGTTCCTGCTCCAGATCAGTGTCCTGTGAACCCTGGGTTAGAGAGAGGGGGGAAATCAGCCAGGGTTCCTGCTCCTGATCACTGTCCAGTGAACCCTGGGTTAGAGAGAGAGAGGGGAAATCAGCCAGGGTTCCTGCTCCTGATCACTGATCAGTGCACCCTGGGTTACAGACAGAATGGAAGTCAGCCAGGTTTGTGGCTCCTGATCACTGTGCAGTGAACCCTGGGTTAGAGACAGAATGGAAATCGGCAAGGGTTCCTGCTCCTGATCACTGTCCTGTGAACCCTGGGTTAGAGTGAGAGGTGGGAAATAAGCCAGGGTTCCTGCTCCTGATCACTGTCCAGTGAACCCTGTGTTAGATAGAGAGGAGGGAAAATCAGCCAGGGTTCCTGCTCCTGATCACTGTCCTGTGACCCCTGGGTTAGTGAGAGTGTGGATATCAGCCAGGGTTCCTGCTCCTTATCACTGTCCTGTGAACTCTGTTTTAGAGACAGAGAGGAATTTAGCCAGGGTTCCATTCTCCTGATCACTGTCCAGTGATCTCGGTTAAAGAGAGTGGGGAAATAAGCCAGAGTTCCTGCTCCTGATCACTGTCCTGTAAACCCTGGGATGGAGGCAGCACAGACATCAGCCAGGGTACCTGATCATGATCTCTGTCCAGTGATCCCTCGTTTAGAGACAAAATGGAAATCAGCCTGAGTTCCTGTTCCTCATCACTGTCCTGTGACCCATGGGTTCGAGAGAGAGGGGAAATCAGCCAGGTTTCCTGCTCCTGATCACTGTCCTGTGAACACTTGGTTCGAGGCAGCACAGACATCAGCCAGTGTTCCTGCTCCTGATCACTGTCCTGTGAACCCTGGTTTAGAGAGAGGGGAAATCAGCCAGAGTTACTGTTCCTGATCACTGTCAAGTGATCCCTGGGTTAGAGAGAGAGAGGGGAAATCAGCCAGGGTTCCAGCTCCTGATCACCGTCCAGTGATCCCTGGGTTAGAGAGAGTGGAGAAATCAGCCAGCGTTCCTGCTCCTGATCACTATCCAGTGAACGCTGGGTTAGAGATGCGAAATCAGCCAGGGTTCCAGCTCCTGATCACTGTCCAGTGATCCCTGGGTTAGAGAGAGAGAGGTGAAATCAGCCAGAGTTCCTGCTCCTGATCACTGTCCAGTGACCCCTCGGTTAGAGAGAGACAGGAAATCACCCAGGATTCCTGCTCCTGATCACTGTCCAGTGAACCCTGGGTTACAGACAGGATGGAAATCGGCCATGGCTCCTGCTCCTGATCACTGTCCTGTGAAACCTGGGTTTGAGAGAGGGGTGAAATCAGCCAGGGTTCCTGCTCCTGATCACTGTCCAGTGATCCCTGGGTTAAAGAGAGGGGGGAAATCAGCCAGGGTTCCTGCTCCTGATCACTGTCCTGTGAACCCTGGGTTAGAGAGAGGGGGGAAATCGGCCAGGGTTCCTGCTCCTGATCACTGTCCTGTGAACCCAGTGTTAGAGAGAGGGGGGAAATCAGCCAGGGTTCCTGCTCCTGATCACTGTCCTGTGAACCCTGGGTTTGAGAGCGGGGAAATCAGCCAGGGTTCCTGCTCCTGATCACTGTCCTGTGACCCCTGGGTTAGAGAGAGTGGGGATATCACCCAGGATTCCTGCTCCTTATCACTGTCCTGTGAACTCTGTTTTAGAGACAGAGAGGAATTTAGCAAGGGTTCCATTCTCCTGATTACTGTCCAGTGATCTCTGGGTTAGAGAGAGTGGGGAAATCAGCCAGAGTTCCTGCTCCTGATCACTGTACTGTGAACCCTGGGTTAGAGACAGCACAGACATCAGCCAGGGTTCCTGATCATGATCTCTGTCCAGTGATCCCTGGTTTAGAGACAGATTGGAAATCAGGCAGAGTTCCTGTTCCACATCACTGTCCTGTGACCCCTGGGTTCGAGAGAGAGGGGAAATCAGCCAGAGTTCCTGCTCCTGATCACTGTCCTGTGAACACTTGGTTCGAGGCAGCACAGACATCAGCCAGTGTTCCTGCTCCTGATCACTGTCCTGTGAACCCTGGGTTAGAGAGAGGGGAAATCAGCCAGAGTTACTGTTCCTGATCACTGTCAAGTGATCCCTGGGTTAGAGAGAGTGAGGGGAAATCAGCCAGGGTTCCAGCTCCTGATTACTGTCCAGTGACCCCTCGGTTAGAGAGAGACAGGAAATCAGCCAGGATTCCAGCTCCTGATCACTGTCCAGTGATCCCTGGGTTAGAGAGAGTGGAGAAATCAGCCAGCGTTCCTGCTCCTGATCACTATCCAGTGAACGCTGGGTTACAGACAGAATGGAAATCGGCCATGGCTCCTGCTCCTGATCACTGTCCTGTGAAACCTGGGTTTGAGAGAGGGGTGAAATCAGCCAGGGTTCCTGCTCCTGATCACTGTCCAGTGATCCCTGGGTTAAAGAGAGGGGGGAAATCAGCCAGGGTTCCTGCTCCTGATCACTGTCCTGTGAACCCTGGGTTAGAGAGAGAGGGGGGAAATCAGCCAGGGTTCCTGCTCCTGATCACTGTCCTGTGAACCCAGTGTTAGAGAGAGGGGGGAAATCAGCCAGGGTTCCTGCTCCCGATCACTGTCCTGTGAACCCTGGGTTAGAGAGCGGGGAAATCAGCCAGGGTTCCTGCTCCTGATCACTGTCCTGTGACCCCTGGGTTAGAGAGAGTGGGGATATCACCCAGGATTCCTGCTCCTTATCACTGTCCTGTGAACTCTGTTTTAGAGACAGAGAGGAATTTAGCAAGGGTTCCATTCTCCTGATTACTGTCCAGTGATCTCTGGGTTAGAGAGAGTGGGGAAATCAGCCAGAGTTCCTGCTCCTGATCACTTTACTGTGAACCCTGGGTTAGAGACAGCACAGACATCAGCCAGGGTTCCTCACCATGATCTCTGTCCAGTGATCCCTGGTTTAGAGACAGATTGGAAATCAGCCAGAGTTCCTGTTCCTCATCACTGTCCTGTGACCCCTGGGTTCGAGAGAGAGGGGAAATCAGCCAGAGTTCCTGCTCCTGATCACTGTCCTGTGAACACTTGGTTCGAGGCAGCACAGACATCAGCCAGTGTTCCTGCTCCTGATCACTGTCCTGTGAACCCTGGGTTAGAGAGAGAGGGGAAATCAGCCAAAGTTCCTGCTCCTGGTCACTGTCCTGTGAACCCTCGGTTAGAGAGATACAGGAAATCAGCCAGGATTCCTGCTCCTGATCACTGTACAATGACCCCTCGGTTAGAGAGAGACGGGAAATCAGCCAGGCTTTCTGCTCCTGATCACTGTCCAGTGATCCCTGGGTTAGAGAGAGTGGAGAAATCAGCCAGCGTTCCTGCTCCTGATCACTATCCAGTGAACGCTGGGTTAGAGAGGCGAAATCAACCATGGTTCCTGCTCCTGATCGCTGTCCAGTAATCCCTGGGTTAGAGAGAGAGAGGGGAAATCAGCCAGAGTTCCTGCTCCTGATCACTGTCCTGTGAACCCTGGGTTACAGACAGAATGGAAATCGGCCATGGTTCCTGCTCCTGATCACTGTCCTGTGAACCCTGGGTTCGAGAGAGGGGGGAAATCAGCCAGGGTTCCTGCTCCTGATCACTGTCCTGTGAACCCTGGGTTAGAGAGAGAGGGGGGAAATCATCCAGGGTTCCTGCTCCTGGTCACTGTCCTGTGAACCCTGGGTTAGAGAGAGGGGGGAAATCAGCCAGGGTTCCTGCTCCTGATCACTGTCCTGTGAACCCTGGGTTAGAGAGCGGGGAAATCAGCCAAGGTTCCTGCTCCAGATCACTGTCCAGTGAACCGTGGGTTAGAGACAGCACAGACATCAGCCAGGGTTCCTGATCATGATCTCTGTCCAGTGATCCCTGGTTTAGAGACAGAATGGTAATCAGCCTGAGTTCCTGTTCCACTCACTGTCCTGTGACCCATGGGTTCGAGAGAGAGGGGAAATCAGCCAGGATTCCTGCTCCTGATCACTGTCCTGTGAACCCTGGGTTAGAGAGAGAGGGGGGAAATCAGCCAGGGTTCCTGCTCCTGATCACTGTCCTGTGAACCCTGGGTGAGAGAGAGGGGGGAAATCAGCCAGGGTTCCTGCTCCTGATCACTGTCCTGTGAACCCTGGTTTAGAGAGCGGGGAAATCAGCCAAGGTTCCTGCTCCTGATCACTGTCCTGTGAACCCTGGGTTAGAGAAAGTGGGGATATCAGCCTAGGTTCCTGCTCCTGATCACTGTCCTGTGAACCCTGGGTTAGAGAGAGAGGGGGAAATCAGCCAGGGTTCCTGCTCCTGATCACTGTTCTGTGAACCCTGGTTTAGAGAGCGGGGAAATCAGCCTAGGTTCCTGCTCCTGATCACTGTCCTGTGAACCCTGGGTTAGAGAGAGAGGGGGGAAATCAGCCAGGGTTCCTGCTCCTCATCACTGTCCAGTGCACCCTGTGTTACAGACAGAATGGATGTCAGCCAGGTTTGCGGCTCCTGATCACTGTCCAGTGAACCCTGGGTTAGAGACGGAATGGACATCGGCAAGGGTTCCTGCTCCTGATCACTGTCCTGTGAACCCTGGGTTAGAGAAAGAGCGGGGAAATCAGCCAGGGTCCCTGCTCCTGTTCACTCTCCAGTGAACCCTGCGTTAAGGAGGCGAAATCAGCCAGGGTTCCTGCTCCTGATCACTGTCCTCTGAACCCTGGGTTAGTGAGAGAGGGGGGAAATCAGCCAGGGTTCCTGCTCCTGACCACTGTCCTGTGAACCCTGGGTTAGAGAGAGGGGGGAAATCAGCCAGGGTTCCTGCTCCTGATCACTGTCCTGTGAACCCTGGTTTTGAGAGCGGGGAAATCAGCCTAGGTTCCTGCTCCTGATCACTGTCCAGTGAACCGTGGGTTAGAGAGCCGTAATCAGCCAGGGTTCCTGCTCCTGATCACTGTCCAGTGCACCCTGGGTTACAGACAGAATGGATGTCAGCCAGGTTTGCAGCTCCTGATCACTGTCCAGTGAACCCTGGGTTAGAGACGGAATGGACATCGGCAAGGGTTCCTGCTCCTGATCACTGTCCTGTGAACCCTGGGTTAGAGAAAGAGCGGGAAATCAGCCAGGGTCCCTGCTCCTGTTCACTCTCCAGTGAAACCTGGGTTAAGGAGGCGAAATCAGCCAGGGTTCCTGCTCCTGATCACTGTCCAGTGATCCCTGGGTTAGAGAGAGAGAGGGGAAATCAGCCAGGGTACCTGCTCCTCATCACTGTCCCGTGATCCCTGGGTTATAGAGAGTGGGGAAATCAGCCAGAGTTCCTGCTCCTGATCACTATCCTGTGAACCTTGGGTTAGAGAGAGAGAGGGGAAATCAGCAAGGGTTCCTGCTCCTGATCACTGTCCAGTGACCCCTCGGTTAGAGAGAGACAGGATATCAGCCCGGATTCCTGCTCCTGATCACTGTCCAATGACCCCTCGGTTAGAGAGAGAGACGGGAAATCAGCCAGGGTTTCTGCTCCTGATCACTGTCCAGTGATCCCTGGGTTTGAGAGAGTGGGGAAATCAGCCAGTGTCCCTTGTTCCTGATAACTTTCTTGTGAACCCTGGGTTAGAGAGAGAGGGGGGAAATCAGCCAGGGTTCCTGCTCCTGATCACTGTCCTGTGAACCCTGGGTTAGATAGAGAGGGGGGAAATCGGACAGGGTTCCTGCTCCTGATCACTGTCCAGTGATCCCTGGGTTAGAGAGAGTGGAGAAATCAGCCAGCGTTCCTGCTCCTGATCACTATCCAGTGAACGCTGGGTTAGAGAGGCGAAATCAACCAGGGTTCCTGCTCCTGATCGCTGTCCAGTAATCCCTGGGTTAGAGAGAGAGAGGGGAAATCAGCCAGAGTTCCTGCTCCTGATCACTGTCCTGTGAACCCTGGGTTACAGACAGAATGGAAATCGGCCATGGTTCCTGCTCCTGATCACTGTCCTGTGAACCCTGGGTTCGAGAGAGGGGGGAAATCAGCCAGGGTTCCTGCTCCTGATCACTGTCCTGTGAACCCTGGGTTAGAGAGAGAGGGGGGAAATCATCCAGGGTTCCTGCTCCTGGTCACTGTCCTGTGAACCCTGGGTTAGAGAGAGGGGGGAAATCAGCCAGGGTTCCTGCTCCTGATCACTGTCCTGTGAACCCTGGGTTAGAGAGCGGGGAAATCAGCCAAGGTTCCTGCTCCAGATCACTGTCCAGTGAACCGTGGGTTAGAGACAGCACAGACATCAGCCAGGGTTCCTGATCATGATCTCTGTCCAGTGATCCCTGGTTTAGAGACAGAATGGTAATCAGCCTGAGTTCCTGTTCCACTCACTGTCCTGTGACCCATGGGTTCGAGAGAGAGGGGAAATCAGCCAGGATTCCTGCTCCTGATCACTGTCCTGTGAACCCTGGGTTAGAGAGAGAGGGGGGAAATCAGCCAGGGTTCCTGCTCCTGATCACTGTCCTGTGAACCCTGGGTGAGAGAGAGGGGGGAAATCAGCCAGGGTTCCTGCTCCTGATCACTGTCCTGTGAACCCTGGTTTAGAGAGCGGGGAAATCAGCCTAGGTTCCTGCTCCTGATCACTGTCCTGTGAACCCTGGGTTAGAGAAAGTGGGGATATCAGCCTAGGTTCCTGCTCCTGATCACTGTCCTGTGAACCCTGGGTTAGAGAGAGAGGGGGAAATCAGCCAGGGTTCCTGCTCCTGATCACTGTTCTGTGAACCCTGGTTTAGAGAGCGGGGAAATCAGCCTAGGTTCCTGCTCCTGATCACTGTCCTGTGAACCCTGGGTTAGAGAGAGAGGGGGGAAATCAGCCAGGGTTCCTGCTCCTCATCACTGTCCAGTGCACCCTGTGTTACAGACAGAATGGATGTCAGCCAGGTTTGCGGCTCCTGATCACTGTCCAGTGAACCCTGGGTTAGAGACGGAATGGACATCGGCAAGGGTTCCTGCTCCTGATCACTGTCCTGTGAACCCTGGGTTAGAGAAAGAGCGGGGAAATCAGCCAGGGTCCCTGCTCCTGTTCACTCTCCAGTGAACCCTGCGTTAAGGAGGCGAAATCAGCCAGGGTTCCTGCTCCTGATCACTGTCCTGTGAACCCTGGGTTAGTGAGAGAGGGGGGAAATCAGCCAGGGTTCCTGCTCCTGACCACTGTCCTGTGAACCCTGGGTTAGAGAGAGGGGGGAAATCAGCCAGGGTTCCTGCTCCTGATCACTGTCCTGTGAACCCTGGTTTTGAGAGCGGGGAAATCAGCCTAGGTTCCTGCTCCTGATCACTGTCCAGTGAACCGTGGGTTAGAGAGCCGTAATCAGCCAGGGTTCCTGCTCCTGATCACTGTCCAGTGCACCCTGGGTTACAGACAGAATGGATGTCAGCCAGGTTTGCAGCTCCTGATCACTGTCCAGTGAACCCTGGGTTAGAGACGGAATGGACATCGGCAAGGGTTCCTGCTCCTGATCACTGTCCTGTGAACCCTGGGTTAGAGAAAGAGCGGGAAATCAGCCAGGGTCCCTGCTCCTGTTCACTCTCCAGTGAAACCTGGGTTAAGGAGGCGAAATCAGCCAGGGTTCCTGCTCCTGATCACTGTCCAGTGATCCCTGGGTTAGAGAGAGAGAGGGGAAATCAGCCAGGGTACCTGCTCCTCATCACTGTCCCGTGATCCCTGGGTTATAGAGAGTGGGGAAATCAGCCAGAGTTCCTGCTCCTGATCACTATCCTGTGAACCTTGGGTTAGAGAGAGAGAGGGGAAATCAGCAAGGGTTCCTGCTCCTGATCACTGTCCAGTGACCCCTCGGTTAGAGAGAGACAGGATATCAGCCCGGATTCCTGCTCCTGATCACTGTCCAATGACCCCTCGGTTAGAGAGAGAGACGGGAAATCAGCCAGGGTTTCTGCTCCTGATCACTGTCCAGTGATCCCTGGGTTTGAGAGAGTGGGGAAATCAGCCAGTGTCCCTTGTTCCTGATAACTTTCTTGTGAACCCTGGGTTAGAGAGAGAGGGGGGAAATCAGCCAGGGTTCCTGCTCCTGATCACTGTCCTGTGAACCCTGGGTTAGAGAGAGAGGGGGGAAATCAGACAGGGTTCCTGCTCCTGATCACTGTCCTGTGAAACCAGGGTGAGAGAGCCGAAATCAGCCAGTGCTCCTGCTCCTGATCACTGACCAGTGATCCCTGGGTTAGAGAGAGAGAGGGGAAATCAGCCAGGTTTGCGGCTCCTGATCACTGTCCAGTGAACCCTGGGTTAGAGACAGAATGGAAATCGGCAAGAGTTCCTGCTCCTGATCACTGTCCTGTGAACCGTGGGTTAGAGAAAGAGCGGGCAAATCAGCCAGGGTCCCTGCTCCTGTTCACTCTACAGTGAACCCTGGGCTAGAGAGGCGAAATCAGCCAGGGTTCCTGCTACTGATCACTGTCCAGTGATCCCTGGGTTAGAGAGAGAGAGGGGAAATCAGCCAGGGTTCCTGCTCCTCATCACTGTCCCGTGATCCCTGGGTTAGAGAGAGTGGGGAAATCAGCCAGAGTTCCTGCTCCTGATCACCGTCCAATGACTCCTCGGTTAGAGAGAGACGGGAAATCAGCCAGGTTTTCTGCTCCTGATCAATGTCCTGTGAACCCTGGGTTAGAGAGAGAGGGGGGAAATCAGCCAGGATTTCTGCTCCTGATCACTGTCCTGTGAACCCTGGGTTAGAGAGAGGGGGGAAATCAGCCAGGGTTCCTGCTCCTGATCACTGTCCTGTGAACCCTGGGTTAGAGAGCGGGGAAATCAGCCTAGGTTCCTGCTCCTGATCACTGTCCAGTGAACCGTGGGTTAGAGACAGCACAGACAACAGCCAGGGTTCCTGATCATGATCTCTGTCCAGTGATCCCTGGTTTAGAGACAGAATGGAAATCAGCCTGTGTTCCTGTTCCTCATCACTGTCCTGTGACCCATGGGTTAGAGAGAGAGGGGAAATCAGCCAGGATTCCTGCTCCTGATCACTGTCCTGTGAACCCTGGTTTAGAGAGCGGTGAAATCAGCCAAGGTTCCTGCTCCTGATCACTGTCCAGTGAACCGTGGGTTAGAGAGCCGTAATCAGCCAGGGTTCCTGCTCCTGATCACTGTCCAGTGCACCCTGGGTTACAGACAGAATGGATGTCAGCCAGGTTTGCGGCTCCTGATCACTGTCCAGTGAACCCTGGGTTAGAGACGGAATGGACATCGGCAAGGGTTCCTGCTCCTGATCACTGTCCTGTGAACCCTGGGTTAGAGAAAGAGCGGGGAACTCAGCCAGGGTCCCTGCTCCTGTTCACTCTCCAGTGAACCCTGGGTTAAGGAGGCGAAATCAGCCAGGGTTCCTGCTCCTGATCACTGTCCTGTGAAACCTGGGTTTGAGAGAGGGGTGAAATCAGCCAGGGTTCCTGCTCCTGATCACTGTCCAGTGATCCCTGGGTTAAAGAGAGGGGGGAAATCAGCCAGGGTTCCTGCTCCTGATCACTGTCCTGTGAACCCTGGGTTAGAGAGAGAGGGGGGAAATCAGCCAGGGTTCCTGCTCCTGATCACTGTCCTGTGAACCCAGTGTTAGAGAGAGGGGGAAATCAGCCAGGGTTCCTGCTCCCGATCACTGTCCTGTGAACCCTGGGTTAGAGAGCGGGGAAATCAGCCAGGGTTCCTGCTCCTGATCACTGTCCTGTGACCCCTGGGTTAGAGAGAGTGGGGATATCACCCAGGATTCCTGCTCCTTATCACTGTCCTGTGAACTCTGTTTTAGAGACAGAGAGGAATTTAGCAAGGGTTCCATTCTCCTGATTACTGTCCAGTGATCTCTGGGTTAGAGAGAGTGGGGAAATCAGCCAGAGTTCCTGCTCCTGATCACTTTACTGTGAACCCTGGGTTAGAGACAGCACAGACATCAGCCAGGGTTCCTCATCATGATCTCTGTCCAGTGATCCCTGGTTTAGAGACAGATTGGAAATCAGCCAGAGTTCCTGTTCCTCATCACTGTCCTGTGACCCCTGGGTTCGAGAGAGAGGGGAAATCAGCCAGAGTTCCTGCTCCTGATCACTGTCCTGTGAACACTTGGTTCGAGGCAGCACAGACATCAGCCAGTGTTCCTGCTCCTGATCACTGTCCTGTGAACCCTGGGTTAGAGAGAGAGGGGAAATCAGCCAAAGTTCCTGCTCCTGGTCACTGTCCTGTGAACCCTCGGTTAGAGAGATACAGGAAATCAGCCAGGATTCCTGCTCCTGATCACTGTACAATGACCCCTCGGTTAGAGAGAGACGGGAAATCAGCCAGGCTTTCTGCTTCTGATCACTGTCCAGTGATCCCTGGGTTAGAGAGAGTGGAGAAATCAGCCAGCGGCCTGCTCCTGATCACTATCCAGTGAACGCTGGGTTAGAGAGGCGAAATCAACCAGGGTTCCTGCTCCTGATCGCTGTCCAGTAATCCCTGGGTTAGAGAGAGAGAGGGGAAATCAGCGAGAGTTCCTGCTCCTGATCACTGTCCTGTGAACCCTGGGTTACAGACAGAATGGAAATCGGCCATGGTTCCTGCTCCTGATCACTGTCCTGTGAACCGTGGGTTAGAGACAGCACAGACATCAGCCAGGGTTCCTGATCATGATCTCTGTCCAGTGATCCCTGGTTTAGAGACAGAATGGTAATCAGCCTGAGTTCCTGTTCCTCATCACTGTCCTGTGACCCATGGGTTCGAGAGAGAGGGGAAATCAGCCAGGATTCCTGCTCCTGATCACTGTCCGGTGAACCCTGGGTTAGAGAGAGAGGGGGGAAATCAGCCAGGGTTCCTGCTCCTGATCACTGTCCTGTGAACCCTGGGTTAGAGAGAGGGGGGAAATCAGCCAGGGTTCCTGCTCCTGATCACTGTCCTGTGAACCCTGGTTTAGAGAGCGGGGAAATCAGCCTAGGTTCCTGCTCCTGATCACTGTCCTGTGAACCCTGGGTTAGAGAAAGTGGGGATATCAGCCTAGGTTCCTGCTCCTGATCACTGTCCTGTGAACCCTGGGTTAGAGAGAGAGGGGGAAATCAGCCAGGGTTCCTGCTCCTGATCACTGTTCTGTGAACCCTGGTTTAGAGAGCGGGGAAATCAGCCTAGGTTCCTGCTCCTGATCACTGTCCTGTGAACCCTGGGTTAGAGAGAGAGGGGGGAAATCAGCCAGGGTTCCTGCTCCTCATCACTGTCCAGTGCACCCTGGGTTACAGACAGAATGGATGTCAGCCAGGTTTGCGGCTCCTGATCACTGTCCAGTGAACCCTGGGTTAGAGACGGAATGGACATCGGCAAGGGTTCCTGCTCCTGATCAATGTCCTGTGAACCCTGGGTTAGAGAAAGAGCGGGGAAATCAGCCAGGGTCCCTGCTCCTGTTCACTCTCCAGTGAACCCTGCGTTAAGGAGGCGAATCCAGCCAGGGTTCCTGCTCCTGATCACTGTCCTGTGAACCGTGGGTTAGTAAGAGAGGGAGGAAATCAGCCAGGGTTCCTGCTCCTGATCACTGTCCTGTGAACCCTGGTTTAGAGAGCGGGGAAATCAGCCTAGGTTCCTGCTCCTGATCACTGTCCAGTGAACCGTGGGTTAGAGAGCCGTAATCAGCCAGGGTTCCTGCTCCTGATCACTGTCCAGTGCACCCTGGGTTACAGACAGAATGGATGTCAGCCAGGTTTGCAGCTCCTGATCACTGTCCAGTGAACCCTGGGTTAGAGACGGAATGGACATCGGCAAGGGTTCCTGCTCCTGATCACTGTCCTGTGAACCCTGGGTTAGAGAAAGAGCGGGAAATCAGCCAGGGTCCCTGCTCCTGTTCACTCTCCAGTGAAACCTGGGTTCAGGAGGCGAAATCAGCCAGGGTTCCTGCTCCTGATCACTGTCCAGTGATCCCTGGGTTAGAGAGAGAGAGGGGAAATCAGCCAGGGTTCCTGCTCCTCATCACTGTCCCGTGATCCCTGGGTTAGAGAGAGTGGGGAAATCAGCCAGAGTTCCTGCTCCTGATCACTATCCTGTGAACCTTGGGTTAGAGAGAGAGAGGGGAAATCAGCAAGGGTTCCTGCTCCTGATCACTGTCCAGTGACCCCTCGGTTAGAGAGAGACAGGATATCAGCCCGGATTCCTGCTCCTGATCACTGTCCAATGACCCCTCGGTTAGAGAGAGAGACGGGAAATCAGCCAGGGTTTCTGCTCCTGATCACTGTCCAGTGATCCCTGGGTTTGAGAGAGTGGGGAAATCAGCCAGTGTCCCTTGTTCCTGATAACTTTCTTGTGAACCCTGGGTTAGAGAGAGAGGGGGGAAATCAGCCAGGGTTCCTGCTCCTGATCACTGTCCTGTGAACCCTGGGTTAGAGAGAGAGGGGGGAAATCAGACAGGGTTCCTGCTCCTGATCACTGTCCTGTGAAACCAGGGTGAGAGAGCCGAAATCAGCCAGTGCTCCTGCTCCTGATCACTGACCAGTGATCCCTGGGTTAGAGAGAGAGAGGGGAAATCAGCCAGGTTTGCGGCTCCTGATCACTGTCCAGTGAACCCTGGGTTAGAGACAGAATGGAAATCGGCAAGAGTTCCTGCTCCTGATCACTGTCCTGTGAACCGTGGGTTAGAGAAAGAGCGGGCAAATTAGCCAGGGTCCCTGCTCCTGTTCACTCTCCAGTGAACCCTGGGCTAGAGAGGCGAAATCAGCCAGGGTTCCTGCTACTGATCACTGTCCAGTGATCCCTGGGTTAGAGAGAGAGAGGGGAAATCAGCCAGGGTTCCTGCTCCTCATCACTGTCCCGTGATCCCTGGGTTAGAGAGAGTGGGGAAATCAGCCAGAGTTCCTGCTCCTGATCACCGTCCAATGACTCCTCGGTTAGAGAGAGGCGGGAAATCAGCCAGGTTTTCTGCTCCTGATCAATGTCCTGTGAACCCTGGGTTAGAGAGAGAGGGGGGAAATCAGCCAGGATTTCTGCTCCTGATCACTGTCCTGTGAACCCTGGGTTAGAGAGAGGGGGGAAATCAGCCAGGGTTCCTGCTCCTGATCACTGTCCTGTGAACCCTGGGTTAGAGAGCGGGGAAATCAGCCTAGGTTCCAGCTCCTGATCACTGTCCAGTGAACCGTGGGTTAGAGACAGCACAGACAACAGCCAGGGTTCCTGATCATGATCTCTGTCCAGTGATCCCTGGTTTAGAGACAGAATGGAAATCAGCCTGAGTTCCTGTTCCTCATCACTGTCCTGTGACCCATGGGTTAGAGAGAGAGGGGAAATCAGCCAGGATTCCTGCTCCTGATCACTGTCCTGTGAACCCTGGTTTAGAGAGCGGGGAAATCAGCCAAGGTTCCTGCTCCTGATCACTGTCCAGTGAACCGTGGGTTAGAGAGCCGTAATCAGCCAGGGTTCCTGCTCCTGATCACTGTCCAGTGCACCCTGGGTTACAGACAGAATGGATGTCAGCCAGGTTTGCGGCCCTGATCACTGTCCAGTGAACCCTGGGTTAGAGACGGAATGGACATCGGCAAGGGTTCCTGCTCCTGATCACTGTCCTGTGAACCCTGGGTTAGAGAAAGAGCGGGGAAATCAGCCAGGGTCCCTGCTCCTGTTCACTCTCCAGTGAACCCTGGGTTAAGGAGGCGAAATCAGCCAGGGTTCCTGCTCCTGATCACTGTCCTGTGAAACCTGGGTTTGAGAGAGGGGTGAAATCAGCCAGGGTTCCTGCTCCTGATCACTGTCCAGTGATCCCTGGGTTAAAGAGAGGGGGGAAATCAGCCAGGGTTCCTGCTCCTGATCACTGTCCTGTGAACCCTGGGTTAGAGAGAGAGGGGGGAAATCAGCCAGGGTTCCTGCTCCTGATCACTGTCCTGTGAACCCAGTGTTAGAGAGAGGGGGGAAATCAGCCAGGGTTCCTGCTCCCGATCACTGTCCTGTGAACCCTGGGTTAGAGAGCGGGGAAATCAGCCAGGGTTCCTGCTCCTGATCACTGTCCTGTGACCCCTGGGTTAGAGAGAGTGGGGATATCACCCAGGATTCCTGCTCCTTATCACTGTCCTGTGAACTCTGTTTTAGAGACAGAGAGGAATTTAGCAAGGGTTCCATTCTCCTGATTACTGTCCAGTGATCTCTGGGTTAGAGAGAGTGGGGAAATCAGCCAGAGTTCCTGCTCCTGATCACCTTACTGTGAACCCTGGGTTAGAGACAGCACAGACATCAGCCAGGGTTCCTCATCATGATCTCTGTCCAGTGATCCCTGGTTTAGAGACAGATTGGAAATCAGCCAGAGTTCCTGTTCCTCATCACTGTCCTGTGACCCCTGGGTTCGAGAGAGAGGGGAAATCAGCCAGAGTTCCTGCTCCTGATCACTGTCCTGTGAACACTTGGTTCGAGGCAGCACAGACATCAGCCAGTGTTCCTGCTCCTGATCACTGTCCTGTGAACCCTGGGTTAGAGAGAGAGGGGAAATCAGCCAAAGTTCCTGCTCCTGGTCACTGTCCTGTGAACCCTCGGTTAGAGAGATACAGGAAATCAGCCAGGATTCCTGCTCCTGATCACTGTACAATGACCCCTCGGTTAGAGAGACGGGAAATCAGCCAGGCTTTCTGCTCCTGATCACTGTCCAGTGATCCCTGGGTTAGAGAGAGTGGAGAAATCAGCCAGCGTTCCTGCTCCTGATCACTATCCAGTGAACGCTGGGTTAGAGAGGCGAAATCAACCAGGGTTCCTGCTCCTGATCGCTGTCCAGTAATCCCTGGGTTAGAGAGAGAGAGGGGAAATCAGCGAGAGTTCCTGCTCCTGATCACTGTCCTGTGAACCCTGGGTTACAGACAGAATGGAAATCGGCCATGGTTCCTGCTCCTGATCACTGTCCTGTGAACCCTGGGTTCGAGAGAGGGGGGAAATCAGCCAGGGTTCCTGCTCCTGATCACTGTCCTGTGAACCCTGGGTTAGAGAGAGAGGGGGGAAATCATCCAGGGTTCCTGCTCCTGGTCACTGTCCTGTGAACCCTGGGTTAGAGAGAGGGGGGAAATTGGCCAGGGTTCTTGCTCCTGATCACTGTCCTGTGAACCCTGGGTTAGAGAGCGGGGAAATCAGCCAAGGTTCCTGCTCCTGATCACTGTCCAGTGAACCGTGGGTTAGAGACAGCACAGACATCAGCCAGGGTTCCTGATCATGATCTCTGTCCAGTGATCCCTGGTTTAGAGACAGAATGGTAATCAGCCTGAGTTCCTGTTCCTCATCACTGTCCTGTGACCCATGGGTTCGAGAGAGAGGGGAAATCAGCCAGGATTCCTGCTCCTGATCACTGTCCTGTGAACCCTGGGTTAGAGAGAGAGGGGGGAAATCAGCCAGGGTTCCTGCTCCTGATCACTGTCCTGTGAACCCTGGGTTAGGGAGAGGGGGGAAATCAGCCAGGGTTCCTGCTCCTGATCACTGTCCTGTGAACCCTGGTTTAGAGAGCGGGGAAATCAGCCTAGGTTCCTGCTCCTGATCACTGTCCTGTGAACCCTGGGTTAGAGAAAGTGGGGATATCAGCCTAGGTTCCTGCTCCTGATCACTGTCCTGTGAACCCTGGGTTAGAGAGAGAGGGGGAAATCAGCCAGGGTTCCTGCTCCTGATCACTGTTCTGTGAACCCTGGTTTAGAGAGCGGGGAAATCAGCCTAGGTTCCTGCTCCTGATCACTGTCCTGTGAACCCTGGGTTAGAGAGAGAGGGGGGAAATCAGCCAGGGTTCCTGCTCCTCATCACTGTCCAGTGCACCCTGGGTTACAGACAGAATGGATGTCAGCCAGGTTTGCGGCTCCTGATCACTGTCCAGTGAACCCTGGGTTAGAGACGGAATGGACATCGGCAAGGGTTCCTGCTCCTGATCACTGTCCTGTGAACCCTGGGTTAGAGAAAGAGCGGGGAAATCAGCCAGGGTCCCTGCTCCTGTTCACTCTCCAGTGAACCCTGCGTTAAGGAGGCGAAATCAGCCAGGGTTCCTGCTCCTGATCACTGTCCTGTGAACCCTGGGTTAGTGAGAGAGGGGGGAAATCAGCCAGGGTTCCTGCTCCTGATCACTGTCCTGTGAACCCTGGGTTAGAGAGAGGGGGGAAATCAGCCAGGGTTCCTGCTCCTGATCACTGTCCTGTGAATCCTGGTTTAGAGAGCGGGGAAATCAGCCTAGGTTCCTGCTCCTGATCACTGTCCAGTGAACCGTGGGTTAGAGAGCCGTAATCAGCCAGGGTTCCTGCTCCTGATCACTGTCCAGTGCACCCTGGGTTACAGACAGAATGGATGTCAGCCAGGTTTGCAGCTCCTGATCACTGTCCAGTGAACCCTGGGTTAGAGACGGAATGGACATCGGCAAGGGTTCCTGCTCCTGATCACTGTCCTGTGAACCCTGGGTTAGAGAAAGAGCGGGAAATCAGCCAGGGTTCCTGCTCCTGTTCACTCTCCAGTGAAACCTGGGTTAAGGAGGCGAAATCAGCCAGGGTTCCTGCTCCTGATCACTGTGCAGTGATCCCTGGGTTAGAGAGAGAGAGGGGAAATCAGCCAGGGTTCATGCTCCTCATCACTGTCCCGTGATCCCTGGGTTAGAGAGAGTGGGGAAATCAGCCAGAGTTCCTGCTCCTGATCACTATCCTGTGAACCTTGGGTTAGAGAGAGAGAGGGGAAATCAGCAAGGGTTCCTGCTCCTGATCACTGTCCAGTGACCCCTCGGTTAGAGAGAGACAGGATATCAGCCCGGATTCCTGCTCCTGATCACTGTCCAATGACCCCTCGGTTAGAGAGAGAGACGGGAAATCAGCCAGGGTTTCTGCTCCTGATCACTGTCCAGTGATCCCTGGGTTTGAGAGAGTGGGGAAATCAGCCAGTGTCCCTTGTTCCTGATAACTTTCTTGTGAACCCTGGGTTAGAGAGAGAGGGGGGAAATCAGCCAGGGTTCCTGCTCCTGATCACTGTCCTGTGAACCCTGGGTTAGAGAGAGAGGGGGGAAATCAGACAGGGTTCCTGCTCCTGATCACTGTCCTGTGAAACCAGGGTGAGAGAGCCGAAATCAGCCAGTGCTCCTGCTCCTGATCACTGACCAGTGATCCCTGGGTTAGAGAGAGAGAGGGGAAATCAGCCAGGTTTGCGGCTCCTGATCACTGTCCAGTGAACCCTGGGTTAGAGACAGAATGGAAATCGGCAAGAGTTCCTGCTCCTGATCACTGTCCTGTGAACCGTGGGTTAGAGAAAGAGCGGGCAAATTAGCCAGGGTCCCTGCTCCTGTTCACTCTCCAGTGAACCCTGGGCTAGAGAGGCGAAATCAGCCAGGGTTCCTGCTACTGATCACTGTCCAGTGATCCCTGGGTTAGAGAGAGAGAGGGGAAATCAGCCAGGGTTCCTGCTCCTCATCACTGTCCCGTGATCCCTGGGTTAGAGAGAGTGGGGAAATCAGCCAGAGTTCCTGCTCCTGATCACCGTCCAATGACTCCTCGGTTAGAGAGAGACGGGAAATCAGCCAGGTTTTCTGCTCCTGATCAATGTCCTGTGAACCCTGGGTTAGAGAGAGAGGGGGGAAATCAGCCAGGATTTCTGCTCCTGATCACTGTCCTGTGAACCCTGGGTTAGAGAGAGGGGGGAAATCAGCCAGGGTTCCTGCTCCTGATCACTGTCCTGTGAACCCTGGGTTAGAGAGCGGGGAAATCAGCCTAAGTTCCTGCTCCTGATCACTGTCCAGTGAACCGTGGGTTAGAGACAGCACAGACAACAGCCAGGGTTCCTGATCATGATCTCTGTCCAGTGATCCCTGGTTTAGAGACAGAATGGAAATCAGCCTGAGTTCCTGTTCCTCATCACTGTCCTGTGACCCATGGGTTAGAGAGAGAGGGGAAATCAGCCAGGATTCCTGCTCCTGATCACTGTCCTGTGAACCCTGGTTTAGAGAGCGGGGAAATCAGCCAAGGTTCCTGCTCCTGATCACTGTCCAGTGAACCGTGGGTTAGAGAGCCGTAATCAGCCAGGGTACCTGCTCCTGATCACTGTCCAGTGCACCCTGGGTTACAGACAGAATGGATGTCAGCCAGGTTTGCGGCTCCTGATCACTGTCCAGTGAACCCTGGGTTAGAGACGGAATGGACATCGGCAAGGGTTCCTGCTCCTGATCACTGTCCTGTGAACCCTGGGTTAGAGAAAGAGCGGGGAAATCAGCCAGGGTCCCTGCTCCTGTTCACTCTCCAGTGAACCCTGGGTTAAGGAGGCGAAATCAGCCAGGGTTCCTGCTCCTGATCACTGTCCAGGGATCCCTGGGTCAGAGAGAGAGAGAGGAAATCAGCCAGGGTTCCTGCTCCTGATCACTGTCCCGTGATCCCTGGGTTAGGGAGAGTGGGGAAATCAGCCAGAGTTCCTGCTCCTGATCACTATCCTGTGAACCTTGGGTTAGAGAGAGAGAGGGGAAATCAGCCAGGGTTCCTGCTCCTGATCACTGTCCAGTGACCCCTCGGTTAGAGAGAGACAGGAAATCAGCCCGGATTCCTGCTCCTGATCACTGTCCAATGACCCCTCAGTTAGAGAGAGAGACGGGAAATCAGCCAGGGTTTCTGCTCCTGATCACTGTCCAGTGATTCCTGGGTTTGAGAGAGTGGGGAAATTAAGCCAGTGTTCCTTGCTCCTGATAACTTTCTTGTGAACCCTGGGTTAGAGAGAGAGGGGGGAAATCAGCCAGGGTTCCTGCTCCTGATCACTGTGCAGTGACCACTTGGTTAGAGAGAGACAGGAAAGCAGCCCAGATTCCTGCTCCTGATCACTGTCCAATGACCCCCTCGGATAGAGAGAGAGACGGGTAATCAGACAGGGTTCCTGCTCCTGATCACTGTCCTGTGAAACCAGGGTTAGAGAGCCGAAATCAGCCAGTGTTCCTGCTCCTGATCACTGACCAGTGATCCCTGGGTTAGAGAGAGAGAGGGAAAATCAGCCAGGTTTGCGGCTCCTGATCACTGTCCAGTGAACCCTGGGTTAGAGACAGAATGGAAATCGGCAAGAGTTCCTGCTCCTGATCACTGTCCTGTGAACCGTGGGTTAGAGAAAGAGCGGGCAAATCAGCCAGGGTCCCTGCTCCTGTTCACTCTCCAGTGAACCCTGGGCTAGAGAGGCGAAATCAGCCAGGGTTCCTGCTACTGATCACTGTCCAGTGATCCCTGGGTTAGAGAGAGAGAGGGGAAATCAGCCAGGGTTACTGCTCCTCATCACTGTCCCGTGATCCCTGGGTTAGAGAGAGTGGGGAAATCAGCCAGAGTTCCTGCTCCTGACCACCGTCCAATGACCCCTCGGTTAGAGAGAGACGGGAAATCAGCAAGGGTTTCTGCTCCTGATCACTGTCCAGTGATCCCTGGGTTTGAGAGAGTGGGGAAATCAGCCAGTGTTCTTTGCTCCTGATAACTTTCCTGTGAACCCTGGGTTAGAGAGAGAGGGGGGAAATCAGCCAGGGTTCCTGCTCCTGATCACTGTCCTGTGAACCCTGTGTTAGAGAGAGAGGGGAAATCAGCCAGGGTTTCTGCTCCTGATCACTGTCCTGTGAACCCTGGGTTAGAGAGAGGGGGGAAATCAGACAGAGTTCCTGCTCCTGATCATTGTCCTGTGAACCCTGGGTTAGAGAGAGGGGAAATCAGCCAAGGTTCCTGCTCCTGATCACTGTCCAGTGAAACCTGGGTTAGAGAGCCGAAATCAGCCAGGGTTCCTGCTCCTGATCACTGTCCAGTGAACCCTGGGTTACAGACAGAATGAAATTCAGCCAGGTCTGCGGCTCCTGATCACTGTCCAGTGAACCCTGGGTTAGAGACAGAATGAAAATCGTCAAGGCTTCCTGCTCCGGATCACTGTCCTGTGAATCCTGGGTTAGAGTGAGAGGTGGATAATCAGCCAGGGTTTCTGCTCCTGATCACTGTCCAGTGAATCCTGGGTTAGATAGAGAGGGGGGAAATCAGCTAGGGTTCCTGCTCCTTATCACTGTCCTGTGAAAGCTGGGTTACAGAAAGAGCGGGGAAATCAACCAGGGTTCCTGCTCCTGATCACTCTCCAGTGAACCCTGTGTTAGAGAGGCGAAATCAGCCAGGGTTCCTGCTACTGATCACTGTCCAGTGATCCCTGGGTTAGACAGAATGGAAATCGGCCAGGGTTCCTGCTCCTGATCACTGTCCAGTGATCCCTGGTTAGAGAGAGTGGGGAATTCAGACAGAGTTCCTGCTCCTGATCACTGTCCTGTGAAACCTGTTTTGAGAAAGAGGGGGGAAATCAGCCAGGGTTCCTGCTCCTGATCACTTTCGAGTGAACCCTGGCTTAGAGAGGTGAAATCAGCCAGGGTTCCTGCTACTGATCACTGTCTTGTGAACCCTGGGTTAGAGAGAGGGGGGAAATCAGCCAAGGCTTCCTGCTCCTGATCACTGTCCAGTGAACCCCGGCTTAGAGAGAGACGGGAAATCAGCCAGGGTTCCTGCTCCTGATCACTGTCCAGTGAATCCTGGGTTAGAGAGAGAGGGGGGAAATCAGACAGGGTTCCTGCTCCTTATCACTGTCCTGTGAACTCTGTTTTAGAGACAGAGAGGAATTTAGCCAGGGTTCCTCCTCCTGATCACTGTTCAGTGATCCCTGGTTAGAGAGAGTGGGGAAATCAGCCAGAGTTCCTGCTCCTGATTACTGTCTTGTGAACCCTGGGTTAGAGGCAGAATGGAAATCGGCAAGGGTTCCTGCTCCTGATCACTGTCCTGTGAACCTTGGGTTAGAGAAAGAGAGGGCAAATCAGCCAGGGTCCCTGCTCCTGTTCACTCTCCAGTGAACCCTGAGCTAGAGAGGCAATATCAGCCAGGGTTCCTGCTACTGATCACTGTCCAGTGATCCCTGGGTCAGAGAGAGAGAGGGGAAATCAGCCAGGGTTCCTGCTCCTCATCACGGTCCCGTGATCCCTGGGTTAGAGAGAGTGGGGAAATCAGCCAGAGTTCCTGCTCCTGATCACCGTCCAATGACCCCTCGGTTAGAGAGAGACGGGAAATCAGCCAGGGTATCTGCTCCTGATCACCGTCCTGTGAACCCTGGTTTAGAGAGAGAGGGGTGA
The DNA here is from genome assembly GCF_047496885.1 of Scyliorhinus torazame. Taxonomy (NCBI): domain Eukaryota; kingdom Metazoa; phylum Chordata; class Chondrichthyes; order Carcharhiniformes; family Scyliorhinidae; genus Scyliorhinus; species Scyliorhinus torazame. The sequence goes on along the minus strand of NC_092710.1, from coordinate 40,283,437 downwards.
AATCAGCCAGGGTTCCTGCTCCTGATCACTGTCCTGTGAACCCTGGGTTAGAGAGAGTGGGGAAATCAGCCAGGGTACCTGCTCCTGATCACTGTCCTGTGAACCCTGGGTTACAGAGCGGGGAAATCAGCCTAGGTTCCTGCTCCTGATCACTGTCCAGTGAACCGTGGGTTAGAGACAGCACAGACATCAGTCGGGGTTCCTGATCATGATCTTTGTCCAGTGATCCCTGGTTTAGAGACAGAATGGAAATCAGCCTGAGTTCCTGTTCCTCATCACTGCCCTGTGACCCATGGGTTCGAGAGAGAGGGGAAATCAGCCAGGGTTCCGGCTCCTGATCACTGTCCTGTGAAGTTGGGTTAGAGAGAGGGGGGAAATCAGCCAGGGTTCCTGCTCCTGATCACTGTCCTGTGAACCCTGGTTTAGAGAGCGGGGAAATCAGCCTAGGTTCCTGCTCCTGATCACTGTCCAGTGAACCGTGGGTTAGAGAGCCGTAATCATCCAGGGTTCCTGCTCCTGATCACTGTCGAGTGCACCCTGGGTTACAGACAGAATGGATGTCAGCCAGGTTTGCGGCTCCTGATCACTGTCCAGTGAACCCTGGGTTAGAGACGGAATGGACATCGGCAAGCGTTCCTGCTCCTGATCACTGTCCTGTGAACCCTGGGTTAGAGAAAGAGCGGGGAAATCAGCCAGGGTCCCTGCTCCTGATCACTCTCCAGTGAACCCTGGGTTAAGGAGGCGAAATCAGCCAGGGTTCCTGCTCCTGATCACTGTCCAGTGACCACTTGGTTAGAGAGAGACAGGAAAGCAGCCCAGATTCCTGCTCCTGATCACTGTCCAATGACCCCTCGGTTAGAGAGAGAGACGGGAAATCAGACAGGGTTCCTACTCCTGATCACTGTCCAGTGAAACCAGGGTTAGAGAGCCAAAATCAGCCAGTGTTCCTGCTCCTGATCACTGACCAGTGATCCCTGGGTTAGAGAGAGAGAGGGGAAATCAGCCATTTTTGCGGCTCCTGATCACTGTCCAGTGAACCCTGGGTTAGAGACAGAATGGAAATCGGCAAGGGTTCCTGCTCCTGATCACTGTCCTGTGAACCGTGGGTTAGAGAAAGAGCGGGCAAATCAGCCAGGGTCCCTGCTCCTGTTCACTCTCCAGTGAACCCTGGGCTAGAGAGGCAAAATCAGCCAGGGTTCCTGCGACAGATCACTGTCCAGTGATCCCTGGGTTAGAGAGAGAGAGGGGAAATCAGTCAGGGTTCCTGCTCCTCATCACTGTCCCGTGATCCCTGGGTTAGAGAGAGTGGGGAAATCAGCCAGAGTTCCTGCTCCTGATCACCGTCCAATGACCCCTCGGTTAGAGAGAGACGGGAAATCAGCCAGGGTATCTGCTCCTGATCACTGTCCAGTGATCCCTGGGTTTGAGAGAGTGGGGAAATCAGCCAGTGTTCTTTGCTCCTGATCACTGTCCTGTGAACCCTGGGTTAGAGAGAGGGGGGAAATCAGCCAGAGTTCCTGCTCCTGATCATTGTCCTGTGAACCCAGGGTTAGAGAGAGGGGAAATCAGCCAAGGTTCCTGCTCCTGTTCACTGTCCAGTGAACCCTGGGTTACAGACAGAATGGAAGTCAGCCAGGTTTGCGGCTCCTGATCACTGTCCAGTGAACCCTGGGTTAGAGGCAGAATGGAAATCGTCAAGGCTTCCTACTCCTGATCACTGTCCAGTGAATCCTGGGTTAGATAGAGAGGGGGGAAATCAGCCAGGGTTCCTGCTCCTTATCACTGTCCTGTGAACACTGGGTTAGAGAAAGAGCGGGGAAATCAACCAGGGTTCCTGCTCCTGATCACTCTCCAGTGAACCCTGTGTTAGAGAGGCGAAATCAGCCAGGGTTCCTGCTACTGATCACTGTCCAGTGATCCCTGGGTTAGAGAGAGAGAGGGGAAATCAGCCAGGGATCCTGCTCCTGATCAATGTCCAGTGAACCCTTGGTTTAGACAGAATGGAAATCGGCCAGGGTTCCTGCTCCTGATCACTGTCCAGTGATCCCTGGGTTAGAGAGAGTGGGGAAATCAGCCAGAGTTCCTGCTCCTGATCACTGTCCTGTGAACCCTGGGTTAGAGAAAGAGGGGAGAAATCAGCCAGGGTTCCTTTTCCTGATCACTCTCCAGTGAACCCTGGGTTAGAGAGGCGAAATCCCCCAGGGTTCCTGCTACTGATCACTGTCCAGTGATCCCTGGGTTAGAGAGAGAGAGGGGAAATCAGCCAGGGTTCCTGCTCCTGATCACTGTCCAGTGAACCCTTGGTTACAGACAGAATGGAAATCGGCCAGGGTTCCTGCTCCTGATCACTGTCCAGTGATCCCTGGGTTAGAGAGAGTGGGGAAATCAGCCAGAGTTCCTGCTCCTGATCACTGTCCTGTGAAACCTGGTTTGAGAAAGAGGGGGGAAATCAGCCAGGGTCCCTGCTCCTGATCACTTTCCAGTGAACCCTGGCTTAGAGAGGTGAAATCAGCCAGGGTTCCTGCTACTGATCACTGTCTTGTGAACCCTGGGTTAGAGAGAGGGGGTAAATCAGCCAAGGCTTCCTGCTCCTGATCACTGTCCTGTGAATCCTGGGTTAGAGTGAGAGGTGGGAAATCAGCCAGGGTTCCTGCTCCTGATCACTGTCCAGTGAATCCTGGGTTAGATAGAGAGGGGGGAAATCAGCCAGGGTTCCTGCTCCTTATCACTGTCCTGTGAACTCTGTTTTAGAGACAGAGAGGAATTTAGCCAGGGTTCCTCCTCCTGATCACTGTTCAGTGATCCCTGGTTAGAGAGAGTGGGGAAATCAGCCAGAGTTCCTGCTCCTGATTACTGTCCTGTGAACCCTGGGTTAGAGAACGAGCGGGGAAATCAGCCAGGGTTCCTTTTCCTGATCACTCTCCAGTGAACCCTGGGTTAGAGAGGCGAAATCAGCCACGGTTCCTGCTACTGATCACTGTCCAGTGATCCCTGGGTTAGAGAGAGAGAGGGGAAATCAGCCAGGGTTCCTGCTCCTGATCACTGTCCAGTGAACCCTTGGTTCCAGACAGAATGGAAATCGGCCAGGGTTCCTGCTCCTGATCACTGTCCAGTGATCCCTGGGTTAGAGAGAGTGGGGAAATCAGCCAGAGTTCCTGCTCCTGATCACTGTCCCGTGAAACCTGGTTAGAGAAAGAGGGGGGAAATCAGCCAGGGTTCCTGCTCCTGATCACTGTCCAGTGAACCCTTGGTTACTGACAGAATGGAAATCGGCCAGGGTTCCTGCTCCTGATCACTGTCCAGTGATCCCTGGGTTGGAGAGAGTGGGGAAATCAGCCAGAGTTCCTGCTCCTGATCACTGTCCTGTGAACCCTTGGTTACAGACAGAATGGAATTCAGCCAGGTTTCCTGCTCCTGATCACTGTCCAGTGAACCCTGGGTTAGAGGGACAGGGGGGTGGGGGTTTCCCTCACTATTTCACCCGTGGCTGTCCTAGCAGCTGTGGGGCCATGACAGGGATGGGGCAGTGTGCGTTGTCTCTCGAGCCAAGGAGCACCTTTTTCACCTGGAACGCTGAGCGGACCCAGTGAGAGGCCCATCTCTGAGCAGAATGTCCACCCAGAGCACTGAGGATTGTGTGTCTGATGCCGAGTTGTCCGAGTCCTTCTGGCCTGGGGCCACGTCCTGATGGGAAGTGATTCTTAGCTGCAGGGTGGCAGACAGAGGTGTGCCGCGTACAGATTCATCCGATGTGGCTCCTTCTGGGCCGGCCTCACTGCCATGGTGATCCATGTGTTTCACACAGTCCCTTCTCTAGTCTTAACCGTGTATTACACTGGCCCAGTCTCTCCTCTCTGGTCTATGGAACGCATTTTGAACGTGGTCTGTGTCCCTAGGTTTGAAGCCTGTCACGCACTCAGTGATTGTGAAACGTCTTAAGAAATTTGCTTCCTTTGCAAATTCCCGTCAACGCTCGGGAACATCAAACTTAGTCGTCTGTTTGCCAGCAATTCTGCTGATATTACCCCAGCTGTAATAGGTGGCGTAGTCTGGTAATTAAATAGAAACCATGCAAGCTTTGTGTTAACTAACCATGCAGTCTGCTTTTCATGCCCTGTTTAAATGTCTGGACTATCCATCCAGCCAGGACATTGGAAGATGGGTATTATGGGGCTGTTTGGATTTGTTTCACTCCATGAGTGCACATAAACCCCTGGAGTTGCTCTCTGGTCAGGGGGATACCTTTGTCTGTGACAAGCACCTCTGGAATCCAGTAGGTGTGAACCTTTGGCGCAACCCCTCCACGGTGACTCGAAAATGGTGGATGACATTCGCCGCACATCCATCCACTTTCGGGCGTCGATCAGGAGCAAATACATTTACCCCATGAAGGACGAAGCCTGCGAGGAAATGTACCCACCGGCACCCGGACCACTCCCACGGGTGGAGTGAGGTTGAAGGGGGGAGATTCTGGTGCTCCTGGCAAGCGGTACATTGCTGCACCGTTGTCAGCCCTGGCCATCGCACGTAACTCCCGGCGAGCATCATCATCTTGCAAACACCTGGGTATCCGCCTTACAGGTCCTGCAAGACCAAGACCGTGCGCTGACCTGGCTGCGGGATAACCATACGGGATCCCAACAGGATGATGCTGTCCTTCATGCTGAGCTCCTGATGATTTGTCATGTAGGCTCGAAGGCCCTCTGGGAGTTTCCATGTAGTCTACCCTGTAGGACCATGTAGTACAGTTTTGCCAATGTTGTGTCCTTTTCATAGAATCATAGAATCATAGTATTTACAGAGCAGAAGGAGGCCATTCGGCCCATCAAGTGTGCACCAGGCCCTTGGAAAGAGCACCCTACTTCAACCCACCCTATCCCTGTAACCCAGTAACCCCACCTCACCTTTTGGACACTAAGGGGCAATTCGGCATGGCCAATCCACCTAACCTGCACATCTTTGGACTGTGGGAAGAAACCGGAGCACCCGGAGGAAACCCGCGCAGACACGGGGAGAAACTGCAAACTCCACACAGACAGCCACCCGAGGCCAGAATTGAGCCCGGGACCCAAGGAGCTGTGAGGCAGCAGTGCTAACCACTGTGCTACCGTGCCGCCCTATGGGTCCATGTGCGGATTTGTGCGGCTGTCATGGATAATGTCGCAATAACGTTTATTGCTAAAATGATTTTGCCCACTGCTGGCGGGTGGTTTACAGTCAGCGGGAGACAGCTCACGACATCCACGTGCACAACCTGTGCACCTGGGCGATATTCAAAACTGCATTCATGTGTCACCAACAGCAATGCCCATCGTTAGATTCTGGCAGAATTTATCTTATCTGCCTTGAAAAAGCCAAGTGAGGGTTATCGACCATGATGGCCATAAAATGACATTCATCGATGTACTGAGGGAATTTCTCAATGGCAAAAACCACGGTCATTCCTCCTCTTCAACCTGTGCGTAGCGGCCTCCGCCTCAGACAAGAGTTCTGGACGCGTAGGCTATTGGCCTTTTCGTCCAATCGTCGCACCCATGGGACAACACTGCCCCATGTGGAGAGGCAACACACGTGCGTGTCTGCGACTGATCGTAGTACGTCAACAGTTTGGAAGAAAATGATTGCTGCTTCACTCTGGTGAATGCTTCCACTTGGGACACTTTCGATGCCCATTTTTGGTTCTTCTATGAAAGCACATGCAGGGGCGCCAGGGAGGTAGCCAGGTTCAGGATGAACTCTACATAAAAACTGGCAAGCCCGAGAAACCGCGTCAGCTCCGTCGTGTTCTCAGGTGTCTTCCTTGGATGCTTTCCTCGCCGGGTACAGCCCATCCTTGTCCACGCGATATCTCAGGGTCATGACCCCTGTCACCTGGGAGACGCACATGTCCCTCTTCAAGCCGACACCTCAGTCGCAAAATCGTCGGAGGACACCCTCTCGGTTGCCCCGGTGTTCCTTCTCGTTCTCGCCCGGAATGAGCACATCAGCCAGGTAGACAGCCATCCTGGGGAACCCTCGGAGAATGTTTTCCATCACCCATTGGAAAATCGCACAGGTTGACGACACCATGAAGGGAAGCTGCCTACACTTGGACAATCCCCTGTGGGTGTGGATGGTGGTGTATTTCTGGGGCGCAATGCCCAACACCAACAAGAAGTATGTGTGGCTCATTTCCAACTTTGTGAGTGAGTGACCCCCCCCCCCCCCCCGGCTAACTTCATGAATAAGTACCTGTGGCATGGGGCACCTGGCCCATTGGGAGGTGCTGGTTACTATCATCTTGTAATTGCCACACAGGCAAACAGACGTGTCTGGCTTCAGCACCGGGATCGCTGGTGTTGCACACTCTGTGAACTGGATCCTGCCTATGATACTGAAGTTCTCCAGCCGGTTCAGTTCGTCATCCACTTTCGTAAGCAGAATGTATGAGACCAGATGTGCCCTGAAATCTGGGTTGGGCTTCTGGGTCAACATAAACTTTTGCCTTGGCCCCTTTTATCTTCCCAGGCAAACACCCGGATATTTTCCGTGGCCTTTGCGCAAACCGCCAGTACCCATCCGGAAGATTTGTTGCCAGCCCAGGTGGAGTCTTTGAAAGCAAATTGCGGCCCAGGAGGTTGCATCCCGGCCCTTGCTCCACTGCAAGTGGTGGCCGGACTGACTATTAGAACATAGAACATAGAACATAGAACAATACAGCGCAGTACAGGCCCTTCGGCCCACGATGTTGCACCGAAACAAAAGCCATCTAACCTACACTATGCCATTATCATCCATATGTTTATCCAATAAACTTTTAAATGCCCTCAATGTTGGCGAGTTCACTACTGTAGCAGGTAGGGCATTCCACGGCCTCACTACTCTTTGCGTAAAGAACCTACCTCTGACCTCTGTCCTATATCTATTACCCCTCAGTTTAAAGTTATGTCCCCTCGTGCCAGCCAAATCCATCCGCGGGAGAAGGCTCTCACTGTCCACCCTATATAACCCCCTGATCATTTTGTATGCCTCTATTAAGTCTCCTCTTAACCTTCTTCTCTCCAACGAAAACAACATCAAGTCCATCAGCCTTTCCTCATAAGATTTTCCCTCCATACCAGGCAACATCCTGGTAAATCTCCTCTGCACCCGCTCCAAAGCCTCCACGTCCTTCCTATAATGCGGTGACCAGAACTGTACGCAATACTCCAAATGCGGCCGTACCAGAGTTCTGTACAGCTGCAACATGACCTCCCGGCTCCGGAACTCAGACCCTCTACCAATAAAGGCCAACACTCCATAGGCCTTCTTCATAACCCTATCAACCTGGGTGGCAACTTTCAGGGATCTATGTACATGGACACCTAGATCCCTCTGCTCATCCACACTTTCAAGAACTTTACCATTAGCCAAATATTCTGCATTCCTGTTATTCCTTCTAAAGTGAATCACCTCACACTTCTCTACATTAAACTCCATTTGCCACCTCTCAGCCCAGCTCTGCAGCTTATCTATATCCCTCTGTAACCTGCTACATCCTTCCACACTATCGACAACACCACCGACTTTAGTATCGTCTGCAAATTTACTCACCCACCCTTCTGCGCCTTCCTCTAGGTCATTGATAAAAATGACAAACAGCAACGGCCCCAGAACAGATCCTTGTGGTACTCCACTTGTGACTGTACTCCATTCTGAACATTTCCCATCAACCACCACCCTCTATCTTCTTTCAGCTAGCCAATTTCTGATCCACATCTCTAAATCACCCTCAATCCCCAGCCTCCGTATTTTTTGCAATAGCCTACCGTGGGGAACCTTATCAAACGCTTTGCTGAAATCCATATACACCACATCAACTGCTCTACCCTCGTCTACCTGTTCAGTCACCTTCTCAAAGAACTCAATAAGGTTTGTGAGGCATGACCTACCCTTCACAAAGCCATGCTGACTATCCCTGATCATATTATTCCTATCTAGATGATTATAAATCTTGTCTCTTATAATCCCCTCCAAGACTTTACCCACTACAGACGTGAGGCTCACCGGTCTATAGTTGCCGGGGTTGTCTCTGCTCCCCTTTTTGAACAAAGGGACCACATTTGCTGTCCTCCAGTCCTCTGGCACTATTCCTGTAGCCAATGATGACATAAAAATCAAAGGCAAAGGTCCAGCAATCTCTTCCCTGGCCTCCCAGAGAATCCTAGGATAAATCCCATCAGGTCCCGGGGACTTATCTATTTTCAGCCTGTCCAGAATTGCCAACACCTCTTCCCTACGTACCTCAATGCCATCTATTCTATTAGCCTGGGGCTCAGCATTCTCCTCCACAACATTATCTTTTTCCTGAGTGAATACTGACGAAAAATATTCATTTTGTATCTCGCCTATCTCTTCAGACTCCACACACAATTTCCCATCCCTGTCCTTGACTGGTCCTACTCTTTCCCTAGTCATTCGCTTATTCCTGACATACCTATAGAAAGCTTTTGGGTTTTCCTTGATCCTTCCTGCCAAATACTTCTCATGTCCCCTCCTTGCTCGTCTTAGCTCTCTCTTTAGATCCTTCCTCGCTACCTTGTAACTATCCATCGCCCCAACCAAAACTTCACACTTCATCTTCACATAGGCCTCCTTCTTCCTCTTAACAAGAGATTCCACTTCCTTGGTAAACCACGGTTCCCTCGCTCGACGCCTTCCTCCCTGTCTGACCGGTACATACTTATCAAGAACACGCAGTAGCTGATCCTTGAACAAGCCCCACTTATCCAGTGTGCCCAACACTTGCAGCCTACTTCTCCACCTTATCCCCCCCAAGTCACGTCTAATGGCATCATAATTGCCCTTCCCCCAGCTATAACTCTTGCTCTGTGGGGTATACTTATCCCTTTCCATCATTAACGTGAACGTCACCGAATTGTGGTCACTGTCCCCAAAGTGCTCTCCTACCTCCAAATCCAACACCTGGCCTGGTTCATTACCCAAAACCAAATCCAACGTGGCCTCGCCTCTTGTTGGCCTGTCAACATATTGTTTCAGGAAACCCTCCTGCACACACTGTACAAAAAACGACCCATCTATTGTACTCGAACTATATCTTTTCCAGTCAATATTTGGAAAGTTAAAGTCTCCCATAATAACTACCCTGTTACTTTCGCTCATATCCAGAATCATCTTCGCCATCCTTTCCTCTACATCCCTAGAACTATTAGGAGGCCTATAAAAAACTCCCAACAGGGTGACCTCTCCTTTCCTGTTTCTAACTTCAGCCCATACTACCTCGGAAGAAGAGTCCCCATCTAGCATCCTCTCCGCCACCGTAATACTGCTCTTGACTAGCAGCGCCACACCTCCCCCTCTTTTGCCTCCTTCTCTGAGCTTACTAAAACACCTAAACCCCGGAACCTGCAACATCCATTCCTGTCCCTGCTCTATCCATGTCTCCGAAATGGCCACAACATCGAAGTCCCAGGTACCAACCCATGCTGCCAGTTCCCCTACCTTGTTTCGTATACTCCTGGCATTGAAGTAGACACACTTCAAACCACCTACCTGAACACTGGCCCCCTCCTGCGACGTCAAATCTGTGCTCCTGACCTCTATACTCTCATTCTCCCTTACCCTAAAACTACAATCCAGGTTCCCATGCCCCTGCTGCATTAGTTTAAACCCCCCCAAAGAGCACTAACAAATCTCCCCCCCAGGATATTTGTGCCCCTCAGGTTCAGATGTAGACCATCCTGTCTGTAGAGGTCCCACCTTCCCCAGAAAGAGCCCTAGTTATCCAGAAATCTGAATCCCTCCCGCCTGCACCATCCCTGTAGCCACGTGTTTAAATGCTCTCTCTCCCTATTCCTCATCTCACTATCACGTGGCACGGGCAACAACCCAGAGATAACAACTCTGTTTGTTCTAGTTCTGAGCTTCCATCCTAGCTCCCTGAAAGCCTGCCTGACATCCTTGTCCCCTTTCCTACCTATGTCGTTAGTGCCAATGTGGACCACGACTTGGGGCTGCTCCCCCTCCCCCCTAAGGACCCGGAAAACACGATCCGAGACATCACGTACCCTTGCACCTGGGAGGCAACATACCAAACGTGAGTCTCTCACGCTCCCACAAAATCTCCTATCTGTGCCCCTGACTATAGAGTCCCCAATTACTAATGCTCTGCTCCTCTCCCCTTTCCCTTCTGAGCAACAGGGACAGACTCCGTGCCAGAGGCCCGTACCCCATGGCTTACCCCTGGTAAGTCCCCCCCCCACAAGTATCCAAAGCGGTATACTTGTTTCTCAGGGGAACGACCGCAGGGGATCCCTGCACTGACTGCTTTTTCCCAGTCCCTCTTACAGTTACCCACCTATCTCCAATCTTTGGTGTAACTAATTCCCTGAAGCTGCTATCTATGACCCCTCTGCCTCCCGAATGATCCGAAGTTCTTCCAACTCCAGCTCCAGTTCCCTAACTCGGTCTTGGAGGAGCTGGAGATGGCAGCACTTCCTGCAGGTAAAATCAGCAGGGACACGAACTGCATCTCTCACCTCAAACATCCTGCAGGAGGAACATTGCACTCCCTTCCCTGCCATTCCTCTAACTTTCTACCAAGATCTGGCTAACAACTAAATTAAATTTTTTATAAAAAATAATAATAATATAATAAAATATGGTACTTACCTCAGACCAATGGGTTTTATTATTAGGTTAGAGGAGGAGGGCGTGTGGGAGACACTACACGTGTAGTGTCTCGGGTTTCCTCTCCACCAGAATTTATTGGTGAGGGTCTTCCCAGACGTCCGCGGGTCGACTTCCTGTTCCCGCCTAAAAAACTAATTTAAAAAAAAAGAAAAATTCTCAGCTCCTGCTGAAATTGACTAACCAGCCAGCTCCACTCCCGCCGAAATCGACTGGCCTGCCCCTGCAAAGACAAGTGCTTTTAAAGGTTGACTTACCTCTCAGCAACCTCCTTCCGCAATGCTCCCGCTGAAACTGACTCACCAGCTGTTCCCACGCCGAAATCGACTGGCCTGCCCCTGCAAAGACAAGTGCTTTTAAAGGTTGCCTTACCTCCCAGCAACCTCCTTCCGCAATGCTCCCGCTGAAACTGACTCACCAGCTGTTCTCCCGCCGAAATCGACTGGCCTGCCCCTGCAAAGACAAGTGCTTTTAAAGGTTGACTTACCTCCCAGCAACCTTCTTCCGCAATGCTCCCGCTGAAACTGACTCACCAGCTGTTCTCCCGCCGAAATCGACTGGCCTGCCCCTGCAAAGACAAGTGCTTTTAAAGGTTGACTTACCTCCCAGCAACCTCCTTCCGCAATGCTCCCGCTGAAACTGACTCACCAGCTGTTCTCCCGCCAAAATCGACGTTGATTTGGGCGGACCTGTGAACCTTGATTGAAAGGGTTTAGTTCAGACCTTGACATTATACTGGAAGAGGGGAGGTGAGGGTTAACCTAAAATTAAAGTTAGAGGAAAGTCAACCAATCTTTCTTCTGATCTTCGTCCGATGACAATTTTCTAAAATGGTGTGTGGGCGACAGGGTGGTTAGCACTGCTGCCACATGGCGCCGAGGTCCCAGGTTCGATCCCGGCTCTGGGTCACTGTCCGTGTGGAGTTTGCACATTCTCCCCGTGTTCGTGGGCTTCGCCCCCACAACCCAAAGATGTGCAGGGTAGGTGGATTGGCCACGTTGAATTGCCCCATTATTGGAAAAATTAAAGAAAATTTAAAAAATGCAAAGTCAGTGAACAGCTTCGGCCTCAAGGTGAACCCCTCCTGCCCTTCAATGGTGAACTTAATTTTTTCCAAATGCCGGAGCTCTGTCAAATCACTCACCCCTGCCCCCGAGTGTGGTGGCTCCGAGCCCCACCAACACAGCAAAATCTGTCTCCAGGCTATCAGGGAGGCAAAGGCCAAGATGTCAGTCTCTATCCCGGCCTGTGCTCCCGGATCCTCCGACACACCAAATGCTGCCACTCCAGACTCGGAGCTACTCCTACCCCCAGATTCTTTGACATTACTTCAGAAAAGCTCTCAACCTCCGACATGGCCCAAACATATGTACATGGTTGGCCGGCTGCCCCGCACACCACCCACCCCGACCCTCCACCCCCGCAAAGTACCGACTCATCCTGCACACCGTCATGTGAACTCTATGCGCAATCTTAAATTGAAGACTTAGCCTAGCACACGACGAGGATGCATTCACCCTCCGTAGAGCTTCCCTCCACATTATGGCTCCCAATGCCCCTCAGAATTCCTCCTCGCACTTGTTCCTGACCTCCTCCACGGGAGCACACTCTCTCTTCCCCAGCTCCCCGTACACGTCCGCAACCCTGTCCTCCCGAATTTCATCCTGGGACAGAAGCCCTGGGGGGCTGCAATACCATAAATGATGGCACCTCCTTCCTAATACAATCCCGAACCTGCAAATAGCTGAAGCAATTCCCCTTTGGTAACTGGTACATCTCCTCAAGCTCTCCAGGTCTGAAAACATATCTCTGTTGAACAAATACCTGAAATTCTCTATCCCCAACTGCTGTCACCCCAGCTCCAATCCAAACTTCTTACAAAACACAGCTGGGAACCCATCCAGCCCCAGGGACTTTCCCGACTGCATCACTTCCTCAATCCATCGCGTCCCTCAGCCCAATCGGGGCCCCGGTTCCTACACCTTCGCCTCCTCAACCCTTGGGAATTCCAACCCACGCAAAACACATCTCACCCCTTCATCTCCCACGGGAGACTCCAAGTTATACAACCTCCAATAGAAGGCCTCAAAAAACGCATCAACCCCCTCCAGTCTGATACCACCATGGCCCTCTCACCCCTCACCCTTCCGATCTCTCCCACTGCCTCTTGCTTCCTCAACTGATGCACAAGCATCCTGCACACTTTCTCCCCGTACTGATCAACCGCCCCTCAGGCTCAACGTAGTGGACCCACCGGCTTTCCCGTGGACACAAGCCCAGACTCCATCCGGCGCCTCTGCCTCTCCTTTAGTGACGGCTCCTCAGGCACCAGCGAATATCTCCAGTCCACCCTCAAAATGTCAACCAGCAACCTCAGTCTCTCAACCCACTCCGCTCTCTCCCTGTGCGCCCAAATCAATATAAATTGCCCCCTTACCACTGCTTTCAGCGCCTCCCACAGCGTGGAGATGGAAACATGCTCCGTATTACTCACTGACGCATGATCAATAACCTCAGAAACGGGGTTGGAGACAGTTGAAAGCTTTAATACGCTAGATGTTTCCCCCAGGAGCGCAGGTACAGAAGAAAGCTGCTGGGGCGGCACCAGCTCTTATACCCCGCCTTGCAGGGCAGAGCTAACATACAAGCTTATCCAATGGGAACAAGTACATTCTCCACCAATGGTATTCCGGCATTACTAGGTATCGTAATCCTCCTAACACAGACTACCACATTCACCCCCTGTTAAAAAAGAGTCCAGCGGGGGGGGGGGGGGGGGCTTCGTATTACAATGTGGTAGCAGTGGTAGAAGTTATAGTCATGAAGGTACGGTAGTGCCTCCGTACAGCGTTTTGCCTCATTATAACTTTTAACTATTTACAACAGTAATGTACATTTCAAAAGGAAGCAATTAGTCGATCGGGGGCCCTGGTCATCCTCTGCGATCGTCATAGCTTTAGTGGTGACGTCGGTGTAGGTTCGAGTGTCTGTGGCTCCGGGAACAAGGTTTTGGCTTCTACGGCGGCTTCATCACCCCTAGACGTGGCTGGCGGAATGGCTGACTGGCCTGGGAAGGGGGCAGCTGTGGGGTGCGCCAGTGGGCAGGGCCTAGACGGGGCCAGTGAAAGAACCAATCCACCTGGGAAGGGGCGGCTGTGGGGTGCGCCGGTGGGAGGGAGGGTGGGACTGGTGGTGGGGGTGTGCGTGGGGATCCAGCGGGCGCCAGGTCCCGTAGGGAGACCGTATCCTGTCGGATGTCGGGGTACGCACGTAGGCGTACTGAGGGTTAGCGTGGAGGAGATAGACTCTCTCGACCAATGGGTCCGATTTGTGCGCCCGCACGTGTTTAGGGAGCAGTACGGGTCTGGGAGCTGCCAGCCAGGTCGGGAGCGAGGCCCCAGAGGAGGACTTCCTGGGGAAGACAAGGAGACGTTCATGAGGTGTTTGGTTGGTCGTGGTACACAGCAGTGACCGGATGGAGTGGAGGGCATCCGGGAGGACTTCCTACCAGAGAGAGACTGGGAGATTCCTGGACGGAGGGCCAGTAGGACGGTCTTCCAGACCGTTCCATTCCCCCTCTCTACCTGTCCGTTTCCCCGGGGGGTGTAACTGGTCGTCCTGCTCGAGGCAATGCCCTTGCTGAGCAGGAATTGACGCAGCTCGTCGCTCATAAAGGAGGACCCCCTATCACTGTGTATGTAGGTGGGGAAACCGAACAGCGTAAAGATACTATGGAGGGCTTTTATGATGGTGGTTGCGGTCATGTCGGGGCAGGGGATGAAAATGAAATGGAATGAAAATCGCTTATTGTCACAAGTTGGCTTCAAATGAAGTTACTGTGAAAAGCCCCTAGTCGCCACATTCCGGCGCCTGTTCGGGGAGGCTGTTACGGGAATCGAACCGTGCTGCTGGCCTGCCTTGGTCTGCTTTCAAAGCCAGCAATTTAGCCCTGTGCTAAACAGCCCAAATCAATATAAATTGCCCCCTTACCACTGCTTTCAGCGCTCCCACAGCGTGGAGATGGAAACATGCTCCATATTACTCACTGACGCATGATCAATAACCTCAGAAACGAGATTGGAGACAATTGAAAGCTTTAATACGCTAGATGTTTCCTCCAGCAGCGCAGGTACAGAAGAAAGCTGCTGGAGCAGCACAGGCTCTTATACCCCGCCTTGCAGGGCGGAGCTAGCATACCAGCTTACCGAATGGGAACAAGTACATTCTCCACCAATGGTATTCCGGCATTACTAGGTACCGTTATCCTTCTAACACAGACTACCACATTCACCCTCTGTTAAAAAAGAGTCCAGCGGTGGGGGGGGCTTCGTATTACAACGTGGTAGCAACGTGGGAAATTATAGGGATGGCGAATGGGAACCGGGAGTACTCGTCAATCACGTTCAGGAAGTACGTGTTGCAGTCGGTGGAGGGGAGGGGGCCTTTGAAATCCATACTGAGGCGTTCAAAGGGACGGGAAACTTTTATCAGGTGCGCTTTCTCTGGCCTGTAGATGTGAGGCTTGCACTCCGTGCAGATTTGGCAATTCCTGGTGGCTGTCCTGACCTCCTCGATGGAGTAGGGCAGATTGCGGGTCTTGATGAAGTGGAAAAATTGAGTGACCCCCAGGTGGCAGAGGTCCTCGTGGAGGGCTCGGAGGCGGTCCACTTGTGCGTTGGCACATGTGCCGCGGGATAGGGCATCAGGAGGCTCGTTTAGCTTCCCGGGACGATACAAGGTCTCATAGTTGTCGGTGGAGAGTTCGATCCTCCACCGTCAGATCTTGTCGTTTTTTATCTTGCCCCGCTGTGCATTATCGAACTTGAAAGCAACTGATCGTTGGTCAGTGAGGAGAGTGAATCTCCTGCCGGCCAGATAATGCCTCCAATGTCGCACAGCTTCTACTATGGCCTGGGCCTCCTTTTCGACTGAGGAATGGCAGATTTCGGAGGCGTGGAGGGTGTGTGAGAAGAAGGCCACGGGTCTGCCCACTTGGTTGAGGGTGGCCGCCAGAGCTACGTCGGACGCGTCGCTCTCGACCTGGAAGGGGAGGGACTCGTCGATGGCGTGCATCGTGGCCTTTGAAATGTCTGCTTTGATGCGTCTGAAGGCCTGGCAGGCCTCTATTGACAGGGGGAATACTGTGGATTGGATCAGTGGACGGGATTGTCCGCATAGTTGGGGACCCACTGGGCATAGTAGGAAAAAAAACCTAGGCAGCGCTTCAGGGCCTTGGGGCAGTGAGGGAGGGGGAACTCCATAAGGGGGCGCATACGTTCAGGGTCAGGGCCTCTTACTCCATTTCGCACTACGTAGCCGAGGATGGCTAGGCGGTCAGTGCTAAACACGCATTTATCCTTGTTATATGTTAGGTTAAGGATTTTTGCGGTTTGGAGGAATTTTCAGAGGTTGGTGTCGTGGTCCTGCTGGTCGTGGCCGCAGATGGTGACATTATCGAGGAATGGGAATGTGGCCCGTAAACCGTACCGGTCAACCATTCGGTCCATCTCTCGTTGGAAGACCGAGACCCCGTTAGTGACACCAAAGGGATCCCTTAAGAAGTGGTAGAGCCGCCCACCTGCTTCGAAGGCAGTGTATTTGCGGTCACTAGTGCAGATGGGGAGCTGATGGTAGGTGGACATAAGATCCACCGTGGAGAAGACCTTGTAATGCGCGATCCTGTTGACCAGGTCGGATATGCGGGGGAGAGGGTACGCGTCCAGCTGCGTAAACCTGTTGATGGCCTGACTGTAGTCAATGACCATCCTATGTTTCTCCCTGGTCTTTACCACCACTACTTGAGCTCTCCAGGAGCTGTTGCTAGCCTCAATGCACCTTCCTTCAGTAACCGTTGGACCTCTGACCAAATAAAGATCCGGTCCTGGGCACAATACTGTCTGCTCCTGGTGACGACAGGTTTGCAATCCGGGGTAAGGTTCGCAAACAGGGAAGGCGGATCGACATTGAGGGTCGCGAGGCTGCAGACAGTGAGGGGGGGGGGGGGGGTATAGGGCCGCAGATTTGAAAGTTAGAATTTGGAGGTTGCATTGAAAATCCCAACCCTAGGAGTGCAGCTGCGCAGAGGTGGGGAAGGACGTAGAGTCGGTAGCTTTTGAACTCCCTTCCTTGGACTGTGAGGTTAGCTATACAAAACCCCTTGATCTCTACTGAGTGGGAACCGGAGGCCAGGGAGATTTTTTGATTAACGGGGTGGACGGGGAGAGAACAGCGTCTTACCGTGTTGGGGTGTATGAAGCTCTCCGTGCTCCCAGAGTCGATTAGGCAGGACGTTTCATGCCCATTGATAAGCACCGTCGTCGTAGCAGGCGATAGTGTTCAGGGCCGAGACTGGTCCAGCGTCATCAAGGCTACTCGTGGCAGCAGTTGAATGTTTTCTTTGGGCGGTGTGTGGTCAGCCGAGCTGGGGTCCTAGGAGTCCATCCAAGATGGCGGCGCCCATTGGTCGCACATGGCCGGGGGTGCACAAAATTGCGGCGCCCATCCATCGCACGTGGCGTCCGCGGGACAGGATGGCGGTGCCCGGAGGCCGCACGTGGCCCTGGAGTAGGAAGATGGCGTCGCCTGCTGGCCACACGGGGACCGTGGAGAGGATTGTGGTGGCGGTCCGTATTCGCCGCCGGAGACCGCAGCGACCGCCCGGACCTGGCATACCCCCACGAAGTGGCCCTTTTTACCGCATCCCTTGCAGGTGGATGCACGGGCCGGACAGCGCTGTTGGGGGTGCTTGGCTTCCCGCAAAAATAGCAGTGGGGCCCCCCGGGGTTGCAAGGCCGTCTTGCAGCACAAGCTTGTGGGGGGATGGGAGATGCCTCGGGGTCGGCCGCGGGGGCGTTCCACGCTGGCCAGGGGGCTGCCACTCGGTCGGGGACGTAAGAGCGGGCGTTTTGGGAAGCCGCATCCAGGGTGCCGGCAAGGGCCCGTGCCTCCTTGAGGCCTTATGTCTCTTTCTCCAGCAATCGCTGGCGGATTTGGGAGGGCAGCATACCTGCAATGAAAGCGTCCCAGATCAAAAGTTCTGTGTGGTCGTTCGCAGAAACTTGCGGGCAATTTCTCCCCAACACCAGGAGCGCACGGTAGAATTCCTCCAGCGATTCCCCGGGGATTTGCCGCCTCGTCGCTAGCAGATGTTGGGCGTAGACCTGGTTTCCAGGGCGAATATAATGTCCTTTCAGCAGCTCCATTGCTGCATCAAAATCGTCCGCGTCCTCGATGAGGATGAAAATTTCTGGGCTCACCCTCGAGTGCAGGAGTTGAAGTATCTGTTCTACCGTGGGTGTGTTTTCGGCCGTTCCGAGGTATCTGTTAAAACACGCCAGCCAGTGCTTGAAGGTTGCCGCTGAGTTTGCCGCGTGGGGGCTGGGTTGCAGACACTCCGGCTTGATTCGGAGCTCCATTCTTTTAAATCTAGCTTATTAAATTGATGCACGATCAATCACCTCAGAAATGAGATTGGAGACAATTGAAGGCTTTAATACGCTAGATGTTTCCCCCAGCAGTGCAGGTACAGAAGAAAGCTGCTGGGGAGGCACGGGCTCTTATACCCCGCCTTGCAGGGCGGAGCTAACATACAAGCTTACCCAATGGGAACAAGTCCATTCTCCACCAATGGTATTCCGGCATTACTAGGTACCCGAATCCTCCTAACACAGACTACCACACTCACATAAACCCGAATGGCATCCCTTACCCTCTCCCAGACCCTCTTGTCTTGTCCACCAGTAACCCCACATCCAACCTCCAGTGTGGCCGCTGAGCCTCCCCATGAACCACCCACAGATCCACTCAGTGCGGCACGTAGTCAGAGACCACATTCGCTGAATATTCTGATCCTGTCACCCCTGCCAGCCATGCTTCCTCTAAACCAAAGAAATCAATCCGGGAGTGCGAGAAGTATGACAACTCCTTCACCCTAGACCTCTCAAACCGCCACCGGCCCCCCACCCCCAACAACCACTCGTCGTCACCGAATCCTTCAGGGACCGAGGACACGATCGGTCCGCCCTAGGGTCCAGAAGCATTTTGAAATCTCCCGTCATAATCAGCCGGTGCATGTCCAGATCTAGAATATTCCCTCGCACCCGCCTTAAGAAATCAACATTGTCTCAGTTTAGGGCAGATACATTCACTAGCACCACAGGCATCCATCCCCTCTAGCATAGTGTCAGAAACGTACCCCCCGGATCAGCTGTAAAACTGCCGACCTCAAAGGCCACCCCCTTGTTGATCAACACCGCCACCACCCCCCTCGTCTTCACATCCAATCCCGAGTGGAACACCTGTCCCACCCAGCCTTTCCTCTGCCTCGCCTCGTCCCCCAGCTTCAAGTGCGCCTCCTGAAGAAACACAATGTCCGCCTTCAAACGCCTTAAATGTGCAAAAGCGCGCAACCGTTTGACGAAGCCATTTGAAACTGACGTCACATCAACACCACCCACGTCAGCATCGCTCCCCTCACCTCCCTTGCCCTCCCCTCACCCCCCCCTCCCCCCCCCTTCCTCACATTAGCACAAACAAAGAAAACCCGATCGCCCCTCTCCGTTCCCCCACTCCCTCCTCGAAAACCCACTTCCCTCCCATTAACCAGTCAACCAGCTAGCATGGTGGCCCCCACTCGGGTACTCCAGCTACCCGCCTTTGCCACAACTTCCCTTCGCCTGCAAATCCCCAAACCAGTTGTGGTGGTATGTATTAGGGGTAATACGGTACACCACATGTAGACAGGCTATTGGTGGAGGGATGCCAGGTCCTGATAGGATCTGCCACCTACTGGACTCCACCCAGAAATGCCGGTAAAGAACCCAGTTTTTCCCTCCTTTTCCCTCAGCAGTTGCATTCTGTAACCACGCTTGCTGGGGATAAAGTTCTGCTTAATAAAGCCTTCAATTGACATTACCTCAACCTGCCTCGCGTCATATTGACGATGCTACACCAGTCAAAGCCAAAAAAGAACACACTCTCCCACCCTGCACCCATATTGTGTGAACCCACTTTCCCCACTCCAGCACCTCCAAAGGTAACTCACATCTCTCAGTCGATAATCTCTCTCAAATTCACTCGCCTCCTCCTGCATGTCAAAATAAAACTCTCGATTTTGGTGCGTGACCCACGGAAAAACAGGAGACAACACCCCAAACCTCACCCCTTTCTTGGAGAGGGCAGCCTTGATCCGATTATAATCGGCCCGCCGTTTGGACAACTCTGCACCCAGATCTTGGTAGATCCGCAGCACGTTCACTTCCCAGGTGCACTTTTTTGTTTGCTGCACCCACTTCAATGTCTTCTCTTTGTCAAGAAGTAGAAGCAGACTCACACCATCGCCCTTTGCACCTCCCCGGCCTTCAGCCTCTTTAGTGTCATGTGCACTCGATCTAGCTCGGGGGGACGGTCAAGACCCCCTCCTCCCCCCACCAACGTCTCCAACATACTTGCCACGTACTTTGCGGCCAGCGTTCCCTCGATCCCCTCAGGCAGCCCGAAGATCTGGCAATTCTGCCTCGAGGACCGATTCGCAAAGTCCTCCACCTTCTCCCTCAACCTCATCCGGCTCTCTGCCATGCGCACGATATTCTGACTGTTCTTCATGCTCCCCCCACCGACTCCTCCACCTTCTGGAGTGCCAGACCCTGCGCCTCAGCCTCTGCTCCACTCTCTCGATCGCCGCCCTAGACGACTCCACCACCTTTGCCCGGGTCCTCTGAGGCCTCCTGCGTCAGCTGCTGGAACGCTGCATTCAAAAATCCACAAGGTGTTCGGTCGACCACTAGGTGGGCAACAACGCCCCAGCACCCTCGGCCTGTGTGGTACCTTGACCAAACTTTCCCTCGGGCTGCTGACATCTTGTTACACTGTTACACTGTGTGGTAGTATGCATTAGGGGTCATGTGGGACTGTGAAGCCGTGATGCCATTGGCTGACAGATCCCGGGTCCTGGTTGGCTGTTGATCTCTAGCTCCGCCCCGAAGGCGGAGTATAAGAACCAGGAGTTCTCCCCGCAGCTCCAATCTGTTGCTGAACTGCGGGGAACAAGTCACGCTTAATAAAGCCTCATCGACTTCATCTCTATTCGTCTCTCGTAAGTCATTGTGCGCTACAATTTATTAAGCGTGACTTAAAGGACTATGGAGCTCAGGATCATCCCGGAATGCCTGAGGATCAGCCCCCACGCAGTGAACTCAGCAGCAGTTTTTAAACACTGGCAGACTTGTTTCGAAGCATACCTCCGAACGGCCCCCGGCCGGGTCACAGAAGACCAGAAACTACAGGTCCTGCACTCGAGGGTAAGCCCGGAAATGTACCCTCTCATAGACGACGCAGAGGATTTCCAGACGGCGTTCGCAGCACTAAAGAGCGTCTACGTTCGCCCAGTGAACCAGGTCTACGCACGCTACCAACTCGCAACGAGACGGCAAAGTCCCGGAGAATCGCTAGACGAATTCTACGCCGCGCTGCTAATTTTGGGACGGGCCTGCAGCTGCCCGCCGGTAAACACGGCTGAACACACGGACATGTTAATTCGCGATGCGTTTGTGGCAGGTATGAACTCTCCCAAATCCGCCAAAGACTGTTAGAAAAAGAGTCGCTAGGACTCTCAGAGGCACGGGCTCTTGCAGCTTCCCTAGATGTGGCCGCGCAAAACGCCCGCCCGTACGGCCCCGACCGCGCGGCAGCCCCTTGGGCTCCGTGGACCCCCGTCGCGACAAACCCCCCCCCTCACAGGCTTGCGCGGTTCAGACGCCAGGTCATCCCGGGGGGCCCGCTGCTATTTCTGCGGGCAGGCGAAACACCCCCGGCAGTGCTGCCCGGCCCGCGCAGTGTTTTGCAAGAGCTGCAGCAAAAAGGGCCATTTCGCGGCTGTGTGCCGGTCCCGGGGGGTCGCCGCTGTCCCCGGAGAAGAAAGAGTCCAGCACATCCCAAACGCTCCCCAACCCCCCCCCAGCGCCCCATGTGCGACCCGCAGGCGCCGCCATTTTGGGTCCCGGCCACCACGAGGGGAGGATGGGCGCCGCCATCTTGTGACCCCCCAGCCATGTGCGATGCAAGGGGGCGGCCATTTTGTCCACCCCCGCCGCCACCTTGGGACCCCCCAGCCATGTGCGATGCATGGGGGCGGCCATTTTGTCCACCCCCGCCGCCATCTTGGACGACAACAAAGGACCCCAGCATCGATGGCTCCACGGGATTAGAAGAAGACGCTGAGACACTGCGACCACATCTGGCCTCGGTGACGCTGGAACAAGCACGGCCCCGGATGCTCCAGACGACGACAACAACGGTGCTGATCAACGGACACGAGACACCATGCCTGATCGACTCCGGGAGCACCGAAAGTTTCATCCACCCCGACACGGTAAGACGCTGTTTTCTGACCATCCATCCAAGTACGCAAAAGATTTCCCTAGCTGCAGGATCCCACTCCGTAGAGATCAAAGGGTTCTGCATAGTGACCCTAACGGTGCAAGGGAGGGAGTTTAAAAACTACAGGCTCTACGTCCTTCCCCAACTCTGCGCGCCCACATTACTGGGATTAGACTTCCAGTGCAACCTGCAGAGCCTGACGTTTCAATTCGGCGGCCCAATACCCCCACTCACTATCTGCGGCCTCGCAACCCTCAAAGTTGAACCCCCATCCTTGTTTGCAAACCTCACCCCGGATTGCAAACCCGTCGCCACTAGGAGCAGACGGTACAGCACCCAGGACCGGGCATTTATTCGGTCCGAAGTCCAGCGGTTGCTGAAGGAAGGCATAATCCAGGCCAGCAATAGTCCCTGGAGAGCACAGGTGGTAGTAGTAAAGACAGGGGAGAAGCAAAGGATGGTCATAGACTATAGCCAGACCATCAACAGGTACACACAACTAGACGCGTACCCTCTCCCCCGCATATCCGACATGGTCAATCGGATTGCCCAATATAAGGTCTTCTCCACCGTGGACCTCAAGTCCGCCTACCACCAGCTCCCCATCCGCCCAAGTGACCGCAAGTACACAGCCTTCGAGGCAGACGGGCGACTATACCACTTCCTAAGGGTCCCATTTGGCGTCACAAACGGGGTCTCGGTCTTCCAACGGGAGATGGACCGAATGGTTGATCAACACAGGTTGCAGGCCACGTTCCCGTATCTCGACAACGTACCATCTGCGGCCACGATCAGCAGGACCACGACGCCAACCTCCAAAAATTCCTCCAGACCGCTAAAGCCTTGAACCTCACATACAACGAGGACAAGTGCGTGTTTAGCACAAACCGGCTAGCCATCTTGGGATATGTAGTGCGCAATGGGATAATAGGCCCCGACCCCGAACGCATGCGCCCCCTCATGGAATTCCCCCTCCCCCACTGCTCCAAAGCCCTGAAACGCTGCCTGGGATTCTTTTCATATTACGCCCAGTGGGTCCCCCAGTACGCAGACAAGGCCCGCCCCCTAATACAGACCACTACCTTCCCACTGTCGACAGAGGCTTGCCAGGCCTTCAGCCGCATCAAAGCGGATATCGCAAAGGCCACGATGCGCGCCATCGATGAGTCTCTCCCCTTCCAAGTCGAGAGCGACGCCTCCGATGTAGCTCTGGTGGCCACCCTTAACCAAGCGGGCAGACCCGTGGCCTTTTTCTCCCGAACCCTCCACGTCTCAGAAATCCGCCACTCCTCAGTGGAAAAGGAAGCCCAAGCCATAGTGGAAGCTGTGCGACATTGGAGGCATTACCTGGCCGGCAGGAGATTCACTCTCCTCACTGACCAACGGTCGGTAGCTTTCATGTTCGATAATGCACAGCGGGGCAAAATTAAAAATGACAAGATCTTAAGGTGGAGGATCGAGCTCTCCACCTTCAACTACGAGATCTTGTACCGCCCCGGAAAGCTGAACGAGCCGTCCGATGCCCTATCCCGCGGCACATGTGCCAACGCACAAATAGACCGTCTCCAAACCCTCCACGAGGACCTCTGCCACCCGGGGGTCACTCGGTTCTACCATTTTATAAAGTCCCGCAACCTCCCCTACTCCGTGGAGGAGGTCCGTACAGTCACCAGGAACTGCCACATCTGCACAGAGTGCAAACCGCACTTTTTCAGGCCGGATAGTGCGCACCTGATCAAGGCTTCCCGTCCCTTTGAACGCCTCAGTCTGGATTTCAAAGGGCCCCTCCCCTCCACCGACCGCAACACATACTTCCTGAACGTGATGGACGAGTACTCTCGTTTCCCTTTCGCCATCCCCTGCCCCGACATGACAGCGGCCACAGTTATTAAAGCCCTTAGCACCATATTCACACTGTTCGGTTGCCCCGCATATATCCATAGCGACGGGGTCCTCCTTCATGAGTTACAAGCTGCGCCAGTTCCTGCTCAGCAAGGGTATAGCCTCGAGCAGGACGACCAGCTACAACCCCCGGGGGAACGGGCAAGTAGAGAGGGAGAACAGCACGGTCTGGAAGACTGTCCTACTGGCCCTACGGTCCAGGGATCTCCCAGTTTCAAGGTGGCCGGAGGTCCTCCCAGATGCTCTCCACTCCATCCGGTCGCTGCTGTGTACCACCACTAATCAAACGCCTCATGAGCGCCTCCTTGTCTTCCCCAGGAAGTCCTCCTCCGGAACGTCGCTGACGACCTGGCTGGCGGCCCCAGGACCCATCTTGCTCCGGAAACATGTGCGGGCGCACAAGTCAGACCCATTGGTCGAGAGAGTTCACCTCCTCCACGCGAACCCGCAGTACGCCTACGTGGCGTACCCCGACGGCCGACAGGACACGGTCTCCCTGCGAGACCTGACGCCCGCCGGCAACACGCACACCCCCCCGACACCGATCACCCCCTCCCTGCCACCGGCGCACCCCGCGACCGCCCCCTTCCCGGGAGGATCGGTCCTCCTCCCATGTCCGACCAGGAGTGAAGCAGAAGCAGACACCGTAAAGCTCCTGGAGACGACAACGCTGGAACAAGCACCTGCACCACCACCGGGGCTGAGGCGATCGACAAGGAAGACCAGACCGCCCGCTCGACTCGTGGCATCGGTGTGTAACACAAGAATGTTGTGGGACTATAACGAGAAGGTTCTGTTCCTCTTACGAATATTGTAAATAGTTCACAAACCCTGTACATAGCCCAGTGTAGGGCAAAGTGTAGGGCACTGTAATGACATGCAAAAAGTTTTTTTCCTCACAGGACCAGCCTTGTAAACCCCTACCACCATGCGAAGCACCACCCCGCCGGGTTCATTTTTAACAAGGGGTGAATTTGGTAGTATGCATTAGGGGTCATGTGGGACTGTGAAGCCGTGATGCCATTGGCTGACAGATCCCGGGTCCTGGTTGGCTGTTGATCTCTAGCTCCGCCCTGAAGGCGGAGTATAAGAAGCAGGAGTTCTCCCCGCAGCTCCAGTCTGTTGCTGAACTGCGGGGAACAAGTTACGCTAAATAAAGCCTCATCGACTTCATCTCTATTCGTCTCTCGTAAGTCATTGTGCGCTACACACTGCCCACCTGATAAGCTATGAACCGGTCCCGGTTGATAGGGAACTGCAATTCCTAAGAGCTCATGTACCTCACACCAGCCAACACCCCCTAAATCAAGTGGGAAAGGACAAAAAAATCCACCTCCTGCGGGAGCCACAAAATGGCCACTCACTCCATGGCCGCCATCAGAAGTGGCCCTGCATCGTAATCATTCTATATCTGGGCCTCATACACAACCTGAGGAATTGTGATGTCCACGGGTTTAATTGATTGGCCCACAACAACCGCAAAGCATCTTCCCTTAGTTTGGTGTGACTTAAACCAATGGGGAGTTTTCCCCCTGATTCCCATTGACTCAGTTTTGCCAGGGATCAAATTGCCTTGGGCAGTCACTCTCACCTTGTGTCATCGGCTCTAAGACTGGGATGCCCTGGAGTTCTTCAGCAAGGTCCACATAAGACTGGAGCACATCCCCAGCATCTTGGACATGCTCTGCAGTGCCTTGGCAATGCCCACCTGAGAGTGGGGCATGCTCTGGACCACCTCGGAAAGGTCCATCTGCATCAGCGACAGGTCCCCCAGTGACTGGGACATGGTGCCGAGCCACTCAGCCATGGCTGTCACTGACTGGGCAACGCCTTGGACACCACCACTCACGGTGCTGACAATGTGGTCCAGGCTCCGTACTACGGTCGCCACCCCTCGCAGTGTTGGCCTCGATGCCACACATTACTATCTCCTGCGCCTTCAACCTTTAGGTCTCCTCCAATCGGCTGTGGAGCCGCTGGAGTGTCACTGACATCCCCGTCTGAATCTCGCGGCCACACCCTGTTGACTGCACCAACTCCGGGTAACCCTGTTCCAGAGGCTCAGCATCTGACTGGGTCCCAGCTGGGTCATGGGATGCAGCAGACCTCTGACGGCTGTCTCGCCTGGGCCTTCCTACCTCCGCCTGATGTCCATCAGCAACTGTGGGGTGCTCACCAGAATGTGCCCCAGAAGTCTGCCACTGCTTTCGCCCACTGAGGTGCGTGTCTCTGCGGCTGGAGGAGGGCGAGGATGGCAGCTGTGACTATGGTGGCCTCCTCGGCGCTCCCCTCCAAGGTGTTTTCTTGGGAGGCATGTGGGGGTGGGGGGGGGCACCTTCGGATGGAGTTCCTGTGGGAGAATGGACATGTGGCGTGGGGGGGGGGGGGGAAGGATCAGCATGCCAGCAGGAACAACACAGGTGTGACACGCCATTTGGGTGGGGGTTATTGGTTACTCACCTCTGCACTGCAGGCAACTCGCATTGTCAGTGACTGATCTGTCCATGGCCACCAGCGTGACCTCCAGGGAGGTTCCTCATGGGAGTCCTCTCCTCTCTGTTATGGGCCCGCCTCTCCTGTGGGAACAAAAAAAGTACCGTGAGCCGTACACTTCATGCACCGATTGGGGAGGGGGTCAGCATGAGGGGGGTGGAATGGGCGGCAGCAGTGGGCACCATTGCTGGGCATGGGTGGAATGGGGGGCAGCAGTGGGCACCATTGCTGGGCATGGGAACCGGCACGGTGCTGGCCGGGGGCGGTGCCAGGCCCAAGGTCGTCGAGGTGGGGTGGGGGGGGCGGTGGTGACAGGCAGGAACAGTGCCGGGGCTCGATGCCAACTCACCCGTGTGGGCTGGTGGAGAATTGTTTAGTTGTTTGCGGTACTACGTGGCAGTCCTCTTGGTCACGCTCCCCGTGCTGACGGCCGCTGTCACTTCCTCCGAGGCGGCGCTGGCTGCCCTGCGGCTGACCTGCCCAGCCCCTCAGGGGGGAACAAGGTGCCCCGATTCGATGCCCAATAGTCTGGCCAGATCTGCATCTCTGAGCCGTGGGGCTGGACTCCTCGGTGGCATGGCTGCGTTGTGTTGTGTGGGGTTTGCTCTGCATGCTCGGTTTAAGTGCTGCTCCCCCTCATTAGCGGTGGGGGGGGGGGCGGGGGGGGGCTGTTGAGGACGGTCCCTGCGAATCAGCCGATGGGACAGTCAGTTGTGGTGTGAAGCCCGTGGGGCCTCATTAAATGGAATAATTGACGTTAGATCCGGTGACTGCCTCACCGCGTCGGCTATCAGGAAACCCCCGCAGATTCCTGCTCGCCACCATACTTCGAACGAATTTTGTTCGATCGCTCCCCGTGTTTCTTGTCCAACTTCCCACCAGGATTGGGAACCGTCGGCTTGGAATGGTTGTAGTCTTCGGCCCATCAGTAACTCATCCGGTGCTACCCCAGTTGTTATATCCAGCATAATCCAATAGTTGAACAGAAAACGGGTGAATTTTGTCTCAACTGACCCTTGGCTTGTTTCTACATGTCCCTCTTAAAAGTCTGTACTGCCCATTCAGGCAGGCCATTTGAAGAAGGGTGGTACAGGGCGGTCCGAATGCGGTTCACTTTATTTGTCTGCATGAACATTGACAATTCCTTGCTGGAGAAAGGGGTGCCCTTATCAGTGACGAGCACTCCCAGGACACCATGGACACTAAATGATGAGTGTAGCTTCTCAATGGTGGCTCATCATGCAGTGTACAGCATCCGGTCAACATACATCCATATTGAGTGGGCATCAACCAGTCGTAGAAACATTGGGCGGGATTCTTCAATCCTGCGACAGAGTGTCCACGCTGTCGTAAACGCCATCGCGTTTTATGACGGCGTGAATGGGCCACTGCCTGGAGTAATACTGGCCCCGAGAGGGGGCCAGCACTGCGCTGGAGCGGGTTGCGCCGCTCCAGCTGCCGATCCCGGCGCGAACTGTGCACCGCGGGATCCGCGCATGCGCAGTGGCCTCGTTCAACGCGCCGGCCCCGACGCAACATGGTGCAGGGCGACGTGAGCCGGTGCATAGTAAAGGAGGCCCCTAGCCAGAGAGGCCGGCCCGCCGATCGGTGGGCCCCGATCGCGGGCCAGGCCACATCATAGGCCCCCCCCCCCCAGGTGTCGGACCCCCCCTCCCCCTCCCACAGGCCCCACGCGATCCTTCAACGCCGAGGTCCCGCCGCGTCAGAGCAGGTTAAAACGGCGCCGGCGGGACTCGATTTGTTTCTGACGGCCACTCGGCCCATCCGGGCCAGAGAATCGGCGGACCGGCCGCGTAGAGCGGCCCATGACCGGCGCCGCGCCAAACACTCTGGCGCCAATGGCGCCAATTCTCCGCTCTGCGGAAAATCACGTGCTTCGCTCAGCCAGCCGGCGATTCTCCGACCCGGCGCGGGGTCGGAGAATCCCGCCCACTGATGCTTATGAAAGGCCGGGCGAAGTTGCACGTGTAACCTCACCCAGGGCCCGCCTGGCCATCCCCGGATGTCCATTGTGCAGGTCCTGTGGTATGGCTTTCCTGCCTTATCTCGGGACGAGTACTGGTACTTCCAAGGAAAATGCTGCCTTTAACGCTAAATTCCTTGTTGAATCTGGGGCTGCCGGGAAGGTAAGATCACACAAAAAGATGGGGCTCCGCAGTAAGTCATCGCCTATAATTACATTTTCCTGAAAAAAATACCGCATCCGTTCGGAATACTGGGGCAATCTTCTATGTGTGCGTCAAAAACGTCAAGATTCCCAAAAAGCGGCACGTTAAAACTTTCTCCGACCTTGCTCTTGTGGTGAGGAATTCAAATGCGGTCCAGACATCCAGAATCGCCAGTTTTTCCTCATTGCCAGTATAATATCTTCAGAAGTCCCGGGAAAGTTGAACTACGAAGATTTGATTGGTAACCAAAAGTAAAAGCTGCAACAAGGGGCAGCACGGTATCATTGTGGATAGCACAATTGCTTCACAGCTCCAGGGTCCCAGGTTCGATTCTGGCTTGGGTCACTGTCTGTGCGGAGTCTGCACATCCTCCCCGTGTGTGCGTGGGTTTCCTCCGGATGCTCCTGTTTCCTCCCATAGTCCAAAGATGTGCAGGTTAGGTGGATTGGCCATGTTAATTTGCCCTCAGTGTCCAAAATTGTCCTTCGTGTTGGGTGGGATTACTGGGTTATGGGGATCGGGTGGAGGTGTTGACCTTGGGTAGGGTGCTCTTTCCAAGAGCCGGTGCAGTCTCGATGGGCCGAATAGCCTCCTTCTGCACTGTAAATTCTATGTTAACACAGCTGACAGCACAGAGGATCCAGCCAGGATGACAGAACATGCTCATCCAAATAAAGACAAGGTTCACAAGCCCCAGCTGCTAGGCCTCAGAGAGGGAGCTTGTATTCCTCGAGCCCCATGGTCACCCCCGTGGGTCTCATGGGCGTTATTGCAGGTCCAGAACTGACGATCCGTCAGTAATGCTTCAACTGTAATGTTACTGATGTGGAGGTAACCACACTCCTGAATCATGTTGGTTTAATGAGGTTGTGCGTTTATTGTCACAAAAGAGGACATTTGACAAAACTGTGGCGAGCTCAGTCAAGATTGCTGAGTAATCGGTCAACTAAGACGTTGCAAGTGTCCAATGTGGAAGAGCTTGGACCTCGTGATTCCGGTATTCGCTCTCTGTTTAATCTAAGAAAAGGCATGATAGACCCGCAACGCTTCCTCTCCGGGTAAATGGGAAGTCTCTTAAGATGGAAGTGGATACAGGGAAATCAGCCACTGTGATTGGCAAGCATATCCTTCTGTACCTAAGACAGGGAACCCAACAATTGGATTTGAAGAGCACTTCTCTCAAATTGAAGACGTGTACAGGAGAACCAATAAAAATAACAGGCATTACTGTGGTATCTGTAAGCTCTGGACAGCAGTCTACCCAGCTCCCAGTGAGAATAGTTTTTTTCATAAATTTAGAATACCCAAATATTTTTTCCAGTTAAGGAGCAATTTAGCGTGGCCAATTCATCTCCCTCTTTGGGTTGTGGGGGTGAGACCCATGGGGAGAATGTGCAAACCCCACACAGACAGTGACCCGAGGCCGGGATCAAACCCGGGTCCTCAGCTCCGTGATGCAGAAGTGCTTACCACTGTGTCACCGTGCCGCCAAACCAGTATTAATAGTGATGGGTGAAAGATCAAGCCTTCTCAGCTGTGATTGTCTTGAAGAAATCAAGTTGAATTGGGCCGTGATTTTTCAAGTGCAGGAAGATTGACTGCCCGAACTGATTAGAAAATATGAGAGTATCATCTGTGATGAATTAGGCAAAATCAGAGGGCTCCAAGCTAATGTTTATGTGGATCCAGGGGCGAGCCCCTGACTCGCCACAGTAAGACCGGTATCATATGGCTTATGAGAGAAAGTGGATGACAAGTTAAATAGGTTGGAAGAACCAGGCATTATCCAGCCAGAGTGGTTCTCGGAATGAGGTTTAGCACAGTGGGCTAAACAGCTGGCTTGGAATGCAGAACGATGCCAGCAGCGTGGGTTCAATTCCCGTACCGGCCTCCCGAACAGGCGCCGGAATGTGGCGACTAGGGGCTTTTCACAGTAACTTCATTGAAGCCTACTTGTGACAATAAGCGATTATTATTATTGTTATTACCTATAGTCCCTGTATTGAATCCAGGCAAGGACGCCTGCATTTGCGGCAATTATAAGCTTACAGTTAATCAAGCCGCCAAACTGGATAAATGTTCAATCTCAACAATTGAAGACCTGCATGCAAAGCTTGTGTGAGGTCACCGGGTCCCTTGTACATTCAGCCAAAGAAACAACATTGTTGGTCTTGGAAGTTTCCCCAGGAGGAAGCTTTCAACTGAGTGTGGTAGTACCAGGTATTGCGGTACCTCAGAGGAGGCGGAGAACTATGCTACCGCGATCAAACTGCTAGAAGGACATTATATCCGCCCTGTGAACCAGGTCTACGCTCGTCACCTGCTGGCGACTAGGCAGCAAAGCCCCGAGGAAACGTTGGAAGATTTGTACCGGGCGCTGCTGGTGCTGGGCTGAAACTGTGGCCAAAACTTCGCCAGTTTTGGGGAGCGAACACACGGAACTTTTAATCAGGGATGCATTTGTAGCAGGTATGAGCTCCCCGGATATCCGCCAAAGACTTCTTGAAAGGGACACTCTGAGACTTACAGAGGCATGGGCCCTGGCAGGGTCCATGGATGTTGCCTACAAAAACGCGCAGTCTTTTGGGCCCAAACGCGCGATGGCCCCCTGGGCTGCGTGGCATCCCGCAGCGGCAGCCCCACAGGCCTTCCCCCTGACCCCGCAAGCCTGCGCTATGAGACAGCCCACTAACGCCGCCGGGCCCCGCTGTTTCTTCTGCGGGCAGGCGAATCATCCCCGCCCGCACTGCCCGGCCCGCACCGCCGCCTGCAAAGGGTGCGGCAAGAAGGGCCACTTTGTGGGGGTCTGCCAGGCCCGCGCGTGGCCGTGGGCTCCAGAAGCTATCGGCCACCCCCCCTTCAGGCCCCGATCGACCAGCGCTCACCACCACCCCCTTATCCTAAGGCCACATGCGACCCACGGGCGTGGCCATTTTGCCCCCCGGACACGATGCTGCCATTTTGTCCATCGCCGCCGCCATCTTCTTCATCCCCAGACACCATGTGCGACCCATGGGTGACGCCATCTTGGATTGTGCCCCAGGCCCCCAGCACAGCCGACTACACGCTGCCCGATCAGAATTCTCAATTGCTTCAGCTGGCCTCGGTGACACTGGACCAAAGTCGACCCGGACACTGGCAACAGCTACAACGATGATCTCCATCAACGGCCACGTGACGTCGTGCTTGATTGACTCTGGGAGCACAGAAAGCTTTGTTCACCCCGACATGGTAAGGCGCTGTTCTCTTGTAACCCAACTCGTAAATTAAAAGATCTCCCTGGCCTCCGGGTCGCACTTGGTGGAGATAAAGGGGTTCTGCCTAGCGAACCTCACTGTCCAAGGCAGGAAATTCGACAATTTCCGCCTGTATGTCCTGCCGCACCTCTGCGCGGCTACCCTCCTGGGGCTGGACTTCCAATGCCATTTGCAAAGCCTTACTTTTAAATTCGGCGGCCCTATACCCCCCCTTACTGTGTGAGGCCTCGCGACCCTTAAGGTCGACCCGCCGTCCCTGTTTGCGAACCTCACCCCGGATTGCAAATCCATCGCCACCAGGAGCAGACGGTACAGTGCCCAGGACCAGACCTTCATCAGGTCAGAGGTCCAAAGGCTGCTGAGGGAAGGGGTCATCGAAGCGAGCAACAATCCCTAGAGAGCTCAAGTAGTGTTGGTAAAGACTGGGGAGAAACATAGGATGGTCATCGACTACAGTCAGACCAGCAACAGGTTTACGCAGCTGGACGCGTACCCTCTCTCCCCTATAGCCGACCTGGTGAACAGGATCGCGCAATACAAGGTTTTCTCCACGGTGGATCTCAAGTCCGCCTACCACCAGCTACCCCTCCGCAATGGTGACCGCCAGTACACTGCCTTTGAAGCAGACGGGCGGCTCTATCACTTTTAAGAGTTCCCTTTGGTGTCACGAATGGGGTCTCGGTCTTCCAGTCAGAGATGGACCAAATGGTTGACCGGTACGGCTTACGCTCAACGTTCCCGAATCTGGATAACGTCACCATCTGCGGCCACGACCAGCAGGACCACGACACCAACCTCCGCACATTTCTCCAGACCGCGAAAATCCTTAATTTGACATACAATAAGGATAAATGCGTGTTTAGCACCGACCGTCTAGCCACTCTAGCCTACATAGTGCAAAGTGCAGTCATCGGTCCCGACCCTGAGTGCATGCGCCCCCTCATGGAGTTCCCCCTCCCTCACTGCCCCAAGGCCCTGAAGCGCTGCCTCGGGTTCTTCAGCTATTACGCACAGTGGGTCCCCCCAATTACACAGACAAAGTCCGACCCCTGATGCAGTCCACAACCTTCCCCCTGTCGACGGAGGCCTGCCAGGTCTTCAGCCGCATCAAAGCAGACATTGCAAAGGCCACGATGCGCGCCGTCGACGAGTCCCTCCCCTTCCAGATCGAGAGCGATGCGTCCGACGTAGCTCTGGCGGCCACCCTCAACCAGACGGGCAGGCCCGTGGCTTTCTTCTCCCGTACCCTTTATGCTTCCGAAATTCGTCACTCCTCGGTCGAAAATGAGGCCCAGGCCATAGTAGAAGCTGTGCGACACTGGAGGCATTACCTGGCCGGCAGGAGATTCGCTCTCCTCACGGACAACGGTCGGTTGCCTTCATGTTCGATAATGCACAGCGGGGCAAGATTAAGAACGACAAGATCTTGCGGTGGAGGATAGAACTAGCCACCTTCAATTACGAGATCTTGTACCGTCCCGGGAAGCTAAACGAGCCTCCTGATGCCCTGTCCCGTGGCACATGTGCCACCGCACAAGTGGACCGCCTCCGATCCCTCCACGAGGACCTCTGCCACCCAGGGGTCACTCGCTTTTCCCATTTTATCAAGACCCGCAACCTGCCCTACTCCATCGAGTAGGTCAGGACAGTCACCAGGGACTGCCAAATCTGCGCGGAGTGCAAACCGCACTTCTACCGGCCAGAGAGGGCGTACCTGATAAAGGCTTCCCGTCCCCTTGAATGCCTCAGCATGGATTTCAAAGGCCCCCTCCCCTCCACCGACCGCAACACGTACTTCCTTAACGTGATTGACGAGTACTCCCGGTTCCCATTCGCCATCCCCTGCCCAGACATGACCACGACCACCGTCATCAAGGCCCTGCAGGGTATCTGAACACTGTTCGGTTTCCCTGCATATACACAGTGATAGGGGGTCCACCTTTATGAGCGACGAACTGCGTCAATTCCTGCTCAGCAAGGGCATCGCCTCGAGCAGGGCGACAAGTTACAACCCCCGGGGTAACGGACAGGTAGAGAGGGAGAACGGAATGGTCTGGATGACCGTCCTGCTGGCCCTACGGTCCAGGAATATCCCAGTCTCCCGCTGGCTGGAAGTCCTCCCGGTGGCCCTCCACGCCATCCGGTCGCTGCTCTGTACAACCAGACACCTCACGAACGTCTCCTTGTTTTCCCCAGGAAGTCCTCCTCCGGGACCTCGCTCCCAACCTGGCTAGCGACACCCGGACCCATCCTGCTTCGGAAACATGTGAGGGCGCACAAATCGGACCCGTT
This sequence comes from Scyliorhinus torazame, assembly GCF_047496885.1. NCBI lineage: Eukaryota > Metazoa > Chordata > Chondrichthyes > Carcharhiniformes > Scyliorhinidae > Scyliorhinus > Scyliorhinus torazame. The sequence goes on along the minus strand of NC_092710.1, from coordinate 40,249,260 downwards.
AGTCGAGAGGGTCCACCTGCTGCACGCGAACCCTCAGTACGCCTACGTGGCATTCCCTCACGGCCGGCAAGACACAGTCTCCCTTCGGGACCTGGCACCCGCCGGAACCCCACGCGCACCCGAACCATTGCCCCCACCCCCCTCACAGCACCTAACGGGAGGGTCAGTACTCCCACCGCTCCTGCCTAGGCCCGACCACACACCGATGCCCCCTACAGGCGCCTTCCCCCCCCCGTCAACCTTTTGCCCCAACAGCGCCGCCTAGGGGTGATGAAGTTGCCAGGGAGGATGACATCACGCTCCCGGAGTCGCAACCGCCAGGTCCCCCATCAGAATGACCGCCGAGGCCCAGACGCTCCAGAAGGACGACCAGGCCACCCGATCAACTGATTGCTGCACTATGAACACTTTGTAAATACCCTCGACATCACGGTACCTCCATACCTGGTCATACCATGCTAAAGGCGACTATTAACGCTGGCCACCACCCCCGCCGGGCACTTTTTTAACAGAGGGTGACTGTGGTAGTACCAGGTATTGAGGTACCTAAGAGGTGGATGACCATTGGTTAGACCCAGGAGTCTACCATTGGCTGTTGTCCGTAGCTCCGCCCTGAGAGGCGGAGTATAAGAAACGGTGCCATCCCAGCAGCCTTCACTTTCTGTATCGAAGCTGCTGGGGAAGAGTTCTAGCAGATTAAAACCTTCAGTTATGAATCACTTCGTCTTGAGTGTAATTGGTTGCGCATCACAGAGTGAAACTATTTCTGCATTTCTCAAACCCTGTTAGTGCAACTCGACCCATCGAAAGAGCTGATGTTGACCTGCGACAGTTCTCCATCTGGTGTTGCTGCAGTGTTGTCCCATGAGATTGACGGCAGCTCTGAAAGACCAGTAGGGTGTGTGTCAAAAACCATCTCAGAGGTGAAAAAAGACTACTCACAAATAGAGAATGACTATCAATAGTCTTTGGCGTCAAGAAATTCCACCAGTACTTACATGGGAGACACCTGTGGAGAGGCGGTGGCATAGTCGCATTGTCTCTGGACTAGTAACCCAGAGACCCAGGGTAATGATCTGGGGACCCCCAATCAGATCGCACCATGGCAGGTGGTGGAATTTAAAATCAATAAAATATCTGGAATTCAAAAGGCTAATGATGACCATGAAACCACTGTCGATTAACCAGCAACCAGCTGTATAGAACCTTAGTTAGGCCACACTTGGAGTACAGTGTTCAATTCTGTTCACCACACTACAAGAAGGATGTGGAGGTTTTAGAGAGGGTGCAGAAGAGATTTACCAGGATGTTGCCTGGTATGGAGGGCATTAGCTATGAGGAGCGGTTGAATAAACTCGGTTTGTTCTCACTGGAATGACAGAGATTGAGGGGCGACCTGATAGAGGTCTACAAAATTATGAGGGGCCTGGACAGAGTGGATAGTCAGAGGCTTTTCCCCAGGGTAGAGGGGTCAATTACTAGGGGGCATAGATTTAAGGTGCGAGGGGCAAGATTTAGAGGAGATGTACGAGGCAAGTTTTTTACACAGAGGGTAGTGGGTGCCTGGAACTCGCTACCGGAGGAGGTGGTGGAAACAGGGACCATAGTGACATTTAAAGGGCATCTTGACAAATACACAAATAGGATGGGTATAGAAGGATACGGACCCAGGAAGTGTAGAAGATTTTAGTTCAGACGGGCAGCATGGTCGGCACAGGCTTGGAGGGCCAAAGGGCCTGTTCCTGTGCTGTTCTTTTCTTTGTTCTTTGTTCTTCGATTGCTGTAAAAACCCATTTGGGACTTCCAGTGACGATGGTGTGCTGAGCGGAAGCACATTAGGGTGGCTCTCCTCCCAACGAGAACCAAAGAAAGACATTTTTAGCAGAATTGGGCCCGAAAAATCAACAGAAAACAATCCCAACGGAGGAAAAGAAGCAGCGGAGGTTGTCGGCAAATGGGAGCTCGAGAAGCCGACGAGAGGGCAGAAGCGGCAGAAAGGGCCAGGAGCAACGGGCGGACGAGCCGGTGGATCCACGAGGCGAGGTGGAGGCCCCAGCCGCCGAAGAGCAGGGGAGACCGACGACCCGAGCACTGGCACCAGAGCCACATTCCCACGGGTTCCAGGCTTTGGGCCTAGTCACAGTGAAGGAACGTCCGAATTATTTCCTTTTTTTTAATGTACAAATTTTTAAGAGACATTGAGAGCACCCAATTATTTTCCAATTAAGGGGCAATTTAGCGCGGCCAATCCACCTACCCTGCGGATTTTTAAGTTGTGGGGGTGAAACCCACAAAGAGACAAGGAGAATGTGCTAACTCCACACCGACAGTAACCCGGGGCTGGGATCGAACCCAGCTCCTCAGTGCCGTAGGCAGCAGCGCTAAACACTGCGCCACCCAACCGATAGATTTCCATATGGCTATCCAGGATAGCGTGAGGCGTGGAAAGCGACTGGCAGCTCTCCATCTGCTGCCTTTGCCCTTCTAGGTAGTAGTGGTCAGAGATGTGAAAGGTGCTGTGTAAGGAGCTTCAGTGAGTCCCTGCACTACCTCATGTAGAGACGGTACATGCTGCTGCCACTCTGCAAGGGGGAGTGGCCGTTGAAGGTGATAGTTGGACTCAAGTGGGCTACTTTCTCCTGGATGGTGTCGAGCTTCTTGAGCGTTGTTGGAGCTGCCATGATCCAGGCAAGTGGAGAGTATTCCATTACACTCCTGACTTGTGCCTTGTAGGTAGTGGACAGGCTTTGGAGAGTCAGGAGGTGAGTTCCTTACCGTAGCATTCCTAGCCTCTGGCCTGTCCTGGTATCTTCAATATTTATGTGACTAGTCTAGTTCAGTTTCTGGTCAATGGTAAACCCCAGGATATTGATAGTGGGGATTCAGTGATTGTAACACCATTGAATGTCAAGGAAAGGCAGATGGATTTGACCTGCTTTTTGTTGACATGACAGAGCTTCCTCATTATCAGGTATTTGATAGTTTGCAGCTGTACAGGAACTACTTGGCGAGCGGCACAGCAAGTTCTGGAGCACAAACGTTCCGTACAGTACTGTAACTGAGATGTTGTCAGGGCCCAAAGCCTTTGCCGCATCTTTTTCTCCTTCAGGCATTCCTTGATATCACGTCAAGTGAATTGAATTGGCTGAAGACTGGCATCTGTGCTGCTGGAGATCTTCGGAGGAGGCCGAGATGGGTCATCCACTTGGCACATCTGGGTGGAGGTAACCGCAAATGCTGAAGTGTGAGCCAGTGAGCTTGACTAGAGCCTGGGCCTCGAACTTGTCCCTGCCCGGGCCCAGGTGTCAGGAGCCTCAGCCCACGGGTCGGAGCTATATGTGCCTGCAGTAGAGTTGGAGCTTGGGCCTTGTCTTCTGCACTAACTCCTCCAGCCAAGGGTGGGAATATTTGTGGTGCCTCCTTTCCCGGTTAGTTTTTTGAGATATCAACCACCATGTTCAATTGGATTTGGCAGGACTGTCACACTTTGGTATGGTTTTAAACGCCTGTCAGTGACTTTTAGATCATTCAGGATTCTGATTATCATATCATCGAATTTACAGTGCAGAAGTAGGCCATTCGGCCCATCGAATCTGCAACGGCTCTTGGAAAGAGCACCCTCCACCTCCACCTCCACCTCCACCTCCAAGTAACCCAGTAACCCCACCCAACACTAAGGGCAATTTTGGACACTAAGAGCAATTTATCATGGCCAATCCACCTAACCTGCACATCTTTGGACTGTGGGAGGAAACCGGAGCACCCGGAGGAAACCCACGCAGACACGGGGAGGATGTGCAGACTCCGCACAGACAGTGACCCAAGCCGGAATTGACCCTGGGACCCTGGAGCTGTGAAGCAACTTGTGCTATCCACAAGGCTGCCCCGCACATAGTGCAAGAAAATTTCGCCATCTCATTTCTAGATCTGTCGCTGCTGATTTATTTTATTTACTCCCGGGATGCTGGCATCACTGGCAAATGCTATATTTACTGCCCCTTTCCTATTATGCTCGAGAAGCTGGCAACAAGCTGCCTTCTTGAAAGGCGGGGGGCTTGCTAGGCCAGTTCAGAGAGCATTTTGAGTCAAACCACATTTCTGATGGTTTGTAGTCACATGTAGACCAGGTCGGGGAGAGGCGGCATGTTCCTTTCCCTATAAAGTATATCAGTGAACCCATCAGTTCAAGTCCAATAGTTGTGAGATCACATTATTCGTGCTAGCGTTTGGTCTCTGATTTAGTTAATTCACTGAACCTAGTTTCCCCAAAGCCAAGGTGGGGTTTGAACTGGGTTATGCCAAATCCCACAAATTTATCATGAGAGATGAATTAAAATTGAACCTCTCTGACACAATCTTGTGAAGAGGGCTCTCAAATCTCAAGGGTGATGTGGAATAGAGTCTCAAACCTATCCTTGGTCTTAAGGGTGCCTAGACTGGGAGACCACCACATCACCTGGCCAATGACTGTGTCATGGGCCTACGTGGTTCTGTCTTCATTAATCAGTCTCTGTGGCGTCTCTGAACAGAGCCTTCATGGAGCCTGCGTTGAAGCATGGGCTTTGGCATGTAGTCAGGGCCTGATGTATGGGCTTGTAGGTAGGGCCTGAATTCTGGACTTGGAGTCTGGTTTTTGAAGCTGGAGACTGGAATTTGGGCCAGGGGATTGGGGCATGCCTGTGGAAGCCTGGGCCTGAATCCTACTCGTCTGGTTCATGGCCAGGAGGCCGGAGCCTTTAGCTTATCAACTGAAGCCTAGGTCTGACTTGGAGCAGGAGCCTGGGCCTGAGCTGGAGCTGGAGCCTGAGCTGGAGTTGGAGCTGGGGCATGGGTCTGGGCCTGAGCTGGAAGTGTGTCCTGTACCCCGGGTCTGAGATGGAGCTGGATTGTGAGCCCAGGCCGGAGCTGAGGCCTGGAGCACAGGCCTCGAGCCTGGGCCTGAGCTGGAACTAAGCCTGGAGACTAGATGGGCCTTAAGCCAATTGACTGGCCTGGCCCTGGAGTCTGGGTCTGGAATCTGGAGCCTAGGGTTGGAATCTGGCTGTGGATAACTGGAATAAAAAGCCTGCGGCCTGGGCCTTGGCATGGTCAGAAGTTGTCTCCCTTTAAATATATTTTTAAAACATTCCCCCCTGTTTTATCTCCTTTTCCCTTGCGTCCTCACTACTTGGAGCTATTATCATCTTGACTTTGGACTCTGGGAAAGGCTTGGGGCTGCAGGCGTGTACACTCACTGCTGGGACACTGTGGGAAGATCCACAAATGGGCCACAATTTTTCAGCAAGTGAGAGAGAGAGAAACCTGAGTCCGCTTACACGTTCCCTGACTGCGGATCTATGAGGGAGTGTCTGACCATTACAAAGCATAGTACCGGACACACTATCAAAGCAGGGAGCAAAATGCTTCCGCAGTCCTCAGCATTTCACATACCTTCCAGTTAAGGTGAATTACTTTATTACTGGGAAGCTTTTGTTCAACGGAATTACTCTCTGTAAGAAAATCTGTCCCCTGTGTTAATCTCCCCTTGCCCTCTTCTTCACCTTGAACCACTTTAATCACCGTTCTTTTCATTGGATTCTAAGTGCAGTAAAGCCTATTGTAGTTTTTTTTTTGTCTGTTTAGTGATCCGTTCCATTTGTCCTTTCTTAGACAGGTGCAGGTTTTGTCTTCAATACCTGTTTATTATTATTTGATCTTGTTTCCTCATCACAGACTGGCCTCTCTTCTCCTCTATCTTCCAAAGTGTGGAACCTGCAGCTTTATATCTGTCAAAGTTGAAATTCCAGATTGAGCCAGCACGGATAAACAAAAGACATCTGGGGCGTGATTCTCCGACCCCCCACCGGGTCAGAGAATCGCCGGGGGCTGGCGTGAATCCCGCCCCCGCCGTGCCCCGAATTCTCCGCCACCAGAGATTCGTCGGGGGCGGGAATCGCGCCGGTCGGCGGAAACCGCGACGGTCGGCGGGCCCACCCCCGGCGATTCTCCGGTCCGCGATGGGCCGAAGTCCCACCGCTGTCAGCCCACGCCAGCTGGCGTGGATTGAACCACCTTTCAAACGGTGGGACAAGGCAGCGCGGGCGGGCTCCGGGGTCCTGGGGGGGGGGGGGCTGCGCAGGGCGATCTGGCTCCGGGGGGTGCCCCCACGGTGGCCTGGCCCACGATCGGGGCCCACCGATCCGCGGGCGGGCCTGTGCCGTGGGGGCAGTCTTTTCCTTCCACTTTCGCCATAGTCTTCACTATGGCGGCGGTGGAAGAGACCCCCTCCACTGCGCATGCGCGGGGATGCCGTGAGCATTGGTCGCACGGCAAAGTAATTTCCCCGCCAGCTGGTGGGGCGCCAAAGACCTTTCCCGTCAGCCGGCGGGGCGGAAATCACTCCAGAGCGGGCCTAGCCCCTCAAGGTGAGGAGAATTCCGCACCTTTGGGGTGGCGCGATGCGGGACTTATTCACACCGTTTTTGGCGCCGGTCGGCTGACATCGCGCCATTTGCGGAGAATCCCTCCCCAGATATCTGCCTCCTCTGCTGATTGAAAAAGATTTTCCAATGGCCGTACAAATAAAGATACGCACGTCAATATAGATTAGGAGCAGTAGGCCACTCGGCCCTTCCAGCCTGCTCTCCCATTCATGAAGATCGAGGCTAACCTGATGGTAACCTCAACCCAACATTCCTACCGACCCCGATAACTTTTAACCCCCTTGTTAATCAAGAATCCATCTCGCCCGGCCTTAAAAATATTCAAAGATTCTGCTTCCACTGCCTTTTGAGGAAGCGAGTTCCAGAAACCTGGGACCCTCTGAGAGAAAATCATTTTCCTTATCTCTGTCGATAATGAGCTACCCCCTTATTTTTAAACAGTGACCCCCCCCCCCCCACCCCCCCCCACCCCACCCCCTAGTTCTAGATTCTCCCAAAAGATGGAACATCCTCTCCCTGTCAATAGCCGCTCGAGACCTTAAAGGTTTTAGTCAAGTCACCTCTCACTTTTCTAAACTCTCGTGGAAACAGAGCAACCTCTCCAATCTTTCCTCACAAAACAATCCGTCCATTCCAGCGATTAGTCTGGTCAACTTTCTCTCAACTGCTGCCAACACATTTACGTCCTTCGCTGCATTAGGAGACCAACACTCCACACGGTCCTCCAGATGTGGCCTCGCCAGTGGTCTGGATGACTTTGAAGCATCACCTCCTTACCGTTGTAATCAATTCTCCTTGCGATAAACAACATTTTATGAGCTTTCCAAATGACTTGCTGTACCAGTACACTGGCCTTTTGTGATCCCTGAGACCTACATTAAGGTATCCTCATCGCAGCCCACCCTCCCACCCAGCTTTGTGTCATCTGCATATTTGGAGATATTGGGCTGGATTCTCAGTCAGCGGATTCTCCGCACTCACGACCGCGGATTTCTCGATGGCGTGGGGGTGCCCACAATGGGAAATCCCGTTGGTGTGCTGCTGGGTCAGGGAATCCCACTGCCAGCGGGGGCGCGTCACACCAGAAAACGGGCACGGCGGGACGGAGAATCTCGCCCATTACATTTAGTCCCCTCATCCAAATTCTTAACATATATTGTGAATAGTTTGGGTCCCACTGGTCACTGCCCGCCATTTGTAAGATGACCCGTATGTTACTACACTTTATCTCCTGTCTGCCAACCAGATTTCTATCCATCTCAATACAGCATCCCGAATCACATGGGCTTTAATTTAACATGTTAATCACTTATTTGGGACTTTGTCCAAAGCCTTCTGAAGTCCAAATAAGCCACATCCAGTGGCTCCACCTAGATGGTAGATTGGTGCGGTGGCTCAGATGGTGGATTGGTGCTGTGGGTTAGATGGTTAAAGTGCCTGTTTAATAAATAGGAGATACTGAGTTCAAATCTCAGCAGTGCCTTCATACCTTTAGGTCAAAGCACTTCTGCCAGTTACATATTTGAAGAAATCTAGTACATTTGTCAAGCATGATTTCTCTTTCATAAATTCATGCTGACTCTGTCCGATCCTACCATTGTTTTCGAAGTGCTCTGCTGTAAAATCTTTGATAATGGACTCGAGCATTTTCCCCGCGACTGACGCCATGCTGTCTGGTCTCCAATTCCCTGTTTTCTCTCCACCTCCCTTTTTAAATAGTGGAGTTACATTAGCTACCCTCCAATCTGCAGCAACGTGGGGCAGCATGGTAGCATTGTGGATAGCACAATTGCTTCACAGCTCCAGGGTCCCAGGTTCGATTCCCGGCTTGGGTCACTGTCTGTGCGGAGTCCGCACATCCTCCCCGTGTGTGCGTGGGTTTCCTCTGGGTGCTCCGGTTTCCTCCCACAGTCCAAAGATGTGCAGGTTAGGTGGATTGGCCATGATAAATTGCCCTTAGTGTCCAAAATTGCCCTTAGTGTTGGGTGGGGTTACTGGGTTATGGGGATAGGGTGGAGGTGTTAACCTTGGGTAGGGTGCTCTTTCCAAGAGCCAGTGCAGACGCGATGGGCTGAATGGCCTCCTTCTGCACTGTAAATTCTATGATAATCTATGAACTGTTAAACAGAGTCTATTGAATCTTGGAAGATGACCAGGAATGCATCCATTATTTCCAGGGAGACTTCCTTCAGTACTGTGGGATGCAGATTGTCAGGCTTTGGGGACTGTGACCTTTTGTCCTGTTAATTTTCTCGACACTGATGTTTAAAGCTTCATAATCTGAGGAGTCACAAATGGTGCTGAACATTGTGCAGTCTTCTGAAAACCCCCACTTCTGAACTTTATGATGTGGAGATGCCGGCGTTGGACTGTGGTGAGCACAGTAAGAAGTTTTACAACACCAGGTTAAAGTCCAACAGGTTTGTTTCGATGCCACTAGCTTTCAGAGCGCTGCTCCTTCCTCAGGTGAATGAACTACCCTGAGGAGCTCCTGTAGTGGAACTGAGATGATTGACCTCCAACCACCACAACCATTTTCCTTTGTGCCAGGTATGACTCCAGCCTGCAGAGAGTTCCCCACTGATTCCCAATGACGCAATTAATTAGGGCTACTTGACGCTACAGCTCGGTCACACACTGCCTTGTCGTCAAGGGCAGACACTCTCACCTCACCTCAGGTATTTAGGTCTTTTGTCCATGTTTGATCCAAGGCTGCAATTTAATATTGAGTTTTTCTGTGCTGTGTTTACAGGCCCGGTTCAGGCGAATTAATAAATCTTTGTCCGAACGCCTGGCTGGAGGAATTTAAAAATCTCTGTTGTTTTGTTTCTTGCTGAAGCCCCGCTCTGCCTCAGAAAGTACCTGTGCACAGTTGCTGTGTAGTTCCAGCCTGGTATGAGGGATTTTCTTATGGGTAAGGTTGAGTGCTGTGGCTTAGATGGTTAAGCGCCTGACTAGTAAACAGGAGGTCCCGAGTTCGAATCTCAGCAGTGCCCTCATGCCTTTAGGTCAAAGCAAGTAGCCTGTGAAGAAATGCTCCCAATTTCATGATGAATGCAGAAAAAGTTGGCAAATTCTCTGTCGTGCCAACCTTGAAGTTTGCCTTCTGGTGGCACGTGGTGCTGTGGTTAGCACTGGGTCTGCGGTGCTGAGGAGCCAGGTTCGAATCTCGGCCCTGGGTCACTGTCTGTGTGGAGTTTGCACATTGTCTGCGTGGGTTTCATCCCCACAACCAAAAGATGTGCAGGGTCGGTGAATTGGCCATGCTAAATTGCCACTTAAATTGGAAAAAAAAAAAAATTGGGTACTCTAAATTGATTAGTTTAGCACGGTAGCACAGTTGCTTCACAGCTCCAGGATCCCAGGTTCAATTCCCACTTGGGTCACTGTCTGTGCGGAGTCTGCACGTTCTCCCCGTGTCTGCGTGAGTTTCCTCCGAATGCTCCAGCTCCCATTTACAGTCCAAAGATGTGCAGGTCAAGTGGATTGGCCATGCTAAATTGTCCCTAGTGTCCAAAAAAGGTTAGGTGGGGTGACTGGGTTATGGGCATAGGTGGAGGTGGGCTAGGGTGGGGTACTCCTTCCAAGAGCTGGTGCAGACTCGATGGGCCAAATGGCCTCCTTCTGCACTGTAAATTCTTTGAATTCTATGAGTAGATTGGGCCTGTACTCATTTGAGTACAACCCTACATCACTCCCTGTCTCTGAAATCTCGTCAAGCTCCTACCACCACCCCTCTCTCTGTGACCACGTCAGGCTCTACAATTCTCGTTGTCTCTATAACCTCCTCCAGCCCCAAGAACTATTTCTACCTCTGTAACCTCCTCTAGCCCCTTCAAACCTCCCCATCTCTGTAACCAGCTCCAGCAACTACAAAGCCCGCGATCACTGTAACCTCCTCCAGCCCCAATAACTATTTCTACCTCTGTAACCTCTTCAGTCCCAATAATCCTCCCTATATCTGTAACCTCCTCCATCCTCTATAAGCATCCGTAACTCTGCAACTTCCTCCAGCCCCTACAGCCTTCCCGTTCTCTGTAACCTCCTCTAGCACGCAGCAACCTCCCTCGCTCTGTAACCTGCTAAAGCCTCTGCAACGCACCCTATCTATATAACCTCCTCGGACATCTACAACCCTCCCTATCTCTGTAACATATTCCAGCCCCACCACACTCCCTATCTCTGTCACCTCCTCCATTCTACAACCCTCCCTATCTCTGTAGCCTCCTCCAGACTCGACACACCTTCCTATCATTGTAACTTACGCCAGCCTGTACAACACTCTCTTTCTCTGTAACCTCCTCCCTATCTTTGCTGGTAAACTCCTACCACCCTCCCTATCTTGGAACATTTTCAGGCCCGAAGATCCTCCCAATCTCTATAGCCTCCTCCAGTCCCTACAGCCCTCCCTAACATTATACCCTCCTCCTACCCCGACACTTTCCTATCCCTGTAACCTACTCCAGCATCTACAACCCTCCCTATCACTATAACATCCTCCAGACCAGCAACCCTCTCTTTCTCTGCAGCCGCCTCCAGCCCCAACACCACTTCCTATCTCTGTAACCTCCTCCAACACTACAACCCTACCTTTCTCTGTTACCTCCTCTAACACGTAGAACCCTCCCTTTCTCGGTAACATCCTCCAGCCCCAACAATCCTCCCCTTCTCTGTAACCTCCTCCAGCCACTAAAACCCTCTCCATATGTGCAACCTCCTACAGCCCCTACAAACCTCCCCATATCTGGAACCTCCTTCAGCCCCTACAACCCTGCCTTTCTCTGTAACGTCCTCCAGCCCCAACAACCCTCCCTTTCTCTGTAACCTCCGGCAGCCACTACACCCTTCCCTATCACTATGACCTCCTCCAGTCCCCAAACTCTCCCAATCTCTGTAACCACATCCATCACCAATAACCCTCCCAATCTCTGTACCCTCCGCCAGTCCCCACAACCCTTTGTATCTCTATAACGTGCTCCGTCCCCTATAACACTCCCTATCTCGGCAACCGCCTCTCGTCCCTACAACACACCCTATCTCTGTAACCTCCACTAGCCCCTACAACCCTCCCTATCTCTGGTATCCATGATGTGGAGATGCCGGCGTTGGACTGGGGTGAGCACAGTAAGAAGTCTTAGGACACCAGGATAAAGTCCAACAGGTTGGTTTCAAAAACTAGTTTTCCGAGTATTCACCTGAGGAAGGAGTAGTGCTCCGAAAGCTAGTTTGAAACAAACCTGTTGGACTTTAACCTGGTGTTGTAAGACTTCTTACTATCTCTGGTATATGGTATCTATTCCAGCCCTCCTGCACTCCATATATTTGTAATCTCCTCCATTCTCTCCAACCCACCCTATCTTTGAAACCTCTTCCTGATTTGACACACCTTCCTATCTCTGTAACCAACTCCAGCCCGACAACACTCCCTATCTCTGTAACCTCCTCTTGACTGACACACCTTTCTATCTCAATAACCAACTCCAATCCCACAATTGTTCCTATCTCGGTAACCTCGTCCAGCTCGTAACACCACCCCTATCTCTGTAACCTCGTCGGGCCCTACGATCCTTGTTATCTCTATAGCCTCCTCCAACCCCGACACATTCCTATCTTGCAGATTCCTCCAGCTCCTACCACCCTACCTATCACTGCAACCTCTCCCAGCCCCGACATGTTCCTATCACTGTAACCTCCTCCAGCCTTCACAACCCTCCCTATCTCAGTAGCCTTTTTCAGCCTCTATCTCTTTAGCCAACCCTGCATATCTCTGCAGCCTCTTTCAGCCCTATAACCATCTCGATCTCTCTGATGTCCTCCAGCTCCTCCCACACTCCCATCCCTGGCAAACCTCCCTATCTCTGCAGCCACTGTAACCTCCTCCAGCCCCTTCAAACCTCCCCATCTCCGTAACAACCTCCAGCAACTACAAACCCCTCGATCGCTGTAACCTTCTCCAGCCTGTATTACCCTACCTATCTCTGCAAACCCCTCCATTCCCAATAACCATTCCTACATCTGGAACCCCCTCCGATCCCAATAACACTCCCTATATCTGTAACCTCCTCCATCTTCGAGAAACCTCCCTGTCTCTGCAACTTCCTCCGTCCCCTGCAGTCCTCCCTTTGTCTGCAACCTCCTCTAGCACGTAGAACCCTCCGTAGCTTTGTAACCTCCTCCAGCCTCTATAACGCGCCCTATCTATATAACCTCCTCTGACCCCCTACAACCCTTATTATCTCTGTAACACATTCCAGCCCTACCACACTCCTATCTTTGTCACCTCATCCATTCCCTATAACCCTCCCTATCTCTGCAACCTCCTCCAGACTCGACACACCTTCCTATCTCTGTAACCTACGCTAGCCCCTACAACACTCCCTAATGCTGTAAACTCCCTATCTTTGTTTGTTAATTCCTACGGCCCTCTCTATCTCTGGACCCTTTTCGGAGCCTAAGATCCTCCCAATCTCTATAGCCTCCTCCAGTCCCTGCAGCCCTCCCTAGCATTATACCCTCCTCCTAACCCGACACTTTCCTATCCCTGTAACCTCCTCCAGCATCTACAACCCTCCCTATTTCTGTAGCCTCCTCCAGACAAGCAACCCTCTCTTTCTCTGCAGTCACCTCCAGCCCCAACACCACTTCCTATCTCTGTATCCTCTGCCAACCCTATAAGCCTACCTTTCTCTGTTACCTCCTCTAGCACGTAGAACCCTCCCTTTCTCTGTAATGTCCTCCAGCCACAACAATCCTCCCCTTCTTTGTGACCTCCTCCATCCACTAAAACCCTCTCCATATGTGCAACCTCCTACAGCCCCTAAAAACCTCCCCATCTCTGGAACCTCCTTCAGCCCCTACAACCCTGCCTTTCTCTGTAACGTCCTCCAGCCCCAACAACCCTCCCTTTCTCTGTAACCTCCTGCAGACACTACACCCCTCTCTATCACTATAACCTCCTCCAGCCCCCAAACTCTCCCTATCCCTGTAACCTCCTCCATCACCAATAACCCTCCCTATCTCTATACCCTCTGCAAGTCCCAACAACCCTCTGAATCTCTATAACCTCCATCCCCTATAACACTCCCTATCTCCGCAACCTCCTCTAGTCCATACAACACACCCTATCTCTGTAACCTCCACCAGCCCCTACAACTCTCCCTATTGTTGCTAACTTTTGGTTGGCTCTTAATTCGTAATTGGCTCTGTTTGTTTAACCTTTGCTCCAGAGTCGCCAGGTATTTTTATGATACCGCCACGAGGTTCAAGTTCAAGTAATGATCAATAACTCAACACACCAATTAGTAAGATTCAAATCAAAACACATTTATTATACACAGTAAATCACTACTCATGCATAAACTCTACTTTCTAGACTCTTCCTATCACTAAAAGGCCTATACTTAGCTTCGGAATTGGCCCACCAGGTCAGGGGAACAAATGGCCTTTCGTTCAGGTCCTGAGTCTGCAGGATTCAAAAGCTGGTATGGACTGGTAGCTAGGAGCGCCTATCTCGTAGCGTGCGTTGACTTGAGACTTACTTGGTTGGCGGCCGCTGGACAGTTCACTCTCAGCATTGCTGAGTGACCCTGTCAAGAAGGATGATTTGAACTTGGGGGCTTTACTTTATAGTCCCCAGGGGCTTCCCGCTCTCTGGGGCGGACCCTGCACCTGGTTCCAAATGATTGGACTGCGTTCCGATCATTTGGATCGATTTCTCCAATACTGGAGTTGTTCCCTGATCGCTGGGCGGTCCCTAAATATCCGTTGGCCTTCCTTTGTCTTGGCTCCTGCTGGCGCCGAGGAGTCTGGCTTGGCTTTATTCACCTTAAGTGTTGCAATTGTGCCTTGGAATCGCTCATTACTATGCAGATGGCTGCTGGTTTCAGTGCTGTCTGGTTTTTTTGCAAGTGTCAATATACATGATTTTTGCACTTGCTAGTCTTTGCCTGCATTGGCTGAATTTCCCTTTAGTCTTTGCGGTTCTCCATTTTAAGTCGGAGAGTGGCCAACCCAGGTGGCTACACTATCTTTGGTACCTATTCCAGCTCTGCCGTCCTCCCTATCTCTGTAATATCCTCCATTCCCGACAACCCTCTCTATCTTTGTAACCTCCTCCTGACCTGAAACACCTTCCTATCTCTGGAACCAACTCTAGCCTGTAACACTCCCTATCTCTGTAATCTCCTCCTGGTTTGACACACCTTTCTATCTCTCTAAGGAGCTCCAGCCCCTTCAACACTCCCTGTCTCTGTAACCTCGTCCAGCTCCCACCACCACCCCTATCTCTGTAACCTTTTCGGGCCCTATGATCCTCGTTATCTCTTTTACCTCTTCCAGTCCTCACAACCCTTCCTATCATTAAACTCTCCTCCTACCACGATACACTCCTATCCTGTACACTGCTCCAGCTTCTACCACCTGTCCTATCGCTGCATCCTTTTCCAGCCCCGATGCATTCCTATCACTGTAACCTCCTCCAGCCATCACAACCTTCCCTATCTCAGTAGCCTCTTTCAGCCTCTACCACCCTCCCTATCTATTTAACCTCGTCCAGCTCTGACAACCCAATATATCTCTGTAGCCTGTTTCAACCCTAAAACTCTTCCGATCTCTCTGACCTCCAGCTTCTCCCACATTCCCTATCTCTGTAACCTCCTCCATCCACTACAAACCTCCTTATCTGTGCAACATCCCCCAGCCCCTAGAACCTTCCCTTTCTATATAACCTCCTCCAGACTTGATACACCTTCCTATCTCTGTAGCCTCCACCAGCCCGTACAACACTCCCTATCTCTGTAACCTCCTCTATTCCCTACTACCTTCCATATCACTATACCCTCCACCAAACCGAACACATTCCTATCTCTGTGAGCTCCTCCAGCACCTACCAACCTTCCTATCTCTGCATCTCTTCCAGCTCTGACACATTCCTATCTTTGTAACCTTCTCCAGCCCTGAAACCGGCTCTACCTCTGTAACCTCCTCCAGACCTGACATTTCTCTGTAGCCTGTTTTAGCCCTTAAAATCTCCCTATCTCTGCAAGCTCCTCCAGCTCTGACTACCCTCCCTATCTCTGCAAACTCCTCCAGCCCCCACAGTCCTCACTATCTCTATAATCTCCTCCATCCCCTACAATCCTCCCTATCTCTGCAGCCTCCTCCAGCCCTCATAGCCCCACCTAACTCTGCAACCTCCTCCAGCACCGACAAACCTCCCTTTCTCTGTGACCTCCTCCAGCTCCAACAACCCTCCCTTTCTCTGTGACCTCCGCCAGCCCCTACCAGTTCCCGATCGCTGTAACCTCATCCAGCCTTAACAACCGTACGTTTCTTTATAACCTCATCCATCCTCTATAAACCTCCATATTTCTGTAACCTCCTCCAGTCCCCAAACCCTCCCTATCTCTGTAACCCCCTCCATCCCCAATAACCCTCCCTCTCTCTCTAACCTTCTCCAGTCCCAACAACCCTCCCTATTTCTGTAACCTCCCCCGTCCCCGAAAACCCTACCTTTCTCTGTAACCTCCTCCAGCACCTACAACACTCCCTGTCTCTGTAACACCGTCCAACTCCTACAACCCGCCCTATCTCTATAACCACCTCCAGCCCCAACAACCCTCCGATCCCCTATAACCTCCTCTATAAACTCATCCATCCATTATAACCCTCCCTATTTTTTTAAACACCTCAGTCCCAAACCCCCACTATCTCTGTAACCTCCTCCATCCCCAATGAACTTCCCTATCGTTGTAACCTCCTACAGTCCCAACAACCCTCCCGATCTCTGTAACCTCCTTCATTCCCTATAAATCTCCCTTTCTCTGCGACTTCCAGTGGCGTTGAGATTGAAGAAGGAAGAAAGAGTGAGAAAAAGGAAAAATAATAAGCCGTTAGAGGATACGAAAAGCAGCGTCGAAGAAGGGAGGAAACGCGGGCTCGCCGTTGAACGAGCAAAAGTGCTGACAAGATGGCGGAGGCAGGACCGCATGGTGGGGCCGCACTACTTACGGTGGACAAGATGACCGAGGTGATGGCGGTGGAGCTGGAAAAGCAGTTTGCGAGGCATATGGAGGCTTTGAGGAGGGAGACGGCGGTCACATTGAAGTCATTGGTGGAGGTGGGAATCGCCCCGGTGAGAGCAGCTGTGGCAAAGACATCGGCCGAGGTGAGAGAGCAGGGCGAGAAGATGAAGGAAGTGGAGGAGGCCGTGTCGCAGCACAGAGACCAGTTCACCTCGATGGGAGACGAGCTGCGGAGGGTGGTGGAGGTCAACAGAGGACTCCGAGCAAAGCTCGAGGACTTGGAGAACTGTTCGAGGCGGCAAAATTTGAAAATTCTGATCTTGCCCGAAGGGACAGAGGGTCCAAGGCCAACAGAGTACTTCGCTAAGAAGTTGGCGGAGCTAATGTGGGAGGGTGAGCTAGACTGAGCTCATGGGTCATTAAGGCCGAAGCCCAAAGTGAATGAGTACTTCCATCAGTACTGCATGAAGGAGAAGGTGTTAAGCTGGGTGAAGCAGAAGCGCGAGGTGCAGTGGGATGGTGCTGAAGTTCGGATCCACCAGGACTTGACGGTGGAGTTGGCAAAAAGAGGAGCGGCGTTCGGGCGAGGGAAGGCGGCACTGTACAAAAATGGAGTGCGATTTGGTATGGTATACCCGGCGAAGCTGAGGGTGACCTATGATGCCAAAGACTTTTATTTTGAGACAGCGGAGGCGGCTGAGGCGTTCGTGAGGGCAGAAGGCTTGGGACAGACGTGAGGAGCGGAGCTGGAAGAGAGACTGTGGACTGTGTTTGGGGAGCTTGAAAAAGTATAAATGCAATTACTTTCTTTTTACTGACGTGTATTGTAATTTACTTCTCTTCACATTGTTACAGAGTTCAAGTTATTGGTTGGGTTGATTGGCGTTCTGCGTTGAGACGGTTATATCTTAGTTTCATGAATTGTATGGGTCGGATTGTTGTTTTTGTTTTTTCTTTCTCTGGGACTGGGTGGGAGGGGACGGTATGTCTTGGCGGGGGGAGCCACCTCCGCTAGCTAACTAAAGTCGGCTAGTGAACGGAGGTGAGGTGAGAGGTGGGCTATGGACATTGGAGCCCGGTTAGCAGATTTTGATGGGCCTACGAGGTGAGCGAGGGTGGGGGGATTAATGCTGGGAGATGTTTATTCGAGAGGAAATGTAGGGGGGTTTTGGGGAGGGGGGAAGGGGTTCGATGTTAATAATGGATAGGGGCGGGTCAGGCTCATGGGTGGGGTCTGGTGGTATGATGATGGTGGATAAGAAGGGTGGGGGGGGGTGAGAGACCCCCAGTTAGGATAGTCACGTGGAATGTGAGGGGGTTCGGAGGTTCGGTCAAGAGATCAAGGGTGCTTGCGCATCTTAAAAGTCTGAAAGCCGATGTGGCAATGCTGCAGGAGACTCACTTGAGGGTGAAGGACCAGGTGAGACTTAAAAAGGGCTGGGTTAGTCAGGTGTTTTTTACTCTGGACTTGATGGAAGGGCTCGAGGGGTAGCGGTGCTGGTCAGCAAAAGGGTATGCTTCCAGGTGGAGCAGGTGGTGGCAGATCAGGGGGGTAGATATGTGATTGTGACAGGGGCGCTGGAGGGGAGGTTAATGGCGCTGTTAAGTGTATACGGCCCCAATTGGGACGATGTGGGATTCGCAAAGAAGGTGTTTGGGACCTTTACCGACTTGGACACACATGAACTGATTGTGTGTGGGGGGGGGGACTGGAATTTGGTGCAGGAGCCAAGGTTGGACAGGTCACGGTCACGCTCGCTGGTCCCATCAGGGGGGGGGGGCGAACGCGCTGGCTGGGCTAATGGTGGAAATGGGAGAGGTTTCTGCACCCGAGGAAACGGGAGTACTCATTTTTCTCAGCAGTCCATAAGGTATACTCACGGATCGATTTTTTCGTGGTGGGGAAGGCTTTGCTGGCTGGGGTTAAGGGGTTGGAATACTCGGCAATTGCAGTGTCAGATCACGCTCCGCATTGGGTGGATATGGTGCAGGAGAAGGAGGGTGCAGAGGCCGGGGCGGAAATTAGATGTGGGACGTTTGGGGGACCAAGTGTTCTGTGACAAAATTGAAAAAGTCATTAAGGAATATGTCGGTTTCAACTGTACGCGTGAGGTGTCGAAGGCGGTCGTCTGGGAGGCTCTAAAGGCGGTGGTGAGGGGGGAGGTGATTTTCTTTAAGGCCAGGGTGAACAAAGAGGAGAGGTTGGAGCGGCAGAGGGTAATAGATGAGATGTTGGAGGTAGATAGGAGTTATGCAGAAGATGGGGACCCAACAAAGCTGGAAAAGCGGAAGGAACTACAAGTGAGCTTTGACCGACTGTCTACCAGGAAAGCGGTGCACCAACTGAGACGAGCAAGGGGTGCAGTTTATGAACATGGAGATAAGGCGTATGTTAGCAGGTCAGCTCCGGAGGGAAGCAGCGGCAAGGGAAATCTTTCAGGAGAGGGATAGGGCAGGAAGGTTTGTGGTGGCTCCGGATCTGATTAACAAGGTTTTTGAGGAATTTTATGAGAGGTTGTACAGGTCAGAGCCACCTGGTGGAGACCGTGAGATGCAGGAATTTCTAGATGGGTTGGAGTACTCGAGGTTAGGGAAGGGGGACAGGGCTACATTAGAAGGAGCGATAGTGGAGGAGGAGATAAAGGATGCGACTGGGAGGATGCAGTCGGGGAAGGTGGCAGGGCCGGATGGGTTTCCGGTGGAATATTATAAAAAATTCAAGGATGAGCTGGCAACCCTGATGGCGGGGATGTTTGAAGAGGCGATAGGGAAGGGGGTGTTGCCACAAACCTTGGGGCAGGCATCGATTTCCCTGTTGCTAAAAAAAGATAAGGATCCGAAGGAGTGTGGGTCGTATAGGCCCATATCGCTTCTGAATGTGGACGCAAAAGTATTGGTGAAGGTACTGACGGGTAGGCTGGAGGAGTGCCTCCCGAAGGTGAGAGGTGAAGATCAGACGGGGTTCGTGAGAGGGAGGCAGCTCTTTTCAAACATTAGAACGGTATTGAACGTCGTTATGGCATCGGCAGAGGGGGAGGAAACAGAGGTGGTTGTGGCATTGGACGCTGAGAAGGCGTTCGACCGGGTAGAATGGGGGTACTTGATGGCAATTCTTGAGCGGTTTGGGATTGGACCAAGATTTGTGAACTGGGTAAAGCTATTATATAAGGAGCCGAGGGCGAGTGTCCGCAAAAACAACGTCAGCTCGAGATACTTTTCTCTCCACCGTGGGACCAGGCGCGGATGTCCACGTACTCCCTGCTGTTTGCACTCGTGATTGAGCCGTTGGCCATCGCATTAAGAAGTTCGGGAGCATGGAAAGGAATAGTGCGGGGGGCATAGAGCATAGGGTGTCCTTATATGCCGACGAGTTGCTGTTATACGTGTCGGAACAGAGTGTGTCAATAGGGGGAATATTGGAGCTGCTTCGAGTGTTTGGGTCTTTCTCGGGTACAAACTAAATTTAGAAAAGAGTGAGAATTTTGTGGTGTCTCGGCTGGAGGTGGGGGCAGGGGTGGGGGTGGCTGCCATTCCGTAGGGCAGGGACTCACTTTAGGGACCTGGGGGTGCAGGTTGCCCGGGTGTGGGGGGGAGGGGGGGGGCTCCGCAGGTACAACATTTCTAGTTTGGTGGGGAGAGTGAAAGCTGATCTGGCAAGGTGAGATGGTGTCCCTCTGTCATTGGCGGGTCGGGAACAGGTGGTTAAAATGAATGTGTTGCCGCAATTTCTGTTTATTTTTCAATGCTTGCCGATTTTCCTGCCAAAGGCTTTTTTCAGAGAGATTGAGCGAAGGATTACTTTATTCATATGGGGAGGGAAAGTGGCCAGAGTTAGAAAGGTGCTGCTCCAGAGGGGAAGGCAGGCAGGGGGTTTGGGTCTCCCGAACCTGATATATTTCTACTGGGTGGCGAATGCGGAGAAGGTACGGAGCTGGGTAAGAGGGTTGATTCCCAGTGGGTCAGAATGGAGTAGAGTTTGTGTAGGGCATCGGGATTGAAAGCACTCGCAACAGCGCCGCTCCCGATAACCCCGGGGAAGTACTCAGGGAGTCCGGTAATAATAGCTTCATTGAGAATTTGGAGGCACTTTCGCCAACACTTTGGGTTGGGGGCAGGGTCAAGGGAAATGACGATTCGGGGGAACCACAGATTTGAGCCAGGGAGGTGGGATGGAAATTTTTGGAAATGGGACGAGAAGGGGATTAAGACACTAAAAGATTTGTTTCTTAGGGGTCGGTTTACAGGACTGAAGGAGCTGGAAGCGTTGCATGGGCTGGAGCAGGGGGAAATGTTCAGATACATGCAGGTTCGAGATTTTGCCAGAAAGGTGATACAGAACTTCCCGGAGGAGCCGGCCTCCACATTGCTGGAGGAGGTGCTGACGACAGGGTGACTGGAGAATGGGGTAGTGTCAGCGGTTTACGGGGCTATTTTAGAAGAGGAGAAGGCACCACTGGAAGGGATCAAAGCAAAGTGGGAGGAAGCGTTGGGGGGGGATCTGGTGTGAGGTGCACCGGAGAGTGAATGCCTCTACCTCATGTGGACGAGGTAGGGGCTGATACCGCTGAAGGTGGTATATAGAGCGCACCTCACGAGGGCGAGGAGGAGCCGATTCTTCGAAGGAGTAGAAGATGTGTGTGAACGTTGCGGGGGTTGGGTGTGTGGGGGTGGGGGGGCGAGGGGGGTGGACGCTAATCACGTTCATATGTTTTGGTCCTGTCCAAAGCTAGAGGATTACTGGAAGGAGGTTTTTAGGGTAATTTCTAAAGTGGTGCAGTTGAAACTGGACCCGGGTCCCCGGGAGGCCATATTCGGGGTGACGGACCAGCCAGGGTTGGAAACGGGTGCGGAGGCAGATGTTGTAGCCTTCGCCTCGTTGATCGCCCGAAGGCGGATCCTGTTGGTTTGGAGAGCAGCCTCTCCACCCGGTGCCCTGGCGTGGCGGGGGAACTGTTGGAATTCTTGACTCTTGAGAAAGTTAAGTTTGAACTGAGAGGAAGGATGGAGGGGTTCTACAATTCATGGGCATCATTCATTATGCACTTTCAAGAACTGGATAATATCGTACATTAGTTGGGGGGAGTGTGGGAGGGTTGGGGGGAGGGGGGCGGTGTGTGTTAATGGTGGCTATGGGCAATTCCTGATTCCTTTTTGTCATTTGTTTATGTGAACATGCGGGCAAATGTTTGGGATTGGGTGGGAGGATGGGATCGTTGTTATTGATATGGGGATTGACATATTTGTTGCTGATTATTGTTTATTGTTGGTGGGTGTAAATTTGGGAGAAAATGTGAAAAAGGAGGAGAATAAAGAAATATTTTTTCAAAAAATACCTCCCTTTATCTGCAACCTCCTCCAGCCCCAAAACCCTTCCTATCTCTGTAACCTCCATCACCTATCACCCTCCTTATCTCTGTAACCTCCTCCAGTCTCAATAACCCTCCCTATGTCTGTATCCTCCCCAGCCCTCATAACCCTCCCTATCTCTGTAACCTCCTCCAGCCACAACAACCGTGCCTTTCACTGACAAACAGCGGTGGCTCTCACCTGGGACCCTCCATTCCCTCCTATCCCTCCACACGGAATGCCTTGCGCATGCACACCTGGCCGCTGTGCACACCTCTAACCGGGAACCAGACCCTCTACCCCGGACAGCCGCTCCTAACGTCACCTGGACCGGGCACTGGTCCCTTCCCCGTGGCACTCACCCACCCTCCGACTGTGGGGTTTCCCATTTGAAAGCGGATTCAGAACAATAGGTTAATGTATTGTCTGAAACACAGAGGGCTGGATTCTCTGCTGGGTTGATACTCCATTGCACTTCAGCCCGTCTAGCCTGCTCTGACATTCAATCAGATCATGGCTGAACTCTTCCTGGTCTCAAATCCAGCTCCTTAACCATTGCCCATAACATTTAAACTGTTTTTAAAATCAGAAATATAGCTATCTGCTTTTCAAACCATTTAATACCTCAGAGTCAAACGCACTATGGGGCAGCGAGTTCCACAAATTCACCGCCTTCTGCAGGGAGTAGTTCCTCCTCATCTCAGTTCTAAATCTACCGCCTCTCAACCAATATCTGTGACCTCTCATTCTTGATTTCCCCAGAAGTGGGAGCATTTAGTCTCTGTTTATATCATTAATCCCATTTCGTATTTCATACACCTCTACGAGTTCCCTCTCAACCATCTAAACTCCAGCAAGTATAAGCCCAAACAGTTTAATCTCTCCTCGTACGTCAAACCTTTCATCACCAGAATCAGTCTGGTGAGCCTCCTCTGAACTGCTTCCAATGTCACCACTTCCTTCCTCAAAAAAGGAGAGAAAAACTGGACATAATGCTCCAGATGTGGTCTCACCAACACCCTATACACTTGACTACTTTTATACTCCAGTCATTTTGCAGTAAGTGCCAACATTCCAATTGCCTTTTAAATTAGATGCTGTACCTACACACCGACTTGCTGCGATTCGTGAAGAAAGACACCCAGATCCCTCTGCCCAGATGCATTTTGAAAATGCTTATATCTATCTGTAAAATCTGTATCTCCTCTTCACTGCCTGTTTTTCCACCTATTTTAGAACCATGCACACATTTTGCTGTATTACTCTGTCCCTGTCAGCAGATCATTTATATTTTAAAAAAAATATTTTAAAATTCTCCTCCTTTTTCACATTTTCTCCCAAATTTACACCCACCAACAATAAACAATAATCAGTATCAAATATGTCAATCCCCACATCAATAACAACAATCCCATCCTCCCACCAAACCCCAAACATTAGCCCGCATGTTCACATAAACAAATGACAAAAAGGAATCAGGAATCGCCCATAGCCACCATTAACACACACAGCCCCCCTCCCCCCAACCCTCCCACACTCCCCCCCCCCAACTAATGTCCGATATTATCCAGTTCTTGAAAGTGCATAATGAATAATGTCCATGAATTGTAGAACCCCTCCACCCTTCCCCTCAGTTCAAACTTAACCTTCTCTAGAGTCAAGAATTCCAACAAGTCCCCCCGACACGCCAGGGCACATGGTAGAGAGGTTGCTCTCCATCCCATCCGCCTTCGGGCGATCAGCGAGGCGAAGGCTACAACATCTGCCTCCGCACCCGTTTCTAGCCCTGGCTGGTCCGACACCCCGAATATGGCCACCCGGGGGCCCGGGTCCAGTTTCATGTGCATCGCTTTAGAAATTATCCTAAAAACCTCATTCCAGTAATCCTCTAGCTTTGGACACGACCAAAACATATGAATGTGATTAGCGGGGCTCCCCCCCCGCAACGTTCACACACATCTTCTACTCCTTCAAAGAATTGACTCATCCTCGCCCTCGTGAGGTGTGCTCTGTATACCACCTTCAACTGTATCAGCCCCAACCTCGCGCATGAGGTGGAGCACCTCACACCAGAACTCCTCCTCTATATCCTCGCCCAACCCTTCCTCCCACTTTGCTTTGATCCCTTCCAGTGGTGCCTTCTCTTCTTCCAAAATAGCTCCGTAAACCGCTAACACTACCTCCTTCTTCAGTCCCCCTGTCGTCAGCACCTCCTCCAGCAATGTGGAGGCCGGCTCCACCAGGAAGCTCTGTATCTCCTTTCTGGCAAAACCTCGAACCTGCATGTATCTAAACATTTCCCCCTGCTCCAGCCCGTACTTTGCTTCCAGCTCCTTCAATCGTGCAAACCGACCCCTAAGAAACAAATCTTTTAGTGTCTTAATCCCTTTCTCCTCCCATTTCCGAAAATTTCCATCCCACATCCCTGGTTAAAATTTGTGGTTCCCCCGAATCGGCATTTCCCTTGACCCTGCCCCCAAACCGAAGTGTTGGCGAAACTGCCTCCAAATTCTCAATGAAGCTATTATTACCGGACTCCCTGAGTACTTCCCCGGGGCTATCGGGAGCGGCGCTGTTGCCAGTGCTTTCAATCTCAACCCCCTGCACAAACTCTCCTCCATTCTGACCCACTGGGAATCAACCCTCTTACCCAGCTCTGCACCTTCTCCACATTCACCGACCGGTCGTAATACATCAGGTTCGGAAGACCCAAACCCCCTGCCTGCCTTCCCCCCTGCAGCAGCACCTTTCTCACTCTGGCTACCTTCCCTCCCTATATGAACGAAGTAATCGTTCCCTCAATCTCTCTGAAAAAAGCCTTTGGCAGGAAAATCAGCAGATCTTGAAAAATAAACAGAAATCGCAGCAACACGTTCATTTTAACCGCCTGTACCCGACCCGCCAGTGACAGAGGGAGATCATCCCACCTTGCCAGATCAGCTTTCACTCTCCCCACCAAACTAGAAATGTTGTACCTACGGAGCCCCTCCCCCCTCCGCCCCCCCCCACTCCCGGGTACCTAAAGTGACTCCCTGCCCTACGGAATGGCAGCCCCCCTCCCCCCCCCCCCCATCCCTGCCCCCACCCCCAGCTGAGGCACCACAAATTACTCACTCTTGTCTAGATTTAGTTTGTACCCAAGAAAGACCTAAACTCTCGAAGCAGCTCCAATATTCCTCCTATCGACACACTCGGTACCGACACGTATAACAACAAATCATCGGCATATAAGGACACCCTATGCTCTATAACCCCCCCCCCCCCCCCCCCGCACTATTCCTTTCCATACCCCCCAAACTTCTTAATGCGATGGCCAATGGCTCTATTGCGAGTGCAAACAGCAGGGGGGGACACAGGACATCCCTGCCTAGTCCCACGGTGGAGAGAAATGTATCTCGAGCTGATGTAGTTTGAGCGGACACTCGCCCTCGGCTCCTTATATAGTAACTTTACCCAGTTCACAAATCCTGGTCCAATCCCAAACCGCTCCAGAACTGCCATCAAGTACCCCCATTCTACCCTGACAAATGCCTTCTCAGCGTCCAATGCCACAACCACCTCTGTTTCCTTCCCCTCTGCCGGTGCCATAATGACGTTCAATACCCTTCTATTATTTGAAAAGAGCTGCCTCACTCTCACGAACCCCGTCTGATCTTCACCTATCACCTTCGGGAGGCACTCCTCCAGCCTACCCGCCAGTACCTTCGCCAATACTTTTGCGTCCACATTCAGAAGCGATATGGGCCTATACGACCCACACTCCGTCGGACACTTATCTTTTTTTAGCAACAGGGAAATCGATGCCTGCCCCAAGGCTTGTGGCAACATCCCCTTCCCTATCGCCTCTTCAAACATCCCCACCATCAGGGGTGCCAGCTTATCCATGAATTTTTAAAAATATTCCACCGGAAACCCATCCGGCTCTGCCACCTTCCCCGACGGCATCCTCCCAATCGCATCCTTTATCTCCTGCTCCACTATCGCTCCTTCTAATGTAGCCCTGTCCCCCCTCCCCTAACCTCGGGTACTCCAACCCATCTAGAAATTCCTGCATCTCACAGCCTCCCCCAGGTGGCTCCGACCTGTACAACCTCGCATAAAACTCCTCAAAAACCTTGTTAATCAGACCAACTTCCCTGCCCTATCCCTCACCTGAACAAATATCTTTGCCGCTGCTTCCCTCCGGAGCTGACATGCTGACATATCTCCAGGTTCGTAAACTGTACCCCTTGCTCGCCTCAGTTGGCGCACTGTCTTCCTGGTAGATAGCCGGTCAAAGCTCGCCTGTAGTTCCTTCCACTTTTCCAGATTTGCTGGGTCCCCATCTTCTGCATAACTCCTATATCCCTCCAACATCTCATCTATTACCCTCTGCCGCTCCAACCTCTCCTCTTTGTCCACCCTGGCCTTAAATGAAATCCCCTCACCCCTCACCACCGCCTTTAGAGCCTCCCAGACATCTGCCTTCGACACCTCACCCGTACAGTTGAAACCTGCATATTCCTTAATTACCTTTTCAATTTTCTCACAGAACACGTGGTCCCCCAAAAGTCCCTCTCTAATTTCCACCTTGGCCTCTGCGCTACCCCCTTCTCCAGTACCACATCCACCCAATGCGGAGCATGATCTGACACTGCAATTGCCGAGTATTCTGACCCCTTAACCCCAGCCAGCAAAGCCTTCCCCACCACGAATAAGTCGATCCGCGAGTATACCTTATGGACTGCTGAGAAAAACAAGTACTCCTGTTCCCTCGGGTGCAGAAACCTCCAAGGGTCCTCCCCTCCCATTTCCACCAATAGCCCAGCCAACGCCTCCCCCCCGCCCCACCTCCCCGCTCCCCCTGATGGGACCAGCGAGCGCGGCCGTGACCTGTCCAACCTTTGCTTCCTGCACCAAGTTCCAGTCCCCCCCCCCTCCCACTATCAGTTTGTGTGTGTCCAAGTTGGGGGTGGCCCCAAACACCTTCATTGCGAATCCCACATCGTCCCAATTGGAGCCGTATACACTTAACCGCGCCTCCAGCTGTTCACACATCTGCCCCCCTGATCTGCCACCACCTTCTCCACCTGGAAGCGCACTCTTTTGCTGACCATTACCGCCACCCCTCGAGCCCTTCCGTCAAATCCAGAGTGAAACACCTGACTAACCCAGCCCTTTTTAAGTCTCACCTGGTCCTTCACTCTCAAGTGAGTCTCCTGCAGCATTGCCACTTCGGCTTTCAGACTTTTAAGAAGCACAAGCACTCTTGACCTCTTGTTCAGACATCCTAACACCCTCACGTTCCACATGACTATCCTAACTTCTGGGCCAGAGACAGAGATAAAAGCGGCTGGAAATGTCCAGCAGGCCAGGCAGCATCTGTGAAGAGAAAGGAACAGAACTTTACGTTGCTCGCCGGGCGTGCGTATCACCCAAAAGCAAGTGAATTATAGAATCCCTACAGTGCAGAAGAGGACCATTTGGCTCATTGAGTCTGCAGCATACATTCGAAAGAGCACTCCACCTTCACTCCAAATCTCCCCTAATCCCCATGATCCCACCTAACCTTTGGACAATAAGGGGCAACTTACCGTGGCCAGTCCTCCAAACCTGCACATCCCTGGACCGTGGAAGGAAACCGGAGCACCCGGAGGAATCCCACGCAGACACGGGGAGAACGTGCAGACTCTGCACAGACAGTGACTGGAGCCGGGAATTGACCCTGGGAACCAGGAGCTGTGAGGCAGCTGTGTGCTACCGTGTCGCCTGTACGAGAAGGTGTCCGGGGCGTGTCCAGTGTTTTGAATGGCTTGTCTCAATTTATGGGACCATGAAATTCCACCCATTGTTTGAAGTCAAACAAAGAAGAATCAAGAGAAGGGCATTTGGCCACTTATGCCGTCACCGCCATTTAATAAGATCCGCTAATGACCTTAAATCTGCATCCCACCCACCCGCCCCCCAGTAATCTGTCTTCCCCGCCTTGCTTCCCAAGAATCTCACCACCTCTGCCTGAAAAGTATTCAAAGACGCTTAGAGTGACACAGCGGCACAATTCTTACACTGCTGCTTCAGAACACCAGGGACCCGGCTTTGATTCCGGCTTTGGGTGATGGTGTGTGTGGTGTGCCATATTCTCGCCATGTCTGTGTGGGTTTCTTCCGTGGGCTCTGGTTTCCTCCCACAGTCCAAATATGTGCAGGTTATGCGGATTGGCCATGCTAAATTGCCCCTTCATGTTCAAAACGTTTGGTGATGTTACGGGCATAGGATCGGAGTTGTGGGCCTGGGTAGGCTGCTCTTTCAGAGGGTTGAAACATAGAAACACAGAAAATACGAGCATGAGTAGGGCATTAGTCTATTTGAGCCTTCACCACTATTCAATATGATCATGGCTGATCATTCAAATTCAGCCTTGGGTACGAAATATTTTGGAAAGATCGGCTGAAAGAAAAGGAGGCGGCATCGCCCTGCAGGTGAGGAAATGGATCAGTGCTGTAATGAAAAGTGACAAAAGCACTGGAGATCAAGATGTTGAATCAGTCTGGGAAGAAATAAGTAATAATAAAGGAAATAAGCTCTTGGTAGCAGTAATCTGTCGGTCCCAAAACAGGAGTTCAACAGTAGGGCACAGTATAAACCAGGAAATACTGGGGGCTTGCAAGAAAGGCCCGGCAATAATAATGGGTGACTTTAAGATGCACATAGACTGGAGGAATCAAATTTGCAAGGGTAGCATGGAGACAGAGTTCATTGAATGTATCAGAGATTGTTTCCTGGAACAGTATGTTCGGAAACCAACCAGAGAGCAGGCAACTGTGAATTAGGCGTTCTGTAATGAGGAGGGATTAATTAATGACCTCTTATCTAAGGATCCACTAGGGAGTGGTGACCATACTGTGGTAGAATTCAAGATTCAGTTTGGGGACGGGGAAGTGGAGTCCCGCACAAGTGTTCTGGAATTAAACAAAGGAAATGACATAAGTCGGAGTCAGATTTGGCCCGTGTAGACTTGTCAGGACGGCTAAAAGGTAAGACAGCTGATGAGCAGTGGCAGTTGTTCAAGGAGCTACTCAATTCCTCACAACTGAAATATATCCCAGTCAGGAAGAAAGATGGGAAAAGGGGGTAAAAAATATTCATGGCTACACAAGGAAGTAAAGGACATTATAACGCCAAAAACGAAGGTTTATCATATTGCAAAGGCCAGTAGCAGGCTGGAAGATTGGGAAACTTTATAACATAAACAAACGGATGCTACTGAAAAAAAACTAGCACAGAATATCAAAAGGATAGCAAAGGCTTCTCCAGGTACACAAAGGAAGAGAGTCACTAATGTGAATGTTGGCCCCTTGAAAGATGAAACTGGTGAGTTAATAGTGGAGAACACAGAAATGGCAGCGATGCTAAATCAATACTTTGCCTCAGTTTTCACGGTGGTGGACACTAGTACCATTCCTATGGAAACGGGCAATTCAGGGGTAATAGAAAGGGTGGAACTTAGATCAACCAGCATCAATAGGGAAACTGTCCTCAATAAACTCTTGGGGTTGAGGGCAGACAGGTCCGCAGGGTCTGATGGCCTACATCCTAGGGTGTTAAAGGAAGTGACAGCAGAGATAGTGGATCTATTGGTTAGAATATTCCAAAATGCCCTGGACAGAGGAAAGTTCCAGTGGATTGGAAAAATGCTAACGTAAGGCCCTTATTCAAAAAGGGATGGATGCAACATGTGGGATATTACAGACCAGTTAGTTTAACATCTGTTGTTTGGACATTGTTAGAATCAATTATCAAGGACGTCCTATAAGGACATTTGGAAAGCCAAAGCGCTATCCATCAGAGTCAGCATGGTTTTATGAAGGGAAAATCAAGTTTGACTAATTTTCTTGAGTTCTTTGAAGATGTAACAAGCAAAGTGGATCCGGTACTGTTGATGTAGTATATCTGGACTTCCTGAAAGCATTTGATAAGGTGCCACGCAGATGGTGAATTCACAAGGTGAGATCACATGGGATTAGGGGTAACATTAACTTGGATAGAAGACTGGCTGATGGACAGGAGACAAAGAGTTAGGATAAATTGATATTTTTCTGCATGGTAAGATGTAACTAGTGGGGTGCCACAAATTCTGTCCTTGGGCCCAACCGATAGAAGGTTCTCCAGTCAAATTCGCAGACGACACAAAAATGGGTGGGACAGTAAGTTGCAATGAGGAAATAAAAACCTTACACATGGATATGGATAGTTTTGGCGAGTGGACCAAAATGTGTCAGATGGAGTTTAACTTCAATAGGTGTGAGGTCATGCAGTTTGGTTGAAAAAAATGGAAAGGCAACTTATTATGTAAATGGGAAATATTTCAGGGTGCAATGATGCAGAGGGATCTGGGTATCCTCGTGCACGAGTCACAGAAAACAAGCAGCAAATGAAGCAGAAAATAAGGAAAGCAAATGGAATGTTGGCATTTATAGCATAAGGCATTGAGTATAACTGTAAGAAAGTGTTGATGCAACTATACAAGGCATTGGTAAGACCGCACTTGGAGCATTGTGCACTGTTTTGGTCCCCTTATTTGAGGAAAGATCAGTAAGAAGTATTCCAACACCAGGTTAAAGTCCAACAGGTTTGTTTCAAACACTAGCTTTCGGAGCACTGCTCCTTCCTCAGGTCAACATAGGACTCAAGGAGCAGTGCTCCGAAAGCTAGTGTTTGAAACAAACCTGTTGAACTTTAATCTGGTGTACTAAGGCGTCTTCCTGTGCTCACCCCAGTCCAAGGCTGGCATCTCCACATTGAGGGAAGATGTAATGGCATTGGAGGCAGTTCAGGGAGGTTCACTAGATAGACTCCAGAGATGAGGGGCTTGTCACATGAGGAGAGATTGAACAGTTTGGGCCTCTGCTCTTCAGAGTTTAGAAGAATGAGAAGAGAGAAAATAGAGGTAATCAAGATGCTAAAAGGTATGGATAAAGAAGATGTGGAGCAGGTGCTTCCTCTTGTGGGGCATTCTGAAATGAGAGATCATAATTTTAGAATAAGCGGTAGCAAATTGAAAGGAAAAACTACTTCTCCCAAAGGGTCGTGAATCTGTGCAATTCGGTACCCCAGATTGCAGTGGATGCTGGGACAGTGAGTAAATATAAGGAGGAGTTTGACTGATTTTTAATGGTAATGGATGAAGGGTTATGGAGAAAAGCAGGAAGTTGGAGTTGAGGCCATGATAGGGTCAGCCATGATCAGGTTGAAGGTGCTTAGGCTCGGGAGGATAAATTACCTACTCCTGCTCCGAGGTCATGTGTTCTAGGGATGAGGTGCTCTGGCTGATTTTGCAATCCAGCTCTTGGTCTGTAGCATTGTAGGTAGCAGATGAGGAACGTATCAGCCATGATGGAATGGGGGGGGAGCAGATTTGATAGGTCGTCCGGCCTAATTCTGCTCCTATATCTTATGAACTTATGAACTTAGTATCCCACTCCTGCTTTCTCTCCAAACCCCTTGAGCTACAAAGGCCAGGTCCAGTTCCCTCTTGAATATATCCAACAAACTGGCCCCAACAGCTTTCTGTAAAAGAGAATTCCACAAGTGCATAACTCTCTGAGAAAAGTTCTTCTTCATCTCAGTCCTGAATGGCTTACCCTTTATTCCTAGGCTGCGTTCCCCCGTTCTGGACCTACCCAACATTGGGAACATTATTTCCGTATCTAGCCTGTCCAGTGTTATCAGGGTTTTATTTGTTTCTATGAGAGCCCCTCTCATTCTTCCAAACTCAGTGAGTCCAAGCCCAGTCGATACAATCTTTCTTCATATGTCAGGCCTGCCATCCTGGGAATCAGTCTGGTGAACCACCCACAATAGCAAGAATGTCCTTCCTCAAACTAGGAGACCACAAATGCATGCAGTACTCAAGGTGTGGCCTCACCAAGGCCCTGTATAACACATCCCTAGTCCTTTACTCAAATCCTCTCGCTATGAAGGCCAGCATACCAATAGCATTCGTGACTGCCTGCTGTACCTGCGTGCCAATCTTCACCAACTGTTCCACCATGACACCCAGGTCTTGTTGCATTTCCCCTTTTCCTAAACTGCCACCATTCAGATAACAATATGCCGTCCTGTTTATGCCACTCAAATGGATAACCTCACATTTGCCCTCATTATGTTGCATTTGCAAAGTATTTGCCCACTCGGCCAACCTTTCCAATTCACCCTGCAGTCACTTTGCATCCTCCTCACAACAGACACTGCCACCCAGCTTAGTGTCGTCTGCAAATTTGGAGATATTACATGAAATTCCTTCATTTAAATCAGTAATGCATATCGTGAACGGAGACTTCCGGTGGCGTACGCGAGCAGGGTGGCCGCATCAAGAAGAGCTCCCGCCGGTGGCCACGATTTACGGCGCGTTCGGGAATTTCCCCGATTCATCGATCACCCCCCCTGACTATCATCGGCCTTTGGGGCCGTCACGGGCAGCTAGCGGGGCCGGTTTAAAAACCAGCGAAGAACCCTGCGCGGGTGTCGGGCGGCGGGGGCTGAAGTGCTGTGTCCAGCGCGCGGAGGTCGGAGCAGCGGGGGGCGGAGCCAAAAGGAGGCTGAGGCGCCAGGCCCGAAGCCAGGGCGCGATGTATGTGGGATGTCCCACATTGGATGGCTCCCACCTCGGAAGAAATAAGAAGGCTGAAGTCCAGTCCCAGGGGAACTCTGGGGGAATGTAAAGCAGAATGTAAAGAAGCTTGAAAGAAGTTTGGTGAAAAAAAAAATATTTCTCCCCTTTTTCCTTTTATTTTGTAAGAAGTTTTACAACACCAGGTTAAAGTCCAACAGGTTTGTTTCGATGTCACTAGCTTTCGGAGCGCTGCTCCTTCCTCAGGTGAATGAAGAGGTACATACCTCTTTAACCTGGTGTTGTAAAACTTCTTACTGTGCTCACCACAGTCCAACGCCGGCATCTCCACATCATGGCTTTTATTTTGTGTGAAGGAAGAAAAATTGTTTTTTGTCAAAAAAAAAATCAGATTGATGAAGGACAGGAGGGTGGAAAGGGGGAAAAAAGAAAAGAAAAACAATAAGTCGCTAAAGGATGCGAAGAGCAGCGTCGAAGAAGGGAGGAAACGCGGGTTCGCCGCTGAATGAGAGGACGAGCGAAAGTGCTGACAAGATGGCGGAAGCTGAACCACATGGTGGGGCCGCACTACTTATGGTGGAGAAGATGACCGAGGTGATGGCGGTGGAGCTGGAAAAACTGTTTGCGAGGCACATGGAGGCCTTGAGGAAGGAGACGGCGGTCGCATTGAAGTCATTGGAGGAGGAGGCATTCATCCCGGTGAGGGTAGCTGTGGCAAAGACATCGGCCGAGGTGAGAGAGCAGGGCGAGAAGATGAAGGAAGTGGAGGAGGCCGTGTCGCAGCACAGCGACCAGTTCAGCCCGATGGGGGACGAGCTGCTGAGGGTGGTGGAGGTCAACAGAGGACTCCGAGCAAAGCTCGAGGACTTGGAGAACCGCTCAAGGCGGCACAATTTGAGAATTGTGGGCGTGCCCGAGGGGACAGAGGGCCCAAGGCCAACGCAATACTTCGCTAAGTTGCTGGCGGAACTGATGGGGGAGGGTAAGAACCGCTTCCGATACGAGCTAGACTGAGCTCATCGGTCATTAAGGCCGAAGCCCAAAGTGAACGAGCCGCAAAGAGCAGTAATTATCTGCTTCCATAAGTTCTGCATGAAGGAGAAGGTATTAAGCTGGGCGAAGCAGAAGGGATGGTGCTGAAGTTCAGATCTACCAGGACTTGACAGTGGAGTTGGCAAAAAGACGAGCGGCGTTCGGGCGAGTGAAGGCAGCATTGTACAAAAAGGGGGTGCGATTTAGTATGGTATACCCGGCGAAGCTGAGGGTGACGTATGATGCCAAAGACTTTTATTTTGAGACAGCGGAGGTGGCTGAGGCGTTCATGAGGGCAGAAGGCTTGGGACAGACGTGAGGAGCGGAGCTGGAAGAGAGACAGTGTTTGGGTAGCTGGAAAATGTATAAATGCTACAACTTTATTTTACTGATGTATATTGTAATTTACTTCTCTTTGCATTGTTACAGAGTTCATGTTAATGGTTGGGTTGTTTGCCGTGCTGCGTTGCGACGGTTATATTTTATTTTAGTGAATTGTATGGGTTGGATTGTTGATTTTGTTTTTTATTTCTCTGGGACTGGGTGGGAGGGGATGGTATATCTTGGCGGGGGGAGCCACCCGCGCTAGCTAATTAAAGTCAGCTAGTGAATGGAGGTGAGGTGAGAGGGGGGCTGCGGACATTGGAGCCTGGATAGCAGGTTTCAATCGGCCTACGAGGCGAGCGAGGGGGGAAGGGAGAAGGGCTTGATGCTGGGAGATGTTTTTTCAAGGGGAAATGTAGGGGGGGTTCTTGGGAGGGGGGGAAGGGGTTCGATGTTAATAATGGACAGGAGCGGGTCAGGCTTATGGGGCAGGGCCCAGTGGTATGATGATGGTGGATAAGAAGGGTGGGGGGGGGGTTGAGAGACCCCCAGTTAGGATAGTCACGTGGAACGTGAGAGGGTTAGGAGGTCCGGTCAAGAGGTCAAGGGTGCTTGCGCATCTTAAAAGTTTGAAAGCCGATGTGGCAATGCTGCAGGAGACTCACCTGAGGGTGAAGGACCAGGTGAGAATTAAAAAGGGCTGGGTTAGGAAAGTGTTTCACTCTGGATTTGATGGAAGGGCTCGAGAGGTAGCGGTGCTGGTCAGCAAAAGGGTACGCTTCCAGATGGAGAAGATGGTAGCAGATCAGGGGGGTAGATATGTGATTGTGACAAGGGCGCTGGAGGGGAGATTAGTGGTGCTGTTAAGTGTATACGGTCCCAATTGGGACGATGTGGATTCGTGAAGAAGGTGTTTGGGGCCATCCCCGACTTGGACACACACAAACTGAATGTGGGGGGGGAGTGGAACTTGGTGCAGGAGCCAAGGTTGGACAGATCATGGCCGCGCTCGCTGGTCCCATCAGGGGTCCGAAGGTGCTGGCTGGGCTAATGGTGGAAATGGGAGGGGTGGACCCTTGGAGGTTTCTGCACCCAAAGGAATGGGAGTACTCGTTTTTCTCAGCAGCTCATAAGGTATACTCGCGGATCGACTTCTTTGTGGTGGGGAAGGCTTTGCTGGCTGGGGTTAAGGGGTCGGAATACTCGGCAGTTGTAGTGTCAGACCATGCTCCGCATTGGGTGGATTTGGTACTGGAGAAGGGGGCAGTGCAGAGGCCGGGTTGGAAACTGGATGTGGGTTTTTTCGGGAACGAAGTGTTCTGTGAGAAAATTGAAATGGTAATTAACGAATATGTAGGTTTCAATTGTACGGGTGAGGTGTCGTAGGCAGTTGTCTGGGAGGCTCTAAATGCTGTGGGAGGGGTGAGGTAATTTTATTTAAGGCCAAAAAGGAGAGATTGGAGCGGCAGAGGGTAATTGATGAGATGTTGGAGGTAGATATGCAGAAGATGGGGACCCACGAAGCTGGAAAAGAGGAAGGAACTACAGGCGAGCTTCGACCGACTGTCTGCGAGGAAGGCGGTGCGCCAACTGAGACGAGCAAGGGGTGCAGTTTATGAACATGGAGGTCAGCTCCGGAGGGAAGCAGCGGCAAGGGAAATGTGCAGGTGAGGGAGAGGGCAGGGAAGCTGGTGGTGGCTCCGGATCTGATTAACACGTTTTTTGAGGAATTTTATGAGAGGTTGTACAGGTCAAAGCCATCTGGGGGAGACCGTGAGATGCAGGAATTTCTCGATGGGTTGGAGTACCCAAGGTTAGGGGAGGGGGACAGGGCTACATTAGAAGGAGCGATAGTGGAGGAGGAGATAAAGGATGCGATTGGGAGGATGCAGTCGGGTAAGGTGGCAGGGTCGGATGGGTTTCCGGTGGAATATTATAAAAATTCAAGGATGAGCTGGCAACCCTGATGGTGGGGATGTTTGAAGAGGCGATCGGGAAGGGGGTATTGCCACAAACCTTGGGGCAGGCATCGAATTCACTGTTGCTGAAAAAAGATAAGCATCCGACAGAGTGTGGGTCGTATAGGCCCATAACACTTCTGAATGTGGACGCAAAAGTATTGGTGAAGGTACTGGCAGGTAGGCTGGAGGAGTGCCTCCCGAAGGTGATAGGTGAAGATCAGACGGGGTTTGTGAGAGGGAGGCAGCTCTTTTCAAACATTAGGAGGGTTTTGAACGTCGTTATGGCACCGGCGGAGGGGAAGGAGCCAGAAGTGGTTGTGGCATTGGACGCTGAGAAGGCGTTTGACGGGGAAGAATGGGAGTACTTGATGGCAATTCTGGAGTGGTTTGGGATTGGACCAAGATTTGTGAACTGGGTGAAGCTACTATAGAAGGAACCGAGGACGAGTGTCCGCACAAACAACATCAGCTCGAGATACTTTTCTCTCCACCGTGGGAAGAGGCAGGGATGTCCTATGTCCCCCCTGCTGTTGCACTTGTGATTGAGCCGTTGGCCATCGCATTAAGAAGTTCGGGAGCATGGAAAGGAATAGTGCGGTGAGAATAGAGTATTGGGTGTCCTTATATGCCGATGACTTGCTGTTATACGTGTCGGAACCGAGTGTGTCGATAGGGGGAATATTGGAGCTGCTTTGAGTGTTCGGGGTACAAGCTGAACCTGGACATTTGTATTTTGTGGTGTCTCGGCCGGGTGTGGGGGCAGGGGTGGGGGGGCTGCCATTCCGTAGAGCAGGGACTCACTTTAGGTACCTGGGGGTGCAGGTTGCCCGGGAGTGGGGGGGGGGGGGGGGGGCTCTGCAGGTACAACATCTCTAGTTTGGTGGGGAGAGTGAAAGCCGATCTGGCAAGGTGGGACGGTCTCCCTCTGTCACTGGCGGGTCGGGTACAGGCGGTTAAAATTAATGTGTTGCCGCGATTTTTGTTTATTTTTCAATGCCTACTGATTTTCCTGCCAAAGGATCTTTTCAGGGAGATTGAGGGAAGGATTACGTCATTCATATGGGGAGTGAGGTGGCCAGAGTGAGACAAGTGCTGCTACAGAGGGGAAGGCAGGCAAAGGGTTTGGGTCTTCCGAACCTGATGTACTACTACTGAGCGGCGAATGTGGAGAAGGTGCAGAGCTGGGTCAGAAGGGTTGATTCCCAGTGGGTCAGAATGGAAGAGAGTTTGTGCATGGGGTCGGGATTGAAAGCACTCGCAACAGCGCCGCTCCCGATAGCCCCGGGGAAATACTCAGGGAGTCCGGTAATAATAGCTTCATTGAGAATTTGGAGGCAGTTTCGCCAACACTTCGGGTTGGGGGCAGGGTCAAGATGTGGTATTATCAGGTATTGCAGTACCCAAGAGGCTGAAGTTCCATTGGTTAGACCTGGGGGCTTACCATTGGCTGTATAGTGTGTAGCGCCGCCCTGATAGACGGGGTATAAGAACCAGTGCCGTCCCAGCAGCCCTCATTCTGTACCTGAGCTGCTGGGGAACAGTTCTAGTCTATTAAAGCCTTCAGTTGTGCTACAACCTCCTTTTAGTAGTTATTGATCGTGCATCAATTTAATAGACTAGACTTAAGTAGAAAGGATGGATCTCCGAATCAAGCCGGACTGTCTGCATCTCAGTCCCCACGCGGCAAAATCAGCCGTGATTTTCAAGCACTGGCTGGCGTGTTTCAAAGGCTACATTGAGACGGCTGGAGGCACACCCTCGGGGGAGCAGAAACTGCACCTCCTGCACTCAAGGGTAAGCCCTGGGATCTAAACCCTCATCGAGGAGGCGGAAGACTTTGATGCAGCAATTAAACTTTTAAAAGGACATTTTTATATCCGCCCAATAAATCAGGTCTATGCACATCACCTGCTTGCTACGAGACGACAAAGCCCCGGGGAATCGTTGGAGGAGTTCTACCGCGAACTACTGGTGCTACGAGTGACCACATGGAACTCCTCGTCCGGGATGCCTTCGTAGCAGGTATGAGCTCCTCAGAAATCCACCAGCGTCTTTGAGAGAAAGACACCCTGGGACTTAGGGAGGCACGGGCCCGGGCAGGGTCCATGGACGTTGCCTCCAGAAACGCACAATCCTACATGCCCGATCGTGCGGCGGCCCCCTGGGCAGCATGGAATCCCGCAGCGGCAGCTCCACAGACCTTCCCCATGTCCCCACAGACCTGCGATGTAAGGTGGCCCACCAACTCCGTTGGGCCCCGCTGTTTCTTCTGCGGGCAGGAAAAGCACCCCCGCCAGCGCTGCCTGGCCCGCACCTCCACCTGCAAAGGGTGCGGCAAGAAGGGCCATTTTGTGGGGGTCTGCCAGGCGCGAGCGGTGGCCGCGGTCTCCAGATGCGACTCCGGACTACCACAGCGATCTTCTCCTCGGGCCCCAGGCGGACAGCAGTCACCGCCACCCCCGTATCCTAGGGCCACGTGCGGCCCACGGGCGCCACCATCTTCTTCCCCGGACACCGCGCTGGATGGATGGGCGCCGCCATTTTGTCCATCTCCGACCACCATGTGCGACCCATGGGAGATACCATCTTGGATGGGGCCCCAGGACCCCAGCCCGGCCGACTACAGACTGCCCGATCAAAATTCACAACTACTGCGTCTGGCCTCGGTGACTCTGGACCAAACTCGACATCGAACACTCTCGACAGCAACGACGACGGTCTTCATCAATGGCCACGCGACGTCCTGCCTGATCCACTCTGGGAGCATGGAGAGCTTTATACACCCCGACACGGTAAGGCGCTTTACCCACCCTGTAAATCAAAGAATCTCCCGGTTCCCACACAGTGGAGATAAAGGGGTTCTGTCTAGCAAACCTCACAGTCCAAGGAAGGAAATTCAACAATTTCCGCCTTTATGTCCTTCCGCACCTCTGCGCGGCTACACTCCTGGGATTGGACTTCCAATGTAACTTGCAAAGCCTGACCTTCAAATTCGGCGGCCCGATACCCCTTACTGTCTGCAGCCTCGCGACCCTTAAGGTCGACCCGCCTTCCCTGTTTGCGAACCTCACCCCGGATTGCAAACCCGTCGCCACCAGGAGCAGACGGTACAGTGCCCAGGACCGGACCTTCATTAGGTCAGAGATCCAAAGGCTACTGAGGGAAGGGGTCATTGAAGCTAACAACAGTCCCTGGAGAGCCCAAGTAGTGGTGGTAAAGACCGGGGAAAAGCATAGGGTGGTCATCGACTACAGTCAGGCCATCAACAGGTTTCCGCAGCTGGACGCGTACCCTCTCCCCCGCATATCCGGCCTGGTAAACAGGATCGTGCATTATAAGGTCTTCTCCACGGTGGATCTCAAGTCCGCCTACCACCAGCTACCCCTCCGCACCAGTGACCGTAAATACACTGCCTTCGAAGCAGATGGGTGGCTCTATCATTTTTTAAGGGTTCCCTTCGGTGTCACTAACTGGGTCTCGGTCTTCGAACGCGAGATAGACTGAATGGTTGACCGGTACGGCTTACGCGCAACGTTCCCGTATCTCGATAACGTCACCATCTGCGGCCATGACCAACAGGACCACGACACCAATCTCCGAAAATTTCTCCAGACCACTAAAATCCTGAACTTAACATACAATGAGGATAAATGAGTGTTTAGCACCGACCGTCTAGCCATTCTCGGTTACGTAGTGCGAAATGGAGTTATAGGCCCCGACCCTGAATGCATGCGCCCCCTCATGGAGTTCCCCCTCCCTCACTGCCCCAAGGCCCTGAAGTGCTGCCTCGGGTTTTTTAGCTACTACGCACAGTGGGTCCCTAACTACGCAGACAAACCCGTCCCCTGATCCAGTCCACAACCTTCCCCCTGTCTATGGAGGCCAGCCAGGCCTTCAGCCGCATCAAAGCAGACAAAGCTCTTTCTTTCTTTTTCTTTTTTTATCTAGAGGGGATGACAGGGAAGGTAGTGCAATGTTCCTCCTGCAGAATGTTTGAGGTGGGGGACGCCGTCAGTGTTCCTGCTGATTTCATCTGTGGGAAGTGCACCCATCTCCAGCTCCTCAGAAACCGCGTTAGGGAACTGGAGCTGGAGCTGGATGAACTTTGGATCATTCGGGAGGCAGAGGTGATCATAGATAGACGCTTCAGGGATGTAATTACTCTGAAGAATAAAGATAGATGGGTGACGGTGAGAGGGGCTGGGAGGAAGCAGTCAGTACAGGGATCCCCCGTGGTCGTTACCCTTAGTAACAAGCATACTGCTTTGGATACTGTTTGGGGGCACAACTTACCAGGGGTAAGACATGGGGTACAGGTCTCTGGCACAGAGTCTGTCCCGTTGCTCAGAAGGGAAGGGGGGAGAGGAGTAGAGCATTAGTCATTGGAGACTCCAAGTTAGGGGGCTAGCTAGGAGATTCTGTGGGAACGAGAGAGACCCGCGGTTGGTGTGTTGCCTCCCAGGTGCCAGGGTGCGTGATGTCTCGGATCGTGTTTTCCTTAAGGGGGAGGGGAAGCAGCCCCAAGTCGTGGTTCACATAGGTACCTACGACATAGGTAGGAAAAGGGATAGGGATGTAAGGCAGGAATTCAGGGAGCTAGGGGGGAAACTTAGATCTAGGACAAACAGAGTTATTATCTCTGGGTTGTTACCCGTGCCACGTGATAGCGAGATGAGGAATAGGGAGAGAGAGGAGTTGAACACATGGCTACAGGGATGGTGCAGGAGGGGGGATTTCAGATTTCTGGATAATTGGGGCTCATTCTGGAATCGGTGGGACCTCTACAAATGGGATGGTCTACACCTGGACCAGAGGGGTACAAATATCCTGGGGGAGGGAAATTTGCTAATGGTCTTCAGGATGGTTTAAGCAGGGGCTTGGGAACCTGAATTGTAGCTCCAGTATACAGGAGGTTGAGAGTAGTGAGGTCATGAGTAAGGTTTCAAAGTTACAGGAGTGTACCGGCAGGCAGGAAGGTGGTTTAAAGTGTGTCTTCTTCAATGCCAGGTGCATCCGGAATAAGGTGGGTGAACTTGCGGCGTGGGTTGGTACCTGGGACTTCGATGTTGTGGCCATTTCGGAGACATGGATAGAGCAGGGACAGGAATGGTTGTTGCAGGTGCCGGGGTTTAGATACTCAGTAAGCTCAGGGAAGCTGGTAAAAGAGGGGGAGGGGTGGCACTGTTAGTCAAGGACAGTATTACGGTGGCAGAAAGGATGTTTGATGAGGACTCGTCTACTGAGGTAGTATGGGCTGAGGTTAGAAACAGGAAAGGAGAAGTCACCCTGTTAGGGGTTTTCTATAGGCCTCCGAAAAGTTCCAGAGATAGAACATAGAACATAGAAAAATACAGCACAGAACAGGCCCTTCGGCTCACGATGTTATGCCGAAACTTTGTCCTAGATTAATTATAGATTATCATAGAATTTACAGTGCAGAAGGAGGCCATTCTGCCCATTGAGTCTGCACCGGCTCTTGGAAAGAGCACCCTACCCAATGTCAACACCTCCACCCAACATGAAGGGCAATTTTGGACACTAAGGGCAATTTATCATGGCAAATCCACCTAACCTGCACATCTTTGGACTGTGGGAGGAAACCGGAGCACCCGGAGGAAA
The DNA here is from genome assembly GCF_047496885.1 of Scyliorhinus torazame. Classification (NCBI taxonomy): domain Eukaryota; kingdom Metazoa; phylum Chordata; class Chondrichthyes; order Carcharhiniformes; family Scyliorhinidae; genus Scyliorhinus; species Scyliorhinus torazame. The sequence goes on along the minus strand of NC_092710.1, from coordinate 40,207,925 downwards.
CCCACGCACACACGGGGAGGATGTGCAGACTCCTCACAGACAGTGACCCAAGCCGGAATCGAACCTGGGACCCTGGAGCTGTGAAGCAATTGTGCTATCCACAATGCTACCGTGCTGCCATTAAGAACAAATTAATCTACACTATATCATTCTATCGTAATCAATGTACCTATTCAATAGCTGCTTGAAGGTCCCTAATGTTTCTGACTCAACTACTTCCACAGGCAGTGCATTCCATGCCCCCACTACACTCTGGGTAAAGAACCTACCTCTGACATCCCCCCTATATCTTCCACCATTCATCTTAAATTTATGTCCCCTTGAAATGGTTTGTTCCACCTGGGGAAAAAGTCTCTGACTGTCTCACTCTATCTATTCCCCTGATCACCTTATAAACCTCTATCAAGTTGCCCCTCATCCTTTTCCGTTGCAATGAGAAAAGGCCGAGCACCCTCAACCTTTCCTCGTAAGACCTACTCTCCATTCCAGGCACCATCCTGGTAAATCTCCTTTGCACCTTTTCCAAAGCTTCCACATCCTTCCTAAAATGAGGCGACCATAACTGTACACAGTACTCCAAATGTGGCCTTACCAAAGTTTTGTACAGCTGCATCATCACCTCACGGCTCTTAAATTCAATCCGTCTGTTAATGAACGCTAGCACACCATAAGCCTTCTTCACAGCTCTATCCACTTGAGTGGCAACTTTCAAAGTGTATGAACATTGACCCCAAGATCTCGCTGCTCCTTCACATTGCCAAAAACTCTACCGTTAACCCTGTATTCCGCATTCATATTTGTCCTTCCAAAATGGACAACCTCACACTTTTCAGGGTTAAACTCCATCTGCACATTCTCAGCTCAGCTCTGCATCCTATCTATGTCTCTTTGCAGCCGACAACAGCCCTCCTCACTATCCACAACTCCACCAATCTTCGTATCGTCTGCAAATTTACTGACCCACCCTTCAACCCCCTCATCCAAGTCATTAATGAAAATCACAAACAGCAGAGGACCCAGAACTGATCCCTGCGGTATGCCACTGGTAACTGGGATCCAGGCTGAATATTTGCCATCCACCACCACTCTCTGACTTCTATCGGTTAGCCAGTTCGTTATCCAACTGGCCAAATTTCCCACTATCCCATGCCTCCTTACTTTCTGCATAAGCCTACCATGGGGAACCTTATCAAATTCCTTACTAAAATCCATGTACGCTACATCCACTGCTTTATCTTCATCCACATGATTGGTCACCTCCTCAAAGAATTCAGTAAGATTTGTAAGGCAAGACCTACCCCTCACAAATCCGTGCTGACTATCCCTAATCAAGCAGTGTCTTTCCAGATGCTCAGAAATCCTATCCTTCAGTACCCTTTCCATTACTTTGCCTACCACCGAAGTAAGACTAACTGGCCTGTAATTCCCAGGGTTATCCCTCGTCCCTTTTTTGAACAGGGCACGATATTCGCCACTCTCCAATCCCCTGGTACCACCCCTGTTGACAGTGAGGATGAAAAGATCATTGCCAACGGCTCTGCAATTTCATCTCTTGCTTCCCATAGAATCCTTGGATATATCCCGTCAGGCCCGGGGTACTTGTCTATCCTCAAGTTTTTCAAAATGCCCAACACATCTTCCTTCCGAAGAAGTATTTCCTCGAGCTTACCAGTCTGTTTCACACTGTCGTCTCCAACAATATGGCCCCTCTCATTTGTAAATACAGAAAAAAATACTCGTACAAGACCTCTCCTATCTCTTCAGACTCAATACACAATCGCCCGCTACTGTCCTTGATCGGGCCTACCCTCGCTCTAGTCATTCTCATATTTCTCACATATGTGTTCCTCCACATCTCTGCTACTATTGGGGGGCCTATAGAAAACTCCTAACAAGGTGACTACTCCTTCCCTATTTCTGACTTCAACCCGTACTACCTCAGTAGGCAGATACTCCTCGAACTGTCTTTCTGCAGCTGTTATACTATCTCTAATTAACAATGCCACCGCAACCCCCCCCCCCCCCACCTTTTTTACCACCCTCCATAATCTTACTGAAACATCTATAACCAGGGACCTCCAACAACCATTTCTGTCCCTCTTCTATCCAAGTTTCCGTGATGGCCACCACATCGTAGTCCCAAGTACCGATCCATGCCTTAAGTTCACCCACCTTATTCCTGATGCTTCTTGCGTTGAAGAATACACACTTCAACCCATCTCCATGCCTGCAAGTACTCTCCTTTGTCAGTGTTCCCTTCCCCACTGCCTCACTACACGCTTTGGCGTCCTCAATATCGGCTACCTTAGTTGCTGGACTACAAATCCGGTTCCCATTCCCCTGCCAAATTAGTTTAAAGATGTAGAGGAAAGGATTGCAAAGATGATTCTGGATAGGCGGCAAAGCAACAGGGTAGTTGTTATGGGGGACTTTAAATTTCCAAATATTGATTGGAAACGCTATAGTTCGAGTACTTTAGATGGGTCTGATTTTGTCCAATGGATCTGTAAAGAATTAATCACCTGCTAATGCTCGCATTCCAAGCATTGTCTGGCATCTTTGAATCTGTCTATATATATGTTTCTGGAACATACCTCTTCATTCACCTGAGGAAGGAGAAGTGCTGCGAAAGCTAGTGACATCGAAACAAACCTGTTGGACTTTAACCTGATGTTGTAAGACTTCTTACTGTGCTCACCCCAGTCCAACGCCGGCATCTCCACATCATTTGTCCAATGTGTGCAGGAGGGCTTCCTGACACAGTATGTAGATGGGCCAACGAGAGGCGAGGCCATATTGGATTTGGTACTGGGTAATGAACCAGGACAGGCATTAGATTTGGAGGTAGGTGAGCACTTTGGTGATAGTGACTACAATTCGATTAAGTTTACTTGAGTGATGGAAAGGGATAGGTATATACCGCAGGGCAAGAGTTATATCTGGGGGAAAGGCAATTATGATGCGATGAGGCAACACTTAGGATACATCGGATGGAGAGGAAAACTGCAGGGGATGGGCACAATGGAGGGGATGGGGATCGAGCTTGTTCAAGGAACAGCTACTGCGTGTTATTGATAAGAATGTATATGTCTGGCAGGGAGGAAGTGGTTGAGCAAGGGAACCGTGGTTTACTAAAGCAGTCGAAACACTTGTCAAGAGGAAGAAGAAGGCTAATGTAAAGATGAGACATGAAGGTTCAGTTATGGTGCTCGAGAGTTACAAGTTAGCTAGGAAGGACCAAAAGAGAGAGCTAAGAAGAGCCAGGAGGGGACATGAGAAGTCTTTGGCAGGTAGGATCAAGGATAACCCTGAAGCTTTCTATAAATACGTCAGGAATAAAAGAATGACTAGGGGAAGAGTAGGGCCAGTCAAGGACAGTAGTGGGAAGTTGTGCTTGGAGTCCGAGGAGATAGGAGAGGTGCTAAATGAATATTTTTCGTCAGTATTCACACAGGAAAACGAAAATGTTGTTGAGGAGAATACTGAGATTCAGGCTACTAGACTAGAAGGGCTTGAGGTTCATAAGGAGGAGGTGTTAGCAATTCTGGAAAGTGTGAAAATAGATAAGTCCCCTGGGCTGGATGGAATTTACTCTAGGATTCTCTGGGAAGCTAGGGAGGAGATTTAAGTCATCGTTGTCTGCAGGAATAGTGCCAGAAGACTGGAGGATAGCAAATGTTGTCCCCTTGTTCAAGAAGGGGAGTAGAGACAACCCCGGTAACTATAGACCAGTGAGCCTTACTTCTGTTGTGGGCAAAATCTTGGAAAGGTTTATAAGAGACAGGATATATAATCATCTGGAAAGGAATAATTTGATTAGAGATAGTCAACACGGTTTTGTGAAGGGTAGGTCGTGCCTCACAAACCTTATTGAGTTCATTGAGAAGGTGACCAAACAGGTGGATGAGGGTAAAACAGTTGATGTGGTGTATATGGATTTCAGTAAAGCGTTTGATAAGTTTCCGCACGGTAGGCTACTGCAGAAAATACGGAGGCATGGGATTCAGGGTGATTTAGCAGTTTGGATCAGAAATTTGCTAGCTGGAAGAAGACAAAGGGTGGTGGTTGATGGGAAATGTTCAGACTGGAGTCCAGTTACTAGTGGTGCACCACAAGGATCTGTTTTGGGGCCACTGCTGTTTGTCATTTTTATAAATGACCTGGAGGAGGGCGTAGAACGATGGGTGAATAAATTTGCGGATGACACTAAAGTCGGTGGAGTTGTGGACAGTGCGGAAGGATGTTACAAGTTACAGAGGGACATAGATAAGCTGCAGTGCTGGGCTGAGAGGTGGCAAATGGAGTTTAATGCAGAAAAGTGTGAGGTGATTCATTTTGGAAGGAAGACAGAGTACTGGGCTAATGGTAAGATTCTTGGCTGTGTGGATGAGCAGAGCGATCTCGGTGTCCATGTACATAGATCCCTGAAAGTTGCCACCCAGGTTGAGAGGGTTGTTAAGAAGGCGTATGGTGTGTTTGCTTTTATTGGTAGAGGGATTGCGTTTCGGAGCCATGAGGTCATGTTGCAGCTGTACAAAACTCTGGTGCGGCCGCATTTGGAGTATTGCGTGCAATTCTGGTCGCCGCATTTTTGGAAGGATGTGGAAGCATTGGAAAGGGTGCAGAGGAGATTTACCAGAATGTTGCCTGGTATGGAGGGAAGATCTTATGAGGAAAGGCTGAGGGACTTGAGGCTGTTTTGTTTGAGAGAAGAAGGTTAAGAGGTGACTTAATTGAGGCATACAAGATGATCAGAGGATTGGATAGGGTGGACAGTGAGAGCCTTTTTCCTCGGATGGTGATGTCCAGCACGAGGCGACATAGCTTTAAATTGAGGGGAGATAGATGTAGGACAGATGTCAGAGGTAGGTTCTTTACTCAGAGAGTAGTAAGGGCGTGGCATGCTCTGCCTGCAACAGTAGTGGACTCGCCAAAACTAAGGGCATTCAAATGGTCATTGGATAGACATATGGATGATAAGGGAATAGTGTAGATGGGCTTTCGAGTGGTTTCGCAGGTCGGCGCAACATCGAGGGCCGAACGGCCTGTCCTGCGCTGTAATCATAGAATCATAGAATCATAGAATCATAGAATTTACAGTGCAGAAGGAGGCCATTCGGCCCATCGAGTCTGCACCGGCTCTTGGAAAGAGCACCCCACTCAAGGTCCACACCTCCACCCTATCCCCATAACCCAGTAACCCCACCCAACACTAAGGGCAATTTTGGACACTATGGGCAATTTAGCATGGCCAATCCACCTAACCCGCACATCTTTGGATTGTGGGAGGAAACCGGAGCACCCGGAGGAAACCCACGCACACACGGGGAGGATGTGCAGACTCCGCACAGACAGTGACCCAAGCCGGAATCGAACCTGGGACCCTGGAGCTGTGAAGCATTTGTGCTATCCACAATGCTACCGTGCTGCCCCTAATGTTCTATGTTCTATTGTAAAGGCCACGATGCACACCTTCGACGAGTCCCTCCCCTTCGAGGTCGAGAGCGATGCGTCCGACGTAGCTCTGGCGACCACCCTTAACCAAACGGGCAGACCCGTGGCCTTCTTTTCCTGTACCCTCCATGCTTCCGAAATCCGCCACTCCTCAGTCGATAAGGAGGCCCAAGCCATAGTAGAAGCTGTGCGACACTGGAGGCGTTACCTGGCCGGCAGGAGATTCACTCTCCTCACTGACCAACGGTCGGTAGCGTTCATGTTCGATAATGCACAGTGGGGCAAGATAAAAAACGACAAGACCTTGCGGTGGAGGATAAAACTCTCCACCTACAAGCTAGATGAGCCTCCTGACGCCCTGACCCGCGGCACATGTGCCACCGCACAAGTGGACCGCCTCCGAGCCCTCCATGAGGACCTCTGCCACCCGGGGGTCACTCGATTTTTCCACTTTGTTAAGACCCGCAACCTGCCCTACTCCATCGAGGAGGTCAGGTCAGTCACCAGGGACTGCCAACTCTGTGCGGAGTGCAAACCGCACTTCTACCGGCCAGAGAGGGCGCACCTGATAAAGGCTTCCAGTCCTTTTGAACGCCTCAGCATGGATTTCAAAGGCCCCCTCCCCTCCACCGACCGCAACACGTACTTCCTGAACATGATTGCCGAGTACTCCCGGTACCCATTCGCCATCCCCTGCCCAGACATGACCGCAACCACCGTCATCAAGGCCCTCCATAGTATCTTTGCACTGTTCAGTTTCCCCGCTTACATACACAGTGCTAGGGGATCCTCCTTTATGAGCGACGAACTGCGTCAATTCCTGCTCAGCAAGGGCATCGCCTCAAGCAGGACAACCAGTTACAACCGTTCTACTGGCCCTCTGGTCCAGGAACCTCCCAGTCTCCCGCTGGCAAGAAGTCCTCCAGGAGGCCCTCCACTCCATCCGGTCATTGCTCTGTACGACCTCCAATCAGCCACCTCACGAACGTTTCCTTGTCTTCCCCAGGAAGTCCTCCTCCGGGACCTCGCTCCCAACCTGGCTAGCAACAACCGAACCCATCCTGCTCTGAAAACACGTGCGGGCGCACAAGTCGGACCCGTTGGTCGAGAGGGTCGAGAGGGTCGAGCTGCTGCGCGCGAACCCCCAGTACGCCTACGTGACGTTCCCTGTTGGACAAGATACAGTCTCGCTACGGGACCTGGCTCCCGCCGGAACCCTACACCCAACCCAACCACAACCCCCACCCCCCTCCACAGCACCTCACAGGAGGGTCAGTCCTCCAGCCACCCCTGCCTGGGCCCTCCCACCCACCGATGCCCCCTCCAGGCGCCCCACTCCCAGGTCAACCGCTATCCCCACCAGCGCTGTCTATGGGTGACGAAGCTGCCATGGAGGCCGAAGCCACGCTCCCGGAGTCGCAGGCACCTGGACCCCCACCGGAATCACCACCGAGGCTCAGACGATCCCAGAGGATGACCAGGATACCCGACCGACTGATTACTTCATTTTAACCGATCTGTAACTGTAAGTAGTAAACACTGACTGTATATGTCTGCCATGACTGTAAATATCCTCTAAACACTGTAAGGAGGTATCACGGTACCTCCATATCTGATCATACCATGTTGAATACAGTTGTCGCCGTTGGCCACCATCCCCGCCGGACTCCTTTTTAGCAGGGGGTGAATGTGGTATTATCAGGTATTGCAGTACCAGAGAGGCTGAAGTTCCATTGGTTAAACCTGGGGGTTTACCATTGGCTGTATAGTATGTAGCTCCGCCCTGATAGGTGGAGTATAAGAACCAGTGCTGTCCCAGCAGCCCTCATTCTGTACCTGAGCTGCTGGGGAACAGTTCTAGTCTATTAAAGCCTTCAGTTGTGCTACAACCTCGTTTTAGTAGTTATTGATCGTGCATCAGAAGGGAAATGCCGATTTGGGGGAACCACAGATTTGATCCAGGGAGGTGGGATGGAAATTTTCAGAAATGGGAAGAGAAGGGGATTAAGACGCTAAAAGATTTGTTTCTCAGGGGTCGGTTTGCAGGACTGAAGGAGCTGGAAACAAAGTATGGGCTGGAGCAGGAAGAAATGTTTAGATACATGCAGGTTCGAAATTTTGCCAGAAAGGAGATACAGAGTTTCCCAGAGGAACTGGCCTCCACATTGCTGGAGGAGGTGCTGACGACAAGGGGACTGGAGAAGCGGGTAGTGTCAGCGGTGTACGGAGTTATTCTGGAAGAGGATAAGGCACCACTGGAAGGGATCAAAGCAAAGTGGGAGGAAGAGTTGGGAGAGGTTATAGAGGAGGGGGTCTGGTGTGAGGTGCTCCGGAGAGAAAATGCCTCCACCTCATGTGTGAGGTTGGGGCTGATACAGCTGAAGGAGGAAGACAGAGCACACCTCACAAGGGCGAGGATGAGCCAGTTCTTTGAAGGAGTAGAGGATGTGTGTGAGCGTTGCTGGGGGTGGGGGGGGAGGGGGGGGGGGGCGGTGGGGGCGCTAATCACGCTCATACGAAGCCTACTTGTGACAATAAAGCGATTTTCATTTAATTTCATGCTTTGGTCCTGTCCAAAGGTAGGGGATTACTGGAAGGAGGTTTTTAGGGTAATTTCCAAGGTGGTGCAGGTGAAACTGGACCCAGGTCCCCGGGAGGCAATATTCGGGGTGTCGGATCAGCCAGGGTTGGAGGCAGATCTTGTAGCCTTCGCCTCGTTGATCGCAAGAACACGGATCCTGATGGGTTGGAGAGCAGCCTCTCGACCCTGTGCCCTGGCGTGGCGGGGGGACCTGTTGGAATTCTTGACTCATGAGAAGGTTAAGTTTGAACTGAGGGGAAGGACGGAAGGGTTCTACAATTCATGGGCATTATTCATTCTGCACTTTCAAGAACTGGATAATATTGAACAGGGGGGATGGGTGGAAGGGTTGGGGGGGAGGGGGGCTATGTGTATTAAGGGTGACTATGGGTAATCCCTGATTCCTTTTTGTCATTTGTTTATGCAAACATGCGGGCTGATGTTTGGGATTGGGTGGGAGGATGTGGTCGTTGTTATTGTTATGGGGATTGACATATTTGTTGCTGATTATTGTTTATTGTTGGTGGATGTAAATTTGGGAGACACCGGGAAAGAGACACAGGGAAAAAGACACAGGGAAAGAGGCACAGGAAAAGAAACACAGGGGAAGAGGCATAGGGAAAGCGACACAGGGAAAGAGACACAGGAAAAGAGTCACAGGTAAAGAGACACAGAGAACGAGACACAGGGAAAGAGTCACAGGGAAAGAGACACAGGAAAAGAGTCACAGGTAAAGAGACACAGAGAACGAGACACAGGGAAAGAGTCACAGGGAAAGAGACACAGGTAAAGTATCCCAGGAAAAGAGTCACAGGGAAAAAGACACAGGGAAAGAGGCACAGGAAAAGAGACACAGGGAGACAGACACAGGGAAGGAGGCACAGGGAATGAAACACAGGGAAAGAGACATTGGGAAAGTATCACAGGAAAGGAGACACAGGGAAACATACACAGGGAAAGAGGCACAGGGAAAGTATCACAGGAAAGGAGACACAGGGAAACATACACAGGGAAGGAGGCACAGGGAAAGTATCACAGGAAAGGAGACACAGGGAAACATACACAGGGAAAGAGACACAGGGAAAGAGACACAGGGAAAGAGACACAGGGAATGAGACATAGGGAATGAATCACAGGAAAGGAGACACAGGGAAACATACACAGGGAAAGTATCACAGGAAAGGAGACACAGGGAAAGAGACACAGGGAAAGAGACACAGGAAAGGAGACACAGGGAAACATACACAGGGAAAGAGGCACAAGGAAAGAGACACAGGGAAAGAGACACAGGGAAAGAGACACAGGGAAAGAGGCACAGGGAAAGTATCACAGGAAGGGAGACACAGGGAAACATACACAGGGAAAGAGGTACAGGGAAAGAGACACAGGGAATGAGACACAGGGAAAGTATCACAGGAAAGGAGACACAGGGAAACATACACAGGGAAAGAGGCACAGGGAAAGAGACACAGGGAAAGAGACACAGGGAAAGAGACACAGGGAAAGAGGCACAGGGAAAGAGATACAGGGAATGAGACATAGGGAAAGTATCACAGGAAAGGAGACACAGGGAAACAGACACAGGGAAAGAGGCACAGGGAAAGTATCACAGGAAAGGAGACACAGGGAAACATACACAGGGAAAGAGGCACAGGGAAAGTATCACAGGAAAGGAGACACAGGGAAACATACACAGGGAAAGAGGCACAGGGAAAGTATCACAGGAAAGGAGACACAGGGAAAGAGACACAGGGAAAGAGACACAGGAAAGGAGACACGGGGAAACATAGACAGGGAAAGAGGCACAGGGAAAGAGACACAGGGAAAGAGACACAGGGAAAGAGACACAGGGAAAGAGGCACAGGGAAAGTATCACAGGAAGGGAGACACAGGGAACCATACACAGGGAAAGAGGTACAGGGAAAGAGACACAGGGAAAGAGACACAGGGAAAGAGACACAGGGAAAGAGACACAGTGAAAGAGACACGGGGAAAGAGATACAGGGAATGAGACATAGGGAAAGTATCACAGGAACGGAGACACAGGGAAACAGACACAGAGAAAGAGGCATAGGGAAAGAGACAAAGGGAAACAGACACACGGAAAACAGACACAGGGAAAGAGCCACAGGGTAAGAGACACAGGGAAAGAGCCACAGGGTAAGAGATACAGGGAAACAGACAGAGGGAAACAGACACATGAAAAGAGTCTCAGGGAAAAAGGCACAGGAATAGGGACACAGGGAAACAGACACAGGGAAAGAGACACAGGGAAACAGGCACAGGGAAAGAATCACAGGGAATGAGACACAGGGAAAGAGACACAGGGAAAGAGACATAGGGAAAGAGGCACAGGGAAAGAGACACAGGGAAAGAGACACGGGGAAGGTATCACAGGGAAAGAGACACAGGGAAACAGACACAGGAAAAGAGTCACAGGGAAAGAGACACAGGGAAAGAGGCACAGGGAAAGAGACACAGGAAAAGTATCACAGGAAAATTATCACAGGGAAAGTATCACAGGCAAATAATCACAGGGAAAAGGACACAGAGGAACAGGCACAGTGGAAAGCGACACACTGAAAAGCGACACAGGGAAAGAGACACAGGGAAAAGTATCACAGGAAAGGAGACACAAGGAACATACACAGGGAAAGTGTCACAGGGATAGAGATACAGCGAAAGAGACACTGGGAAAGAGTCTCAGTGGAATGTTGCACAGAGACACAGACACAGGGAAAGAGACACAGGGAAACAGATCTAGGGAAACAGACACATGGAAAGAGACACAGGGAAACAGACACAGGGAAACTATCACAGGATAGGAGACACAGGGAACATCCACAGGGAAAGAGACACAGGAAAGAGACACAGGGAAAGACATACGGGGAAAGAGTCACAGGGAAAGAGACACAGAGAAACTGAAACAGGGAAACAGACACAGGAAAGAGACACAGGGAAACGTCACAGGGAATCAGAAACAGGGAAAGAGACACGGGGAAAGTATCACAGGGAAAGAGACACTGGGAAACAGGCACAGGAAAAGAGTCACAGGGAAAGAGACACAGGGAAAGAGACACAGGGAAAGAGACTCAGGGACCGAGACACAGGAAATGTATCACAGGAATAGTATCACAGGGAAAGGGACACAGGGAAACAGGCAGAGTGTGAAGCGACACACTGAAAAGCGACACAGGGAAAGAGACAGGGGGAAAAGTATCACAGGGAAGCAGGCACAGGGTAAGAGACACAGGGAAAGAGACATAGCGAAATGGACACGGGGAAAGAGACACAGGGAAAGTGAGACAGGCAAAGCATCACAGAGAAAGAGACACAGGGAAACAGACACAGAGACACAGACACAGAGACACAGACACAGGGAAATAGACACAGGGAAAGAGACACAGGAAAAGTATCACAGGAAAGGAGACACAAGGAACATACACAGGGGAAGAGACACAGGGAAAGATACACAGGGAAAGAGACACAGGGAAAGAGACACGGGGAAAGAGACACGGAACGAGTCTCAGTGGAATGATGCACAGAGAAACAGACACAGGGAAAGAGACACAGGGAAATTGACACAGGGAAAGAGAAAGAGGGAAAGAATCACAGGGAAACAGACACAGGGAAACAGAAACTGGGAAAGAGACACTGGGAAAGAGACAGAGGGAAAGAGACACAGGAAAAGTATCAGAGGAAATGGATCACAGGGAAAATATCACAGGAAAAGAATCACAGGGAAAGGGACACAGGGAAACAGGCACAGTGTGAAGAGACACACTGAAAAGCGAGAGAGGGAAAGAGACAGGGGGAGAAGGATCACAGGGAAGCAGGCACAGGGTAAGAGACACATGGAAAGCGACACAGCGAAATGGACACAGGGAAACAGACACAGAGAAACAGACACAGGGAAACAGAAACTGGGAAACAGAAACTGGGAAACAGACACAGGAAAAGTATCACAGGAAAGCAAACAGAAGGAATACACAGAGGGAAAGAGACACAGCCAAAAAGACACAGGGAAAGAATCACAGGGGAAGAGAAACAGGGAAAGAGAAACAGGGAAAGAATCACAGGGGAAGAGAAACAGGGAAAGAGAAACAGGGAAAGAATCACAGGGGAAGAGAAACAGGGAAAGAATCACAGGGAAACAGACACAGAGAAACAGAAACAGAGAAAACGACACAGAGAAACAGACACAGGGAAACAGACACAGGGAAACAGACACAGTGAAAGAGAACTGGGAAAGAGACACAGGAAAAGTATCACAGGAAAGGAGACACAAGGAACATACACAGGGAAAGAGTCACAGGGATAGAGACACAGCGAAAGAGACACAGGGAAAGAGTCTCAGTGGAATGATGCACAGAGAAACAGACACAGGGATAGAGACACAGCGAAAGAGACACATGGAATCAGACACAGGGAAACAGACACAGGGAAACGTCACAGGGAATCAGAAACAGGGAAAGAGACATGGGGAAATGTATCACAGGGAAAGAGACACAGGGAAAGAGACACAGGAAAAGAGTCACAGGGAAAGAGACACAGGGAAAGAGGCTCAGGAAAAGAGACACAGGGAAAGAGACAGAGAAAAACTGAAACAGGGAAACAGACACAGGGAAACAGACACAGGGTAAGAGGCTCAGGAAAGGCGACACAGGGAAGCAGATAAAGGGAAAGAGGCACAGGAAAAGTATCACAGGAAAAGTATCACAGGGAAAGTATCACATGAAATTAATCACAGGGAAAGGGACACACGGAAACAGGCACATTGGAAAGCGATACACTAAAAAGCGACACAGGGAAAGAGACACAGGAAAAAGTATCACAGGGAAGCAGGCACAGGGTAAGAGACACAGGGAAAGAGACTCAGCAAAATGGAGACGGAAAAAGAGTCACAGGGAAAGAGACACAGGGAAACAGACAAGGAGAAACAGACACAGGGAAACAGGCACAGGGAAACAAAAACTGGGAAAGAGACACAGGAAAAGTATCACAGGAAAGGAGACACAAGGAACATACACAGGGAAAGAGACACAGGGAAAGACACACAGCGAAAGAGACACGGAAAGAGTCTCAGTGTAATGATGCACAGAGAAACAGACACGGGGAAGGAGACACAGGGAAACAGACACAGGGAAACAGACACAGGGAAAGAGAAACAGGGAAAGAGAAACAGGGAAACAGACACAGGAAAAGAATCACAGGAAAGGAGACACAAGGAACATACACAGGGAAAGAGACACAGGGAAAGACACACAGCGAAAGAGACACGGAAAGAGTCTCAGTGTAATGATGCACAGAGAAACAGACACGGGGAAGGAGACACAGGGAAACAGACACAGGGAAACAGACACAGGGAAAGAGAAACAGGGAAAGAGAAACAGGGAAACAGACACAGGAAAAGAATCACAGGAAAGGAGACACAAGGAACATACACAGGGAAAGAGACACAGAGAAACAGACACAGCGAAACAGATACAGGGAAAGAGAGACAGGGAAAGAGAGACAGGGAAAGAGACAGAGAGAAACTGAAACAGGGAAACAGACACAGGGAAACAGAAAAAGGGAAAGAGACACAGGGAAAGAGGCAATGGGAAAGAGACACAGGGAAAGAGACAATGGGAAAGAGATACAGTGAAAGAGACAAAGGGAAAGAGATACAGTGAAAGAGTCACAGGGAAAGAGACAGAGAGAAACTGAAACAGGGAAGCAGACACAGGGAAACATACACAGGGAAACGTCACAGGGAATCAGAAACAGGGAAAGAGACACGGGGAAAGAATCACAGGGAAAAAGACACAGGGACAGAGACACAGGGACAGAGACACAGGGACAGAGACACAGAAAATGTATCACAGGAATAGTATCACAGGGAAGGTATAACCGGAAAAGAATCACAGGGAAAGGGACACAGGGAATCAGGCACAGTGGAAAGCGAGACACTGAAAAGCGACACAGCGAAATAGACACAGGGAAAAGTATCACAGGGAAGCAGGCACAGGGTAAGAGACACTGGGAAAGAGACACAGGGAAATGGACACGGGGAAAGAGACACAGGGAAAGTGACACAGGGAAAAGTATCACAGGGAAGCAGGCACTGGGTAAGAGACAATGGGAAAGAGACACAGGGAAATGGACACGGGAAAAGAGACACAGGGAAAGTGAGACAAACAGAGTATCACAGAGAAAGAGGCACAGGGAAACAGACACAGAGACACAGACATACGGAAACAGACACAGAGAAACAGAAACTGGGAAAGAGACACAGGAAAAGTATCACATGAAAGGAGACACAAGGTACATACACAGGGAAACAGACACAGAGAAACAGAACCAGGGAAAGAGGCACAGGGGCATAGGGAAAGAAACACTAGGAAAGAGACACACGGAAATAGACACAGGGTAATAGACACAGGGAAAGAGAAACAGGGAAAGAATCACAGGGAAACAGACACAGAGAAACATACACAGGGAAACAGATGCAGGGAAAGTTACACATTGAAAGAGGCATAGGGAAAGAGACACAGGGAAAGAGACACAGAGGAAGAGACACAGGGGAAGAGACACAAGGAAAGAGACACAGCGAAAGAGACACAGGGAGAGAGACTCTAGGAAAGAGATACAGGGAAAGAGGCACAGCGAAATAGGTACAGGGAAAGAGACTGAAGGAAAGAGACACAGGGAAAGAGACAAAGGGAAATAGAAAGAGGGGAAGAATCACAGGGAAACAAACACAGCGGAACAGAAAGTGGGAAAGAGACACAGGTAAAGTATCACAGGAACGGAGACACAAGGAACATACACAGGGAAAGAGACACAGGGAAAGAGACACAGGGAAAGAGACACAGGGAAAGAGACACAGGGAAACAGACACAGGGAAAACGACACAGGGAAACAGAAACAGGAAAAGAGGCACAGGGAAAGAGGCACAAGGAAAGAGGCACAGGGAAAGAGGCACAGGGAAAGAGTCACAGGGAAAGAGAAACAGGGAAAGAATCACAGGAAAGGAGACACAGGGAACATTCACAGGGAAAGAGTCACAGGAAATAGACACAGGGAAAGAGATACAGGGAAACATCACAGGGAATCAGAAACAGGGAAAGAGACACAGGGAAATTATCACAGGGAAAGAGAAACAGGAAAAGAGTCACAGGGAAAGAGACACAGGGAAAGAGACACAGGGACAGAGACACAGGGACAGAGACGCAGGAAGTGTATCACAGGAATAGTATCACAGGAAATGTTTCACTGGAAAAGAATCACAGGGAAAGGGACACAGGGAAAGAGGCTCAGGAAAGGAGACACAGGGAAAGAGACACAGGAAAATATCACAGGGAAAGTATCACAGGTAAAGTATCACAGGGAAAGTATCACAGGGAAATGAATCACAGGGAAAGGGACACACGGAAACAGGCACAGTGGAAAGCGGCACACTGAAAAGCGACACAGGGAATGCGACACAGGAAAAAGTATCACAAGGAAGCAGGCACAGGGTAAGAGACATAGGGAAAGAGACACAGCGAAATGGAGATGGAAAAAGAGACACAGGGAAAGAGACACGGGCAAAGTATCACAGAGAAAGAGACACAGGGAAACAGACAAGGAGAAACAGACACAGGGAAACAGACACAGGGAAACAGAAACTGGGAAAGAGACACAGGAAAAGTATCACAGGAAAGGAGACACAAGAAACATACACAGGGAAAGAGACACAGCGAAAGAGACACGGAAAGAGTCACAGTGGAATGATGCACAGAGAAAGAGACACAGGGAAAGAGACACAGGGAAAGAGACACAGGGAAAGAGACACAGTGAAACCGACACAGGGAAACAGACACAGGGAAACAGAAACAGGAAAAGAGGCACAGGGAAAGAGGCACAAGGAAAGAGACACAGGGAAAGAGGCACAGGGAAAGAGAAACAGGGAAAGAATCACAGGAAAGGAGACACAGGGAACATTCATAGGGAATGAGTCACAGGAAATAGACACAGGGAAACATCAAAGGGAATCAGATACAGGGAAAGAGACACGGGGAAATTATCACAGGGAAAGAGATACAGGAAAAGAGTCACAGGGAAAGAGACACAGGGAAAGAGACACAGGAATAGTATCACAGGGAATGTTTCACTGGAAAAGAATCACAGGGAAAGGGACACAGGGAAACAGGCACAGTGGAAAGTGACACAATGAAAAGCGACACAGTGTAAGAGATACTGGGAAAGAGACACAGGGGAATGGACACGGGGAAAGAGACACAGGGAAACAGATACACAGGCACAGACATAGAGAAACAGAAACTGGGAAAGAGACACAGGACAAGTATCACAGGAAAGGAGACACAAGGTACATACACAGGGAAAGAGACACAGGGAAAGAGACACAGGGAAAGAGACACAGGGAAACAGACACAGAGAAACAGACACAGTGAAAGAGACACAGGTAAAGAGACACAGGGAAACAGACACAGAGAAACAGACACAGGGAAACAGACACAGAGAAACAGACACAGGGAAACAGACACAGTGAAAGAGAACTGGGAGAGTGAGACACAGGAAAAGTATCACAGGAAAGGAGACACAAGGAACATACACAGGGAAAGTGTCACAGGGATAGAGACACAGCGAAAGAGACACAGGGAAAGAGTCTCAGTGGAATGATGCACAGAGAAACAGACACAGTGATAGAGACACAGCGAAAGAGACACATGGAAAGAGTCTCAGTGGAATGATGCAAAGGGAAAAAGACACAGGGAAACAGGCACAGGGAAACAGACACAGAGAAACAGACACAGGGAAAGAGGCTCAGGAAAGGCGACACAGGGAAGCAGATAAAGGGAAAGAGGCACAGGAAAAGTATCACAGGAAAAGTATCACAGGGAAAGTATCACAGGAAATTAATCACAGGGAAAGGGATACACGGAAACAGGCACATTGGAAAGCGATACACTAAAAAGCGACACAGGGAAAGAGACACAGGAAAAAGTATCACAGGGAAGCAGGCACAGGGTAAGAGACACAGGGAAAGAGACTCAGTAAAATGGAGACGGAAAAAGAGACACAGGGAAAGAGACACAGGGAAACAGTCAAGGAGAAACAGACACAGGGAAACAGGCAAAGGGAAACAAAAACTGGGAAAGAGACACAGGAAAAGTATCACAGGAAAGGAGACACAAGGAACACACACAGGAAAAGAGACACAGGGAAAGGCACACAGCGAACGAGACACGGAAAGAGTCTCAGTGTAATGATGCACAGAGAAACAGACACGGGGAAGGAGACACAGGGAAACAGACACGGGGAAACAGACACAGGGAAAGAGAAACAGGGAAAGAGAACCAGGGAAACAGACACAGGAAAAGAATCACAGGAAAGGAGACACAAGGAACATACACAGGGAAAGAGACACAGAGAAACAGACACAGCGAAACAGATACAGGGAAAGAGAGACAGGGAAAGAGAGACAGGGAAAGAGACAGAGAGAAACTGAAACAGGGAAACAGACACAGGGAAACAGAAAAAGGGAAAGAGACACAGGGAAAGAGGCAATGGGAAAGAGACACAGGGAAAGAGGCAATGGGAAAGAGATACAGGGAAAGAGGCAATGGGAAAGAGATACAGTGAAAGAGACAAAAGGAAAGAGATACAGTGAAAGAGTCACAGGGAAAGAGACAGAGAGAAACTGAACAGGGAAGCAGACACAGGGAAACAGACACAGGGAAACGTCACAGGGAATCAGAAACAGGGAAAGAGACACGGGGAAAGAATCACAGGGAAAAAGACACAGGGACAGAGACACAGGGACAGAGACACAGGGACAGAGACACAGAAAATGTATCACAGGAATAGTATCACAGGGAAGGTATAACCGGAAAAGAATCACAGGGAAAGGGACACAGGGAATCAGGCACAGTGGAAAGCGACACACTGAAAAGCGACACAGCGAAAGAGACACAGGGAAAAGTATCACAGGGAAGCAGGCACAGGGTAAGAGACACTGGGAAAGAGACACAGGGAAATGGACACGGGGAAAGAGACACAGGGAAAGTGACACAGGGAAAAGTATCACAGGGAAGCAGGCACTGGGTAAGAGACAATGGGAAAGAGACACAGGGAAATGGACACAGGGAAAGAGACACAGGGAAAGTGAGACAGGCAGAGTATCACAGAGAAAGAGACACAGGGAAACAGACACAGAGACACAGACACAGGGAAACAGACACAGGGAAAGAGAACTGGGAGAGTGAGACACAGGAAAAGTATCACAGGAAAGGAGACACAAGGAACATACACAGGGAAAGTGTCACAGGGATAGAGACACAGCGAAAGAGACACAGGGAAAGAGTCTCAGTGGAATGATGCACAGAGAAACAGACACAGTGTTAGAGACACAGCGAAAGAGACACATGGAAAGAGTCTCAGTGGAATGATGCACAGGGAAAGAGACACAGGGAAACAGACACAGGGAAACAGACACAGAGAAACAGACACAGGGAAACAGACACAGGGAAAGAGGCTCAGGAAAGGCGACACAGGGAAGCAGATAAAGGGAAAGAGGCACAGGAAAAGTATCACAGGAAATTAATCACAGGGAAAGGGACACACGGAAACAGGCACATTGGAAAGCGATACACTAAAAAGCGACATAGGGAAAGAGACACAGGAAAAAGTATCACAGGGAAGCAGGCACAGGGTAAGAGACACAGGGAAAGACACTCAGCAAAATGGAGACGGAAAAAGAGACGCAGGGAAAGAGACACAGGGAAACAGTCAAGGAGAAACAGACACAGGGAAACAGGCACAGGGAAACAAAAACTGGGAAAGAGACACAGGAAAAGTATCACAGGAAAGGAGACACAAGGAACATACACAGGGAAAGAGACACAGGGAAAGGCACACAGCGAAAGAGACACGGAAAGAGTCTCAGTGTAATGATGCACAGAGAAACAGACATGGGGAAGCAGACACAGGGAAACAGACACAGAGAAACAGACACAGGGAAAGAGAAACAGGGAATGAGAAACAGGGAAACAGGCACAGGAAAAGAATCACAGGAAAGGAGACACAAGGAACATACACAGGGAAAGAGACACAGAGAAACAGACACAGCGAAACAGGTACAGGGAAAGAGAGACAGGGAAAGAGAGACAGGGAAAGAGACAGAGAAACTGAAACAGGGAAACAGACACAGGGAAACAGAAAAAGGGAAAGAGACCCAGGGAAAGAGGCAATGGGAAAGAGACACAGGGAAAGAGGCAATGGCAAAGAGATACAGTGAAAGAGACAAAGGGAAAGAGATACAGTGAAAGAGTCACAGGGAATAAGACAGAGAGAAACTGAAACAGGGAAGCAGACACAGGGAAACAGACAAAGGGAAACGTCACAGGGAATCAGAAACAGGGAAAGAGACACGGGGAAAGAATCACAGGGAAAAAGACACAGGGACAGAGACACAGGGACAGAGACACAGAAAATGTATCACAGGAATAGTATCACAGGGAAGGTATAACCGGAAAAGAATCACAGGGAAAGGGACAAAGGGAATCAGGCACAGTGGAAAGCGACACATTGAAAAGCGACACAGCTAAAGAGACACAGGGAAAAGTATCACAGGGAAGCAGGCACTGGGTAAGAGACACTGGGAAAGAGACACAGGGAAATGGACACGGGGAAAGAGACACAGGGCAAGTGAGACAGGCAGAGTATCACAGAGAAAGAGACACAGGGAAACAGACACAGAGACACAGGTATACGGAAACAGACACAGAGAAACAGAAACTGGGAAAGAGACACAGGAAAAGTATCACATGAATGGAGACACAAGGATCATACACAGGGAAACAGACACAGAGAAACAGAAACAGGGAAAGAGGCACAGGGGCATAGGGAAAGAAACACTAGGAAAGGGACACACGGAAATAGACACAGGGAAATAGACACAGGGAAAGAGAAACAGGGAAAGAATCACAGGGAAACAGACACAGAGAAACATACACAGGGAAACAGATGCAGGGAAAGTTACACATTGAAAGAGGCATAGGGAAAGAGACACAGGGAAAGAGACTCTAGGAAAGAGGCACAGGGAAAGAGGCACAGCGAAATAGGTACAGGGAAAGAGACTGAAGGAAAGAGACACAGGGAAAGAGACAAAGTGAAATAGAAAGAGGGAAAGAATCACAGGGAAACAAACACAGCGGAACAGAAAGTGGGAAAGAGACACAGGTAAAGTATCACAGGAAAGGAGACACAAGGAACATACACAGGGAAAGAGACACGGGTAAAGAGGCACAGGGAAACAGACACAGGGAGAGAGACACAGGGAGAGAGACACAGGGAGAGAGACACAGGGAACGTTTCAGAGGAACGGTGACACAGGGAAACAGACAAAGGCAAAGAGGCACAGGTGAAGAGACACAGGGAAAGAGACACAGGGAAACGTCACAGGGAATCAGAAACAGGGAAAGAGACACAGAGAAACAGATACATGAATAGAGACACAGGGAAAGAGGCTCAGGAAAGGAGACACAGGGAACGAGACACAGGAAAATATCACAGGGAAAGTATCACAGGGAAAGTATCACAGGGAAAGTATCACAGGGAAATGAATCACAGGGAAAGGGACACACGGAAAAAGGCACAGTGGAAAGCGACACACTGAAAAGCAACACAGGGAATGCGACACAGGAAAAAGTATCACAGGGAAGCAGGCACAGGGTAAGAGACATAGGGAAAGAGACACAGCGAAATGGAGATGGAAAAAGAGACACAGGGAAAGAGACACAGGGAAACAGACAAGGAGAAACAGAGACAGGGAAACAGACACAGGGAAACAGAAACTGGGAAAGTGACACAGGAAAAGTATCACAGGAAAGGAGACACAAGGAACATACACAGGGAAAGAGACACAGCGAAAGAGACACGGAAAGAGTCACAGTGGAATGATGCACAGAGAAACATACACAGGGAAAGAGACACAGGGAAAGAGACACAGGGAAAGAGACACAGGGAAACAGACACAGGGAAACAGAAACAGGAAAAGAGGCACAGGGAAAGAGGCACAAGGAAAGAGGCACATGGAAAGAGGCACAGGGAAAGAGGCACAGGGAAAGAGAAACAGGGAAAGAATCACAGGAAAGGAGACACAGGGAACATTCACAGGGAAAGAGTCACAGGAAATAGACACAGGGAAAGAGATACAGGGAAACATCACAGGGAATCAGAAACAGGGAAAGAGACACGGGGAAATTATCACAGGGAAAGAGATACAGGAAAAGAGTCACAGGGAAAGAGACACAGGGAAAGAGACACAGGGACAGAGACGCAGGAAATGTATCACAGGAATAGTATCACAGGGAATGTTTCACTGGAAAAGAATCACAGGGAAAGGGACACAGGGAAAGAGGCTCAGGAAAGGAGACACAGGGAAAGAGACACAGGAAAATGTCACAGGAAAAGTATCACAGGGAAAGTATCACAGGGAAAGTATCACAGGGAAATTAATCACAGGGAAAGGGACACACGGAAACAGGCACAGTGGAAAGCGGCACACTGAAAAGCGACACAGGGAATGCGACACAGGAAAAAGTATCACAGGGAAGCAGGCACAGGATAAGAGACACAGGGAAAGAGACACAGCGAAATGGAGATGGAAAAAGAGACACAGGGAAAGAGACACGGGCAAAGTATCACAGAGAAAGAGACACAGGGAAACAGATAAGGAGAAACAGACACAGGGAAACAGACACAGGGAAACAGAAACTGGGAAAGAGACACAGGAAAAGTATCACAGGAAAGGAGATACAAGGAACATACACAGGGAAAGAGACACAGCGAAAGAGACACGGATAGACTCACAGTGGAATGATGCACAGAGAAAGAGACACAGGGAAAGAGACACAGGGAAAGAGACACAGGGAAACAGACACAGGGAAACCGACACAGGGAAACAGACACAGGGAAACAGAAACAGGAAAAGAGGCACAGGGAAAGAGGCACAAGGAAAGAGACACAGGGAAACGTCAAAGGGAATCAGAAACAGGGGAAGAGACACGGGGAAATTATCACAGGGAAAGAGATACAGGAAAAGAGTCACAGGAAAGGAGACTCAAGGAACATACACAGGGAAAGAGACACAGGGAAAGACACACAGCGAAAGAGACACGGAAAGAGTCTCAGTGTAATGATGCACAGAGAAACAGACATGGGGAAGCAGACACAGGGAAACAGACACAGAGAAACAGACACAGGGAAAGAGAAACAGGGAAAGAGAAACAGGGAAACAGACACAGGAAAAGAATCACAGGAAAGGAGACACAAGGAACATACACAGGGAAAGAGACACAGAGAAACAGACACAGCGAAACAGATACAGGGAAAGAGAGACAGGGAAAGAGAGACAGGGAAAGAGACAGAGAGAAACTGAAACAGGGAAACAGACACAGGGAAACAGAAAAAGGGAAAGAGACACAGGGAAAGAGGCAATGTGAAAGAGACACAGGGAAAGAGGCAACGGGAAAGAGATACAGTGAAAGAGACAAAGGGAAAGAGATACAGTGAAAGAGTCACAGGGAATGAGACAGAGAGAAACTGAAACAGGGAAGCAGACACAGGGAAACAGACACAGGGAAACGTCACAGGGAATCAGAAACAGGGAAAGAGACACGGGGAAAGAATCACAGGGAAAAAGACACAGGGACAGAGACACAGGGACAGAGACACAGAAAATGTATCACAGGAATAGTATCACAGGGAAGGTATAACCGGAAAAGAATCACAGGGAAAGGGACAAAGGGAATCAGGCACAGTGGAAAGCGACACACTGAAAAGCGACACAGCTAAAGAGACACAGGGAAAAGTATCACAGGGAAGCAGGCACTGGGTAAGAGACACTGGGAAAGCGACACAGGGAAATGGACACGGGGAACGAGACACAGGGAAAGTGAGACAGGCAGAGTATCACAGAGAAAGAGACACAGGGAAACAGACACAGAGACACAGACATACGGAAACAGACACAGAGAAACAGAAACTGGGAAAGAGACACAGGAAAAGAATCACATGAATGGAGACACAAGGAACATACACAGGGAAACAGACACAGAGAAACAGAAACAGGGAAAGAGGCACAGGGGCATAGGGAAATAAACACTAGGAAAGGGACACACGGAAATAGACACAGGGAAATAGACACAGGGAAAGAGAAACAGGCAAAGAATCACAGGGAAACAGACACAGAGAAACATACACAGGGAAACAGATGCAGGGAAAGTTACACATTGAAAGAGGCATAGGGAAAGAGACACAGGGAAAGAGACACAGAGGAAGAGACACAGGGGAAGAGACACAAGGAAAGAGACACAGCGAAAGAGACACAGGAAAGAGACTCTAGGAAGGAGACACAGGGAAAGAGGCACAGCGAAATAGGTACAGGGAAAGAGACTGAAGGAAAGAGACACAGGGAAAGAGACAAAGGGAAATAGAAAGAGGGAAAGAATCACAGGGAAACAAACACAGCGGAACAGAAAGTGGGAAAGAGACACAGGTAAAGTATCACAGGAAAGGAGACACAAGGAACATACACAGGGAAAAAGACACAGGTAAAGAGGCACAGGGAAACAGACACAGGGAAAGAGACACAGGGAGAGAGACACATGGAGAGAGAAACAGGGAACGTTTCACAGGAAACGTGACACAGGGAAACAGACAAAGGGAAAGAGGCACAGGGGAAGAGACACAGGGAAAGAGACACAGGAAAATTTCACAGGGAATCAGAAACAGGGAAAGAGACACCGAGAAATAGACACATGAAAAGAGACACAGGGAAAGAGGCTCAGGAAAGGAGACACAGGGAAAGAGACACAGGAAAATATCACAGGGAAAGTATCACAGGGAAAGTATCACAGGGAAAATATCACAGGGAAATGAATCACAGGGAAAGGGACACACGGAAACAGGCACAGTGGAAAGCGACACACTGAAAAGCGACACAGGGAATGCGTCACAGGAAAAAGTATCACAGGGAAGCAGGCACAGGGTAAGAGACATAGGGAAAGAGACACAGCGAAATGGAGATGGAAAAAGAGACACAGGGAAAGTGACACAGGGAAACAGACAAGGAGAAACAGACACAGGGAAACAGACACTGGGAAACTGAAACTGGGAAAGAGACACAGGAAAAGTATCACAGGAAAGGAGACACAAGGAACATACACAGGGAAAGAGACACAGCGAAAGAGACACGGAAAGAGTCACAGTGGAATGATGCACAGAGAAACAGACACATGGAAAGAGACACAGGGAAAGAGACACAGGGAAACAGACACAGGGAAACCGACACAGGGAAACAGACACAGGGAAACAGAAACAGGAAAAGAGGCACAGGGAAAGAGGCACAAGGAAAGAGACACAGGGAAAGAGGCACAGGGAAAGAGAAACAGGGAAAGAATCACAGGAAAGGAGACACAGGGAACATTCACATGGAAAGAGTCACAGGAAATAGACACAGGGAAAGAGATACAGGGAAACATCACAGGGAATCAGAAACAGGGAAAGAGACACGGGGAAATTATCACAGGGAAAGAGATACAGGAAAAGAGTCACAGGGAAAGAGACACAGGGAAAGAGACACAGGGACAGAGGCACATGGACAGAGACACAGGAAATGTATCACAGGAATAGTATTTCAGGGAATGTTTCACTGGAAAAGAATCACAGGGAAAGGGACACAGGGAAAAAGGCTCCGGAAATGAGACACAGGGAAAGAGTCACAGGAAAATATCACAGGGAAAGTATCACAGGGAAAGTATCACAGGGAAAGTATCACAGGGAAATGAATCACAGGGAAAGGGACACACAGAAACAGACACAGTGGAAAGCGGCACACTGAAAAGCGACACAGGGAATGCGACACAGGAAAAAGTATCACAGGGAAGCAGGCACAGGGTAAGAGACATAGGGAAAGAGACACAGCAAAATGGAGATGGAAAAAGAGACACAGGGAAAGAGACACGGGCAAAGTATCACAGAGAAAGAGACACAGGGAAACAGACAAGGAGAAACAGACACAGGGAAACAGACACAGGGAAACAGAAACTGGGAAAGAGACACAGGAAAAGTATCACAGGAAAGGAGACACAAGGAACATACACAGGGAAAGAGACACAGCGCAAGAGACACGGAAAGATTCACAGTGGAATGATGCACAGAGGAAGAGACACAGGGAAACCGACACAGGGAAACAGACACAGGGAAAGAGACACAGGGAAACAGACACAGGGAAACCGACACAGGGAAACAGAAACAGGAAAAGAGGCACAGGGAAAGAGGCACAAGGAAAGAGCCACAGGGAAAGAGGCACAGGGAAAGAGAAACAGGGAAAGAATCACAGGAAAGGAGACACAGGGAACATTCACAGGGAAAGAGTCACAGGAAATAGACACAGGGAAAGAGATACAAGGAAAGAGATACAGGGAAACATCAAAGGGAATCAGAAACAGGGAAAGAGACACGGGGAAATTATCACAGGGAAAGAGATACAGGAAAAGAGTCACAGGGAAAGAGACACAGGGAAAGAGACACAGGGATAGAGACACAGGGACAGAGACACAGGAAATGTATCACAGGAATAGTATCACAGGAAATGTTTCACTGGAAAAGAATCACAGGGCAAGGGACACAGGGAAACAGGCATAGTGGAAAGTGACACACTGAAAAGCGACACAGGGTAAGAGACACTGGGAAAGAGACACAGGGAAATGGACACGGGGAAAGAGACAAAGGGAAACAGACACACAGACACAGAGAAACAGAAACTGGGAAAGAGACACAGGACAAGTATCACAGGAAAGGAGACACAAGGATCATACAGAGGGAAAGAGACACAGCGAAAGAGACACGGAAAAAGTCTCAGTGGAATGATGCACAGTGAAACAGACACAGGGAAAGACACACAGGGAAACAGACACAGAGAAACAGACACAGGGAAACAGACACAGAGAAACAGACACAGGGAAACAGACACAGGGAAACAGACACAGTGAAAGAGAAATGGGAGAGTGAGTCACAGGAAAAGTATCACAGGAAAGGAGACAGAAGGAACATACACAGGGAAAGTGTCACAGGGATAGAGACACAGCGAAAGAGACACAGAGAAAGAGTCTCAGTGGAATGATGCACAGAGAAACAGACACAGTGATAGAGACACAGCGAAAGAGCCACATGGAAAGAGTCTCAGTGGAATGATGCACAGGGAAAGAGGCACAGGGAAACAGACACAGGGAAACAGACACAGAGAAACAGACACAGGGAAACGTCTCAGGGAATCAGAAACAGGGAAAGAGACATGGGGAAATGTATCACAGGGAAAGAGACACAGGGAAACAGACACAGGAAAAGAGTCAAAGGGAAAGAGACACAGGGAAAGAGGCTCAGGAAAAGAGACACAGGGATAGAGACAGAGAGAAACTGAAACAGGGAAACAGACACAGGAAAACAGACACAGGGAAAGAGGCTCAGGAAAGGTGACACAGGGAAGCAGATAAAGGGAAAGAGGCACGGGAAAAGTATCACAGGGAAAGTATCACAGGAAATTAATCACAGGGAAAGGGACACACGGAAACAGGCACATTGGAAAGCGATACACTAAAAAGCGACACAGGGAAAGAAACACAGGAAAAAGTATCACAGGGAAGCAGGCACAGGGTAAGAGACACAGGGAAAGAGACACAGGGAAACAGACAAGGAGAAACAGACACAGGGAAACAGGCACAGGGAAACAAAAACTGGGAAAGAGACACAGGATAAGTATCACAGGAAAGGAGACACAAGGAACATACACAGGGAAGGAGACACAGGGAAAGACACACAGCGAAAGAGACACGGAAAGAGTCTCAGTGTAATGATGCACAGAGAAACAGACACGGGGAAGGAGACACAGGGAAACAGACACAGAGAAACAGACACAGGGAAAGAGAAACAGGGAAAGAGAAACAGGGAAACAGACACAGGAAAAGAATCACAGGAAAGGAGACACAAGGAACATACACAGGGAAAGAGACACAGAGAAACAGACACAGCGAAACAGATACAGGGAAAGAGAGACAGGGAAAGAGAGACAGGGAAAGAGACAGAGAGAAACTGAAACAGAGAAACTGACACAGGGAAACAGAAAAAGGGAAAGAGACACAGGGAAAGAGGCAATGGGAAAGAGACACAGGGAAAGAGGCAATGGGAAAGAGATACAGTGAAAGAGACAAAGGGAAAGAGATACAGTGAACGAGTCACAGGGAAAGAGACAGAGAGAAACTGAAACAGGGAAGCAGACACAGGGAAACAGACACAGGGAAACGTCACAGGGAATCAGAAACAGGGAAAGAGACACGGGGAAAGAATCACAGGGAAAAAGACATAGGGACAGAGACACAGGGACAGAGACACAGGAAATGTATCACAGGAATAGTATCACAGGGAAGGTATAACCGGAAAAGAATCACAGGGAAAGGGACACAGGGAATCAGGCACAGTGGAAAGCGACACATTGAAAAGCGACACAGCTAAAGAGACACAGGGAAAAGTATCACAGGGAAGCAGGCACAGGGTAATAGAGACTGGGAAAGAGACACAGGGAAATGGACACAGGGAAAGAGACACAGGGAAAGTGACACTGGGAAAAGTATCACAGGGAATCAGGCACTGGTAAGAGACACAGGGAAACAGACAAAGGGAAAGAGGCACAGGGGAAGAAACACAGGGAAAGAGACACAGGGAAAGAGACACAGGGAAACGTCACAGGGAATCAGAAACAGGGAAAGAGACACAGAGAAACAGACACAGGAAAAGAGTCACAGGGAAAGAGACACAGGGAAAGAGGCTCAGGAAAGGAGGCACAGGGAAAGAGACACAGGAAAATATCACAGGGAAAGTATCACAGGGAAAGCATCACAGGGAAAGTATCACAGGGAAATGAATCACAGGGAAAGGGACACACGGAAACAGGCACAGTGGAAAGCGGCACACTGAAAAGCGACACAGGGAATGCGACACAGGAAAAAGTATCACAGGGAAGCAGGCACAGGGTAAGAGACATAGGGAAAGAGACACAGCGAAATGGAGACGGAAAAAGAGACACAGGGAAAGAGACACAGGCAAAGTATCACAGAGAAAGAGACACAGGGAAACAGACAAGGAGAAACAGACACAGGGAAGCAGACACAGGGAAACAGAAACTGGGAAATAGACACAGGAAAGGTATCACAGGAAAGGAGACACAAGGAACATACAAAGGGAAAGAGACACAGCGAAAGAGACACGGAAAGAGTCACAGTGGAATGATGCACAGAGAAAGAGACACAGGGAAAGAGACACAGGGAAAGAGACACAGGGAAACCGACACAGGGAAACAGACACAGGGAAACCGACACAGGGAAACAGACACAGTGAAACAGACACAGGGAAACAGAAACAGGAAAATAGGCGCAGGGAAAGAGGCACAGGGAAAGAGACACAGGGAAAGAGGCACAGGGAAAGAGAAACAGGGAAAGAATCACAGGAAATGAGACACAGGGGACATTCACAGGGAAAGAGTCACAGGAAATAGACACAGGGAAAGAGATACAGGGAAACAACACAGGGAATCAAAAACGGGGAAAGAGACATGGGGAAATTATCACAGGGAAAGAGATACAGGAAAAGAGTCACAGGGAAAGAGACACAGGGAAAGAGACACAGTGACAGAGACACGGGAAATGTATCACAGGAATAGTATCACAGGGAATGTTTCACTGGAAAAGAATCACAGGGAAAGGGACACACGGAAACAGGCACAGTGGAAAGTGACACGCTGAAAAGCGACACAGGGTAAGAGACACTGGGAAAGAGACACAGGGAAATGGACACGGGGAAAGAGACACAGGGAAACAGACACACAGACACAGACACAGAAAAACAGAAACTGGGAAAGAGACACAGGAAAAGTATCACAGGAAAGGAGACACAAGGATCATACACAGGGAAAGAGACACAGGGAAAGAGACACAGCGAAAGAGACACGGAAAAAGTCTCAGTGGAATGATGCACAGAGAAACAGACACAGGGAAAGACACACAGGGAAACAGACACAGAGAAACAGACACAGAGATACAGACACAGAGAAACAGACACAGAGAAAGAGACACAGAGGAAGAGACACAGGGAAATAGACACAGGGTAAGAGAAACAGGGAAAGAATCACAGGGAAACAGACACAGAGAAACAGACACTGGGAAACATACGCAGGGAAACTGACACAGGGAAATAGGCATAGGGAAAGAGACACAGCGAAAGAGACACAGGGAAAGAGACACAGAGAAACAGACACAGGGAAACAGACACAGCGAAACAGACACAGGGAAACAGAAACTGGGAAAGAGACACAGGAAAAGTATCACAGGAAAGGAGACACAAGGAACATACACAGGGAAAGAGACACAGGGAAAGACACACAGGGAGAGAGACACAGGGAGAGAGACACAGGGAATGTTTCACAGGAAAGGTGACACAGGGAAACAGACAAAGGGAAAGAGGCACAGGGAAAGAGGCACAGCGAAAGAGACAAAGGGAAAGAGACACAGGGAAAGAGACACAGGAGAAGTATCACAGGGAAAATATCACAGGAAAAGAATCACAGGGAAAGGGACACAGGGAAACAGGCACAGTGTGAAGCGACATAGTAAAAAGCGACACAGGGAATGAGACGGGGAAAAGTATCACAGGGAAGCAGGCACAGGATAAGAGAGACGGAAAGAAACGCAGCAAATTTGACACGGAAAAAACAGGCACAGGACAAGAGACACGGAAAGAAACTCAGCAAAATGGACACGGGAAAACAGACACAGAGAAACAGACACAGGGAAACAGGCAAAGGGAAACAGAAACTGGGAAAGAGACACAGGGAAAGTATCACAGGAAAGTAGACACAAGGAACATACACAGGGAAAGAGGCAGAGGGAAAGAGACACAAGGAAAGAGACACAGAGAAAGAGACACAGGGAAAGAGACACAGGGAAAGAATTACAGGAAAGAGGCACAGGGAAACAGAAACAGAGCAAGAGACACAGGGAAAGAGACACAAGGAATGAGACACAGCGAAAGAGCACAGGGATATAGATACAGGTAAAGAGAAACAGGGATAGAATCACAGGGAAAGAGACACAGAGAAACGGACAGAGGGAAACAGACACAGGGAAAGTATCACAGAAAAGGAGTCCCAGGGAAAGAGACACAGGAAAGGAGAAACAGGGATAGAGACACAGGGAAAGAGGCACAGGAAAGGAGACACAGGAAAAGAGTCACAGGGAAAGACACACAGGGAAAGAGGCACAGGAAAGGAGACACAGGGAAACAGATGCAGGGAAAGTTACACATTGAAAGAGGCATAGGGAAAGAGAGACAGGGAAAGAGACACGGGGGAAGAGACACAGGGGAAGAGACACAAGGAAAGAGACTCAAGGAAAGAGACACAGGAAAAGAGGCACAGCGAAATAGGCACAGGGAAAGAGACTCAAGGAAATAGACACAGGGAAAGAGACAAATGGAAATAGAAAGAGGGAAAGAATCACAGGGAAACAAACACAGCGGAACAGAAACTGGGAAAGAGACACAGGTAAAGTATCACAGGAATGGCGAAACAAGGAACATACACAGGGAAAGAGACACAGGTAAAGAGGCACAGGGAAACAGACACAGGGAGAGACACAGGGAGAGAGACACAGGGAGAGAGACACGGAACGTTTCAGAGTAAAGGTGACACAGGGAAACAGACAAAGGGAAAGAGGCACAGGGGAAAAGACACAGGGAATGAGACACAGGGAAAGAGACACAGGGAAACGTCACAGGGAATCAGAAACAGGGAAAGAGTCACAGAGAAACAGACACAGGGAAAGAGGCTCAGGAAAGGAGACACAGGGAAAGAGACACAGGAAAATATCACAGGGAAAGTATCACATGGAAAGTATCACAGGGAAATGAATCACAGGGAAATGAATCACAGGGAAAGGGACACACGGAAACAGGCACAGTGGAAAGCGACACACTGAAAAGCGACACAGGGAATGCGACACAGGAAAAAGTATCACGGAAGCAGGCACATGGTAAGAGACATAGGGAAAGAGACACAGCGAAATGGAGACGGAAAAAGAGACACAGGGAAAGAGACACGGGCAAATTATCACAGAGAAAGAGACACAGGGAAACAGACAAGGAGAAACAGACACAGGGAAACAGACACAGGGAAACAGAAACTGGGAAAGAGACACAGGAAAAGTATCACAGGAAAGGAGACACAAGGAACATTTACAGGGAAAGAGACACAGCGAAAGTGACACGGAAAGAGTCACAGTGGAATGATGCATAGAGAAAGAGACACAGGGAAAGAGACACAGGGAAACCGACACAGGGAAACAGACTCAGGGAAACAGGAAAAGAGGCACAGGGAAAGAGGCACAGGGAAAGAGACACAGGGAAAGAGGCACAGGGAAAGAGAAACAGGGAAAGAATCACAGGACAGGAGACACAGGGAATATTCACAGGGAAAGAGTCACAGGAAATAGACACAGGGAAAGAGAAACAGGGAAACATCACAGGGAATCAGAAACAGGGAAAGAGAAACGGGGAAATTATCACAGGGAAAGAGATACAGGAAAAGAGTCACAGGGAAAGAGACACAGGGAAAGAGACACAGGGACAGAGACACAGGGACAGAGACACAGGAAATGTATGACATGAATAGTATCACAGGGAATGTTTCACTGGAAAAGAATCACAGGGAAACAGGCACAGTGGATAGTGGCACACTGAAAAGTGACACAGGGTAAGAGAAACAGGGAAAGAATCACAGGGAAACAGACACAGAGAAACAGACACTGGGAAACATACGCAGGGAAACTGACACATGGAAATAGGCATAGGGAAAGAGACACAGCGAAAGAGACACAGGGAAAGAGACACAGGGAAACAGACACAGGGAAACAGAAACTGGGAAAGAGATACAGGAAAAGTATCACAGGAAAGGAGACACAAGGAACATACACAGGGAAAGAGACACAGGGAAAGACACACAGGGAGAGAGACACAGGGAGAGAGACACAGCGAATGTTTCACAGGAAAGGTGACATAGGGAAACAGACAAAGGGAAAGAGGCACAGGGGAAGAGACACAGCGAAAGAGACAAAGGGAAAGAGACACAGGGAAAGAGACAGAGGAAAAGTATCACAGGGAAATATCACAGGAAAAGAATCACAGGGAAATGGACACAGGGAAAGAGGCACAGTGTGAAGCGACACAGTAAAAAGCGACACAGGGAAAGAGACAGGGAAAAGTATCACAGGGAAGCAGGCACAGGATAAGAGACACGGAAAGAAACACAGCAAAATGGACACGGGAAAACAGGCACAGGATAAGAGACACGGAAAGAAACACAGCAAAATGGACACGGGAAAACAGGCACAGAGAAACAGACACAGGGAAACAGGCAAAGGGAAACAGAAACTGGGAAAGAGACACAGGGAAAGTATCACAGGAAAGTAGACACAAGGAACATACACAGGGAAAGAGGCAGAGGGAAAGAGACATAAGGAAAGAGACACAGAGAAAGAGACACAGGGAAAGAGACACAGGGAAAGAGACACGGGGAAAGAATCACAGGAAAGAGGCACAGGGAAACAGAAAGAGGGCAAGAGACACAGGGAAAGAGACACAAGGAATGAGACACAGCGAAAGAGCAGTGGGATATAGATACAGGGAAAGAGAAACAGGGAAAGAATCACAGGGAAAGAGACACAGAGAAACGGACAGAGGGAAACAGACACAGGGAAAGTATCACAGGAAAGGAGACACAGGGAAAGAGACACAGGGAAAGAGACACAGGGAAAGAGATACAGGGAAAGAGTCCCAGGGAAAGAGACACAGGAAAGGAGAAACAGGGAAAGAGACTCAGGGAAAGAGGCACAGGAAAGGAGACACTGGGAATCAGACAAAGGGAAAGAGTCACAGGGAAAGAGACACAGGAAAGGAGAAACAGGGATAGAGACTCAGGGAAAGAGGCACAGGCAAGGAGACACTGGGAAAGAGACACAGGGAATGAGACGCGGGGAAAGAGACACGGGGAAAGTATCACAGGTAAGAGGCACAGGAAACCAGACACAGGATAAGAGTCACAGGGAAAGACACACAGGGAAAGAGGCACAGGAAAGGAGACACAGGGAAACAGATGCAGGGAAAGTTACACATTGAAAGAGGCATAGGGAAAGAGACACAGGGAAAGAGACACAGGGGAAGAGACACAGGGGAAGAGACACAAGGAAAGAGACACAGCGAAAGAGACACAGGGAAAGAGACTCAAGGAAAGAGACACAGGGAAAGTGACAAAGGGAAATAGAAAGAGGGAAAGAATCACAGGGAAACAAACACAGCGGAACAGAAACTGGGAAAGAGACACAGGTAAAGTATCACAGGAAAGCAGACACAAGGAACATACACAGGAAAAGAGACCGAGGTAAAGAGGCACAGGGAAACAGACACAGGGAGAGAGACACAGGGAGAGAGACACAGGGAGAGAGACACAGGGAACGTTTCAGAGGAAAGGTGACACAGGGAAACAGAATAAGGGAAAGAGGCACAGGGAAAGAGGCACAGGGAAAGAGACACAGGGAAACAGACACAGGGAAACAGAAACAGGAAAAGAGGCACAGGGAAAGAGGCAGAGGGAAAGAGACACAGGGAAAGAGGCACAGGGAAAGAGAAACACGGAAAGAATCACAGGAAAGGAGACACAGGGAACATTCACAGGGAAGGAGTCACAGGAAATAGACACAGGGAAATAGATACAGGGAAACATCACAGGGAACCAGAAACAGGGAAAGTGACACGGGGAAATTATCACAGGGAAAGAGATACAGGATAAGAGTCACAGGGAAAGAGACACAGGGAAAGAGACACAGGGACAGAGGCACAGGGACAGAGACACAGGAAATGTATCACAGGAATAGTATCACAGGGAATGTTTCACTGGAAAAAAACACAGGGAAAGCGACACAGGGAAACAGGCACAGTGGAAAGTGACACACTGAAAAGTGACACAGAGTAAGAGATACTGGGAAAGAGACACAGGGAAATGGACACGCGGAAAGAGACACAGGGAAACAGACACACAGACACAGACATAGAGAAACAGAAACTGGGAAAGAGACACAGGAAAGGTATCACAGGAAAGGAGACACAAGGATCATACACATGGAAAGAGACACAGGGAAAGAGACACAACGAAAGAGACACGGAAAAAGTCTCAGTGGAATGATGCACAGAGAAACAGACACAGGGAAAGACAAACAGGGAAACAGACACAGAGAAACAGACACAGTGAAAGAGACACAGGGAAAGAGACACAGGGAAACAGACACAGAGAAACAGACACAGAGGAACAGACACAGAGAAAGAGACACAGAGAAAGAGACACAGGGAAACAGCCACAGAGAAACAGACACTGGGAAACATACGCAGGGAAACTGACACAGGGAGATAGGCATAGGGAAAGAGACACAGCGAAAGAGACACAGAGAAAGAGACACAGGGAAACAGACACAGGGAAACAGACACAGGGAAACAGACACAGGGAAACAGAAACTGGGAAAGAGACACAGGAAATGTATCACAGGAAAGGAGACACAAGGAACATACACAGGGAAAGAGACACAGGGAAAGAGATACAGGGAAAGACACACAGGGAGAGAGACACAGGGAGAGAGACACAGGGAATGTTTCACAGGAAAGGTGACACAGGGAAACAGACAAAGGGAATGAGGCAAAGGGGAAGAGACACAGCGAAAGAGACAAAGGGAAAGAGACACAGGGAAAGAGACACAGGAAACGTATCACAGGGAAAATATCACAGGAAAATAATCACAGGGAAAGGGACACAGGGAAACAGGCACAGTGTGAAGCGACACAGTAAAAAGCGACACAGGGAAAGAGACGGGGAAAAGTATCACAGGGAAGCAGGCACAGGATAAGAGACACGGAAAGAAACACAACAAAATGGACACGGGAAAACAGGCACAGGATAAGAGACACGGAAAGAAACACAGCAAAATGGACACGGGAAAACAGACACAGAGAAACAGACACAGGGAAACAGGCAAAGGGAAACAGAAACTGGGAAAGAGACACAGGGAATGTATCACAGGAAAGTAGACACAAGGAACATACACAGGGGTAGAGGCAGAGGGAAAGAGACACAAGGAAAGAGACACAGAGAAAGAGACACAGGGAAAGACACACAGGGAAAGAGACACAGGGAAAGAGACACAGGGAAAGAATCACAGGAAAGAGGCACAGGGAAACAGAAACAGAGCAAGAGACACAGGGAAAGAGACACAAGGAATGAGACACAGCGAAAGAGCACAGGGATATAGATACAGGGAAAGAGAAACAGGGAAAGAGACACAAGGAATGAGACACAGGGATAGAGATACAGGGAAAGAGAAACAGGGAAAGAATCACAGGGAAAGAGACACAGAGAAACGGACAGAGGGAAACAGACACAGGGAAGGTATCACAGGAAAGGAGACACAGGGAAAGAGAAACAGTGATAGAGACTCAGGGAAAGAGGCACAGGAAAGGCGACACTGGGAATCAGACAAAGGGAAAGAGTCACAGGGAGAGACACAGGAAAGGATAAACAGGGATAGAGACACAGGGAAAGGTGCACAGGAAAGGAGACACAGGAAAAGAGTCACAGGGAAAGACACACAGGGAAAGAGGCACAGGAAAGGAGACACAGGGAAACAGATGCAGGGAAAGTTACACATTGAAAGAGGCATAGGGAAAGAGACACAGGGGAAGAGACACAGGGGAAGAGAGACAAGGAAAGAGACACAGCGAAAGAGACACAGGGAAAGAGACTCAAGGAAAGAGACTCAAGGAAAGAGACACAGGAAAAGAGGCACAGCGAAGTAGGCACAGGGAAAGAGACTCAAGGAAAGAGACACAGGGAAAGAGACACAGGGAAAGACACACAGGGAAAGAGGCACAGGAAAGGAGACACAGGGAAACAGATGTAGGGATTGTTACACATTGAAAGAAGCATAGGGAAAGAGACACAGGGAAAGAGACACAGGGGAAGAGAGACAGGGGAAGAGACACAAGGAAAGAGACACAGCGAAAGAGACTCAGGGAAAGAGACTCAGGGAAAGAGACTCAAGGAAAGAGACTCAAGGAGAGAGACACAGGAAAAGAGGCACAGCGAAGTAGGCACAGGGAAAGAGACTCAAGGAAAGAGACACAGGGAAAGAGACAAAGGGAAATAGGAAGAGGGAAAGAATCACAGGGAAACAAACACAGCGGAACAGAAACTGGGAAAGAGACACAGGTAAAGTATCACAGGAAAGGAGACACAAGGAACATACACAGGGAAAGAGACACAGCTAAAGAGGCACAGGGAAACAGACACAGGGAGAGAGACACAGGGAGAGAGACACAGGGAGAGAGACACAGGGAATGTTTCAGAGGAAACGTGACACAGGGAAACAGACAAAGGGAAAGAGGCACAGGGGACGAGACACAGGGAAAGAGACGCAGGGAAAGAGACACAGGGAAACGTCACAGGGAATCAGAAACAGGGAAAGAGACACAGAGAAACAGACACAGGGAAAGAGGCTCAGGAAAGGAGACAAAGGGAAAGAGACACAGGAAAATATCACAGGGAAAGTATCACAGGGAAAGTATCACAGGGAAAGTATCACAGGGAAATGAATCACAGGGAAAGGGACACACGGAAACAGGCACAGTGGAAAGCGACACACTGAAAAGCGACACAGGGATTGCGACACAGGAAAAAGTATCACAGGGAAGCAGGCACAGGGTAAGAGACATAGGGAAAGAGACACAGCGAAATGGAGACGGAAAAAGAGACACAGGGAAAGAGACACGGGGAAACAGACAAGGAGAAACAGACACAGGGAAACTGACACAGAGCAACAGAAACTGGGAAAGAGACACAGGAAAAGTATCACAGGAAAGGAGACACAAGGAACATACACAGTGAAAGAGACACAGCGAAAGAGACACGGAAAGAGTCACAGTGGAATGATGCATAGAGAAAGAGACACAGGGAAAGAGACACAGGGAAAGAGACACAGGGAAAGAGAAATAGGGAAACCGACACAGGGAAACCGACACAGGGCAACAGACACAGGAAAAGAGGCACAGGGAAAGAGGCACAGGGAAAGAGACACAGGGAAAGAGGCACAGGGAAAGAGAAACAGGAAAAGAATCACAGGAAAGGAGACACAGGGAACATTCACAGGGAAAGACTCACAGGAAATAGACACAGGGAAAGAAATACAGGGAAACATCACAGGGAATCAGAAACAGGGAAAGAGACACGGGGAAATTATCACAGGGAAAGAGATACAGGAAAAGTGTCACAGGGAAAGAGACACAGGGAAAGAGACACAGGGACAGAGACACAGGGACAGAGGCACAGGAAATGTATCACAGGAATAGTATCACAGGGAATGTTTCACTGGAAAAGAATCACAGGGAAAGGGACACAGGGAAACAGGCACAGTGGAAAGTGACACACTGAAAAGTGACACAGGGTAAGAGAAACAAGGAAAGAATCACAGGGAAACAGACACAGAGAAACAGACAATGGGAAACATACGCAGGGAAACTGACACAGGGAAATAGGCATAGGGAAAGAGACACAGCGAAAGAGACACAGGGAAAGAGACACAGAGAAACAGACACAGGGAAACAGACACAGGGAAACAGAAACTGGGAAAGAGACACAGGAAAAGTATCACAGGAAAGGAGACACAAGGAACCTACACAGGGAAAGAGACACAGGGAAAGACACACAGGGAGAGAGACACAGGGAGAGAGACACAGCGAATGTTTCACAGGAAAGGTGACACAGGGAAACAGACAAAGGGAAAGAGGCACAGGGGAAGAGACACAGCGAAAGAGACAAAGGGAAAGAGACACAGGGAAAAAGACAGAGGAAAAGTATCACAGGGAAAATATCACAGGAAAAGAATCACAGGGAAATGGACACAGGGAAAGAGGCACAGTGTTGAGCGACATACTAAAAAGCGACACAGAGAAAGAGACGGGGAAAAGTATCACAGGGAAGCAGGCACAGGATAAGAGACATGGAAAGAAACACAGCGAAATGGACACGGGAAAACAGGCACAGGATAAGAGACACGGAAAGAAACACAGCAAAATGGACACAGGAAAACAGGCACAGAGAAACAGACACAGGGAAACAGGCAAAGGGAAACAGAAACTGGGAAAGAGACACAGGGAAAGTATCACAGGAAAGTAGACACAAGGAACATACACAGGGAAAGAGGCAGAGGGAAAGAGACACAAGGAAAGGTACACAGAGAAAGAGACACAGGGAAAGACACAGGGAAAGAGACACAGGTAAAGAATCACAGGAAAGAGGCACAGGGAAACAGAAACAGGGCAAGAGACACAGGGAAAGAGACACAAGGAATGAGACACAGCGAAAGAGCACAGGGATATAGATACAGGGAAAGAGAAACAGGGAAAGAATCACAGGGAAAGAGACACAGAGAAACGGACAGAGGGAAACAGACACAGGGAAAGTATCACAGGAAAGGAGACATAGGGAAAGAGACACAGGCAAAGAGACACAGGGAAAGAGATACAGGGAAAGAGTCCCAGGGAAAGAGACACAGGAAAGGAGAAACAGGGATAGAGACTCAGGGAAAGAGGCACAGGAAAGGAGACACTGGGAATCAGGCAAAGGGAAAGAGTCACAGGGAAAGAGACACAGGAAAGGAGAAACAGGGATAGAGACACAGGGAAAGAGGCACAGGCAAGGAGACACTGGGAAAGAGACACAGGGAAAGAGACACG
This sequence comes from Scyliorhinus torazame, assembly GCF_047496885.1. Taxonomy (NCBI): domain Eukaryota; kingdom Metazoa; phylum Chordata; class Chondrichthyes; order Carcharhiniformes; family Scyliorhinidae; genus Scyliorhinus; species Scyliorhinus torazame. The sequence goes on along the minus strand of NC_092710.1, from coordinate 40,168,966 downwards.
GGGGAAGAGACACGGGGAAAGTATCACAGGTAAGAGGCACAGGAAACCAGACACAGGAAAAGAGTCACAGGGAAAGACACACAGGGAAAGAGGCAAAGGAAAGGAGACACAGGGAAACAGATGCAGGGAAAGTTACACATTGAAAGAGGCATAGGGAAAGAGACACAGGGAAAGAGACACAGGGGAAGAGACACAGGGGAAGAGACACAAGGAAAGAGACACAGCGAAAGAGACACAGGGAAAGAGACTCAAGGAAAGAGACACAGGAAAAGAGGCAGAGCGAAATAGGTACAGGGAAAGGACTGAAGGAAAGAGACACAGGGAAAGAGACAAAGGGAAATAGAAAAAGGGAAAGAATCACAGGGAAACAAACACAGCGGAACAGAAAGTGGGAAAGAGGCACAGGTAAAATATCACAGGAAAGGAGACACAAGGATCATACACAGGGAAAGAGACACAGGTAAAGAGGCACAGGGAAACAGACACAGGGAGAGAGACACAGGGAGAGAGACACAGGGAGAGAGACACAGGGAACGTTTCAGAGGAAAGGTGACACAGGGAAACAGATAAAGGGAAAGAGGCACAGGTAAGAGGAACAGGGAAAGAGACACAGGGAAAGAGACACAGGGAAACAGACACAGGGAAACAGACACAGTGAAACAGACACAGGGAAACAGAAACAGGAAAAGAGGCACAGGGAAAGAGGCAGAGGGAAAGAGACACAGGGAAAGAGGCACAGGGAAAGAGGAACAGGGAAAGAATCACAGGAAAGGAGACACAAGGAACATTAACAGGCAAGGAGTCACAGGAAATAGACACAGGGAAATAGATACTGGGAAACATCACAGGGAATCAGAAACAGGGAAAGAGACACGGGGAAATTATCACAGGGAAAGAGATACAGGAAAAGAGTCACAGGGAAAGAGACACAGGGAAAGAGACACAGGGACAGGGGCACAGGGACAGAGACACAGGAAATGTATCACAGGAATAGTATCACAGGGAATGTTTCACTGAAAAAGAATCACAGGGAAAGGGACACAGGGAAACAGGCACAGTGGAAAGTGACACACTGAAAAGTGACACAGGGTAAGAGACACTGGGAAAGAGACACAGGGAAATGGACACGCGGAAAGAGACACAGGGAAACAGACACACAGACACAGACACAGAGAAACAGAAACTGGGAAAGAGACACAGGAAAAGTATCACAGGAAAGGAGACACAAGGATCATACACAGGGAAAGAGACACAGCGAAAGAGACACAGCGAAAGAGACACGGAAAAAGTCTCAGTGGAATGATGCACAGAGAAACAGACACAGGGAAAGACACACAGGGAAACAGACACAGAGAAACAGACACAGTGAAAGAGACACAGGTAAAGAGACACAGGGAAACAGACACAGAGAAACAGACACTGAGAAACAGACACAGAGAAAGAGACACAGAGAAAGAGACACAGGGAAATATACACAGGGAAAGTGAAACAGGGAAAGAATCACAGGTAAACAGACACAGAGAAACAGACACTGGGAAACATACGCAGGGAAACTGACACAGGGAGATAGGCATAGGGAAAGAGACAGCGAAAGAGACACAGGGAAAGAGACACAGGGAAAGAGACACAGGGAAACAGAAACGGGAAAGAGACACAGGAAAAGTATCACAGGAAAGGAGACACAAGGAACATACACAGGGAAAGAGACACAGGGAAAGAGATACAGGAAAAGACACACAGGGAGAGAGACACCGGGAGAGAGACACAGGTATTGTTTCACAGGAAAGGTGACACAGGGAAACAGACAAAGGGAAAGAGGCACAGGGGAAGAGACACAGCGAAAGAGACAAAGGGAAAGAGACACAGGGAAAGAGACACAGGAAACGTATCACAGGGAAAATATCACAGGAAAAGAATCACAGGGAAAGGGACAGAGGGAAACAGGCACAGTGTGAAGCGACACAGTAAAAAGCGACACAGGGAAAGAGACGGGGAAAAGTATCACAGGGAAGCAGGCACAGGATAAGAGACACGGAAAGAAACACAATAGAATGGACACGGGAAAACAGGCACAGGATAAGAGACACGGAAAGAAACACAGAAAAATAGACACGGGAAAACAGACACAGAGAAACAGACACAGGGAAACAGGCAAAGGGAAACAGAAACTGGGAAAGAGACACAGGGAAAGTATCACAGGAAAGTTGACACAAGGAACATACACAGGGGAAGAGGCAGAAGGAAATAGACACAAGGAAAGAGACACAGAGAAAGAGACACAGGGAAAGAGACACAGGGAAAGAGACACAGGGAAAGAGACACAGGGAAAGAATCACAGGAAAGAGGCACAGGGAAACAGAAACAGAGCAAGAGACACAGGGAAAGAGACACAAGGAATGAGACACAGCGAAAGAGCACAGGGATATAGATACAGGGAAAGAGAAACAGGGAAAGAATCACAGGGAAAGAGACACAGAGAAACGGACAGAGGGAAAGAGACACAGGGAAAGTATCACAGGAAAGGAGACACAGGGAAAGAGACACAGGGAAAGAGACACAGGGAAAGAGATACAGGGAAAGAGTCCCAGGGAAAGAGACACAGGAAAGGAGAAACAGGGAATCAGACAAACGGAAAGAGTCACAGGGAAAGAGACACAGGAAAGGAGAAACAGGGATAGAGACACATGGAAAGAGGCACAGGAAACGAGACACTGGGAAAGCGACACAGGGAAAGAGACACGGGGAAAGAGACACGGGGAAAGTATCACAGGTAAGAGGCACAGGAAACCAGACACAGGAAAAGAGTCACAGGGAAAGACACACAGGGAAATAGGCATAGGAAAGGAGACAGAGGGAAACAGACAAAGGGAAAGAGGCACAGGGAAAGAGGCACAGGGTAAGAGACACGGGGAAATGACACAGGGAAAGTGACACAGGGAAACACACACAGGGAAAGAGCCAAAGGGAAAGAGACACAGGGAAAGAAACACAGGGAAAGAAACACAGGAAAGGAGACACTGGGAAACAGACAAAGGAAAAGAGACACAGGGAAAGAGACACAGGGAAACATCACAGGGAATCAGAAACAGGGAAAAAGACATGGGGAAAGAATCACAGGGAAAGAGACACAGGGAAACAGACACAGGAAAAGAGACACAGGGAAAGAGACACAAGGAATGAGACACAGCGAAAGAGACACAGGGAAAGAGATACAGGGAAAGAGTCCCAGGGAAAGAGACACAGGAAAGGAGAAACAGGGATAGAGACTCAGGGAAAGAGGCGCAGGAAAAAGGAGACACTGGGAATCAGACAAAGGGAAAGAGTCCCAGGGAAAGAGACACAGGAAAGGAGAAACAGGTATAGAGACACAGGGAAAGAGGCACAGGAAAAGAGACACTGGGAATCAGACAAAGGGAAAGAGTCACAGGGAAAGAGTCACAGGACAGGAGACACTGGGAAACAGACAAAGGGAAAAAGACACAGGGAAAGAGACACGGGGAAAGTATCACAGGTAAGAGGCACAGGAAACCAGACACAGGAAAAGAGTCACAGGGAAAGAGACACAGGGAAAGAGGCACAGGAAAGGAGACAAAGCGAAACAGACAAAGGGAAAGAGGCACAGGGAAAGAGACACAGGGAAAGAGACGCAAGGACACAGATACAGGGAAACAGACACGGGGAAATAGACACAGGGGAAGTATCACAGGAAAAGTATCACAGGAAAAGATACAGAGGGAAACAGACACAGAGAAACAGACACAGGGAAACAGATTCAGGGAAACAGAGACACGGAAACAGAAACAGGGAAAGAGACACAGGGTAACAGACACAGAGAAAGAGACACAGGGAAAGAGGCACAGGGAAACAGACACAGGGAGAGAGACACAGGGAGAGAGATACAGGGAGAGAGACACAGGGAACGTTTCAGAGGAAAGGTGACACAGGAAAACAGACAAAGGGAAAGAGGCACAGGGGAAGAGACACAGGGAAAGAGACACAGGGAATGAGACACAGGGAAACGTCACAGGGAATCTGAAACAGGGAAAGAGACACAGAGAAACAGACACAGGAAAAGAGTCACAGGGAAAGAGACACAGGGAAAGAGGCTCAGGAAAGGAGACACAGGGAAAGAGACACAGGAAAATATCACAGGGAAAGTATCACAGGGAAAGTATCACAGGGAAAGTATCAAAGGGAAATGAATCACAGGGAAAGGGACAGACGGAAACAGGCACAGTGGAAAGCGACACACTGAAAAGCGACACAGGGAATGCGACACAGGAAAAAGTATCACAGGGAAGCAGGCACAGGGTAAAAGACATAGGGAAAGAGACACAGCGAAATGGAGACGGAAAAAGAGACACAGGGAAAGAGACTCGGGCAAAGTATCACAGAGAAAGAGACACAGGGAAACAGACAAGGAGAAACAGACACAGGGAAATAGACACAGGGAAACAGAAACTGGGAAAGAGACACAGGAAAAGTATCACAGGAAAGGAGACACAAGGAACATACACAGGGAAAGAGACACAGCGAAAGAGACACAGGGAAACAGACACAGGGAAACAGACACAGGGAAAGAGGCACAGGGAAAGAGACACAGGGAAAGAGGCACAGGGAAAGAGAAACAGGGAAAGAATCACAGGAAGGGAGACACAGGGAACATTCACAGGGAAACAGTCACAGGAAATAGACATAGGGAAAGAGATGCAGGGAAACATCATAGGGAATCAGAAACAGGGAAAGAGTCACGGGGAAATTATCACAGGGAAAGAGATACAGGAAAAGAGTCACAGGGAAAGGGACACAGGGAAACAGGCACAGTGGAAAGTGACACACTGAAAAGTGACACAGGGTAAGAGACACTGGGAAAGAGACACAGGGAAATGGACACGCGGAAAGAGACACAGGGAAACAGACACACAGTCACAGACACAGAGAAACAGAAACTGGGAAAGAGACACAGGAAAAGTATCACAGGAAAGGAGACACAAGGATCATACACAGGGAAAGAGACACAGGGAAAGAGACACAGCGAAAGAGACACGGAAAAAGTCTCAGTGGAATGATGCACAGTGAAACAGACACAGGGAAAGACACACAGGGAAACAGACACAGAGAAACAGACACAGTGAAAGAGACACAGGTAAAGAGACACAGGGAAACAGACATAGAGAAACAGACACAGAGAAACAGACACAGAGAAAGAGACACAGAGAAAGAGACAAAGGGAAATAGACACAGGGAAAACGGAACAGGGAAAGAATCACAGGGAAACAGACACATAGAAACAGACACTGGGAAACATACGCAAGGAAACTGACACAGGGAGATAGGCATAGGGAAAGAGACACAGCGAAAGAGACACAGGGAAAGGGACACAGGGAAACAGACACAGAGAAACAGACACAGGGAAACAGACACAGGGAAACAGAAACTGGGAAAGAGACACAGGAAATGTATCACAGGAAAGGAGACACAAGGAACATACACAGGGAAAGAGACACAGGGAAAGAGATATAGGAAAGACACACAGGGAGAGAGACACAGGGAGAGAGACACAGGGAGAGAGACACAGGGAATGTTTCACAGGAAAGGTGACACAGGGAAACAGACAAAGGGAAAGAGGCACAGGGGGAGAGACACAGCGAAAGAGACAAAGGGAAAGAGACACAGGGAAAGAGACACAGGAAACGTATCACAGGGAAAATATCACAGGAAAAGAATCACAGGGAAAGGGACACAGTGAAACAGGCACAGTGTGAAGCGACACAGTAAATAGCGACACAGGGAAAGAGATGGGGGAAAGTATCACAGGGAAGCAGGCACAGGATAAGAGACACGGAAAGAAACACAACAAAATGGACACGGGAAAACAGGCACAGGATAAGAGACACGGAAAGAAACACAGCAAAATGGACACGGGAAAACAGACATAGAGAAACAGACACAGGGAAACAGGCAAAGGGAAACAGAAACTGGGAAAGAGACATAGGGAAAGTATCACAGGAAAGTAGACACAAGGAACATACACAGGGGAAGAGGCAGAGGGAAAGAGACACAAGGAAAGAGACACAGAGAAAGAGACACAGGGAAAGAGACACAGGGAAAGAGACACAGGGAAAGAATCACAGGAAAGAGGCACAGGGAAACAGAAACAGAGCAACAGACACAGGGAAAGAGACACAAGAAATGAGACACAGCGAAAGAGCACAGGGATATAGATACAGGGAAAGAGAAACAGGGAAGGAATCACAGGGAAAGAGAAAAAGTGAAACGGACAGAGGGAAACAGACACAGGGAAAGTATCACAGGAAAGGAGACACAGGGAAACAGACACAGGGAAAGAGACACAGGGAAAGAGATACAGGGAAAGAGTCCCAGGGAAAGAGACACAGGAAAGGAGAAACAGGGAAAAGTGACTCAGGGAAAGAGGCACAGCAAAGGAGACACTGGGGATCAGACAAAGGGAAAAAGTCACAGGGAAAGAGACACAGGAAAGGAGAAACAGGGATAGAGACACAGGGAAAGAGGCACAGGAAAGGAGACACTGGGAAAGATAAACAGGGAAAGAGACACGGGGAAAGAGACACGGGGAAAGTATCACAGGTAAGAGGAACAGGAAACCAGACACAGGAAAAGAGTCACAGGGAAAGACACACAGGGAAAGAGGCACAGGAAAGGAGACAGAGGGAAACAGATAAAGGGAAAGAGGCACAGGGAAAGAGGCACAGGGAAAGAGACACAGGGAAAGTGACACAGGGAAAGTGCCACAGGGAAACATACACAGGGAAAGAGACACAGGGAACGTTTCACAGGAAATGTGACACAGGGAAACAGATAAAGGGAAAGAGGCACAGGGAAAGAGGCACAGGGAAAGAGAGACAGCAAAAGAGACACAGGGAAAGTGTCCGAGTGGCAATGATGCCTTACAGAAACAGACACAGGGAAAGAGACACAGGGAAACACACACAGAGAAACAGACACAGGGAAACAGATGCAGGGAAATAGAAACAGGGAAACAGAAACAGGGAAACCGAAACAGGGAAAGAGACACAAGGAAAGAGACACAGCAAAAGAGACACAGCAAAAGAGACACAGGGAAACAGACACAGGGAAAGAGACACAGGGAAGGTTACACAGGGAAGGTGACAGGGAAAAAGACACATGGAAAGAGACACATGGAAAGAGACACAGGGAAACAGACACTGGGAAAGAGACACAGAAAAACAGACACAGAGAAAGTGACACAGGGAAACAGACAGAGGGAAAGTGACAGAGGGAAAGTATCAGATGGAAAGGATCAGGAGGAAAAGACACAGGGAAAGAGGCAGAGGAAAAGAGACACAAGTAAAGTATCACATGAAAAGTGTTCCATGGAAAGAGACAGAGGGAAAGAGGCACAGGAAAAGAGACACAGGGGTAAAGAGACTCAGGGAATGAGTCAAAGTGAAAGATTTATGGGGAAAGTGTCTCAGGAAAAGAGTCACAGGGTAAGAGACACAGGGAAAGAGGCACAGGAAAAGAGACATAGGGAAAGAGACACAGGGAAAGAGCCAAAGGGAAAGAGCCAAAGGGAAAGAGACACAGGGAAAGAAACACAGGGAAAGAAACACAGGAAAGGAGACACTGGGAAACAGACAAAGGAAAAGAGACACAGGGAAACATCACAGGGAATCAGAAACAGGGAAAAAGACATGGGGAAAGTATCACAGGGAAAGAGACACAGGGAAACAGACACAGGGAAAGAGACACGAGGAATGAGACACAGCGAAAGAGACACAGGGAAAGAGATACAGGGAATAAGTCCCAGGGAAAGAGACACAGGAAAGGAGAAACAGGGATAGAGACTCAGGGAAAGAGGCACAGGAAAGGAGACACTGGTAATCAGACAAAGGGAAAGAGTCACAGGGAAAGAGACACAGGAAAGGAGAAACAGGGATAGAGACACAGGGAAAGAGGCACAGGAAAGGAGACACTGGGAAAGAGACACAGGGAAAGAGACACGGGGAAAGAGACACGGGGAGAGTATCACATGGTAAGAGGCACAGGAAACCAGACACAGGAAAAGAGTCACAGGGAAAGACACACAGGGAAAGAGGCACAGGAAAGGAGACAGAGGGTAACAGACAAAGGAAAAGAGGCACAGGGAAAAAGGCACAGGGTAAAGAGAGACAGGGAAAGTGACACAGGGAAAGTGACACAGGGAAACACACACAGGGAAAGAGACACAGGGAAAGAGACACAGGGAGCGTTTCACGGGAGAGGTGACACAGGGAAACAGATAAAGGGAAAGAGGCACAGGGAAAGGGGCACAGTGAAAGAGGCACAGGGAAAGAGAGACAGCAAAAGAGACACAGGGAAAGTGTCCGAGTGGCAATGATGCCTTACAGAAACAGACACAGGGAAAGAGACACAGGGAAACACACACGGAGAAACAGACACAGGGAAACAGATGCAGGGAAAAAGAAACAGGGAAACAGAAACAGGGAAACAGAAACAGGGAAAGAGACACAAGGAAAGAGACACAGCAAAAGAGACACAGCAAAAGAGACACAGGGAAACAGACACAGGGAAAGAGACACAGGGAAGGTTACACAGGGAAGGTGACAGGGAAAAAGACACATGGAAAGAGACACATGGAAAGAGACACAGGGAAACAGACACTGGGAAAGAGACACAGAAAAACAGACACAGAGAAAGTGACACAGGGAAACAGACAGAGGGAAAGTGACAGAGGGAAAGTATCAGACGGAAAGGATCAGGGGGAAAAAGACACAGGGAAAGAGGCACAGGAAAAGGGACACAGGTAAAGTATCACAGGAAAAGTGTTCCACGGAAAGAGACACAGGGAAAGAGGCACAGGAAAAGAGACACAGGGGAAAAGAGACTCAGGGAATGAGTCAAAGGGAAAGAGTTATGGGGAAAGTGTTCGGGAAAAGAGTCACAGGGTAAGAGGCACAGGGAAAGAGGCACAGGAAAAGAGACATAGGGAAAGAGACACAGGGAAAGAGCCAAAGGGAAAGAGCCAAAGGGAAAGAGACACAGGGAAAGAAACACAGGGAAAGAAACACAGGAAAGGAGACAGTGGGAAACAGACAAAGGAAAAGAGACATAGGGAAAGAGACACAGGGAAAGAGCCAAAGGGAAAGAGTCAAAGGGAAAGAGACACAGGGATAGAAACACAGGGAAAGAAACACAGGAAAGGAGACACTGGGAAACAGACAAAGGAAAAGAGACACAGGGAAAGAGACACTTGGAAACATCACAGGGAATCAGAAACAGGGAAAAAGACACGGGGAAAGTATCACAGGGAAAGAGACACAGGGAAACAGACACAGGAAAAGAGACACAGGGAAAGAGACACAGGGAAAGAGACACAAGGAATGAGACACAGCGAAAGAGACACAGGGTAAGAGATACAGGGAAAGGGTCCCAGGGAAAGAGACACAGGAAAGGAGAAACAGGGATAGAGACACAGGGAAACAGGCACAGGAAAGGAGACACTGGGAATCAGACCAAGGGAAAGAGTCACAGGGAAAGAGACACAGGAAAGGAGAAACAGGGATAGAGACACAGAGAAACAGGCACAGGAAAGGAGACACTGGGAATCAGACCAAGGGAAAGAGTCACAGGGAAAGAGAGAAAGGAAAGGAGAAACAGGGATAGAGACACAGGGAAAGAGGCACAGGAAAGGAGACACTGGGAAACAGACAAAGGGAAAGAGACACAGGGAAAGAAACACGGGGAAAGTATCACAGGTAAGAGGCACAGGAAACCAGACACATGAAAAGAGTCACAGGGAAAGAGACACAGGGAAAGAGGCACAGGAAAGGAGACAGAGCGAAACAGACAAAGGGAAAGAGGCACAGGGAAAGAGACACAGGGAAAGAGACGCAAGGACACAGATACAGGGAAACAGACACGGGGAAATAGACACAGGGGAAGAATCACAGGAAAAGTATCAAAGGAAAAGATACAGAGGGAAACAGACACAGAGAAAGAGACACAGGGAAACAGATACAGGGAAACAGACACAGGGAAACAGAAACAGGGAAAGGGACACAGGGTAACAGACACAGAGAAAGAGACACAGGGAAAGAGGCACAGGGAAACAGACACAGGGAGAGAGACACAGGGAGAGAGACACAGGGAACGTTTCAGAGGAAAGGTGACACAGGGAAACAGACAAAGGAAAAGAGGCACAGGGGAAGAGACACAGGGAAAGAGACACAGGGAAAGAGACACAGGGAAACGTCACAGGGAATCAGAAACAGGGAAAGAGACAGAGAGAAACAGACACAGGAAAAGAGTCACAGGGAAAGAGACACAGGGAAAGAGGCTCAGGAAAGGAGACACAGGGAAAGAGACACAGGAAAATATCACAGGGAATGTATCACAGGGAAAGTATCACAGGGAAATGAGTCACAGGGAAAGGGACACACGGAAACAGGCACAGTGGAAAGCGACACACTGAAAAGCGACACAGGGAATGCCACACAGGAAAAGGTATCACAGGGAAGCAGGCACAGGGTAAGAGACATAGGGAAAGAGACACAGCGAAATGGAGACGGAAAAAGAGACACAGGGAAAGAGACACGGGCAAAGTATCACAGAGAAAGAGACACAGGGAAACAGACGAGGAGAAACAGACACAGGGAAACAGACACAGGGAAATAGAAACTGGAAAAGAGACACAGGAAAAGTATCACTGGAAAGGAGACACAAGGAACATACACAGGGAAAGAGACACAGCGAAAGAGACACGGAAAGAGTCACAGTGGAATGATGCATAGAGAAACAGACACAGGGAAAGAGACACAGCGAAACAGACACAGGGAAAGAGACACAGGGAAACCGACACAGGGAAACAGACACAGGGAAACAGAAACAGGAAAAGAGGCACAGGGAAAGAGGCAGAGGGAAAGAGACACAGGGAAAGAGGCACAGGGAAAGAGAAACAGGGAAAGAATCACAGGAAAGGAGACACAGGGAACATTCACAGGGAAGGAGTCACAGGAAATAGACACATGGAAAGAGATACAGGGAAACATCACAGGGAATCAGAAACAGGGAAAGAGACACGGGGAAATTATCACAGGGAAAGATATACAGGAAAAGAGTCATAGGGAAAGAGACACAGGGAAAGAGACACAGGGACAGAGGCACAGGGACAGAGACACAGGAAATGTATCACTGGAATAGTATCACAGGGAATGTTTCACTGGAAAAGAATCACAGGGAAAGGGACACAGGGAAACAGGCACAGTGGAAAGTGACACACTGAAAAGTGACACAGGGTAAGAGACACTGGGAAAGAGACACAGGGAAATGGACACGCGGAAAGAGACACAGGGAAACAGACACACAGACACAGACACAGAGAAACAGAAACTGGGAAAGAGACACAGGAAAAGAGACACAGCGAAAGAGACACGGAAAGAGTCTCAGTGGAATGATGCACAGACAAACAGACACAGGGAAAGACACACAGGGAAACAGACACAGAGAAACAGACACCGTGAAAGAAACACAGGTAAAGAGACACAGGGAAACAGACACAGAGAAACAGACACAGAGAAACAGACACAGAGAAAGAGACACAGAGAAAGAATCACAGGGAAAGAGAAACAGAGAAAGAATCACAGGGAAACAGACACAGAGAAACAGAGACTGGGGAACATACGCAGGGAAACTGACACAGGAAGATAGGCATAGGGAAAGAGACACAGCGAAAGAGACACAGGGAAAGAGACACAGGGAAACAGACACAGGGAAACAGACACAGGGAAACAGAAACTGGTAAAGAGACACAGGAAAAGTATCACAGGAAAGGAGACACAAGGAACATACACAGGGAAAGAGACACAGGGAAAGAGATACAGGGAAAGACACACAGGGAGAGAGACACAGGGAGAGAGACACAGGGAATGTTTCACAGGAAAGGTGACACAGGGAAACAGACAAAGGGAAAGAGGCACAGGGGAAGAGACACAGCGAAAGAGACAAAGGGAAAGAGACACAGGGAAAGAGACACAGGAAACATATCGCAGGGAAAATATCACAGGAAAAGAATCACAGGGAAAGGGACACAGGGAAACAGGCACAGTGTGAAGCGACACAATAAAAAGCGACACAGCGAAAGAGACGGGGAAATGTATCACAGGGAAGCAGGCACAGGATAAGAGACACGGAAAGAAACACAGCAAAATGGACACGGGAAAACAGACACAGAGAAACAGACACAGGGAAACAGGCAAAGGGAAACAGAAACTGGGAAAGAGACACAGGGAAAGTATCACAGGAAAGTAGACACAAGGAACATACACAGGGGAAGAGGCAGAGGGAAAGAGACACAAGGAAAGAGACACAGGGAAAGAGACACAGGGAAATAATCACAGGAAAGAGGCACAGGGAAACAGAAACAGAGATAGAGACACAGGGAAAGAGACACAAGGAATGAGACATAGCGAAAGTGCACAGGGATATAGATACAGGGAAAGAGAAACAGGGAAAGAATCACAGGGAAAGAGACACAGAGAAACGGACAGAGGGAAACAGACACCAGGAAAGTATCACAGGAAAGGAGACACAGGGAAAGAGACACAGGGAAAGAGACACAGGGGAAGAGATGCAGGGAAAGAGTCCCAGGGAAAGAGACACAGGAAAGGAGACACTGGGAACGAGACACAGGGAAAGAGACACGGGGAAAGAGATAGGGGGAAGGTATCACAGGTAAGAGTCACAGGGAAAGACCCACAGGGAAAGAGGCACAGGAAAGGAGACAGAGGGAAACAGACAAAGGGAAAGAGGCACAGGGAAAGAGACACAGGGAAAGAGACACAGGAAAACATCACAGGGAATCAGAAACAGGGAAAAAGACATGGGGAAAGTATCACAGGGAAAGAGACGCAGGGAAACAGACACAGGAAAAGAGACACAGGGAAAGAGACACAAGGAATGAGACACAGCGAAAGAGACACAGGGAAAGAGATACAGGGAAAGAGTCCCAGGGAAAGAGACACAGGAAAGGAGAAACAGGGATAAAGACTCAGGGAAAGAGGCACAGGAAAGGAGACACTGGGAATCAGACAAAGGGAAAGAGTCACAGGGAAAGAGAGAAAGGAAAGGAGAAACAGGGATAGAGACACAGGGAAAGAGGCACAGGAAAGGAGACACTGGGAAACAGACAAAGGGGAAGATACACAGGGAAAGAGACACGGGGAAACTATCACAGGTAAGAGGCACAGGAAACCAGACACAGGAAAAGAGTCACAGGGAAAGAGACACAGGGAAAGAGGCACAGGAAAGGAGACAGAGCGAAACAGACAAAGGAAAAGAGGCACAGGGAAAGAGACACAGAGAAACAGACACAGGAAAAGAGTCACAGGGAAAGAGACACAGGGAAAGAGGCTCAGGAAAGGAGACACAGGGAAAGAGACACAGGAAATTATCACAGGGAAAGTATCACAGGGATAGTATCACAGGGAAATGAGTCACAGGGAAAGGGACACACGGAAACAGGCACAGTGGAAAGCGACACACTGAAAAGCGACACAGGGAATGCGACACAGGAAAAAGTATCACAGGGAAGCAGGCACAGGGTAAGAGACATAGGGAAAGAGACACAGCGCAATGGAGACGGAAAAAGAGACACAGGGAAAGAGACACGGGCAATGTATCACAGAGAAAGAGACACAGGGAAACAGACCAGGAGAAACAGACACAGGGAAACAGACACAGGGAAATAGAAACTGGGAAAGAGACACAGGAAAAGTATCACAGGAAAGGAGACACAAGGAACATACACAGGGAAAGAGACACAGCGAAAGAGACACGGAAAGAGTCACAGTGGAATGATGCATAGAGAAACAGACACAGGGAAAGAGACACAGGGAAAGAGACACAGGGAAAGAGACACAGGGAAACCGACACAGGGAAACAGACACAGGGAAACAGAAACTGGAAAAGAGGCACAGGGAAACAGGCAGAGGGAAAGAGACACAGGGAAAGAGGCACAGGGAAAGAGAAACAGGGAAAGAATCACAGGAAAGGAGACACAGGGAACATTCACAGGGAAGGAGTCACAGGAAATAGACACAGGGAAAGAGATACAGGGAAACATCACAGGGAATCAGAAACAGGGAAAGAGACACGGGGAAATTATCACAGGGAAAGAGATACAGGAAAAGAGTCACAGGGAAAGAGACAAAGGGAAAGAGACACAGGGACAGAGGCACAGGGACAGAGACACAGGAAATGTATCACAGGAATAGTATCACAGGGAATGTTTCACTGGAAAAGAATCACAGGGAAAGGGACACAGGGAAACAGGCACAGTGGAAAGTGACACACTGAAAAGTGACACAGGGTAAGAGACACTGGGAAAGAGACACAGGGAAATGGACACGCGGAAAGAGACACAAGGAAACAGACACACAGACACAGACACAGAGAAACAGAAACTGGGAAAGAGACACAGGAAAAGGAACACATAAGGATCATACACAGGGAAAGAGACACAGGGAAAGAGACACAGCGAAAGAGACACGGAAAAAGTCTCAGTGGAATGATGCACAGAGAAACAGACACAGGGAAAGACACACAGGGAAACAGACAGAGAGAAACAGACACAGTGAAAGAGACACAGGTAAAGAGACACAGGGAAACAGACACAGATAAACAGACACAGAGAAACAGACACAGAGAAAGAGACACAGAGAAAGAGACACAGGGAAAGATAAACAGGCAAAGAATCACAGGGAAACAGACACAGAGAAACAGACACTGGGGAACATACGCAGGGAAACTGACACTGGAAGATAGGCATAGGGAAAGAGACACAGCGAAAGAGACACAGGGAAAGAGACACAGGGAAACAGACACAGGGAAACAGAAACTGGGAAAGAGACACAGGAAAAGTATCACAGGAAAGGAGACACAGGGAACATACACAGGGAAAGAGACACAGGGAAAGAGATACAGGGAAACAGACACAGAGAAACAGACACAGTGAAAGAGACACAGGTAAAGAGACACAGGGAAACAGACACAGATAAACAGACACAGAGAAACAGACACAGAGAAAGAGACACAGAGAAAGAGACACAGGGAAAGAGAAACAGGGAAAGAATCACAGGGAAACAGACACAGAGAAACAGACACTGGGGAACATACGCAGGGAAACTGACACTGGAAGATAGGCATAGGGAAAGAGACACAGCGAAAGAGACACAGGAAAAGAGACACAGGGAAACAGACACAGGGAAACAGAAACTGGGAAAGAGACACAGGAAAAGTATCACAGGAAAGGAGACACAAGGAACATACACAGAGAAAGAGACACAGGGAAAGAGATACAGGGAAAGACACAGAGGGAGAGGGACACAGGGAGAGAGACACAGGGAATGTTTCACAGGAAAGGTGACACAGGGAAACAGACAAAGGGAAAGAGGCACAGGGGAAGAGACACAGCGAAAGAGACAAAGGGAAAGAGACACAGGGAAAGAGACATAGGAAACGTATCACAGGGAAAATATCACAGGAAAAGAATCACAGGGAAAGGGACACAGGGAAACAGGCACAGTGTGAAGCGACAATGTAAAAAGCGACACAGGGAAAGAGACGGGGAAAAGTATCACAGGGAAGCAGGCACAGGATAAGAGACACGAAACGAAAGACAACAAAATGGACACTGGAAAGCAGGCACAGGATAAGAGACACGGAAAGAAACACAGCAAAATGGACACGGGAAAACAGACACAGAGAAACAGACACAGGGAAACAGGCAAAGGGAACCAGAAACTGGGAAAGAGACACAGGGAAAGTATCACAGGAAAGTAGACACAAGGAACATACACAGGGGAAGAGGCAGAGGGAAAGAGACACAAGGAAAGAGACACAGAGAAAGAGACACAGGGAAAGAGACACAGGGAAAGAGACACAGGGAAAGAATCACAGGAAAGAGGCACAGGGAAACAGAAACAGAGCAAGAGACACAGGGAAAGAGACACAAGGAATGAGACACAGCGAAAGAGATAAGGGATATAGATACAGGGAAAGAGAAACAGGGAATGAATCACAGGGAAAGAGACACAGAGAAACGGACAGTGGGAAACAGACACAGGGAAAGTATCACAGGAAAGGAGACACAGGGAAAGAGACACAGGGAAAGGGACACAGGGAAAGAGATACAGGGAAAGAGATACAGGGAAAGAGTCCCAGGGAAAGAGACACAGGAAAGGAGAAACAGGGATAGAGACTCAGGGAAAGAGGCACAGGAAAGGAGACACTGGGAATCAGACAAAGGGAAAGAGTCACAGGGAAAGAGACACAGGAAAGGAGAAACAGGGATAGAGACACAGGGAAACAGGCACAGGAAAGGAGACACTGGGAATCAGACCAAGGGAAAGAGTCACAGGGAAAGAGACACAGGAAAGGAGAAACAGGGATAGAGACACAGGGAAACAGGCACAGGAAAGGAGACACTGGGAAATAGACACAGGGAAAGAGACACGGGGAAAGAGACACGGGGAAGGTATCACAGGTAAGAGGCACAGGAAACCAGACACAGGAAAAGAGTCACAGGTAAAGACACTCAGGGAAAGAGGCACAGGAAAGGAGAAACAGGGATAAAGACTCAGGGAGAGAGGCACAGGAAAGGAGACACTGGGAATCAGACAAAGGGAAAGAGTCACAGGGAAAGAGTCACAGGAAAGGAGAAACAGTGATAGAGACACAGGGAAAGAGGCACAGGAAAGGAGACACTGGGAATCAGACAAAGGGAAAGAGTCACAGGGAAAGAGACACAGGAAAGGAGAAACAGGGATAGAGACACAGGGAAAGAGGCACAGGAAAGGAGACACTGGGAAACAGTCAAAGCGAAAGAGACACAGGGAAAGAGACACGGGGAAAGTATCACAGGTAAGATGCACAGGAAACCAGACACAGGAAAAGAGTCACAGGGAAAGAGACATTGGGAATGAGGCACAGGAAAGGAGACAGAGCGAAACAGACAAAGGGAAAGAGGCACAGGGAAAGAGACACAGGGAAAGAGACGCAAGGACACAGATACAGGGAAACAGACACGGGGAAATAGACACAATGAAGTATCACAGGAAAAGTATCACAGGAATAGATACAGAGGGAAACAGACACAGAGAAACAGACACAGGGAAACAGATACAGGGAAACAGACACAGGGAAACGGAAACAGGGAAAGAGACACAGGGTAACAGACACAGAGAAACAGACACAGTGAAACAGACACAGGGAAACAGAGACACGGAAACAGAAACAGGGAAAGAGACACAGGGTAACAGACACAGAGAAAGAGACACAGGGAAAGAGGCACAGGGAAACAGACACAGGGAGAGAGACACAGGGAGAGAGACACAGGGAGAGAGACACAGGGAACGTTTCAGAGGAAAGGTGACAAAGGGAAACAGACAAAGGGAAAGAGGCACAGGGGAAGAGACACAGGGAAAGAGACACAGGGAAAGAGACACTGGGAAACGTCACAGGGAATCATAAACAGGGAAAGAGACACAGAGAAACAGACACAGGAAAAGAGTCACAGGGAAAGAGACACAGGGAAAGAGGCTCAGGATAGGAGACACAGGGAAAGAGACACAGGAAATATCACAGGGAAAGTATCAGAGGGAAAGTGTCACAGGGAAAGTATCTCAGGGAAATGAATCACAGGGAAAGGGACAGACGGAAACAGGCACAGTGGAAAGCGACACACTGAAAAGCGACACAGGGAATGCGACACAGGAAAAATTATCACAGGGAAGCAGGCACAGGGTAAGAGACATAGGGAAAGAGACACAGCGAAATGGAGACGGAAAAAGAGACACAGGGAAAGAGACACGGGCAAAGTATCTCAGAGAAAGAGACACAGGGAAACAGACAAGGAGAAACAGACACAGGGAAACAGACACAGGGAAACAGAAAATCGGAAAGAGACACAGGAAAAGTATCACAGGAAAGGAGACACAAGGAACATACACAGGGAAAGAGACACAGCGAAAGAGACACGGAAAGAGTCACAGTGGAATGATGCATAGAGAAACAGACACAGGGAAAGAGACACAGGGAAACAGACACAGGGAAACAGACACAGGGAAACCGACACGGAAACAGACACAGTGAAACAGAAACAGGAAAAGAGGCACAGGGAAAGAGGCACAGGGAAAAAGACACAGAGAAAGAGGCACAGGGAAAGAGAAACAGAGAAAGAATCACAGGAAAGGAGACACAGGGAACATTCACAGGGAAGGAGTCACAGGAAATAGACACAGGGAAAGAGATACAGGGAAACATCACAGGGAATCAGAAACAGGGAAAGAGACGCGGGGAAATTATCACAGGGAAAGAGATACAGGAAAAGAGACACAGGGAAAGAGACACAGGGAAAGAGACACAGGGACAGAGACACAGGGACAGAGTCACAGGAAATGTATCACAGGAATAGTATCACAGGGAATGTTTCACTGGAAAAGAATCACAGGGAAAGGGACACAGGGAAACAGGCACAGTGGAATGTGACACACTGAAAAGTGACACAGGGTAAGAGACACTGGGAAAGAGACAGAGGGAAACAGACACACAGACACAGACACAGAGAAACAGAAACTGGGAAAGAGACACAGGAAAGGTATCACAGGAAAGGAGACACAAGGATCAAACACAGGGAAAGAGACACAGGGAAATAGACACAGCGAAAGAGACATGGAAAAAGTCTCAGTGGAATGATGCACAGAGAAACAGACACAGGGAAAGACACACAGGGAAACAGGCGCAGAGAAACAGACACAGTGAAAGAGACACAGGTAAAGAGACACAGGGAAACAGACACAGAGAAACAGACACAGAGAAACAGACACAGAGAAAGAGACACAGAGAAAGAGACACAGAGAAAGAGACACAGGGAAAGAGACACAGATAAACAGACACAGAGAAACAGACACAGGGAAACAGACACTGGGAAAGAGACACAGGAAAAGTATCACTGGAAAGGAGACACAAGGAACATACACAGGGAAAGAGACACAGGGAAAGAGATACAGGGAAAGACACACAGGGAGAGAGACACAGGGAGAGAGACACAGGGATTGTTTCACAGGAAAGGTAACACAGGGAAACAGACAAAGGGAAAGAGGCACAGGGGAAGAGACACAGCGAAAGAGACAAAGGGAAAGAGACACAGGGAAAGAGACACAGGAAACGTATCACAGGGAAATATCACAAGAAAAGAATCACAGGGAAAGGGACAGAGGGAAACAGGCACAGTGTGAAGCGACACAGTAAAAAGTGACACAGGGAAAGAGACGGGGAAAAGTATCACAGGGAAGCAGGCACAGGATAAGAGACACGGAAAGAAACACAGCAAATTGGACACGGGAAAACAGGCACAGGATAAGAGACACGGAAAGAAACACAGCAAAATGGACACGGGAAAACAGGCACAGAGAAACAGACACAGGGAAACAGGCAAAGGGAAACAGAAACTGGGAAAGAGACACAGGGAAAGTATCACAGGAAAGTAGACACAAGGAACATACACAGGGAAAGAGGCAGAGGGAAAGAGACACAGGGAAAAAGACACAGGGAAAGAGACACAGGGAAAGAATCACAGGAAAGAGGCACAGGGAAACAGAAACAGAGCAAGAGACACAGGGAAAGAGACACAAGGAATGAGACACAGCAAAAGAGCACAGGGATATAGACACAGGTAAAGAGACACAGGGAAAGAATCACAGAGAAACAGACACAGAGAAAGAGACACAGAGAAAGAGACACAGAGAAAGAGACACAGAGAAAGAGACACAGAGAAAGAGACAAAGGGAAATAGACACAGGGAAAGAGAAACAGGGAAAGAATCACAGGGAAACAGACACAGAGAAACAGACACTGGGAAACATACGCAGGGAAACTGTCACAGGGAGATAGGCATAGGGAAAGAGACACAGCGAAAGAGACACAGGGAAGGAGACACAGGGAAACAGACACAGAGAAACAGACACAGGGAAACAGACACAAGGAACATACACAGGGAAAGAGACACAGGGAAAGAGATACAGGGAAAGACACACAGGGAGAGAGACACAGGGAGAGAGACACAGGGAATGTTTCACAGGAAAGGTGACACAGTGAAACAGACAAAGGGAAAGAGGCACAGGGAAAGAGGCACAGGGAAAGAGACACAGCGAAAGAGACACAGGGAAAGAGACACAGAGAAACAGACACAGGGAAACAGACACAGGGAAACAGAAACTGGGAAAGAGACACAGGAAAAGTATCACAGGAAAGGAGACACAAGGAACATACACAGGGAAAGAGACACAGGGAAAGAGATACAGGGAAAGACACACAGGGAGAGAGACACAGGGAGAGAGACACAGGGAATGTTTCACAGGAAAGGTGACACAGGGAACAGACAAAGAGAAAGAGGCACAGGGGAAGAGACACAGCGAAAGAGACAAAGGGAAAGAGACACAGGGAAAGAGACACAGGAAACGTATCACAGGGAAAATATCACAGGAAAAGAATCACAGGGAAAGGGACACAGGGAAACAGGCACAGTGTGAAGCGACACAGTAAAAAGCGACACAGGGAAAGAGACGGGGAAAAGTATCACAGGGAAGCAGGCACAGGATAAGAGACACGGAAAGAAACACAACAAAATGGACACGGGAAAACAGGCACAGGATAAGAGACACGGAAAGAAACACAGCAAAATGGACAAGGGAAAACAGACACAGAGAAACAGACACAGGGAAACAGGCAAAGGGAACCAGAAACTGGGAAAGAGACACAGGGAAAGTATCACAGGAAAGTAGACACAAGGAACATACACAGGGGAAGAGGCAGAGGGAAAGAGACACAAGGAAAGAGACACAGAGAAAGAGACACAGGGAAAGAGACACAGGGAAAGAGACACAGGGAAAGAGACACAGGGAAAGAATCACAGAAAAGAGGCACAGGGAAACAGAAACAGAGCACGAGACACAGGGAAAGAGACACAAGGAATGAGACACAGCGAAAGAGCACAGGGATATAGATACAGGGAAAGAGAAACAGGGAAAGAATCACAGGGAAAGAGACACAGAGAAACGGACAGAGGGAAACAGACACAGGGAAAGTATCACAGGAAAGGAGACACAGGGAAAGAGACACAGGGAAAGAGACACAGGGAAAGATATACAGGGAAAGAGTCCCATGGAAAGAGACACAGGAAAGGAGAAACAGGGATAGAGACTCAGGGAAAGAGGCACAGGAAAGGAGACACTGGGAAAGAGACACAGAAAAACAGACACAGAGAAAGTGACACAGGGAAACAGACACAGGGAAAGTGACAGAGGGAAAGTATCAGACGGAAAGGATCAGGGGGAAAAAGACACAGGTAAATAGGCACAGGAAAAGAGACACAGGTAAAGTATCACATGAAAAGTGTTCCATGGAAACAGACACAGGGAAAGAAGCACAGGAAAGGAGACACTGGGAAACAGACAAAGGAAAAGAGACATAGGGAAAGAGACACAGGGAAAGAACCAAAGGGAAAGAGCCAAAGGGAAAGAGACACAGCGAAAGAAACACAGGGAAAGAAACACAGGAAAGGAGACACTTGGAAACAGACAAAGGAAAAGACACACAGGGAAAGAGACACAGGGAAACATCACAGGGAATCAGAAAAAAAAGGAAAAAGACATGGGGAAAGTATCACAGGGAAAGAGACACAGGGAAACAGACATAGGAAAAGAGACACAGGGAAAGGGACACAAGGAATGACACACAGCGAAAGAGACACAGGGAAAGAGACGGGGAAAAGTATCACAGGGAAGCAGGCACAGGATAACAGACACGGAAAGAAAGACAACAAAATGGACACTGGAAAACAGGCACAGGATAAGAGACACGGAAAGAAACACAGCAAAATGGACACGGGAAAACAGGCACAGGATAAGAGACACGGAAAGAAACACAGCAAAATGGACACGGGAAAACAGGCACAGAGAAACAGACACAGGGAAACAGGCAAAGGGAACCAGAAACTGGGAAAGAGACACAGGGAAAGTATCACAGGAAAGTAGACACAAGGAACATACACAGGGAAAGAGGCAGAGGGAAAGAGACACAGGGAAAAAGACACAGAGAAAGAGACACAGGGAAAGAGTCACAGGAAAGAGGCACAGGGAAACAGAAACAGAGCAAGAGACACAGGGAAAGAGACACAAGGAATGAGACACAGCGAAAGAGCACAGGGATATAGACACAGGTAAAGAGACACAGGGAAAGAATCACAGAGAAACAGACACAGAGAAAGAGACACAGAGAAAGAGACACAGAGAAAGAGACACAGAGAAAGAGACACAGAGAAAGAGACAAAGGGAAATAGACACAGGGAAAGAGCAAAAGGGAAAGAATCACAGGGAAACAGACACAGAGAAACAGACACTGGGAAACATACGCAGGGAAACTGTCACAGGGAGATAGGCATAGGGAAGGAGACACAGCGAAAGAGACACAGGGAAGGAGACACAGGGAAACAGACACAGAGAAACAGACACAGGGAAACAGACACAAGGAACATACACAGGGAAAGAGACACAGGGAAAGAGATACAGGGAAAGACACACAGGGAGAGAGACACAGGGAGAGAGACACAGGGAATGTTTCACAGGAAAGGTGACACAGGGAAACAGACAAAGGGAAAGAGGCACAGGGAAAGAGACACAGCGAAAGAGACACAGGGAAAGAGACACAGGGAAACAGACACAGAGAAACAGACACAGGGAAACAGACACAGGGAAACAGAAACTGGGAAAGAGACACAGGAAAAGTATCACAGGAAAGGAGACACAAGGAACATACACAGGGAAAGAGACACAGGGAAAGAGATACAGGGAAAGACACACAGGGAGAGAGACACAGGGAGAGAGACACAGGGAATGTTTCACAGGAAAGGTGACACAGGGAACAGACAAAGGGAAAGAGGCACAGGGGAAGAGACACAGCGAAAGAGACAAAGGGAAAGAGACACAGGGAAAGAGACACAGGAAACGTATCACAGGGAAAATATCACAGGAAAAGAATCACAGGGAAAGGGACACAGGGAAACAGGCACAGTGTGAAGCGACACAGTAAAAAGCGACACAGGGAAAGAGACGGGGAAAAGTATCACAGGGAAGCAGGCACAGGATAAGAGACACGGAAAGAAACACAACAAAATGGACACGGGAAAACAGGCACAGGATAAGAGACATGGAAAGAAACACAGCAAAATGGACAAGGGAAAACAGACACAGAGAAACAGACACAGGGAAATAGGCAAAGGGAACCAGAAACTGGGAAAGAGACACAGGGAAAGTATCACAGGAAAGTAGACACAAGGAACATACACAGGGGTAGAGGCAGAGGGAAAGAGACACAAGGAAAGAGACACAGAGAAAGAGACACAGGGAAAGAGACACAGGGAAAGAGACACAGGGAAAGAGACACAGGGAAAGAATCACAGAAAAGAGGCACAGGGAAACAGAAACAGAGCACGAGACACAGGGAAAGAGACACAAGGAATGAGACACAGCGAAAGAGCACAGGGATATAGATACAGGGAAAGAGAAACAGGGAAAGAATCACAGGGAAAGAGACACAGAGAAACGGACAGAGGGAAACAGACACAGGGAAAGTATCACAGGAAAGGAACACAGGGAAAGAGACACAGGGAAAGAGACACAGGGAAAGATATACAGGGAAAGAGTCCCATGGAAAGAGACACAGGAAAGGAGAAACAGGGATAGAGACTGAGGGAAAGAGGCACAGGAAAGGAGACACTGGGAAAGAGACACAGAAAAACAGACACAGAGAAAGTGACACAGGGAAACAGACACAGGGAAAGTGACAGAGGGAAAGTATCAGACGGAAAGGATCAGGGGGAAAAAGACACAGGGAAATAGGCACAGGAAAAGAGACACAGGTAAAGTATCACATGAAAAGTGTTCCATGGAAACAGACACAGGGAAAGAAGCACAGGAAAGGAGACACTGGGAAACAGACAAAGGAAAAGAGACATAGGGAAAGAGACACAGGGAAAGAACCAAAGGGAAAGAGCCAAAGGGAAAGAGACACAGCGAAAGAAATACAGGGAAAGAAACACAGGAAAGGAGACACTTGGAAACAGACAAAGGAAAAGACACACAGGGAAAGAGACACAGGGAAACATCACAGGGAATCAGAAAAAAAAGGAAAAAGACAAGGGGAAAGTATCACAGGGAAAGAGACACAGGGAAACAGACATAGGAAAAGAGACACAGGGAAAGGGACACAAGGAATGACACACAGCGAAAGAGACACAGGGAAAGAGACGGGGAAAAGTATCACAGGGAAGCAGGCACAGGATAAGAGACACGGAAAGAAAGACAACAAAATGGACACTGGAAAACAGGCACAGGATAAGAGACACGGAAAGAAACACAGCAAAAAGGACACGGGAAAACAGGCACAGGATAAGAGACACGGAAAGAAACACAGCAAAATGGACACGGGAAAACAGGCACATAGAAACAGACACAGGGAAACAGGCAAAGGGAAACAGAAACTGGGAAAGAGACACAGGGAAAGTATCACAGGAAAGTAGACACAAGGAACGTACACAGGGAAAGAGGCAGAGGGAAAGAGACACAGGGAAAAAGACACAGGGAAAGAGACACAGGGAAAGAATCACAGGAAAGAGGCACAGGGAAACAGAAACAGAGCAAGAGACACAGGGAAAGAGACACAAGGAATGAGACACAGCGAAAGAGCACAGGGATATAGACACAGGTAAAGAGACACAGGGAAAGAATCACAGAGAAAGAGACACAGAGAAAGAGACACAGAGAAAGAGACACAGAGAAAGAGACACAGAGAAAGAGACACAGAGAAAGAGACAAAGGGAAATAGACACAGGGAAAGAGCAACAGGGAAAGAATCACAGGGAAACAGACACAGAGAAACAGACACTGGGAAACATACGCAGGGAAACTGTCACAGGGAGATAGGCATAGGGAAGGAGACACAGCGAAAGAGACACAGGGAAGGAGACACAGGGAAACAGACACAGAGAAACAGACACAGGGAAACAGACACAAGGAACATACACAGGGAAAGAGACACAGGGAAAGAGATACAGGGAAAGACACACAGGGAGAGAGACACAGGGAGAGAGACACAGGGAAAGTATCACAGGAAAGGAGACACAGGGAAAGAGACACAGGGAAAGAGACACAGGGAAAGAGATACAGGGAAAGAGTCCCAGGGAAAGAGACACAGGAAAGGAGAAACAGGGATAGAGACTCAGGGAAAGAGGCACAGGGAAGGAGACACTGGGAAAGAGACACAGAAAAACAGACACAGAGAAATTGACACAGGGAAACAGACACAGGGAAAGTGACAGAGGGAAAGTATCAGACGGAAAGGATCAGGGGGAAAAAGACACAGGAAAATAGGCACAGGAAAAGAGACACAGGTAAAGTATCACATGAAAAGTGTTCCATGGAAACAGACACAGGGAAAGAAGCACAGGAAAGGAGACACTCGGAAACAGACAAAGGAAAAGAGACACAGGGAAAGAGACACAGCGAAAGAAACACAGGGAAAGAAACACAGGAAAGGAGACACTGGGAAACAGACAAAGGAAAAGAGACACAGGGAAAGAGACACAGGGAAACATCACAGGGAATCAGAAAAAAAAGGAAAAAGACATGGGGAAAGTATCACAGGGAAAGAGACACAGGGAAACAGACATAGGAAAAGAGACACAGGGAAAGGGACACAAGGAATGACACACAGCGAAAGAGACACAGGGAAAGAGACGGGGAAAAGTATCACAGGGAAGCAGGCACAGGATAAGAGACACGGAAAGAAAGACAACAAAATGGACACTGGAAAACAGGCACAGGATAAGAGACACGGAAAGAAACACAGCAAAATGGAGACGGGAAAACAGACACAGAGAAACAGACACAGGGAAACAGGCAAAGGGAACCAGAAACTGGGAAAGAGACACAGGGAAAGTATCACAGGAAAGTAGACACAAGGAACATACACAGGGGAAGAGGCAGAGGGAAAGAGACACAAGGAAAGAGACACAGAGAAAGAGACACAGGGAAAGAGACACAGGGAAAGAGACACAGGGAAAGAGACACAGGGAAAGAGACACAGGGAAAGAATCACAGGAAAGAGGCACAGGGAAACAGAAACAGAGCAAGAGACACAGGGAAAGAGACACAAGGAATGAGACACAGCGAAAGAGATAAGGGATATAGATACTGGGAAAGAGAAACAGGGAAAGAATCACAGGGAAAGAGACACAGAGAAACGGACAGAGGGAAACAGACACAGGGAAAGTATCACAGGAAAGGAACACAGGGAAAGAGACACAGGGAAAGAGACACAGGGAAAGATATACAGGGAAAGAGTCCCATGGAAAGAGACACAGGAAAGGAGAAACAGGGATAGAGACTGAGGGAAAGAGGCACAGGAAAGGAGACACTGGGAAAGAGACACAGAAAAACAGACACAGAGAAAGTGACACAGGGAAACAGACACAGGGAAAGTGACAGAGGGAAAGTATCAGACGGAAAGGATCAGGGGGAAAAAGACACAGGGAAATAGGCACAGGAAAAGAGACACAGGTAAAGTATCACATGAAAAGTGTTCCATGGAAACAGACACAGGGAAAGAAGCACAGGAAAGGAGACACTGGGAAACAGACAAAGGAAAAGAGACATAGGGAAAGAGACACAGGGAAAGAACCAAAGGGAAAGAGCCAAAGGGAAAGAGACACAGCGAAAGAAATACAGGGAAAGAAACACAGGAAAGGAGACACTTGGAAACAGACAAAGGAAAAGACACACAGGGAAAGAGACACAGGGAAACATCACAGGGAATCAGAAAAAAAAGGAAAAAGACAAGGGGAAAGTATCACAGGGAAAGAGACACAGGGAAACAGACATAGGAAAAGAGACACAGGGAAAGGGACACAAGGAATGACACACAGCGAAAGAGACACAGGGAAAGAGACGGGGAAAAGTATCACAGGGAAGCAGGCACAGGATAAGAGACACGGAAAGAAAGACAACAAAATGGACACTGGAAAACAGGCACAGGATAAGAGACACGGAAAGAAACACAGCAAAAAGGACACGGGAAAACAGGCACAGGATAAGAGACACGGAAAGAAACACAGCAAAATGGACACGGGAAAACAGGCACATAGAAACAGACACAGGGAAACAGGCAAAGGGAAACAGAAACTGGGAAAGAGACACAGGGAAAGTATCACAGGAAAGTAGACACAAGGAACGTACACAGGGAAAGAGGCAGAGGGAAAGAGACACAGGGAAAAAGACACAGGGAAAGAGACACAGGGAAAGAATCACAGGAAAGAGGCACAGGGAAACAGAAACAGAGCAAGAGACACAGGGAAAGAGACACAAGGAATGAGACACAGCGAAAGAGCACAGGGATATAGACACAGGTAAAGAGACACAGGGAAAGAATCACAGAGAAAGAGACACAGAGAAAGAGACACAGAGAAAGAGACACAGAGAAAGAGACACAGAGAAAGAGACACAGAGAAAGAGACAAAGGGAAATAGACACAGGGAAAGAGCAACAGGGAAAGAATCACAGGGAAACAGACACAGAGAAACAGACACTGGGAAACATACGCAGGGAAACTGTCACAGGGAGATAGGCATAGGGAAGGAGACACAGCGAAAGAGACACAGGGAAGGAGACACAGGGAAACAGACACAGAGAAACAGACACAGGGAAACAGACACAAGGAACATACACAGGGAAAGAGACACAGGGAAAGAGATACAGGGAAAGACACACAGGGAGAGAGACACAGGGAGAGAGACACAGGGAAAGTATCACAGGAAAGGAGACACAGGGAAAGAGACACAGGGAAAGAGACACAGGGAAAGAGATACAGGGAAAGAGTCCCAGGGAAAGAGACACAGGAAAGGAGAAACAGGGATAGAGACTCAGGGAAAGAGGCACAGGGAAGGAGACACTGGGAAAGAGACACAGAAAAACAGACACAGAGAAATTGACACAGGGAAACAGACACAGGGAAAGTGACAGAGGGAAAGTATCAGACGGAAAGGATCAGGGGGAAAAAGACACAGGAAAATAGGCACAGGAAAAGAGACACAGGTAAAGTATCACATGAAAAGTGTTCCATGGAAACAGACACAGGGAAAGAAGCACAGGAAAGGAGACACTCGGAAACAGACAAAGGAAAAGAGACACAGGGAAAGAGACACAGCGAAAGAAACACAGGGAAAGAAACACAGGAAAGGAGACACTGGGAAACAGACAAAGGAAAAGAGACACAGGGAAAGAGACACAGGGAAACATCACAGGGAATCAGAAAAAAAAGGAAAAAGACATGGGGAAAGTATCACAGGGAAAGAGACACAGGGAAACAGACATAGGAAAAGAGACACAGGGAAAGGGACACAAGGAATGACACACAGCGAAAGAGACACAGGGAAAGAGACGGGGAAAAGTATCACAGGGAAGCAGGCACAGGATAAGAGACACGGAAAGAAAGACAACAAAATGGACACTGGAAAACAGGCACAGGATAAGAGACACGGAAAGAAACACAGCAAAATGGAGACGGGAAAACAGACACAGAGAAACAGACACAGGGAAACAGGCAAAGGGAACCAGAAACTGGGAAAGAGACACAGGGAAAGTATCACAGGAAAGTAGACACAAGGAACATACACAGGGGAAGAGGCAGAGGGAAAGAGACACAAGGAAAGAGACACAGAGAAAGAGACACAGGGAAAGAGACACAGGGAAAGAGACACAGGGAAAGAGACACAGGGAAAGAGACACAGGGAAAGAATCACAGGAAAGAGGCACAGGGAAACAGAAACAGAGCAAGAGACACAGGGAAAGAGACACAAGGAATGAGACACAGCGAAAGAGATAAGGGATATAGATACTGGGAAAGAGAAACAGGGAAAGAATCACAGGGAAAGAGACACAGAGAAACGGACAGAGGGAAACAGACACAGGGAAAGTATCACAGGAAAGGAGACACAGGGAAAGAGACACAGGGAAATAGACACAGGGAAAGAGATACAGGGAAAGAGTCCCAGGGAAAGAGACACAGGAAAGGAGAAACAGGGATAGAGACTCAGGGAAAGAGGCACAGGAAAGGAGACACTGGGAATCAGACAAAGGGAAAGAGTCACAGGGAAAGAGACACAGGAAAACAGAAACAGGGATAGAGACACAGGGAAAGAGGCACAGGAAAGTAGACACTGGAAATTAGACAAAGGGAAAGAGTCACAGGGAAAGAGACACAGGAAAGGAGAAACAGGAATAGAGACACAGGGAAAGAGGCACAGGAAAGAGGCACTGGGAAACAGACAAAGGAAAAGAGACACAGGGAAAGAGACACGGGGAAAGTATCACAGGTAAGAGGCACAGGAAACCAGACACAGGAAAAGAGTCACAGGGAAAGAGACACAGGGAAAGAGGCACAGGTAAGGAGACAGAGCGAAACAGACAAAGGGAAAGAGGCACAGGGAAAGAGACACAGGGAAAGAGACGCAAGGACACAGATACAGGGAAACAGACACGGGGAAATAGACACAGGGGAAGTATCACAGGAAAAGTATCACAGGAAAAGATACAGAGGGAAACAGACACAGAGAAACAGACACAGGGAAACAGATTCAGGGAAACAGACACAGGGAAACAGAAACAGGGAAAGAGACACAGGTTAACAGACACAGAGAAACAGACACAGGGAAACAGACACAGGGAAACAGAGACACGGACACAGAAGCAGGGAAACAGACACAGGGTAACAGACACAGAGAACGAGACACAGGGAAAGAGGCACAGGGAGAGAGACACAGGGAACGTTTCAGAGGAAAGGAGACACAGGGAACGAGACACATGAAAGAGACACAGGGAAAGACATACAGGGAAAGAGTAACATGGAAAGAGACACAGAGAAACTGAAAAAGGGAAACAGACACAGGGAATGAGACACAGGGAAACGTCACAGGGATGAGAAACAGGGAAAGAGACACGGGGAAAGAGACACAGGGAAAGAGACACAGGGAAAGAGACACAGGGAAAGTATCACATGAAAAGTGTTCCACGGAAACAGACACAGGGAAAGAAGCACAGGAAAGGAGACACTGGGAAACAGACACAGAGAAAGTGACACAGGAAAACAGACACAGGGAAAGTGACAGAGGGAAAGTATCAGACGGAAAGGATCAGGGGGAAAAAGACACAGGGATATAGGCACAGGAAAAGAGACACAGGTAAAGTATCACATGAAAAGTGTTCCACGGAAACAGACACAGGGAAAGAAGCACAGGAAAGGAGACACTTGGAAACAGACAAAGGAAAAGACACACAGGGAAAGAGACACAGGGAAACATCACAGGGAATCAGAAAAAAAAGGAAAAAGACATGGGGAAAGTATCACAGGGAAAGAGACACAGGGAAACAGACATAGGAAAAGAGACACAGGGAAAGGGACACAAGGAATGACACACAGCGAAAGAGACACAGGGAAAGAGACGGGGAAAAGTATCACAGGGAAGCAGGCACAGGATAAGAGACACGGAAAGAAAGACAACAAAATGGACACTGGAAAACAGGCACAGGATAAGAGACACGGAAAGAAACACAGCAAAATGGAGACGGGAAAACAGACACAGAGAAACAGACACAGGGAAACAGGCAAAGGGAACCAGAAACTGGGAAAGAGACACAGGGAAAGTATCACAGGAAAGTAGACACAAGGAACATACACAGGGGAAGAGGCAGAGGGAAAGAGACACAAGGAAAGAGACACAGAGAAAGAGACACAGGGAAAGAGACACAGGGAAAGAGACACAGGGAAAGAGACACAGGGAAAGAGACACAGGGAAAGAATCACAGGAAAGAGGCACAGGGAAACAGAAACAGAGCAAGAGACACAGGGAAAGAGACACAAGGAATGAGACACAGCGAAAGAGATAAGGGATATAGATACTGGGAAAGAGAAACAGGGAAAGAATCACAGGGAAAGAGACACAGAGAAACGGACAGAGGGAAACAGACACAGGGAAAGTATCACAGGAAAGGAGACACAGGGAAAGAGACACAGGGAAATAGACACAGGGAAAGAGATACAGGGAAAGAGTCCCAGGGAAAGAGACACAGGAAAGGAGAAACAGGGATAGAGACTCAGGGAAAGAGGCACAGGAAAGGAGACACTGGGAATCAGACAAAGGGAAAGAGTCACAGGGAAAGAGACACAGGAAAACAGAAACAGGGATAGAGACACAGGGAAAGAGGCACAGGAAAGTAGACACTGGAAATTAGACAAAGGGAAAGAGTCACAGGGAAAGAGACACAGGAAAGGAGAAACAGGAATAGAGACACAGGGAAAGAGGCACAGGAAAGAGGCACTGGGAAACAGACAAAGGAAAAGAGACACAGGGAAAGAGACACGGGGAAAGTATCACAGGTAAGAGGCACAGGAAACCAGACACAGGAAAAGAGTCACAGGGAAAGAGACACAGGGAAAGAGGCACAGGTAAGGAGACAGAGCGAAACAGACAAAGGGAAAGAGGCACAGGGAAAGAGACACAGGGAAAGAGACGCAAGGACACAGATACAGGGAAACAGACACGGGGAAATAGACACAGGGGAAGTATCACAGGAAAAGTATCACAGGAAAAGATACAGAGGGAAACAGACACAGAGAAACAGACACAGGGAAACAGATTCAGGGAAACAGACACAGGGAAACAGAAACAGGGAAAGAGACACAGGTTAACAGACACAGAGAAACAGACACAGGGAAACAGACACAGGGAAACAGAGACACGGACACAGAAGCAGGGAAACAGACACAGGGTAACAGACACAGAGAACGAGACACAGGGAAAGAGGCACAGGGAGAGAGACACAGGGAACGTTTCAGAGGAAAGGAGACACAGGGAACGAGACACATGAAAGAGACACAGGGAAAGACATACAGGGAAAGAGTAACATGGAAAGAGACACAGAGAAACTGAAAAAGGGAAACAGACACAGGGAATGAGACACAGGGAAACGTCACAGGGATGAGAAACAGGGAAAGAGACACGGGGAAAGAGACACAGGGAAAGAGACACAGGGAAAGAGACACAGGGAAAGTATCACATGAAAAGTGTTCCACGGAAACAGACACAGGGAAAGAAGCACAGGAAAGGAGACACTGGGAAACAGACACAGAGAAAGTGACACAGGAAAACAGACACAGGGAAAGTGACAGAGGGAAAGTATCAGACGGAAAGGATCAGGGGGAAAAAGACACAGGGATATAGGCACAGGAAAAGAGACACAGGTAAAGTATCACATGAAAAGTGTTCCACGGAAACAGACACAGGGAAAGAAGCACAGGAAAGGAGACACTGGGAAACAGACAAAGGAAAAGAGACATAGGGAAAGAGACACAGGGAAAGAACCAAAGGGAAAGAGCCAAAGGGAAAGAGACACAGCGAAAGAAACACAGGGAAAGAAACACAGGAAAGGAGACACTGGGAAACAGACAAAGGAAAAGAGACACAGGGAAAGAGACACAGGGAAACATCACAGGGAATCAGAAACAGGGAAAAAGACATGGGGAAAGTATCACAGGGAAAGAGACACAGGGAAACAGACACAGGAAAAGAGACACAGGGAAAGGTACACAAGGAATGAGACACAGCGAAAGAGACACAGGGAAAGAGATACAGGGAAAGAGTCCCAGGGAAAGAGACACAGGAAAGTAGAAACAGGGATAGAGACTGAGGGAAAGAGGCACAGGAAAGGAGACACTGGGAATCAGACAAAGGGAAAGAGTCACAGGGAAAGCGACACAGGAAAGGAGAAACAGGGATAGAGACACAGGGAAAGAGGCACAGGAAAGGAGACACTGGGAATTAGACAAAGGGAAAGAGTCACAGGGAAAGAGACACAGGAAAGGAGAAACAGGGATAGAGACACAGGGAAAGAGGCACAGGAAAGGAGGCACTGGGAAACAGACAAAGGGAAAGAGACACAGGGAAAGAGACACGGGGAAAGTATCACAGGTAAGAGGCACAGGAAACCAGACACAGGAAAAGAGTCACAGGGAAAGAGACACAAGGAAAGAGGCACAGGAAAGGAGACAGAGCGAAACAGACAAAGGGAAAGAGGCACAGGGAAAGAGACACAGGGAAAGAGACGCAAGGACACAGATACAGGGAAACAGACACGGGGAAATAGACACAGGGGAAGTATCACAGGAAAAGTATCACAGGAAAAGATACAGAGGGAAACAGACACAGAGAAACAGACACAGGGAAA
The DNA here is from genome assembly GCF_047496885.1 of Scyliorhinus torazame. Lineage (NCBI taxonomy): Eukaryota > Metazoa > Chordata > Chondrichthyes > Carcharhiniformes > Scyliorhinidae > Scyliorhinus > Scyliorhinus torazame. Next base: position 40,135,574 of record NC_092710.1, on the reverse strand, counting down.
CAGATACAGGGAAACAGACACAGGGAAACAGAAACAGGGAAAGAGACACAGGGTAACAGACACAGAGAAACAGACACAGGGAAACAGACACAGGGAAACAGAGACACGGAAACAGAAACAGGGAACAGACACAGGGTAACAGACACAGAGAACGAGACACAGGGAAAGAGGCACAGGGAGAGAGACACAGGGAACGTTTCAGAGGAAAGGAGACACAGGGAACATCCACAGGGAAAGAGACACAGGAAAGAGACACAGGGAAAGACATACAGGGAAAGAGTAACATGGAAAGAGACACAGAGAAACTGAAAAAGGGAAACAGGCACAGGGAAAGAGACACAGGGAAACGTCACAGGGATGAGAAACAGGGAAAGAGACACGGGGAAAGTATCACAGGGAAAGAGACACAGGGAAACAGACACAGGAAAAGAGTCACAGGAAAGCAGACATAGCGAAACAGACAAAGGGAAAGAGACACAGGGAGAGAGGCTCAGGAAAGGAGACACAGGGAAGCAGATACAGGGAAAGAGGCACAGGGAAGGAGACACAGGGAAAGAGACACAGGGAAAGTATCACAGGAAAAGAATCACAGGGAAAGGGACACACGGAAACAGGCACAGTGGAAAGCGACACACTGAAAAGCGACACAGGGAAAGAGACACAAGAAAACGTTTCACAGGGAAGCAGGCACAGGGTAAGAGACACAGGGAAAGAGACACAGGGAAATGGAGACGGAAAAAGACACACAGGGAAAGAGACACAGGCAAAATATCACAGGGGAAGAGACACAGGGATACAGACAAGGAGAAACAGACACTGGGAAACAGACACGGGGAAACAGAAACTGGGATAGAGACAGAGGAAAAGTATCACAGGACAGGAGACACAAGGAAATACACAGGGAAAGAGACACAGGGAAAGACACACAGCGAATGAGACACGGAGAAACAGACACAGGGAAACAGACACAGGGAAAGAGACACAAGGAAAGAGACACAGCGAAAGAGACACAGCGAAAGAGAGACAGGGAAAGAGAAACGGAAAGAATCACAGGGAAAAAGACACAGAGAAACAGACACAGGGAAAGTATCACAGGAAAGGAGACACAGAGAACATCCACAGGGAAAGAGACACAGCAAAGAGACATAGCGAAAGAGATACAGGGAAAGAGTCACAGTGAAAGAGGCAGATAGAAACTGAAACAGGGAAACAGACACAGGGAAACAGACACAGGGAAATGTCACAGGGAATCAGAAACAGGGAAAGAGACACAGGAAAAGAGTCAAAGGGAAAGAGACACAGGGAAAGAGACACAGAGAAAGAGACACAGGGACAGAGACACAGGAAATGTATCACAGGAATAGTATCACAGGGAATGTTTCTCCGGAAAAGAATCACAGGGAAAGGGACACAGGGAAACAGGCAGAGTGGAAAGCGACACTGGGAAAGAGACACAGGGAAAAGTATCACAGGGAAGCAGGCACAGGGTAAGAGACACTGGGAAAGAGACACAGCGAAATGGACACGGGGAAAGAGACACAGCGAAATGGACACGGGGAAAGAGACACAGGGAAAGTGACACGGAGACACAGACACACGGAAACAGACACAGGGAAACTGACACAGGGAAAGAGTGACAGGGAAAGAGACACAGGGGAAGAGACACAGGGAAAGAGACACAGGGAACGTGACACTGGAAAAGATACACAAGGAAAGTATCTCAGGGAACGTATCACAGGAAAAGTGGCACAGGGAGAGAGGCACACGGAAACAGACATAGGTAAAGAGGCAAAGGAAAACAGACACAGGGACACAGTCACAGGAAAAGAGGCACATGAAAATAGATACACGGAAACAGACACAGGGAAAGATAAACTGGGAAAGTATCACAGGGAATGAGACACAAGGAAAGAGACACAGTGAAAGAGACACAGGGAGGTAGAAACAGGGAAACAATCATAGGGCAAGTATCCCAGGGAAAGTATCCCAGGGAAAGTATCACAGGGAAATTATCACACGGAAGCAGGCACAGGGAAACAGACACAGGGAAAGAGGCACAGGAAATAAACACAGGGATATAGACACAGGGAAAGAGGCGCAGGAAAAGAGACACAGGGAACAAGACACTGGAAGAGAGACACAGGGAAAGTATCAGAGGGAAAATATCGCGGGAAAAGTATCACAGGGCAAGTATCACAGGAAATGACGCACAGGAAAAGAGACATAGGGAAAGAAACACAGGGAAGAGGCAGAGGATAAGCGACACAGGGAAAGTATCTCAAGAAAAGAGGCACAGTTAAAGAGGCACAGGGATTCAGAGATAGGGAGAGAGGCACAGGGAAAGACACAGGGAAAGAGACACAGGGAAAGAGACACAGGGAAAGAGACACTGGAAAAGATACACAAGGAAAGTATCTCAGGGAACGTATCACAGCAAAAGTGGCACAGGGAGAGAGGCACACGGAAACAGACACAGGTAAAGAGGCAAAGGAAAACAGACAGAGGGAAACAGACACAAGGAAAGAGGCACAGGGAAAGAGGCACAGGAAAAGAGACACTGGTAAACAGACACAGAGAAAGAGGCACCGGAAAAGAAACACAGTGAAACAGACACAGGGAAGGAGACACACGGAAATATACATAGGGAAACTGACACAGGATAAGAGGTACATGTAAAAAGGCACAGGGATACAGACGCAGGGAAAGAGGCGCAGGGAAAGTATCACAGGAAAAGACGCACAGTGAAAGAGGCACACGGAAACAGACACCGGGAAAGAGACACCGGGAAAGAGACACAGGGAAACACACACAGGGAAGATGCAGAGGAAAAGAGACACAGGTAAACAGACAGGGAAAGAATCACAGGAAAAAGGCACAGGGAAAGAGGCACAGGGATACAGACACAGGGAAAGAGGCGCAGGAAAAGAGGCACGGGGAAACAGACACAGAGAAGGAGGCACAGGAAGAGACACGGAACGAACACTGGAAACGAGACACAGGAAAAGAATGTCAGGGAATGTATCACAGGAAAAGTATCACAGGGAAGGTACCACAGGAAAAGAGGTACAGGGATCGAGGCACACAGAAACAGACACAGGGAAAGAGGCACAGGAAATGAGACACAGGGAAACAGCCACAGGAAAAGAGACACAGGGAAAGACTCACAGGGAAACAGACACAGTGAAGGAGACACAGGGAAACAGTCACAGGGAAAGAGGCACAGGAAAAGAGACACAGGGAAACAGCCACAGGAAAAGAGACACAGGGAAAGAGACACAGGGAAACAAAAACCCGGAAAGCGGCACAGGAAAATAGACAAAGGCAAACTGACACAGGGAAAGAGGCACCCCAAAAGACTCACAGAGAAACAGACACAGTGAAGGAGACGCAGGGAAACAGTCACAGGAAAAGAGACACAGGGAACGAACACTGGAAAAGAGACACAGGGAAAGAGACACAGGAAAAGAGACACAAGGAAACAGACACCGGGAAACTGACACTGGGAAAGAGACACAGGAAAAGAGACACAAGGAAACAGACACAGGGAAACAAACACAGGGAAACAAACACAGGGAAAGCGGCACAGGAAAATAGACACAGGCAAACAGACACAGGGAAAGAGGCACAGCGAAAGAGACACAGGGAACGAACACTGGAAAAGAGACACAGGGAAAGAGACACAGGAAAAGAGACACAAGGAAACAGACACCGGGAAACTGACACAGGGTAAGAGACACACGGAAAGAGACACAAGGAATCAGTCACAGGGAAAGAGGCACCCGAAAAGACTCACATGGAAACAGACACAGTGAAGGAGACACAGGGATACAGACACAGGGAAACTGACACAGGGAAAGCCTCACAGTAAAAGAGGCACATGGAAAGAGGCACAGGGAAAGATACACTGTGAAAAAGACACAGGGCAACAGACACAAGGAAAGAGGCACAGGAGAAGAGACACAAGGAAACAGACACCGGGAAAGAGGCACAGGAAAAGAGACACAGGGAACGAACACTGGAAAAGAGACACAGGGAAAGAGACACAGGAAAAGAGACACAAGGAAACAGACACCGGGAAACTGACACTGGGAAAGAGACACAGGAAAAGAGACACAAGGAAACAGACACAGGGAAACAAACACAGGGAAACAAACACAGGGAAAGCGGCACAGGAAAATAGACACAGGCAAACAGACACAGGTAAAGAGGCACAGTGAAAGAAACACAGGGCAGAAGAGAGCGTAAAAGAGAGGCATGGTAAAGGAGAACCAGGTGGACAGAAACACACGGGGATAGAAAACCAGGATACTGAGATCCAAGGGGAAAGAGAGACTGTGGGTAAGGGACACAGGGGAAAAGAGACGCAGAGGTAAATAAACACAGAGGGAGGAGGCACAGGGGGAAAGACAGAGGGGAAATTGGATGCCGCGGAAAGAGACACAGGGTAAAGAGAGGCATTGGGAAAAAGAAACACAGAGCCAAAGTAAAAGAGACACAGGGGAGAAGAGACACAGTAGGAAAAGAAAAATGGGCAATGGGACACAGGGGAAAGGAACAAAGGGGGTAAGAGACCCAGGGGAATTGAGACAGCGGAAAGAGACACAGGGGGAAAAGAGAAAAGGAGACTTAGGGGAAAGAGAGACAGGGGAAAAGTGACACGGGGAAAAAGAGGCACAGGGGCAATGGACGCAGGGGGAAAGGGGCACAGGAGAATGGAGACTGATGGAGTAAGGGGCACACGGCAAAGAGACATGGGGAGACGAGAAACCGGGGAGTTGAATTGGGTACTCTAAAATATGGGGGAAAAGGAAGAGATACGGGGGGAAATGGCCATAAGTGAAAGAGGGGCGTGTGAGGAGGGACAGAAGAAACGGATACGGTGGAACGAGGTGCAGGGAAACAGAGGCATTGGGAAAAAGAGACACAGGGGCAAATACGAGGTGCAGGAAACAGAGGCATTGGGAAAAAGAGACACAGAGGCAAATAGACATAGGTGAAAGAGACACAGGTCAATTGAAACACAACAGAAAAGAGACACAGCAGAAATGAGACACAGGGTAAAATGGAGACAGGGGAAAAGAGGCAAGGGGTAAAGAGACGTGAATAGAGACACATTGAGAAAGGTCAACAGCGTAAAGAGACATGGCGGAGGAGAGAACGTGGGAATTGAATTGGGTACTCTAAAGTTTTAAAAAAAGGAGAAGACACAGGGGAAATGGCCGCAGATGATAGGTGGATGGGGGAAGAAATGGATACCGTCTATTGAGGCACAGGGACAACGAGACACAGGGGAAAAGAGGCACTGGGGAAATGAGGCACAGGGGGAAATAGACACAGAGGAAAACTGACATAGTGGAAAAGGGGAACTGAGGGAAAGTGGCACAGGGGAAAAGAGACACAGGGGAAAGCGGGAACGGGGAAAGAGGCACAGGGGGAAATTGGCACAGGGGAAAAGTAACATCGTGGAAAAGAGGCACAGGTGAAAAGAGGCAGAGGGGAAAAGAGGCAGAGGGGAAAACGGGAACGGGAAAGAGGCACAGGGGGAAATTGGCACAGGGGAAAAGTAACATCGTGGAAAAGAGGCACAGGTGAAAAGAGGCACTGGTGAAAAGAGGCACTGGTGAAAAGAGGCAGAGGGGAAAACAGGAACGGGGAAAGAGGCACAGGGGGAAATTGACGCAGGAATAAGGAACATAGTGGGACAGAGGCACTGGGGAAGAGGCACCGGGGAAATCAGGCACAAGGGAAAACAGGCATTGGGAACAAGAGACACTCGGGATTAGAGGCACAGGGGAAAAGAGGCACAAAGGGAAGAATAGTCCTCTACCGTGGACACAGAGGACACAGAGTCCTGTTCTATGGGTAGCACGGTACCATAGTGGTTATCGCAGTTGCTTCACAGCTCCTGCGTCCCAGCTTCGATTCCAGGCTTGGGTCACTGTCTGTGTGGAGTCAGCACGTTCTCGCCGTGTGGACGTGAGTTTCCTCTGGGTGCTCCTGTTTCCTCCCACAGTCCAAAGATGTGCAGATTAGATGGATTGGCCATTCTAAATTGCCAGTTGTGTCCAAAAAATTTATGTGGGGACATATGGGATAGGGTAGAGGTGTGCGGATTAAGTAGTGTGCTCTTTTCAAGGGCCGGTACAGAATCGATAGGCTGAATGCCTTCCTTCCGCACTGTAAATTCTATGATTCTACGATTCTAAGACACATGGGGAAAGAGACACAGGATGAAAGAGGCACTTGGGAAAGGAGGCGCTGGGAAATAGGGACACGGGGTAAAGTGGCACAGGAAAAAAGAAAAACAGGGGGAAATTCACACATTGATAAAGAGGCAGTGGGGAAAGCAGGCACTGGGAAAACGAGACACATGGTGAAAGAGACACAGGGGAAATGCGGCCCAGGGGAAAGAGACACAGGGAAAAAGGAGGCACTGGGGAAATGAAGCACAGGTGAGAGACACATGGGAAAGGAGGCACTGGGGAAATGTGGCACACGGAAGAGGGGCATAGGAGAAAGAGACACGGGGAAAGAGTCATAGGGTAAAGAGACACAGGGGGAAATTCACACATTGGAAAAGAGGCAATGGGGAAAAGAGGCACTGGGAAAACGAGACACATGGGGAAAGAAGCACAAGAGAAATGAGTTTCGGGGGAAGAGATATAGGGAAGAAGGAGGCGCTGGGGAAATGAGGCACTGGTGAAAGAGACACAGGGGAAAGGAGACAAAGGGTAAAGAGACACAGGGGAAAGATATACAAGGGAAAGAGACACAGTGGAAAACGACACAAAGTGACACGGGTTGAGAGTCTCAGGGGGGGAAAAGGATAGTCCAAATGAGAGACAGAAGAAAGAGATAGATGGAGGAGGCACAGGGGAAGGAGTGATAGGGGGAAAGAGTCACAGGAGAAAGGGACAAAGAGTCACAATGGCAGAGGGACACAGAAATGAGAGGCAGAAGAAAGAGAGAAATGGGGAGAGACACACGGGAACAAACACACGGGCAAGTTAGCACAGTGGAAAATAGGCAAAGGGCAAAAAGACACATGGGAAAGAGACACAGGGGCAAAGTAAACGCGTAAAATGACAGAGGGTAAACAGACAGGGGGAAAAGAGAGACGATGGAAAAGAGACACAGGAAAAAATAGTCACATTGGAAAGGGACGCAAGGGGAAAGGCAGCGGGAAAAGATACAAATGGGGAAGAGATTCAGGGGGAAAGAGTCAGGGAAAAAGGGACACAGAAGAAGATAAAGAAGCGAAAGAGGCACGGGGAACAGAGAACCTAGAACATAGAAAATACAGCACAGAACAGGCCCTTCGGCCCACGATGTTGTGCCGAACCTTTGTCCTAGATTAATCATAGATTATCATTGAATCTACAGTGCAGAAGGAGGCCACTCGGCCACCCGAGTCCGCACCAGCTCCTGGAAAGAGCACCCTACCCAAACTCAACACCTCCACCCAACACCAAGGGCAATTTGGACATTAAGGGCAATTTATCATTGGCCAATTCACCTAACCCGCACATCTTTGGACTGTGGGAGGAAACCGGAGCACCCAGAGGAAACCCACGCAGACACGGGGAGGACGTGCAGACTCCGCACAGACAATGACCCAAGCCGAAATCGAACCTGGGACCATGGATCTGTGAAGCAATTGTGCTATCCACAATGCTACCGTGCTGCCCTTAAGAACAAATAAATCTACACTATATCATTTTCCCGTAATCCATGTACCTATCCAACAGCTGCTTGAAGGTCACTAATGTTTCCGACTCAACTACTTCCACAGGCAGTGCATTCCATGCCCCCACTACTCTCTGGGTAAAGAACCTACCTCTGATATCCCTCCTATATCTTCCACCTTTCACCTTAAATGTATGTCCCCTTGTAATTGTTTGATCCACCCGGGGAAAAAGTCTCTGACTGTCTACTCTATCTATTCCCCTGATCATCTTATAAACCTCTATCAAGTCACCCCTCATCCTTCTCCGTTCTAATGAGAAAAGGCCTAGCACCCTCAACCTTTCCTCGTAAGACCTACTCTCCATTCCAGGCAACATCCTTGTAAATCTTCTTTGCACCTTTTCCAGAGCTTCCACATCCTTCCTAAAATGAGGCGACCAGAACTGTACACAGTACTCCAAATGTGGCCTTACCAAAGTTTTGTACAGCTGCATCATCACCTCATGGCTCTTAAATTCAATCCCTCTGTTAATGAACGCGAGCACACCATAGGCCTTCTTCACAGCTCTATCCACTTGAGTGGCAACTTTCAAAGATGTATGAACATAGACCCCAAGGTCTCTCTGCTCCTCCACAATGCCAAGAACTCTACCGTTAACCCTGTATTCCGCATTCATATTTGTCCTTCCAAAATGGACAACCTCACACTTTTCAGGGTTAAACTCCATGTGCCACGTCTCAGCCCAGCTCTGCATCCTATCTATGTCTCTTCGCAGCCGACAACAGTCCTCCTTACTATCCACAACTCCACCAATCTTCGTATCGTCTGCAAATTTACTGACCCACCCTTCAACTCCCTCATCCAAGTCATTAATGAAAATCACAAACAGCAGAGGACCCAGAACTGATCCCTGCGGTACACCACTGGTAACTGGGATCCAGGCTGAATATTTGCCATCCACCACCACTCTCTGACTTCTATCGGTTAGCCAGTTCGTAATCCAACTGGCCAAATTTCCCACTATCCCATGCCTCCTTACTTTGTGCAGAAGCCTACCATGGGGAACTTTATCAAATGCCTTACTAAAATCCATGTACACTACATCAACTGCTTTACCTTCATCCACATGCTTGGTCACCTCCTCAAAGAATTCAATAAGATTTGTAAGGCAAGACCTACCCCTCACAAATCCGTGCTGACTATCCCTAATCAAGCAGTGTCTTTCCAGATGCTCAGAAATCCTATCCTTCAGTACCCTTTCCATTACTTTGCCTACCACCGAAGTAAGACTAACTGGCCTGTAATTCCCAGGGTTATCCCTAGTTCCTTTTTTGAACAGGGGCACGACATTCGCCACTCTCCAATCCCCTGGTACCACCCCTGTTGACAGTGAGGACGAAAAGATAATTGCCAACGGCTCTGCAATTTCATCTCTTGCTTCCCATAGAATCCTTGGATATATCCCGTCAGGCCCGGGGGACTTGTCTATCCTCAAGTTTTTCAAAATGCCCAACACATCTTCCTTCCTAACAAGTATTTCCTCGAGCTCACCAATCTGTTTCACACTGTCCTCTCCAACAATATCGCCCCTCTCATTTGTAAATACAGAAGAAAAGTACTCATTCAAGACCTCGCCTATCTCTTCAGACTCAATACACAATCTCCCGCTACTGTCCTTGATCGGACCTACCCTCGCTCTAGTCATTCTCATATTTCTCACATATGTGTAAAAGGCCTTGGGGTTTCCCTTGATCCTACCCGCCAAAGATTGTTCATGCCCTCTCTTAGCTCTCCTAATCCCTTTCTTCAGTTCCCTCCTGGCTATCTTGTATCCCTCCAATGCCCTGTCAGAACCTTGTTTCCTCAGCCTTACATAAGTCACCTTTTTCCTCTTAACAAGACATTCAACCTCTCTTGTCAACCATGGTTCCCTCACTAGACCATCTCTTCCCTGCCTGACAGGGACATACATATCAAGGACACGTAGCACCTGTTCCTTGAACAAGTTCCACATTTCACTTGTGTCCTTCCCTGCCAGCCTATGTTCCCAACTTATGCACTTCAATTCTTGTCTGACAACATCGTATTTACCCTTCCCCCAATTGTAAACCTTGCCCTGTTGCACGTACCTATCCCTCTCCATTACTAAAGTGAAAGTCACAGAATTGTGGTCACTATCTCCAAAATGCTCCCCCACTAACAAATCTATCACTTGCCCTGGTTCATTACCCAGTACTAAATCCAATATTGCCCCTCCTCTGGTTGGACAATCTACATACTGTGTTAGAAAAGCTTCCTGGACACACTGCACAAACACCACCCCATCCAAACTATTTGATCTAAAGAGTTTCCACTCAATATTTGGGAAGTTAAAGTCGCCCATGACTACTACAGTAGTTCAGATGGAAAAGGGAAATGAGACAAGAGGACATAGACACAGAGGAAAGAGACACAGGAAAGGAGCACAGAGGAAAGAGACACGGGTAAAGAGACACAGAGGAAAGAGAAACAGAGGAAAGAGACACAGGGGAAAGAATCACAGAGGAAAGAGACACAGGGGAAGAGACACAGGGAAAGAGACACAGGGAACGAGACACTGGAAAAGATACACAAGGAAAGTATCTCAGGGAACGTATCAAAGGAAAAGTGGCACAGGGAGAGAGGCACACGGAAACAGACATAGGTAAAGAGGCAAAAGAAAACAGACACAGGGAAACAGTCACAGGAAAAGAGGCACAGGAAAATAGATACACGGAAACAGACACAGGGAAAGATACACAGGGAAAGTATCACAGGGAATGAGACACAAGGAAAGAGACACAGGGAAAGAGACACAGGGAGGTAGAAACAGGGAAACAATCATAGGGAAAGTATCCCAGGGAAAGTATCCCAGGGAAAGTATCACAGGGAAAGTATCACAGGGAAATTATCACAGGGAAGCAGGCACAGGGAAACAGACACAGGGAAAGAGGCACAGGAAAGAAACACAGGGATAAAGACACAGGGAAAGAGGCGCAGGAAAAGAGACACAGGGAACAAGACACTGGAAGAGAGACACAGGGAAAGTATCAGAGGGAACATATCACAGGAAAAGTATCACAGGGAAAGTATCACAGGAAATGACGCACAGGAAAAGAGACATAGGGAAAGATACACAGGGAAGAGGCACAGGATAAGCGACACACGGAAAGTATCTCAAGAAAAGAGGCACAGTTAAAGAGTCACAGGGATACAGAGATAGGGAGAGAGGCACAGGGAAAGCCACAGGGAAACAGACACAGGGAAAGAGACACAGGGAAAGAGACACTGGAAAAGATACACAAGGAAAGTATCTCAGGGAACGTATCACAGGAAAAGTGGCACAGGGAGAGAGGCACACGGAAACAGACACAGGTAAAGAGGCAAAGGAAAACAGACAGAGGGAAGCAGACACAGGGAAAGAGGCACAGGAAAAGAGACACTGTTAAACAGGCACAGAGAAAGAGGCACCGGAAAAGAAACACAGGGAAACAGACACAGGGAAGGAGACACACGGAAATATACATAGGGAAACTGACACTGGATAAGAGGTACATGGAAAAAGGCACAGGGATACAGACACAGGGAAAGAGGCACAGGAAAAGAGACACAGGGAAAGAGACACAGGGAAAGTATCACAGGAAAAGACGCACAGTGAAAGAGGCACACGGAAACAGACACCGGGAAAGAGACACAGGGAAACACACACAGGGAAACACACACAGGGAAGATGCACAGAAAAAGAGACACAGGTAAACAGACAGGGAAAGAATCACAGGAAAAAGGCACAGGGAAAGAGGCACAGGGATACAGACACAGGGAAAGAGGCGCAGGAAAAGAGACACGGGGAAACAGACACAGAGAAGGAGGCACGGGAAGAGACTCGGAACGAACACAGGAAAAGAGACACAGGAAAAGAATGTCAGGGAATGTATCACAGGAAAAGTATCACAGGGAAGGTACCATAGGAAAAGAGGTACAGGGATCGAGGCACACAGAAACAGACACAGGGAAAGAGGCACAGGAAAAGAGACACAGGGAAACAGCCACAGGAAAAGAAACACAGGGAAAGAGAAACAGGGAAACAAAGACCGGGAAAGCGGCACAGGAAAATAGACAAAGGCAAACTGACACAGGGAAAGAGGCACCCCAAAAGACTCACAGGGAAACAGACACAGTGAAGGAGACACAGGGAAACAGTCACAGGGAAAGAGGCACAGGAAAAGAGACACAGGGAAACAGCCACAGGAAAAGAGATACAGGGAAAGAGACACAGGGAAACAAAGACCGGGAAAGCGGCACAGGAAAATAGACAAAGGCAAACTGACACAGGGAAAGAGGCACCCCAAAAGACTCACAGGGAAACAGACACAGTGAAGGAGACACAGGGAAACAGTCACAGGGAAAGAGGCACAGGAAAAGAGACACAGGGAAACAGCCACAGGAAAAGAGATACAGGGAAAGAGACACAGGGAAACAAAGACCGGGAAAGCGGCACAGGAAAATAGACAAAGGCAAACTGACACAGGGAAAGAGGCACCCCAAAAGACTCACAGGGAAACAGACACAGTGAAGGAGACACAGGGAAACAGTCACAGGGAAAGAGGCACAGGCAAGGAGACACAGGGAACGAACACTGGGAAAGAGACACAGGGAAAGAGACACAGGAAAAGAGACACAAGGAAACAGACACCGGGAAACTGACACAGGGTAAGAGACACAGGGAAAGAGACACAAGGAATCAGACACAGGGAAAGAGGCACCCGAAAAGACTCACATGGAAACAGACACAGTGAAGGAGACACAGGGAAACAGACACAGGGAAACTGACACAGGGAAAGCCTCACAGTAAAAGAGGCACATGGAAAGAGGCACAGGGAAAGAGACACTGTGAAACAGACACAGGGCAACAGACACAAGGAAAGAGGCACAGAAAAGAGATACAAGGTAACAGACACCGGGAAAGAGGCACAGGAAAAGAGACACAGGGAACGAACACTGGAAAAGAGACACAGGGAAAGAGACACAGGAAAAGAGACACAAGGAAACAGACACCGGGAAACTGACACTGGGAATGAGACACAGGAAAAGAGACACAAGGAAACAGACAGGGAAACAAACACAGGGAAACAAACACAGGGAAAGCGGCACAGGAAAATAGACACAGGCAAACAGACACAGGTAAAGAGGCACAGTGAAAGAAACACAGGGCAGAAGAGACAGCGTAAAAGAGAGGCATGGTAAAGGAGAACAATGTGGACAGAAACACACGGGGAAATAAAACCAGGATAATGAGATCCAAGGGGAAAGAGAGACTGTGGGTAAGGGACACAGGGGAAAAGAGACGCAGAGGTAAATAAACGCAGAGGGAGGAGACACAGGGGGAAAGACAGAGGGGAAATTGGATGCCGGGGAAAGAGACACAGGGTAAAAAGAGACATTGGGAAAAAGAAACACAGAGCCAAAGTAAAAGAGACACAGGGGAGAAGAGACACAGTAGGAAAACAAAAATGGGCAATGGGACACAGGGGAAAGGAACAAAGGTGGTAAGAGACACAGCGGAATTCAGACAGCGGAAAGAGACACAGGGGGAAAAGAGAAAAGGAGACTTAGGGGAAAGAGAGACAGGGGAAATGAGATACGGGGGAAAGATACACAGGGGGAAAGGGACGCAGGGGGAAAGGGACACCGGCATATCTACACATGGGAAAAAAGACGCGTGGGGAATGAGACTCTGGGGGAAAGACACACAGCTGAAAAGTGACACGGGGAAAAAGAGGCACAGGGGCAATGGACGCAGGGGGAAAGGGGCACAGGAGAATAGAGACTGATGGAGTAAGGGGCACATGGCAAAGAGACATGGGGAGACGAGAAACCGGGGAGTTGAATTGGGTACTCTAAAATTTGGGGGAAAAGGAAGAGATACGGGGGGAAATGGCCATAAGTGAAAGAGGGGCGTGTGAGGAGGGACAGAAGAAACAGATACGGTGGAACGAGGTGCAGGGAAACAGAGGCATTGGGAAAAAGAGACACAGAGGCAAATAGACATAGGGGAAAGAGACACATGTCAATTGAAACACAACAGAAAAGAGACACAGCAGAAATGAGACACAAGGTAAAATGGAGACAGGGGAAAAGAGGCAAGGGGTAAAGAGACGTGAATAGAGACACATTGAGAAAGGTTAACAGCGTAAAGAGACATGGCAGAGGAGAGAACGTGGGAATTGAATTGGGTACTCTAAAGTTTAAAAAAAAGGAGAAGACACAGGGGAAATGGCCGCAGATGATAGGTGGATGGGGGAAGAAATGGATACCGTCTATTGAGGCACAGGGACAACGAGACACAGGGGAAAAGAGGCACTGGGGAAATGAGGCACAGGGGGAAATAGACACAGAGGAAAACTGACATAGTGGAAAAGGGGAACTGAGGAAAAGTGGCACAGGGGAAAAGAGACACAGGGGAAAGCAGGAACGGGGAAAGAGGCACAGGGGGAAATTGGCACAGGGGAAAAGTAACATCGTGGAAATGAGGCACAGGTGAAAAGAGGCAGAGGGGAAAAGAGGCAGAGGGGAAAACGGGAACGGAAAAGAGGCACAGGGGGAAATTGGCACAGGGGAAAAGTAACATCGTGGAAAAGAGGCACAGGTGAAAAGAGGCACTGGTGAAAAGAGGCACTGGTGCAAAGTGGCAGAGGGGAAAACAGGAACGGGGAAAGAGGCACAGGGGGAAATTGACGCAGAATTTGGAACATAGTGGGACAAAGGCACTGCGGAAGAGGCACCGGGGAAATCAGGCACAAGGGAAAACAGGCATTGGGAACAAGAGGCACTCGGGAATAGAGGCACAGGGGAAAAGAGGCACAAAGGGAAGAACAGTCCTCTACCGTGGACACAGAGGACACAGAGTCCATTTCTCTGGGTAGCACGGTACCATAGTGGTTATCGCAGTTGCTTCACAGCTCCTGCGTCCCAGCTTCGATTCCAGGCTTGGGTCACTGTCTGTGCGGAGTCAGCACGTTCTCGCCGTGTGGACGTGAGTTTCCTCTGGGTGCTCCGGTTTCCTCCCACAGTCCAAAGATGTGCAGATTAGATGGATTGGCCATTCTAAATTGCCCGTTGTGTCCAAAAAATTTATGTGGGGACATATGGGATAGGGTAGAGGTGTGCGGATTAAGTAGTGTGCTCTTTTCAAGGGCCGGTACAGAATCGATAGGCTGAATGCCTTCCTTCCGAACTGTAAATTCTATGATTCTACGATTCTAAGACACATGGGGAAAGAGACACAGGATGAAAGAGGCACTGGGGAAAGGAGGCACTGGGAAATAGGGACACGGGGTAAAGTGGCACAGGAAAAAAGAAAAACAGGGGGAAATTCACACATTGATAAAGAGGCAATGGGGAAAGCAGGCACTGGGAAAACGAGACACATGGTGAAAGAGACACAGGGGAAATGAGGCCCAGGGGAAAGAGACACAGGGAAAAAGGAGGCACTGGGGAAATGAAGCACAGGTGAGAGACACAGGGGAAAGGAGGCACTGGGGAAATGTGCCACACGGAAGAGGGGCATAGGAGAAAGAGACACGGGGAAAGAGTCATAGGGTAAAGAGACACAGGGGGAAATTTACACATTGGAAAAGAGGCAATGGGGAAAAGAGGCACTGGGAAAACGAGACACATGGGGAAAGAAGCACATGGGAAATGAGGTTCGGGGGGAAGAGATATAGGGAAGAAGGAGGCGCTGGGGAAATGAGGCACTGGTGAAAGAGACACAGGGGAAAGGAGACACAGGGTAAAGAGACACAGGGGATCAGAGTGACAGGGGAAAAAAGGATAGTGCAAATGAGAGACAGAAGAAAGAGATAGATGGGAAGAGGCACGGGGAAGGAGTGATGGGGAGAAAGAGTCACAGGAGAAAGTGACAGAGGGGAAAGACTCACAATGGCAAAGCGACAGGGAAATGAGAGACAGACAGAAGAGAGAAACGGGGAAAGAGACACACGGGAACAAAGATACGGGGGAACGAGGCACAGGGGAAAACAGACACAGGGGAAAAAGACAAAAGGCAAACATGTACAAGGGGAAGAGACACGGGGGAAGCAGGCAGAGGGGAAAATGGTCACAGTGGAAAGAGACTGATGGGAAAGAGACAGAGGGGAAAAGTAGTCACGGGAAAAGAAACACATTGGAAACAGAGATGGGGAAAAGAGAGACTAGGTAAAAGGGACTCGGCAAAAGAGACACAGTGGAAATGGGCTCAAGTGAAATGACTGCGGGAAAAGAGACAGATGGGGAAGAGATTCAGGGTGAAAGGCACAGGGGAAATAGGAACAAGGGAAAGAGACACAGGGGGAAAAGAGAGACGGGGAAATGAGACAGTGGAAAAAAGACACAGAGGAAAGAGACACGCGGGAACGAGTCACATGGGGAGAATAGAGACATTGGAAAAACTCAGGGGAAAGACACACAGTGAAAATGATGCCGGGGTAAGAGGCAAAGGGGAAAAGAGGCACATGGGCAAAGAGACACAGGGGAAAAGCCATAGGGGGAAATAGACATGGGGAAGAGCTTAAGAGGAAAGAAACACAGGGAAGAAGAGACACAGGGAAACAGCGAGACATGGAAAAAGAGACCCAGGTGCACAGAAACACAGGGGGAAAGAGACACAGGATAACGAGACCGAAGGGGAAAAGAGAGACAGAGGTAAATAAATACAGTGGAAAGACACAGTGGGGAGGACAGAGTGGGAATTGGATACCGGGAAAGATACACAGGGAAAAGAGATACCGGGGAAATACAGAGGAAAAGAGACACGGGAGAAGAGACAAAGGGGAAAAGAGAGACATGGAAAATGGGTCAGAGGGAAAAGTGACAAAGGGGGAAAGAGACACGGGGAAGACAATCACGGGGGAAATAAACACAGGGGGAAGAGATACATGGGAAAGAGACACAGGAAAAGGGTACACAGCGTAAAGAGGCACAGGTCAATAGGGACAGAGCCAAAATAGACACTGCGGAAAGGGGACAAATAAGTAACGAGACACAGAGGTAATGAGACACTGGGGAAGTAAGACACAGCGGAAAGAGATACAGGAGAAACAAAACACCGGGGAAAATGGACACAGAGAAAAATTGACACAGGGAAAAGAGACACAGGGGAAAAATACAGAGGCGAAGATGCTCAGTCGAACGAGACAGAGAGGACAAGTGACACATGCCAAACGAAACACAGGAAGAACATTCATAGGGGGAAAGTGACACGGGGAAAAGAGACGCAGTGAACGGAGACGTTGTGGAAATGAGTCACAGCAGAACTAGTTACAGGGGAATTATACACGAGAAAATAGTCACAGGAGAATGTGGAACAGGGGAAAGAGACACAGGGGAAAGAGACACGGGAAAGAGACACAGCGGAAAGAGACACAGGGGAAAGAGACACAGGAGAAAGAGACACAGGGGAAAGAGACACGGGAAAGAGACACAGCGGAAAGAGATACAGGGGAAAGAGACACAGGAGAAAGAGACACAGGGGAAAGAGACACACGGGAAAGAGACACAGCGGAAGAGATACAGGGGAAAGAGACACAGGAGAAAGAGACACAGTGGAAAGAGATACAGGGGAAAGAGACACAGAGGAAAGAGACACAGGGGATAGAGGCACAGTGGAAAGAGATACAGGGAAAGAGACACAGGGGAAAGAGACACAGTGGAAAGAGATACAGGGGAAAGAGACACAGGGGAAAGAGACACAGGAGAAAAAGACACAGGGGAAAGAGACACAGGGGACAGAGACACAGCGGAAAGAGATACAGGGGAAAGAGACACAGGGGAACGAGACACAGCGGAAAGAGATACAGGGGAAAGAGACACAGGAGAAAGAGACACAGGGGAAAGAGACACAGGGGAAAGAGACACAGGGGAAAGAGACACAGGGGAAAGAGACACAGTGGAAAGAGACACGGGAAAGAGACACAGCGGAAAGAGATACAGGGGAAGGAGACACAGGAGAAAGAGACACAGGGAAAAGAGACACAGGGGAAAGAGACACAGTGGAAAGAGACACAGGAAAGAGACACAGCGGAAGAGATACAGGGGAAAGAGACACAGGAGAAAGAGACACAGTGCAAGGAGATACAGGGGAAAGAGACACAGGGGAAAGAGACACAGGGGAATGAGACACAGTGGAAAGAGATACAGGGGAAAGAGACACAGGGGAAAGAGACACAGGGGAAAGAAAGACAAGGGAAAGAGACACAGTGGAAAACGACACAAAGTGACACGGGTTGAGAGTCTCAGGGGGGGAAAAGGATAGTCCAAATGAGAGACAGAAGAAAGAGATAGATGGAGAAGGAGGCACAGGGGAAGGAGTGATAGGGGAAAGAGTCACAGGAGAAAGAGACAAAGAGTCACAATGGCAGAGGGACACAGAAATGAGAGGCAGAAGAAAGAGAGAAATGGGGAGAGACACATGGGAACAAAGAGACGGGGAAGTTAGCACAGTGGAAAATAGGCAAAGGGCAAAAAGACACATGGGAAAGAGACACAGGGGCAAAGTAAACGCGTAAAATGACAGAGGGTAAACAGACAGGGGGAAAAGAGAGACGATGGAAAAGAGACACAGGAAAAAATAGTCACATTGGAAAGGGACGCAAGGGGAAAGGCAGCGGGAAAAGATACAAATGGGGAAGAGATTCAGGGGGAAAGAGTCAGGGAAAAAGGGACACAGAAGAAGGTAAAGAAGCGAAAGAGGCACGGGGGAACAGAGAGAAAAGGGAAATGGGACAAGAGGACATAGACACAGAGGAAAGAGACACAGGAAAGGAGCACAGAGGAAAGAGACACGGGGAAAGAGACACAGAGGAAAGAGAAACAGAGGAAAGAGACACAGGGGAAAGAATCACAGAGGAAAGAGACACAGAGGAAAGAGACACAGGGGAAAGAGACACAGAGGAAAGAGTAACAGAGGAAAGCGACACAGAGGAAAGAGACACAGGGGAAGGAGTCACAGGGGAAAGGGAGACAGAGGAAGGAAAACAGAGGAAAGAGGCACAGGGGAAAGAGACACAGAGGAAAGAGGCACAGAGGAAAGAGATACAGGGAAACAGACACAGGGGAAAGAGACACAGGGGAAAGAGACACAGGGGAAAGAGACACGGAGGAAAGAGACACAGGGGAAAGAGACACAAAGGAAAGAGGCACAGATGAAAGATACACGGGAAACAGACACAGGGGAACGAGAGACACAGAGAAAAGAGACACAAGGGAACGAGCCACATGGGGCGGGAGAAATAGAGACAGTTGAAAATGGACACATGGGAAAAAAGCAGGGGATAGAGACACACGGAAAAAGACGCTGGAGTAAGGAGCACAGGTGAAAGAGACACAGGGGAAAAGAGACACAGTAGAAAAGCGACACAGAGGAAAAGAGGCACAAGGGAAAAGAGACACAGGGGAAAAGACTCACAGGAGAAAAGAGACACAGGGGAAAAGATGCACAGGGGAAAGGACACATAGGGGAAAAGAGACACAGGGGAAAAGAGACTCAGAGGAAAAGAGACACAGGGGAAAAGAGACACGGGGGAAAGAATCAAATGGGAAAAGAGACACAGGGGAACAGAGACACAGAGGAAAGACGCACAGGGTGAAAGAGACACGGGGAAACGACGCACAAGGGAAAAGAGGCACAGGAGGGAATAGACACAGGGTGAAATATACACGGGGAAGGGATTCAGAGGAAAGAAACACAGGGAAGAAGAGACACAGAGGAAAAGCGAGACACGGGATAAGGGCCGCTGGTGGACAGAGACAAAGGGGAAAGAAGACAGAGGAAAGAGGCACAGGGGGAAAGAAACAAACGGGAAAGAGAGACAGAGGGAAGATACACAGGGGAAAAAGAGAGTCACGGGAAAAGAGACGCTTGTGGACAGAGACACAGGGGAAGAAGACACAGAGGATAGAGACACAGGGGCAAAGTAAACGCGTAAAATGACAGAGGGTAAACAGACAGGGGGAAAAGAGAGACGATGGAAAAGAGACACAGGAAAAAATAGTCACATTGGAAAGGGACGCAAGGGGAAAGGCAGCGGGAAAAGATACAAATGGGGAAGAGATTCAGCGGGAAAGAGTCAGGGAAAAAGGGACACAGAAGAAGATAAAGAAGCGAAAGAGGCACGGGGGACCAGAGAGAAAAGGGAAATGAGACAAGAGGACATAGACACAGAGGAAAGAGACACAGGAAAGGAGCACAGAGGAAAGAGACACGGGGAAAGAGACACAGAGGAAAGAGAAACAGAGGAAAGAGACACAGGGGAAAGAATCACAGAGGAAAGAGACACAGAGGAAAGAGACACAGGGGAAAGAGACACAGAGGAAAGAGACACAGAGGAAAGCAACGCAGAGGAAAGAGACACAGGGGAAGGAGTCACAGGGGAAAGGGACACAGAGGAAGGAAAACAGAGGAAAGAGGCACAGGGGAAAGAGACACAGAGGAAAGAGGCACAGAGGAAAGAGATACACGGGAAACAGACACAAGGGAAAGAGACACAGGGGAAAGAGACACAGGGGAAAGAGACACAGAGATAAGAGACACAGGGAAAGAGACACAAAGGAAAGAGGCACAGATGAAAGATACACGGGAAACAGACACAGGGGAACGAGAGACACAGAGAAAAGAGACACAAGGGAACGAGCCACATGGGGCGGGAGAAATAGAGACAGTTGAAAATGGACACATGGGAAAAAAGCAGGGGATAGAGGCACACGGAAAAAGACGCTGGAGTAAGGAGCACAGGTGAAAGAGACACAGGGGAAAAGAGACACAGTAGATAAGCGACACAGAGGAAAAGAGGCACAGGGGAAAAGAGACACAGGGGAAAAGAGTCACAGAAGAAAAGAGACACAGGGGAAAAGATGCACAGGGGAAAGGACGCATAGTGGAAAAGAGACACAGGGGAAAAGAGACTCAGAGGAAAAGAGACACAGGGGAAAAGAGACACGGGGAAAAGAATCAAATGGGAAAAGAGACACAGGGGAACAGAGACACAGAGGAAAGACGCACAGGGTGAAAGAGACACGGGGAAACGACGCACAAGGGAAAAGAGGCACAGGAGGGAAGAGACACAGGGTGAAATATACACGGGGAAGGGATTCAGAGGAAAGAAACACAGGGAAGAAGAGACACAGAGGAAAAGCGAGACACGGGAAAAGGGACGCTGGTGGACAGAGACAAGGGGGAAAGAAGACAGAGGAAAGAGGCACAGGGGGAAAGAAACAAACGGGAAAGAGAGACAGAGGGAAGATACACAGGGAAAAAGAGAGTCACGGGAAAAGAGACGCTGGTGGACAGAGACACAGGGGAAGAAGACACAGAGGATAGAGGCACGGGGGGAAAGACACACACGGGAAAGAGAGACAGAGGGAAGCGACACAGGGGAAAAGAGACACAGAGGAGCGAGACACAGGGGAAATGAGACACAGAAGAAAGAGACACAGAGGAAAGAGACACAGGGGAAAAGAGACACAGAGGAAAACAAACACAGAGTAAAGAGGCACAGGGTGAAAGACAGAGGGGAAATTGGATACCGGGGAAAGAGACATAGAGTAAAGGGGCACCGCAGAAAATACAGAGGAAACGAGACATGGGGAGAAGAGACAAAGTGAAAAAGGGAGACATGGAAAATGGGACACAGTGGAAAGTGACAGAGGGGGAAGAGACACAGGGGAAAGTATCACGGGGGAACTAAACGCAGGGGGAAAGAGACACAACGGTAAAGAGAAACAGGGGATATTGGGCACAAGGGAAAATAGGCACATAAACAAGGGTCACAGGGGTAAAGGGACACAGGTGAATCGAGCCACAGCCGAGAGAGACACTGTGGAAATGATACACGGAGGTAAAGAGACGCTGGAGAAGTGAGAAACAGCGGAAAGAGATACAGCGGAAAGAGATACAGCGGAACGAGACTCCCCGGATAATGGAGGCAGGGTAAAATTGACAGAGGGGAAAAGAGACACCAGGGAGAATGGACACAGTGGTCAGGAGAGACAGGGGAAAAGAGACAGAGGAGAGGAGAGACACGTGGAGTAACGGGCACAGCACAAAGTGACATGGGGGAGCAGGTACCGGGGAATTGAATTGGGTACTCGAAAGTTAGGGAAAAAGGAAGAGACACAGGGGGATACAGCCACAGTTCAAGGTGGACATAGGGGAAAAGGGACACCGGAAATGGATACCGTGGATTGAGGAACAGGGAAAATGAGGCGCAACGGTAAAAGAGACACAGGGGAAAGAGACACAGAGGAAAGAGAAACAGAGGAAAGAGACACAGGGGAAAGAATCACAGAGGAAAGAGACACAGGGGAAGAGACACAGGGAAAGAGACAGAGGGAACGAGACACTGGAAAAGATACACAAGGAAAGTATCTCAGGGAACGTATCACAGGAAAAGTGGCACAGGGAGAGAGGCACACGGAAACAGACATAGGTAAAGAGGCAAAGGAAAACAGACACAGGGAAACAGTCACAGGAAAAGAGGCACAGGAAAATAGATACACGGAAACAGACACAGGGAAAGATACACAGGGAAAGTATCACAGGGAATGAGACACAAGGAAAGAGACACAGGGAAAGAGACACAGGGGGGTAGAAACAGGGAAACAATCATAGGGAAAGTATCCCAGGGAAAGTATCCTAGGGAAAGTATCACAGGGAAAGTATCACAGGGAAATTATCACAGGGAAGCAGGCACAGGGAAACAGACACAGGGAAAGAGGCACAGGAAAGAAACACAGGGATATTGACACAGGGAAAGAGGCGTAGGAAAAGAGACACAGGGAACAAGACACTGGAAGAGAGACACAGGGAAAGTATCAGAGGGAAAATATCACAGGAAAAGTATCACAGTGAAAGTATCACAGGAAATGACGCACAGGAAAAGATACATAGGGAAAGAAACACAGGGAAGAGGCACAGGATAAGCGACACAGGGAAAGTATCTCAAGAAAAGAGGGACAGTTAAAGAGGCACAGGGATACAGAGATAGGGAGAGAGGCACAGGGAAAGACACACAGGGAAAGAGACACAGGGAAAGTATCACAGGAAAAGACGCACAGTGAAAGAGGAACACGAAAACAGACAACGGGAAAGAGGCACAGGGAAAGAGGCCCAGGAAAAGAGACACTGTTAAACAGACACAGAGAAAGAGGCACCGGAAAAGAAACACAGGGAAACAGACACAGGGAAGGAGACACACGGAAATATACATAGGGAAACTGACACAGGATAAGAGGTACATGGAAAAAGGCACAGGGATACAGACACAGGGAAAGAGGCACAGGAAAAGAGACACAGGGAAAGAGACACAGGGAAAGTATCACAGGAAAAGACGCACAGTGAAAGAGGCACACGGAAACAGACACCGGGAAAGAGACACAGGGAAACACACACAGGGAAGATGCAGAGGAAAAGAGACACAGGTAAACAGACAGGGAAAGAATCACAGGAAAAAGGCACAGGGAAAGAGGCATAGGGATACAGACACAGGGAAAGAGGCGCAGGAAAAGAGACACGGGGAAACAGACACTGGAAAAGATACACAAGGAAAGTATCTCAGGGAACGTATCACAGGAAAAGTGGCACAGGGAGAGAGGCACACGGAAACAGACACAGGTAAAGAGGCAAAGGAAAACAGACATAGGGAAACAGACACAGGAAAGAGGCACAGGGAAAGAGGCACAGGAAAAGAGACACTGTTAAACAGACACAGGGCAACAGACACAAGGAAAGAGGCACTGGAAAAGAGACACAAGGAAACAGACACGGGGAAGGAGACACACGGAAATATACATAGGGAAACTGACACAGGATAAGAGGTACATGGAAAAAGGCACAGGGATACAGACACAGGGAAAGAGGCACAGGAAAAGAGACACTGGGAAAGAGACACAGGGAAAGAGACACAGGGAAACACACACAGGGAAGATGCAGAGGAAAAGAGACACGGGTAAACAGACAGGGAAAGAATCACAGGAAAAAGGCACAGGGAAAGAGGCACAGGGATACAGACACAGGGAAAGAGGCGTAGGATAAGAGACACGGGGAAACAGACACAGAGAAGGAGGCACAGGAAGAGACACGGAACGAACTCTGGAAAAGAGACACAGGAAAGGAATGTCAGGGAATGTATCACAGGAAAAGTATCACAGGGAAGGTACCACAGGAAAAGAGGTACAGGGATCGAGGCACACAGAAACAGACACAGGGAAAGAGGCACAGGAAAAGAGACACAGGGAAACAGCCACAGGAAAAGAGACACAGGGAAAGAGACACAGGGAAACAAAGACCGGAAAAGCGGCACAGGAAAATAGACAAAGGCAAACTGACACAGGGAAAGAGGCACCCCAAAAGACTCACAAGGAAACAGACACAGTGAAGGAGACACAGGGAAACAGTCACAGGGAAAGAGGCACAGGCAAAGAGACACAGGGAACGAACACTGAACAACAAAGAACAAAGAACAAAGAAATGTACAGCACAGGAACAGGCCCTTCGGCCCTCCAAGCCCGTGCCGACCATACTGCCCGACTAAACTACAATCTTCTACACTTCCTGGGTCCGTATCCTTCTATTCCCATCCTATTCATATATTTGTCAAGATGCCCCTTAAATGTCCCTATCGTCCCTGCCTCCACTACCTCCTCCGGTAGTGAGTTCCAGGCACCCACTACCCTCTGCGTAAAAAACTTGCCTCGTACATCTACTCTAAACTTTGCCCCTCTCACCTTAAACCTATGCCCCCTAGTAATTGACCCCTCTACCCTGGGGAAAAGCCTCTGACTATCCACTCTGTCTATGCCCCTCATAATTTTGTATACCTCTATCAGGTCACCCCTCAACCTCCTTCGTTCCAGTGAGAACAAACCGAGTTTATTCAATCGCTCCTCATAGCTTATGCCCTCCATACCAGGCAACATTCTGGTAAATCTCTTCTGCACCCTCTCTAAAGCCTTCACATCCTTCTGGTAGTGTGGCGACCAGAATTGAACACTATACTCCAAGTGTGGCCTAACTAAGGTTCTATACAGCTGCAACATGACTTGCCAATTCTTATACTCAATGCCCCGGCCAATGAAGGCAAGCATGCCGTATGCCTTCTTGACTACCTTCTCCACCTGTGTAGCCCCTTTCAGTGATCTGTGGACCTGTACTCCTAGATCTCTTTGACTTTCAATACTCTTGAGGGTTCTACCATTCACTGTATATTCCCTACCTGCATTAGCCCTTCCAAAATGCATTACCTCACATTTGTCCAGGTTAAACTCCATCTGCCATCTCTCCGCCCAAGTCTCCAGACAATCTAAATCCTGCTGTATCCTCAGACAGTCCTCATCGCTATCCGCAATTCCACCAACCTTTGTGTCGTCTGCAAACTTACTAATCAGACCAGTTACATTTTCCTCCAAATCATTTATATATACTACAAAGAGCAAAGGTCCCAGCACTGATCCCTGTGGAACACCACTGGTCACAGCCCTCCAATTAGAAAAGCATCCCTCCATTGCTACCCTCTGCCTTCTATGGCCTAGCCAGTTCTGTATCCACCTTGCCAGTTCACCCCTGATCCCGTGTGACTTCACCTTTTGTACTAGTCTACCATGAGGGACCTTGTCAAAGGCCTTACTGAAGTCCATATAGACAACATCTACTGCCCTACCTGCATCAATCATCTTAGTGACCTCCTCGAAAAACTCTATCAAGTTAGTGAGACACGACCTCCCCTTCACAAAACCGTGCTGCCTCTCACTAATACGTCCATTTGCTTCCAAATGGGAGTAGATCCTGTCTCGAAGAATTCTCTCCAGTAATTTCCCTACCACTGAAGTAAGGCTCACCGGCCTGTAGTTCCCGGGATTATCCCTGCCACCCTTCTTAAACAGAGGAACAACATTGGCTATTCTCCAGTCCTCCGGGACATCCCCTGAAGACAGCGAGGATCCAAAGATTTCTGTCAAGGCCTCAGCAATTTCCTCTCCAGCCTCCTTCAGTATTCTGGGGTAGATCCCATCCGGCCCTGGGGACTTATCTACCTTAATATTTTTTAAGACACCCAACACCTCGTCTTTTTGGATCACAATGTGACCCAGGCTATCTACACCCCCTTCTCCAGACTCAACATCTACCAATTCCTTCTCTTTGGTGAATACTGATGCAAAGTATTCATTTAGTACCTCGCCCATTTCCTCTGGCTCCACACATAGATTCCCTTGCCTATCCTTCAGTGGGCCAACCCTTTCCCTGGCTACCCTCTTGCTTTTTATGTAAGTGTAAAAAGCCTTGGGATTTTCCTTAACCCACTGGAAAAGAGACACAGGGAAAGAGACACAGGAAAAGAGACACAAGGAAACAGACACCGGGAAACTGACACAGGGTAAGAGACACAGGGAAAGAGACACAAGGAATCAGACACAGGGAAAGAGGCACCCGAAAAGACTCACATGGAAACAGACACAGTGAAGGAGACACAGTGAAACAGACACAGGGAAACTGACACAGGGAAAGCCTCACAGTAAAAGAGGCACATGGAAAGAGGCACAGGGAAAGAGACACTGTGAAACAGACACAGGGCAACAGACACAAGGAAAGAGGCACAGGAAAAGAGACACAAGGAAACAGACACCGGGAAAGAGGCAGAGGAAAAGAGACACAGGGAACGAACACTGGAAAAGAGACACAGGGAAAGAGACACAGGAAAAGAGACACAAGGAAACAGACACCGGGAAACTGACACTGGGAAAGAGACACAGGAAAAGAGACACAAGGAAACAGACACAGGGAAACAAACACAGGGAAACAAACACAGGGAAAGCGGCACAGGAAAATAGACACAGGCAAACAGACACAGGTAAAGAGGCACAGTGAAAGAAACACAGGGCAGAAGAGACAGCGTAAAAGAGAGGCATGGTAAAGGAGAACCAGGTGGACAGAAACACACGGGGAAAGAAAACCAGGATAATGAGATCCAAGGGGAAAGAGAGAATGTGGGTAAGGGACACAGGGGAAAAGAGACGCAGAGGTAAATAAACACAGAGGGAGGAGACACAGGGGGAAAGACAGAGGGGAAATTGGATCCCGGGGAAAGAGACACAGGGTAAAGAGAGACATTGGGAAAAAGAAACACAGAGCCAAAGTAAAAGAGACACAGGGGAGAAGAGACACAGCAGGAAAAGAAAAATGGGCAATGGGACACAGGGGAAAGGAACAAAGGGGGTAAGAGACCCAGGGGAATTGAGACAGCGGAAGGAGACACAGGGGTGAAAGAGAAAATGAGCCTCAGGGGAAAGAGAGACAGGGGAAAAGAGATACGGGGGAAAGATACACAGGGGGAAAGGGACGCAGGGGGAAAGGGATACGGGGATATCTACACATGGGAAAAAAGACGCGTGGGGAATGAGACACTGGGGGAAAGACACACAGCTGAAAAGTGACACGGGGAAAAAGAGGCACAGGGGCAATGGACGCAGGGGGAAAGGGGCACAGGAGAATAGAGACTGATGGAGTAAGGGGCACATGGCAAAGAGACATGGGGAGACGAGAAACCGGGGAGTTGAATTGGGTACTCTAAAATTTGGGGGAAAAGGAAGAGATACGGGGGAAATGGCCATAAGTGAAAGAGGGGCGCGTGAGGAGGGACAGAAGAAACGGATACGGTGGAACGAGGTGCAGGGAAACAGAGGCATTGGGAAAAAGAGACACAGAGGCAAATACGAGGTGCAGGAAACAGAGGCATTGGGAAAAAGAGACACAGAGGCAAATAGACATAGGGGAAAGAGACACAGGTCAATTGAAACACAACAGACAAGAGACACAGCCGAAATGAGACACAGGGTAAAATGGAGACAGGGAAAAAGAGGCAAGGGGTAAAGAGACGTGAATAAAGACACATTGAGAAAGGTTAACAGCGTAAAGAGACATGGCGGAGGAGAGAACGTGGGAATTGAATTGGGTACTCTAAAGTTTTAAAAAAAAGGAGAAGACACAGGGGAAATGGCCGCAGATGATAGGTGGATGGGGGAAGAAATGGATACCGTCTATTGAGGCACAAGGACAACGAGACACAGGGGAAAAGAGGAACTGGGGAAATGAGGCACAGGGGGAAATAGACACAGTGGAAAACTGACATAGTGGAAAAGGGGAACTGAGGAAAAGTGGCACAGGGGAAAAGAGACACAGGGGAAAGCGGGAACGGGGAAAGAGGCACAGGGGGAAATTGGCACAGGGGAAAAGTAACATCGTGGAAAAGAGGCACAGGTGAAAAGAGGCAGAGGGGAAAAGAGGCAGAGGGGAAAACGGGAACGGGAAAGAGGCACAGGGGGAAATTGGCACAGGGGAAAAGTAACATCGTGGAAAGGAGGCACAGGTGAAAAGAGGCACTGGTGAAAAGAGGCACTGGTGAAAAGAGGCAGAGGGGAAAACAGGAACGGGGAAAGAGGCACAGGGGGAAATTGACGCAGGAATAAGGAACCTAGTGGGACAGAGGCACTGGGGAAGAGGCACCGGGGAAATCAGGCACAAGGGAAAACAGGCATTGGGAACAAGAGACACTCGGGAATAGAGGCACAGGGGGAAAGAGGCACAAAGGGAAGAAAAGTCCTCTACGGTGGACACAGAGGACACAGAGTCCTGTTCTATGGGTAGCACGGTACCATAGTGGTTATCGCAGTTGCTTCACAGCTCCTGCGTCCCAGCTTCGATTCCAGGCTTGGGTCACTGTCTGTGTGGAGTCAGCACGTTCTCGCCGTGTGGACGTGAGTTTCCTCTGGGTGCTCCGGTTTCCTCCCACAGTCCAAAGATGTGCAGATTAGATGGATTGGCCATTCCAAATTGCCAGTTGTGTCCAAAAAATTTATGTGGGGACATATGGGATAGGGTAGAGGTGTGCGGATTAAGTAGTGTGCTCTTTTCAAGGGCCGGTACAGAATCGATAGGCTGAATGCCTTCCTTCCGCACTGTAAATTCTATGATTCTACGATTCTAAGACACATGGGGAAAGAGACACAGGATGAAAGAGGCACTGGGGAAAGGAGGCACTGGGAAATAGGGACACGGGGTAAAGTGGCACAGGAAAAAAGAAAAACAGGGGGAAATTCACACATTGATAACGAGGCAATGGGGAAAGCAGGCACTGGGAAAACGAGACACATGGTGAAAGAGACACAGGGGAAATGAGGCCCAGGGGAAAGAGACACAGGGAAAAAGGAGGCACTGGGGAAATGAAGCACAGGTGAGAGACACAGGGGAAAGGAGGCACTGGGGAAATGTGGCACACGGAAGAGGGGCATAGGAGAAAGAGACACGGGGAAAGAGTCATAGGGTAAAGAGACACAGGGGGAAATTCACACATTGGAAAAGAGGCAATGGGGAAAAGAGGAACTGGGAAAACGAGACACATGGGGAGAGAAGCACAAGGGAAATGAGGTTCGGGTGGAAGAGATATAGCGAAGAAGAAGGCGCTGGGGAAATGAGGCACTGGTGAAAGAGACACAGGGGAAAGGAGACACAGGGTAAAGAGACACAGGGGATCAGAGTGTCAGGGGAAAAAAGGAAAGTGCAAATGAGAGACAGAAGAAAGAGATAGATGGGAAGAGGCACGGGGAAGGAGTGATGGGGAGAAAGAGTCACAGGAGAAAGTGACAGAGGGGAAAGACTCACAATGGCAAAGCGACAGGGAAATGAGAGACAGACGAAAGAGAGAAACGGGGAAAGAGACACACGGGAACAAAGATACGGGGGAACGAGACACAGGGGAAAACAGACACGGGAAAAAGACAAAAGGCAAACATGTACAAGGGAAGAGACACGGGGGAAGAGACAGAGGGGAAAAGTAGTCACGGGAAAAGAAACACATTGGAAACAGAGATCGGGAAAAGAGAGACTAGGTAAAAGGGACTCGGCAAAATAGACACAGTGGAAATGGGCTCAAGTGAAATGACTGCGGGAAAAGAGACAGATGGGGAAGAGATTCAGGGTGAAAGGCACAGGGAAAGAGGAACAAGGGAAAGAGACACAGGGGGAAAAGAGAGACGGTGAAATGAGACAC
The DNA here is from genome assembly GCF_047496885.1 of Scyliorhinus torazame. NCBI lineage: Eukaryota > Metazoa > Chordata > Chondrichthyes > Carcharhiniformes > Scyliorhinidae > Scyliorhinus > Scyliorhinus torazame. The sequence goes on along the minus strand of NC_092710.1, from coordinate 40,105,778 downwards.
AGTGGAAAAAAGACACAGAGGAAAGAGACACGCGGGAACGAGTCACATGGGGAGAATAGAGACATTGGAAAAACTCAGGGGAATGACACACAGTGAAAATGATGCCGGGGTAAGAGGCAAAGGGGAAAAGAGGCACATGGGCAAAGAGACACAGGGGAAAAGCCATAGGGGGAAATAGACATGGGGAAGAGCTTAAGAGGAAAGAAACACAGGGAAGATGAGACACAGGGAAACAGCGAGACATGGAAAAAGAGACCCAGGTGCACAGAAACACAGGGGGAAAGAGACACAGGATAACGAGACCGAAGGGGAAAAGAGAGACAGAGGTAAATAAATACAGTGGAAAGACACAGTGTGGAGGACAGAGTGGGAATTGGATACCGGGAAAGATACACAGGGAAAAGAGATACCGGGGAAATACAGAGGAAAAGAGACACGGGAGAAGAGACAAAGGGGAAAAGAGAGACATGGAAAATGGGTCAGAGGGAAAAGTGACAAAGGGGGAAAGAGACACGGGGAAGACAATCACGGGGGAAATAAACACAGGGGGAAGAGATACAGGGGAAAGAGACACAGGAAAAGGGTACACAGCGTAAAGAGGCACAGGTCAATAGGGACAGAGCCAAAATAGACACTGCGGAAAGGGGACAAATAAGTAACGAGACACAGAGGTATTGAGACACTGGGGAAGTAAGACACAGTGGAAAGAGATACAGGGGAAAGAGACACAGGGGAAAGAGATACAGGGGAAAGAGACACAGGGGAAAGAGACACAGGAGAAAAAGACACAGGGGAAAGAGACACAGGGGACAGAGACACAGCGGAAAGAGATACAGGGGAAAGAGACACAGGGGAACGAGACACAGCGGAAAGAGATACAGGGGAAAGAGACACACGAGAAAGAGACACACGAGAAAGAGACACGGGAAAGAGACAGAGGGGAAAGAGGCACAGTGGAAAGAGATACAGGGGAAAGAGACACAGGGGAAAGAGACACAGTGGAAAGAGATACAGGGGAAAGAGACACAGGGGAAAGAGACACAGGAGAAAAAGACACAGGGGAAAGAGACACAGGGGACAGAGACACAGCGGAAAGAGATACAGGGGAAAGAGACACAGGGGAACGAGACACAGCGGAAAGAGATACAGGGGAAAGAGACACACGAGAAAGAGACACAGGGGAAAGAGACAGAGGGGAAAGAGACACAGTGGAAAGAGACACGGGAAAGAGACACAGCGGAAAGAGATGCAGGGGAAGGAGACACAGGAGAAAGAGACACAGGGGAAAGAGACACAGGGGAAAGAGACACAGTGGAAAGAGACACAGGAAAGAGACACAGCGGAAGAGATACAGGGGAAAGAGACACAGGAGAAAGAGACACAGTGCAAGGAGATACAGGGGAAAGAGACACAGTGGAAAGAGACACAGGGGAATGAGACACAGTGGAAAGAGATACAGGGGAAAGAGACACAGGGGAAAGAGACACAGGGGAAAGATATACAAGGGAAAGAGACACAGTGGAAAACGACACAAAGTGACACGGGTTGAGAGTCTCAGGGGGGGGGGGAAGGATAGTGCAAATGAGAGACAGAAGAAACAGATAGATGGAGAAGGAGGCACAGGGGAAGGAGTGATAGGGGGAAAGAGTCACAGGAGAAAGAGACAAAGAGTCACAATGGCAGAGGGACACAGAAATGAGAGGCAGAAGAAAGAGAGAAATGGGGAGAGACACACGGGAACAAAGACACGGGGAAGTTAGCACAGTGGAAAATAGGCAAAGGGCAAAAAGACACATGGGAAAGAGACACATTGGCAAAGTAAACGCGTAAAATGACAAGGGTAAACAGACAGGGGGAAAAGATAGACGATGGAAAAGAGACACAGGAAAAAATAGTCACATTGGAAAGGGCCGCACGGGGAAAGGCAGCGGGAAAAGATACAAATGGGGAAGAGATTCAGGGGGAAAGAGTCAGGGAAAAAGGGACACAGCAGAAGATAAAGAAGCGAAAGAGGCACGGGGGAACAGAGAGAAAAGGGAAATGAGACAAGAGGACATAGACACAGAGGAAAGAGACACAGGAAAGGAGCACAGAGGAAAGAGACACGGGGAAAGAGACACAGAGGAAAGAGAAACAGAGGAAAGAGACACAGGGGAAATAATCACAGAGGAAAGAGACATAGAGGAAAGAGACACAGGGGAAAGAGACACAGAGGAAAGAGACACAGAGGAAAGCGACACAGAGGAAAGAGACACAGGGGAAGGAGTCACAGGGGAAAGGGATACAGAGGAAGGAAAACAGAGGAAAGAGGCACAGGGGAAAGAGACACAGGGGACAGAGACACAGCGGAAAGAGATACAGGGGAAAGAGACACAGGGGAACGAGACACAGCGGAAAGAGATACAGGGGAAAGAGACACAGAAGAAAGAGACACAGGGGAAAGAGACACAAAGGAAAGAGGCACAGATGAAAGATACACGGGAAACAGACACAGGGGAACGAGAGACACAGAGAAAAGAGACACAAGGGAACGAGCCACATGGGGCGGGAGAAATAGAGGCAGTTGAAAATGGACACATGGGAAAAAAGCAGGGGATAGAGACACACGGAAAAAGACGCTGGAGTAAGGAGCACAGGTGAAAGAGACACAGGGGAAAAGAGACACAGTAGAAAAGCGACACAGAGGAAAAGAGGCACAGGGGAAAAGAGACACAGGGGAAAAGAGTCACAGAAGAAAAGAGACACAGAGGAAAGACGCACTGGGTGAAAGAGACACGGGGAAACGACGCACAAGGGAAAAGAGGCACAGGAGGGAATAGACACAGGGTGAAATATACACGGGGAAGGGATTCAGAGGAAAGAAACACAGGGAAGAAGAGACACAGAGGAAAAGCGAGACACGGGAAAAGGGACGCTGGTGGACAGAGACAAAGGGGAAAGAAGACAGAGGAAAGAGGCACAGGGGGGAAAGAAACAAACGGGAAAGAGAGACAGAGGGAAGATACACAGGGGAAAAGAGAGTCACGGGAAAAGAGACGCTGGTGGACAGAGACACAAGGGAAGAAGACACAGAGGATAGAGACACAGTGGGAAAGACACACACGGGAAAGAGAGACAGAGGGAAGCGACACAGGGGAAAAGAGACACAGAGGAGCGAGACACAGGGGAAATGAGACACAGAAGAAAGAGACACAGAGGAAAGAGACACAGGGGAAAAGAGACACAGAGGAAAACAAACACAGAGTAAAGAGGCACAGGGTGAAAGACAGAGGGGAAATTGGATACCGGGGAAAGAGACATAGAGTAAAGGGGCACCGCAGAAAATACAGAGGAAACGAGACATGGGGAGAAGAGACAAAGTGAAAAAGGGAGACATGGAAAATGGGACACAGTGGAAAGTGACAAAGGGGGAAGAGACACAGGGGAATGTATCACGGGGGAACTAAACGCAGGGGGAAAGAGACACAACGGTAAAGAGAAACAGGGGATATTGGGCACAAGGGAAAATAGGCACATAAACAAGGGTCACAGGGGTAAAGGGACACAGGTGAATCGAGCCACAGCCGAGAGAGACACTGTGGAAATGAAACACGGAGGTAAAGAGACGCTGGAGAAGTGAGAAACAGCGGAAAGAGATACAGCGGAACGAGACTCCCCGGATAATGGAGGCAGGGTAAAATTGACAGAGGGGAAAAGAGACACCAGGGAGAAAGGACAGAGTGGTCAGGAGAGACAGGGGAAAAGAGACACAGGAGAGGAGAGACACGTGGAGTAACGGGCACAGCACAAAGTGACATGGGGGAGCAGGTACCGGGGAATTGAATTGGGTACTCGAACGTTAGGGAAAAAGGAAGAGACACAGGGGGATACAGCCACAGGTTCAAGATGGACATAGGGGAAAAGGGACACCGGAAATGGATACCGTGGATTGAGGAACAGGGAAAATGAGGGGCAGCGGTAAAAGAGACACAGGGGAAAGAGACACAGAGGAAAGAGAAACAGAGGAAAGAGACACAGGGGAAAGAATCACAGAGGAAAGAGACACGGGGGAAGAGACACAGGGGAAAGAGACACAGAGGAAAGAGACACAGAGGAAAACTGACATAGTGGAAAAGGGGAACTGAGGAAAAGTGGCACAGGGGAAAAGAGACACAGGGGAAAGCGGGAACGGGGAAAGAGGAACAGGGGGAAATTGGCACAGGGGAAAAGTAACATCGTGGAAAAGAGGCACAGGTGAAAAGAGGCAGAGGGGAAAAGAGGCAGAGGGGAAACGGGAACGAGAAAGAGGCACAGGGGGAAATTGGCACAGGGGAAAAGTAACATCGTGGAAAAGAGGCACAGGTGAAAAGAGGCACTGGTGAAAAGAGGCACTGGGGAAAAGAGGCAGAGGGGAAAACAGGAACGGGGAAAGAGTCACTGGGGGAAATTGACGCAGGAATAAGGAACATAGTGGGACAGAGGCACTGGGGAAGAGGCACCGGGGAAAACAGGCACAAGGGAAAACAGGCATTGGGAACAAGAGACACTCGGGAATAGAGGCATAGGGGAAAAGAGGCACAAAGGGAAGAATAGTCCTCTACCGTGGACACAGAGGACACAGAGTCCTGTTCTATGGGTAGCACGGTACCATAGTGGTTATCGCAGTTGCTTCACAGCTCCTGCGTCCCAGCTTCGATTCCAGGCTTGGGTCACTGTCTGTGTGGAGTCAGCACGTTCTCGCCGTGTGGACGTGAGTTTCCTCTGGGTGCTCCGGTTTCCTCCCACAGTCCAAAGATGTGCAGATTAGATGGATTGGCCATTCTAAATTGCCCGTTGTGTCCACAAAATTTATGTGGGGACATATGGGATATGGTAGAGGTGTGCGGATTAAGTAGTGTGCTGTTTTCAAGGGCCGGTACAGAATCGATAGGCTGAATGCCTTCCTTCCGCACTGTAAATTCTATGATTCTACGATTCTAAGACACATGGGGAAAGAGACACAGGATGAAAGAGGCACTGGGGAAAGGAGGCACTGGGAAATAGGGACACGGGGTAAAGTGGCACAGGAAAAAAGAAAAACAGGGGGAAATTCACACATTGATAAAGAGGCAATGGGGAAAGCAGGCACTGGGAAAACGAGACACATGGTGAAAGAGACACAGGGGAAATGAGGCCCAGGGGAAAGAGACACAGTGAAAAAGGAGGCCCTGGGGAAATGAAGCACAGGTGAGAGACACTGGGGAAAGGAGGCACTGGGGATTGTAGCACACGGAAGAGGGGCATAGGAGAAAGAGACACGAGGAAAGAGTCATAGGGTAAAGAGACACAGGGGGAAATTCACACATTGGAAAAGAGGCAATGGGGAAAAGAGGCACTGGGAAAACGAGACACATGGGGAAAGAAGCACAAGGGAAATGAGGTTCGGGTGGAAGAGATATAGGGAAGAAGGAGGCGCTGGGGAAATGAGGCACTGGTGAAAGAGACACAGGGGAAAGGAGACACAGGGTAAAGAGACACAGGGGATCAGAGTGTCAGGGGAAAAAAGGATAGTGCAAATGAGAGACAGAAGAAAGAGATAGATGGGAAGAGGCACGGGGAAGGAGTGATGGGGAGAAAGAGTCACAGGAGAAAGTGACAGAGGGGAAAGACTCACAATGGCAAAGCAACAGGGAAATGAGAGACAGACGAAAGAGAGAAACGGGGAAAGAGACACACGGGAACAAAGATACGGGGGAACGAGACACAGGGGAAAACAGACACAGGGGAAAAAGACAAAAGGCAAACATGTACAAGGGGAAGAGACACGGGGGAAGCAGGCAGAGGGGAAAATGGTCACAGTGGAAAGAGACTGATGGGAAAGAGACAGAGGGGAAAAGTAGTCACGGGAAAAGAAACACATTGGAAACAGAGATGGGGAAAAGAGAGACTAGGTAAAAGGGACTCGGCAAAAGAGACACAGTGGAAATGGGCTCAAGTGAAATGACTGCGGGAAAAGAGACAGATGGGGAAGAGATTCAGGCTGAAAGGCACAGGGGAAAGAGGAACAAGGGAAAGAGACACAGGGGGAAAAAAGAGACGGGGAAAAGAGACACAGTGGAAAAAAGACACAGAGGAAAGAGACACGCGGGAACGAGTCACATGGGGAGAATAGAGACATTGGAAAAACTCAGGGGAAAGACACACAGTGAAAATGATGCCGGGGTAAGAGGCAAAGGGGAAAAGAGGCACATGGGCAAAGAGACACAGGGGAAAAGCCATTGGGGGAAATAGACATGGGGAAGAGCTTAAGAGGAAAGAAACACAGGGAAGAGGAGACACAGGGGAACAGCGAGACATGGAAAAAGAGACCCAGGTGCACAGAAACACAGGGGGAAAGAGACACAGGATAACGAGACCGAAGGGGAAAAGAGAGACAGAGGTAAATAAATACAGTGGAAAGACACAGTGGGGAGGACAGAGTGGGAATTGGATACCGGGAAAGATACACAGGGAAAAGAGATACCGGGGAAATACAGAGGAAAAGAGACACGGGAGAAGAGACAAAGGGGAAAAGAGACGCAGTGGACGGAGACGTTGTGGAAATGAGTCACAGCAGAAATAGTTACAGGGGAATTATACACGAGAAAATAGTCACAGGAGAATGTGGAACAGGGGAAAGAGACACAGGGGAAAGAGACACGGGAAAGAGACACAGCGGAAAGAGACACAGGGGAAAGAGACACAGGAGAAAGAGACACAGGGGAAAGAGACACGGGAAAGAGACACAGCGGAAAGAGATACAGGGGAAAGAGACACAGGAGAAAGAGACACAGGGGAAAGAGACACACGGGAAAGAGACACAGCGGAAGAGATACAGGGGAAAGAGACACAGGAGAAAGAGACACAGTGGAAAGAGATACAGGGGAAAGAGACACTGGGGAAAGAGACAGAGGGGAAAGAGGCACAGTGGAAAGAGATACAGGGGAAAGAGACACAGGGGAAAGAGACACAGTGGAAAGAGATACAGGGGAAAGAGACCCAGGGGAAAGAGACACAGGAGAAAAAGACACAAGGGAAAGAGACACAGGGGACAGAGACACAGCGGAAAGAGATACAGGGGAAAGAGACACAGGGGAACGAGACACAGCGGAAAGAGATACAGGGGAAAGAGACACAGGAGAAAGAGACACAGGGGAAAGAGACACAAAGGAAAGAGGCACAGATGAAAGATACACGGGAAACAGACACAGGGGAACGAGAGACACAGAGAAAAGAGACACAAGGGAACGAGCCACATGGGGCGGGAGAAATAGAGACAGTTGAAAATGGACACATGGGAAAAAAGCAGGGGATAGAGACACACGGAAAAAGACGCTGGAGTAAGGAGCACAGGTGAAAGAGACACAGGGGAAAAGAGACACAGTAGAAAAGCGACACAGAGGAAAAGAGGCACAGGGGAAAAGAGACACAGGGGAAAAGAGTCACAGAAGAAAAGAGACACAGGGGAAAAGATGCACAGGGGAAAGGACGCATAGGGGAAAAGAGACACAGGGGAAAAGAGACTCAGAGGAAAAGAGACACAGTGGAAAAGAGACACGGGGAAAAGAATCAAATGGGAAAAGAGACACAGGGGAACAGAGACACAGAGGAAAGACGCACAGGGTGAAAGAGACACGGGGAAACGACGCACAAGGGAAAAGAGGCACAGGAGGGAATAGACACAGGGTGAAATATACACGGGGAAGGGATTCAGAGGAAAGAAACACAGGGAAGAAGAGACACAGAGGAAACGCGAGACACGGGAAAAGGGACGCTGGTGGACAGAGACAAAGGGGAAAGAAGACAGAGGAAAGAGGCACAGGGGGAAAGAAACAAACGGGAAAGAGAGACAGAGGGAAGATACACAGGGGAAAAGAGAGTCACGGGAAAAGAGATGCTGGTGGACAGAGACACAGGGGAAGAAGACACAGAGGATAGAGACACAGGGGGAAAGACACACACGGGAAAGAGAGACAGAGGGAAGCGACACAGGGGAAAAGAGACACAGAGGAAAGAGAAACAGAGGAAAGAGACACAGGGGAAAGAATCACAGAGGAAAGAGACACAGAGGAAAGAGACACAGGGGAAAGAGACACAGAGGAAAGAGACACAGAGGAAAGCGACACAGAGGAAAGAGACACAGGGGAAGGAGTCACAGGGGAAAGGGATACAGAGGAAGGAAAACAGAGGAAAGAGGCACAGGGGAAAGAGACAGCGGGGACAGAGACACAGCGGAAAGAGATACAGGGGAAAGAGACACAGGGGAACGAGACACAGCGGAAAGAGATACAGGGGAAAGAGACACAGGAGAAAGAGACACAGGGGAAAGAGACACAAAGGAAAGAGGCACAGATGAAAGATACACGGGAAACAGACACAGGGGAACGAGAGACACAGAGGAAAGAGACACAAGGGAACGAGCCACATGGGGCGGGAGAAATAGAGGCAGTTGAAAATGGACACATGGGAAAAAAGCAGGGGATAGAGACACACGGAAAAAGACGCTGGAGTAAGGAGCACAGGTGAAAGAGACACAGGGGAAAAGAGACACAGTAGAAAAGCGACACAGAGGAAAAGAGGCACAGGGGAAAAGAGACACAGGGGAAAAGAGTCACAGAAGAAAAGAGACACAGGGGAAAAGATGCACAGGGGAAAGGACGCATAGGGGAAAAGAGACACAGGGGAAAAGAGACTCAGAGGAAAAGAGACACAGGGGAAAAGAGACACGGGGAAAAGAATCAAATGGGAAATGAGACACAGGGGAACAGAGACACAGAGGAAAGACGCACAGGGTGAAAGAGACACGGGGAAACGACGCACAAGGGAAAAGAGTCACAGGAGGGAATAGACACAGGGTGAAATATACACGGGGAAGGGATTCAGAGGAAAGAAACACAGGGAAGAAGAGACACAGAGGAAAAGCGAGACACGGGAAAAGGGACGCTGGTGGACAGAGACAAAGGGGAAAGAAGACAGAGGAAAGAGGCACAGGGGGAAAGAAACAAACGGGAAAGAGAGACAGAGGGAAGATACACAGGGGAAAAGAGAGTCACGGGAAAAGAGACGCTGGTGGACAGAGACACAAGGGAAGAAGACACAGAGGATAGAGACACAGTGGGAAAGACACACACGGGAAAGAGAGACAGAGGGAAGCGACACAGGGGAAAAGAGGCACAGAGGAGCGAGACACAGGGGAAATGAGACACAGAAGAAAGAGACACAGAGGAAAGAGACACAGGGGAAAAGAGACACAGAGGAAAACAAACACAGAGTAAAGAGGCACAGGGTGAAAGACAGAGGGGAAATTGGATACCGGGGAAAGAGACATAGAGTAAAGGGACACCGCAGAAAATACAGAGGAAACGAGACACCGGGAGAAGAGACAAAGTGAAAAAGGGAGACATGGAAAATGGGACACAGTGGAAAGTGACAAAGGGGGAAGAGACACAGGGTAATGTATCACGGGGGAACTAAACGCAGGGGGAAAGAGACACAACGGTAAAGAGAAACAGGGGATATTGGGCACAAGGGAAAATAGGCACATAAACAAGGGTCACAGGGGTAAAGGGACACAGGTGAATCGAGCCACAGCCGAGAGAGACACTGTGGAAATGAAACACGGAGGTAAAGAGACGCTGGAGAAGTGAGAAACAGCGGAAAGAGATACAGCGGAAAGAGATACAGCGGAACGAGACTCCCCGGATAATGGAGGCAGGGTAAAATTGACAGAGGGGAAAAGAGACACCAGGGAGAATGGACAGAGTGGTCAGGAGAGACAGGGGAAAAGAGACACAGGAGAGGAGAGACACGTGGAGTAACGGGCACAGCACAAAGTGACATGGGGGAGCAGGTACCGGGGAATTGAATTGGGTACTCGAACGTTAGGGAAAAAGGAAGAGACACAGGGGGATACAGCCACAGGTTCAAGATGGACATAGGGGAAAAGGGACACCGGAAATGGATACCGTGGATTGAGGAACAGGGAAAATGAGGGGCAGCGGTAAAAGAGACACAGGGGAAAGAGACACAGAGGAAAGAGAAACAGAGGAAAGAGACACAGGGGAAAGAATCACAGAGGAAAGAGACACAGGGGAAGAGACACAGGGAAAGAGACAGAGGGAACGAGACACTGGAAAAGATACACAAGGAAAGTATCTCAGGGAACGTATCACAGGAAAAGTGGCACAGGGAGAGAGGCACACGGAAACAGACATAGGTAAAGAGGCAAAGGAAAACAGACACAGGGAAACAGTCACAGGAAAAGAGGCACAGGAAAATAGATACACGGAAACAGACACAGGGAAAGATACACAGGGAAAGTATCACAGGGAATGAGACACAAGGAAAGTATCACAGGGAATGAGACACAAGGAAAGAGACACAGGGAAAGAGACACAGGGAGGTAGAAACAGGGAAAGTATCCTAGGGAAAGTATCCCAGGGAAAGTATCCCAGGGAAAGTATCCCAGGGAAAGTATCACAGGGAAATTATCACAGGGAAGCAGGCACAGGGAAACAGACACAGGGAAAGAGGCACAGGAAAGAAACACAGGGAAAGAGGCGCAGGAAAAGAGACACAGGGAACAAGACACTGGAAGAGAGACACAGGGAAAGTATCAGAGGGAAAATATCACAGGAAAAGTATCACAGGGAAAGTATCACAGGAAATGACGCACAGGAAAAGAGACATAGGGAAAGAAACACAGGGAAGAGGCACAGGATAAGCGACACAGGGAAAGTATCTCAAGAAAAGAGGCACAGTTAAAGAGGCACAGGGATACAGAGATAGGGAGAGAGGCACAGGGAAAGACACAGGGAAAGAGACACAGGGAAAGAGACACAGGGAAAGAGACACTGGAAAAGATACACAAGGAAAGTATCTCAGGGAACGTATCACAGGAAAAGTGGCACAGGGAGAGAGGCACACGGAAACAGACACAGGTAAAGAGGCAAAGGAAAACAGACGGAGGGAAACAGACACAGGAAAGAGGCACAGGGAAAGAGGCACAGGAAAAGAGACACTGTTAAACAGACACAGAGAAAGAGGCACCGGAAAAGAAACACAGGGAAACAGACACAGGGAAGGAGACACACGGAAATATACATAGGGAAACTGACACAGGATAAGAGGTACATGGAAAAAGGCACAGGGATACAGACACAGGGAAAGAGGCACAGGAAAAGAGACACAGGGAAAGAGACACAGGGAAAGTATCACAGGAAAAGACGCACAGTGAAAGAGGAACACGGAAACAGACACCGGGAAAGAGACACAGGGAAACACACACAGGGAAACACACACAGGGAAGATGCAGAGGAAAAGAGACACAGGTAAACAGACAGGGAAAGAATCACAGGAAAAAGGCACAGGGAAAGAGGCACAGGGATACAGACACAGGGAAAGAGGCGCAGGAAAAGAGACACGGGGAAACAGACACAGAGAAGGAGGCACAGGAAGAGACACGGAACGAACACTGGAAAAGAGACACAGGAAAGGAATGTCAGGGAATGTATCACAGGAAAAGTATCACAGGGAAGGTACCACAGGAAAAGAGGTACAGGGATCGAGGCACACAGAAACAGACACAGGGAAAGAGGCACAGGAAAAGAGACACAGGGAAACAGCCACAGGAAAAGAGACACAGGGAAAGAGACACAGGGAAACAAAGACCGGGAAAACGGCACAGGAAAATAGACAAAGGCAAACTGACACAGGGAAAGAGGCACCCTAAAAGACTCACAGGGAAACAGACACAGTGAAGAAGTCACAGGGAAACAGTCACAGGGAAAGAGGCACAGGGAAAGAGACACAGGGAACGAACACTGGAAAAGAGACACAGGGAAAGAGACACAGGAAAAGAGACACAAGGAAACAGACACCGGGAAACTGACACAGGGTAAGAGACACAGGGAAAGAGACACAAGGAATCAGACACAGGGAAAGAGGCACCCGAAAAGACTCACATGGAAACAGACACAGTGAATGAGACACAGGGAAACAGACACAGGGCAACTGACACAGGGAAAGCCTCACAGTAAAAGAGGCACATGGAAAGAGGCACAGGGAAAGAGACACTGTGAAACAGACACAGGGCAACAGACACAAGGAAAGAGGCACAGGAAAAGAGACACAAGGAAACAGACACCGGGAAAGAGGCAGAGGAAAAGAGACACAGGGAACGAACACTGGAAAAGAGACACAGGGAAAGAGACACAGGAAAAGTGACACAAGGAAACAGACACCGGGAAACTGACACTGGGAAAGAGACACAGGAAAAGAGACACAAGGAAACAGACACATGGAAACAAACATAGGGAAACAAACACAGGGAAAGCGGCACAGGAAAATATACACAGGCAAACAGACACAGGTAAAGAGGTACAGTGAAAGAAACACAGGGCAGAAGAGACAGCTTAAAAGAGAGGCATGGTAAAGGAGAACCAGGTGGATAGAAACACACGGGGAAAGAAAACCAGGATAATGAGATCCAAGGGGAAAGAGAGACTGTGGGTAAGGGACACAGGGGAAAAGAGACGCAGAGGTAAATAAACACAGAGGGAGGAGACACAGGGGGAAAGACAGAGGGGAAATTGGATGCCGGGGAGAGAGACACAGGGTAAAGAGAGACATTGGGAAAAAGAAACACAGAGGCAAAGTAAAAGAGACACAGGGGAGAAGAGACACAGTAGGAAAAGAAAAATGGGCAATGGGACACAGGGGAAAGGAACAAAGGGGGTAAGAGACCCAGGGGAATTGAGACAGCGGAAAGAGACACAGGGGGGAAAGAGAAAAGGAGACTTAGGGGAAAGAGAGACAGGGGAAAAGAGATACGGGGGAAAGATACACAGGGGGAAAGGGTGCAGGGGGAAAGGGACACGGGGATATCTACACATGGGAAAAAAGACGCGTGGGGAATGAGACACTGGGGGAAAGACACACAGCTGAAAAGTGACACGGGGGAAAAGAGGCACAGGGGCAATGGACGCCGGGGGAAAGGGGCACAGGAGAACAGAGACTGATGGAGTAAGGGGCACATGGCAAAGAGACATGGGGAGACGAGAAACCGGGGAGTTGAATTGGGTGCTCTAAAATTTGGGGGAAAAGGAAGAGATACGGGGGGAAATGGCCATAAGTGAAAGAGGGGCGTGTGAGGAGGGACAGAAGAAACGGATACGGTGGAACGAGGTGCAGGGACACAGAGGCATTGGGAAAAAGAGACACAGAGGCAAATACGAGGTGCAGGAAACAGAGGCATTGGGAAAAAGAGACACAGAGGCAAATAGACATAGGGGAAAGAGACACAGGTCAATTGAAACACAACAGAAGAGAGACACAGCAGAAATGAGACACAGTGTAAAATGGAGACAGGGGGAAAGAGGCAAGGGGTAAAGAGACGTGAATAGAGACACATTGAGAAAGGTTAACAGCGTAAAGAGACATGGCGGAGGAGAGAACGTGGGAATTGAATTAGGTACACTAAAGTTTTAAAAAAAGGAGAAGACACAGGGGAAATGGCCGCAGATGATAGGTGGATGGGGGAAGAAACGGATACCGTCTATTGAGACACAGGGGGAAAGAGGCATTGGGGAAATGAGGCACTGGGGAACTGAGGCACAGGGGGAAATAGACACAGAGGAAAACTGACATAGTGGAAAAGGGGAACTGAGGAAAAGTGGCACAGGGGAAAAGAGACACAGGGGAAAGCGGGAACGGGGAAAGAGGAACAGGGGGAAATTGGCACAGGGGAAAAGTAACATCGTGGAAAAGAGGCACAGGTGAAAAGAGGCAGAGGGGAAAAGAGGCAGAGGGGAAACGGGAACGAGAAAGAGGCACAGGGGGAAATTGGCACAGGGGAAAAGTAACATCGTGGAAAAGCGGCACAGGTGAAAAGAGGCACTGGTGAAAAGAGGCACTGGTGATAAGAGGCAGAGGGGAAAACAGGAACGGGGAAAGAGTCACAGGGGGAAATTGACGCAGGAATAAGGAACATAGTGGGACAGAGGCACTGGGGAAGAGGCACCGGGGAAAACAGGCACAAGGGAAAACAGGCATTGGGAACAAGAGACACTCGGGAATAGAGGCATAGGGGAAAAGAGGCACAAAGGGAAGAATAGTCCTCTACCATGGACACAGAGGACACAGAGTCCTGTTCTATGGGTAGCACGGTACCATAGTGGTTATCGCAGTTGCTTCACAGCTCCTGCGTCCCAGCTTCGATTCCAGGCTTGGGTCACTGTCTGTGTGGAGTCAGCACGTTCTCGCCGTGTGGACGTGAGTTTCCTCTGGGTGCTCCGGTTTCCTCCCACAGCCCAAAGATGTGCAGATTAGATGGATTGGCCATTCTAAATTGCCCGTTGTGTCCACAAAATTTATGTGGGGACATATGGGATATGGTAGAGGTGTGCGGATTAAGTAGTGTGCTGTTTTCAAGGGCCGGTACAGAATCGATAGGCTGAATGCCTTCCTTCCGAACTGTAAATTCTATGATTCTACGATTCTAAGACACATGGGGAAAGAGACACAGGATGAAAGAGGCACTGGGGAAAGGAGGCACTGGGAAATAGGGACACGGGGTAAAGTGGCACAGGAAAAAAGAAAAACAGGGGGAAATTCACACATTGATAACGAGGCAATGGGGAAAGCAGGCACTGGGAAAACGAGACACATGGTGAAAGAGACACAGGGGAAATGAGGCCCAGGGGAAAGAGACACAGGGAAAAAGGAGGCACTGGGGAAATGAAGCACAGGTGAGAGACACAGGGGAAAGGAGGCACTGGGGAAATGTGGCACACGGAAGAGGGGCATAGGAGAAAGAGACACGGGGAAAGAGTCATAGGGTAAAGAGACACAGGGGGAAATTCACACATTGGAAAAGAGGCAATGGGGAAAAGAGGCACTGGGAAAACGAGACACATGGGGAAAGAAGCACAAGGGAAATGAGGTTCGGGGGGAAGAGATATAGTGAAGAAGGGGGCGCTGGGGAAATGAGGCACTGGTGAAAGAGACACAGGGGAAAGGAGACACAGGGTAAAGAGACACAGGGGATCAGAGTGTCAGGGGAAAAAAGGATAGTGCAAATGAGAGACAGAAGAAAGAGATAGATGGGAAGAGGCACGGGGAAGGAGTGATGGGGAGAAAGAGTCACAGGAGAAAGTGACAGAGGGGAAAGACTCACAATGGCAAAGCAACAGGGAAATGAGAGACAGACGAAAGAGAGAAACGGGGAAAGAGACACACGGGAACAAAGATAAGGGGGAACGAGACACAGGGGAAAACAGACACAGGGGAAAAAGACAAAAGGCAAACATGCACAAGGGGAAGAGACACGGGGGAAGCAGGCAGAGGGGAAAATGGTCACAGTGGAAAGAGACTGATGGGAAAGAGACAGAGGGGAAAAGTAGTCACGGGAAAAGAAACACATTGGAAACAGAGATGGGGAAAAGAGAGACTAGGTAAAAGGGACTCGGCAAAAGAGACACAGTGGAAATGGGCTCAAGTGAAATGACTGCGGGAAAAGAGACAGATGGGGAAGAGATTCAGGGTGAAAGGCACAGGGGAAAGAGGAACAAGGGAGAGAGACGCAGGGGGGAAAGAGAGACGGGGAAATGAGACAGTGGAAAAAAGACACAGAGGAAAGAGACACGCGGGAACGAGTCACATGGGGAGAATAGAGACATTGGAAAAACTCAGGGGAAAGACACACAGTGAAAATGATGCCGGGGTAAGAGACAAAGGGGAAAAGAGGCACATGGGCAAAGAGACACAGGGGAAAAGCCATAGGGGGAAATAGACATGGGAAAGAGCTTAAGAGAAAAGAAACACAGGGAAGAAGAGACACAGGGAAACAGCGAGACATGGAAAAAGAGACCCAGGTGCACAGAAACACAGGGGGAAAGAGACACAGGATAACGAGACCGAAGGGGAAAAGAGAGACAGAGGTAAATAAATACAGTGGAAAGACACAGTGGGGAGGACAGAGTGTGAATTGGATACCGGGAAAGATACACAGGGAAAAGAGATACCGGGGAAATACAGAGGAAAAGAGACACGGGAGAAGAGACAAAGGGGAAAAGAGAGACATGGAAAATGGGTCAGAGGGAAAAGTGACAAAGGGGGAAAGAGACACGGGGAAGACAATCACGGGGGAAATAAACACAGGGGGAAGAGATACAGGGGAAAGAGACACAGGAAAAGGGTACACAGCGTAAAGAGGCACAGGTCAATAGGGACAGAGCCAAAATAGACACTGCGGAAAGGGGACAAATAAGTAACGAGACACAGAGGTAATGAGACACTGGGGAAGTAAGACACAGCGGAAAGAGATACAGGAGAAACAAAACACCGGGGAAAATGGACACAGAGAAAAATTGACACAGGGAAAAGAGACACAGGGGAAAAATACAGAGGCGAAGATGCTCAGTCGCACGAGACAGAGAGGACAAGTGACACATGCCAAACGAAACACAGGAAGAACATACATAGGGGGAAAGTGACACGGGGAAAAGAGACGCAGTGGACGGAGACGTTGTGGAAATGAGTCACAGCAGAACTAGTTACAGGGGAATTATACACGAGAAAATAGTCACAGGAGAATGTGGAACAGGGGAAAGAGACACAGGGGAAAGAGACACGGGAAAGAGACACAGCGGAAAGAGACACAGGGGAAAGAGACACAGGAGAAAGAGACACAGGGGAAAGAGACACGGGAAAGAGACACAGCGGAAAGAGATACAGGGGAAAGAGACACAGGAGAAAGAGACACAGGGGAAAGAGACACACGGGAAAGAGACACAGCGGAAGAGATACAGGGGAAAGAGACACAGGAGAAAGAGACACAGTGGAAAGAGATACAGGGGAAAGAGACACAGGGGAAAGAGACACAGGGGAAAGAGGCACAGTGGAAAGAGATACAGGGGAAAGAGACACAGGGGAAAGAGACACAGTGGAAAGAGATACAGGGGAAAGAGACACAGGGGAAAGAGACACAGGAGAAAAAGACACAGGGGAAAGAGACACAGGGGAAAGAGACACAGTGGAAAGAGACACAGGAAAGAGACACAGCGGAAGAGATACAAGGGAAAGAGACACAGGAGAAAGAGACACAGTGCAAGGAGATACAGGGGAAAGAGACACAGGGGAAAGAGACACAGGGGAATGAGACACAGTGGAAAGAGATACAGGGGAAAGAGACACAGGGGAAAGAGACACAGGGGAAAGATATACAAGGGAAAGAGACACAGTGGAAAACGACACAAAGTGACACGGGTTGAGAGTCTCAGGGGGGGAAAAGGATAGTCCAAATGAGAGACAGAAGAAAGAGATAGATGGAGAAGGAGGCACAGGGGAAGGAGTGATAGGGGGAAAGAGTCACAGGAGAAAGAGACAAAGAGTCACAATGGCAAAGGGACACAGAAATGAGAGGCAGAAGATAGAGAGAAATGGGGAGAGACACACGGGAACAAAGACACGGGGAAGTTAGCACAGTGGAAAATAGGCAAAGGGC
This sequence comes from Scyliorhinus torazame, assembly GCF_047496885.1. Lineage (NCBI taxonomy): Eukaryota > Metazoa > Chordata > Chondrichthyes > Carcharhiniformes > Scyliorhinidae > Scyliorhinus > Scyliorhinus torazame. The sequence goes on along the minus strand of NC_092710.1, from coordinate 40,088,278 downwards.
AAAAAGACACATGGGAAAGAGACACAGGGGCAAAGTAAACGCGTAAAATGACAGAGGGTAAACAGACAGGGGGAAAAGAGAGACGATGGAAAAGAGACACAGGAAAAAATAGTCACATTGGAAAGGGACGAAAGGGGAAAGGCAGCGGGAAAAGATACAAATGGGGAAGAGATTCAGGGGGAAAGAGTCAGGGAAAAAGGGACACAGAAGAAGATAAAGAAGCGAAAGAGGCACGGGGGAACAGAGAGAAAAGGGAAATGAGACAAGAGGACATAGACAAAGAGGAAATAGACACAGGAAAGGAGCACAGAGGAAAGAGACACGGGGAAAGAGACACAGAGGAAAGAGAAACAGAGGAAAGAGACACAGGGGAAAGAATCACAGGAAAGAGACACAGAGGAAAGAGACACAGGGGAAAGAGACACAGAGGGAAGAGACACAGAGGAAAGCGACACAGAGGAAAGAGACACAGGGAAAGGAGTCACAGGGGAAAGGGACACAGAGGAAGGAAAACAGAGGAAAGAGGCACAGGGGAAAGAGACACAGAGGAAAGAGGCACAGAGGAAAGAGATACACGGGAAACAGACACAAGGGAAAGAGACACAGGGGAAAGAGACACAGGGGAAACAGACACAGAGGAAAGAGACACAGGGGAAAGAGACACAAAGGAAAGAAGCACAGATGAAAGATACACGGGAAACAGACACAGGGGAACGAGAGACACAGAGAAAAGAGACACAAGGGAACGAGCCACATGGGGCGGGAGAAATAGAGACAGTTGAAAATGGACACATGGGAAAAAAGCAGGGGATAGAGACACACGGAAAAAGACGCTGGAGTAAGGAGCACAGGTGAAAGAGACACAGGGGAAAAGAGACACAGTAGAAAAGAGACACAGAGGAAAAGAGGCACAAGGGAAAAGAGACACAGGGGAAAAGAGTCACAGAAGAAAAGAGACACAGGGGAAAAGATGCACAGGGGAAAGGACGCATAGGGGAAAAGAGACACAGGGGAAAAGAAGACTCAGAGGAAAAGAGACACAGGGGAAAAGAGACACGGGGGAAAGAATCAAATGGGAAAAGAGACACAGGGGAACAGAGACACAGAGGAAAGACACACAGGGTGAAAGAGACACGGGGAAACGACGCACAAGGGAAAAGAGGCACAGGAAGGAATAGACACAGGGTGAAATATACACGGGGAAGGGATTCAGAGGAAAGAACCACAGGGAAGAAGAGACACACAGGAAAAGCGAGACACGGGAAAAGGGACGCTGGTGGACAGAGACAAAGGGGAAAGAAGACAGAGGAAAGAGGCACAGGGGGAAAGAAACAAACGGGAAAGAGAGACAGAGGGAAGATACACAGGGGAAAAGAGAGTCACGGGAAAAGAGACGCTTGTGGACAGAGACACAGGGGAAGAAGACACAGAGGATAGAGACACAGGGGCAAAGTAAACGCGTAAAATGACAGAGGGTAAACAGACAGGGGGAAAAGAGAGACAATGGAAAAGAGACACAAGAAAAAATAGTCACATTGGAAAGGGACGCAAGGGGAAAGGCAGCGGGAAAAGATACAAATGGGGAAGAGATTCAGGGGTTAAAAGTCAGGGAAAAAGGGACACAGAAGAAGATAAAGAAGCGAAAGAGGCACGGGGGAACAGAGAGAAAAGGGAAATGAGACAAGAGGACATAGACACAGAGGAAAGAGACACAGGAAAGGAGCACAGAGGAAAGAGACACGGGGAAAGAGACACAGAGGAAAGAGAAACAGAGGAAAGAGACACAGGGGAAAGAATCACAGAGGAAAGAGACACAGAGGAAAGAGACACAGGGGAAAGAGACACAGAGGAAAGAGACACAGAGGAAAGCGACACAGAGGAAAGAGACACAGGGGAAGGAGTCACAGGGGAAAGGGACACAGAGGAAGGAAAACAGAGGAAAGAGGCACAGGGGAAAGAGACACAGAGGAAAGAGGCACAGAGGAAAGAGATACACGGGAAACAGACACAAGGGAAAGAGACACAGGGGAAAGAGACACAGGGGAAAGAGACACAGAGGAAAGAGACACAGTGGAAAGAGACGCAAAGGAAAGAGGCACAGATGAAAGATACACGGGAAACAGACACAGGGGAACGAGAGACACAGAGAAAAGAGACACAAGGGAACGAGCCACATGGGGCGGGAGAAATAGAGACAGTTGAAAATGGACACATGGGAAAAAAGCAGGGGATAGAGACACACGGAAAAAGACGCTGGAGTAAGGAGCACAGGTGAAAGAGACACAGGGGAAAAGAGACACAGTTGATAAGCGACACACAGGAAAAGAGGCACAGGGGAAAAGAGACACAGGGGAAAAGAGTCACAGAAGAAAAGAGACACAGGGGAAAAGATGCACAGGGGAAAGGACGCATAGGGGAAAAGAGACACAGGGGAAAAGAGACTCAGAGGAAAAGAGACACAGGGGAAAAGAGACACGGGGAAAAGAATCAAATGGGAAAAGAGACACAGGGGAACAGAGACACAGAGGAAAGACGCACAGGGTGAAAGAGACACGGGGAAACGACGCACAAGGGAAAAGAGGCACAGGAGGGAATAGACACAGGGTGAAATATACACGGGGAAGGGAATCAGAGGAAAGAAACAAAGGGAAGAAGAGACACAGAGGAAAAGCGAGACACGGGAAAAGGGACGCTGGTGGACAGAGACAAAGGGGAAAGAAGACAGAGGAAAGAGGCACAGGGGGAAAGAAACAAACGGGCAAGAGAGACAGAGGGAAGATACACAGGGGAAAAGAGAGTCACGGGAAAAGAGACGCTGGTGGACAGAGACACAGGGGAAGAAGACACAGAGGATAGAGACACAGGGGGAAAGACACACACGGGAAAGAGAGACAGAGGGAAGCGACACAGGGGAAAAGAGACACAGAGGATCGAGACACAGGGGAAATGAGACACAGAAGAAAGAGACACAGAGGAAAGAGACACAGGGGAAAAGAGACACAGAGGAAAACAAACACTGAGTAAAGAGGCACAGGGTGAAAGACAGAGGGGAAATTGGATACCGGGGATGGAGACATAGAGTAAAGGGGCACCGCAGAAAATACAGAGGAAACGAGACACGAGACAAAGTGAAAAAGGGAGACATGGAAAATGGGACACAGTGGAAAGTGACAGAGGGGGAAGAGACACAGGGGAAAGTATCACGGGGGAACTAAACGCAGGGGGAAAGAGACACAACGGTAAAGAGAAACAGGGGATATTGGGCACAAGGGAAAATAGGCACATACACAAGGGTCACAGGGGTAAAGGGACACAGGTGAATCGAGCCACAGCCGAGAGAGACACTGTGGAAATGATACACGGAGGTAAAGAGACGCTGGAGAAGTGAGAAACAGCGGAAAGAGATACAGCGGAAAGAGATACAGCGGGACGAGACTCCCCGGATAATGGAGGCAGGGTAAAATTGACAGAGGGGAAAAGAGACACCAGGGAGAATGGACACAGTGGTCAGGAGAGACAGGGGAAAAGAGACAGAGGAGAGGAGAGACACGTGGAGTAACGGGCACAGCACAAAGTGACATGGGGGAGCAGGTACCGGGGAATTGAATTGGGTACTCGAAAGTTAGGGAAAAAGGAAGAGACACAGGGGGATACAGCCACAGTTTCTAGATGGACATAGGGGAAAAGGGACACCGGAAATGGATACTGTGGATTGAGGAACAGGGAAAATGAGGCGCAGCGGTAAAAGAGACACAGGGGAAAGAGACACAGAGGAAAGAGAAACAGAGGAAAGAGATACAGGGGAAAGAATCACAGAGGAAAGAGACACAGGGGAAGAGACACAGGGAAAGAGACAGAGGGAACGAGACACTGGAAAAGATACACAAGGAAAGTATCTCAGGTAACGTATCACAGGAAAAGTGGCACAGGGAGAGAGGCACACGGAAACAGACATAGGTAAAGAGGCAAAGGAAAACAGACACAGGGAAACAGTCACAGGAAAAGAGGCACAGGAAAATAGATACACGGAAACAGACACAGGGAAAGATACACAGGGAAAGTATCACAGGGAATGAGACACAAGGAAAGAGACACAGGGAAAGAGACACAGGGAGGTAGAAACAGGGAAACAATCATAGGGAAAGTATCCCAGGGAAAGTATCCCAGGGAAAGTATCACAGGGAAAGTATCACAGGGAAATTATCACAGGGAAGCAGGCACAGGGAAACAGACACAGGGAAAGAGGCGCAGGAAAAGAGACACAGGGAACAAGACACTGGAAGAGAGACACAGGGAAAGTATCAGAGGGAAAATATCACAGGAAAAGTATCACAGTGAAAGTATCACAGGAAATGACGCACAGGAAAAGAGACATAGGGAAAGAAACACAGGGAAGAGGCACAGGATAAGCGACACAGGGAAAGTATCTCAAGAAAAGAGGCACAGTTAAAGAGGCACAGGGATACAGAGATATGGAGAGAGGCACAGGGAAAGACACAGGGAAAGAGACACAGGGAAAGAGACACAGGGAAAGAGACACAGGGAAAGTATCACAGGAAAAGACGCACAGTGAAAGAGGAACACGGAAACAGACACCGGGAAAGAGACACAGGTAAACACACACAGGGAAACACACACAGGGAAGATGCAGAGGAAAAGAGACACAGGTAAACAGACAGGGAAAGAATCACAGGAAAAAGGCACAGGGAAAGAGGCACAGGGATACAGACACAGGGAAAGAGGCGCAGGAAAAGAGACACGGGGAAACAGACACAGGTAAAGAGGCAAAGGAAAACAGACAGAGGGAAACAGACACAGGAAAGAGGCACAGGGAAAGAGGCACAGGAAAAGAGACACTGTTAAACAGACACAGGGCAACAGTCACAAGGAAAGAGGCACAGGAAAAGAGACACAAGGAAACAGACACAGGGAAGGAGACACACGGAAATATACATAGGGAAACTGACACAGGATAAGAGGTACATGGAAAAAGGCACAGGGATACAGACACAGGGAAAGTATCACAGGAAAAGACGCACAGTGAAAGAGGAACACGGAAACAGACACCGGGAAAGAGACACAGGGAAACACACACAGGAAAACACACACAGGGAAGATGCAGAGGAAAAGAGACACAGGTAAACAGACAGGGAAAGAATCACAGGAAAAAGACACAGGGAAAGAGGCACAGGGATACAGACACAGGGAAACACACACAGGGAAGATGCAGAGGAAAAGAGACACAGGTAAACAGACAGGGAAAGAATCACAGGAAAAAGACACAGGGAAAGAGGCACAGGGATACAGACACAGGGAAAGAGGAGCAGGAAAAGAGACCCGGGGAAACAGACACAGAGAAGGAGGCACAGGAAGAGACACGGAACGAACTCTGGAAAAGAGACACAGGAAAGGAATGTCAGGGAATGTATCACAGGAAAAGTATCACAGGGAAGGTACCACAGGAAAAGAGGTACAGGGATCGAGGCACACAGAAACAGACACAGGGAAAGAGGCACAGGAAAAGAGACACAGGGAAACAGCCACAGGAAAAGAGACACAGGGAAAGAGACACAGGGAAACAAAGACCGGGAAAGCGGCACAGGAAAATAGACAAAGGCAAACTGACACAGGGAAAGAGGCACCCCAAAAGACTCACAGGGAAACAGACACAGTGAAGGAGACACAGGGAAACAGTCACAGGGAAAGAGGCACAGGGAAAGAGACACAGGGAACGAACACTGGAAAAGAGACACAGGGAAAGAGACACAGGAAAAGAGACACAAGGAAACAGACACCGGAAACTGACACAGGGTAAGAGACACAGGGAAAGAGACACAAGGAATCAGACACAGGGAAAGAGGCACCCGAAAAGACTCACATGGAAACAGACACAGTGAAGGAGACACAGGGAAACAGACACAGGGCAACTGACACAGGGAAAGCCTCACAGTAAAAGAGGCACATGGAAAGAGGCACAGGGAAAGAGACACTGTGAAACAGACACAGGGCAACAGACACAAAGAAAGAGGCACAGGAAAAGAGACACAAGGAAACAGACACCGGGAAAGAGGCAGAGGAAAAGAGACACAGGGAACGAACACTGGAAAAAAGACACAGGGAAAGAGACACAGGAAAAGAGACACAAGGAAACAGACACCGGGAAACTGACACTGGGAAAGAGACACAGGAAAAGAGACACAAGGAAACAGACACAGGGAAACAAACACAGGGAAACAAACACAGGGAAAGCGGCACAGGAAAATAGACACAGGCAAACAGACACAGGTAAAGAGGCACAGTGAAAGAAACACAGGGCAGAAGAGACAGCGTAAAAGAGAGGCATGGTAAAGGAGAACCAGGTGGACAGAAACACACGGGGAAAGAAAACCAGGATAATGAGATCCAAGGGGAAAGAGAGACTGTGGGTAAGGGACACAGGGGAAAAGAGACGCAGAGGTAAATAAACACAGAGGGAGGAGACACAGGGGGAAAGACAGAGGGTAAATTGGATGCCGGGGAAAGAGGCACAGGGTAAAGAGAGACGTTGGGAAAAAGAAACACAGAGCCAAAGTAAAAGAGACACAGGGGAGAAGAGACACAGTAGGAAAAGAAAAATGGGCAATGGGACACAGGGGAAAGGAACAAAGGGGGTAAGAGACCCAGGGGAATTGAGACAGTGGAAAGAGACACAGGGGGTAAAGAGAAAAGGAGACTTAGGGGAAAGAGAGACAGGGGAAAAGAGATACGGGGGAAAGATACACAGGGGGAAAGGGACGCAGGGGGAAAGGGGCACGGGGATATCTACACATGGGAAAAAAGACGCGTGGGGAATGAGACACTGGGGGAAAAACACACAGCTGAAAAGTGACACGGGGAAAAAGAGGCACAGGGGCAATGGACGCAGGGGGAAAGGGGCACAGGAGAATAGAGACTGATGGAGTAAGGGGCACATGGCAAAGAGACATGGGGAGACGAGAAACCGGGAAGTTGAATTGGGTACTCTAAAATTTGGGGGAAAAGGAAGAGATACGGGGGGAAATGGCCATAAGTGAAAGAGGGGCGCGTGAGGAGGGACAGAAGAAACGGATACGGTGGAACGAGGTGCAGGGAAACAGAGGCGTTGGGAAAAAGAGACACAGAGGCAAATACGAGGTGCAGGAAACAGAGGCATTGGGAAAAAGAGACACAGAGGCAAATAGACATAGGGGAAAGAGACACAGGTCAATTGAAACACAACAGACAAGAGACACAGCCGAAATGAGACACAGGGTAAAATGGAGACAGGGGAAAAGAGGCAAGGGGTAAAGAGACGTGAATAGAGACACATTGAGAAAGGTTAACAGCGTAAAGAGACATGGCGGAGGAGAGAACGTGGGATTGAATTGGGTACTCTAAAGTTTTAAAAAAAGGAGAAGACACAGGGGAAATGGCCGCAGATGATAGGTGGATGGGGGAAGAAATGGATACCGTCTATTGAGGCACAAGGACAACGAGACACAGGGGAAAAGTGGAACTGGGGAAATGAGGCACAGGGGGAAATAGACACAGTGGAAAACTGACATAGTGGAAAAGGGGAACTGAGGAAAAGTGGCACAGGGGAAAGCGGGAACGGGGAAAGAGGCACAGGGGGAAATTGGCACAGGGGAAAAGTAACATCGTGGAAAAGAGGCACAGGTGAAAAGAGGCAGAGGGGAAAAGAGGCAGAGGGGAAAACGGGAACGGGAAAGAGGCACAGGGGGAAATTGGCACAGGGGAAAAGTAACATCATGGAAAAGATGCACAGGTGAAAAGAGGCACTGGTGAAAAGAGGCACTGGTGAAAAGAGGCAGAGGGGAAAACAGGAAGGGGGAAAGAGGCACAGGGGGAAATTGACGCAGGAATAAGGAACATAATGGGACAGAGGCACTGGGGAAGAGGCACCGGGGAAATCAGGCACAAGGGAAAACAGGCATTGGGAACAAGAGACACTCGGGAATAGAGGCACAGGGGAAAAGAGGCACAAAGGGAAGAATAGTCCTCTACCGTGGACACAGAGGACACAGAGTCCTGTTCTATGGGTAGCACGGTACCATAGTGGTTATCGCAGTTGCTTCACAGCTCCTGCGTCCCAGCTTCGATTCCAGGCTTGGGTCACTGTCTGTGTGGAGTCAGCACGTTCTCGCCGTGTGGACGTGAGTTTCCTCTGGGTGCTCCGGTTTCCTCCCACAGTCCAAAAATGTGCAGATTAGATGGATTGGCCATTCTAAATTGCCAGTTGTGTCCAAAAAAATTTATGTGGGGACATATGGGATAGGGTAGAGGTGTGCGGATTAAGTAGTGTGCTCTTTTCAAGGGCCGGTACAGAATCGATAGGCTGAATGCCTTCCTTCCGCACTGTAAATTCTATGATTCTACGATTCTAAGACACATGTGGAAAGAGACACAGGATGAAAGAGGCACTGGGGAAAGGAGGCACTGGGAAATAGGGACACGGGGTAAAGTGGCACAGGAAAAAAGAAAAACAGGGGGAAATTCACACATTGATAAAGAGGCAATGGGGAAAGCAGGCACTGGGAAAACGAGACACATGGTGAAAGAGACACAGGGGAAATGAGGCCCAGGGGAAAGAGACACAGGGAAAAAGGAGGCACTGGGGAAATGAAGCACAGGTGAGAGACACAGGGGAAAGGAGGCACTGGGGAAATGTGGCACACGGAAGAGGGGCATAGGAGAAAGAGACACGGGGAAAGAGTCATAGGGTAAAGAGACACAGGGGGAAATTCACACATTGGAAAAGAGGCAATGGGGAAAAGAGGCACTGGGAAAACGAGACACATGGGGAAAGAAGCACAAGGGAAATGAGGTTCGGGGGGAAGAGATATCGGGAAGAAGGAGGCGCTGGGGAAATGAGGCACTGGTGAAAGAGACACAGGGGAAAGAAGACACAGGGGAAAGAGACACAGGGGATCAGAGTGTCAGGGGAAAAAAGGATAGTGCAAATGAGAGACAGAAGGAAGAGATAGATGGGAAGAGGCACGGGGAAGGAGTGATGGGGAGAAAGAGTCACAGGAGAAAGTGACAAGAGGGGAAAGACTCACAATGGCAAAGCAACAGGGAAATGAGAGACAGACGAAAGAGAGAAACGGGGAAAGAGACACACGGGAACAAAGATACGGGGGAACGAGGCACAGGGGAAAACAGACACAGGGGAAAAAGACAAAAGGCAAACATGTACAAGAGGAAGAGACACGGGGGAAGCAGGCAGAGGGGGAAATGGTCACAGTGGAAAGAGACTGATGGGAAAGAGACAGAGGGGAAAAGTAGTCACGGGAAAAGAAACACATTGGAAACAGAGATGGGGAAAAGAGAGACTAGGTAAAAGGGACTCGGCAAAATAGACACAGTGGAAATGGGCTCAAGTGAAATGACTGCGGGAAAAGAGACAGATGGGAGAGAGATTCAGGGTGAAAGGCACAGGGGAAATAGGAACAAGGGAAAGAGACACAGGGGGAAAAGAGAGACGGGGAAATGAGCCACAGTGGAAAATTGACACAGAGGAAAGAGACAAAGGGGAACGAGTCACATGGGGAGAATAGAGACATTGGAAAAACTCAGGGGAAAGACACACAGTGAAAATGATGCCGGGGTAAGAGGCAAAGGGGAAAAGAGGCACATGGGAAAAGAGACACAGGGGAAAAGACATAGGGGAAATAGACATGGGGAAGAGCTTAAAAGGAAAGAAACACAGGGAAGAAGAGACACAGGGCAACAGCGAAACATGGAAAAAGAGACCCAGGTGCACAGAAACACAGGGGGAAAGAGACACAGGATAACGAGACCGAAGGGGAAAAGAGAGACAGAGGTCAATAAATACAGTGGAAAGACACAGTGGGGAGGACAGAGTGGGAATTGGATACCGGGAAAGATACACAGGGAAAAGAGACACCGGGGAAATACAGAGGAAAAGAGACACGGGAGAAGAGACAAAGGGGAAAAGAGAGACATGGAAAATGGTTCAGAGGGAAAAGTGACAAAGGGGGAAAGAGACACGGGGGAGACAATCACGGGGGAAATAAACACAGGGGGAAGAGATACAGGGGAAAGAGGCACAGGAAAAGGGTACACAGCGTAAAGAGGCACAGGTCAATAGGGACAGAGCCAAAATAGACACTGCGGAAAGGGGACAAATAAGTAACGAGACACAGAGGTAATGAGACACTGGGGAAGTAAGATACAGCGGAAAGAGATACAGGAGAAACAAAACACCGGGGTAAATGGACACAGAGAAACATTGACACAGGGAAAAGAGACACAGGGGAAAAATACAGAGGCGAAGATGCTCAGTCGAACGAGACAGAGAGGACAAGTGACACATGCCAAACGAAACACAGGAAGGACATACACAGGGGGAAAGTGACACGGGTAAAAGAGACGCAGTGGACGGAGACGTTGTGGAAATGAGTCACAGCAAAACTAGTTAAAGGGGAATTATACACGAGAAAATAGTCAGAGGAGAATGTGGAACAGGGGAAAGAGATACAGGGGAAAGAGACACAGGGGAACGAGACACAGGGGAAAGAGACACGGGAAAGAGACACAGCGGAAAGAGACACAGGGAAAAGAGACACAGGAGAAAGAGACTCTGGGGAAAGAGACACAGTGGAAAGAGACACGGGAAAGAGACACAGCGGAAAGAGATACAGGGGAAAGAGACACAGGAGAAAGAGACACAGGGGAAAGAGACACAGGGGAAAGAGACACAGTGGAAAGAGACACGGAAAAGAGACACAGCGGAAGAGATACAGGGGAAAGAGACACAGGAGAAAGAGACACAGTGGAAAGAGATACAGGGGAAAGAGACACAGAGGAAAGAGACACAGGGGAAAGAGACACAGTGGAAAGAGATACAGGGGAAAGAGACACAGGGGAAAGAGACACAGCGGAAAGAGATACAGGGGAAAGAGACACAGGGGAAAGAGACACGGGAAAGAGACACAGCGGAAAGAGATACAGGGGAAAGAGACACAGGAGAAAGAGACACAGGGGAAATAGACACAGGGGAAAGAGACACAGTGGAAAGAGACACGGGAAAGAGACACAGCGGAAAGAGACACAGGGGAAGGAGACACAGGAGAAAGAGACACGGGGAAAGAGACACAGTGGAAAGAGACACGGGAAAGAGACACAGCGGAAGAGATACAGGGGAAAGAGACACAGGAGAAAGAGGCACTGTGGAAGGAGATACAGGGGAAAGAGCAACAGGGGAAAGAGACACAGGGGAGTGAGACACAGTGGAAAGAGATACAGGAGAAAGAGACACAGGGGAAAGAGACACAGGGGAAAGATATACAAGGGAAAGAGACACAGTGGAAAACGACACAAAGTGACACGGGTTGAGAGTCTCGGGGGGGGGGGGGAAGGATAGTGCAAATGAGAGACAGAAGAAAGAGATAGATGGAGAAGGAGGCACAGGGGAAGGAGTGATAGGGGAAAAGAGTCACAGGAGAAAGAGACAAAGAGTCACAATGGCAGAGGGACACAGAAATGAGAGGCAGAAGAAAGAGAGAAATGGGGAGAGACACACGGGAACAAAGACACGGGGAAGTCAGCACAGTGGAAAATCGGCAAAGGGCAAAAAGACACATGGGAAAGAGACACAGGGGCAAAGGAAACGCGTAAAATGACAGAGGGTAAACAGACAGGGGGAAAAGAGAGACGATGGAAAAGAGACACAGGAAAAAATAGTCACATTGAAAGGGACGCAAGGGGAAAGGCAGCGGGAAAAGATACAAATGGGGAAGAGATTCAGAGGGAAAGAGTCAGGGAAAAAGGGACACAGAAAAGATAAAGAGGCACGGGGGAACAGAGAGAAAAGGGAAATGAGACAAGAGGACAAAGACACAGAGGAAAGAGACACAGGAAAGGAGCACAGAGGAAAGAGACACGGGGAAAGAGACACAGAGGAAAGAGAAACAGAGGAAAGAGACACAGGGGAAAGAATCACAGAGGAAAGAGAAACAGAGGAAAGAGACACAGGGGACAGATACACAGCGGAAAGAGATACAGAGGAAAGAGACACAGGGGAAAGAGACACGGGAAAGAGACACAGCGGAAAGAGATACAGGGGAAAGAGACACAGGAGAAAGAGACACAGGGGAAAGAGACACAGGGGAACGAGACACAGTGGAAAGAGACACGGGAAAGAGACACAGCGGAAAGAGATACAGGGGAAGTAGACACAGGAGAAAGAGACACAGGGGAAAAAGACACAGGGGAAAGAGACACAGTGGAAAGAGACACAGGAGAAAGAGACACAGTGGAAAGAGACACGGGAAAGAGACACAGCGGAAGAGATACTGGGGAAAGAGACACAGGAGAAAGAGACACAGTGGAAGGAGATACAGGGGAAAGAGACACAGGGGAAAGAGACACAGCCGAGTGAGACACAGTGGAAAGAGATACAGGGGAAAGAGACACAGGGGAAAGAGACACAGGGGAAAGAGACAAAGGGGAAAGAGACACAGTGGAAAGAGACACGGGAAAGAGACACAGGGGAAGAGATGCAGGGGAAAGAGACACAGGAGAAAGAGACACAGTGGAAGGAGATACAGGGGAAGGAGACACAGGAGAAAGAGACACAGGGGAAAGAGACACAGGGGAAAGAGACACAGTGGAAAGAGACACGGGAAAGAGACACAGCGGAAGAGATACAGGGGAAAGAGACACAGGAGAAAGAGACACAGTGGAAGGAGATACAGGGGAAAGAGACACAGGGGAAGGAGACACAGCCGAGTGAGACACATTGGAAAGAGATACAGGGGAAAGAGACACAGGGGAAAGAGACACAGGGGAAAGATATACAAGGGAAAGAGACACAGTGGAAAACGACACAAAGTGACATGGGTTGAGAGTCTCAGGGGGGAAAAGGATAGTGCAAATGAGAGACAGAAGAAAGAGATATATGGAGAAGGAGGCACAGGGGAAGGAGTGATAGGGGAAAAGAGTCACAGGAGAAAGAGACAAAGAGTCACAATGGCAGAGGTACACAGAAATGAGAGGCAGAAGAAAGAGAGAAATGGGGAGAGACACACGGGAACAAACACACGGGGACGTTAGCACAATGGAAAATAGGCAAATGGCAAAAAGACACATGGGAAAGAGACACAGGGGCAAAGTAAACGCGTAAAATGACAGAGGGTAAACAGACAGGGGGAAAAGAGAGACGATGGAAAAGAGGCACAGGGGAAAAGAGACACAGTAGAAAAGCGACACAGAGGAAAAGAGGCACAAGGGAAAAGAGACACAGGGGAAGAAGACACAGAGGATAGAGACACAGCGGCACAGTAAACGCGTAAAATGACAGAGGGTAAACAGACAGGGGGAAAAGAGAGACGATGGAAAAGAGACACAGGAAAAAATAGTCACATTGGAAAGGGACGCAAGGGGAAAGGCAGCGGGAAAAGATACAAATGGGGAAGAGATTCAGGGGGAAAGAGTCAGGGAAAAAGGGACACAGAAAAGATAAAGAGGAACGGGGGAACAGAGTTAAAAGGGAAATGAGACAAGAGGACATAGACACAGAGGAAAGAGACACAGGAAAGGAGCACAGAGGAAAGAGACACGGGGAAAGAGACACAGAGGAAAGAGAAACAGAGGAAAGAGACACAGGGGAAAGAGACACAGGGGACAGAGACACAGCGGAAAGAGATACAGAGGAAAGAGACACAGGGGAAAGAGACACGGGAAAGAGACACAGCGGAAAGAGATACAGGGGAAAGATACACAGGAGAAAGAGACACAGGGGAAAGAGACACAGGGGAACGAGACACAGTGGAAAGAGACACGGGAAAGAGACACAGCGGAAAGAGATACAGGGGAAGTAGACACAGGAGAAAGAGACACGGGGGAAAGAGACACAGGGGAAAGAGACACAGTGGAAAGAGACACGGGAAAGCGACACAGCGGAAGAGATACAGGGGAAAGAGACACAGGAGAAAGAGACACAGTGAAGGAGATACAGGGGAAAGAGCCACAGGGGAAAGAGACACAGGGGAGTGAGACACAGTGGAAAGAGATACAGGGGAAAGAGACACAGGGGAAAGAGACAGAGGGGAAAGATATACAAGGGAAATAGACACAGTGGAAAACGACACAAAGTGACATGGGTTGAGAGTCTCAGGGGGGGAAAAGGATAGTGCAAATGAGAGACAGAAGAAAGAGATAGATGGAGAAGAAGGCACAGGGGAAGGAGTGATAGGGGAAAAGAGTCACAGGAGAAAGAGACAAAGAGTCACAATGGCAGAGGGACACAGAAATGAGAGGCAGAAGAAAGAGAGAAATGGGGAGAGACACGCGGAAACAAACACACGGGGAAGTTAGCACAATGGAAAATAGGCAAAGGGCAAAAAGACACATGGGAAAGAGACACAGGGGCAAAGTAAACGCGTAAAATGACAGAGGGTAAACAGACAGGGCGAAAAGAGAGACGATGGAAAAGAGACACAGGAAAAAATAGTCACATTGGAAAGGGACGCAAGGGGAAAGGCAGCGGGAAAAGATACAAATGGGGAAGAGATTCAGGGGGAAAGAGTCAGGGAAAAAGGGACAAAGAAGAAGATAAAGAAGCGAAAGAGGCACGGGGGACCAGAGAGAAAAGGGAAATGAGACTAGAGGACATAGACACAGAGGAAAGAGACACAGGAAAGGAGCACAGAGGAAAGAGACACGGGGAAAGCGACACAGAGGAAAGAGAAACAGAGGAAAGAGACACAGGGGAAAGAATCACAGAGGAAAGAGACACAGAGGAAAGAGACACAGGGGAAAGAGACACGGGGGAAGGAGTCACAGGGGAAAGGGACACAGAGGAAGGAAACAGAGGAAAGAGGCACAATGGAAAGAGTCACAGAGGAAAGAGGTACAGAGGAAAGAGATACACGGGAAACAGACACAAGGGAAAGAGACACAGGGGAAAGAGACACAGGGGAAAGAGACACAGAGGAAAGAGACACAGGGGAAAGAGACACAAAGGAAAGAGGCACAGATGAAAGATACACGGGAAACAGATACAAGGGAAAGAGACTCGGGGGAACGAGAGACACAGAGAAAAGAGACACAAGGGAACGAGCCACATGGGGCGGGAGAAATAGAGACAGTTAAAAATGGACACATGGGAAAAAAGCAGGGGATAGAGACACACGGAAAAAGACGCTGGAGTAAGGAGCACAGGTGAAAGAGACACAGGGGAAAAGAGACACAGTAGAAAAGAGACACAGAGGAAAAGAGGCACAGGGGAAAAGAGACACAGGGGAAAAGAGTCACAGAAGAAAAGGGACACAGGGGAAAAGATGCACAGGGGAAAAGAGGCATAGGGGAAAAGAGACACGGGAAAAGAGACTCAGAGGAAAAGAGACACGGGGAAAAGAGACACGGGGAAATGAATCAAATGGGAAAAGAGACCCAGGGGAACAGAGACACAGAGGAAAGACGCACAGGGTGAAAGAGACACTGGGAAACGACGCACAAGGGAAAAGAGGCACAGGAGGGAATAGACACAGGGTGAAATATACACGGGGAAGGGATTCAGAGGAAAGAAACACAGGGAAGAAGAGACACAGAGGAAAAGCGAGACACGGGAAAAGGGACGCTGGTGGAGAGACAAAGGGGAAAGAAGACAGAGGAAAGAGGCACAGTGGGAAAGAAACAAACGGGAAAGAGAGACAGAGGGAAGATACACAGGGGAAAAGAGAGTCACGGGAAAAGAGACGCTGGTGGACAGAGGCACAGGGGAAGAAGACACAGAGGATAGAGACACAGGGGGAAAGACACACACGGGAAAGAGCGACACAGGGGAAAAGAGGCACAGAGGAGCGAGACACAGGGGAAATGAGACACAGAAGAAAGAGACACAGAGGAAAGAGACACAGGGGAAAAGAGACACAGAGGAAAACAAACACAGAGTAAAGAGGCACAGGGTGAATGACAGAGGGGAAATTGGATACCGGGGAAAGAGACATAGAGTAAAGGGGCACCGCAGAAAATACAGAGGAAAAGAGACACGGGGAGAAGAGACAAAGTGGAAAAGGGAGACATGGAAAATGGGACACAGTGGAAAGTGACAGAGGGGGAAGAGACACAGGGGAAAGTATCACGGGGGAACTAAACGCAGGGGGAAAGAGACACAACGGTAAAGATAAACAGGGGATATTGGGCACAAGGGAAAATAGGCACATAAAAAAGGGTCACAGGGGTAAAGGGACACAGGTGAATCGAGCCACAGCCGAGAGAGAGACTGGAAATGACACACGGAGGTAAAGAAACGCTGGAGAGGTGAGAAACAGCGGAAAGAGATACAGCGGAAAGAGATACAGCGGAACGAGACTCCCCGGATAATGGAGGCAGGGTAAAATTGACAGAGGGGAAAAGAGACACCAGGGGGAATGGACACAGTGGTCAGGAGACAAAGAGGAAAGAGACACAGAGGAAAGCGACACAGAGGAAAGAGACACAGGGGAAGGAGTCACAGGGGAAAGGGACACAGAGGAAGGAAAACAGAGGAAAGAGGCACAGGGGAAAGAGACACAGAGGAAAGAGGCACAGAGGAAAGAGATACACGGGAAACAGACACAAGGGAAAGAGACACAGGGGAAAGAGACACAGGGGAAAGAGACACAGAGGAAAGAGACACAGGGGAAAGAGACACAAAGGAAAGAGGCACAGATGAAAGATACACGGGAAACAGACACAGGGGAACGAGAGACACAGAGAAAAGAGACACAAGGGAACGAGCCACATGGGGCGGGAGAAATAGAGACAGTTGAAAATGGACACATGGGAAAAAAGCAGGGGATAGAGACACACGGAAAAAGACGCTGGAGTAAGGAGCACAGGTGAAAGAGACACAGGGGAAACGAGACACAGTAGATAAGCGACACACAGGAAAAGAGGCACAGGGGAAAAGAGACACAGGGGAAAAGAGTCACAGAAGAAAAGAGACACAGGGGAAAAGATGCACAGGGGAAAGGTCGCATAGGGGAAAAGAGACACAGGGGAAAAGAAACTCAGAGGAAAAGAGACACAGGGGAAAAGAGACACGGGGAAAAGAATCAAATGGGAAAAGAGACACAGGGGAACAGAGACACAGAGGAAAGACGCACAGGGTGAAAGAGACACGGGGAAACGACGCACAAGGGAAAAGAGGCACAGGAGGGAATAGACACAGGGTGAAATATACACGGGGAAGGGAATCAGAGGAAAGAAACACAGGGAAGAAGAGACACAGAGGAAAAGCGAGACACGGGAAAAGGGACGCTGGTGGACAGAGACAAAGGGGAAAGAAGACAGAGGAAAGAGGCACAGGGGGAAAGAAACAAACGGGAAAGAGAGACAGAGGGAAGATACACAGGGGAAAAGAGAGTCACGGGAAAAGAGACGCTGGTGGACAGAGACACAGGGGAAGAAGACACAGAGGATAGAGACACAGGGGGAAAGACACACACGGGAAAGAGAGACAGAGGGAAGCGACACAGGGGAAAAGAGACACAGAGGATCGAGACACAGGGGAAATGAGACACAGAAGAAAGAGACACAGAGGAAAGAGACACAGGGGAAAAGAGACACAGAGGAAAACAAACACAGAGTAAAGAGGCACAGGGTGAAAGACAGAGGGGAAATTGGATACCGGGGAAAGTGACATAGAGTAAAGGGGCACCGCAGAAAATACAGAGGAAACGAGACACGAGACAAAGTGAAAAAGGGAGACATGGAAAATGGGACACAGTGGAAAGTGACAGAGGGGGAAGAGACACAGGGGAAAGTATCACGGGGGAACTAAACGCAGGGGGAAAGAGACACAGCGGTAAAGAGAAATAGGGGATATTGGGCACAAGGGAAAATAGGCACATACACAAGGGTCACAGGGGTAAAGGGACACAGGTGAATCGAGCCACAGCCGAGAGAGACACTGTGCAAATGATACACGGAGGTAAAGAGACGCTGGAGAAGTGAGAAACAGCGGAAAGAGATACAGCGGAAAGAGATACAGCGGGACGAGACTCCCCGGATAATGGAGGCAGGGTAAAATTGACAGAGGGGAAAAGAGACACCAGGGAGAATGGACACAGTGGTCAGGAGAGACAGGGGAAAAGAGACAGAGGAGAGGAGAGACACGTGGAGTAACGGGCACAGCACAAAGTGACATGGGGGAGCAGGTACCGGGGAATTGAATTGGGTACTCGAAAGTTAGGGAAAAAGGAAGAGACACAGGGGGATACAGCCACAGGTTCAAGATGGACATAGGGGAAAAGGGACACCGGAAATGGATACCGTGGATTGAGGAACAGGGAAAATGAGGCGCAGCGGTAAAAGAGACACAGGGGAAAGAGACACAGAGGAAAGAGAAACAGAGGAAAGAGACACAGGGGAAAGAATCACAGAGGAAAGAGACACAGGGGAAGAGACACAGGGAAAGAGACAGAGGGAACGAGACACTGGAAAAGATACACAAGGAAAGTATCTCAGGGAACGTATCACAGGAAAAGTGGCACAGGAAGAGAGGCACACGGAAACAGACATAGGTAAAGAGGCAAAGGAAAACAGACACAGGGAAACAGTCACAGGAAAGAGGCACAGGAAAATAGATACACGGAAACAGACATAGGGAAAGATACACAGGGAAAGTATCACAGGGAATGAGACACAAGGAAAGAGACACAGGGAAAGAGACACAGGGAGGTAGAAACAGGGAAACAATCATAGGGAAAGCATCACAGGGAAAGTATCACAGGGAAATTATGACAGGGAAGCAGGCACAGGGAAACAGACACAGGGAAAGAGGCACAGGAAAGAAACACAGGGATATAGACACAGGGAAAGAGGCGCAGGAAAAGAGACACAGGGAACAAGACACTGGAAGAGAGACACAGGGAAAGTATCAGAGGGAAAATATCACAGGAAAAGTATCACAGTGAAAGTATCACAGGAAATGACGCACAGGAAAAGAGACATAGGGAAAGAAACACAGGGAAGAGGCACAGGATAAGCGACACAGGGAAAGTATCTCAAGAAAAGAGGCACAGTTAAAGAGGCACAGGGATACAGAGATAGGGAGAGAGGCACAGGGAAAGACACAGGGAAACAGACACAGGGAAAGAGACACAGGGAAAGAGACACAGGGAAAGTATCACAGGAAAAGACGCACAGTGAAAGAGGAACACGGAAACAGACACCGGGAAAGAGACACAGGGAAACACACACAGGGAAACACACACAGGGAAGATGCAGAGGAAAAGAGACACAGGTAAACAGACAGGGAAAGAATCACAGGAAAAAGGCACAGGGAAAGAGGCACAGGGATACAGACACAGGGAAAGAGGCGCAGGAAAAGAGACACGGGGAAACAGACACAGAGAAGGAGACACACGGAAATATACATAGGGAAACTGACACAGGATAAGAGGTACATGGAAAAAGGCACAGGGATACAGACACAGGGAAAGAGGCACAGGAAAAGAGACACAGGGAAAGAGACACAGGGAAAGTATCACAGGAAAAGACGCACAGTGAAAGAGGAACACGGAAACAGACACCGGGAAAGAGACACAGGGAAACACGCACAGGGAAACACACACAGGGAAGATGCAGAGGAAAAGAGACACAGGTAAACAGACAGGGAAAGAATCACAGGAAAAAGGCACAGGGAAAGAGGCACAGGGATACAGACACAGGGAAAGAGGCGCAGGAAAAGAGACACGGGGAAACAGACACAGAGAAGGAGGCACAGGAAGAGACACGGAACGAACTCTGGAAAAGAGACACAGGAAAGGAATGTCAGGGAATGTATCACAGGAAAAGTATCACAGGGAAGGTACCAAAGGAAAAGAGGTACAGGGATCGAGGCACACAGAAACAGACACAGGGAAAGAGGCACAGGAAAAGAGACACAGGGAAACAGCCACAGGAAAAGAGACACAGGGAAAGAGACACAGGGAAACAAAGACCGGGAAAGCGGCACAGGAAAATAGACAAAGGCAAACTGACACAGGGAAAGAGGCACCCCAAAAGACTCACAGGGAAACAGACACAGTGAAGGAGACACAGGGAAACAGTCACAGGGAAAGAGGCACAGGGAAAGAGACACAGGGAACGAACACTGGAAAAGAGACACAGGGAAAGAGACACAGGAAAAGAGACACAAGGAAACAGACACCGGGAAACTGACACAGGGTAAGAGACACAGGGAAAGAGACACAAGGAATCAGACACAGGGAAAGAGGCACCCGAAAAGACTCACATGGAAACAGACACAGTGAAGGAGACACAGGGAAACAGACACAGGGAAACTGACAGAGGGAAAGCCTCACAGTAAAAGAGGCACATGGAAAGAGGCACAGGGAAAGAGACACTGTGAAACAGACACAGGGCAACAGACACAAGGAAAGAGGCACAGGAAAAGAGACACAAGGAAACAGACACCGGGAAAGAGGCAGAGGAAAAGAGACACAGGGAACGAACACTGGAAAAGAGACACAGGGAAAGAGACACAGGAAAAGAGACACAAGGAAACAGACACCGGGAAACTGACACTGGGAAAGAGACACAGGAAAAGAGACACAAGGAAACAGACACAGGGAAACAAACACAGGGAAACAAACACAGGGATGATGCAGAGGAAAAGAGACACAGGTAAACAGACAGGGAAAGAATCACAGGAAAAAGGCACAGGGAAAGAGGCACAGGGATACAGACACAGGGAAAGAGGCACAGGAAAAGAGACACGGGGAAACAGACACAGAGAAGGAGGCACAGGAAGAGACACGGAACGAACTCTGGAAAAGAGACACAGGAAAGGAATGTCAGGGAATGTATCACAGGAAAAGTGTCACAGGGAAGGTACCAAAGGAAAAGAGGTACAGGGATCGAGGCACACAGAAACAGACACAGGGAAAGAGGCACAGGAAAAGAGACACAGGGAAACAGCCACAGGAAAAGAGACACAGGGAAAGAGGCACAGGGAAACAAAGACCGGGAAAGCGGCACAGGAAAATAGACAAAGGCAAACTGACACAGGGAAAGAGGCACCCCAAAAGACTCACAGGGAAACAGACACAGTGAAGGAGACACAGGGAAACAGTCACAGGGAAAGAGGCACAGGGAAAGAGACACAGGGAACGAACACTGGAAAAGAGACACAGGGAAAGAGACACAGGAAAAGAGACACAAGGAAACAGACACCGGGAAACTGACACAGGGTAAGAGACACAGGGAAAGAGACACAAGGAATCAGACACAGGGAAAGAGGCACCCGAAAAGACTCACATGGAAACAGACACAGTGAAGGAGACACAGGGAAACAGACACAGGGAAACTGACAGAGGGAAAGCCTCACAGTAAAAGAGGCACATGGAAAGAGGCACAGGGAAAGAGACACTGTGAAACAGACACAGGGCAACAGACACAAGGAAAGAGGCACAGGAAAAGAGACACAAGGAAACAGACACCGGGAAAGAGGCAGAGGAAAAGAGACACAGGGAACGAACACTGGAAAAGAGACACAGGGAAAGAGACACAGGAAAAGAGACACAAGGAAACAGACACCGGGAAACTGACACTGGGAAAGAGACACAGGAAAAGAGACACAAGGAAACAGACACAGGGAAACAAACACAGGGAAACAAACACAGGGAAAGCGGCACAGGAAAATAGACACAGGCAAACAGACACAGGTAAAGAGGCACAGTGAAAGAAACACAGTGCAGAAGAGACAGCGTAAAAGAGAGGCATGGTAAAGGAGAACCAGGTGGACAGAAACACACGGGGAAAGAAAACCAGGATAATGAGATCCAAGGGGAAAGAGAGACTGTGGGTAAGGGACACAGGGGAAAAGAGACGCATAGGTAAATAAACACAGAGGGAGGAGACACAGGGGGAAAGACAGAGGGGAAATTGGATGCCGTGGAAAGAGACACAGGGTAAAGAGAGACATTGGGAAAAAGAAACACGGAGCCAAAGTAAAAGAGACACAGGGGAGAAGAGACACAGTAGGAAAAGAAAAATGGGCAATGGGACACAGGGGAAAGGAACAAAGGGGGTAAGAGACCCAGGGGAATTGAGACAGCGGAAAGAGACACAGGGGGGAAAGAGAAAAGGAGACTTAGGGGAAAGAGAGACAGGTGAAAAGAGATACGGGGGAAAGATACACAGGGGGAAAGGGACGCAGGGGGAAAGGGACACGGGGATATCTACATATGGGAAAAAAGACGCGTGGGGAATGAGACACTGGGGTAAAGACACACAGCTAAAAAGTGACACGGGGAAAAAGAGGCACAGGGGCAATGGACGCAGGGGGAAAGGGGCACAGGAGAATAGAGACTGATGGAGTAAGGGGCACATGGCAAAGAGACATGGGGAGACGAGAAACCGGGGAGTTGAATTGGGTACTCTAAAATTTGGGGGAAAAGGGAGAGATACGGGGGGAAATGGCCATAAGTGAAAGAGGGGCGCGTGAGGAGGGACAGAAGAAACGGATATGGTGGAACGAGGTGCAGGGAAACAGAGGCATTGGGAAAAATAGACACAGAGGCAAATACGAGGTGCAGGAAACAGAGGTATTGGGGAAAAGAGACACAGAGGCAAATAGACATAGGGGAAAGAGACACAGGTCAATTGAAACACAACAGAAAAGAGACACAGCAGAAATGAGACACAGGGTAAAATGGAGACAGGGGAAAAGAGGCAGGGGGTAAAGAGACGTGAATAGAGACACATTGAGAAAGGTTAACAGCGTAAAGAGACATGGCGGAGGAGAGAACGTGGGAATTGAATTGGGTACTCTAAAGTTTTAAAAAAAGGAGAAGACACAGGGGAAATTACCGCAGATGATAGGTGGATGGGGGAAGAAATGGATAGCGTCTATTGAGGCACAAGGACAACGAGACACAGGGGAAAAGAGGAACTGGGGAAATGAGGCACAGGGGGAAATAGACACAGTGGAAAACTGACATAGTGGAAAAGGGGAACTGAGGAAAAGTGGCACAGGGGAAAAGAGACACAGGGGAAAGCGTGAACGGGGAAAGAGGCACAGGGGGAAATTGGCACAGGGGAAAAGTAACATCGTGGAAAAGAGGCACAGGTGAAAAGAGGCAGAGGGGAAAAGAGGCAGAGGGGAAAACGGGAACGGGAAAGAGGCACAGGGGGAAATTGGCACAGGGGAAAAGTAACATCATGGAAAAGAGGCACAGGTGAAAAGAGGCACTGGTGAAAAGAGGCACTGCTGAAAAGAGGCAGAGGGGAAAACAGGAACGGGGAAAGAGGCACAGGGGGAAATTGACGCAGGAATAAGGAACATAGTGGGACAGAGGCACTGGGGAAGAGGCACCGGGGAAATCAGGCACAAGGGAAAACAGGCATTGGGAACAAGAGACACTCGGGAATAGAGGCACAGGGGAAAAGAGGCACAAAGGGAAGAATAGTCCTCTACCGTGGACACAGAGGACACAGAGTCCTGTTCTATGGGTAGCACGGTACCATAGTGGTTATCGCAGTTGCTTCACAGCTCCTGCGTCCCAGCTTCGATTCCAGGCTTGGGTCACTGTCTGTGTGGAGTCAGCACGTTCTCGCCGTGTGGACGTGAGTTTCCTCTGGGTGCTCCGGTTTCCTCCCACAGTCCAAAGATGTGCAGATTAGATGGATTGGCCATTCTAAATTGCCAGTTGTGTCCAAAAAATTTATGTGGGGACATATGGGATAGGGTAGAGGTGTGCGGATTAAGTAGTGTGCTCTTTTCAAGGGCAGGTACAGAATCGATAGGCTGAATGCCTTCCTTCCGCACTGTAAATTCTATGATTCTACGATTCTAAGACACATGGGGAAAGAGACACAGGATGAAAGAGGCACTGGGGAAAGGAGGCACTGGGAAATAGGGACACGGGGTAAAGTGGCACAGGAAAAAAGAAAAACAGGGGGAAATTCACACATTGATAAAGAGGCAATGGGGAAAGCAGGCACTGGGAAAACGAGACACATGGTGAAAGAGACACAGGGGAAATGAGGCCCAGGGGAAAGAGACACAGGGAAAAAGGAGGCACTGGGGAAATGAAGCACAGGTGAGAGACACAGGGGAAATGAGGCACTGGGGAAATGTGGCACACGGAAGAGGGGCATAGGAGAAAGAGACACGGGGAAAGAGTTATAGGGTAAAGAGACACAGGGGGAAATTCACACATTGGAAAAGAGGCAATGGGGAAAAGAGGCACTGGGAAAACGAGACACATGGGGAAAGAAGCACAAGGGAAATGAGGTTCGGGGGGAAGAGATATAGGGAAGAAGGAGACGCTGGGGAAATGAGGCACTGGTGAAAGAGACACAGGGGAAAGGAGACACAGGGTGAAGAGACACAGGGGATCAGAGTGTCAGGGGAAAAAAGGATAGTGCAAATGAGAGACAGAAGAAAGAGATAGATGGGAAGAGGCACGGGGAAGGAGTGATGGGGAGAAAGAGTCACAGGAGAAAGTGACAGAGGGGAAAGACTCACAATGGCAAAGCGACAGGGAAATGAGAGACAGACGAAAGAGAGAAACGGGGAAAGAGACACACGGGAACAAAGATACGGGGGAACGAGACACAGGGGAAAACAGACACAGGGGAAAAAGACAAAAGGCAAACATGTACAAGGGGAAGAGACACGGGGGAAGCAGGCAGAGGGGAAAATGGTCACAGTGGAAAGAGACTGATGGGAAAGAGACAGAGGGGAAAAGTAGTCACGGGAAAAGAAACACATTGGAAACAGAGATGGGGAAAAGAGAGACTAGGTAAAAGGGACTCGGCAAAATAGACACAGTGGAAATGGGCTCAAGTGAAATGACTGCGGGAAAAGAGACAGATGGGGAAGAGATTCAGGGTGAAAGGCACAGGGGAAAGAGGAACAAGGGAAAGAGACACAGGGGGAAAAGAGAGACGGGGAAATGAGACAAAGTGGAAAATAGACACAGAGGAAAGAGACACGCGGGAACGAGTCACATGGGGAGAATAGAGACATTGGAAAAACTCAGGGGAAAGACACACAGTGAAAATGATGCCGGGGTAAGAGGCAAAGGGGAAAAGAGGCACATGGGCAAAGAGACACAGGGGAAAATCCATAGGGGGAAATAGACATGGGGAAGAGCTTAAGAGGAAAGAAACACAGGGAAGAAGAGACACAGGGAAACAGCGAGACATGGAAAAAGAGACCCAAGTGCACAGAAACACAGGGGGAAAGAGACACAGGATAACGAGACCGAAGGGGAAAAGAGAGACAGAGGTAAATAAATACAGTGGAAAGACACAGTGGGGAGGACAGAGTGGGAATTGGATACCGGGAAAGATACACACGGAAAAGAGATACCGGGGAAATACAGAGGAAAAGAGACACGGGAGAAGAGACAAAGGGGAAAAGAGAGACATGGAAAATGGGTCAGAGGGAAAAGTGACAAAGGGGGAAAGAGACACGGGGAAGACAATCACGGGGAAATAAACACAGGGGGAAGAGATACAGGAGAAAGAGACACAGGAAAAGGGTACACAGCGTAAAGAGGCACAGGTCAATAGGGACAGAGCCAAAATAGACACTGCGGAAAGGGGACAAATATGTAACGAGACATAGAGGTAATGAGACACTGGGGAAGTAAGACACAGCGGAAAGAGATACAGGAGAAACAAAACATCGGGGAAAATGGACACAGAGAAAAATTGACACAGGGAAAAGAGACACAGGGGAAAAATACAGAGGCGAAGATGCTCAGTCGAACGAGACAGAGAGGACAAGTGACACATGCCAAACGAAACACAGGAAGAACATACATCGGGGGAAAGTGACACGGGGAAAAGAGACGCAGTGGACTGAGACGTTCTGGAAATGAGTCACAGCAGAACTAGTTACAGGGGAATTATACACGAGAAAATAGTCACAGGAGAATGTGGAA
Source organism: Scyliorhinus torazame (assembly GCF_047496885.1). Classification (NCBI taxonomy): domain Eukaryota; kingdom Metazoa; phylum Chordata; class Chondrichthyes; order Carcharhiniformes; family Scyliorhinidae; genus Scyliorhinus; species Scyliorhinus torazame. The sequence goes on along the minus strand of NC_092710.1, from coordinate 40,062,347 downwards.
CAGGGGAAAGAGACACAGGGGAAAGAGACACGGGAAAGAGACACAGCGGAAAGAGACACAGGGGAAAGAGACACAGGAGAAAGAGACACAGGGGAAAGAGACACGGGAAAGAGACACAGCGGAAAGAGATACAGGGGAAACAGACACAGGAGAAAGAGACACAGGGGAAAGAGACACACGGGAAAGAGACACAGCGGAAGAGATACAGGGGAAAGAGACCCAGGAGAAAGAGACACAGTGGAAAGAGATACAGGGGAAAGAAACACAGGGGAATGAGACACAGGGGAAAGAGGCACAGTGGAAAGAGATACAGGGGAAAGAGACACAGGGGAAAGAGACACAGTGGAAAGAGATACAGGGGAAAGAGACACAGGGGAAAGAGACACAGGAGAAAAAGACACAGGGGAAAGAGACACAGGGGAACGAGACACAGCGGAAAGAGATACAGGGGAAAGAGACACAGGAGAAAGAGACACAGGGGAAAGAGACACAGGGGAAAGAGACACAGTGGAAAGAGACACAGGAAAGAGACACAGCGGAAGAGATACAGGGGAAAGAGACACAGGGGAAAGAGACACAGGGAAATGAGACACAGTGGAAAGAGATACAGGGGAAAGAGACACAGGGGAAAGAGACACAGGGGAAAGAGACACAGGGGACAGAGACACAGTGGAAAGAGACACAGGAAAGAGACACAGCGGAAGAGATACAGGGTAAAGAGACACAGGAGAAAGAGACACAGTGCAAGGAGATACAGGGGAAAGAGACACAGGCGAAAGAGACACAGGGGAATGAGACACAGTGGAAAGATATACAAGGGAAAGAGACACAGTGGAAAACGACACAAAGTGACACGGGTTGAGAGTCTCAGGGGGGGAAAAGGATAGTCCAAATGAGAGACAGAAGAAAGAGATAGATGGAGAAGGAGGCACAGGGGAAGGAGTGATAGGGGGAAAGAGTCACAGGAGAAAGAGACAAAGAGTCACAATGGCAGAGGGACACAGAAATGAGAGGCAGAAGAAAGAGAGAAATGGGGAGAGACACACGGGAACAAAGACACGGGGAAGTTAGCACAGTGGAAAATAGGCAAAGGGCAAAAAGACACATGGGAAAGAGACACAGGGGCAAAGTAAACGCGTAAAATGACAGAGGGTAAACAGACAGGGGGAAAAGAGAGACGATGGAAAAGAGACACAGGAAAAAATAGTCACATTGGAAAGGGACGCAAGGGGAAAGGCAGCGGGAAAAGATACAAATGGGGAAGAGATTCAGGGGGAAAGAGTCAGGGAAAAAGGGACACAGAAGAAGATAAAGAAGCGAAAGAGGCACGGGGGAACAGAGAGAAAAGGGAAATGAGACAAGAGGACATAGACACAGAGGAAAGAGACACAGGAAAGGAGCACAGAGGAAAGAGACACGGGGAAAGAGACACAGAGGAAAGAGAAACAGAGGAAAGAGACACAGGGGAAAGAATCACAGAGGAAAGAGACACAGAGGAAAGAGACACAGGGGAAAGAGACACAGAGGAAAGAGACACAGAGGAAAGCGACACAGAGGAAAGAGACACAGGGAAAGGAGTCACAGGGGAAAGGGACAGAGAGGAAGGAAAACAGAGGAAAGAGGCACAGGGGAAAGAGATACACGGGAAACAGACACAAGGGAAAGAGACACAGGGGAAAGAGACACAGGGGAAAGAGACACAGAGGAAAGAGACACAGGGGAAAGAGACACAAAGGAAAGAGGCACAGATGAAAGATACACGGGAAACAGACACAGGGGAACGAGAGACAGAGAAAAGAGACACAAGGGAACGAGCCACATGGGGCGGGAGAAATAGAGACAGTTGAAAATGGACACATGGGAAAAAAGCAGGGGATAGAGACACACGGAAAAAGACGCTGGAGTAAGGAGCACAGGTGAAAGAGACACAGGGGAAAAGAGACACCGTAGAAAAGCGACACAAAGGAAAAGAGGCACAAAGGAAAAGAGACACAGGGGAAAAGAGTCACAGAAGAAAAGAGACACAGGGGAAAAGATGCACAGGGGAAAGGACGCATAGGGGAAAAGAGACACAGGGGAAAAGAGACTCAGAGGAAAAGAGACACAGGGGAAAAGAGACACGGGGGAAAGAATCAAATGGGAAAAGAGACACAGGGGAACAGAGACACAGAGGAAAGACCCACAGGGTGAAAGAGACACGGGGAAACGACGCACAAGGGAAAAGAGGCACAGGAGGGAATAGACACAGGGTGAAATATACACTGGGAAGGGATTCAGAGGAAAGAAACACAGGGAAGAAGAGACACAGAGGAAAAGCGAGACACGGGAAAAGGGACGCTGGTGGACAGAGACAAAGGGGAAAGAAGACAGAGGAAAGAGGCACAGGGGGAAAGAAACAAACGGGAAAGAGAGACAGAGGGAAGATACACAGGGGAAAAGAGAGTCACGGGAAAAGAGACGCTTGTGGACAGAGACACAGGGGAAGAAGACACAGAGGGTAGAGACACAGGGACAAAGTAAACGCGTAAAATGACAGAGGGTAAACAGACAGGGGGAAAAGAGAGACGATGGAAAAGAGACACAGGAAAAAATAGTCACATTGGAAAGGGACGCAAGGGGAAAGGCAGCGGGAAAAGATACAAATGGGGAAGAGATTCAGGGGGAAAGAGTCAGGGAAAAAGGGACACAGAAGAAGATAAAGAAGCGAAAGAGGCACGGGGGAACAGAGAGAAAAGGGAAATGAGACAAGAGGACATAGACACAGAGGAAAGAGACACAGGGGAAAGAATCACAGAGGAAAGAGACACAGAGGAAAGAGACACAGGGGAAAGAGACACAGAGGAAAGAGACACAGAGGAAAGCGTCACAGAGGAAAGAGACACAGGGGAAGGAGTCACAGGGGAAAGGGACACAGAGGAAGGAAAACAGAGGAAAGAGGCACAGGGGAAAGAGACACAGAGGAAAGAGGCACAGAGGAAAGAGATACACGGGAAACAGACACAAGGGAAAGAGACACAGGGGAAAGAGACACAGGGGAAAGAGACACAGAGGAAAGAGACACAGGGGAAAGAGACACAAAGGAAAGAGGCACAGATGAAAGATACACGGGAAACAGACACAGGGGAACGAGAGACACAGAGAAAAGAGACACAAGGGAACGAGCCACATGGGGCGGGAGAAATAGAGACAGTTGAAAATGGACACATGGGAAAAAAGCAGGGGATAGAGACACACGGAAAAAGACGCTGGAGTAAGGAGCACAGGTGAAAGAGACACAGGGGAAAAGAGACACAGTAGATAAGCGACACAGAGGAAAAGAGGCACAGGGGAAAAGAGACACAGGGGAAAAGAGTCACAGAAGAAAAGAGACACAGGGGAAAAGATGCACAGGGGAAAGGACGCATAGGGGAAAAGAGACACAGGGGAAAAGAGACTCAGAGGAAAAGAGACACAGGGGAAAAGAGACACGGGGAAAAGAGACACAGGGGAAAGAGACACAGAGGAAAGAGGCACAGATGAAAGATACACGGGAAACAGACACAGGGGAACGAGAGACACAGAGAAAAGAGACACAAGGGAACGAGCCACATGGGGCGGGAGAAATAGAGACAGTTGAAAATGGACACATGGGAAAAAAGCAGGGGATAGAGACACACGGAAAAAGACGCTGGAGTAAGGAGCACAGGTGAAAGAGACACAGGGGAAAAGAGACACAGTAGATAAGCGACACACAGGAAAAGAGGCACAGGGGAAAAGAGACACAGGGGAAAAGAGTCACAGAAGAAAAGAGACACAGGGGAAAAGATGCACAGGGGAAAGGACGCATAGGGGAAAAGAGACACAGGGGAAAAGAGACTCAGAGGAAAAGAGACACAGGGGAAAAGAGGCACGGGGAAAATAATCAAATGGGAAAAGAGACACAGGGGAACAGAGACACAGAGGAAAGACGCACAGGGTGAAAGAGACACGGGGAAACGACGCACAAGGGAAAAGAGACACAGGAGGGAATAGACACAGGGTGAAATATACACTGGGAAGGGATTCAGAGGAAAGAAACACAGGGAAGAAGAGACACAGAGGAAAAGCGAGACACGGGAAAAGGGACGCTGGTGGACAGAGACAAAGGGGAAAGAAGACAGAGGAAAGAGGCACAGGGGGAAAGAAACAAACGGGAAAGAGAGACAGAGGGAAGATACACAGGGGAAAAGAGAGTCACGGGAAAAGAGACGCTGGTGGACAGAGACACAGGGGAAGAAGACACAGAGGATAGAGACACAGGGGGAAAGACACACACGGGAAAGAGAGACAGAGGGAAGCGACACAGGGGAAAAGAGACACAGAGGAGCGAGACACAGGGGAAATGAGACACAGAAGAAAGAGACACAGAGGAAAGAGACACAGGGGAAAAGAGACACAGAGGAAAACAAACACAGAGTAAAGAGGCACAGGGTGAAAGACAGAGGGGAAATTGGATACCGGGGAAAGAGACATAGAGTAAAGGGGCACCGCAGAAAATACAGAGGAAACGAGACCTGGGGAGAAGAGACAAAGTGAAAAAGGGAGACATGGAAAATGGGACACAGTGGAAAGTGACAGAGGGGGAAGAGACACAGGGGAAAGTATCACGGGGGAACTAAACGCAGGGGGAAAGAGACACAACGGTAAATAGAAACAGGGGATATTGGGCACAAGAGAAAATAGGCACATAAACAAGGGTCACAGGGGTAAAGGGATACAGGTGAATCGAGCCACAGCCGAGAGAGACACTGTGGAAATGATACACGGAGGTAAAGAGACGCTGGAGAAGTGAGAAACAGCGGAAAGAGATACAGCGGAAAGAGATACAGCGGAACGAGACTCCCCGGATAATGGAGGCAGGGTAAAATTGACAGAGGGGAAAAGAGACACCAGGGAGAATGCACACAGTGGTCAGGAGAGACAGGGGAAAAGAGACAGAGGAGAGGAGAGACACGTGGAGTAACGGGCACAGCACAAAGTGACATGGGGGAGCAGGTACCGGGGAATTGAATTGGGCACTCGAAAGTTAGGGAAAAAGGAAGAGACACAGGGGGATACAGCCACAGGTTCAAGATGGACATAGGGGAAAAGGGACACCGGAAATGGATACCGTGGATTGAGGAACAGGGAAAATGAGGCGCAGCGGTAAAAGAGACACAGGGGAAAGAGACACAGAGGAAAGAGAAACAGAGGAAAGAGAAACAGGGGAAAGAATCACAGAGGAAAGAGACACAGGGGAAGAGACACAGGGAAAGAGACAGAGGGAACGAGACACTGGAAAAGATACACAAGGAAAGTATCTCAGGGAACGTATCACAGGAAAAGTGGCACAGGGAGAGAGGCACACGGAAACAGACATAGGTAAAGAGGCAAAGGAAAACAGACACAGGGAAACAGTCACAGGAAAAGAGGCACAGGAAAATAGATACACGGAAACAGACACAGGGAAAGATACACAGGGAAAGTATCACAGGGAATGAGACACAAGGAAAGAGACACAGGGAAAGAGACACAGGGAGGTAGAAACAGGGAAACAATCATAGGGAAAGTATCCCAGGGAAAGTATCCCAGGGAAAGTATCACAGGGAAAGTATCACAGGGAAATTATCACAGGGAAGCAGGCACAGGGAAACAGACACAGGGAAAGAGGCACAGGAAATAAACACAGGGATATGACACAGGGAAAGAGGCGCAGGAAAAGAGACACAGGGAACAAGACACTGGAAGAGAGACACAGGGAAAGTATCAGAGGGAAAATATCACAGGAAAAGTATCACAGTGAAAGTATCACAGGAAATGACGCACAGGAAAAGAGACATAGGGAAAGAAACACAGGGAAGAGGCACAGGATAAGCGACACAGGGAAAGTATCTCAAGAAAAGAGGCACAGTTAAAGAGGCACAGGGATACAGAGATAGGGAGAGAGGCACAGGGAAAGACACAGGGAAACAGACACAGGGAAACAGACACAGGGAGAGAGACACAGGGAAAGTATCACAGGAGAAGACGCACAGTGAAAGAGGAACACGGAAACAGACACCGGGAAAGAGACACAGGGAAACACACACAGGGAAACACACACAGGGAAGATGCAGAGGAAAAGAGACACAGGTAAACAGACAGGGAAAGAATCACAGGAAAAAGGCACAGGGAAAGAGGCACAGGGATACAGACACAGGGAAAGAGGCGCAGGAAAAGAGACACGGGGAAACAGACACAGAGAAGGAGACACACGGAAATATACATAGGAAAACTGACACAGGATAAGAGGTACATGGAAAAAGGCACAGGGATACAGACACAGGGAAATAGGCACAGGAAAAGAGACACAGGGAAAGAGACACAGGGAAAGTATCACAGGAAAAGACGCACAATGAAAGAGGAACACGGAAACAGACACCGGGAAAGAGACACAGGGAAACACACACAGGGAAACACACACAGGGAAGATGCAGAGGAAAAGAGACACAGGTAAACAGACAGGGAAAGAATCACAGGAAAAAAGCACAGGGAAAGAGTCACAGGGATACAGACACAGGGAAAGAGGCGCAGGAAAAGAGACACGGGGAAACAGACACAGAGAAGGAGGCACAGGAAGAGACACGGAACGAACTCTGGAAAAGAGACACAGGAAAGGAATGTCAGGGAATGTATCACAGGAAAAGTATCACAGGGAAGGTACCACAGGAAAAGAGGTACAGGGATCGAGGCACACAGAAACAGACACAGGGAAAGAGGCACAGGAAAAGAGACACAGGGAAACAGCCACAGGAAAAGAGACACAGGGAAAGAGACACAGGGAAACAAAGACCGGGAAAGCGGCACAGGAAAATAGACAAAGGCAAACTGACACAGGGAAAGAGGCACCCCAAAAGACTCACAGGGAAACAGACACAGTGAAGGAGACACGGGGAAACAATCACAGGGAAAGAGGCACAGGGAAAGAGACACAGGGAACGAACACTGGAAAAGAGACACAGGGAAAGAGACACAGGAAAAGAGACACAAGGAAACAGACACCGGGAAACTGACACAGGGTAAGAGACACAGGGAAAGAGACACAAGGAAACAGACACAGGGAAACAAACACAGGGAAACAAACACAGGGAAAGCGGCACAGGAAAATAGACACAAGCAAACAGACACAGGTAAAGAGGCACAGTGAAAGAAACACAGTGCAGAAGAGACAGCGTAAAAGAGAGGCATGGTAAAGGAGAACCAGGTGGACAGAAACACACGGGGAAAGAAAACCAGGATAATGAGATCCAAGGGGAAAGAGAGACTGTGGGTAAGGGACACAGGGGAAAAGAGACGCAGAGGTAAATAAACACAGAGGGAGGAGACACAGGGGGAAAGACAGAGGGGAAATTGGATGCCGGGGAAAGAGACACAGGGTAAAGAGAGACATTGGGAAAAAGAAACACAGAGCCAAAGTAAAAGAGACACAGGGGAGAAGAGACACAGTAGGAAAAGAAAAATGGGCAATGGGACACAGGGGAAAGGAACAAAGGGGGTAAGAGACCCAGGGGAATTGAGACAGCGGAAAGAGACACAGGGGGGAAAGAGAAAAGGAGACTTAGGGGAAAGAGAGACAGGGGAAAAGAGATACGGGGGAAAGATACACAGGGGGAAAGGGACGCAGGGGGAAAGGGACACGGGGATATCTACACATGGGAAAAAAGACGCGTGGGGAATGAGACACTGGGGGAAAGACACACAGCTGAAAAGTGACACGGGGAAAAAGAGGCACAGGGGCAATGGACGCAGGGGGAAAGGGGCACAGGAGAATAGAGACTGATGGAGTAAGGGGCACATGGCAAAGAGACATGGGGAGACGAGAAACCGGGGAGTTGAATTGGGTACTCTATAATTTGGGGGAAAAGGGAGAGATAAGGGGGGAAATGGCCATAAGTGAAAGAGGGGCGCGTGAGGAGGGACAGAAGAAACGGATACGGTGGAACGAGGTGCAGGGAAACAGAGGCATTGGGAAAAAGAGACGCAGAGGCAAATACGAGGTGCAGGAAACAGAGGCATTGGGAAAAAGAGACACAGAGGCAAATAGACATAGGGGAAAGAGACACAGGTCAATTGAAACACAACAGAAAAGAGACACAGCAGAAATGAGACACAGGGTAAAATGGAGACAGGGGAAAAGAGGCAAGGGGTAAAGAGACGTGAATAGAGACACATTGAGAAAGGTTAACAGCGTAAAGAGACATGGCGGAGGAGAGAATGTGGGAATTGAATTGGGTACTCTAAAGTTTTAAAAAAAGGAGAAGACACAGGGGAAATGGCCGCAGATGATAGGTGGATGGGGGAAGAAATGGATACCGTCTATTGAGGCACAAGGACAACGAGACACAGGGGAAAAGAGGAACTGGGGAAATGAGGCACAGGGGGAAAAAGACACAGTGGAAAACTGACATAGTGGAAAAGGGGAACTGAGGAAAAGTGGCACAGGGGAAAAGAGACACAGGGGAAAGCGGGAACGGGGAAAGAGGCACAGGGGGAAATTGGCACAGGGGAAAAGTAACATCGTGGAAAAGAGGCACAGGTGAAAAGAGGCAGAGGGGAAAAGAGGCAGAGGGGAAAACGGGAACGGGAAAGAGGCACAGGGGGAAATTGGCACAGGGGAAAAGTAACATCATGGAAAAGAGGCACAGGTGAAAAGAGGCACTGGTGAAAAGAGGCACTGCTGAAAAGAGGCAGAGGGGAAAACAGGAACGGGGAAAGAGGCACAGGGGGAAATTGACGCAGGAATAAGGAACATAGTGGGACAGAGGCACTGGGGAAGAGGCACCGGGGAAATCAGGCACAAGGGAAAACAGGCATTGGGAACAAGAGACACTCGGGAATAGAGGCACAGGGGAAAAGAGGCACAAAGGGAAGAATAGTCCTCTACCGTGGACACAGAGGACACAGAGTCCTGTTCTATGGGTAGCACGGTACCATAGTGGTTATCGCAGTTGCTTCACAGCTCCTGCGTCCCAGCTTCGATTCCAGGCTTGGGTCACTGTCTGTGTGGAGTCAGCACGTTCTCGCCGTGTGGACGTGAGTTTCCTCTGGGTGCTCCGGTTTCCTCCCACAGTCCAAAGATGTGCAGATTAGATGGATTGGCCATTCTAAATTGCCAGTTGTGTCCAAAAAATTTATGTGGGGACATATGGGATAGGGTAGAGGTGTGCAGATTAAGTAGTGTGCTCTTTTCAAGGGCCGGTACAGAATCGATAGGCTGAATGCCTTCCTTCCGCACTGTAAATTCTATGATTCTACGATTCTAAGACACATGGGGAAAGAGACACAGGGGATCAGAGTGCCAGGGGAAAAAAGGATAGTGCAAATGAGAGACAGAAGAAAGAGATAGATGGAGAAGGAGGCACAGGGGAAGGAGTGATAGGGGAAAAGAGTCACAGGAGAAAGAGACAAAGAGTCACAATGGCAGAGGGACACAGAAATGAGAGGCAGAAGAAAGAGAGAAATGGGGAGAGACACGCGGGAACAAAGACACGGGGAAGTTAGCACAATGGAAAATAGGCAAAGGGCAAAAAGACACATGGGAAAGAGACACAGCGGCAAAGTAAACGCGTAAAATGACAGAGGGTAAACAGACAGGGGGAAAAGAGAGACGATGGAAAAGAGACACAGGAAAAAATAGTCACATTGGAAAGGGACGCAAGGGGAAAGGCAGCGGGAAAAAATACAAATGGGGAAGAGATTCAGGGGGAAAGAGTCAGGGAAAAAGGGACACAGAAAAGATAAAGAGGCACGGGGGAACAGAGAGAAAAGGGAATTGAGACAAGAGGACATAGACACAGAGGAAAGAGACACAGGAAAGGAGCACAGAGTAAAGAGACACGGGGAAAGAGACACAGAGGAAAGAGAAACAGAGGAAAGAGACACAGGGGAAAGAGACACAGGGGACAGAGACACAGCGGAAAAGAGATACAGAGGAAAGAGACACAGGGGAAAGAGACACGGGAAAGAGACACAGTGGAAAGAGATACAGGGGAAAGATACACAGGAGAAAGAGACACAGGGGAAAGAGACACAGGGGAACGAGACACAGTGGAAAGAGACACGGGAAAGAGACACAGCGGAAAGAGATACAGGGGAAGTAGACACAGGAGAAAGAGACACAGGGGAAAGAGACACAGTGGAAAGAGACACGGGAAAGCGACACAGCGGAAGAGATACAGGGGAAAGAGACACAGGAGAAAGAGACACAGTGGAAGGAGATACAGGGGAAAGAGACAAAGGGGAAAGAGACACAGGGGAGTGGGACACAGTGGAAAGAGATACAGGGGAAAGAGACACAGGGGAAAGAGACACAGGGGAAAGATATACAAGGGAAAGAGACACAGTGGAAAACGACACAAAGTGACATGGGTTGAGAGTCTCAGGGGGGGAAAAGGATCGTGCAAATGAGAGACAGAAGAAAGAGATATATGGAGAAGGAGGCACAGGGGAAGGAGTGATAGGGGAAAAGAGTCACAGGAGAAAGAGACAAAGAGTCACAATGGCAGAGGGACACAGAAATGAGAGGCAGAAGAAAGAGAGAAATGGGGAGAGACACGCGGGAACAAACACACGGGGAAGTTAGCACAATGGAAAATAGGCAAAGGGCAAAAAGACACATGGGAAAGAGACACAGCGGCAAAGTAAACACGTAAAATGACAGAGGGTAAACAGACAGGGGGAAAAGAGAGACGATGGAAAAGAGACACAGGAAAAAATAGTCACATTGGAAAGGGACGCAAGGGGAAAGGCAGCGGGAAAATATACAAATGGGGAAGAGATTCAGGGGGAAAGAGTCAGGGAAAAAGGGACACAGAAAATATAAAGAGGCACGGGGGAACAGAGAGAAAAGGGAATTGAGACAAGAGGACATAGACACAGAGGAAAGAGACACAGGAAAGGAGCACAGAGGAAAGAGACACGGGGAAAGAGACACAGAGGAAAGAGAAACAGAGGAAAGAGACACAGGGGAAAGAGACACAGGGGACAGAGACACAGCGGAAAGAGATACAGAGGAAAGAGACACAGGGGAAAGAGACACGGGAAAGAGACACAGCGGAAAGAGATACAGGGGAAAGATACACAGGAGAGAGAGACACAGGGGAAAGAGACACAGGGGAACGAGACACAGTGGAAAGAGACACGGGAAAGAGACACAGCGGAAAGAGATACAGGGGAAGTAGACACAGGAGAAAGAGACACAGGGGAAAGAGACACAGGGGAAAGAGACACAGTGGAAAGAGACACGGGAAAGCGACACAGCGGAAGAGATACAGGGGAAAGAGACACAGGAGAAAGAGACACAGTGGAAGGAGATACAGGGAAAAGAGCCACAGGGGAAAGAGACACAGGGGAGTGAGACACAGTGGAAAGAGATACAGGGGAAAGAGACACAGGGGAAAGAGACACAGGGGAAAGATATACAAGGGAAAGAGACACAGTGGAAAACGACACAAAGTGACACGGGTTGAGAGTCTCAGGGGGGGAAAAGGATAGTGCAAATGAGAGACAGAAGAAAGAGATAGATGGAGAAGGAGGCACAGGGGAAGGAGTGATAGGGGAAAAGAGTCACAGGAGAAAGAGACAAAGAGTCACAATGGCAGAGGGACACAGAAATGAGAGGCAGAAGAAAGAGAGAAATGGGGAGAGACACGCGGGAACATACACACGGGGAAGTTAGCACAATGGAAAATAGGCAAAGGGCAAAAAGACACATGGGAAAGAGGCACAGGGGCAAAGTAAACGCGTAAAATTGCTGTGGGTAAACAGACAGGGGGAAAAGCGAGACGATGGAAAAGAGACACAGGAAAAAATAGTCACATTGGAAAGGGACGCAAGGGGAAAGGCAGCGGGAAAAGATACAAATGGGGAAGAGATTCAGGGGGAAAGTGTCAGGGAAAAAGGGACACAGAAGAAGATAAAGAAGCGAAAGAGGCACGGGGGAACAGAGAGAAAAGGGAAATGAGACAAGAGGACATAGACACAGAGGAAAGAGACACAGGAAAGGAGCACAGAGGAAAGAGACACGGGGAAAGCGACACAGAGGAAAGAGAAACAGAGGAAAGGGACACAGGGGAAAGAATCACAGAGGAAAGAGACACAGAGGAAAGAGACACAGGGGAAAGAGACACAGAGGAAAGAGACACAGAGGAAAGCGATACAGAGGAAAGAGACACGGGGGAAGGAGTCACAGGGGAAAGGGACGCAGAGGAAGGAAACAGAGGAAAGAGGCACAGTGGAAAGAGACACAGAGGAAAGAGGTACAGAGGAAAGAGATACACGGGAAACAGACTCAAGGGAAAGAGACACAGGGGAAAGAGTCACAGGGGAAAGAGACACAGAGGCTAGAGACACAGGGGAAAGAGACACAAAGGAAAGAGGCACAGATGAAAGATACACGGGAAACAGATACAAGGGAAAGAGACTCGGGGGAACGAGAGACACAGAGAAAAGAGACAGAAGGGAACAAGCCACATGGGGCGGGAGAAATAGAGACAGTTGAAAATGGACACATGGGAAAAAAGCAGGGGATAGAGACACACGGGAAAAGACGCTGGAGTAAGGAGCACAGGTGAAAGAGACACAGGGGAAAAGAGACACAGTAGAAAAGAGACACAGAGGAAAAGAGGCACAGGGGAAAAGAGACACAGGGGAAAAGAGTCACAGAAGAAAAGAGACACAGGGGAAAAGATGCACAGGGGAAAAGAGGCACAGGGGAAAAGAGACACAGGGGAAAAGAGTCACAGAAGAAAAGAGACACAGGGGAAAAGATGCACAGGGGAAAGGACGCATAGGGGAAAAGAGACACAGGGGAAAAGAGACTCAGAGGAAAAGAGACACAGGGGAAAAGAGACACGGGGAAAAGAATCAAATGGGAAAAGAGACCCAGGGGAACAGAGACACAGAGGAAAGACGCACAGGGTGAAAGAGACACGGGGAAACGACGCACAAGGGAAAAGAGGCACAGGAGGGAATAGACACAGGGAGAAATATACACGGGGAAGGGATTCAGAGGAAAGAAACACAGGGAAGAAGAGACACAGAGGAAAAGCGAGACACGGGAAAAGGGACGCTGGTGGACAGAGACAAAGGGGAAAGAAGACAGAGGAAAGAGGCACAGTGGGAAAGAAACAAACGGGAAAGAGAGACAGAGGGAAGATACACAGGGGAAAAGAGAGTCACGGGAAAAGAGACGCTGGTGGACAGAGACACAGGGGAAGAAGACACAGAGGATAGAGACACAGGGGGAAAGACACACACGGGAAAGAGAGACAGAGGGAAGCGACACAGGGGAAAAGAGACACAGAGGAGCGAGACACAGGGGAAATGAGACACAGAAGAAAGAGACACAGAGCAAAGAGACACAGGGGAAAAGAGACACAGAGGAAAACAAACACAGAGTAAAGAGGCACAGGGTGAATGACAGAGGGGAAATTGGATACCGGGGAAAGAGACATAGAGTAAAGGGGCACCGCAGAAAATACAGAGGAAAAGAGACACGGGGAGAAGAGACAAAGTGGAAAAGGGAGACATGGAAAATGGGACACAGTGGAAAGTGACAGAGGGGGAAGAGACACAGGGGAAAGTATCACGGGGGAACTAAACGCAGGGTTAAAGAGACACAACGGTAAAGAGAAACAGGGGATATTGGGCACAAGGGAAAATAGGCACATAAAAAAGGGTCACAGGGGTAAAGGGACACAGGTGAATCGAGCCACAGCCGAGAGAGAGACTGGAAATGACACACGGAGGTAAAGAGACGCTGGAGATGTGAGAAACAGCGGAAAGAGATACAGCGGAAAGAGATACAGCGGAACGAGACTCCCCGGATAATGGAGGCAGGGTAAAATTGACAGAGGGGAAAAGAGACACCAGGGGGAATGGACACAGTGGTCAGGAGACACAGGGGAAAAGAGACACAGGAGAGGAGAGACACGTGGAGTAACGGGCACAGCACAAAGTGACATGGGGGAGCAGGTACCGGGGAATTGAATTGGGTACTCGAAAGTTAGGGGAAAAGGAAGAGACACAGGGGGAAACAGCCACAGGTTCAAGATGGACATAGGGGAAAAGGGACACCGGAAATGGATACCTTGGATTGAGGAACAGGGAAAATGAGGCGCAGCGGTAAAGAGGCATGGGAAAAGAGACACAGGTATATAGAGACACTGTGAAAAAGAGACACAGGAGAAATATGAGTGGAAAAGAGACACATGGGAATTGAGACACAGTGGAAAGAGACACCGGAGAAATAGGGTACTGGGTGAAAGGGACACAGGGGGAAATAGGCACAGCGGAAAAGAGACACAGGGGGAAATAGACAAATGGGGAAAGAGACACGGGGAGAAGAGCCACATGGGAAAATAGACACAGGGGAAAGAGACACAGGGAAGAAGAGACACAGGGGAAAGAGACACAGGGGAAAAGAGACACAGGGAAAAAGTGACACAGGGGAACAGAGACACGGGGGAAATAGACACATGGGGAAAGAGACACAGGGGGAAGCAGACGCAGGATAATAGAGGCAGATGGAGACTCAGAATAGAGACATGGGGGAAACCGCCACAGGTAAAAGAGGGACGGGGGTATAGGGACAAGAGAAATGGACACCGTGGAATGAGACGCTGGGAAAAAGAGACATGGGGGAAAGAGGCACTGGGGAAAAGAGTCATTTGGAAAAAGAGGCACAGATGAAAATGAGACACAAGGGAAAAGAGACAAAGAGGGAAATGGACACATGGGGAAGCAGGCACAGGGGAGAGACACACAGCTCAAAAGTGACACGGGGAAAAAGAGGAACAGGAGAAATGGACGCAGGGGGAAAGTACACAGGACAATAGACACATAGGGGAAAGAGACACTGGAGAATAGAGGGAGATGGAGTACGGGGCACAGACCAAAACGACATGGGGGATAAGAGACACCGGGGAATTGAATTCGGTACTCAAATTATTAAGGAAAAAATGAAGAGACGCAGGGGGAAGCAGCCACTGGTGAAAGAGGTACGGGGGAAGAGGGACCGAAGAAATGGATACCGTGGAATGAGGCACAGTGGAATGAGACACAGCAGAAAAGAGACACATTGGAAAATACACACAGGTGAATAGAGACACAGCTAAATTGAGACACAGCGGAATGATGCACAGGCGAAAATAGACACAGGGGAAAAGAGGAACAGGGACACAGGCAAAAGAGACACAGGTAAACAGGGGTAAAGGGACACATGTGAATAGAGACACAGACCGAAGAGACACAGGGGAAAAGAGGCACAGAGGTAAAGAGATACAGAGGAAATTAGACACAGTGGAAAGAGCCACTGGGGAATTCAGATACATGTGTCTAGAGACACAACGCAAAGAGACACATTGGATAAGAGACATAGGGGGAAATTGACGCAGGGGAAAATAGACGCAGGAGAAAAGTGACACAGCAGAATAGAGACACATGGAGGCACGCAAACAGAGCAAAGAGATATAGGGGAGATGAGACACTGGGCAATTTAATTCGGCACTCTAAGTTTAGAAATAAATGGAAGAGACACAGGGGAAACAGCCACAGGTGAAAGAGGGACGGGAAGAGGGACAGAAGAAAGGGAATGAGGCACGAGGGAAAGTAGCAATGGAAAACGAGCACAGTGGAAAACAGACACAGGCGAAATGAGCCACAGTGGAAAGAGGCACAAGGGAAAAGAGATACCGGGGAAAATAGACACAGGTGAATAGAGACAGAGGAGAAAAGTGATCAGGAGAATAGAGACACTGGGAGGAAGGCACGCAGGGGAAAGAGACATGGGGGAGAAGAGAGACTGGGGAACTGAATCCGATACACTAAATTTAGAAATAAAAGAAAGAGATACAGTAGGAAACAGCGCCGGGTGAAAGAGGGACGAGGGAAGAGGGACAGAGGAAGTGGATACTGTGGAATGAGGCAGAGGGAATAAAAGATGTAGTGGGGGAAGAGGCACAGGGGGAAATAGACACTGGGGAAAAGTATTCCTGGGGAACAGAGGTGCAGAGGAGCAGAGACACTGCGAGAAGGACTCATAGTTGAAAAGAGGCACTGGGAAAAATAGGCATAGTGCGACAGTCTCTGGCGAAATGAGGCACGGAGAAATCGAGACACAGGAGAAAAGAGACAAGGGAAATTAGACACATCTGAATGGGGACACAGCGGAAAGAGACACGGGGAAAAGGGGCACGAGGAAGAGACACAGGGAACAATGGACACAGGAGAAAATAGACACTGGAGGAATGAGACACAGGGGAAATGGAGACAGGATACTAGAGGCACGGCGCAAAAAAGCTCAGGGGAAAGAGGCACAGAGGGAAATAGAAAGAGGGGAATTGAGACCTAGGGAATAAGGCACTGTGGAAAGAGACTTCGGGGAAAAGACAAAGGTGGAAAGAGACACGGGGGAAAGTGACACGGGGGAAGATGGGCGCAGGGGAAAAGAGACGCAGAGGATATTATACACTGGGGAAAGTGTTGCTAACTTTTGGTTGGTCCAATTGGCTCTGTTTTATAACCTTTGCTCTAGAGTCGCCAGGTATCTTTATGATACTGCCACAAGGTTTAAGTTCAAGTAATGATCAAGAACTCAACACACCAATTAGTAAGATTCAAATCAAAACACATTTATTATACACAGTAAATCGCTACTCATGCATAAACTCTACTTTCTAGGCTATTTCTATAACTAACAGGCGTTTACTTAGCTTCGGTACGGCCCACCAGGTCAGGGTAACAAATGCCCTTTCGTTCAGGTCCTGAATCTGCAGGATTCAAAGCTGGTATGTACTGGTAGCTAGGAGCGCCTATCTCGTAGCGAGCGTTGACGTGAGACGTACTTGCTTGGAGGCAACAAGACAGGCCACTGTCAAGGGTTGGTTCAAGTTGCTGAGTGACCCTGCCAAAGAAGAACGATTTGAACGTGGGGCCTTTACTTTATAGTCCCCAGGGGCTTACCGCCCTTCGGGGCGGACCCCGTACCTGGTTCCGTGATTGGACTACTTTTCGATCACTTGGATCGATTTCTCCAATGCTGGAGCGGTTCCCTGATCGCTGGGCAGTCGTAAGTGTCCGTTGGCCTTCCTTTGTCTTAGCTCCTGCTGGCGCCGAGGACTCTGGATTGGCTTTGTTTACCTTAATTGTTGCCATTGTGCTGGGGAATCGATCATTACTATGTAGATAGCTGCTACATTACTATGCAGATGGCTGCTGGTTTCGGTGCGGTCTGGTTGTTTTGCAGGCTCCAATATACATGATTTCTGTATTTTCTAGTCTTTGCCTGTGTTGGCCGAATTTCCCTTCAGCCTTTGCGGTTCTCCATTTTAAGTCGGGAAGTGACCAACTCAGGTGGCTACACACCCTCCTTGTGATCCTAACACAAAGCGTGAAGAATCAGATAACTGCGTTGTCTTCATTCCCTGACCCGGCCAGCACTCTTCTATTGCTTCTACACTGACCATAAATATGCAAGAAAAATTTTAACTAACAATTTCTAAGTGGTGCTAT